>NC_141691.1:1184603195-1185824513 GCF_964263255.1 Lissotriton vulgaris
GCTCATATGCAGGTCAGGACTTGTTGGGCTTGTGGTTCTCCTCTCCCTTATCACTGTATGAGGTTATGTATCCAGGGTAGCTATTCTCTGCTCCTCCTCCAGACATGAACCTGCTCTTTCACTGGCCAGCCTTGATTTAGTGGTATTGGGTACGCCAAGGCATATGAAGGCGCTGATCTGGGCCGTTCAGGACGACTCTTGAGCCTCGATCAGCCGTGCTCATCATGGCTGCCACATTTATTTTACCAGAACTCACAAAAAGGTAACCGGATGGTGTATCTACACTACTCACCAGATATATCCTGTGAGGGTAGGGGGACAGATGCACACATGTGTTAAGACGAGAACCCTCTCTCACCATAAGGTGACATGCTTCATCATTGGGTTCCCTCTTGCACACTGAGACCGAATGGTACCCATTGAGGGCTACAACTCCCCAGCAGAAGAAGAACATGAGGTGTTTTGTGTCATCCAATGCAGGTTTAAGTGAGGGGCAGAGTGCAAAAATCAAAATGTGGGTTTGAAAGCAGCTCCTTGTTGACAAAGTCAATCCTTTATTTGTTTCCCCAGTGGATAGGTTTATAACAGCTAAGTGAGAATAGGGATATGAATGCTCCCTATTAGGATCTGGTCTACATATTTCTGCCTTCTTAGTCCAACAGGTTCTTGACATTCCTCAGGACCATTTGCTTCGTCACTCTGCTAGAAAAATGTGAGTAAATAATAAAGAAATTAAGAAAATACCATACTTTACTGGTATTGCATTGATCTGTGGTACCAGCTGTGTAAGAGCTCAGGGGTGTAAGAAATTAATCTTATTCTTAGCTGCAGATTTTTCATGGAAAACATTTGCAGTATGAGGAAAAGTTGAAGGTTGTGCAGTTGGGAGTAACTTTGTTGTGGGGACCTCTTGAATGGTGGAGGGGGCTACCTCAGACCCAGATGGTCGAGTAACTTACTACTGGGTCACTACTGATGTATCTTCCTGTTTGCCAAGAGGAGCACTTATCAGTCTATTGCATCTAGGGTGGTCTCTTTAGCCTCTGGAGTCTCTTAGATTGTGAGTGAGGAACTCTCCTGGTGGGGGCACCCTCCTCTTCTGGGTGGTGGTTTAGTCTTCCTGTGCCACTTTTAACAGTAAGTAAATCCAGGTACCAAATATGCAGATGAAGCACATATTCTCTTCCAAGAATACAAATATAGTTTATGTATGCTATAGACCAAAAATGATACCTTATCATATGGGCTACCCTAACATACTAACACAATACAAACATTATTTTCCCTCATAATGGCAAGTAGGAATACAGGCATTATTTGAAGGTCAAAAGTTGATGAGCGACTGATTCAGCTTGCATTGGTATTATCCACTCATGTGATGACTTACTCTTATCAATGTACGTTTGCATAAATAACATGAGTAGGACAATTTTATTTGAGTAACACAAAATGTCAATGGCAGGGGGTTCATACTGTCTATAATTTGTGTCTAACATGATAGAATTAACCTACATTACCTTTTTTATGGGGTTATTAGTAAGTTACATATTGTAATAATTAAGGCCATATGACTTACCATTTTACAAAAAACATTTTTTAAAACAAGTTCCTTTGAGTTAGCATTTATAAATATAGAAATAAATATAATTTAACTATCAACATTTCAAATTACAATCATTTCCATTTCTACGGTAGTAACATTTATTTATCTACAAGTGTTATAAAGAACATATAATACAGAGAACGTGAATATATATGCCACCCAATGTACACAGTGACCAGGTTTTCTCTTTTTATCCTACTGGGACGATCTGGATCCACAAGAGGCTGACTCCTAATAGCCCCTTCAAACTACTGGTATGACTATGCTAGGAACAGGCAGTCACAGGAGTCCTATAGGGAAACAAGAACTGGGTCATACTGAGAGAGGCACAGTTGCAGGTCCATAAGCGCTGAGCTCTGGCACTCTTTTCTTATCTTTAGCCAAGAATTAAAACATAGTGGGCCAGATGTATGAGGCTCAAATGGGTTCGCAAACGGCTGAAATTCACAAAATGGTATGTTTGTAGCAAATTTTAGTGCAAAATAAGGAATCGCAAATTTGCGATTCCTTATTTTGTGATTGCATGTAAGGAATCGCAAAATTTACGATTCCTTAAATGCAATGTATGATGCAAAAAAAATTTGCTAATTGTCTCTAAGGAATCGCTAATTATCACCAACTTCAAGTTGCTGGTAATTTGCGATTTTCCTGAAAAATGCCAATTTTTGCCTTTTTCAAAGTGCCATGTGATGCACATACATGCCCTTAGGGCATGTATGTGCACCACATGCACACCCATGTTTATTTCAGGGGTGCAACAGGGTGTCCTTTGGACACCCTTGAAAGTATTCTCAATTTGCGATTAGCAAATTGCAAATCACAAATTGAGAATAATTTCACATTCATTCCTATGGGCCTCCTAGCCCATAGAAATGAATGGGAAATTATTCCTTAATTGAGATTAGCAATTTGTTAATCGCAATTAAGGAATTTTAAGAAATCGCAAAAAAATAGCGAATTTCTACATACATACCATTTTGCAATTCTCAAATAGCGATTCCTTAAAAATTGCTATTTGAGAATCGCAAAAGTGTATCTTGATACATCTGCCCCAATGTTTCTAATTATGTTTCTAATTGAGATCTTTTCCAAACCCTTTTTCTCATTCTAATAAAACATTGGGGCATTTTTTAAAGCCTCTATTGCCATAGGAAAGTCATGTTAAGTGACATTCCTGTTGTGATATGTGCTTTGCCTTATTTACAAGGCACAATAAAGGCATGTAAAGTGGATTAATGCTACCTTGTAAAAAAGACCCCCTTTCATGCTATACTTTCCGTGAAAGGGGTGGGCAATGGGTGTTGGGGTGGATTTTTATGCTGCCCCATATATACAAGGGCAGCATGAATATGCGGCAACACCAAAATTAAGACCAGGGAAAACCTGGTTTTAAACAGGCGCAACGAGGAGAAATGTTTAATTTATTCTTATTTTTTTCTGGTTCAAAGTGTGCTGCATTGTTCAGCTTATTTAGAAATAGCAAAAGGCCTTTGATTGTTTATGTGCTGGAAGGTGTCCCTTCCTGTATATAAACAATCAATAAAAAATGATGTTTTGACACTTCTATGTGTGCCGCATTAAGCAGCACACATAGAAGTATCAAAACGCTGTTTAAAGATTGTTTATGTGCAGGAAGTGGGACCTACCTGCACAGAAACAATCTTCCCCTCAAGGCAGACACCCTTACACTATAGTGCAAGGGTGCCTGGATTGGTGCTAGGCTGCTAAATTTAGCACCAGTGCAGGGGGAAAAGCAGGCCTGCCCCATATTGTTGTAAATATGGTGCAGCCCTGCTTTTCAGAAGTGGCAGAGTAGGGGACTACGAAAAATGGGGAGTTTTAGTATTCTTTTATCAAAAAGGAGGGAGAAGGAGGATACGGCTAGGTTCAAACTCCTAAACTTTAAAGTACAACGCAAAAATCCATATATGATGGATCGTGGGAACCTAGCCAGGGAGAAATTTTAGGTTTACCCAATTTTGGGTGCGCCTTATCAGAAAAGAAAAAATATTTTCCTGAGTCCCCTCACTCACCCAAGTTTGCCACCAGGTGGCATACATCATCATTGGGGCCATCCCAAGGATCTACTGCTTGGGGCGTGCTGCGACTTGTGAGGGACACATAGGAGAACTGGTTTTGTGAATATATGTGTGGTGCAGTGTATGGTGGAGTGGTGATTAGTGCTAATTAAAAATAAAAGAAAACAGTAGAAAGCACAGCGATTGTGTGTGCCTTTCACTTATACATATGGTTAACGCTGTACCCGCAGTATCTGTATTGTGGGAGAAAAACGTAGATTGTAGGTTAGTACATACTGCCTGCCCTCTTGGGCAGGCCACGTTTATAGGCAATGATTGGTAAACAGTGGTTTGTGCCTATATAATATAAAAACAATGGTGCGTGTTCTGGTGCTCCTAAAACAAATAAACAAACAGCCACAAACAGTGGGTGGTACTCCATCTGTGTCTGTTCCTGATGTTCCTGTTCAAAGGATTTAGTTTAAAAACATATCGTACATACACTCTTTTTAACTGGACACTTTAACTGACAAACACAACATGTAACATTTAACATTATTCCCGGTTGTTAGGGGAAAAAACATACTTTTTAGTTAGCAATATTATGCCCCATGGTCCGCCTGGGTGGAGTGGCCTGTAGACTCTGTTGGTGCAAAGAAAAATAGACAAGAGGTGTAATTGGCTGGGATTTCAATGGAAAAACCGGGCGGTTGAAAAGTGTGTCAAAATGTAGTAGTTCAAATGAGTATATCGGTATTAAGACTCCCAATCGAGGTACCTGTTCAGGAAATATAAATAAATGCTTTTCAAAGTACTAAGGAGCTTTTACTTGTCTCGGCTAACCAACGTTTATAATACATGTAAATCTCAAGTTCTACCGCGAGTCTGAGTCCCGGGGCAGTTTTACGATTTAGTGTTTGCCCCGCCATCCACTTGTGGCTAGAAAGCTACTGCGCGTCTGTTGTAGAGAAAACACTGCATATAGTACTGGTTCGGGAGAACAAAATGCTGGCAAATTATTATGGAGCTCTTACTTGTCTTGGCTGCCCTCCGTCTAGTCAACCTTTTGAGTCCCAGGCTTCACCGCATTTTAGCTTGTCTGAGCCTGGGGGCCATTTTAAGTATTAGTGTTTACCCGGTTATTGTCCTCCACGTGTTGCTCAAAAGCTAGTGCGCGTCTGTTGTAAGTGAGAGACGGCAGACAGCGGAAGCCATTATTTCCCCTTGTCTGTATTCGTGGGGGTAGAGGAACTGAAACAGTAGTCTAAATTGATGACAATTATTTATCGTTGTCTAAAAAGGGGGTGAGATGTATAAGAATGGCTTTTTTGAGGAAATGGTTTGATTTACCGACATCGGGCATTGAACCCACTTTCTGGTTAAAAGCTGGTGGCCATTTTGAATTCGACAAAGGTACTAGCCGTAATATTTAGTGGAAAATAGATCAACCTATGTGTGCACCTATATTTTGAGGGCATTTTAGTGTTAATTATTTTGAGATTCATCGTGGTATTAAACACATCATTTCTTAAACACATGAATCAGTGCACATGTTGGCCGTTTTAAGTTTATTGTAGTAGAGCTGATTTTCTCTGTTTCAGCTCTCCCCTAACCTAAACAGGCTACTCAGGGAGGGAATCATTTTCCAAGCTGGAATTTGGTGTGTTTAAATTTGTTCGGGTAGTTTTAATGGTAATAAGCATTACCTCATGAACTTTCCCGTAAGTATGTTTTCAATGAGCCCTATGGTGTCTGTGCAGAGTTTAAACACCCACCTCTGTTCTTTTTCTAACAGAGCTTGTTCCAAATTGTCACATTGCTTCATGTATTCCAGGATTACCCATCTTAAGTCGTTTGGGATGTGTTGTTTCTCATTGAAATGAGCTGACATCCTGGTGCCTGCCCTGTGGCATTGAATGTTACTCCGATGTTTGCAAATTCTTGTGCTTATTTTTCTAGTGGTCATACCCACATAGTGTAAGTCACACACACATGTGATGAGGTACACGACTCCTACTGTGTTACAGTTCGTGAATTTGTGCAGTTCCCATGTATGCCCTGTGTTGAAAACAACTTATTTTGTGGGGTTAGTGAGGTGGCACACACTACAGTCGCCACAGGGATGGTGGCCTGTAGGTAGAGTGCTGATAACCTGCTGGTTATTTCTGTTCTGTGGATTAGGGCGGGTGTGTACTAATATGTCTCTTAGGTTCTTTGCCCGCCTGTGGGAAAACATTGGTGTTGGTATATTCAAGTTGCCACTATTAACAATCTGCCAATGCTTTTTCACAGGTTTTGCAACTTTGACTGACGTTATACTGAATGTTGTTATGCATATTGGTCTTTTCTCTTTTTCTGTCTCATTATTTTCATAAGTCTCTAAATGGACGTCCCTGTGATTGTTCCTTGCCCTTTATTTTTTGCCCTCATTATAGTTTTTGCAGGATATTTACATACATTTAGTTTGTCAGCAAGTTCTTTTGCTTGTGTGTCATATTCAGCCGTATCTGAGCAGTTCCTCCTCAATCTCAAGAACTGACTGAAGGGGAGGTTTTCTTTGAGGTGGCGCAGATGAAAACTTTCATTCAGTAGGAGGAACTTTTTCGCAGTCAGTTTAAAATATGTCATAGTTTTTAAAGTGCTATCTTTTGCAAAGATGTTTAGGTATAGAAATATTAGCTCTGACCTGCTCATTGTGTGGGTGAATTTCAGAAAGGGGTCCTGTGTGTTCAGCCAATTGATAAAAGTGTTGGCTTCTGTTTGATCCCCTTCTCATATCACCAGAATGTTGTTGATGTATCTCTTCCATTCTAAAATCTTTTTTTTTTTTTTTAAATATTTTATTGTAAAAAGAAAAGTTTTTTGGCACACACATAGCACAGAATACAGAATATTGATACAAATATTAAACAGAAGTTACTATCAAAAAAAGGCTACATAATGATAAACAAAAACTTTTTTCTACCAGATAACCATCAAAGCATAAAAAAGGAAAAGAATATTATTACATCAGGCAAGGCTTCCATTTAGCCTTTCTTTCCAACGATGTACAGGTTCCCAAATTTTCCTACCCAACCTCCTTGCCCTTTTTCCTTTCCTAGCATATATGCCCTTTTCAAGATTGAATGTCCCCAATAACAAAGCAATCCACTGTTGTGTTACGGGAGGTGAGGGATCCAGCCAAGCTCTAGCAATCGACAATCTATACACAGCCATTGCTACAAATAAAAATTCGCAATGGTCACCATCAATTCCCCTAACCCCTAACATAATTACAGTTGGTGTTAAAATCACATTCAAATCAAGTGTGTGATCCATAAATTCTTCAATACCCTTCAATAACATTCTTAATTTAGGGCACACCGCAAATATGTGGATGCTATCCGCTGCCGATGCGTTGCAGTGCCAACAAGTGGTCCCTGTAGTACCGCCCCACTGTGCAATGCGATCCGGTGTATGGTAGAGTTGGTATAGCGTTTTAAAATGTTGGGATTGAAGCGAGGCAGAGTGAAAAACAGAACATCCTAACTCCAACGAGTCCAGAAAAAACTGACTCTGTATCCCTAATTTCCCAGCCCATTTATTGCCAAATTTTTCAGTATCATCTTTCTTCAATTCTGCCAGATTGGCATAGAAATAACGGATGGAGCACACCCCGCCTTGCGCTATTGCTTCCATAATATTATTTTTACCGAATCCACCCTCACCTCCTTTTTTCCTATTGAAAAAGCTCCTGATCTGCAGATACTTAAAAAAGCTTTGTCTTGTTATATTGAATCTTGCCTTTTCATCGAAGCCCAACAGATCTCCTATTTTTTTAATACCGTTTCGATCCCATTCTGCCATAGTAGCATCGGCAAAAATTAGAGGTGGTAGAGTCTTGTTCCTATATAATCTGGTGTACCTGTTATATCTTCCCAATCCACAGTTTTTTGCTACAGCTAACCAAATGTTATGTGCCACAGCAACTGTCTTAAAGCGTGTATGTTTATAGTAAGAAGAGTCAATACAGTTTAAAAAATCATTCGCAGTATCTGAGCCCAGCACAATAGTATGTATCATAGCTGAGAAAGCTTTGACATTCAAATCCACTTCGCTTGCTCCAATCAGACCCTGAGTATAATGAAGTACAGAAGCCCAATAATATAACCTAAAATCAGGAACCCCCCATCCTCCCCTATCCCTTGGTAAAGTCATAAATTTATAGGCCTGGCTGGTCTTTCCATATGACCAGATGAATTTATTAAGAATCGACTCCAGCTTTTTGAACCAGATCGACTCAAACATAAGAGGTATCGTTCGAAAAAAATAAAGAAATTTGGGGAGTATAAGCATTTTGATGACGTTAGTGCGGCCCACTAACGTGAGTCTAAGATTGTTTAACCTAGCCAAATCTAGACTTACTTTCCTCATTAAGGGGGAGATGTTTCGTTCTACCACTGTCTCTAAATTAGGCGAGATTTCAACCCCTAGGTAAACTGCTGCAGAGACCACACGTGAATCATTGCATCGAACCATTGCATTTTTATAATCTGTGTTTTTGCCCTGTTAAGTCTATATCTGGAGATTATGCCAAATTTAAGGGCCTCTTGCTCAATCTCTCCAATTGCCTTTGATGGATCAGGGGTAATTATAGCGACGTCATCTGCGTACGCCAGCACATTAACTTCTAGCCCATTTGTGCACAAGGGGGGAATATTGGGATTGAGATTAAGATAACGTAGATACGGATCCATATAAAGTGCAAAGAGAAGAGGGGAGCTGGGACAGCCTTGCCTTGTTCCTCTTTTAATCTGTACTGCCGCAGTTAGTTCCCGATTAATTTTGATTCTGGCCGTTGGAGCCTTGTATAGAACCTGAATTGCTCTTATATAATTATCACCAAAACCAAAAATTCTCATTAACTCCCACAAGTACTCCCATGCGACCCTGTCGAAAGCTTTCTCAGCATCCAAAAATAAAGCTGCGACAGGGCCGCCGGCAACCTCCATAGCGTCAAAACAGGTAATCACTGTCCTAACATGTTCTGTAGTACCCTTCCCTGGGATAAAACCTGTTGCACTGGGGAGACTAATTTCTCTATAACGGTGGTCAACCTTGTTGCCAAGATTTTTGAATACAGCTTCACATCCGCATTCATTAAAGCAATAGGTCTATAAGACCCAGGGGCTGTGGAAGGTTTACCTTTTTTCAGGATAACTATGATTTCAGTGCCACCCCATGAGTTTGGAATTGAACTTTCACTCTGAGCTTGAATGAGTGTGTCCAATAACTCCGATCTGAGAACTGAAATGAATGTTTTATAAAATTCAATCGGAATAAGGTCTGGTCCGGCAGCTTTAGAGGACGGAAGATCTGATAAGGCTAGTGTCAATTCTTCTATCGTTATAGTAGAGTCTAGTATAACTTTTTCCTCTAAATCTAGCCTATTGAGTTGAATATTTCCTAAATAATCTCTGATTTTATCCCTATCCACCTGAGCTTCCGTATCGTACAAATCTGAATAATATTTCCAAAATTCATTTCTTATACCTGCAGAATCCGAAATCAAATTACCTGAGTCATCTAACATATTTTTAATATCTCCTGCGGTAACTTTTTGTCTGGTCCTTACGGCAAGAATATGTCCCACCCTCTCGCTAAACTCACAGGCCTGTTCCTTCTTTGCTAGATAAATTGCTGCTGTTTTATTAGTAATCCTTTCAGCTATTTCCGCCTTTAGCACCATAATTTCCAACATTTGTTGATCCAAAGGGTGTCCATTCGCGATTAACCTGCTTAGCTCTGCCTCTGCAGTCAGTAGCGAGTTAACTTGTTGTTCTATCATTTCTCTTTCTCTTTTCTGTCTGAATGTTGAAAAACTGATTGTCTCGCCCCTTATTCCTGCTTTGAAGGCATCCCAAATGCAGCCGCTACTAGCACTCCCCTTATTATTAAGCCAGAACTCGCTAATCCACTTTTCCATATTCTTACAGTATCCCTCATCTTTTAGCAAAGCTCTCTCGAATGACCATTTATATACCTTTCTAGCTATACCATTTAAACTGACTGTCAATAACAGCGGATTGTGGTCTGATACCAGGGGGGGGATAGCTTCTTAATCTGTGTATTAGAGAGCAAGGCATTGGAAGTTAGAAAGTAATCCAATCTTACCGTTATGCTATGTGGAGCAGAGAAAAAGGTATCACCATCAGTCTGCGGATGTAAATTAGCCCACACATCTGATAGAGCATTATGCGCGGCCATATCTACTATGGCCCTATGCACCCTTTTCTTACGCCCAGTATAACAATGACCCAGTTGCAGCTCAACACTAGCGGGACGATTGATATTAAAATCCCCGCAACAAACAATGGGTTCCATCCAGGTCGATAATTCTTGATCCAGAAATTGAAATATATCCGGTTCATCGCACGTTGAGCCATAAACAGAAACTAATGTAAACCTAGCTCCTCTGAAGCCTACTTCTACAATAACCCATCTTCCCCATATGTCTTCTTTACTCCTAAAAACTGTGCAATCCATCCCTCTCCCAAAATCGCTACCCCACGTGTTTTAGAGGCTTGTTTGGTAAGTGCTAATACTTTAAAACCCAATTGTTCTAACAAATAACCCTTACCTCCCTCCACATGAGATTCCTGTAGACAAATCAGATCTGGATACATTGACTTACAAAACGCTGAAACTCGTAATCTTTTCTGAAGATCATTAAGACCACAAACATTCATTGACAAAATACGGCAAGCCATTAAAAGACATCAAAAATTGGTACCAGCTCCCTATTCCAACTCTTAATCACAACCTTTACTACCTTCTTCCACCCTTTATATAAGGCCTGTAACTGCCTCAAAATGTGTCTCGGTGCATATGATGTGTGCCATTTTCTTCCCCCCTTCTCCCTCCCTCCCCCACCCCTGACCCCCCCCACGCTGCCCCACCCCCACCCCTCCCCTACAGGCAAATAGGTCAAGCATGACCTATGTGTGGACGCCAGGGAAGCAGCAGTCGCCACTCCTCCCCACCGCCATTCTAAATGAACCATTTTGTTTATTTCTCCTTATAACCCAAAACTTCCATCATATAAACCTTCGCCTTAATCTCAGAAAAAAAGAATTTAAACTGGCCCTTGGTCACTATTTTCAATTTAGCGGGGTATAGCACATAAGCTTCTGAACCCAAGGCCTGAATATGTGGTATCAACTGCCTCAACCTCCATCTGCGCTCAACTGTGGCATGGCAGAAGTCCGGTCTTGCAAAAAAAGTGACGTTGTTGACAGTACGTCTAGCCTCAGGCTTAGCTTTATCCAATATCAACTGCCGCAGGAGAAAATTCCCCACAAAGATTAACAGAGCCCTCGGGCGCCCGCCCTGAGCTCCAGCCTGACCCCTTTTAAGAAAAAATGGAAAACGATGGGCTCTTTGGATCTCATTTTTCCACTGCCACGTAGATAATTCTGGAAAAGCCCCCTTTAGCAGATTAACAACAAACATTCTGGGGTCCTCCCCTTCAAGACCTTCTTCCACGCCTAGCAGTCTAATATTGTTGCGACGTTGTCTATTCTCAAAGTCCTATATTTTCACAACAAAAGTGCCTGGGGGTCAAGAAATTAGTCAAACAGAGTGGATCACAACACCAAATCTACACAAAAGGCGCCAGTGAGGACATCAACCGTGTTAGTGAATGCAGGCCAAGTAGAGGCTCAAGAGCATATGGAGAAATAGTTCCCATCAGAAGCCACACTGTACCGCCCTCTTTGTCATCATTTGGGTTCTCCTTACCCAGGAGACAGAACGGCCGGTCAGATGTTACCGTGACCGATATATGTGAAAGGGGGTGGTGTATTGAGTACAAAAGATGAGGTGGCTACTGAAAAAGCAGTGTTAAGGTGGTAAGAGTGTTAAAGTGAGGGAGAGTAAAATTAGGTGAGTCGGGTAGACAAACAAATTTTATTAGTGTCTCCCAATCCCTAAGGTTTAAAAAGCAAGTGTGAGTGCGGGTTTCGAATAATCACCGTACTTAATAGTGGTCGACATGTTTCTGCATTATATCGAACATAGTTTCAAAATGCATTCTTCAGGACCGTGTAAAAACACTGCTACTTATAGTGATGGAAGTAAAAATTAAGATCAATATCACCTGAGCTTCAGGTACATACTCAACCAAATACTGTTGCATCGCACGGTATTGGATCCACACAGAAAGACAAACAAACAAAAAGAAGAACATGAAGATGTCATATTCCCATGAATAATATACTGTAACGGATACACATTCACATGTATATGGACAAACATTTCAGATTTGCAGACTCACCCATCTATGGTGGCTGAGAGGCTTCACCCCACCTGGCTGCAGCGCAGGTATGAGGAGCACCGCTCTAAAAACAATTCACAAGTAACATTTAGAGCTGGAATTTAAAATTAAAATGAATTCACAGGGAGGCAGATTCCTTAATTAATCCTTCAGAATATACTTTAGTATTATGTGGGGCTCCCCGCCTGTGTTCTACTCCATCGGCACGACAGAGATGCGGAGGACGAACTAAGTTGAAAGAGATGTTAATGAAAAGCTTTAAGAGCCGGGATTTTCAGTGTTTTTTCAAACCCCAGTAATGGTAGCGTGATCGCTTTCAGGGCAGCGCGTTTAACGTGATCGCTTACAGGGTATCGCATTTGTATGGTTAATCACCAACGCGATGACTATTAGGCCGCCAGTACACACATTAGGTTTCTCAGCGCGTTAGTTCGCTTGTCGGGTGGGTAAACAAAGAGGCGAGCGCTTTCAGGGCAGCGCGTTATTAATTACCGGCTCAAATGTCAGACAGCCGGCGTGCGCCTTGAACTTCTCAAAGTGTCGGTCCGCTGGTCGAATAAACAAACAGACGCGCGATCGCTTTCAGATCAGCGCCTTTGTGTTAAAAGTTAACAGCGCGGTGAAAGACAGGCAGAAAGCGTGCGCGTTGCAGGCGAGCGCTCGCCTACCTCTCCGTCGGTGTCTCCTGGCAGTCAACTGTACTGCCTGGGGGGGCACCGGCGCTTCTCAAAGATGACCGTATTATGCTTTCTCAGTCAGTCTGGAACAGTCACGTGATGTGGTTCAGTCACGTGACACCAGGCATGCTGGGACATGTAGTCCCAAACCGAAAATTCATGAATAGAGTTGTTGGCAATAAAGCATATTAGTCTGGGTGTAAGTTGCGCATACGGATGGAGGCAACATTTTGGATTAAGGAGCTCATGGTTCCAAGAGTATTAAGAATAACATAATGATGTTATGAGGAGCCAGGAGGATATTAATCTGAGTGTAATTAGCGCATACAGATAGAGGCCACATTTTGGATCAAGGAGCTCATGGTTCCAGGAGTATTATGAATAACATGATGATGTTGTGAGGGTACTGAGAGATAGACTAGCGAAAACCCATGCGATTAGTTACATTAAGACTGAATGAAAATGAGTTTATTATAGGGACATCCAGGGAATTGGCTCATTTAGTCCCTCTTTATCACTGTTCAAGCGGTACACCCACTTTTGTTCGATTTTGAACAGGAAACGGCTAATGTCAGTACAAGACAGGGGTATTTGTGGTTGTTCCAGGACGGTCCAACAAAAATCATCAGGGCCATGTCCCTTCTCCAAAAAGTGTGCGGTCAGACGAGTAGCCTGTTTTCTGCACCGCACTGTACTTTTATGTTCTTGTATCCTCGTCCTGATTTTACGGGTCGTCATGCCAACGTATCGCAGGGGGCATGGGCATGTTATCAGGTATATGAGGTTACTGCTGTTGCAGTTTGTAAATCTTTTTTGTCTCCAAGGGCGACTGGTCCCGATTTCGACCTCAATGGATTTACGGGTCTGGGGGCAGACAGTGCAAGCTCCACAGGGATGGTGTCCAATGACTGGAGGTAAGTCCCACAACGTACCCACTTGTCTCGGTTCTTTATTGCGTGGACGTGTGTGGACCAACTGATCTTTTAGATTTTGTCCTCTTTTGAAGGCAAAAATAGGTAAGGCTATATCGTCATTGCAAGAGGGACTATACCTAACCACCAAACACCCTATAATTTCGTACTTCTACTGTCTGCCTAAAGTGCACAAACCCCAGAGGCCACCACCCGGCAGGCCGATCATTTCTGGTATTGGCTCGGTCCTTGAACCTCTATCAACCTTTGTTGATCATTTCTTGAACCCTTTGGTCAAGGCTATGCCCGCGTTTCTGCAAGACACGAAAGATGTCCTAAGACTATTGCCTACAATACAATACGACATCGAAACTGATATCCTTGTATCATTTGACGTAGAGTCTTTATATACGTCCATCCCACAAACCGAGACATTGGAGGTAGTAGGCGCTCTATTGGAACAGAGTAATCCCCAATCCATCACGCCAACGAACTTCATCATGCATCTAGCAGAAATTGCGATGAAAGAGAACTACTTTCACTTTGAGGACACCATCTACCTGCAAACCTCCGGGACCAGTATGGGCAGTGTTTTCGCGCCGAGCCTGGCGAATCTTTACGTCCATAACTTCGAACAGCAGGAAGTCCTAACGCCCGCCAACCCATACTTATCATCATTACATATATGGAAACGATATATTGATGATATATTGGTGGTATGGCGAGGCACAGAAGAAGATCTAGCGCGATTTCATGTGTGGTTGAATAGCAAGAATGCCTACTTGAAATTTACCATTGAATACAGTAGAACATCTTTAGCCTTCCTGGATCTGAGGCTGCATGCAACCAACAATGGTATCGAATCAGAACTCTACCGTAAGCCGATGGCTAGGAACGCACTATTGAGGTACGATAGTTGCCATCCACGCGCCCTGAGGGATAATTTGCCTTTTGGCCAATTTCTTAGGGTACAAAGGAATTGCTCCAGCAAAGAAGCCTTCAAAACCCACTCTAAAAACCTAGAAGCCCAACTGAGTGAAAAAAACTATCCGAAAAAGATCATTCACCAGTCCAAAAAGAGGGCGTCTAACAATAACAGGGAGTCCCTTTTGGAGATACAACCACCAAAAGACAAGACTAATCGTATTGCTTTTGTCAACACATTTAATACTCGTTCGAACCAAGTGCAGAAAATCATAAAAAAGCATTGGTCGATCTTGAAGACTGGCAATGACGATATAGCCTTACCTATTTTTGCCTTCAAAAGAGGACAAAATCTAAAAGATCAGTTGGTCCACACACGTCCACGCAATAAAGAACCGAGACAAGTGGGTACGTTGTGGGACTTACCTCCAGTCATTGGACACCATCCCTGTGGAGCTTGCAATGTCTGCCCCCAGACCCGTAAATCCATTGAGGTCGAAATCGGGACCAGTCGCCCTTGGAGACAAAAAAGATTTACAAACTGCAACAGCAGTAACCTCATATACCTGATAACATGCCCATGCCCCCTGCGATACGTTGGCATGACGACCCGTAAAATCAGGACGAGGATACAAGAACATAAAAGTACAGTGCGGTGCAGAAAACAGGCTACTCGTCTGACCGCACACTTTTTGGAGAAGGGACATGGTCCTGATGATTTTTGTTGGACCGTCCTGGAACAACCACAAATACCCCTGTCTTGTACTGACATTAGCCGTTTCCTGTTCAAAATCGAACAAAAGTGGGTGTACCGCTTGAACAGTGATAAAGAGGGACTAAATGAGCCAATTCCCTGGATGTCCCTATAATAAACTCATTTTCATTCAGTCTTAATGTAACTAATCGCATGGGTTTTCGCTAGTCTATCTCTCAGTACCCTCACAACATCATCATGTTATTCATAATACTCCTGGAACCATGAGCTCCTTGATCCAAAATGTGGCCTCTATCTGTATGCGCTAATTACACTCAGATTAATATCCTCCTGGCTCCTCATAACATCATTATGTTATTCTTAATACTCTTGGAACCATGAGCTCCTTAATCCAAAATGTTGCCTCCATCCGTATGCGCAACTTACACCCAGACTAATATGCTTCATTGCCAACAACTCTATTCATGAATTTTCGGTTTGGGACTACATGTCCCAGCATGCCTGGTGTCACGTGACTGAACCACATCACGTGACTGTTCCAGACTGACTGAGAAAGCATAATACGGTCATCTTTGAGAAGCGCCGGTGCCCCCCCAGACAGTACAGTTGACTGCCAGGAGACACCGACGGACAGGTAGGCGAGCGCTCGCCTGCAACACGCACGCTTTATGCCTGTCTTTCACCGCGCTGTTAACTTTTAACACAAAGGCGCTGATCTGAAAGCGATTGCGCGTCTGTTTGTTTATTCGACCAGCGGACCGACACTTTGAGAAGTTCAAGGCGCATGCCGGCTGTCTGACATTTGAGCCGGTAATTAATAACGCGCTGCCCTGAAAGCGCTCGCCTCTTTGTTTACCCACCCGACAAGCGAACTAACGCGCTGAGAAACCTAATGTGTGTACTGGCGGCCTAATAGTCATCGCGTTGGTGATTAACCATACAAATGCGATACCCTGTAAGCGATCACGTTAAACGCGCTGCCCTGAAAGCGATCACGCTACCATTACTGGGGTTTGAAAAAACACTGAAAATCCCGGCTCTTAAAGCTTTTCATTAACATCTCTTTCAACTTAGTTCGTCCTCTGCATCTCTGTCGTGCCGATGGAGTAGAACACAGGCGGGGAGCCCCACATAATACTAAAGTATATTCTGAAGGATTAATTAAGGAATCTGCCTCCCTGTGAATTCATTTTAATTTTAAATTCCAGCTCTAAATGTTACTTGTGAATTGTTTTTAGAGCGGTGCTCCTCATACCTGCGCTGCAGCCAGGTGGGGTGAAGCCTCTCAGCCACCATAGATGGGTGAGTCTGCAAATCTGAAATGTTTGTCCATATACATGTGAATGTGTATCCGTTACAGTATATTATTCATGGGAATATGACATCTTCATGTTCTTCTTTTTGTTTGTTTGTCTTTCTGTGTGGATCCAATACCGTGCGATGCAACAGTATTTGGTTGAGTATGTACCTGAAGCTCAGGTGATATTGATCTTAATTTTTACTTCCATCACTATAAGTAGCAGTGTTTTTACACGGTCCTGAAGAATGCATTTTGAAACTATGTTCGATATAATGCAGAAACATGTCGACCACTATTAAGTACGGTGATTATTCGAAACCCGCACTCACACTTGCTTTTTAAACCTTAGGGATTGGGAGACACTAATAAAATTTGTTTGTCTACCCGACTCACCTAATTTTACTCTCCCTCACTTTAACACTCTTACCACCTTAACACTGCTTTTTCAGTAGCCACCTCATCTTTTGTACTCAATACACCACCCCCTATCACATATATCGGTCACGGTAACATCTGACCGGCCGTTCTGTCTCCTGGGTAAGGAGAACCCAAATGATGACAAAGAGGGCGGTACAGTGTGGCTTCTGATGGGAACTATTTCTCCATATGCTCTTGAGCCTCTACTTGGCCTGCATTCACTAACACGGTTGATGTCCTCACTGGCGCCTTTTGTGTAGTATTGGTGTTGTGATCCACTCTGTTTGACTAATTTCTTGACCCCCAGGCACTTTTGTTGTGAAAATATTGTATTTTGGGGCATGTACCTGGTTGGTCGGTAAACTCGCCCTTAGACCCTCCTCCCATTGTTTGTTGTGTGCGTATTCTCAAAGTCCTCCAATTTCCAGTTGACGTCTCCAGCCACTTTTTGATGCTCTTCTTTGTACATTTTTAAATCTCTCATGTCATCTTCTACTTTGCTGGTTCTTTCCTCCACGTGGGCAACTCTCTCAACCACCTCGTCCTGCCTTTTGCTTATACTTCTGAGTTTGTTCTGAATCTTCCTTGACTCTTGCCTTGCCCTCCTACTTTCCCCTCTAGCCTCAGATTGCATTAATTTCAAAGTATTGAATAGTAGACCAAGCGTAACCGTGGGTTGAGAGGCCTGCGTAGAACCTTGATCACCAATCATTGTTGCTGGACTGTCTTGTTCCAGAAAAGAGAAAGTAGTAGTAGAATAGTCCCAAGCTAACTTTTTAGTAGGGTCAGTGGTACTGCTTGCTATGGAGGGCTTTCTTTTGGAAAGGCGTTTTTTCTGAGTAATTTTCTGAGCGGGGGAACTGCTGGCAGAATCTATACCCGTGGATTTATCCGTACTAATATCGTCTGAAGGCAAGGACTGTGATTGAGAGTGTGAATCTTCATCAACAGAATAAAATCTCTCAGCTGAGGCAGTTCCATTGGCAATACCTACTTCAGCAGAGGTAGAGGCAGAGGCAGAGGATTCACCTCCTGTTTTATTCTCCCCGCTCTCCATATCTAGGTCCATAGTTTCTGCCCAAGTTAAAGAATTAGTCACCACACAATCCACATCTACCGCACCTTCATTAATAGTCATTTGCACGCAAGGCTGAGACTCCGACTCTACCCCCAGCCCTTGAGCCGGCATGGCAACACTTCCATTTTCATCCGGTAGTTGAGCGTACATGGCCCGGCTGTCTACTGAATCCTCAAATTCTTTACTCACTTTCGATTTTCCAGTGCGCCTGACATCATGGTGCTCTGGCTTGTAATTCCCAGCAGACCCAGCCTGGGGGCCCTCCAAGCCTGCAACTGCTCTAACTCTGCTCTCAGCCGAAGCGGCAGCGGCAGCAGGCAGTGTCTCAGGCAGCTTACCCACTGCAGGTCTTTCAGGTTGCCTAGCAGCCCCGGCTCCAGCTCCGGCCCCTGCTCCAGCATCAACGCCGGCTCCAGCCCCTGCTCCTGCTCCCGCTCTGTCGTCCAGGGTGAAAACGCTGAGAACGCCAGGTTTTTTTCCCGAGGTCCCGCTGCTTATTGATGTTGACACAATTGCAAAACTTTCCGTTACTGAAGGTTGGCGCAGCGTGTTTTCTTTCGCCTTTAGTTTAGTGACATTCCCCGACTCTCTCAGGGAAACCGCATTGTCCGGACCGTTTCTCTTCACTGCTGGTTTCTTGCGGCTGGAAGCGTTTTTTTGTGCAGCGGCTAAAGCAGAGACTTTCAGGTCCGTTTTACTTTTCTCTTTTGACGACTGACCTCTCGTAATGTCTGCGTCTGTAGCTTTTCCCCCTTTGCCATCTTTGACATCGTTACCGCGTTGTGCGCGCGGAGGCATCCTGAACCAGGATCTTAAAATCAGCCTGGTAGCTTCGGTAAATCTCCTCTTAATGCGCCAAACTGCTCGTACTATGATGTTTCCTCTTTGTTCCCAAGAGAGGAATGTTGCCACGGTACTGATCTGTGGAAGCACGAAGTGTCCCAAGGCAGCTTTCTTCAGGCGAGGCTCCACCATTGAACCATCAAAGACCTGGCAGTGGAGAGGAGGTGAGATGCGACTTACTCACTGCATCCCTCAGCGGCCATCTTGCCCCTTTTGACGATACGGGTTCTGCTGTGGAAGAATTTTCTGCACCTCCAGGTGGTGGACGTACAGTCCAGCCACACTTGGCGCAAATGTACTTCCCATGCTCGTGCCATGTTGTTGTCTAAACAAGAGGTCCTCAAATTGAAAATAGTTTTCTGTTAGTACCCATTTGCAGCATTCGAGTACCACATGTTGTGGAGTGTGGAAGGGCCAAGTTGAACTGTACATAGTTTCTCCGAGGATGTCTAATGTTTCTTTGTGGGGCAGGCTGGTATACAAGCTTTCCACATCTAGCCCTATCAGGATGTGGATAGTCGGGTCAAAACTGAGATCCCTCACTAGGCTTAGTACTGCCTTCATGTCCTTCAATTAGGTGTTGGTGGATTGTATTAATGGACGCAGAAACGCATCTGCGAATTTTGAGAGTGGCTCCAAAATTGATCCAATCCCAGAGACGATTGGTCTCCCTGGTGGGTTTTGTAAAAATTTGTGTATCTTTGGGACTGTGTAAAAATAGAGGATTTTAGTTTTTTTGCTATTCATGAAATCTCCTTCTTTTTTGGTTATCCAATCGTGGGCATGTGCTTGCTCCGCCATGCTGGTGATACCAATCCTGAGTCTTTCAGTCGGATCTTCCTTGAGTCGTCTGTAGATCCTCTCATCAGAAAGTAATCTCAAGCATTCCTACCGGTAAGCTTCTGTATCTTGTATGACGACTCCACCGCCTTTGTCCACTGGTTTTATGGTGATGTTTTTGTCGTTGGCCAGTATTTTAATTACTTCTAGTTCCTTTCTTGATGTGTTATGAAACACTTTCAAGTTCATTGGGTCCAAATTTCCCACCTCTCTTAATACTGCCTTCTCAAAGGCCAGTATTTCTACAGGTAGTGCTGCTGAAGGGGGAGTGAAGGTAGACTTACGGTGGAGACCAGTGTCTCCCTTTTCCATTTCCATTTTGCTTTTATTTAAAAAAACACCTTTCGTTTTAGTTTGCTGATGAATTTGTTCAATTCACAGCTGAGTTGGAATTTGTCCAAAGTAGGTGTGGGCACGAAACCCAAGCCTTTTTCCAGGACTGCTAGTTGTATTCCGGTTAGGTGTGTGTTGGATAGGTTCACTACTAGACTCGTTGGCTGCTGGTGATTGGTTGTTCCGGCGGGCCCATGCTCCTCGTGTGACTCCTAGCTGGTTCCAGTGGCTGTGCCCATTGTACCTGTTGTCCTCTTTTCGTCTTGCCTCTTGATGGACCTCTGCCCCGTCCAAAAAAAGGAGTCTGTGGGTAATCATTTTGCGGGGTGGGTTCCCAGTATGGGTATTGTTGTTGAGGATATGTTGGTGGGCCATAGAAGAAAGGTGGATTATGAAATGGGGGTTGGTAAGGTTGCCAACCATACCCTCCTTGGCCTCTATTCCGCATCCTTCCTCTGAAGATTTGGCGACCTCTTGGGTTCTTCCGTCCTCCTGTACTGTTGTCAAAATCATTGGAGCTGGTGTCTGATCCATCTGTGTCCATGTTGTATCCTAGATTTCTCCCTGTAAGTTGGTAGTCATCTCTGGTATATGGATGGGCCTTCTAGTGACTGAAGTTTTTCCCATCCTTTTTGAATTTTTGATATTTGTATCTTTGAGTGATAATTCAAACTCTGTCATGGTTTTGTTGAGTTCTTCCAGTCACTTTTTCAATTCTGCTGGTGATTGATAGGTTTTCAATTTGACCTCTAGGGTATGTATTTCCTCTTTCATTGCGTGTGAGAGGCGTGTTGCCGTTTGTATAATCAACACAAGCCAATCTCTTGTGCAATGCCAAGACATTAGCGACCAATCTCTCCTAAATTCCTTGTCTTGTTGAAAAATAAATGGCTCATTTCGTACTATCAATCCTCTTGGAGCTGCATTTATTTTTGTTGTTTGATTGTTATTACTTGGTTTCTCCTGAGCTCTGTTAGCTCATCCCAACATTGTACCGCCTCATTGCTATCTCTGTTGGGTGTCTCAGCAAGAGGGGTCATGGAGGAGATGATTCTTTCTACCTCCTCATCAGTAAACGTTAGGCCAGTTTTTTCGGTCATGTTGTTTTGTTGTGGTGTAAACTCCTGCAGCTTTTTCTGTAAAGTATTTATCAAAAATGAGGGAGAAGGAGGATACGACTCGGTTCAACCTCCTAAACATTAAAGTAAAACACAAAAATCCATGTATGATGGATCGTGGGAACCTAGCCAGGGAGAAATTTTAGGTGTACCCAATTTTGGGTGCGCCTTATCAGAAAAGAAAAATTCTTTTCTTGAGTCCCCTCACTCACCCAGGGTCGCCCCTAGGTGACATGCTTCATCAATGGGGCCATCCCAAGGCTGCGACTTGCGAAGGATACGTAGGAGCACTGGTTTTGTGAATCTATGTGTGGTGCAGTGTATAGTGGAGTGGTGATTAGTACTAATTAAAAATACCTAGCTAGTAAGCTACATTTTTATTCCTGCTCCTAGTTGGTATAGTCTTTTTTGAACACAATAAATAATTGTCATCAAATTAGACTACTGTTCCAGTTCCTCTACCCCCACGAAGACATACACGGGGAAATGATGGCTTCCACTATGTGCCGTCTCTCACTTACAGCAGGGGCACACTAGCTTTTGAGCAACACGTGGAGGACAATGACGGGGCGAACAGTAATACTTAAAATCTTAAAATGGCCCCCAGGCTCAGACACGCTAAGATGTGGTCAAGCCTGGGACTCAACAGGTTGACTAGACGGAGGGCAGCCGAGACAAGTGAGAGCTTAATATTATTTTGCCAGCATTTTGTTCTCCCGAACCAGTACTATGTGCAGTGTTTTCACTACAACAGACGCGCAGTAGCTTTCTAGCCACAAGTGGATGGCGGGGCAAACACTAAATCGTAAAACTGCCCCGGGACTCAGACACGCTAAGACGCGGTCGAGCTTGAGATTTACATGTAGTATAAATGTAGGTTAGCTGAGACAAGTAAAAGCTCCTTAGTACTTTGAAAAGCATTTATTTTTCCTGAACAGGTACCTCGATTGGGAGTCTTAATACCGATATTCTCATTTGAACTACTACATTTTGACACACTTTTCAACCGCCCGGTTTTCCCATTGAAACCACAGCGAATTACACCTTATGCCTATTTTTCTTTGCACCAACAGAGTCTACAGCCTCCTCCGCCCCGGAGGACCGTGGGGCATAATATTGCTAACTAAAAAGTATGTTTTTTTCCCGTAACAACCCGGAATAATGTTAATTGTTGCATCTTGTGTTTGTCAGTTAAAGTGTCCAGTTAAAATGAGTGTATGTACGATATGTTTTCAAACTAAATCCTTTGAAGAGGAACACCAGGAACAGACGCAGATGGAGTACCACCCACTGTTTGTGGCTGTGTGTTTATTTGTTTTAGGAGCACCAGAACACGCACCATTTTTTTTATATCATATAGGCACAAACCACTATTTACCAACCATTGCCTATAAACGTGGCATGCCCAAGAGGGCAGGCAGTATGTATTAACCTACAATCTACGTTTCTCTCCCACAATACAGATACTGAGGGTACAGCGCTAACCGTATGTATAAGTGAAAGGCACACACATTAGGTGTGTTTTATACTAAATGTCTACCTTAATTAAGGTTTATTCACAGGAGTGGCACACATGGGGCTGGTCCTCATGTTGTCCTGAAGAAGAGGTGTAGGGGACACCTTGAAACATGTCAACAGGATATTAGGGACTATGACGACATAACGGATATATTTCCTTTATCTACCCCTTTTTACTATACCAACTAGGAGCAGGAATACAAATTTAGCTTACTAGTATTAATCACCACTCCACCATACACTGCACCACACATAGATTCACAAAACCAATACTCCTACGTATCCTTCGCAAGTTGCAGCACGCCCCAAGCAGTAGATGCTTGGGATGGCCCCAATGATGAAGCACGTCACCTAGTGGCAACCTTGGATGAGTGAGGGAACTCAAGAAAATATTTTTTCTATTCTGATAAGGCACACCCAAAATTGGGTAAACCTAAAATTTCTCCCTTGCTAGGTTCCCACAATCCATCATATATGGATTTTTGTGTTGAGTTTTAGTAGTCTCCAAACTACAGCCACTGTTGAAAAAGAATGTTTCATGATGAATGAAGAGATTAGAATCATAAGACCAATTCTAAATTAATTTCTTAACTGTTTGCCAATTTCCACAACACCTGCACCAGACTAGCATCTACTCTGGGTGGAAAAACTGAACACAGGTTTTACCTCACGAGGCTCGGGTTGCACGCAATTCATTACTTGGTTGCTTTCCCTAACTCTGGCTCTTGGTTTGAATCTCTTCCAGGCTGCCCAACTCCTCAACTCAAACAACAGTACATGTTATGCTTTTTTGCACTTTATATAGCAGCTTGAGAAGACAGTTTCCACAACTTCTTTTAAAGCACACACACTTTACATTGCACCAAGATGGACTGACCTTTTTAAAATGTTTAAATTCTCCCACAATTTGTTTCTCTGTCTTTAATAATATCTTGAATGCAATACAATTGAGGAGTTTTATGCTTCATAAGAATATTTCCTTTTCTTAGTCCGGTAAGATTGTTAACAATATCAAAATGAATGTTAGACTCGATGGGTGCTCATAAACCAATTTTATGTAATTTGTTAAATATGTACATATATTTTATTCTATGTGATGTCTTTTTAATAATCTCTTATCATGGAAACTATATGATGCACAATGTATTTTTGAATCTGTATATTATTTTGCCATTGTTATGACAAATTCAAGTCTAAAGAACGAACGATTAAGAATTCCCTTACCACACAATGTCTTTCCACCAGGGTCTGGCAAAAAACTAGTGCACCTGGCTTGTAATACATCTGAGCTCCTGATACAAGCAGTATGGCTGGTTGCCTGTGACAGTTCTACAGTCTCCCCATTGACATCTTGGCAAGCTCCAGTGTCGAATACACTGAGTGCATAGGGACAGGCTATAGGTGCAGGGAGAACATGCGACCAGTCTGCAACCATGTTAAGAGTCACTTAGGAAACAATTACTGCTTTCCCGGACATTCAAAAAATGTTTATTGTCTGCCTGTATATCCTCTCCCGCGCCTAAGGGCATTGTTTCACAAATAAGGGGCAAAGTGACACAGATATTCACCAAGTTTGTGTGAAAATATATTTCTTTGTGTCTTTTCTTCTTATGTGGGCTGACACTGTGTGTTACTGGTTGAAGTTGTATTGTGTTTCACTGATGGCAGCTGCGGTGGATTCCTCATTGTTCACTCCCTCACCCCTTTGCTGTAGTAGGTGTGTTCAATGTGAACCAAGCAATGTTGCAATGCGAAATATAATAGTTTTAACTAGGTTTACTATTGTATGTCTCGTTTTATTTTTTAGTAGGTAAAAAATAAAAAATATTTAGTCATTATAGAACACGTCATACAGAGCCACAGGAAAAAAAACAGTTTTTCTTTTATTTTATTATAGTTGTCTACATGGTTTTAATGTTATTTCAGGCATTTTATGAGAGTGTTTTACCGTACCAGTGATTGACAATGTGTAGTGAATAACTTATTCCAATGCTTGGTAAGGGTGCTCATCCTGTTTGGTCAGTTGTACCACTGGAGTAGATGTGGGTGTAATTTTGAAGAATATCAAGTCAATCTCTCTTGTAGGTGTGTGTTTGTATTTGTATGTGCCTCAAAAATCTCTTGCTTGAATTTCCCTTTACTCCATCTATTTTGTAATGGAGTTACCCCATTGTTTCTGTCACATCAGTGTATCCCCTTACATTTACACAAAAAAACAAGGGGCCTTATTTATGAAGGCCTTGCGTCAGTTTTGCGCCGCCGGTGCGTCACTTTCTGTGACGCACCAGCGGTGTAAAAAATGTGCCTCGTTGCGCCATATTTAAAAAGTGACGCATCTAGGTAGATGCGTCACTTTTTAAACCCCTGCGCCACATTATACCTGCGTCAGGTATAATGTATGCAGAGGGGGTGTTACCCCGCAAAAAGCCTGGTAATAGTGACGCAGAGAAATCTATGAGATTTCACTGCGTCACTTTTAGGACGCTGTTGCCTCAAAATCTTGCGCCTGCGACACAGCAGGCGTAAGACTGACGCAAGCCCTTTCACATGGGGCTTTCCCCATGTGAAAGGACGCATTGCTGGAGTTGCGTCACTTTTGTGACACACTCCAGCAATGCGTCACTTTTGCGCTTACAGATAAGTTAGAAATACTGACGTATCTGTAACTCCTTGCGACATGATGCGTCATACATTAAATATGACGCATCAGGAATGTTGCAAGGAGTGCGCAGTGAAAAGTGACGCATCGCTGTTTTCACGCAGCGATGCGTCACTTTTCATAAATGAGGCCCAAGAGGTCTATCTGCATAGTTCTTCGCGTATGCAGCAGAGTTCGCCATATATAAGAGCTAAGGCAGGCGTTTTTCCTCCCCTGTTGTTAGTAAAACGAATTTGTGATTACGTAAAGTAGAACTACTTTATGAAAAAAAAATGCTTTGGTGAATAGGCCGCTTTGAGGTAGTTTCCTGAGCTGAAGGAAAGCCTCTTTCATGTAGCGCTGAGGTTGTTGAAATTTTTCAGACCTCGAACCCCAAAGTTTATTTCTCCCTATTTTATTCTCCTAAAGAAAGTTGTTGGATCAGATGAGCCGAGAAGATCATAGGTTTTTGGCTGGAGTATAATGGAAAACTAGTTTCGAAGGAAGCTAGGAGTATTTGTTCATGGTACACAATGTTTTGAATGTGAACTTTTATTCACATTGGAAGTATTCGGAAGTTTTCATGACTGGCTTGATGTGGCTCAATCCAAATGTGTGGGCAAACATATTTAAGGATTTTCTTGGACGCTTCGTTCTCCTAAATTAACACATTGCACAAGATGTTGGTTTATTCTTCTATCCAACTTTGTTTTAATCACTCGTTGTTTTAGGTCTCAAGAACATTTTCATTTCATTAATGATATTTCATTTACGAGTTTGTGTTGCTGTAGGAGGAATCTCTTCCTATTACTTCTAAATCAGTAGGTGGCGCTAGTGTACTGTGAAATGGAGAAGCTGGATTGTTTTAATTGTGGAAGAATGCTCTTCGCATATTTTGTATGAGAATGGCATTCTTAACATGTATGGGCAGTTATTGATATATTGTTTACGAGGTATGTTTTTCAGGTGGAGTGGGCTTCTAGCTAAAACTGTTAAGATAAAATAACCGATATCAATGTCATTTCTCAAGGTGTTCATCATTCTAAAATATATTAAGGATTTACTAATAACTTTTTGAAAAAAAAATATAGATAGCTAGGCCACGCTGGTTGCCTTTAATCGGTTAGCTGTTTTTGGAAGGGCACTAGGGGAGGGTGGGTAGTCACAGCCTATAAGAAGAGCGATCATGCATAAACAAAACTCGATTTCTTAAAGTCAAAATCAGTAAGATTAGATTTCTAAAAATATGACCTCTTTTTTTCCGTTTAGTTCAAGCTAAAATTACGATTCAGAAGATTGTTTATATCTCCATCAGTTGATCTAAGAGACAGAAAAGAGAGAGAGAGAGAGAGACAAGAACGGGAAGTGGATAAAGAGTTAAACAGAAAGATCAAGAGTAGGAGACAGAACTAGTGATCTGGAGGGAAAAGAAAGAGATAGAAAGAGAGCGAGAGCAAGAATGAGCGAGTGCGAGAGAGATACAGACTGAAAGTGCGATAGTGATACCAACAGAGGGGGATCTTCTTAAGAACGTGTGATAATTACTGCAAATTGAGCTAAATGCAACTCTTCATATCGCAGTCTATCGCGGGTAAATAATGCTGTGCTAACTAAGTATTCACAACACGGCGGTAACATGCAATAGGCGCACGATAATGCATCAAATGCCTGCGATAAAGTCAGCGCAACGCCGCAAAACTGCGAAACACGAACACCAAAAAGTTGCGATGAGGCCAATCGCGATACAAAAATCAGTGAAAACAGCGACAGGCCTGCAATTCACACATGTCAGGCGGGAAAAATCACCATAAAAGAAGAAAAAAAACGAACAAAGAAATGCCAAAGAACAGAGAAGCACAGAGGATGTTGCAGGAACAAGTACGGAGGACAACCAAAACCCCACAAGTCCCTCGCAGGACCAGCCAGGGACCTCGGGGTCAGGGAAGGGCAAAGAGAAAAAGAGTAGGAAGAAGCAGTTCAGTCCACAGGAAAACAGGATCCTGATTATGGAGGGGGTAGAAGACCATCAACAACTGTTTGTCACCACTGTGTCATTGGCAATGGAAAATGGACTGCCATAGTCCATTGTGGACAAGGTGAATGCAGTCAGAGTGCTCAAGAGGACAATGGGAGAGGTCAAGAGGCACAGGAATGATGTCAAGCACAAAACCCAGCAGAAACTCGGCAACAACTGGAAGGCAGCAATGCAGCCTGGAGGTGGGAGTCCTGGGCCACAGGAGGAGCTGGACGATATGGAGGAAATGGTGTCCACAGTCATCAGTGGGGAGACGGTGGCAGGAGTTGGAGGACCGGACACGGCTCAACATGACCGGACACAACATCACCAGGGTGAGTAACGAACAGGGTCTGGGGGGATGGGGGGGATGGGCACAATGGCACACATGTATAATTAAGTAGAGCACATCTGCGGACAAACCATGCCCCAGCCATTCAACTCCCACCAAGAGACCAATGTACCCAAGTATGCAACATCCCAGCACTGTATAAGCACAGTAGGCAAAGGCACACCGAATGAAAGACATAAGAGGCACCAAAACCAGGGCTGCAGGGGCTACTCCCCCAAAATGCGGCATATTAACACATAACATGCAGAGCACATCAACATTAACAGGAGTAGGAGGACCGGACACAGCTCAACATCCCGGACACAACAGCACCAGGGTGAGTAACGACCAGGGGCTGGGGGGATGGGCGGAGATGGGCACAATAGCACACATGTATAATTAAGTAGAGCACATCGGTGGACAAACCATGCCCTAGCCCCCAACTTCCACCAAGAGAACAATGTACCCAAGTATGCAACATCCCAGCACTGTAGAAGCACAGTTGGCAAAGGCACCCCAGAAAGAAAGAGATAAGGGGCACCAAAATCAGGGCTGCAGGGGCTACTCCCCGAAATGCAGCATATACACACATAACATGCAGTGCACATCAACATTGACAACAATGTGGTACAAACCGCAACACGTCCACAACAGAACACACGACACAACTGGTGCCACTAGTGTGTAGAAACTGGCTATTCACATTTGGCATTGCAGGGAAATGTGAGTTGATAATGTACTAGTACAAACACACATCCATCATATTGCCAACATGTCCACTGTCCCCCATTAAATAGGCAGCTCCTCCCAATAGGCAGAATGACCACAGTCATGCAGTCTGTATGAAAACATGTACAATGTGACACCATTCATGTGAACACGTTGTTAAACTGCTTTTTCCCTTTACATTGCAGAGGGAGACGCAACACCACCTGCAGAGCAGCTGGAACCTCTCATCTCTGATGACGAAGAGGACCACCACAGCTTTGACTCCACCATACTTCAACAGCTCGTGGTGAGCGTCTGCACCATGATAGAGCGTGCAGGTCACCCGACTCAGATTGCCATACTCACCTGGGCCCATAAACAACACATGATGAGATTTTAATCAGGTAACCTGTGCACTTACTCATCAGTGATTTATAATTTTCATTTAGGACCTATACCATTGACTTACCAATCTTCGTCATTGGTACCTAGACTCCTAAGGGATCAAAGGTGTTAGAATAATAGGTAAAATAAGAACATTTGCACTCATAAAATAACCACAACTCGGGAAAGGTTTAAACTCTTTATCTACAATCTCTAAA
Source organism: Lissotriton vulgaris (assembly GCF_964263255.1). Taxonomy (NCBI): domain Eukaryota; kingdom Metazoa; phylum Chordata; class Amphibia; order Caudata; family Salamandridae; genus Lissotriton; species Lissotriton vulgaris. The sequence goes on from NC_141691.1 coordinate 1,184,632,098, forward strand.
ATGTCATAATCCAAGCATAGAATAACAGAAAATTCTCAATTAGGAAAATAACGATTAGGAGGAAAATATGCAGAGTTTTTATACAGCAGTCTTTACACATTTGACATTTGGGTGGGAAGAGAAAAGGAAACAATACAATGACATACCCACTTTGAATATTTACCTAGATTGGTGTGAAGAACTAATCCTGGACACAGGTCAGTTTAAAGGACAGAACCCTGAAAGTACAGGCACCATAAAGGCAAGCAGGTGCAGACCAGAATCAGGACAGGTAAAGCCAAATTAGATCAGGACAGGACCACCAAGGGCTAAGACCAGCACCGCAGTTAAAGTTGCAACGCCTGGGTCACGCCCTCTCTGCAGCTAACAGCCAGAACTCAGTAAAAGTTATTGATTTCTCCGACAAAGTGCTTCACCAGCACTTCAGCTCTGAAACCCCGATCTGAGTTTCGAACCTTTTGACAGAGGGCTCCGCCAACACCTCTGCTCCCGATCACCAATTGAGAGCGTTGAGTCAGTGACAGGTCAGCTATTCTGACAAGTTGGACAAATTTACTAGCTAAGCCTACCCTAGTTATACTATTTTCCAGATCAGTGTACCACCCTCCAATGTTGCAAGTGTAAGGATCCCCAATTCTGATTGGACAAGAAGAGAGGAGAGGTCATCACACCATACCAAAATGAAACTTTTCTTGGTGATATTAAAATTAACGTTCCCGCCCATAACTTTATTTTCCCATGCACTTTTATTCTACCCGGCTATGAATATATCAATCAATACCAATAGCGTTCAGTATTGTACAGTCCAGCTTCCTCTCCTGGGGTTGAAAGTTCACGCTCCCAGGCACATCTTCTATTGTACTGTAAGCTTGGCGGTGGTTCAATGACGAATGGCATAGCTCCTTCTGGAGTTTGACATGCGCTCTGTGGTTTTTCAAGATGGAGTAATAGCACCTCCCAGGCCCAAAGATTACGATACATGAAAAGTAGAAAAGAACCAGTTTTAGAACACAGAATAAATGAATGTACTGTATACCATTTACCTCTACTTTATTCCCATTATTTTTAATTTAACAGCTTAGCAAAATGAGCAGTGCAAGCTTCTTGCATGTGAGGACATAGAGCAACCATCTTAGTTCTAGTGCGCAGAAGCGAAAGTTTCCCTCCAAGCCGAGAAAGACGTCATGTCACATGAGTATGACAGACGCATGCGTAGTAGGAAATCTCGCGTAGCAGCGGCCATGTTAATGCAAGCGGATTATGGTTAGTAGAGACACATAAGCAAGCTTCTTCTAGATACCTAACATGTCGTGAAATGCAATATTAACATGCTGGTTAGTGCATTCATGTTATGTCGAGTGGACTGAATTCAAGCAAGTTGCGTTACATGCGAATCCTTGCTCCATCAACCCTATCTCCAGGAGCAGGGCAGCCCACCTGCCACGAGGAGAACCCACCCCCTGCACAGACCACACAGCAGGCAGCACCCACCAACACAGCTGCCTCCCAGGACCACCACAAAGAACATATGGCCTTCCAATGCCATGTGTTGGGGTATTAGGAGAATCTGGCTGAACAGGTGCGGGTGGGGTTCGACCGCATGGCAGCCAAACTAGATGTCATACGTGGGTGTCTAAGTCTCATCAGGGACCACTCACAGTCCCTAATGGACACCCACAGTCATCTCCATACACTCCAATGGACCATGGCTGACATCGCTGGAGCCCTGACTCAGAGACTAGAACAACTGTCCAGTCGTAGTGGCACTAGCGATGTCACACGGGTGTTGGAACACATGCGGAGGTCAATGGAGACCATAGAGCAGACGCAGGCAGAAAAAGCAGCTGCCACGGCTGTACACCAGCAAGAGGTAGCTGGGTTCCTCAATTGCCTCAGGACCATCCTCATGGCATTTCTGCCACAAGGACTGGAGCTGATGCATGCTGCTGCTACCATTACATCCACCTCTCCGCTCCCTGAAGTGACAGTGCCACACAGTGCGGCAGATATTCCACCTCCATCCACTGATGTGTCACTGCCACACAGTGCTAGAGACTGAACACCACCACCCACACGTGAGGCACATGACACAGCAGAGGACAAAGAAGCAGATGAAACCACCTTACTGGTAAGAAGAAAACTGTAGCATCCATCTCCACCTTAGAGCCTGTTTCTGCTTGGTTCTGCCTTCTGCATCATCACCTTCCATTGTCCCCCAATACACTCTGCAACACTCACCTTGGACTTCAAAATGGACTGCCATATTCTGTTTGATCGCCAATGACACAGCAATCAGACTGCGGACTGAACTCAACCTCTTCCTGAAGGATTCTGGCTGGCCCTACACAGGGCTTCATTTTAAAGTGGGGTTTAATGGCCCTGTACTGCTCCAGCTGCAACACTCCACTGAATGTGCATTAAACATTCATAATCACACAGATGTGGCATGTCTCTGATCGTTCAAGCGTGTAAGTATGGATGAATATAGGCTCAGTGATTCCCCCTTACGCCCATGTTGCTCATGTCATTGGACTTGGGTCACAGGGTGACACATTGCCAAATTTGGTCCGGGTGGCGCCAACACAACAACAAGGACACATTCATTAGTTACTTCTTTGTCTAGCCCAGTACGGAACCACGCCCAGAGCCCCGGGGTCATTGTTCAAACCCTTACGCTGGACAGGCATACGCCAGGCCAGCCCACTCCGCTTACGCTCACAGGGGGGATGACAATACTACAATGTCCAAGATCTTCCCTGTAGTGTTCTGCTGATCACAGGTCTAGTTGTCAGCATGCCACAGCCACTCCCTCACAGCCGGTTTACACCCACACCACACCCATCCAGCTCATGCATCACAAAATATGTGACCCTGCCAATAAAAAGGGCTGACCGCACATGCTTGATGCCATTTCCACACTCTATCTGGGTGTATCCGTGTAGTGTTATTGTAGGCATGAGGGCCTAGGGCCCAGCAAAATCACATTCCCAGGGCTTGAGGTGACATGCTGTCGTCCGCACCATGATACTCCATCATAGAGGGTCCATGACTTTCGGGCACAGACTTGTTGCCCCTTATACAATAGTGGCATGCAACGTCTTCCTACCACTTTTCCAGGATGATGGACAGCTCACTAAAAGGACCCCCCAGCATGTTTCCTGCACATTTTGTAGATGTTTTATTTATGCCTCAGAATATGATCGGCTCTTCCCCAAAACAAAAAGCATTTTCTTCTGCAAAGTACAAATCATCCAAGATTGTTTTCTCTGCAGGTCCACCTTTTAAAGTTGTCTGAGGAAGATGCTCGCGGAACAATCATATTGGCAACAAGGTCAATGGAGACATTATGTAGATGCAGTGTAGACGATGTACTATACATTTACCCAATGATGTAGCCCTTACTAATAAGCAGTAGAAAGTACTCCAGTTTGGTGGAGCTGTTACACAAAACACTGGCCTCTTCTTGAATATATATGCATGACAGGATTCATTCTGGTAAAATTATCATTCAATAGAAATGAAACCACAAATGGAATCACTTAAAGATATAAACAAAGGGTGTGCCTGAGTTGAAGCCCCACTTCTGTATTGTAATAACTATCCTAACTTCGTGGGCATGGCCAAGACAATGCAACTGTGTTTTCTCTGCATTTCCATTGTGACAAGTTATTTTTAATCCTTGATGTAAGTGTTTGCATCCTTGCTATTCTCAAGTGCAAAATCATATATAGTGTCTGTGATGAGGGGGTTATTTCTTGACACCTGCTGCTGAGACCAGAGATGGTATTTGAAACTTGTATACACTTCTAATAACTAGAAGTAGGTAAACTTGCAGGGCAGGATTCATTCTGGCACAATGCTGATTTCACTGAAATAAAACCTCAAATGTTACAGTTAGGAAATAAAATGTTTAAAACGTCGAAATTCACCGAAAAAAAACAAAGGTTACAAGGACATTATAGCTAGGAAATAGAATTTAAAAAAACTTAGATATTCACTGAAAAAAACTAAATGTTACAGGGAGGTTAAAGTTAGGAACTAGAATTAAAAAAACATTAGAAATTAACTGGAAAAAAACAAAGGTTACAGGAACGTCCTAGTTTGACTGATGGCTCCCTAATACACTGCTTATGATCTCACATATCAAATCAAGCATGACATGGTCAGTGACAATACTGGTGACATCTCAAATGACATCACTGATTACATCTCAAATGACATCAGTGATGACATCTCAAATGACATCAGTGATTACATCATCCACAGAACCACGCAGACATTCACTTACACCCTATACAACATCTCATACAATCACTCCCACTCTCACACAACCACTGATATACCTTTTTCACAGACCCATGCAAACACTCACGCACCAACTCAGTGATACATGGTGTCATTCACACATCAACCCACCCATTCAGCCACTAACACAACAAATAACTCACACATACAACCACGCATGCAAATACTCAGTGACCAATACAGCCACTCACACAGCCAGTTATACAGAAATATACACATGTACACACACATTCATACACCCATACAACCATTCACAAACTGAATCAGTCAACCACACAGTTACTCACACACCAAATCACTCACCCATACAGTCACTCACACAGCCACTCTCTCACCCATAACGTTAATCACACACCCACTCACTTAGTGATACATATAATAACACATTTACTCACTCACCTATGCAGTCACTGACACAAGCAAAAACTTTCCCATTCAAAATTTCCCATAGTCACTTACTCACCCATACAACCACTCACACACATTCACTCACCGATATAGCCACTCACTCGCCAACTAGCTCTCCTATACACCCACTTACACAACCATTCATGCACCCATACAGGTGCTCTTTTACCCTCTCTCTCACCCATACAAACACATATGTACCTGCACAGTCAAACATACAGCCTCTCCTTCATCCTCTCATTCACCATTACAGCCACTTATACACCCACTCACTAACCCATACAAATACTTACACAGCCACTCATTTATAAATCCATGGACACACCCACTCACTCTTCTATTGTCCACTCATGTACCCATTCACTCACCTATACAGACACTTCCACAGCAGCTTACCTTAGTATATATGTTTAACACTCCGTAACCTTTGGAAAACACACACAGTCACTGGAGATTGTGATCAGTGATGTCATTTGAGATGTCATCAGTGATGTCATAAGTGATGTCACTGACCATGTCATATGTGATGTAATATTTGAGGTCATAAGCAGTGCATTGCAGGGGTGTGAGTTATTGTTAACTCAGCTAATTATGACTGCTGAATATATATATATATATTCACTGAAAAAACCATAGGTTTGACAACAGTTATAGTTAGCTGGAAATTTTACTGACATAAAACCAATGAAATTCCACGTTATAGTTAGTTGGACTCACTATAACTTACACGTGTAATGCACTGCTGATGACATTACATATTAAATCACTCATGACATGGTCAGTGACATCACTCATGACATCACTGATGACACCAACCAGTGAATGTGTGTCTTTCTGAAAAATAAACATGTTTTATATATGTATATGTAAAGGTCGAGGGAAGAATAAATGTTTAAATTATTGTCTTAATGAATGTTTTTTTTTAAAAAGAAATGATTGGATAACTGGCTTATTAAGTGTATCTTAGTGAATACATATATTAGTGTGTAATGTTTAAATATTTAAATATATGTATCAGTGTTTCACTTTGTGAATAAGTGGCTGCATGGGTTGATGAGTACCTACATGTGTGTGTATATGGGTTATTAGATGTTTTTTTAGTATCAGTATGAGTGTCTCTATGGTTTGGTGGGGGTGTTACTTATCATATAGATCCATCAATGACTGACTCACTGTTTCTATGTTTTTTGAAGACAGCATATGTACAGGACTGTATGGGTGGATGAGTGTGTATATGTGTGTGTTAGTGAGTGAATGCCTGCCTCACTAGTGTCTTTATTAGTAACACGATATGTTTTAATTTAGTATATGTGAGTATTGATATATATAAGTCAGTATATGTGAGACTAAGAGATAGAAAGAGTTCCTGTTTAAATAAGTATGTGTTTCTATAAGTGATTGTTTAGGAGAGTAAGTATGTATACGTTTCCTTAGAAGTAACGTGGTAGTGTGTGTATAGTTGTATATGCAAATGAATGGATGTTCAATAGTTTATTTGCATGTGTGAGTATGTGTGTGAGTAACTTTTGGATGACTGTCGGTGTGTAACAGGATGTATAGGTGTATCACTACATATGATGAGTGAGTATATGTATGAGTGACTATATAGAACTGTTGGTGAATGAGAGAATGTGTATATAGATGGTGGAATTACTGAATTGGTTGTTGTAACTGGTATGGATATCTCCATTTTTTTGAAAATGTTAATTTCTATTTTCCAATATGTGTTTTAAGGGTTACATTACACTTAAAGGAGGTCTGTCATCAGTGATGTCATGAGTGATGTCACTGACCATGTCATGAGTGATGTAATATGTAATGTCATCAGCAGTGCATTACACGCGCAAGTTATAGTGAGTCCAACTAACTATAACGTGGAATTTCATTGGTTTTATGTCAGTAAAATTTCCAGCTAACTATAACTGTTGTCAAACCTATGGTTTTTTCAGTGAATTTCATAGGTTTTTCAAATGCTATTTCCTAACTATAACGCGTGTAAAACCTATGGTTTTTTCAGTGAATTTCATAGTTTTTTGAATGCTAGTTCCTAAGTATGAAATCACGTTCGTAACTAGATAGTGTCACCGCCTACACGTCCTAAGAAGCGCATGTAAAGTCATGTGACTTGAAAACAAGACTTCCAATTGGTTCTTAGTAGTTTCTGTTCTGGAATTTACACGAAGCACTCCACCCACTTTCCTCACAATTTTTCTACTCTCAAGAGACAACAACATCGAGCATCTTCCGGAAAACTTTGCTGAAATGGCTGCCCTTTCGCATTCATCTTCCGAATCTGAAGGAAATGAGCGACCACCGTTAAGAAGAAAAAAGAAATCTTTCATTTGGCAATTTTTTACTTATCCTGAAGATCAAAAGAAAGTGAATGCGCCAAAAGTAACCTGCACGATATGCAATTCGGAGCTCTCAAGGGGAAATCCAAATAGAAAATATTCCTTTTCTATACACACCATGCTGCGGCATGTTAAACAAAGGCACCCTGAGCATTATGCAAAAGCATCGACAAGAGCCCTGGCCACGCTATTACCATCAGAGGTGGCCAACACATCTTCTGGTGGACGACCTGTATCTCCATCGAGTGCTGAGATGGACTTGAGACCATATCTTGCGAAGGTGCACATGAAATGCAACAAGTGTGGAGAAATTCTTTTGTACGGAGAGCAGAGCCTCGTTCTTATTCAACTCAAAATTGAAAGTCATAAATGCCCCAAGAAAAGATAAATTTCTTTACTTCATTTTCATAGTATTACAGACTGAAAAATGTAGTAGCAACTTTAAGAAATCGAAAGCATCATACGACTTGTTTCCAAAAAAAAAAAAAAAAAAAAGTTCTTTTCAGAACTAACTATTTCTACCAAAACATGCTCCAAGAGCATCTTATGACATGTTTTTTCGCCGCTTCATTGTAGTGCGCGACCGGGTGCGCACACCCTCCTATCGCGTACAGGACCTGACACTTGCATGTGAAGTCATGTGACTTCTAAACAACACTTCTAATTGGTTCTTGGTAGTTTCTATTCTGGAATTTACACGCAGCACTCCACCCACTTCCATCACTTTCTTTTCTACTCTCAAGAGAGAACAACGTCGAACATCTTCCCGAAGACTTCGCTACAATGGCTACCGTTCCGCATTTATCTTCCGAATCTGAAGGAAATGAGCGACCACCTTTGACAAGAAAAATGGAGGCCACGCTATTACCATCAGAAGTAAACAGCACATCTTCCGGAGGACGACCTGTATCTCCATCGAGTGCTGAAATGGACTTCAGACCATATCTTGCGAACGTGCACATGAAATGCACGAACTGTGGAGAACTTCTTGTATACGGAGAGCAAAGCTTTACTCTAATTAAACACACAATTGAGAGTCATAAATGCTCCAAGAAAAGTTAAATTTCTTCACTTTATTTGGATAGTATGACATACTGAAAAATGTTGTAGCAACTTTAAGAAATCAAAACCATCAAAACACTTGTTTCCAAAAAAAAAAAAAAGTTCTTTTCAGAACTAACTCTTTCCACCAAAACATGCTCCAAGAGCATATTATAAGATGTTTTTTCACCGGTTTATTTTAGTGCGAGACCGGGTGCGCGCACCCATCTATCGCGTACAGGACCTGACACTTCCATGTGAAGTCATGTGACTTCTAAACGAAACTTCTAATTGGTTCTTGGTAGTTTCTATTCTGGAATTTACACGCAGCACTCCACCCACTTCCATCACTTTCTTTTCTACTCTCAAGAGACAACAAAGTCGAACATCTTCCCGAAGACTTCGGTACAATGGCTACCGTTCCGCATTCATCTTCCGAATCTGAAGGAGATGAGCGACCACCTTTGACAAGAAAAGCGGAGGCCACGCTATTACCATCAGAAGTAATCAGCACAGCTCCCGGTGGACGACCTGTATCTCCATCGAGTGCTGAAATGGACTTGAAACCATGTCTGGCGAAGGTGCATATAAAATGCAACAACTGTGGAGAACTTCTTGTATACGGAGAGCAAAGCTTTACTCTAATTAAACACAAAATTGAGAGTCATAAATGCTCCAAGAAAAGTTAAATTTCTTCACTTTATTTGGATAGTATAACATACTGAAAAATGTCGTAGCAACTTTAAGAAATCAAAAGCATCATAACACTTGTTTCCCAAAAAAAAAAAAAAAAAAAAGTTCTTTTCAGAACTAACTCTTTGTACCAAAACAAGCTTCAAGAGCATATTAGCTGATATTTTCTCGCCGCTTTCTTATAGTGCGCGACCGGGTGCGCGCACCCACCTATCGCGTCGAGACACGCATGTGCAGTCATGTGACTTTAAAACAACACTTCCAATTGGTTCTTACTAGTTTCTATTCTGCAATTTACACGGAACACTCCACCCACTTCCCTAGAAAACCAGTTTATCGAAAAACTTTTAAAGCCTCCTCTTATGAAATATTCGACATCAATCACATAGCAGAGTACTAAATAGCACTATATACACTCCGTCCCTTAATTATAATAGACTTATTGCTATGTAAAAGCAACTTTTTTTTTCACGCGATAATGTGAAATGCTGAGCCTATTACATAATTTTATTTCACATATATGTTACTATTCTCCTTCGAGTACTAACACCGTAGAAAATACCACCAATAGCGGTGATATTTTTTACACCGAGAACGGGCGCTTTCTATCCCTTACAGCCCTTACAATTATAAAGTTTTATTTCCTAAGTCTCTAATCTCCAACTGTGCAACGTAGCTCCCCTGTGTGTCGTAATAAGGTCCATAAACAAAAACTACAGGGCCAGCATTATAAACATACACAGAACCACAAAACGACAAGAGCCACCATACTGATATATATCCTTAATATAATAAACCTCTGAGAATAAATACATATTTCCGTGGCACCCCATAACACAAATGTGGCGTCCTCTGACTCTGCTCCGTTACCAAACACCGTAACTCCCCGCCCCCCTCACTTTTCACTAAACTCCGCACTCCACCCCACCCAAACCCCCTATTACAAACCCCCAACCTACCCTCCCTGCCCAAACCCACCATGAACCTCAAACCGCCCCTAGAAAACTTATAAGACACAGGATTACTAAAACTCAAAGAATACGCAACAGGCAGATAATGTAAATAGTACATAAAGGCACATATTTTTTCCAAAATACTATTTAAAAACATGTTCTATTTTTTATAAATCTATCATGCATCTGACCCTCTAGAACTGCTTTCAAAACGTGAACTATAAACCTCTACTTTTCATTTTCAAACCATACACTTTCAATTACATTATTTTTTTTTCCACAATTCATGTAATGTTACACACCTTTTCTAAAATACACCAGTCCCTATCATTTATAAGGATTTATTTTCAGTCTTCATCAGTGACACTTTCTTCACATATAATAGAAATCACTATAACTTTTGAAACGACAATGCTAACGCGGTAAAAATAACCCTTCATTTGCTTTCCTTTAAGAATGCACACTATGTACCCCACGCATGCGTTTCTTAATCTTTGTATTTGGCAGCGAATACCGACCTTGAATCGGAAGACATGAACAAGACCGCCATTGTCACATTTAAAACTGAACGTTGCATCTGCTCACACACATATCTTTCACTAAGCTAACATTCACAGAAAACAGCATTGATGTAAAAAAATTTTTACCTTGCTTTACAACTCCCTCAAATCACTCCCTTATTTTTTAACGCATCCTCCAGTTCAAAAAAAGCTACTTTTTTAATAACCACTAAGCAATATATAAGTGACTAGACTCCTACAAAATGTATCAAGTCATTCTGCTTCTCTCCACTGCATAGCCGGCGACCTAATTCTGTGGAGTTGCTATACAACCAGCGGTGCTGCGCCGTTTCCTTTACCATCTTGGGAAATTCAAAATGGATGTCCCTCCTGCCTTCGCAAACGAGCCGGGCCACTTAGAACTATTTCGACAGAGAATGCTTCTGTGCTACGGCACCTTACCACTCTCAACTTTGAATACTTCATATCGATTATCATTTCGATATTCGTATTTCACCTGTGTGCAGCCTGTATTTCATTGCCTGAGCTGTGATTTCACGTGGGCCCTGGATTTATGTCTCTGCAATTTGGTACCTCCTGAACCGAATTACAATCACCTCATGAATCCGTTACTTGATCATGAACAGCTTTGTTACAACGGAGAGTTTATGGCCTTTGCAGCGATACAAGGAGATCTGGGTCATTGGAATATATTCGCAGCGGCGCAAGATTTCCTAACAGAGAGCTACATTGAAAACCCACTGAGCTGCCCAATGATGGTAAAAGACGCTCCAATAATGACAGACCATGAATGCTCCTTTGATCTTCTCAATTGGATGGCTGACATGTTTTCAGATGATAACAATGATTTCATGTTAGAGGCACTTGCTGCATACTTTGCCACACAATGGACGGTTAACTCTTTCCTAACAGCGAGCTACATCGAAAACCCACCGACCTGCACTCTGATGGTAAAAGAGGCTCCGATTATAACAGATTATCAGTACTGCTTTACTCTTTTCCATTGGATAGCTGACATACTTTCAAATGATAAAACTGATTTCCTGTTACAAGCAGAAGCTACCTATTTTGCCTAAACAACTATAGCGTTTGTATTCAATGTACTACTGACAATACCAATTACTGTTTTTTTTGCAATCTCTGTACTCATATTACATAATGATTTGCCTTTAAAACAGTACATTTCTAAATAAACATTTCAAATATTCACGGTTTCTCTTTTAATCCATAATCTCAACTGAAATGATTTCATTTTGAAAAACTATTCATGGGTTCCACATAACCTTAACTGTAGACACTGAAGACCTTATTTATGAAGACCTTCCGCCGCCGGGGCCTCATTTTTTAAAATGGGAAAAAGTAACGCACCGGTGGCGCAAGGCCTTCATAAATAAAGTCCTGAATGTTTTCTTTTCTCGAACTCACTTACTGATACTAGAACCTCCAAGCCAATTACGGCCCGTGAACTCTTTCTTAGTAGGTCGCGCACCGTAAAGACAGTTATACCACTGTTAACTTTTTTTTTTTACTGTTACTAAGCACCGACACAGTTCCGCTTCACTCAGAGTTAATCACTGCTCCCACGCTTCTACAGGCCAGACGCTATGTCGTATTTCTCTCCTTATCACCCTTTCATCTCCACAATAACAAACAGTTCTCCGCCTGCCACCAGAGAACAGACTCAGATGCAGAGGCACCAAAGAGTGAACCCATCACCAACTGCCATCTCCGGCTGTTTCCATGGTTACACCTCATTCTGCACCTTGCTGAAGGCACAGGTCAAAAGTTCATGTCTTAACGTTCTACAACAAACTAAGAAGACTATTTTCCCTCCAGAAACTCCTGCCAATACACAGCTCTGTTACATATCTTGTTTTTTCACACCCAATAGTACTTTTCGTTTAACATAAACATTAACATGGAACGTACTGTTCAATCTCCACTTGTTACAATCAACCAATCATTTTTATTTTTTAAACCACACTCAGCCTCTTCCTTTTTCTTTATTTAGAATTTCAACTTCTAACTCCCATTCCACTTCCAGAACCGATCGGAGGACGACTACAAATCCCTTGAAAATGAAGGTCTGGCTAATAGGACACAGTTATATTCACTGGAGTGAAAAATATGCAGTAAGCAGACGAATTTGCAACCTCAGCTTACCAAATGTACACATAACATGGATTTCCAAAAGAGGATTGAAATGTCACCAATTGATTCCATTGGTGAAAACTTTTATGCATCTCCCAGAACCAGACCTTATAATTGTGCACTGTGGTGGGAACGATCTAGGCACAATCACTGGGGTAGGTCTGGAAATGCTTCTAAAAGACACCTTTCGACAATTGATGACACTTTTTCCTCGATCTGCCTTGGTATATTCCAATATATGCCAAAGACAGAAATGGAATTGGTCCAATCAACATTGTGCACAATTTGAGAAAGCAAGGAGACATGTAAATAAATCTGTTTCTGCGTTCCTCAGAGATTATAGCATGGGTTCTATTTACCACAACAACTTGCGATACCACATGCAAGACGTCTATAGGAGAGACGGTGTTCATTTCACGAATGAGGGAAACAGAATCTTCCTCTGCAACATCAGGCTCTGCATCGGTACTTACTTATAAATGCAGAAAACACTCAATTAACACAAGGGCTCTTTTCAGAGCCACCTTATATCTAAGCACTTAAACTTCTGATTTATCTCCATTTTCACACTCTTGTGAATAGGTGTGCGCGACCGGGTGCGCGTACCCCGTATTTTTTGGGGGGGGAAAATTATATCTTTTCGCGTTTAAGGGCATTACTGCACACCCCGAGAAAAGCTACGCAGCAAAACAATCTCTAACTTCTCCCCTTTCCATGTTTCAACGCTTTCAAATGAACAATATATTTACTCGCAATGACAAAATGGCGGACAAAACTTCCTGATTTCCTTCGAATCGAACGTTAACAGACGTCACGCAGCCAAAAAAAATTCCGCTCACGCGCAGCCGCTAGGGTGCGCGCACGCGTGCGCGCCTATAGATATATAATTGACTTTAACTTTAATTTTCTCAACAACTACTGAACGGATTTACACCATTCCAAAAAAAGCGTAATCTGCGAACAAGACTACAGTTTTGGCAAATTTCTTATAAATCCATTCAGCCGTTCGACCTGTAGCCGAGTCTAAAGGTCCTATGGAAAATAACATGGAGAAAACACGTTTTGGGACCCCCCTTATATCTCAGCCCCCACTTGACCAATCCCCCCCAAACTTTCAGGGAAGGAGCGCAGCGGACCGAGCCATCTTCTTGGAGAAATTCGCTAAGATTCTTCAACCAGGGCCAAAGTTATTCCAAATAGAATGTTGAGGATTTCCTATGGAAACTAGGTCCTAACTATAACTACCTACTGGCGACCGCCAGTAGGTAATATGAGATTGAGCTGAGATTGTTTCATATATATATATATTCACTAAAAAAAACATAGGTTATAGACCATATATAGTTAGGAATTTGCATTTACAAAACCTTGAAAATTCACTGAAAAACCCATTGGTTATAGACCATATATAGTTAGGGATTAGCATTTTCAAAACCTTAATTTACTCGCAAATGCTAATCCCTAACTATATATGGTCTATAACCAATGGTTTTTTCAGTGAATTTTCAAGGTTTTGTAAATGCAAATTCCTAACTATATATGGTCTATAACCTATGTTTTTTTTAGTGAATATATATATATATATATATATATATATATATATATATATATATATATATATATACACATATATAGTTAGGAATTTGCATTTACAAAACCTTAATTTACTCGCACAAAACCATAGAAATTCGAATATATAGTTAGTTGCAATAACTATATATCGTGCACCCACAATCCACTGCTGATGATGTCGCATATTACATCATTCATGACATGGTCAGTGACATCACTGATGACATCACTGATGACATCATCCAGTGATTGTATGTTTCTGTAAAGTTAAAATATGTCTTAAATATTGAAGAATGAGTGGATGTATAAGCGTCTGGATGAAGGATTTAGTAGGTGCATGACTGACTGTATGAGAGAGTGATTAAATGTGTCTCACTGAGTGCATGGGTTAGTGACTAAACTGTCTTAATTTGTACATCATTATGTCTGTTGTTCTGTAAACTGCTGCATTTGTTAATCAGTAGCTATATGAGTAACTATATGGGTTATTGATTGGTTTCCCAAGTATTTGTATGGGAGACTGAGTATGTGTGTGGGTGGCTGGGAGGTGTATGACTCTGTGCATAGATGTGTGAGCAGTTTATTCACTAGATGTATGGGTTCAAACGTACATGTGGAAACAGCTGTATGGGCGGTTGACTGTGTGCATGAGTGTATTGGTGAGTGAATGGATATCTCAGTGCTACATTTCAAAGTAAGTACATATGTAAAACACAGTACACGTGAGAGTTGGCATATATAAATAACGGTGCATAAGAGCCAGTGAATGTGTGAGTGGCTGTATGGATCATTTTGAACTTGTATCAGGGATTGTATAAGAGAGTAAATATGTGTTAGTATATGTTTGAATAAGTAAGGTGTGTATAACTGTATAGTTGAGGAAATGGAGGTGTGATTGATTCTTTTCATGACTGACTAGGTGTGTGAGTAACTCCATGGATGAGTGACAGTCTGTGAGTGTCTGTTTACACTGATTATATCTAAGGTTATATTAGAGTCTGAAGAGGTTCATCGTATTATCACATGAATGATATTATCAGTGATGTGATCAGTAATGTCAAATGAGATGTCATCAGTGATGTCATCAGTGATGCCATTTGAGATGTCATCCGTGATGTCATTTGAGATGTCATCAGTGATGTCATTTAAGATGTCATCAGTGATGTCATCAGTGATGTCACTGACCATGTCATGAATGATGTAATATGTGACATCATCAGCAGTGGATTGCGGGTGCGCGATATATAGTTATTGCAACTAACTATATATTCGAATTTCTATGGTTTTGTGCGAGTAAATTAAGGTTTTGTAAATGCTAATTCCTAACTATATATGGTCTATAACCTATGGTTTTTTCAGTGAATTTCAATGGTTTTTTAATAGCAAATATGAAAAGCTGTAAAATGTCAAGTACGTGGTAAGTAAAAACATTTTCGTATTTATGCACGCTGATGATTCTTGGAAGAGGTTGACACAGATGACATCTTAAGGAACAAAGAAAGACAAATTAAGGATGAGGAAGTTGTCACTTTAGTTTTTTCATCAGTTTGCGATAGCAACAAACACATTGTAATGGAGATTAGAGAGGCTACGGATGGGTGAATAAATTTTGAAAAGAAATGGCGACTCCCCCTTTAGTAGATTAGCTAAATCTTTGCATAATTTGGGCATAAAAGTTATATTATTGGAAGTAGATGGTTATAGTTCTGGTTAATTTCCATTCAGAGTGTCCTACACAGCACCACTCTAGGTAAACACTACTTTATGTAAAACCTGGGACATAGCACTCATTGGAATGTTTGTGATCTTTCCTGTTAAGATGCATCATAAGTTATTTTAACCATTCCATATAAAGTCATGCATAAAAATGAATACACACACACAAATAACATGTGTATCCAAAAACAAAATACAGATTTCGGCCTTATTTATTGCCTCTAGTTTTCAAAGGCAAATTTCTGTGGAAAACATGCACATTAAGGGTTGCCTTTCCTTAAACCTTTGTTTTTAAAAAAAATTGGAAGAAACAAAAAATCTTCCCTTCCATAAATAACCCAAAACTTTTTTTTTGTTATGGCAAGGTAACGAAATAGAGAATAAACTATAGTTGGTCACCATGGTCCGGATGAAAATGAAAAATCAATGATACTAAGTACCTGTAAACACTGAGCAGACATGTGAATGTGACATTCTGATTACTGCTATGCCCGAATATGTATATAACTGCTCCAATCACTATGCTAATAAACAATCTTTTGTTCTGTTTTGTAAAGTAAAACTATTGTGAACGCAAGTATTATACATAGTAAGTGAATGATTGATTGATTGATTGAAAGGCGATTTATACAAGCGCTACTTTGCCCAAAGGCGTCAAGGCGCAAAAGATGGAATAAAAAAGCCAGGTACTGAAATGAAAAGGAGGAAAGAGGAAACCTAAGAGTAGGCTTCAGTAAAGAGCAAGTGTTTAATATAGCATTTGTCAGTCATTGGTTAAACAGCTAGGACCTGTTCACTCTTGACACCCCAGGTGCTGGGTATGCAGATTTCGGCCTTATTTATTGCCTCTAGTTTTCAAAGGCAAATTTCTGTGGAAAACATGCACATTAAGGGTTGCCTTTCCTTAAACCTTTGTTTTTAAAAAAAATTGGAAGAAACAAAAAATCTTCCCTTCCATAAATAACCCAAGACTTTTTTTTTGTTATGGCAAGGTAACGAAATAGAGAATAAACTATAGTTGGTCACCATGGTCCGGACGAAAATGAAAAATCAATGATACTAAGTACCTGTAAACACTGAGCAGACATGTGAATGTGACATTCTGATTATTGCTATGCCCGAATATGTATATAACTGCTCCAATCACTATGCTAATAAACAATCTTTTGTTCTGTTTTGTAAAGTAAAACTATTGTGAACGCAAGTATTATACATAGTAAGTGTTTAATATAGCATTTGTCAGTCATTGGTTAAGCAGCTAGGACCTGTTCACTCTTGACACCCCAGGTGCTGTGTATGCAGGTTTCGGCCTTATTTATTGCCTCTAGTTTTCAAAGGCAAATTTCTGTGGAAAACATGCACATTAAGGGTTGCCTTTCCTTAAACCTTTGTTTTTAAAAAAAATTGGAAGAAACAAAAAATCTTCCCTTCCATGAATAACCCAAAACTTTTTTTTTGTTATGGCAAGGTAACGAAATAGAGAATAAACTATAGTTGGTCACCATGGTCCGGATGAAAATGAAAAATCAATGATACTAAGTACCTGTAAACACTGAGCAGACATGTGAATGTGACATTCTGATTATTGCTATGCCCGAATATGTATATAACTGCTCCAATCACTATGCTAATAAACAATCTTTTGTTCTGTTTTGTAAAGTAAAACTATTGTGAACGCAAGTATTATACATAGTAAGTGTTTAATATAGCATTTGTCAGTCATTGGTTAAGCAGCTAGGACCTGTTCACTCTTGACACCCCAGGTGCTGTGTATGCAGATTTCGGCCTTATTTATTGCCTCTAGTTTTCAAAGGCAAATTTCTGTGGAAAACATGCACATTAAGGGTTGCCTTTCCTTAAACCTTTGTTTTTAAAAAAAATTGGAAGAAACAAAAAATCTTCCCTTCCATAAATAACCCAAAACTTTTTTTTTGTTATGGCAAGGTAACGAAATAGAGAATAAACTATAGTTGGTCACCATGGTCCGGACGAAAATGAAAAATCAATGATACTAAGTACCTGTAAACACTGAGCAGACATGTGAATGTGACATTCTGATTATTGCTATACCCTAATATGTATATAACTGCTCCAATCACTATGCTAATAAACAATCTTTTGTTCTGTTTTCTAAAGTAAAACTATTGTGAACGCAAGTATTATACATAGTAAGTGTTTAATATAGCATTTGTCAGTCATTGGTTAAACAGCTAGGACCTGTTCACTCTTGACACCCCAGGTGCTGTGTATGCAGATTTCGACCTTATTTATTGCCTCTAGTTTTCAAAGGCAAATTTCTGTGGAAAACATGCACATTAAGGGGTGCCTTTACTTAAACCTTTGTTTTTAAAAAAAAATGGAAGAATCAAAAAGTTTTCCCTTCCATAAATAAACCAAAACTTTTTTTTTGTTAGGGCAAGGTAACGAAATAGAGAATAAACTATAGTTGGTAACCATGGTCCGGACGAAAATGAAAAATCAATGATACTAAGTACCTGTAAACACTGAGCAGACATATGAATGTGACATTCTGATTATTGCTATGCCCGAATATGTATATAACTGCTCCAATCACTATGCTAATAAACAATCTTTTGTTCTGTTTTGTAAAGTAAGACTATTGTGAACGCAAGTATTATACATAGTAAGTGTTTAATATAGCATTTGTCAGTCATTGGTTAAACAGCTAGGACCTGTTCACTCTTGACACCCCAGGTGCTGGGTATGCAGATTTCGGCCTTATTTATTGCCTCTAGTTTTCAAAGGCAAATTTCTGTGGAAAACATGCACATTAAGGGTTGCCTTTCCTTAAACCTTTGTTTTTAAAAAAAAATTGGAAGAAACAAAAAATCTTCCCTTCCATAAATAACCCAAGACTTTTTTTTTGTTATGGCAAGGTAACGAAATAGAGAATAAACTATAGTTGGTCACCATGGTCCGGACGAAAATGAAAAATCAATGATACTAAGTACCTGTAAACACTGAGCAGACATGTGAATGTGACATTCTGATTATTGCTATGCCCGAATATGTATATAACTGCTCCAATCACTATGCTAATAAACAATCTTTTGTTCTGTTTTGTAAAGTAAAACTATTGTGAACGCAAGTATTATACATAGTAAGTGTTTAATATAGCATTTGTCAGTCATTGGTTAAGCAGCTAGGACCTGTTCACTCTTGACACCCCAGGTGCTGTGTATGCAGATTTGGGCCTTATTTATTGCCTCTAGTTTTCAAAGGCAAATTTCTGTGGAAAACATGCACATTAAGGGTTGCCTTTACTTAAACCTTTGTTTTTAAAAAAAATTGGAAGAAACAAAAATTTTTCCCTTCCATAAATAACCCAAGACTTTTTTTTTGTTATGGCAAGGTAACGAAATAGAGAATAAACTATAGTTGGTCACCATGGTCCGGACGAAAATGAAAAATCAATGATACTAAGTACCTGTAAACACTGAGCAGACATGTTAATGTGACATTCTGATTATTGCTATGCCCGAATATGTATATAACTGCTCCAATCACTATGCTAATAAACAATCTTTTGTTCTGTTTTGTAAAGTAAAACTATTGTGAACGCAAGTATTATACATAGTAAGTGTTTAATATAGCATTTGTCAGTCCTTGGTTAAGCAGCTAGGACCTGTTCACTCTTGACACCCCAGGTGCTGTGTATGTTGCACTATAGTGCTGAATCGGGTACATTTTTCTATTTTTTTCTACTGCACCCTCAGTGCATGAACAACTATAGCAAGAGTAGAAAATAGGATCATTGCCTTTTAGTCTAGACTTCATTTTATGTGTTTTGAGTGGGAGAAACGCCGTCTTTCGCCATTGTATGTGTTTTGAGTGGAAGACACGCCGTCTTTCGCCTTTTTATATGTTTTGAGTGGGAGACACGACGTCTTTCGCCATTTTATGTATTTTGAATGGGAGACACGCCGTCTTTCGGCGCAGCATTGTAGGATGGCCACACCAGTGCGGCAACTTGCTGGACACCACCTCGGTGCCATCCGGATCTCGGCGCGTTGTGCTGCCTTCGGCCTATTCGCACATCGGTCCGCTACTGACGCCGCCTCATGGGCCAACATGTTTTGTATGCTTTTTATAACCCAAAGCCGCATAACAGGTCATGTGACTTGTTTATAAAACTTTTCATTGGTTCATTTTACTTTTGGTTTCCTCATGATGAAAGGCTTGATCATATGACCTAAAAATAACACTTTTCATTGGATTAAAACATTTTTTTTTCCCAGACGATGAAAGACCCACCTTTTTTTTTCTCACTCGGCAATCAAAAAAGGTTCCGTTAGATGACAACAGAGGGGTCAGGCAACAAGAACCATCACTCAAAAAAGGGGAGGGCAAGTTCTTCCCTACCGGGTCACGTTGGGGCTCCACCGGAACTCATCGAATTGATAGCCTACAGTGTTTCTGGATGTTTCAGACTGAAGCTGGCGTCAGCATGAGAGCACCACCATCTCGTAGCTCCGTCATGGCCATTCCGCAAGCAATCATGGCAGCCGCTCCCCACCGGAAGCCTGTGGGAGTCGGGGGACCCCAAGACTTTTATAGAATCTTCAAGGCTGAGGGGACGCTTTCGGGAATGGGGCCCATGCCCTAGCAGACAAGCGTCCGAGTTCCAAGGTGTCCCAGGGCCATTTTAGCGGACCACGCCCAAATCCGAAGAGCCGGCCGCCATTTTAAGAGTCCTGTGGCAGCCGCCTATCGCATCACCGCAAGAGTGGAAGCAACTCAACTACATGGTGAGCGAGACGCTGTAGCTGCAAGAGCATGCGGTAAACAGCTGAATGGCGGAAGAGGCACAGTGCAGCAAAAGCGGGCGGAATGGCAACTGAAACAGTAAAGGGGCGCCCCACTACAGCAGATGAGCCTCCAACTGGGGAGGCCCATTCACGCCACCTTCCCCCCCCCCCCCCGGGTCGCCCCACGCCATTTTTCGGAACAGCATTGTAGGATACCAAAACCAGTGCGGCAACTTACTGAACATGACCTGGGTGCCGTCCAGATCTCAGCGCGTTCTGATGCCTTGGGACTATTCGCACAACAGACCGCTACTGACGAGACACAGTGCAGCAAAAGCGGGCGGAAAACCGCTGAATGGCAAGTGAAACGGTAGAATAACGCTAGAATAACATCTGGAATAATTGTCGCTCAGAAGAACAACACACAAAACTCTGTAGTGTCTAAGGAAAGTAAAACAGAGAAGGTCACTCTAGTTTCAGACACACTTAACACTAATGACTTAACAAAGATATTGTCTGTCTATGAAGCAGCTGTCATGTTCACAGAATTGACAAAGAAGTGTGCAGACACCAATGCTATTAAGAAACACAAGGAAATCCCTAACGCATCTGCATTCTCGGAAGAGGTTGACACAGATGACATCTTAAGGAACAAAGAAAGACAAATTAAGGATGAGGAAGTTGTCACTTTAGTTTTTTCAATAATGGAAAATATGCAGTCATTGGCTATGAAGGATGTCTAGTGAAGCAGAAAAAAGGCCATTTGATTAATCATCGAAAATTGAGTAATTGCGTAATTTGGGCATAAAAGTTATATTATTGGAAGTAGATAGTTATAGTTCTGGTTAATTTCCATTCAGAGTGTCCTACACAGCACCACTCTAGATAAACACTACTTTATGTAAAACATGGGACATAGCACTCATTGGAATGTTTGTGATCTTTTCTGTTAAGTTGCATCATAAGTTATTTTAACCATTCCATATAAAGTCATGCATAAAAATGAATACACAGACACAAATAACATGTGTATCCAAAAACAAAATACAGATTCCGGCCTTATTTATTGCCTCTAGTTTTCAAAGGCAAATTTCTGTGGAAAACATGCACATTAAGGGTTGTCTTTCCTTAAACCTTTGTTTTTTTTAAAAAAATTGGAAGAAACAAAAAGTCTTCCCTTCCATAAATAACCCAAGACTTTTATTTTGTTATGGCAAGGAAACGAAATAGAGAATAAACTATAGTTGGTCACCATGGGGTTTAAAAAAGGTATGGTTCTTCACCAGATTAGATATTTACCTAGACCCTCATTCTCCAATGTGATGAACTAGGCTAAAATTCTTCTGGTGCCTGCACCCTGTCACAGAATATCACCCCAAAACATGAAAGCACCCAAACACCAGATTGAGTTGAACCCCACAGTAAGCCTTATTTCTTCAGGGCCTCAGAATTTCTTTTGCTTTGCTCATGGAAATTGTGGGATATAGGACAGATAAGGTGTCACCATTAAGAAAGGGTAGTATTTAAATTTGCATATCAATTATGTTTAACCTTTTAAAAATATGATATGCTAGCTTGAACTTATGCTTTACATTTGAAGCCAAATTCAACAGCTTAAGTAAGTAGGTTTCGTAGTTGTAACTTTAAAGGTTACCAGTTACAAATTATTGGAAGTAGATGGTTATAGTTCTGGTTAATTTCCATTCAGAATGTCCTACACAGCACCACTCTAGATAAATATGCTGCCTTGGGACTATTCGCACAACAGACCGCTACTGACCATTGTTCCTTCTGTTTTAATAAAAAATGTTTTAAGGTGTTTACTGTTTTTGTTACGATGTATATATTTATAAGTTATTAAAGTGTTATAATCCTACTACTTTGTTGGAGTGCTATATATTTTTAATGTGACACATAATTGTGAAGACTTTGATGTACAAAAAGGCATCCCTGGAATCTTCCGCTTCAGGCTCGGTCCCACACACCCTCACAGTGAGAATCCCCTCCCCAATCACAATACAGGATGGTTATCAGATTGTAGGAACGCGTGTAGTGTGACGGATCTCATCGGGTGGGGGCCTTGATCTACTGTAACTCCTTTGAAGAGGGGTGATTCTTTATAGTTGAGGCCATAAACTACATCCGCAGGGCTAGGTGATAGCCTGGGACCGGCCTGGACAATCGGACACAGAGGAAGAGGAGTGTCAGAGGGTGCGGTAGTGAATAGGGTGAAAGGGAGGTGTCGGACGGGCACAGGGTGTGATTCTCAGGGAAGAGCAGCGCAAATGGGGGGAGGTTTATGGCCCATGCATAAGACAGAGAGCGGGGGTGACCAGTGCGTGGGGGAGATGCTTGCAAGGGTGGGGAGCCATGCTGAGGATCGGCAGCGTGCAGAGAGTGGGTCTGGTCAAAGCATCTAAAATGGCTGCCGTACACGACAAAAGTGTGGCATTGGAACAAAAGCAAGATGGTGCACACAATGTTTATCAATACGGATTAATTTATAACAATTATTTTTAACAATATATTTACTCGCAGTGTCAAAATGGCGGTCAACACTTCCTGATTTCCTTCGAATCGAACGTCAACAGACGTCACGCAGCAACAACAAAAAAAAAACGCTCAAGCGCAGCCGCTGGAAGACAAGTATCAACATATATGAGCCTCCTCAACCACCCTCAGAAAACATAGGGGGTCAGGATACGTCTCCCGTACCCCCTTATACCCATTTCTCACATTGTTTTTCCTCCATCTTGTAATTTAATTAAATCGAAACACAAAATGGCGAATTCCCGTTTCGCTACCAGTTTGCGACCCGGTTCGCGAACCGGGAAGCGCTTCTACCGCGAACATCTTTTTTTTAATATTTGCCCCACGGGACCCTTTAATAACCCCAACATCATTCCTAGGGGGTCAAGAGGGGTCTACCTTGCCCCCTTTCATTAAATTCCCCCTTCATTTTTCTCCTCCTCTTGTCTCTCGATCCTACCGAGAGACAAGATGGCGGCCGCACCGGACTGTTTAGAATGTTGACAGACACCGGAGAGCCAATCAGCTTCGCTTCGCAAAGCTCCGTTACGCGAAAAGTACACGATCTGGAGCGCTATCCGGGACGCTGTCACAGATATATCTGTTTTTTTAAACGTTAATTTCTCGAAATCCACTGGAGCACATATATTGAGACCCAGCAAAGGCACATCGGGCTAACAGTCCCTACAATTTTGCCAAGTTTCGTGTAAATCCATTCAGCCGTTCGAGCTAAAAGTGAGGCCAAACGCCCTATGGAAAAATGAATGGGAAAAATGCGTTTTGGGACCCCCCTTTTTTCTCGGCCCCCCCTTGACGAAACCCCCCCCAAATTTTCAGGGGCTGCTCAGAAACAAAATGTGCCATTTTCCTGAAAATTTCAGCCGATTCCTTCCACAAACGCCAAAGTTATTAGACATAGAATTTTCAAAAGTTCCATAGAGAAAAAATCCTACCTATATATACCTACTGGCGACCGCCAGTAGGTAATATATATATATATATATATATATATATATATATATATATATATATATATATTCACTGAAAAAACCATAGGTTATAGACTATATATAGTTAGGAATTCGCATTTACAAAACCTTATTTTACTCACACAAAACCATTGAAATTCCATATATAGTTAGTTGCACTAACTATATATCGCGCACCCGCAATCCACTGCTGATGATGTCACATATTACATCATTCATGACATGGTCAGTGACATGACTGATGACATCACTGATGACATCTCAAATGACATCACTGATGACATCTCAAATGACATCACTGATCACATCACTGATGATATCATTCATGTGATAATACGATGAACCTCTTCAGACTCTAATATAACCTTAGATACAATCAGTGTAAACAGACACTCACAGACTGTCACTCATCCATGGAGTTACTCACACACCTAGTCAGTCATGCAAAGAATCAATCACACCTCCATTTCCTCAACTATACAGTTATACAAACTTTACTTATTCAAACATATACTAACACATATTTACTCTCTTATACAATCCCTGATACAAGTTCACAATGATCCATACAGCCACTCACACATTCACTGGCTCTTATGCACAGTTATTTATATATGTCAACTCTCACATGTACTGTGTTTTACATATGTACTTACTTTGACATGTAGCACTGAGATATCCATTCACTCACCAATACACTCATGCACACAGTCAACCGCCCATACAGCTGTTTCCACATGCACTTTTGAAACCATACATCTAGTGAATCAACTGCTCACACATCTATGCACAGAGTCATACACTTCCCAGCCACCCACACACACACTCAGTCTCCCATACAAATACTTGGGCAACCAATCAATAACCCATATAGTTACTCATATAGCTACTTATCAACACATGCGACAGTTTACAGAACAACAGACATAATGATGCACAAATTAAGACAGTTTAGTCACTAACCCATGCACTCAGTGAGACACATTTAATCACTCACTCATACAGTCAGTCATGCACCTACTAAATTCTTCATCCAGACACTTATACATCCACTCATTCTTCAATATGTAAGACATATTTTAACTTTACAGAAACATACAGTCACTGGATGTTGTCATCAGTGATGTCATCAGTGATGTCATTTGAGATGTCATCAGTGATGTCATCAGTGATGTCACTGACCATGTCATGAATGATGTAATATGTGACATCATCAGCAGTGGATTGCGGGTGCGCGATATATAGTTAGTGCAACTAACTATATATGGAATTTCAATGGTTTTGTGTGAGTAAAATAAGGTTTTGTAAATGCGAATTCCTAACTATATATAGTCTATAACCTATGGTTTTTTCAGTGAATTTTCAAGGTTTTGTAAATGCTAATTCCTAACTATATATGGTCTATAGCCTATGGTTTTTTCAGTGAATATATATATATACATACATATATAAACATATATCATCTGTATATATATATAAATACAAACATAAATGCATGCATACATATACTTATATGCATACAGATGCATGTTATTTACATGAAAGTTGAAAAAACACTAATAAAAGCAAAGCTAAAAAGCCACCTCATTACAAACAGAATGGCTTTAACTTAAACGAGGGCGAGATCTATTGCATTTTCAATGCTTGTTTACTTTGGTTCCATCAAGAAGGCATTCAGATGTGTCACACATTTGCCATAAATTCTGAATGTTAGCACTCTAGTTGCACATTAGATCACTGTAGTAAAGCTACTGCTCACCAGGGACGTCTGCTGCTGGTATTCAAAGTGCATGTTTCAGTCTGCATGTCAGAATTTTTTTAATGAAATAGAAGAGGATTTGAGAAGTCACTCAAAATGATCCCTAATTTTTCTTTCTGAAGCACTAATCATACTTTCTATGGCAACATTAACCCCCTCATGTTGTTCCTTTTTAAATTGAGTGTTTTCAGACTTACCACTTCATTCCAATCAAGATGGCTTCTGGTGTGCCATACTTTTATCATAAGTAAGACTGTTAGCGCTTTAGTTGTTCTTTAGAACACTCTGGGACATTCTGTCATTGGGCTATACTTGGGGTACATCTGGGTGATATTTGGGCTACATTTAGGCTCTTTTGTCTCTGGTGGCCATCTTGGGAGACTGTATGTCAGAATTGTTTAATGAAATTGAAGAGGGTTTGAGAAGTCACTCAAAATGTGCCCTAATTTTTCTTTCTGCAGCACTAATCATAATTCATATGGCAAAATATACCCCCTCATTTTGTTCCTTTTTAAATTAAATGTTTTAAGAGTTACCACTTTATTCCAATCAAGATGGCTTCAGGTGTGCCATACCTTTGTAATAAGTAGGACTGTTAGCGCTCTAGTTGTTCTTTAGAACACTCTGGGACATTCTGTCATTGGGCTATACTTGGGCTACATCTGGGTGATATTTGGGCTACATTTGGGCTCTTTTGTCTCTGGTGGCCATTTTGGGAGACTGCATGTCAGAATTTTTTAATGAAATAGAAGAGGATTTGAAAAGTCACTCAAAATGTGCCCTAATTTTTCTTTCTGCAGCACTAATAATACCTTCTATTGCATAATATACCCCCTCATTTTGTTCCTTTTTAAATGAAATGTTTTAAGAGTTACCACTTTATTCCCATCACGATGGCTCCAGGTGTGCTATACCTTTGTAATAAGTAGGACTGTTAGTGCTCTAGTTGTTCTTTAGAACACTCTGGGACATTCTGTCATTGGGCTATACTTGGGCTACATCTGG
The DNA here is from genome assembly GCF_964263255.1 of Lissotriton vulgaris. Taxonomy (NCBI): domain Eukaryota; kingdom Metazoa; phylum Chordata; class Amphibia; order Caudata; family Salamandridae; genus Lissotriton; species Lissotriton vulgaris. The sequence continues at coordinate 1,184,658,860 of NC_141691.1, forward strand.
GTGATATTTGGGCTACATTTGGGCTCTTTTGTCTCTGGTGGCCATTTTGGGAGACTGCATGTCAGAATGTTTTAATGAAATAGAAAAGGATTTGAGAAGTCACTCAAAATGTGCCCTAATTTTTCATTCTGCAGCACTAATCATACTTTCTATGGCAAAATATACCCCCTCATGTTGTTTCTTTTTAAATTAAATGTTTTAAGAGTTACCACTTTATTCCAATCAAGATGGCTTCAGGTGTGCCATACCTTTGTAATAAGTAGGACTGTTAGCGCTCTAGTTGTTCTTTAGAACACTCTGGGACATTCTGTCATTGGGCTATACTTGGGCTACATCTGGGTGATATTTGGGCTACATTTGGGCTCTTTTGTCTCTGGTGGCCATTTTGGGAGACTGCATGTCAGAATGTTTTAATGAAATAGAAAAGGATTTGAGAAGTCACTCAAAATGTGCCCTAATTTTTCATTCTGCAGCACTAATCATACTTTCTATGGCAAAATATACCCCCTCATGTTGTTTCTTTTTAAATTAAATGTTTTAAGAGTTACCACTTTATTCCAATCAAGATGGCTTCAGGTGTGCCATACCTTTGTAATAAGTAGGACTGTTAGCACTCTAGTTGTTCTTTAGAACGCTCTAGGAGGCTGCAGTAGAACACAAAGGAATCAACTGACAGTCTCTGTCCTTGTTGGATGTACATGTTTTACTGAGAATGTCAGACTTCATTTTCACATGACTGAGAAAGATAATGTGAATTTACAGAAAATATGCTTTCAGTTTAGCTTATAGATCCCCTTCCAAACTACTGTGGGAAAATCATGAGATATTAGTTTTCTTTCAAACAATATTCATGATATCACAGCAGAAGGTTTTTTCACATGGTAAAATCACCTTAGAACCCACCACAATTCCTAAAACGAGTATGGTACCATCAACAAATGATTTATAATGTAACTAAAGTCCTAAAACCCTCTATTAACTACAATGCTTTTTAATGAGGTGCTATCATGTATATTGGTCCCAAGATGGCTGCCAACACTTCTTGGATGAAGTGCTGACAGCCAATCAGATCAGATGTGTGGTTAGGCTCCGCCCAGATATATATCTTTTTTTGAACCTAAATTACTCAAAATCCACTGGAGCACATATATTGAGACCTAGCAAAGGCACATCGGGCTAACAGTCCCTACAATTTTGCCAAGTTTCGTGCAAATCCATTCAGCCGTTCGAGCTAAAAGTGAGGCCAACCGCCCTATGGAAATTAACATGGGAAAAAAGCGTTTTGGGACCCCCCTTTTTTCTCGGCCCCCCCTTGATGAAACCCCCCCCAAATTTTCAGGGGCTGCTCAGAAACAAAATGTTCCATTTTCCTGAAAATTTCAGCCAATTCCGTGCACAAACGCCAAAGTTATTAGACATAGAATTTTCAAAAATCCCATAGAGAAAAAATCCTAACTATATATACCTACTGGCGACCGCCAGTAGGTAATATATATATATATATATATATATATATATATATATATATATATATATATATATATATATATATATATATATATATATATATATATATATATATATATATATATATATATATATATATATATGCTCAAACAACTCGAACCAAAGCTCTGACAGTCCCACAATCTTCAGGATGTCGCCGGAGGAAGAAATGAGAGCCAACCCAACTTACAGGTGGAAAGATTATTTATTCGTGATATCCGCCATCATCATAACGTTTCGGCCTGCCCAGAGGCCTTGTTCACACAACGCTAGACAGGGAGCAGGTGATATTTAAAGTGCAAGTGCTCAAAAAACATGTTGTGTGATTGGTTGCAGCCCGAGTCCGCCCAATAGACCTAGAAAAATCACATTGTATTTTCTTAAAAGAGCATGGAAATTACACATTGAGGAGCATAATCTCGATAAATAGTGTTAATCAATCTATGAATAAATATATTATTTGCGGTAAAAAATACTTGCATAAAATTCAAAGCAAAATTTCAGCAAACCACTATTAAAGAGGGAACGTTTCTGTTACTCAGTCAGAGATATTACACACATCACATTGTCATCGTATTAACATTGTGAAACGTCTTCATTTGATATGACCCAAGTGGGTGAATTCATGGTAATAATGCTAAATTCAAGAAAAAATACAATACGGGCATCGCAGTATTGACAAAACGCAACATAGTGTAAAGATACTGTGTAAATGGTGCACTCAATATAAAAGAATCACTTCCTTTATAAAGAACAGTTGAAACCAGATTAAAACAGAAAGAACCACTGTACTGTGCTTAAGGAGAACAGGCCAGAGCCTCCAAACTTCCCATTGAATAAAGTTGGTAATACAGTAAGCAGGGAAGTAAATAATGGAGCCTATCAGAGCAAAAATGATTGGATGTAAACAGGACACAATAAGGAAACTACAAACAGGTATAACAATCCTCACTGGCGTTAAGGCCAGATGAATTTTTGCTGTCGAGAACCACAATATACCTTGTCTCAATGGCCCGTAAAATAGCCTCACGATTACCACCCCTCCTCAACGGTGGAACCGCATCTATGACAAAGTATTTCAACAGTTGACTCTGGCTATCATGAAGTTCTTTGAAGTGACGTGCAACCGGGTAAGCTGCGTCACCGGTGATTATGGCCCTTATGTGCTGGAGGATCCATTTGTGAACCTGCATCTTTGTACTCCCCATATATTGCAGGCCACATGGACACTCCAGCACATAAACAGCGAACTCGGATTGGCATGTCAACTGTTTGTGGATAACACAGGGTGTGTCAGAAAAGGGTGAAATGAATTGAGTTTTATTCACCCCGTGTTTACACGCTTTACAGACCGCACATTTTCTAAAGACTTTACTGGCTTTTAGCCATGAGATATTGGTTAACACCTCCGGACTAGATTTCACCAAAGCATCGCTTAAAGCGTGTGCTTTCCGAAATGAAATCTCAGGTTTAGCTGGCATTAATTTGCCAATCACTGGATCACTTCTTATTAGATTCCAGTTTTTTGTGACAATTTTCCGGATAGCTTGATGTTGCCAGCTATATGTTAGTACTAGTATAACAGGAGGATTAGGATCAATTGGTTCTGCTAATTGAGATTTTTTATGTAGCAGAACTTCCTTCCTTTTAATGGAGTTAACCTTACGAATGGCAACATCTATTGAATTCAAAGTGTAACCCCTTGCCAAAAACCGCGCCTTGCTCTCCTCCTGAGCTGTCCTACATTGGCACTCCGTGCTGCAAATGCATCTGATTCACAGCATTTCCACATAGGGAATATTGCGAATGAGATGAGCCGGATGATGACTCTTGGCATGTTGGCAGCTGTTGACTTCCTGTACAATGTAGTTTCCAACTTGTTGTCCTGAACCAATACCTCTACATCTAGGAAGCAAATTCTTTCCTGACTGATAGTGGAAGTGAAATGTAGATTAAATGAATTCTGGTTCAAGCGGTCAATGAAGTTAATAGCATGTGCCTGGGTACCCCGCCATCTTAAAAAAATGACATCAAGATAGCGGTACAATGTACCACGTGTTCAGCACCCACATCATTCAATGCGCCATGTAGGACCTGCTCCTCCCAGTAGCCCATATGCAAGCAGGCGTAACTATTGGAAATGTTGATTGTTAAACAAAAAAAAGTTATTGTGGAGACGAAAAGCGATCATAAAGATTAACATCTTGGTGTGTTCATATAAATGTATCGGTCTGTTACCCAGATAAAACTCCACAGCTCTCCACCCATCCAAATGAGAAATACTTGTGTAGAGAGCTGAAACATCCAACGCGATCAACAAACAGTTACGGTCCCAATGCACATTTTCTAGCTGTCTTAAGAAGTCCCCAAAATCCTGTAAATATGATGGTAATGCTTTCACAAAATCCTGGAGAAAGAAATCAATGTACATGGACACATTCTCCAATAACCTATTCCGAGCCGAGATAATAGGTCTGCCCGGAGGATTTGTAAGGTTTTTGTGAACTTTAGGGATTAAGTAAAGAACTGGCATAATCGGGTGGTTTTTCTTAAGAAACTTGAATTTATCCAAACTGAGGAGGACAGCACTTCTCCAACCTGTCAGAAGTGTGTAATATTCAGCTTGAACATTTCTGACAGTAGAAATGTCACATCTTTTGTAACATAGAGTATCATTGAGTTGGAGGTAGGCCTCTTGCAGATAAAGAGAACGAGATCACAACACCATATATCCGCCTTTTTTCGGCTTGGCGTACAACGACAGTATTGTCAGCTTGCAGTTTCTTGACCAACCTGTTATAATTATGGTTGTGAACTCCATGTTGTCTCTTTTCCTTCAAAGTTGCCACATGAAGTTTCTTAATCCCTGCTGTTGTTAAATCATGGAAGATGTCAATGTTGTCATGCAACATTAGAGGGGTAAAAGTTGATTTTGTTTTAAATCTGTATGAACACCTGTATCAGACAACAGGCATTGCTCTGGAGTTCCTGACAACGGAGCTTCATTTCGTAATGATATCAAATCCTGAAGTAAACCAGAATCTTTAGCTACCAGTCCTGGTAAAGTGGATGTTCCAACTGCCAATGATGTTTTGGGCTGATATTTGTTGCTCCAAAAATATTTTTTGAACTTCAGCTTGCGAGTGTATTTAAATATATCAATTCTCGTGCTTGCATAATTGAAGTTACTCGCCGGACTGTATGTTAACCCCAGCGAAATTTTTTTTAAATCATGATTGTTGAGGGTAATAGGAGTAAAGTTAATAACAGATGGATTATCAGAGGTTGAAGTGATAATGTCATGGGTTGTATTTACTTGTTTTGGTTCACATCTTCTTGGGGAAAAACGTATTTTTTGGTTTTTCTGAGCAGGCCTGCTTTTTCTTTGTTGTTGCCGCCTTTTGTTGTTTCCTTGTTTGCGGTTGGGTTGGGTTTGCATGGTCGGAGGGTTTCTCGTCTGTCCTGGCGCAGGCATTCGACCACCTGCGCTAGCAAGAATCTTGTAAACCCCAAACGTGGATCAAATCTCGCTGTCTCTGAATCAGATCCACTTTCAGGCACTGAGCTCACATCAGAGGCAGAAGATGTTAAACCAGAGGCTGGTTCCTGCAAAAGATGAAATCGGCTTGGCAGGACCCTTCGCAGCTTTGATAACAAAAGTGAAGATTTGCTCCTGATGGTAATCAACTTTATCACGCTGAAACTTAAATGCTTTGCGCTTTTTGATAATGTCCTCTTCCTTTTTCAATTTGCCCATCATTTCACCCCTAAGTTTGTTGGAAACCTCTTCAGCTCCTTTTTCCATAGAGCCAATTTCAACTTCCATTTGGTCTACCTGCTGTTGTAGTAACACCTGATCACTCTCTGCGTATTTTACCAAATAGTGACCAATTTGCGCGATGACTCCAAATTGCACTCTGCCCAATCATTGAGCATATTAGGGTCTGGTTGCTCATAGCTAGGCACTCGCATGATCCTCAAGCCACGAGGGATGTGCCCCACCTCAAGATATCTAATTAAGGAGCGGTGCTCCCACCACTTTGCCTGCTCTCTCTTCATTAATTTCTCAAATTTTTTGTAACTCTCACGAAGAAGCGTGGCTCAATGGTTAGAGTGGCAGACCCTGACGCAGAGGTCAGGCCCGGAACCAGGGTTCATTTCCCGCCTCGGCGGCTCTTGGACTCAATCTCCCCGGACCTGATAATTCTCGCCTCGTCCCTAGTCTAATCATTGGTCCCACTCTGTGACTCTGGGCAATAGCTTGCTTAATCTCCACAACGGCCCCAGCAGCGCTTGGATGCCTGGCTTCGCCTTGGGGGTGCCCAGGAGTGGACATCTCACAGGAAAGCCAGGAAGGGTTCCACAGTGATATAAATACAGAGCTACGAGACCTCTGGGTAGAAGGCACTATATAAATACAAACACATTTACATTTACATTTACGAAGGCTCGTACCACCCTCCTGCACAGTATCAGTGGGAACAATTGCAAGGGACTCCCCAGCCGGGGAGTCGTTGAAGAGGTCGACTGCTGCCTCCTCTCTACCCCTTAATGCATCAGCTGACATGGTGGAATGTTAATTAGCGGCAATGCCGTCTCACCTCAAACGAAGAATGCTGTTCGTAATGTTTGCTCTCTGTCGTATACCCAGTCTGATGAAGGCATACCGCTGAAACGCGTTTGTGTTTATATTTTTTGTGCCAAATAAATCCAAGTAGGATTTAACCCCCCGCGAGTGCTGGCTTTCTTTCCTGGAGCGCTTGTGCCTATGCGTGCCTGCCGGCGCGTGACCAGCACCCGCTTCCGAGTGCGCTAGCGCTGCGGCAGGAACTTGGAGCTTTGTCATATATATATATATTGTTAGACCTGACATCATTGGCTTGAGTCTCTCCTCCATTTTTTCTGTTTGCCTCTACTGTTTTACGATGTTTTGCTGGTATATGCTTTGGGCGCCGTGTCACTGCTGATCAGTGCCATAGCGCAAGTGCTCCCGATGTTAAATTGATGTGTCTATTGTATCCATGTTTGGCTTATTTGGTTTACTGTCAGTCCCTAGTCTAGTGCACCAGGAGTGCCGGGGCTTGTAAATGCAAATGCCGCTCGTGGGCTTGCAGCACGTGTTGTGCCACCCACAGGAGCGGCCTCGTAAAAGAATGTCTACGGGTCGGTCATTGCGAGACCCACGTGCAGTCTTGTACTGTCACGCAGGCTGCGCAGGTATACCTACTTGCCAGCCCCCAACCTTCCCTTACCTTCATGTTAGTCACCCCTATGGTAGGCCGTGGGCAGGGTGCGTTGTAAGTGTAAGGTAGGACAAGCCTGACCAAGTTGGCATGTCCTGATAGTGAAGTGCCGCCATCTTCGTGCTTCACTATGGCGAGGTAGCCTGCTCTCCATTGCTTAGAATGGGCCGCCGGGATTATTAATGCTATGATCCTAGCTGGCTCGGAGAGTACGGTGCAATGTCGAGTTTGGTATCCCTGAACTCGGGGTTTAATTACGCATCCGGTGGTGTGGATGGTTTTTGGACTCTGGGTTCGAAAATGGTACTTTTAGAAAGTATCCATTTTCTTGTCTAACCATATCTGGTCTCTGCTGGTCTTGCGTGTGTGTAACGGGAGCTGGGTGGCTCCAAGAGGTCTGGATGAGTCAGTGTGGGATGAGTGGGACATTTACGTTGAGAGTAGGGGGAGAGTAGTTGTTGATAGCCTGCCTTGCCTGATACAATGCTGGCTCCACCTCCTGCCAAGCGACTGATGGCTCTGTACCTGCCATGGACGATCCTAGCCCCACCTCCTGCCAGGAGGGCGATAGCTCTGCTCCGGCCGGTATCAATGCTGGCTCCACTTCCTGCGGGGCGTCTGAGGACCCGGCCCGGCTCAATGAATAGGCCCGGTGCTACTGCCTAGCTCCACCCACCACAGACCCAGGATGTTGGGAAATCCCCGGCATAGACAAAGGGATCAAAGACGAAAAGGGGTATAAGAGAAGGACCCCTGAACTAGGAAATCAGATCACTTCTGACAAGGAACCCTGTAACCAAGGACAAGAAGCCTGCTGATCTAAAGGACTGCCTACCCCTTCTGCCAGTGTGCTGTTGTTGGGGGAATCCTGCGGTGCTTCTTTATTTTTGCCAAGGAACCAGGAGAGAGGAACTGTGTGTGTACTCTCACGCTTGCTAAGAAAATCTCCAAGGACTGGAAGAGTGCCAGTCTCCTGCTGAAGTCACAGGGCTAAAGGACTTCATCTGCTAAAAGTGCTATCTCGCTGGAAGTGTGAATCCAGCACCTCTGAAACGAACAGCAATCACGACGACCGGACGGTGGGCCCGAACCGACGCCAGCAGCAACGCCAGTGAGTGGGAGTAGGGCTCTAGCTCCAGAGGACCTCGTGTCTGCACCGCTGCTGATCGCATCACCCGTGTGCCCTTCGACGCCGTGAGCGCTGCTCACTCTGTGCAACCGCATCATCGACGACGCCTGCTGAGGCCTGATCGACACCGAAGACGCGACGCCGGATTGCTCGACGCCGCTGATCATCGTGTGCTTCATTTTCCTAAAGGTACTGTGTGGTTGGGGGTCCGTGTGACTCCAGGCCCGACGCAGCGCTCCTCGCGGTCGACGCCGAACCTTTGGATTAACTTTGCCTTGACGTCGTGTAGCCCCCGTGTGGGTTACCCTGTTGCTAAAGAACTGTGTTTCCCAAAAGAAGATTTGCTTGATACTGAAGACTTTTGTGCTAAAGAAGAAACGACCTTTGAACTATCCTTTTTCCTTCCTGAACGTATTTATTCCGATTGTGTACAGTTTTGCCGTTATTTGGTCTTGTGCTAAGCCTTATATAAAAAATACTTATTTTTATAATACCACGGTGTCGTGTCCATTTGTAGTGTATTCACTGTGTTACTGTATGTGGTCATAATTGCTTAACGCACAGCCTCTGAGATAAGCCTGTACTGCTCTGCCAAGCTACCGAGGGGGTGAGCAGGGGTTATCAAAGGGTGTGATCCCCTTGCCCTGACTAGACAAGGAGTGTCCCTATTAGTCAGAAGTACGTACCTCTGCCAACTAGAGACAGCCGGTTCTAACATTGGTGGGTCAGCGGTGAGGATTTGGACTTTGCATTTATGACCCATGTACAGTGATTAGTGTGCGCTACATAGTGAAAGCAGACCATAACGCAGTCACAATCTGATTTGGAAGGATTCTATTTTTGTTCTCCGCTTTCCTGAAACTTGATTTTCTGAACACTGCCAGTTTTAACCATGAGTGACAAGGGAGTCACTGCCCCTGCTATCGTTGTTGTGGAAGAGTTCGAGAGGAGTAAGCTAAAGAAATACAAGAAAGATGAGCTGAAACACTTTTGCAACCAGTTTGAAGTTCCTACCACCGGCCTCTCGAGAAAAGATGATTTTTATAAAGCATTACAGGCCTGGTGGGAGTCCAGAAATCCCTCTGATGTGGTGGTGGTACCCACAGAGGAAGGGGATGAGGAGGTGCCAGTGAATGGACCTGTGCCCTCTCCCGGAAGCAGTGTTTCCTCCAAAGGTCTTTCCCCTGAGGAAAGAGAAGAAAGGGCGAAGGAGCGAGCTTACAACATGGAGATGGCAAGGCTAAAGATAAATGGGCAGTTGGAGTTAGAGAATGCAAGAGGTAGAAGGGAAGCTGATTTAGAGATCAAAAAGTTGGAGTTTGAACGAGAGAAGTTAGCTTTGGAGCGTGAAGCCAGGTTGAGGGAGCTAGATATCCAAGCTAAAAAGTTAGAGTTGAATCCCTCTGGTGGCAGCATTCCATCCGAGCCTGCAGAAAGTAAGTTTTACTTCCCGAAAGATGTGATCAAAGATTACAATAAGAATGAAGATATTGGTCAATGGTTTAAAGCATATGAGTTAGCATTGTTGGCCCACCAGGTCCCTGAGAAGAATTGGGGAGCGGGGTTGTGGGGTCGCTTTGTGAAGGAGGGAAGAGATACCCTGTTAGACATGCCTGTAGCGGATAGGATGTCGTATGCTCATATGAAAGATGCTTTAATGTTGCGATATGGCTTAACCCCCGAGCAGTACAGACAAGCTTTTAGAGAATGTAAGAAGTTGCCTGGTACGACGTGGGTTGAATATGTGTCTTATTTTTGCAGAGCCATGGATGGTTGGGTAAAGGGCAGCAACGTGGAAAGTTATGAAGCTCTTTATGATTTGTTTGCTTGGGAGCACTTGTCTAATAACTGTTTTCCAGAGCTGCGCCAGCACCTGATTGATAGCAAGATATCTAACCCTAGAAAACTTGCTGAGGAGGTGGACCGCTGGGTCAGTACCAGGGTCCACAAGGGTCCAGTGGGAGACTCAGCCAAAGGTGGGCCGGGTCCCCAGCAGAAGAGTGGGGGGGACAAGGGAAAACAGAAGGAGTCTCAGAAAGGGCCCCAAAGTAATCCCCAAGGGAACCAAGGGAAAAGTTCCCAGCCTCCCCCTGAGAAGAAGTCAGGGGCCCGACGGGTAAACCTGTTCATAGGGGCCCCCTAACCTGCTACGGTTGTGGGCAGGTGGGACACAGGTTTTATGACCCCCAGTGTCCCAAAAAGGATTCGAATGCACCGCCGCGTGCGCCCCCTCGTCAGTTGGCAAGTGTAGCCTTGGGAGGGGAAGAGATGGTTGTCCATGGTGGGAGGGGTCCCGCAGAAATGTCCCTGGTCTCGCTAGGAGACATGCAAATGGTCCCTCCACCCCCTCTGCCTAGTAACACTAGTAAATATAGGCAGTGGGTGACCATTAATGGCCATAAAGTGGAAGCCCTCAGAGACACCGGAGCGAGTGTGACAGCTGTCAAGTGTCACTTGGTGTCCCGAGAGCAGGTGGTTCCCCACGCATTATACCCCGTGATAGCTGCCGACAACTCCCAGAAAGAGTGTGAGGTGGCTCAGGTTTCCTTTGAATGGGGGGGAGTTTCAGGTACTCTTCAGGTTGCTGTGAGGCCCGCCATGCCTGTCGATTGTCTCCTGGGCAATGATTTAGAAGACTCACCTTGGGCTAAGGTGGAGAGAGCAGCGCACTTGAAGATGTTGGGTGTGCCAGAGTGGGTGTGTGCAAACACTCGTTCGATGACAGCGAGTAAGGGTGTTGATGGGGTCCCGGAGCCTGAAAGTACGGCCCAGGACCCAGCTGTAAAGGGAAGAGGCAGGAGGCGCGGGAAACCGGCCCCCGTAGTTCCCGTGGTCCAGGAGGAGGTAGACCCTGAGGGGGATGCCCTGGAGCCCACAGGGGAACAAATTGCCGAACTGGGAGATCTGCCCGAGCTGACCCATTGGCAGCAGGACGGTGGTCCCTCCAGGGAGGAATTCTGTGCGGAACAGAAAGAGTGCCCTTCTCTTGTGGGCATGAGGCAGCAGGCCTCGGCCCAATCCTCAGGTGATCAGTCAGGATCACATTTTGTGTACTGGGAGAACGACCTCCTGTATAGCGAGCCTAAGGCTGCTGAGCCTGGGTCAGCCCGTGTGCTGGTGGTACCCCAGCGCTTCAGAGCCTTCCTACTGGGTTTGGCTCATGACGTACCGTTAGCTGGACATCTGGGGCAGGACAAGACCTATGGCAGGCTTGTCACCCATTTTTATTGGCCTCAGATGCGTAGGGATGTAGACATCCATTGCAAGACTTGTCGCACTTGCCAGGCGAGTGGGAAAAGCGGAAGGAAGCAGAAGGCTCCCCTCCAACCTTTTCCAGTGGTCAGCACCCCCTTTGACCGGGTGGGTATTGACATTGTTGGGCCCCTGGACCCCAAGACAGCCCTGGGCAACAGGTTCATCCTGGTCTTGGTGGACCATGCCACAAGGTACCCGGAAGCCATCCCTCTCAGAACAGTGACGGCCCCCGTGGTGGGACGGGCACTGATGGGTGTTTTCTCCCGAATGGGGTTCCCCAGAGAGGTGGTGTCCGACCGAGGCACCAACTTCATTTCGAACTATATGAAGTCTCTGTGGAAGGAGTGTGGGGTAACCTACAGGTTCACCACTCCTTACCACCCTCAAGGAAATGGGCTGGTTGAGAGATTCAACCGGACCCTGAAAGGCATGATTATGGGTCTTGAAGAACCAATGAGGCGGAAATGGGACGTCCTCTTGCCATGCCTGTTGTTTGCTTACCGTGAGGTGCCGCAGAAGTCTCTAGGGTTCAGCCCCTTTGAGCTCTTATACGGTCACCCGGTAAGAGGACCTCTGAGTCTGGTCAAGGAAGGCTGGGAGCAATCTCCCAGGAAACCTCCCCAGGATGTATACAGCTACATGCTGGCCTTTCGGAACCAGACTCGGCGCTTCAGAGAACTTGCTCAGGCAAATCTGGAGGCCAGCCAGGAGGAGATGAAGCGTTGGTACGACCGGAATGCCACTCTGGTAGAGCTTCAGCCTGGTCAGGAAGTGTGGGTCATGTCCCCTGTGGAACCTTGTGCGCTCAAGGACCGGTGGACTGGACCGTTTAAGGTTGTGGAGAAGAAGAGCGATGTCACCTACTTGGTGGACTTGAAATCTCCCAGGAACCCCTTGCGGGTCCTGCATGTCAACCGTTTGAAGCCCCACTTAGAAAGGTCCGAAGTGGGCATGCTCCTAGCTACAGATGATGGAACGGAGGAGGAGAGTGAGCCTCTTCCTGACCTCCTGTGTGCTAAAGAGCAAGACGGGTCGGTGGATGGTGTGGTCCTCTCTGACACACTGACCCTTGAACAGAAACAGGATTGTCGCCAACTGTTGGGACAATTCCCGGATCTGTTTTCCTTGGTTCCGGGTGTCACGCATTGGTGTGTCCATGACGTTGACACCGGAGACAGCCCTCCTGTGAAGCACAAGGCTTACAGGGTGACTGACAAGGTCCGAGCGTACATTAAGGAGGAGGTCTCCAAAATGTTCGCGTTAGGGGTGATTGAGTCCTCTAGCAGTCCTTGGGCCAGCCCAGTGGTCTTGGTCCCGAAGGCTGCGGTGCCTGGTGCTTCACCAGAACTCCGGTTCTGCGTGGATTACCGAGGACTCAATTCGGTCACGAAGACTGACGCGCACCCCATCCCCAGAGCTGATGAGCTCATCGATCGGTTGGGGGCTGCCCGGTACCTTAGTACGTTTGATTTAACGTCTGGGTACTGGCAGATCGCCTTGACTGATGGGGCAAAAGAGAGGTCAGCATTCTCCACACCAGATGGGCTATACCAGTTCCGGGTGATGCCCTTTGGGATGAAGAATGCCCCTGCCACCTTACAGAGGTTGGTCAACCAGGTCTTGGCTGGACTGGAGGACTTCAGTGCCGCCTACCTGGACGACATCGCAGTGTTCAGCGCCAGCTGGGAGGAACACTTGCGCCACCTCCAGGAAGTGTTGTTGGCCCTGCGCGGAGCAGGCCTCACAATCAAAGCCAGTAAGTGCCAGATTGGGTAGGGTTCTGTGGTGTACTTGGGGCACCAAGTAGGGAGCGGCAAGGTTGCCCCCCTGCAACCCAAGATTGATACCATCCTGGCTTGGGCACCGCCCAAAACCCAAACGCAGGTGAGAGCCTTCTTAGGACTCACAGGTTATTACAGGAGGTTTGTCAAGGATTACGGCAACATCGTGCACCCCTTGACTTCGCTGACTTCCAGGAAGCAGCCACGAAACGTGATCTGGACTGATGCCTGTCAAACGGCCTTTGACACCCTGAAAGCTGCAATGTGCACAGCACCTATACTCCAGGCGCCCGACTTTTCGAGAGAATTCATTGTTCAGACGGATGCTTCAGAGCATGGCGTGGGGGCTGTTCTAGCTCAGGTGAATGAAGAGGGCCGAGACTTGCCTGTAGCCTTCATCAGTAGGAGGTTACTTCCCAGGGAAACGAGGTGGAGTGCGATAGAGAGAGAAGCATTTGCTGTGGTCTGGGCGCTGAAGAAGCTGAGACCCTACCTGTTTGGGACTCACTTCCGGGTTCAGACAGACCACAGGCCCCTCAGATGGTTGATGCACATGAGGGGTGAAAATCCGAAACTATTGAGGTGGTCCATTTCTCTACAGGGGATGGACTTTACGGTGGAACACCGCCCTGGTACAGATCACGCCAATGCTGATGGTCTGTCCAGATTTTTCCGCCTTAGTGATGAGGACTCCCTAGGTTAAGGGTAGTTCTCCCCACATTTCAGCTGGAGGGGACACGTGTTAGACCTGACATCATTGGCTTGAGTCTCTCCTCCATTTTTTCTGTTTGCCTCTACTGTTTTACGATGTTTTGCTGGTATATGCTTTGGGCGCCGTGTCACTGCTGATCAGTGCCATAGCGCAAGTGCTCCCGATGTTAAATTGATGTGTCTATTGTATCCATGTTTGGCTTATTTGGTTTACTGTCAGTCCCTAGTCTAGTGCACCAGGAGTGCCGGGGCTTGTAAATGCAAATGCCGCTCGTGGGCTTGCAGCACGTGTTGTGCCACCCACAGGAGCGGCCTCGTAAAAGAATGTCTACGGGTCGGTCATTGCGAGACCCACGTGCAGTCTTGTACTGTCACGCAGGCTGCGCAGGTATACCTACTTGCCAGCCCCCAACCTTCCCTTACCTTCATGTTAGTCACCCCTATGGTAGGCCGTGGGCAGGGTGCGTTGTAAGTGTAAGGTAGGACAAGCCTGACCAAGTTGGCATGTCCTGATAGTGAAGTGCCGCCATCTTCGTGCTTCACTATGGCGAGGTAGCCTGCTCTCCATTGCTTAGAATGGGCCGCCGGGATTATTAATGCTATGATCCTAGCTGGCTCGGAGAGTACGGTGCAATGTCGAGTTTGGTATCCCTGAACTCGGGGTTTAATTACGCATCCGGTGGTGTGGATGGTTTTTGGACTCTGGGTTCGAAAATGGTACTTTTAGAAAGTATCCATTTTCTTGTCTAACCATATCTGGTCTCTGCTGGTCTTGCGTGTGTGTAACGGGAGCTGGGTGGCTCCAAGAGGTCTGGATGAGTCAGTGTGGGATGAGTGGGACATTTACGTTGAGAGTAGGGGGAGAGTAGTTGTTGATAGCCTGCCTTGCCTGATACAATGCTGGCTCCACCTCCTGCCAAGCGACTGATGGCTCTGTACCTGCCATGGACGATCCTAGCCCCACCTCCTGCCAGGAGGGCGATAGCTCTGCTCCGGCCGGTATCAATGCTGGCTCCACTTCCTGCGGGGCGTCTGAGGACCCGGCCCGGCTCAATGAATAGGCCCGGTGCTACTGCCTAGCTCCACCCACCACAGACCCAGGATGTTGGGAAATCCCCGGCATAGACAAAGGGATCAAAGACGAAAAGGGGTATAAGAGAAGGACCCCTGAACTAGGAAATCAGATCACTTCTGACAAGGAACCCTGTAACCAAGGACAAGAAGCCTGCTGATCTAAAGGACTGCCTACCCCTTCTGCCAGTGTGCTGTTGTTGGGGGAATCCTGCGGTGCTTCTTTATTTTTGCCAAGGAACCAGGAGAGAGGAACTGTGTGTGTACTCTCACGCTTGCTAAGAAAATCTCCAAGGACTGGAAGAGTGCCAGTCTCCTGCTGAAGTCACAGGGCTAAAGGACTTCATCTGCTAAAAGTGCTATCTCGCTGGAAGTGTGAATCCAGCACCTCTGAAACGAACAGCAATCACGACGACCGGACGGTGGGCCCGAACCGACGCCAGCAGCAACGCCAGTGAGTGGGAGTACGGCTCTAGCTCCAGAGGACCTCGTGTCTGCACCGCTGCTGATCGCATCACCCGTGTGCCCTTCGACGCCGTGAGCGCTGCTCACTCTGTGCAACCGCATCATCGACGACGCCTGCTGAGGCCTGATCGACACCGAAGACGCGACGCCGGATTGCTCGATGCCGCTGATCATCGTGTGCTTCATTTTCCTAAAGGTACTGTGTGGTTGGGGGTCCGTGTGACTCCAGGCCCGACGCAGCGCTCCTCGCGGTCGACGCCGAACCTTTGGATTAACTTTGCCTTGACGTCGTGTAGCCCCCGTGTGGGTTACCCTGTTGCTAAAGAACTGTGTTTCCCAAAAGAAGATTTGCTTGATACTGAAGACTTTTGTGCTAAAGAAGAAACGACCTTTGAACTATTCTTTTTCCTTCCTGAACGTATTTATTCCGATTGTGTACAGTTTTGCCGTTATTTAGTCTTGTGCTAAGCCTTATATAAAAAATACTTATTTGTATAATACTACGGTGTCGTGTCCATTTGTAGTGTATTCACTGTGTTACTGTATGTGGTCATAATTGCTTAACGCACAGCCTCTGAGATAAGCCTGTACTGCTCTGCCAAGCTACCGAGGGGGTGAGCAGGGGTTATCAAAGGGTGTGATCCCCTTGTCCTGACTAGACAAGGAGTGTCCCTATTTGTCAGAAGTACGTACCTCTGCCAACTAGAGACAGCCGGTTCTAACATATATCTATACTAATATAATAAAGAGAGAGCCCAAACCTTTGAGGCGGGTAATCTCAGGAACCACAGCACCAATCACAACACCCAATACAGTGTTGGAAAGGGCAGTTGCAGCAGAAGGACATAGGCTATGCAGTCTCCCACCATATACATTTAAAAGGTGAAAGAACCGTGTGAGCAACGTAGTCCCTTGTGGGCGTGTCTGCATTGTGCTGTGGGTTTGTGCTGGGGCGTGACAAACGCTGGGGGTGTGTGGTACGTTCCGCCCTTCATGCCATGTCTCATATTGTGTGCTGTGGGCGTGTGCGGGCGCGCGATTACGAAAAAAAAAACAGCGTTGTGCCCAATATTTCATTGTTTTTTTCTTCCCACGTTCTGTACATTCCAGCTCTGGTAGTGCTTGCCCCGCGCTTCCAGTGACATGCACTTGCTTTACTGTATGTAGGTCAGGCAGGGCGCTATTCCCAAGGGCCGGAAGGAGCGCAAACAGGGGCCAATTTGCAGGAAATCTAATCTCGCCTTAACTTCCGGTGACGCCTGAAGCGCACACTGGAGATTTTCCACTTCTGTTGCACACAGGTCTCACGCCAAGTACATCCGGACACAAGGCCCGCCTCCATGGAAATAGCAAGAAAGGGACTATCCCTCCCCTGGTAAGTACATTGGTGCCACGGCGGCCCACACCTCCAGCAACATACTCATATTTTTTCACCACCCATTTGAAAAATTCACAGGTCTCTCTCATTGATGGCCAGCACCAACATACACTTTTAGACACACCTCCTGCCAGAAGTTCTAGAATTGCAAACTTTAGAGCTGGGGAGCTACGTTCGAATCTCGGCATCATCTCAATATCCTGTGATTCAAGGCAAATCTCTTTGTCTCCCCGTGCCTACCACAAATGAATGTGTTGTTCGGTAATGTAAATTGTGCTCATGTCATGTTGTCGAGTACGCGCTATATAATATTGCAAGGAAAAATAAAGTAGGCAAACTCGAGTTCACACACTACTGACCGCGCACTCTTAAGTGCATCAGCAGTGCACTGTGAATCTGAGCGTTTCACAGGCCTATCACAGATAAGAAATGCTATCAAAACGAAATCCTACAAAACAATTTACTACTGCTACAAAACAGGTGGTTTCCTGGGTCCTTCCAACGCACTCTGGACTGGCGACATCCAGGGATAGAAACAACTCTCCTGCAGATTATGGAGGGCGCTCACATATTAGGATTTAGGAATTTTTAATGGTCATTTTTATTGGGCAATATTTCCTGTTCTGTGGGCGTGGCCAATGGGCACGGCAATCAGCAAGGGGTGTGACCACTGGGCGTGACAATCAGCTGGCAGCAATTCATACCTGGACAACGTCGGGATCGGGCTGCTAGTGTACATATATATATATATATGTGACAATCCCTGCTCCCTCTCGCCCGGAGCCCTTTACTGGATACCGCTGCGCAGGAAGAAAAGAGGAGACCTCAGGTGCAGGTGAGCGATAGATTTTATTTCCTCGAGGAAGCGGCACACCACAGCATGACGTTTCGGCCTTCACAGAGGCCTTGATCACATATATATATATATATATATATAGAGAGAGAGAGATAGAGACAGAGACAGAGACAGACAGAGAGAGAGAGGCAGACAGACAGAGAGAGAAAGAGGGAGAGCACACAGAGCATATTTGTAACTTAAAATATTGTAATTGCTTTTACTGATCCTGTGATAGTCACTATGGTTAAAGTCAATGTGGCAGTAAGTAATTGTCACTGGGTTGATTCAGTGATCCAATAATTTTTTTGCATTTAGAAACTGGCTAGAATATAATTTTAATTGAGCTGGAGGCATTAGAAAAAATTGGTAAATTTCACATTAAGTGAGAATTTCAAAATTCCCAAAAAATAACAATATGCACATTTTTATATTTTTTCAGTGGCGTACAATAAATGCCAGATGTACAAAGTATTTTTCTAGTCGCAAACAGCCCGAAATTGGGCTGTTTTTCGAACTAAAAAATGCTTTGTCTAATGTACAAAAAGTTAAAAGCAATTCACTAACTTGTTACCGATGCACAATTTCCATCTGCGATTTGGTACTTGGTAGGGGCGTACTTTGGACATCCCTTCTAATTACTGAAACGTTATTGTATGCATTACTATTTTGCGACCGAATTCCGGTTCAAAACAGTAATATTTTACCACAATTTTAAAAGTGGTGCTAACCCATTGACAAATAGGAAAGAGCCCCAAAGCCATCCCTTCCCTTTTGAGAATGTTCAATAAATATTTTTTCCCAAGGACCACTGCCTGCTTTAATAAAAACTTAAATTTAAAAGTTTCATTTTTTTCTTTTTAAACACAGCCTCTTTTCCTTTGAGGGAAACAGCCTGCATTAAAAAAAAAAGATTGCTTTATTAAAAAGCAAATCACAGACATGGTATTTAGCTGACCACAGCTCTGCGATGTCTGTGATTCCTAATGGGGTCGCAAATTGCGACCTACCTCATTTATATTCATGAGGTAGATTTATTTGCCAGTCTAAGAAACCCTACCTAAACTCAAAAGATTTTCATACTTTAGAAATAGCGATTTTCTAATTGCGAGTCACAGGAAATCGCAATTAGAAGATCACTATTTCTGTCTTCGTAGATCTGGCACAAAGTGGCATAACGCAGGGGAAGCACCCCAACCTTCTAGGGGACTGCTAACCATTTAGGGGCATATTGTCAAGGGCGGTGTTAAAATTATCGCCGGGTTAGCGGCAGAACACTGCAGCTAAAGCAGCTTTAATGGGCTTGATAATATGCCCTTGTTGTGGTGATGCACTTGCGTCAGCGCACTAGTGTTCCGCTAGGCGGAACAGGAAACACGCAATGCGTAGACGGAAGGCGGCCGTTGTAACCATTGGCGCCGACCGTTTCACCCGGAGCAGAAGTGTGTACCCGGCGCTCCGTCCTAGAATAAATAATCTCATAAAAGTAACGAGCATCTCTCTTTATTTTACGGATTCCATAATGGCGACGAGTCTATGGGATTGAAACAGAACCCCGGATGCGAGCAATCGGCGTGGAGATCGGAAAACGCTGATCCCTTCGGCGAACTGATGTCCACGTGCTGACCAGCAGGACGGAGCGTGGCAGAGGCCTACACCTGGCTCCACACGGCGCACACCCCTTTCGAAGCACGCAGGACTGCACAACGGCAGAGGTAGGCCTGCAGACACACGAAGCACCAGGCGCCACGGAGGCTCGGAAAGGCGAGCGAGCGTAGCGACTGGGCCCGCACCAACAGAAGCGGACCAAGGGGCATTGGGGAGCACCACCCCAAGGAGAACTGGACCAGCCAAGCAAGCTGGCGGAACAGAGTGAAAGCAGGGGAGAGTCATCGAACACTCGCCCTGAAGAGTCTACAGGAGCACAGGCAGGAGCAGGGGCTGGGGTGCAACCACCACCCACCCCTTCCAACGCACAACTACGTGTAGACAGTGAGAGTGACCCAGAAGAAGGGGACCCCGCCAAGCACAACGCTCCGGGCAGCCCCCAGGGGAAGACGGTCTCTGTTCAACCCACCAGAAACAGAGAAGGCAAAATGGCGGTGCACTCGTCGTCCCTGACGCAACTGGTGCCATTCCTGACCAACCCAGGTGAACCGGAGAGGCAATGGGAGGACTGGAAGAGGTACTTCCTCAACTACCTCGACGCCCTAGAGGAGGAGGCAGGCGCTCCATACTCAAGCAAACGTAGAAAGAAGATCTTGCTACACAACCTGGGCCCGGAGGGAATAAGGATCTACGACACCATTGTGAAAGCAGAAAGAGACGCAGCGGACAACGATGTTTTCAGCCACGCCATTGCCGATTTGGACGCGCACTTTCGGCCCGTGGTTTGTGTCGCGATTGACCGCTACAATTTCTTCCAAAGAAAACAGAAAAGTAGCGAAACAGTAGATGAATATGTTGTTGCCCTACAGAAGCTCGCCATCTCATGCAAATTCGGCGCTCTACACGACGAGCTCATCCGGGACCAAATCATCATGCATACGTCGAGCGCACACGTCCAAGACAAACTATGGGTAAACGGAGATGCCCCACTCAAAGAAATTTGGGCCATGGTCAAGAAGGCCGAACTATCAAAACGCTGTGCCCAAGCAGCCAAAAAAGACTCAGGAGGTACGCAGTCGGTGTGCCAAATATCGACACTACAGAAAGGGGACCGCCCGAGGCTGAAGGAGCCACAGAAAAAGCTGGAGGGCAGAAGGCAGAAGTCCACGTATTCCACCGACCAGAGAGAAGCTAAGGGTGGACGTCCGAGCTGCTACAGATGTGGAAGTGTCAACCATCTGGGGAATGATAAAGCATGCCCGGCGTTCCGAGCTAAGTGCTCGTTTTGCGGAATATTTGGACATTACGAGAAGGTATGCCGCCGGAAACCAAAGGGAGCCACTGTGAAATTCGTGGACCGAGAACAGCAAGACGACACCAATGACTCCGAGGGTACCGACGACCAGGAGGAAATACTGTACATTGATGTCCAAGTATTAGAGATGGATGACTCAGGCAATGAAAAGCCCCGGTTGGACATGCACATAGGGGGTATACCGTTAGAAATGATAGCGGACAGCGGAGCCCCCATCTCGATCATCCAAAGGAAGGTTTGGGAAGAGAAATTTGCATCCACACATGGTGAGAAAATGCGTCCCATGGACTTGCGTCCAGTTACGTACACTGGGCAGAGGATCCCAATGTTGGGGTTTTGTCCTTTGTCATTCGAATTCAGAGACCGCCAAGCGGTGTGCAAACTGTACGTAGCAGAGAAAGGCCCCTCAGTCCTGAGCTGGAGAGATCAGGGAGCCTTAGGGATCCAGTTGAATCCAGGAGGCATCGAGAAAATCCTGCTCATGGACATGGATAAAAGTGACGATGTGGAGTCATGGAGAAGAGCGTACCCAAGAGTGTTTAATGGCCAAATTGGAGAGCTGGCGAAATACAAACACCTAATCAGACTAAAGGAAGGTGCGAAGCCAGCGATGCACAAAGTAAGGAACATCCCGTTCAGAAGTAGGGAGGCAGTGCAGCACGAATTGGACAGACTCGAGAAGGAAGGGGTCATCAGGGCCATAGAAAGTGCAGAGTGGCTTTCCCCCTTGGTGGTAGCTCAAAAACCCAATGGCAAGGTCAGATTATGCGTGGACCTGAGAGAGTTGAACAAAAACATACTCGTTGACAAATTCCCCCTGCCACGCATAAACGAGATGTTGTCCAAGACCAAAAACATCAAGTGGTTTTCGACAGTGGACCTGTCCTCGGCATACCATCAAGTCAAACTACACCCTTCCTGCACGCACCTCACCTCCTTCATCACGCCATTTGGCTGCTACGAATTCCTAAGGATGCCGTTCGGCCTAGCTTCAGCAGCGGCAGTCTTTCAAAAGATGATGCATAAATTGTTGAGAGGAGTGGTCGACGTCCAATTCTTTCAGGATGACATTTTAGTAATGGGGAAGTCCATACACGACCACAATGAGAAGCTCCACAAGGTGTTCAAAATCCTACAGGACAACGGTCTGACAGCGGAATGGTCCAAATGTAGATTAGGAGTGAAATCTGTTACCTACTTAGGCCACGAGATAAGTGAAGAAGGAATCAGGCCCAAAGCCACCAACATGAAGGCCATTCAAGACGCACCCACCCCGAGCAAAAAGGAAGATGTTCGGTCATTCTTAGGAATGGCCGAATACTACAGCAAGTTTGTGCCGCAATTTGCCTCCAAAACGCACCACCTACGACAGCTGCTCAAGGAGAGGAACGGATTCCAGTGGGGTCAAGCGGAACAAGGAGAGTTCGAAAACTTAAAGAAGGAAATGAGCACCGCCATCCCACTTAAAGGATTCGATCCCCAGGCAGAGACAATCCTCACGACAGATGCGAGTGACAGGGGATTAGGAGCAGTCCTAATGCAGCGCTCTGAAAATGGAGACTTGCACACAGTCAGCTTCGCTTCCAGGTCTCTGGCCCCCAACGAAGAGAAGTTCAGCGTGGTGGAAAAAGAGATGCTGGCAGTGGTATGGGCCATGGAGAGATTCCGCCAGTACCTATGGGGAGCGAGATTTCTTGTAAAAACGGATCACAAACCCTTAGTCCGCGTATTGACATCAAGCGGCCATGCGCATGCCACCCCAAGGATCGCAAAGATGACCCTGCGTCTATTAGACTTTCTCTACGATGTGGAACACATTCCCGGGCCTCAAAACAAGGTAGCGGACTTTCTCAGCAGGGCGGCTGCCATGGAAGCAAGGAGCAACCAGGAAGATCAAGAATGGGCAGGCTATGTGGTCGCCACGATCCAGGAGACAGAGAAGGCAATAAGCAGACAAGAGTGGGAGGAGGCGTACAAGGAGGATGATGATCTGGAAGCCAGCAAGGGATATGTAGTCCACGGGTGGCCGGAAAAGAGGCACCTGAGAGAAGAACTCCGAAGATACTGGGAGGTCAGGGAGGAACTATCTCTGGCAGAAGACTCCATCTTCCTGTTGAGAGGAGATAAGGTGATACCACCCAAGGGAGTACTGGAACACCTGATGGGATTACTACATGAAGGACACCAGGGCATCACAAAAACCAAAGCCCTCGCCAGACAGGCTTACTGGTGGCCGGCTGTCGACATGCAAATAGAAAGGCACGTGAGACAGTGCGAATCCTGTGCGAAGGCAGACAAATCTCAAACCCTGATCAGACCGCCCCTTGGGAAGTTCCCCATACCGGATGGCCCGTGGGAGGTGCTGTCAGTAGACATCTTGGGACCAGTCCTGAACAAAACAGGCACTCAGAAATATGTGGTGGCGCTGGTAGATAAATTCTCCAAATGGCCTGAAATCGAAGTAAGGGAAACCATGGACACAGAGGCGGTGGTGAACTTCTTACAATCCACGTTCCTAAGAGAGGGCATTCCCAAGATCATCGTGAGTGATAACGGTCCTCAGTTCACCTCAACAAGATGGACTACCTTCACCGAAAGGAATGGGATTGAAGTAAAGCACCCACCCATTTACCACCCCGCAGGGAATGGCCAAGTGGAACGGTTTAACCGTGTGATCATGGGAACCATCCAAGCGGCCATCAACGATGGGTTGGATTGGGAGAAGGAACTGGAGAAGATGGTATGGGCATACAGGATCACCCCAGGCAGCACCGGGTACAGCCCGTTCAAAATTTTGCGAGGAAGAGAAGCGTTCACCAAGGACAATCAGGCGTGGAGGAAGTTGGTGATACAGAGTAGATGGTCCCCGGCAATAGTGAAAAGAAACCTAGAAAGAGCACAGGAGATCTATACTACTCACTTCAACAAGAACCACAAAGTAAAGGAAGCAGAGCTGGACAAAGGGGACTGGGTCAGAGTCAAGCTGGCAGTCCATAAGAAGAAGGGTGAGAGCAAGTTTTCGCCGCCATTACAAGTCTTGGAACCGTATGACCGATCAGCCTTGCTAAGCGATGGAAAGGTATGGTCGCAGGACAGAATGGCTAAGTGCAGCAGGGTGATCAAAGAGGAATGTGATGTGGAAGATGGTCTAGAGAATGTCAGAAGAGACGGAGAAGAAGGAAGTAACAGAGGAAGGTACGTGGATGTGGAAGAAGGACAGCAGGAAGTAGCCGAGGAGGAAAACGGAGCAGGAGAGCAAGAAGAGCAGAGGAGCGGAAGGGACGGAGAGATGGACAAGGACATGAGAGACAAGAGTGGTACGCAAGTGAAGGAGAGCATGGAACAGGAGTGCAGAGAGGGAACGGTGAAGGTGAGAACCAGAAGGGGAAGAGAAGTGAAGACACCAGAGAGATTCAAGGACTTTAATATGGACTGGAAGTAAGAACTTTATTGTTGATTTACGATGTGTAAAGGGGGGAGATATGTGGTGATGCACTTGCGTCAGCGCACTAGTGTTCCGCTAGGCGGAACAGGAAACACGCAATGCGTAGACGGAAGGCGGCCGTTGTAACCATTGGCGCCGACCGTTTCACCCGGAGCAGAAGTGTGTACCCGGCGCTCCGTCCTAGAATAAATAATCTCATAAAAGTAACGAGCATCTCTCTTTATTTTACGGATTCCAAACTTGTGAATTCCCATAGAAGCCCATGTTCACACCAGAACATGAACTTCTATTAGAATTCTCAAGGGCATATTATCAAGCCCATTATCGCTGCTTAAGCGGCAGTTTTCTGCTGCTAAACTGGCGATAATTTTTAACGCCGTTCTTGATTATATGCCCCTTAATACGGCCCCATTTAGCCCTAAGCCAATGAATATCGATGAGATATGAGTGAGTCTGGAGCACCTCATCACATTCAGGAGGGGCGTCTCCATCATTTTGCGTCATGCCACCACTGCCTGCATAGAATATATCACGTGAGAACGGTAATGATTGTATTCGACAGACATTTTAAACACACATCTTTCATTTGTTTGACAACACTGCCATCTCATGGAAAATTTGTGAGTTGTTTTATATTCGCACTCGAGTACAATATTACCGTTTCGCTTTCTTGTATGATCCAGACAAACAAATAAATGGAAGAATAATTCTAACATCAGACTGAATATTTGAGTTTCCTTAATTTTTTTAAGACACGTCTGTTCTATCATGGTGAAAAACTGATACCACACGGAGCACAATGGCGGGGGACTGCTCTCGAGAACGTAGGAATGCTATCTCCGTTATCAGAGAAAAGTAAAGCACGAGAGGCGGGGCGGAAATGAAATCAGGAAATATGAGTCTGTTGACAGATTTCTTAAAAGAACTGTTAGCTTTCCGATCACTCCGGCATAATGTTGTTCAGCCAAGAGAAGGAAATCCACAAGTCAGGGTTTGGAGGACCCCCACTCATTGTCGAACTTGTGCGAGTGCAGGTCTCCCGGAGGGAGGGCTTCCCATTGCTGTAGGTTTGCCTGTCGTTGCATCACCTGCGTCATTAGTGGCACATATTACTATTGTTGTCACTCCAGCTCAGTTTCTCCTCCAATAACAGTTCCAGTTACCCCACGCATCAGTATCATTGCAAAACGAGGAGCGAGACCTCGAAAATGGAAACAACTCACATTGTGACTGGAGCCGGAGAAGGCTTTGGATAGCTCCGAGTCAGATGTTCCAGAAGAGGATACTCCTACTCGGGTGTTGGATGCAGGGGCGTAGGAGACACTAAAATTCTGGGGGGGACAGGGACAACCTTGTGGATTTTCCATTGACCCTATACAAATCACCGCCCGTTAAACAAATACATTTGCATCGTTTTGAAGTGAAATATTGAGAAAAGCAGGCATGTAGTCACAGTTGGCATGTATGCTTTATTGTTGTTTACATTCACATAGTAATCAGACCAAAAGTTAAAAAAATGTATATGAATCTTGCATCTTCATGCACCAAGCAAAAAAGGATGCTGACTTCGGGTGAGGGCGTCATGGTTGCAAGTGCATTATGGCTTGAAAAGTACCTGCTGCTGCATTCCTGGTCTCCAGAAATTTTCAGGCAACAATAAAAATGTGAAGATAACTTCGGTAATTAATGATCTTTATTGAGAGAGATCAGAGGTCTGAGTACTGGAAGTTTTGACTCATGGTAAGGTAGCCACAGTTGGGCCATATGCCCGCTACAAAGATCGTGTACCACGCAGATCACAAAATGCATAAAATGTAAATTGGTCAGTGAGTTACTGCTTTTGTCGGAGAGATTCTTTTGCTATTTGCAGTTTATAAGTTAAAATCCTAACACTGAACAGTGAGCTATTACCCTTCATCAAAGAGCTGCATGAAAACTGCAAGGTATAGATTAGAACGTTATGGTTTTTACCCAGTCTTTCATTATCCTAAAGTTTGAAAATGGGTTCATTAGGATGGAAATCCATTCTGATTATTAAAGAGAACCCCCAACCATGGTGTTATGTTTTAAATTATGGATTTGTGCTTCTCTAGTGTTGTAAAGCCATCTGTGCCCTGGGCACTCCCCAACTTTTTGCTGACTGGTACTGGTGGTACCTGACTCTGACTGACCCTGGCCTCTGACTAACCAGGCCCAGGGCTAGTGCTATGTTGAAAGAGACACTTACAAATACAGTAAAAACACCTACATACACTAGGGTGCACTATGGGTTAGGGTACCTCCATGATTGACATGACCTCTCCTATTACATAATAGGGCATGGGTATTGAAACTACCTTTAAGTCCCTAGTATATATTAGGGCATAGTAGTTTAGAGGCCAGCACCCCTGTGTGCACTGCTGTTGCCTGAGGTTAGTTTAAAAGCAGACGCGTGTTGGAGGACTGCTTTTAAAATGCAAATTGTGCCCAATCTTGACTTTTGGGTTTAGGGCACTTACAAATTGATAAACTACAATGTTGGGGCATATTAGGTATCCCCAGGGATTCCCCTAGGTGTCCTAGGGGTTAGAGATCAGTTATCTACAAGGAAGGCCCTTATAAAATGAGTGTTATATGCCCTGGGTTTAGTGAAATTGCACATTTCACTGCCTACATTGTAGTATAGTGCTTCCCAAAAATGGCTTTGGTGCTCGGAGCACTGTGAAGTGAGGATCTGCAATATTTTGATATAATCAGAACCCCTAAAGTCTTTCCTATGTATTCTAGGGGTGGGGGTCCTGTAGGTATAAGGCGGATCCTTATACAGGCCCTGGTATTGGAGAAATTGGCCAGTTAATTTTTCCATTGCAGATCCCCGGCCTATAGATTAACATTGCAAGAGGTTATTAATTAATAACTGGAAAAAGGAAAGCCATACAACTAGGATTAAAGGACTCAGAAGAATGTTAATGATAAATGCAACAATGTGGTATTGTTGAATTTATTCTAAATGTACAGACAAGAAGTTATAAGATTTTCTTGTCTGCAAGCCACAATTCAGCCCTCTAGTGCTGTGCCTTGATTTGTCAGAGGAAAATGGATGGACTGGCTCTTGGAAGAGGTGATAAATGACCCCTGAGTTAGGTGGCCTGTCTGAGAGTAGAGGTTGCTGGGCATTCTCACTCCAACAGCAATTTTTGTGAGTATTTTCGTATAATTGTGCAAGATGCATCATACTTTCCAGAACCAACAGGCTTCCCGTCGTGGTACTAAACAACTCATTTGCCTGCGTATGTCATTAACCCCCAAATAAAAATACTGAGACTAACTAGCTCCAAAAGTAATTTTTACCAATGTTTGCGTATATTTATGCAAACTGCCTCGTATTTGCCAGAACCAACAAGCTTCTTGCCGTAATACTGAGCACCTCCTGGCTAAACGCTCGTATGGTACTCGAGCGTACTCGTTATCTATGTCTCATTACCCTTAAACAGAGTCACCCGCTCCAACTTAGCCTCTTACCCCCCTTTCAGCTACCGCACCTCTGTGTGGCTTCTCGGCTTGCACCGGCGAATTAAATACACCTGCGTTTACCTTGCAAGGCCTGCTGATAGCCTATCGAGAACTTCCTTACTCCTTATGGGCGCCGAACGAAAAATAGACCAATCAAATGGGCTCATATTTCCAAAACTGTGTTAAACATTTTGGACTGGTTTTAGGTGTTACTTATTGGTATTATAAGCACACATATAACTGCTATATGGAATCACTAAAAGGCCTGCTATTGAGTAAAAAGCCCAATTTTGAAACCTATATTGTTACTTTTAGGTGTTTTAAGCACATATAGCGACTAAATATGAATCCTAATTTTAGTTATAAAACCTACTTTTAGAATTCATATACAGCCAAAAAAGGCTGTTATTATTATCTATGAAAAAAAGTCTAGTCGAGATGCCACATATTAAAAAGTATAAAAGTTTATCCAGGTATAAAATCCAACTTTATATTGCAGTCCCTCCAATAATGCATGCGAACATTCCCAGTATTTTATTGCAGTCCCTTCACTAAAGCATGCAACAAATATCAGGGTAAATACCACATATTATAAAAAGGTGATATAAACACTCAGGGGCAGATTTACAAGCACCTTGCGCCTCTTTTACGCCGCTGTTGCGTCACATTTGTGACGCAGCGGCGGCAGAAAAGATGCACCATGGTGCGGGATATTTACAACGTGATGCATCTGGGAGATGCGTCATGTTGTAAAGCCCTGCGTCAGAAGGAGGCGTTCTGGCTCAGGAGGGGGGTGTTCTGGCGCAGGAACGCCCCCTAAAAGCGGCTCATTGATTTGTTGTAGGATAATTCTGATGCCCTATCAACTACTCAAAAGGCTGGAATCCCTCGATTGTCTACAATTATGATTGTGGAATTTACATTTTTCACATTTTAATCATGTTTTTAGTTCCTGGCAAATTGATATTAAAACTATCTGGGTATGTTGTGATGCCTCACATGTATAGGTAATGTATGCTAAGAGAGTTTTATGTAATCATGGCAGTGACGACTGGGGTAGCACCTGAAAATACTTGCACTAAGTGAATGCTGGCTTGGCCTGTTCATATAGATGTGGTGCGTAGCTTATTGTGGGCTCTGGAAGGTCATTAATGGGACTAGTTTTATTGAGGAAGTTTGCAATACCAATATGGGAAGTTGATTTTGCCACATCAATGCACTCTGATATGCTTTAACTCAGCAGGTATGTATAAAAAATAGGTGTGTATCCTTATATTTCAGTCGGACCCTTGAAGTCATGAAATTATTGCTATGAATTATTACATTTGTGGAATTGGTATTTTATTAATGTGAACTAAAAGACGACTTTCAAACAAGAGATAACTTCGACTTTCTGCTTTTTTTTCCGTTGGACAAAATCACATTGCTTGCTATCAGGATATTTAAAGTGAACTATTTTTCCAACTCAACAACCTATCCCATAGATGTGCATACAAATAAATAATCTAACATTATTCCTTTGCACTCCGTTTCTTCCATTTTCATATTAATCATAGTAATAAGCAAAAGGCTTCTTCTCAAAACTTACCTACTTGGTGTCTGCATACTTTGTAATGCCCCATTTGATTAGTGGTAATATCCTCTGTCACAACGTAACCCAGATGCGTGCTTAGACTACGACTAATGCTAATTTGTTTTAATGTTCCAGGGTCAGGTGAGTTTCAACTGCTTAAAATAAACATTTAAGCAGAACAGTAGCCTTTGAGTGACTGAATTGCGCAGGTAGTGTGAATAAGGTCAAGTTGGTGCTGGGGAAGGGCAGGATGCAGACAGCAATAAACAAACGACTTCTCTCCCTTTGTCCTGAAGTGCAGACTGCAGGCAGCCGGGGTAGCGAGAACGAGGTGTGAAATGATTCCTGGAGCTTTGCAGAACACAAAAGGTAAAGTCACACAGGTTAAGTACAGGGCCATTGGCACGTCAAAGCACTAGTGATTTTTACGTGTCAATGGCCCAGCAACTAATAGGAGAGAGAGGACAAGTTATTTCGTCCCCTCACCCCCCCCACCCTTGTCCCCCGTGTCCCCCCCACTAGAAAATCTGGGGGGGATACGTCCCCCGCGTCCCCCACACTTCCTACGCCCATGGTTGGATGTAGTGAGAACAAAAAAAGAGTCTGAGGAAATTATTAAAGGAAACGCCTTTATAAATGATTACAACTATGAGGAATATTTGTTCCTGTGCAGGAAAGCTGCTAGGCGTGCATGTGAGGCATGCCCGGTTCTAGCGGGTGGGCCGGGTAGGCCAGGCCCACCCAAACATGAGCCTAGCCCACCCAAACAGGATCTTTGGCCCTCGCAGTGAGGGCTTGAAGGCAGACTTCTTTTCTTTGCGATCTAAGTGCTTCAACCCTCCCCCGTCGCATGTGTCAGCCCGGGCCGAGGGGCGCACACACACAGACAGTTTTAGACATGATCGCAGCCGCACCGGAGTACTTCACAGGTCATTAAAGACCATGTATATGTTAACGAGGCTTTGTTTATTTTTCACCCGTTCATCTCTACATGGTGAAAGACGACAAATCCTTTCTTTGACAAGGGTAACCTTTGCTTACTGTCCTGCTGCGTTGATATTTATTTTTATATGCAGCGCAGGAGAAACGTTTCTTTATTCCTATTCACCTTTCCTGACCCCTGCAGTGGCTTATCACATAAGGCTGTGACACAAAGTTTGACTAATGGAATAGGTAAGAGAATGTGCTACTATATTTTTTTCTTTTTAAAATTTGCACAGGCCCAGCAGGACACATATGTGTGTGCTTCATTTAAACAGTTTTTATCATTATCATGGCCGATGCAGGACAACAATGAGAATACAAAATGCCCAGATAACGCTGGTGATTAATAATCCTGCTGGAGAGCAATCATTTGTCGGTTAGTAGCTTTCAGATGCAGATGAACTGTATTTTATGTGGATATCTCCAGGGCTTTGAGTGGGATGAAAAAACTGGGGGGTCTTTCAAAGGGGCGTGGCGAATGTAATTGAGGACGTGGCTTAAAAACAGTACGTTAAAAATCTGTGTTTAGCAGTGTGCGTCCCGACTTGTATTTTGCTGTTTCTCTCATTGCATCCAGGTGTTTGATACAACAAGTAACATCATACCTACAAGTCAGGACTATTGGCTTTGTCAATGGTTGTTAGTTGCATAAGATAAATAACAGCAACTATGGCTTGTATATAATTGCAAAAGCACTCATGACATCAAAACAATGTTGCTGCTCCTGAGTTTCAAAAAGAGAAGGGAAATCCAGAGAGAAAATGACTCTCTTTAAAGGATTTCCCTTCCCCCTACAACGCTCGCCTGGCATGACGTCATGCCGTAACATCCCACTTGTGAGTAGTGTGAGCAGGGTACACCGACATGCCTGCTGTCGCAAAACGGATCTCTATTGGGCTCTGTTTTGTGCCCTGGCACGTTTTTCCGGACTGCAGTGACTGCTGTCACTGCAGTTCGGAAAAAAACGGACTACCTGTGACCAGCGCACAAAACAAAGCCCGATAGAGACCCGCTTCGAGGCCCCTTTAAAAAAACTGCTGGTGCTCAGACCCGGCCCACTTAAAGCCCTGGATAGCTCAGTGGCCTACTGCCTTTGTCACAGAAATCCTTGTGTTACTTGCAATTCAGAAGTTACAATCCTAACATCGCCAAGCGCACACCGGCCCTAGGAGGGGTCACAGCGCTCTACTGCAAGCTGCACTGACCTGACCTGACAAGCAAAACCTCGCAGCGCCGCTGGGTTCCTGACGCTGTGATTGGACTACAGCTCCCAGCTTGCCCTGCACCCACACCGCTTCTTCTTCCTGCCGAAAGCGCCAGGAGGCGCACAAAAGGGAACAGCTCCCTCCGCGTCGCGGACGCGCGCGGACGGCGCCGGGCGGAGCCCGGGCAGAGGGCGGGCCGTCTGTGGCCGTCTAGGGACGACGAGGGACGGGACGGGCCACCCCCCTTACGCCCAGGATCCAGGACTCAAGCTCAAAATGGGTAAGAGAAAGTTACCCTCCCCTACTGCTGGTGGTACACCCAAGGATAAGGCCCCCAGGAAATCTAACAGCATTCTCTCCTTTTTGACCTCGGAGGTGGGGAAGTTGACCACTGAAATCGCAAGAACTGAACGCAAACTGGGGTTAGAACCATCGCTGACTAGCAAGGAGAGCATAAGCCCACCGCAAACTGGTACTACACCTATTCCCCTTGAACCAAAAATTGTTATTGCCCCGCCTCAGGAGCTTGCGTTACCTTCCACTCTTACTACTGATGACTCTAATGGGGCAACTTCTAAACTCCTTAGTTCAGCTGGAGTAAACAGAGCTACATGCTCAAAGCAAACGAAAAGACAGTACAAAAAAAGAAACACACACAAACCCAAGGGAGGAAAGGGCACAGTGGGCTCACTTGAAAAGGCTATCAGAGATATGGTGGAAAGAGTAATCACTGATAAGATAGAGCCCACACTCACAAAAATTGCCTCAGACATCATTGACGTTTTACATCAGTGCGCCTGAATGTATGCCTTAAAACAGCTGAACCTGCTACTTTTGTTTTTAAAGGGAATACACCGGCGGTATTAGGTCCTTTATGCACTCAACCAAATAGTGGCAGTAAAAGACCAAGGGAAGAATCCCCAGTAGCCAGGAGTGTGGTACCCATCTTGTCCCCTCGCCCAGCAACCACACCGACAGTCGTCCCCAGATCAACAGGAGATACAAATAGGTCTGCTATACCTGTAACTATAGGCCAACAGAATCTATCTATTTTACCCAAACCCGTTCGTCAACCTTTCATTAACTTACCCCCCGAGGCTGCCCCTTTTGTAGCCATTTTGGTAAATGTTCCCCCACTCAAGTCAGGAGAATATGAACAACCGCCCCAACTGCTAGCCAGGGCCAAGTCTTGGGCAAATTCGACCTGTTCGGGAGACAATGAAGTTTCTAATGCCATCCTTTCCGTCCGGCGGGTGGGTTGGATTGGGCGAACAACTAAAACAACAGAGGGTGATTGCCTGATAATTAACTTTAATAATCCCGGAGAGGCTCGTAGATTACTCTGGGATGCTTCACCCCTAGAGGGTTTAGACGCTGGGCCCCGCGCCGTACCATTGGGCTTTTTCTATCCCAAACCTAAATCTCATCCATTCTCGACCATGGGTCATGACCAAGGCAAGGGATACGATAGGACTCCTAGTTTTCCCTCTCATCCCGCCAACACTCACCTGGAACCTGATTATAGCTGGTCCATGATTAATAGGATGAGTAACCAAAAGCCGGGCACACATACACCAATGCCCTCTAACAGACCTATAACCCTGTATAATAGATTCACGCCTCTGGCTCGGGCGATTGAACAAAATTGACGCCCAGTAATCAATGACTCTTTGCTTACACAATCCACAGGGGACAGTCCCCCTTTAGGAATACCCAGTAGAAGGCCTAAAATCATAAGCTGGAATATAGCCGGCCTCCGATCAAAAAGGGAGGATAGTGCATGGCTGAACCTCTTGAACCAACATGACATCATAGCCTTGCAAGAAACCTGGGACTGTAACAGCAACTTCTGGGTTCCTGGGTTTACATCCTATTTTGTCCCAGCTACCAGATCCCCCTGTGGTAGGGACAAAGGGGGCCTCATGATCCTGATCACTGTCCAACTGGCGGGAACCGCCAAACAAATAACCACTGGCTCCCCCAATTTAATGTGTTTAGAGATCAGCTTAGCCAATGGCCACAAATTCATCCTCATTAACTTTTATAATTCTGTAGCAGACGGACACTCTACTGAGCATCTCTGCTCTCTACAGTCTTTTCTGATTAATTATAAAGAACGCCAAACCACTTTTTTGCACATTATAATTATGGGGGATTTTAATATTCATCTTTGTAGGCTTTCCTGTCACATTGAAGATACTGATTGCCCCACCTCAGCCCACTACCAACATTTCGAACACAACCCTAAAGGTCATGCACTTGAAAATCTTTTAGCAAGCGTGGATCTTTACGAACCGGGGTTCAATGACTATAGTGAACGGGTCATGACTTATAGCGCTAGAAACTCAGAATCCATAATTGATTATATTTTTGTTTCTCCTGGTTTATTAAGCTTGGTCTTCTTTTACAATGCAGTTGTGGCTGCGTTCAGTGACCATAACCCAGTCATCCTTGAGCTCGCTAGCTCTGTTGGCTTACTAAAGGAGGGAACAATCAAAACGCCCGAGTTGGCTGTGCGGTCCATGGACCAAGGTAGAAGGCTGAAGTGGTCTAAAGTAGTTCCAGCTGAGTTTTTTAACAATTTAACTTGTAAAGCCCGCAATGAATTAGATATCTGCCAAGATAATTCAAAACAGGGGGAGGAAGTAATCACCGCCTTTGCCACCATGTGTGCTCTAATTTCCGAAGAACTAACAGTCAAATCCAGAAAGAAGGTACGACCGACCAAGGGTGGGTTTGACAAAGCTTGCTCAAAAGCACACAGTTGCCTCCTGGAAGAATTAAAAAAATCACCAAGGGACAGAGGGGAAGTTGCCAGACTAAGAAAAGAATACTATAACATCATTCATGCACGCAAAGACGCTCTTAAAAAGGATGCATGGGCCTCACTAATGGAAAAGGCCACTTTAAGAGACAGTGCTAGCTTCTGGGCCATTATAAACAATCGTCTTTTTTCTGGAGAAGCCAACGATAACTTGGAGGCCAATATTAGTGAGGAGGACTGGTTAGCTCATTTTAAAATCATCTATGGGAGTGACCAAGCATGTGAAACACCTACTCTCCTCAAAACTAACTCCCCCAAGCCAGCACTCTCCTTCAGCATGGAAGAAGTAGAGAAGGCCATAACCAACACCGTAGGGAAGAAAGCGCCAGGCCCGGATGGCGTCCCAGCCGACATGTTCAAGGCCAATGCTTCCTTTTGGGCTAACATCTTGACCAACGTCTTCAATGCCGCCACGAAACACAGCTTGCCTGTCTCTTGGTCACATGCCACCATCATACCTATCTTCAAGAAAGGCCAAAGGGGAGACCCGAGGTGTTACCTCCCCATTTCACTCATTGACTCGTCGTTCAAAATTCTGGGGAAAGTGATATTGGCAAGGATCGATGAGTGGGCTGCCAGTAATAACATCCTATCAAACGCCCAATATGGGTTCCGAAGGGGAAGAGGGACGGAGGACCAGTGCCTCAACTTACATCTGATCCTAGGTAAATACACAGTGGCATCCAGTGGATCAATCTACCTAGGGTTCATGGATTTGTCCACAGCCTTCGACCTAGTGAATAGGTCTAGGCTGTGGGAAATCCTCTTGGACCTGGGGATGGACCATTCCTTGGTTTATTTTCTGGCCGAGGCACACCGGGACCTAGAAGCCTCCATCAGGATGACACAGGAAGGAGCTTGTACAGCTGGCTTCAAGTCCACTAGAGGGGTGCGACAGGGGTGCATCCTCGCCCCAATGTTATTCACACTATATATTAACCACCTTGAATCCACACTGGAGTTGGCAACACTAGACGTCCCGCGTTTTGGTGGACTGTCCACCCCGGTCCTCCTCTACGCGGATGACGCCGTGCTCGTGGCACGCACTCCGCTTGGGCTACAAAGACTACTGACAGCCTTCGATGTCTTTATGACCTCCCTTGATTTAAAAATCAACACAGACAAGTCTCATGTTATGGCTGTGGGTGGGAGAAAAAACAAGGATTTGAAGACCTTTTTCTGTGCCAATACACCAATTTCTAGCGTCAGAACTTTTACCTAGCTGGGGGTAGTTTACGACGATAAGGGCACGTGGGCACCTCAAATAACTGTCAAAATCAACGCCATGAAAAGATCAGCAGCTGCCATTGTCAGTTTTTCAAAACGTCTGGGTGGTAAACCCGCGGAAGCAATGCTGGCACTTTACAGAGCGAAATCAATCTCAGTAGCAAGGTACGGGGCTTCCATCTGGGGTTATACCAACAATGTAGAAGCAACCCAGGTGGAAGAAAACAAATTTTTACGTATGCTCTTAGGTCCGCCTCAATCTACAGCCACTTTCTCCGTTCATATGGAATTAGGCCAGGGGTATATAAGTGACATCATCAAACAGTCCCCAATTCTGATGTGGTTAAAAACGTGGCTGAACTCTAATTTAACCCTGAACCACACAATCATGAGGGACTGCTTACTCTTGGACAATATGAAAAACATCCCGTGGCTTGCATACATTAAAAAAATTCTAACTTCCCTGGGCCGCCCAGATCTTTTCTACAAACCGGACTGCATTGTTAAAGATGACCTGGAATGGTTCAAAGCGACCTTTATTAAAATGAGAGAAATGGAGCGGGAGAGCTGCGAGCTTGTGAAACCCACTGTGAGGTAGCATTATACTTCTAAAACTACACTGGCCATTGAACCCTATTTAACGGTAGTGTCATCGCTGGTTATTAACCAAACTAAGACTTAACCAGATTCACTTCCTGCTAAATGACTCTAAGGTGTGGGCTAAGCCCGAGGATTTAGCGGTCTGCAAATGTGATAGTTTCTCTCTGCAGGACACCATTCATTTTATGTCCTTTTGCAGTATATATGCCCTGCCCAGGAAAAAGTACATTGTTCCGTTGCTTAAAAACAAGGGGTTCGTCCAAGCCAAGCCTGCTCTATTTTATTTAAAAAAGTTAGATTCACCACTAACAATGTTCAGTGTCGCAAACTTCTTGGTAGCTGCTTTTCGCCTCAAAAAACGTTCTGGAAATAGGTAACATAACAGTATTGGCGACACCTTATGGAACTATTGAAAAATTGCTGTATTTTTTAAAATTTGTAAATATTTTAATTGTTCAATCTTAACAGTGACATCAATTTTACGTAATTGCACCCCTTAATTATGCATTTTGTGTCTATGTGCTTTTTATGATTCGTTATGAATCGAAATAAAGTTTTTTTGAACTTGAATCCTAACATAGGACAGTAACAAATGAACTGTCATCTAAGAGCTGCATACAAACATGAATGGTATAGTTAGAACTTCACTTTTTTGGTTTTGTGATATAGTTAGAACTTCCCCAGTCTTTCATTAATCTAATGTTGTTAAAATGAGTATGTTTGGGCAGATATACATTGTTATCAGTAAAGCTGACCCCCATGGAATACTCTTTAAATTCTAAGGTTGTGTTTCCCCAGACCAAATCCTCTTAAAATATCCCACCCACCAGTATGGATGACATGTGATTCATACACCATGTAATCCTCATTGGATTATGTAACATTCCCTATAGACTGATTTACATACTTGTATGATTCATTGTATCTGTATAATGTGTGCGTTGTTTAAAGTACTGACCCACACTATACTGATATGAGTAGCCCTATGCGACAAATAAAATGCATATGAGAGAGGGGCTATGTAAAGATAAGGGGCACTGTTAGAGGGTGGCAGTGAGGGAATCTGAGGAGGAGGTAGTGGGAGGGGCTATGGAGCGATGAGGGGCACTGGTGGAGGGTGGCATTGAAGGAATCTGAGGAGGTCAACAGGGGGAGGGGCTGTGGGGAGATGAGGGGCACTTGTGACGTGTGGCTTTGAGGGAATCAGAGGAGGAGGTCAATAGAGGGGGGCATTGGGAGATGAGGGGCACTGTTTGAAGGTGGGAGTAAAGGTATTTACGGAGAAAGAGGTTATTGGCGCAGCCCCAAGAAAGACTTTCGCATCAGCCCTGAAGCCAGCCTTTCTGTTTTTGTTTATTTAATTAGAAGTCGGGTCATAAGGGCTACTGTGGAAAATACTTTAAAGTGCGTGCTACTTATATTTACTGCTATATTCAATGTTTTAAGTTTGAAGGTGATTTTTCTAATGTTTTTACCGGGAAAAATTAAAGTGGAGCCGGATGGTGCCGGATATGGGGCGTAGAGGAGTAGTGGATAATCAAGCCTGTAAGGGAGTGCTTTTCAGAGTCCGTGGTCAGGTGGAAGGAGTAATGAAGAGGGATTCTCCCTGAAGGCTTGCACAGAGGGAGCCCGAGATGTGTCACTTGCCTGATACTCCCACCTCAGAAACCTCCTCTTCCCATCAAAGGGACATTACGTGGAAAAAACACTTTTTGAGAGTGATCACATTTAGAAAGAGATTTGGGAAAGAGTGCGTTTTACTGGGCCTTGTAAGACTAAGAAGGAATAAAGGAGGGCTCTGAAGCAGGCCTGCCCAGACATATATGCGAAAAATCGAGCTCGCAGTGGCCCACCTAAATGCACCCTTGGCCCACCCAAATAAAAATTCCTGGAACCGGGCCTGATGTGAGGTTTATTAAGTTCTAGACGGGATATCAGCGGAATCTGGGGTTGATCTTTAAGAGTCAAACTCTGCAGAAGAATTTTAGGATATATATGACTCAAGAAACTTTTAAGAACATGTGAACAACTAGATTAAAGTTACATTTGAGTGAATTGGGGCCATTTACAAGGGCATTGCACCACCGGAGAGTCAATTTTTTAGGACACTCCGGTGGCACAATGCCCGGCTCTATATATACATAGCAGCGTTAAGCCAATTTGTGTGGCTTACAGCTGCTTTGTAAAAAGCGTATCCATTCTTGCGGGTATACTCTTAAAAGGGTCATTCAATGGGTGTTGTGGTGCGCATTCCAACACAACACCCATTGCTTTTTTATGCAGCCCCAGATTTACGAGGATATGTATATCTGAAACAGCACCAAAAACAAATCACACTGAATAGAAGTCATCAGATTGGCACAGCAAGGAGAAATTCTGCAGCACACATATAAGGATCAAGTCTCCTTTAAAGATTGTTTATGCGCAGGAAGGTGTCTTTTCCTGCACATAAACAATCATCCTTGCAACAATGACACATTTACACCAAGGTGCACCATGGCGCAAGGTTGCCTGTGTTGGCACTAGGCATATTTTTTTTGCGCTAGTGCAAGGTAAAACAGAGGGGTGCAGCGTATTCCTGTTAATATGGTGCATCTCAACGTTTTTAGGTCTCACCTACGCAGAGCGCATGCGCCGGTTAGGAGACCTTTAGCCGTTGTTCGGCTCTTTTTCTAAGCACATACTCATGCTTGTGGCGGCATACACCTTGCGGGAGCATGGTAGGGCGTGCCACAAGCACAAGTATGTGCTTCCAAAAAGAGCACACTGCTCTCCTGAGTGCATTTGCGGGCTAATTAAATTACGCGGCCGCGGGGCCGCGTGTGTTTTTCAGTGCTTGTTTTTGTTTACCGCTCGCTTACCCTCCTTGCCTACAACTGCTTTGGACGTCACGCTTTATAGGCTGATTGATATTTACATTAAGGGCACAATGACATTGCACGTTTACTTAAAACAGGTTGCAGCCCCTCTTGTGTGGCCGCTTTATATTTAAAAAAAAGCGCTTGCTACAACACCGCTCTATAAATATTATATTTCTGTTTACAATGAAACACGCTGTGCTTCAAATTTAACAAGCCTTTCTTTTGTGTTGTTCGACTGGCCTCCATAAAGTTTTACAACTTTTTCTCCCCACAACAACGCGTCATGCTGCACTTTAATTTTAATAATGGCGCGTGGTCTTGAACTACTTTAACTATGGCAGACACACGCCTTTCTTCAGTTGTACGCAGCCTGCCGTAAAAAATAAATAAATCAGAAATGGAAATTAAGTTATCACAAACAAAGCATTACTGCTTCCTGCTGCGATCTTTGTTTTCCAGCGTCACCAGAGCCAGGTCGGTGATAAAAGCACAAAGTTGTAAACCGGTTTATTTTACTGGTAGTCTCCGCCAGCGGCCATTCTTTACTGGTAACCCATCAGCCACAGAGCCACCACCTCCACAGCATCATGATTTCCCCGTGCAGTGATGACATCCCTATGAAGGCATTCTGAGGCATAGTCGACCTGGGAAGTGGAAGGTAAGAGTGATCTGCGCGTCAGGGCCTTTGCATTTGTTTGTTTCTCAGAAACAACCCCGCTATTTTTGTGTGTTAATGTGGAGGGGTAGGATTGTTTTGGAGAGACAAAAAAACAAGCATTGACCAAGCTAATAGGTCTCACCTTTAGGACCGATTGTCATTGTCGGTTGCCTTTTAGCCATGCTTTGCAGCATTGATGAGATGCTGTGCAGCACAACAAAAAGGCAAAAATAAATTGCTTAGCGGCTTGCATGCATGCCTATCAAATGACGTGGTCACTATTTTTTATTTATTCACCAATAAAAAATGGATCAGTAAGTTTAAAAAGCATTGATCATGGAGCACAGGGGAATCCCTACACCGGAGATTTCCTCTCATTGGAAGGGCAGCTCAGCGCTGCGTAGCCCTCATGCTCCTTTTCTGGGGAAAATCAATTGATTAAAGCAAAGCGCTCCTAGGGCGCTAAAGGCAAAACAAGGTCCTTAAGGTTCACAAACAAAGCAGAAAGTCCCAAGCTGTCAGGTTGTCAGTAGCCCAAGAATATAAGCAACACCACTAACCTTACACTGGGACCAGCAGAGACGACGGCAGTCGATAAACCCCCCAATTCCCTGGAACGTAACCCCCAGATGAGGCAAAAAATCCTGCTGCGTGAGATCGTGCCCCAGGGAAAAAGGGATGGGGACAAAATAACAGACTTGCTGCAAGCCCTTTGGTCTCTTCAGGGTCTGGTCTAAGAGACTGTATAGTACCCGTCTGGGTGTTACCCTGCAGGATAGGAGACAGAAAAAGCACAACAGATATATGGCAGTTAACAAGAATATTCAATAGTATAACTAAGACCTCTGCACCCACTCACCAGAAGCTTAGCAACTAGGAATACTAGATTCATTCACCACTGAAAAGGAACCTGGAACATAACAATGGCGTTCCTCTATTTCAAATGTGGTGAACTACTAAGGTGGTAATACCCACTATATCAATAGTTCCAAATGATCACACCACTAAACTCAGCTATCTCTAATACTAAGGTGTATTCTTCTGCAATTCTATTTTGGCATTGCAGGAGTGAGTCTTCACAAAACTATAGGCATGAGCAACCATAAGTAGATAAACACAACCCTCCTGTGCTGGTAAACAGTATTGTCAACTGATGCATAAATAAGGCAAAACGAACATGAAATCAAATAGCATCGGCAAAAGGAAGGAGTACAGGGAAGGAGTACAGGAATCTTGCTCTGCTATTGATCTCTTAAAGACCAGAAGATCGGGGCAGACAGTGGCAGCAGCAGCCAAGTGTCACAGACCTTACGAAAACACGCTTCTGTGTGTCTTCCTAAAAATAATCAGGGGAAAAGGAAACTTTAGTCACAGTAGCAAAGAAAACGCTCTGGCGTTTCTTTGCAAGTGCAGAGGCACTAATTAACTGAAATACAAAAAGGAAATGGAACAGGAAGGAAGCGCACTGGCTTTTCTACCTGTAATACCTGCACTAACAAAAGAACTGTTTCCCAGGCACTTCAAAGAACGGGCAGTGAGAGTGGGTTGAAAAAACGTCCTCGGAAAGTATCAGGAACAACGCTGTAAAGGCTTCACGCTGGAATCCGGCGGAAGCACCATCTGCCATCATGACAAACTTCATCAATGATTGTCAAGCACCTTCCTTGTGCTTATATTCGGCTTGCCCTTCGCCTCACTTTGACTCGCCCCACTGCCTGCTGGGAGCTGTAGTTCATAGGGCCTCCCCTTACTTTTAACCCGGGAGCTGGCTTCTGAATGCAGCAGTGTAGAACCTGTGTAGCGGTCCTCTGGTGGGTGATTGCTACAGTACCCCCTCTCAAGGAGCACCGACTCTGCGGTCTCCCAGGTTTACCAGGGTGTACTGCATGGAATTGTTCAACCAACTCAGGACAATGGAGATTACCTACAGGTTCCCATGTTCTATCTTCCACCCCAAATCCTTTCCAATCAACTAGGTATTGAATCCGACCATTTACCAACGGGAATTAAGGATTTCCTGTACCTCATACACATCCTGACCATCTAGGTCTATGGGGAGAGGTTTCTTTGGTAGTCTCATGCTGGCAGGACGACAAGGTTTGATTAGGGACACATGGAAGACAGGATGGATTTGCCAAGAACGAAGTAGTGATAACCTCACGGCTACAGGGTTGATAACCTTCTTGATAGTGTAAAGGCCTACGTATTTTGGTTTTAGTGTATTTATAGCCCTTAAATGCAGGTTTTTTGTGGATAGTCATACCTTATCCCCCACTAGGTAATCGAGTTCTTTTGTTCTTTTCTTCTCAGCAAAGTGTTTTTGAACAGATTG
Organism: Lissotriton vulgaris; assembly: GCF_964263255.1. NCBI lineage: Eukaryota > Metazoa > Chordata > Amphibia > Caudata > Salamandridae > Lissotriton > Lissotriton vulgaris. The sequence goes on from NC_141691.1 coordinate 1,184,700,358, forward strand.
AGCCGTGGCAAGACTTAGTCTGGCATCTATCAACACAACTCTGAGATGTGCATGATGTTCTTGGATGCTGGGTAATGAGGATTTGACAGGCCATTCAAATGGGAGCATTTTGGGATGATGACCATATATACAAAAGAAAGGAGAATAGCCTAGTGTGGCATGCGTAGCGTTGTTATAGGCAAACTCTGACATCCATAATAATGTAGACCAGTTTAGGGTGTTTTGCATAGTGAAACAACAAAGATATTGTTTAAATGTCTGATTCAGACGTTCTGTTTTACCATCCATTTGCGGATGGTAGCTAGAGGAAGGTCGAGCTTCCAGGTTCATGGTTTTGCAGAGAGCTCTCCAGAAGCGAGAAGTGAACTGAGTACCCCAATCAGTGATCAGAATGCAAGGGATTCCATGGGCTCTGACTACGCGTTGGAGAAAAACCAAGGCTAATTCTGAGGACGTTGGTAGGCCTTCTAACGGAATAAAATGTCCCATCTTCGTTAGATGATCAACTATCAACAATACTACAGTCTTTCCTTCACTGGGGGCATTTCCACAATGAAGTCCATCAATATAGTATGCCAAGGTCGTGGAGGAGTAGGCAATGATCGGAGTAGACCCGTAGGCTTAGCATGACTAGCTTTCCCTGTACGCCCACTGCACAGTTCTTTATATATTCCTGGTTGTCTTTTCGTAAACCAGGCCACCAAAAAGAGCTTTCAACACAGGCAATAGTCTTGTATATTCCAATGTGTCCTCCTAATACTGAGTCATGAGCCCATGTCAGTACTTGTTGTTGCAGTGTCTCAAGTGGAATATACAGCGCCTGATAATGGTAGGCTAAATCTTCTATTTCGGAGCTGTGTTCTGGTTCTTCTTGTATCCACGCATGTGTATCCAGGTTCGCCAGAGGTACCCGCACATCCTCCAGAAAGTCCTGCGAGGTGAGTGGAGCTATGGTTTGCTTCGGTTAGGATAAAAGGTGGTTCGGGTTGGGTTATCCAGGTCTCATTGTCAGATTCTTCCAAACAGGAAAGAGCATCAGCTTTCCCATTTTGTGGTCCGGGTCAGTACTTTATTACAAAGTCATAATCGGAAAAGAACAGGGTCCAACGTAACTGGCGGGGTGTCAGGGCTTTTGCGGTTTTTAGAAACAGCAGGTTTCTATGGTCCATATAGATCTCCACAGTGTGCAATGATCCCAGAAGATAGTGTCGCCATTCTTCACAAGCCCTCTTAATCGCCAGTAATTATTTGTCAGAGATTGTGTAATTGACGTCACTGGGGGTGAGTTTCCTTGAGTAATATGCTACAGGGTGTATTTGCCCATTTTCGGGATGTCGTTGGGATAATACTCCTCCCCACTGCATATTACGAGGCATCTGTTTCTAGGACACAAGGGAGTTGCGGATCAGGATGGTGCAGGATAGAAGCCTGAGTGAACTTGTCTTTTAACAGCTGAAAAGACAAAGCAGCTTCTTCTCCCCACATGGAGGAGACGTTTTTTCGTAGTAGGTTGGAGATGGGATGTATAATTTTTGAGAAATCCTTGATAAATCACCGATAGTAATTGGCAAAGCTGAGGAAGCTTTTTACTGATTTCATGTTCTGGGGGCTCTTCCATTTAGTGATAGCATTGACCTTGCTCATGTCCATCTGAAAACCCTGGTCATTAATGATGTAACCTAAAAAGGCGACTTCTTGGACATGAAAAAGGCATTTCTCAAGTTTAGAATATAACTAATGTTGTTGTAGCGTGTCCAAAACTGCCTTTACGTGGGCCTCCTGTTCCTGGAGTGTAGATGACTAGATTAAAATATCATCAATATAGACCACAAAGAAAGTTTCCAAGTAGCCATGCAGGACCTCGTCCATAAAAAACTGAAAGGCCGCGGGGCGTTGCAGAGCCCAAAAGGCATCCCCCTATACTCAAAGAGATCGAACTTGGTTCTGAAAGCAGTCTTCCACTCATCGTCCTTCTGGACTCGCAGTAAATGATAGGTTCCTCTGAGGTCGAGTTTAGTGAAATATCGAGCACCCTTTAATTGGTCCAGAAACACCGGTATCAATAGCAGTGGGTATAGGTTTTTTATGATCACTCTGTTTATGGCTCGGTAGTCTATGCACATTCTCAATTCTTTACAGTCTTTCTTCAGAATGAAGAAAAGAGGAGAGGACGCTGGCAAAGAGGAGTGTCTAATGAAACCAGATGCAAGATTTTCTTCAAGGTATGTCTTCAAGTATTGCATCTCTGGTTCTGTCAAAGCATACACTCTGCTGCACGGTATGTTAGCTCCTGGCATCAACTCGATACGACAATCATACACCCGATGGGGTGGTAACTGAGTCGCCTTTTGAGTGTCGAATAAGGGCTGGAATTTGCTGTAGGTGTCAGGCAAGACAGTGGAACAACAATAACATTCTTGAACATAGGCCATTCCCAGATACATAGAGGGTGTTTCTTTATTGTCCATGTAATGTTTTTCCCCTTTATTGCAATGTTCCTTGCAGTATTCAGAAGCCATGGTAAATGTATGGGCCGCCCAACTGACCACTGGATCATGTAGCGTCAACCAAGGCACTCCAAGGATGAGACAGAACTGTGGAGCATCGATCAAATCGAATTGGATATCCTCATAGTGGTCAAGGAACTTCATCAGAATGGAAAGAGTGCGTTATGTCACAGGACCAGAAGACAGGGCAGTCCCATCCACTGCTTTCACAAGTTCTGGGGTTTCTTTCTTTTTGCATGGAATCCCTATTTTCAGGGCGAACTCTAGGTCGATGTAATTTCCTGTCGCTCCAGAAATTATCAGAGCATCCACCTCCAATATATCATTTGATGAGATCCATAGGGATTCGCTGACGTTCAAGTGTGCAATGGCAGGTTGCTAGGTGTTTGCAAGTACCGACGAGATCATTGTGCGATGTTTACCCAAATCAGAGACCTCATCCTGACTCGGGCTCTTCAGTTTTCCGCCGGTTCTTCTTGTCTCATGGTTGCTTGCATCCGTGGAACTTAGTTTCTCCCAGTGAGAGGAGTTCGAGCACGGCATTCCCTAATGAAATGTCCTCCTTTGTCACAGTACAGACACAGTTTCAACTTTCTTCATTTGTCCTTCTCCTCAGGAGTAAGGGGACCCCGAATCCCTCCTATTTGCATTGGTTCGGGTCCTTCAATGGTTTTGGAGTGTTCTTCTACTGAACTTTTTGGTCTCATATACGTAAGTCGGGCTTCTCCTATGGTCTTTTCCCCTTTTCTTTCCTGAAGTATATGGTCAAGTTGAACAGTTAAATCTATTAACTCTTTGCATGTCTGTGGTAACTGAATGACCTGGGAAAGGACGTCTTTAAGTTCCCAGCGTAGCCCTTGGTAAAACAGGATAATTCTTTTTTCAGTGGGCCAATCATTTCAACCACTAGTCGGTTAAACGCCATGATGTAAGTCAGCAGATCTTGGGACCATTGTCATAAGGTGAGTAATTCTCAGTCTAATATCCTCCTATGTGATTTTCTATCAAATAATTTCCGTAATTCCAAGCAAAAATCCAAAATTTTTTATGTTATGTTATGTTAATGGGTGTCTTATATAGCGCACGGCTACTCCAAGGAGTGTCCCGGCGCTTTCTGACCCATAGCTGAAAAAGGAAAAGGGGAAACAGAAACATAACAATTTACTGATTGTAGAGCCAAGTTTTCAGAGCCTTTCTAAAGGCAAGCAGATTAGGGATGCAGCGAAGATCAACGGGAAGGGAGTTCCATAGTTTAGGGGCGAGATGTTTAAAAGAGCATCCACCTATCCTGACTTTCCTAATGGGTGGAACCGTTGCTAGGCCAAGACATTCAGATCGGAGGGATCGGGTAGGTTTATAAAAAGAGAGCCGTTTCTGAATGTACGAGGCCCCTACCAAGTGGAGTGCCTTATGGGCCAGTGTGAGAGCTTTAAATGTAATCCGCTTCTTGACAGGAAGCCAATGAAGGTAAAAAAGCAACTCTGATGACCTAGCTTGACGGGGTAGGCCAAAAATAGCCCTTGCCGCAGAGTTTTGGACTACCTGAAGTTTATGCAAGAGGTAATCTGGCAAACCCAGGTAGAGGACATTGGAGTAATCAAGCCTGGAACAAATTAAAGCTTGTACTGTCAGCTTCCTGTGGACTAAAGAGAGCATTGGAAGGAATTTACGCAGCATTTTTAACAGACCAAAACAAGTACCAGTGAGACCTGTGATCTGTGTTTTTAGCGAAAGGGTATTATCGATTTTGATCCCAAGGTTTTTAGCAACCAAGGAGGAAGAGGAAGGGGGGGACATGCTCACCGGCCACCATTCCTGCCAAGGCGGGTCTGCCTGACAGCCAAAGAAGAGCACCTCAGATTTATCAGGGTTGCACTTGAGGCTGCTTCGCTGAAACCAGTCAAAGACAGCCCCAAGGCAACCACGGATGCTCTCCCCGTCGAACTCCATGCCCTTCTTACAGGTGAAGAGAAGCTGGGTGTCGTCAGCGTATGATATGATCTGGGCACCCAGGGACTCAGCCAGTACCGCCAGTGGAGTCATGAAGATGTTAAAAAGGGTCGGGCTAAGCACCGACCCTTGTGGGAGTCCGACGTCCATAGGCGGCACCTCGGCGGAGTACGGAGGGGCCCAGACCACTTGTCGAGGAGCCCCTAGGTAAGATCTCAACCATCTCAACACCGTCCCTCTGAGACCAATCTCGTGAAGTCTTCTCAGGAGGGCCTCATGAGGGACGGTGTCGAAGGCTGCCGACAGATCCAACATCACCAGCATTACTCTTCCACCTGCGTCGAGAACATTCTTTATGGCTTCATTAACTTCCAATAGAGCGGTCTCAGTGCTCAAATTGGAGCGGAAACCAGATTGGGTAGAATGGAGTAACCCCTGATCTTCAAGGAAGGATGAAAGCACAGAGTGGACGTGCTTCTCGACGATCTCAGCTAGACTGGGCAGAAGAGATATGGGCCTATAGTTAGCATGTATCTCTGGATCGAGGCCAGGTTTTTTAAAAAAAGGAACAACCATTGCCTTCTTCCAGGCTGGCGGAACAGTGCCACTCGACAAGGATAGGTTCAAAACAGGGTTTATTAAGAAATTTAGAGTATGAGCATTTCTAGCTAGAAAAGTCACCGGACAGGGGTCAAGGGGAGAGCCTGATTTGATCCTGAGTAGGAGATCCAGAGAGATAGATTTCGATAGAGGTGGAAACTCCGATAGGAGGCAGGAATCAGATGGAAAGGACGTCGGATTGCAATCAGTCGGGGATACACTAGGGGCAGCTGGTGGAAAGGATTCTTGGATCAGTTTAATTTTAGTGTTGAAGAAGATGGCCTGCTCCTTTACCCAAGGTTCGGAAAATTTATGTTGAACTGTACTAGAGTTGGGAGAAACAAACTCCTTAACGATGGTAAAAATTTCTTTACAGGAGTTTGACGCTGACTCTATTCTGTTGGCAAAATAGTTCTTTTTTGCCTCCAAGATGTCTGTGTGATAAGACTTAATAGATAGTTTGTAGGCGGACTTTGCTTCCTTATCATATTGCTTCCGCCAGAGTCTTTCAGCTAACTTACAGTTACGTCGAGCCAGAGCAAGTGATTTAGAAAACCAAGGGGCCGAACTACGCTTGGAAGATGAACGAGGAGTAGAAAGAGGGGCAAGATCATCCAGCCTTTCGGTCAGCCATTTCTGAAAGATTTCAAGGTCCTTCTCCAGATGGCCGGATAGGGTACAGGGATGTTCCTGATACGCTTGAGCAAGACTCTCGGGGGTAATTTTGTGAAAGGGTCTACTGGGGTGCCTAAGATGGTCCGAGTTTATACATGATATTTTACTTCTACCCTGAATAAAAAAACTGATCAAGGAGTGGTCAGACCATAGAACAGGAGTGGGACGGGACATAATAAGGGGAATGGTGGAAAAAACTTGGTCCAAAGTGTGACCCTTATCATGAGTCGCACTAGAGATGTAAGGAATTAGACCAAGAGGAACGGTGATGTCCTTGATTTTAATAGCTTCACTGTCCAACTCGACATCCATATGGATGTTGAAATCCCCTAACATTATGCAGTGTTCGACCTTCAGGCATAGAGTAGTGATAGCTGATTGAAGCTCATCAAAGAAGGAACCCCGCAGACCCGGAGGTCTATAAACTAGGAGCCCTGAAAATGATTGGTGAGGGGAAAGAGTAATGGAAAAGGCGAGGGATTCGCAACCAGAAATAGGCAAGGATGGAATAATTGCACAGGCGAAAGATCTTTGAACAACAAGTGCGACACCACCTCCTTTACCCAGTGCCCTATCCTGTCTGTAGAGTGTATAGTCTGAAGGATTGGCTGCCGCGATATCAGGGTTAGAAGACTCATTGAGCCAGGTTTCTGTGAGCATAAGACAAAGTGGTTTTTCAGAAGTCAATAACACAAAGATGTCTAATGCGTGCCTATGCAATGAACGGGTGTTTAACAGTAGGCATTTAAAGTTGTTAACCGGGAGTAAGTGAGGTCCCTCAGAGGCCCGGTATAAATATACCTAATATCCTCCTATGTGATTTTCTATCAAATAATTTCCGTAATTCCAAGCAAAAATCCAAAAAATGGTGCAGAACGGGATTCCTTTCCATTAGTGGGATGGTCCAGCTGGCTGCATTCCCGCCCATGTAAGACATCATGAAAGCTGCTTCATCCTGGAACACAGCTGGTTTGCATAGATAATGAAGCTGGCATTGATTCAGAAAGTTCTCACATTTTTTGGATCTCCATAGAAACGTTCAGGGGTGCCAAGGGAATACATGTGTTCTGTAACACATGTACTGTGGGAACAGTGTCTGTTGACGTGGGAGAAAAAGGAGTAGCGGAAAAAAATCCACCCCTTGGGTATTTGGGGGAAGAGGGGTGTGTAGTAGGTACAGGAGGGGGTAAGGTAGCTGGTGTGATGTAAGAACCCTCCCCATGACCCTTGCGGGAGAGGCCTGCGACCTCTCTACGCAATGTGCCCATCTCCCTATGTAAACTCAGAAAATTCTATTTTTCTGAATGAGAGGTTTGTACCTCCTGTTGTAGAGCAGCCAGGCTATCCAACATTGAGGTCAATACCACGTTGGTATCCATTGTCCAGGCTGGGCGTTAAACTTGGGCTTGACAATCAGTCAGGTTGTCAGTAGCACAAGAATATAAGCAACACCACTAACCTTACATCTGGGACCAGCAGAGACGACAGTAGTTGATAATCCCCCAATTCCCTGGAACGCAACCCCCAGGAGAGGCAAAAAATCCTGCTGAGTGAGATTGTGCCCCGGGGAAAAATGGAAGGGGACAAAATAACAAACTTGCTGCAAGCCCTCTAGTCTCTTCAGGGTCTGGTCTAGGAGACTGTATAGTACCCGTCTGGATGTTACCCTGCAGGATAGGAGACAGAAAAGCACAACAGATATATGGGAGCTAACAAGAATATTCAATAGTATAACTAAGACCTCTGCACCCACTCACCAGAAGCTCAGCAGCTAGGAATACTAGATTAATTCACCACTGAAAAGAAAACTGGAACATAACAATGGCGTTTCTCTATTTCAAATGTGGTGAACTACTAAGGTGGTAATACCCACTACATCAATAGTTCCAAATGATCACACCACTAAACTCCGCTATCTCTAATACTAAGGTGTATTCTTCTGCAATTCTATTTTGGCATTGCACAAGTGAGTCTTCACAAAACTATAGGCATGAGCAAACATAAGTAGATAAACATTGCCCTCCTGTGCTTGTATACGGTATTGTCAACTGATGCATAATTAAAGGCCAAACGAACATGAAATCAAATAGCATCGGCAAAAAGAAGGAGTACAGTAATCTTGCTCTGCTATCGATCTCTTAAAGACCAGAAGATTGGGGCAGACAGTGGCACCAGCAGCCAAGTGTCACAGACCTTACGAAAACACGCTTCTGTGTGTCTTCCAAAAAATAATCAGGCGAAAAGGAAACTTTAGTCACAGTAGCAAAGAAAACGCTCTGGCGTTTCTTTGCAAGTGCAGAGGCACTAATTAACTGAAAAACAAAAAGGAAATGGAACAGGGAGGAAGCGCTCTGGCTTTTCTACCCGTGATACCTGCACTAACAAAAGAACTGTTTCCCAGGCACTTCAAAGAACGGGCAGTGAGAGTGGGTTGAAAAAACGTCCTCGGAAAGTATCAGGAACAACGCTGTAAAGGTTCACGCTGGAATCCGGCGGAAGCACCATCTGCCATCATGACAAACTTCATCAATGATTGTCAAGCACCTTCCTTGTGCTTATATTTGGCTTGCCCTTCGCCTCACTTTGACTCGCCCCACTGCCTGCTGGGAGCTGTAGTTCATAGGGCCTCCCCTTACTTTTAACCCGGGAGCTGGCTTCTGAATGCAGCAGTGTAGAACCTGTGTAGCGGTCCTCTGGTGGGTGATTGCTACAGTACCCCCTCTCAAGGAGCGCCGACTCTGCGGTCTCCCAGGTTTACCAGGGTGTACTGCATGGAATTGTTCAACCAACTCAGGACAATGGAGATTACCTACAGGTTCCCATGTTCTATCTTCCACCCCAAATCCTTTCCAATCAACTAGGTATTGAATCCGACCATTTACCAGCGGGAATTAAGGATTTCCTGTACCTCATACACATCCTGACCATCTAGGTCTATGGGGAGAGGTTTCTTTGGTAGTCTCATGCTGGCAGGATGACAAGGTTTGATTAGGGACACATGGAAGACAGGATGGATTTGCCATGAACGAAGTAGTGATAACCTCACGGCTACAGGGTTGATAACCTTCTTGATAGTGTAAAGGCCTACGTATTTTGGTTTTAGTTTATTTATAGCCCTTAAATGCAGGTTTTTTGTGGATAGTCATACCTTATCCCCCACTAGGTAATCGGGTTCTTTTGTTCTTTTCTTATCAGCAAAGTGTTTTTGCACAGATTGAGCCGTGGCAAGACTTAGTCTGGCATCTATCAACACAACTCTGAGATGTGCATGATGTTCCTGGATGCTGGGTAATGGGGATTTGACAGGCAATTCAAATGGGAGCATTTTGGGATGATGACCATAGATACAAAAGAAAGGAGAATAGCCTAGTGTGGCATGCGTAGCGTTGTTATAGGCAAACTCTGCCATCCATAATAATGTAGACCAGTTTAGGGTGTTTTGCATAGTGAAACAACGAAGATATTGTTCTAATGTCAGATTCAGACGTTCTGTTTTACCATCCATTTGCGGATGGTAGCCAGAGGAAGGTCGAGCTTCCAGGTTCATGGTTTTGCAGAGAGCTCTCCAGAAGCGAGAAGTGAACTGAGTACCCCAATCAGTGATCAGAATGCAAGGGATTCCATGGGCTCTGACTACGCATTGGAGAAAAACCAAGGCTAATTCTGAGGACGTTGGTAGGCCTTCTAACGGAATAAAATGTCCCATCTTCGTTAGATGATCAACTATCAACAATACTACAGTCTTTCCTTCACAGGGGGGCATTTCCACAATGAAGTCCATCAATATAGTATGCCAAGGTCGTGGAGGAGTAGGCAATGATCGGAGTAGACCCGTAGGCTTAGCATGACTAGCTTTCCCTGTACGCCCACTGCACAGTTCTTTATATATTCCTGGATGTCTTTTCGTAAACCAGGCCACCAAAAAGAGCGTTCAACACAGGCAATAGTCTTGTATATTCCCATGTGTCCTCCTAATACTGAGTCATGAGCCCATGTCAGTACTTGTTGTTGCAGTGTCTCAAGTGGAATATACAGAGCCTGATAATGGTAGGCTAAATCTTCTATTTCGGAGCTGTGTTCTGGTTCTTCTTGTATCCACGCATGTGTATCCAGGTTCGCCAGAGGTACCCGCACATCCTCCAGAAAGTCCTGCGAGGTGAGTAGAGCTATGGTTTGCTTAGGTTAGGATAAAAGGTGGTTCGGGTTGGGTTATCCAGGTCTCATTGTCAGATTCTTCCAAACAGGAAAGAGCATCAGCTTTCCCATTTTGTGGTCCGGGTCGGTACTTTATTACAAAGTCATAATCGGAAAAGAACAGGGTCCAACGTAACTGGCGGGGTGTCAGGGCTTTTGCGGTTTTTAGGAACAGCATGTTTCTATGGTCCATATAGATCTCCACAGTGTGCAATGATCCCAGAAGATAGTGTCGCCATTCTTTACAAGCCCTCTTAATCGCCAGTAATTATTTGTCAGAGATTGTGTAATTGACGTCACTGGGGGTGAGTTTCCTTGAGTAATATGCTACAGGGTGTATTTGCCCGTTTTCGGGATGTCGTTGGGATAATACTCCTCCCCACTGCATATTACGAAGCATCTGTTTCTAGGACAAAAGGGAGTTGCGGATCAGGATCGTGCAGGATAGAAGCCTGAGTGAACTTGACTTTTAACAGCTGAAAAGACAAAGCAGCTTCTTCTCCCCACATGGAGGAGATGTTTTTTCGTAGTAGGTTGGAGATGGGATGTATAATTTTTGAGAAATCCTTGATAAATCACCAATAGTAATTGACAAAGCCGAGGAAGCTTTTTACTGATTTCATGTTCTGGGGGCTCTTCCATTTAGTGATAGCATTGACCTTGCTCATGTCCATCTGAAAACCCTTGTTATTAATGATGTAACCTAAAAAGGCGACTTCTTGGACATGAAAAAGGCATTTCTCGAGTTTAGAATATAAATAATGTTGTTGTAGCTTGTCCAAAACTGCCTTTACGTGTGCCACCTGTTCCTGGAGTGTAGATGACTAGATTAAAATATCATCAATATAGAGCACAAAGAAAGTTTCCAAGTAGCCATGCAGGACCTCGTCCATAAAAAACTGAAAGGCCGTGGGGCGTTGCAGCGCCCAAAAGGCATCCCCCTATACTCAAAGAGATCGAACTTGGTTCTGAAAGCAGTCTTCCACTCATCGTCCTTCTGGACTCGCAGTAAATGATAGGTTCCTCTGAGGTTGAGTTTAGTGAAATATCGAGCACCCTTTAATTGGTCCAGAAACACCGGTATCAATAGCAGTGGGTATAGGTTTTTTATGATCACTCTGTTTATGGCTCGGTAGTCTATGCACATTCTCAATTCTTTACAGTCTTTCTTCAGAATGAAGAAAAGAGGAGAGGACGCTGGCGAAGAGGAGTGTCTAATGAAACCAGATGCAAGATTTTCTTCAAGGTATGTCTTCAAGTATTGCGTCTCTGGTTCTGTCAAAGCATACACTCTGCTGCACGGTATGTTAGCTCCCGGCATCAACTCGATACGACAATCATACACCCGATGGGGTGGTAACTGAGTCGCCTTTTGAGTTTCGAATAAGGGCTGGAATTCGCTGTAGGTGTCAGGCAAGACAGTGGAACAACAATAACATTCTTGAACACAGGCCATTCCCAGATACTTAGAGGGTGTTTCTTTATTGCCCATGTAATGTTTTTCCCCTTTATTGCAATGTTCCTTGCAGTATTCAGAAGCCATGGTAAATGTACGGGCCGCCCAAATGACCACTGGATCATGTAGCGTCAACCAAGGCACTCCAAGGATGAGACAGAACTGTGGAGCATCGATCAAATCGAATTGGATATCCTCATAGTGGTCAAGGAACTTCATCAGAAGGGAAAGAGTGCGTTATGTCACAGGACCAGAAGACAGGGCAGTCCCATCCACTGCTTTCACAAGTTCTGGGGTTTCTTTCTTTTTGCATGGAATCCCTATTTTCAGGGCGAACTCTAGGTCGATGTAATTTCCTGTCGCTCCAGAAATTGTCAGAGCATCCACCTCCAATATATCATTTGATGAGATCCATAGGGATTCGCTGACGTTCAAGTGTGCAATGGCAGGTTGCTGGGTGTTTGCAAGTACCGACGAGATCATTGTGCGATGTTTACCTGAATCAGAGACCTCATCCTGACTCGGGCTCTTCAGTTTTCCGCCGGATCTTCTTGTCTCATGGTTGCTTGCATCCGTGGAACTTAGTTTCTCCCAGTGAGAGGAGTTCGAGCATGGCATTCCCTAATGAAATGTCCTCCTTTGTCACAGTACAGACACAGTTTCAACTTTCTTCATTTGTCCTTCTCCTCAGGAGTAAGGGGACCCCAAATCCCTCCTATTTGCATTGGTTCGGGTCCTTCAATGGTTTTGGAGTGTTCTTCTACTGAACTTTTTGGTCTCATATACGTAAGTCGGGCTTCTCCTATGGTCTTTTCCCCTTTTCTTTCCTGAAGTATATGGTCAAGTTGAACAGTTAAATCTATTAACTCTTTGCATGTCTGTGGTAACTGAATGACCTGGGAAAGGACGTCTTTAAGTTCCCAGCCTAGCCCTTGGTGAAACAGGATAAATCTTTTTTCAGTGGGCCAATCATTTCAACCGCTAGTCGGTTAAACGCCATGATGTAAGTCAGCAGATCTTGGGACCATTGTCATAAGGTGAGTAATTCTCAGTCTAATATCCTCCTATGTGATTTTCTATCAAATAATTTCCATAATTCCAAGCAAAAATCCAAAAAATGGTGCAGAACGGGATTCCTTTCCATTAGTGGGATGGTCCAGCTGGCTGCATTCCCGCCCATGTAAGACATCATGAAAGCTGCTTCATCCTGGAACAGAGCTGGTTTGCATAGATAATGAAGCTGGCATTGATTTAGAAAGGTCTCACATTTTTTGGATCTCCATAGAAACGTTCAGGGGTGCCAAGGGAATACATGTGTTCTGTAACACATGTACTGTGGAAACAGTGTCTGTTGACGTGGGAGAAAAAGGAGTCGCAGCAAAAAATCCACCCCTTGGGTATTTGGGGGAAGAGGGGTGTGTAGTAGGTACAGGAGGGGGTAAGGTAGCTGGTGTGATGTGAGAACCCTCCCCATGACCCTTGCGGGAGAGGCCTGCGACCTCTCTACGCAATGTGCCCATCTCCCTATGTAAACTCGGTAAATTCTATTTTTCTGAATGAGAGGTTTGTACCTCCTGTTGTAGAGCAGCCAGGCTATCCAACATTGAGGTCAATGCGGCGTTGGTATCCATTGTCCAGGCTGGGCGTTAAACTTGGGCTTGACAATCAGTCAGGTTGTCAGTAGCACAAGAATATAAGCAACACCACTAACCTTACATCTGGGACCAGCAGAGATGACAGTAGTTGATAATCCCCCAATTCCCTCTAACGCAACCCCCAGGAGAGGCAAAAAATCCTGCTGAGTGAGATTGTGCCCCGGGGAAAAATGGAAAGGGACAAAATAACAAACTTGCTGCAAGCCCTCTGGTCTCTTCAGGGTCTGGTCTAGGAGACTGTATAGTACCGGTCTGGATGTTACCCTGCAGGATAGGAGACAGAAAAAGCACAACAGATATATGGGAGCTAACAAGAATATTCAATAGTATAACTAAGACCTCTGCACCCACTCACCAGAAGCTCAGCAGCTAGGAATACTAGATTAATTTACCACTGAAAAGAAAACTGGAACATAACAATGGCGTTTCTCTATTTCAAATGTGGTGAACTACTACGGTGGTAATACCCACTATATCAATAGTTCCAAATGATCACACCACTAAACTCCGCTATCTCTAATACTAAGGTGTATTCTTCTGCAATTCTATTTTGGCATTGCACAAGTGAGTCTTCACAAAACTATAGGCATGAGCAAACATAAGTAGATAAACATTGCCCTCCTGTGCTTGTATACGGTATTGTCAACTGATGCATAATTAAAGGCCAAACGAACATGAAATCAAATAGCATCGGCATAAAGAAGGAGTACAGTAATCTTGCTCTGCTATCGATCTCTTAAAGACCAGAAGATTGGGGCAGACAGTGGCACCAGCAGCCAAGTGTCACAGACCTTACGAAAACACGCTTCTGTGTGTCTTCCAAAAAATAATCAGGGGAAAAGGGAACTTTAGTCACAGTAGCAAAGAAAACGCTCTGGCGTTTCTTTGCAAGTGCAGAGGCACTAATTAACTGAGAAACAAAAAGGAAATGGAACAGGAAGGAAGCGCTCTGGCTTTTCTACCCGTAATACCTGCACTAACAAAAGAACTGTTTCCCAGGCACTTCAAAGAACGGGCAGTGAGAGTGTGTTGAAAAAACGTCCTCGGAAAGTATCAGGAACAACGCTGTAAAGGCTTCACGCTGGAATCCGGCGGAAGCACCATCTGCCATCATGACAAACTTCATCAATGATTGTCAAGCACCTTCCTTGTGCTTATATTCGGCTTGCCCTTCGCCTCACTTTGACTCGCCCCACTGCCTGCTGGGAGCTGTAGTTCATAGGGCCTCCCCTTACTTTTAACCCGGGAGCTGGCTTCTGAATGCAGCAGTGTAGAACCTGTGTAGCGGTCCTCTGGTGGGTGATTGCTACAGTACCCCCTCTCAAGGAGCGCCGACTCTGCGGTCTCCCAGGTTTACCAGGGTGTACTGCATGGAATTGTTCAACCAACTCAGGACAATGGAGATTACCTACAGGTTCCCATGTTCTATCTTCCACCCCAAATCCTTTCCAATCAACTAGGTATTGAATCCGACCATTTACCAGCGGGAATTAAGGATTTCCTGTACCTCATACACATCCTGACCATCTAGGTCTATGGGGAGAGGTTTCTTTGGTAGTCTCATGCTGGCAGGGCGACAAGGTTTGATTAGGAACACATGGAAGACAGGATGGATTTGCCATGAACGAAGTAGTGATAACCTCACGGCTACAGGGTTGATAACCTTCTTGATAGTGTAAAGGCCTACGTATTTTGGTTTTAGTTTATTTATAGCCCTTAAATGCAGGTTTTTTGTGGATAGTCATACCTTATCCCCCACTAGGTAATCGGGTTCTTTTGTTCTTTTCTTATCAGCAAAGTGTTTTTGCACAGATTGAGCAGTGGCAAGACTTAGTCTGGCATCTATCAACACAACTCTGAGATGTGCATGATGTTCTTGGATGCTGGGTAATGGGGATTTGACAGGCCATTCAAATGGGAGCATTTTGGGATGATGACCATAGATACAAAAGAAAGGAGAATAGCCTAGTGTGGCATGCGTAGCGTTGTTATAGGCAAACTCTGCCATCCATAATAATGTAGACCAGTTTAGGGTGTTTTGCATAGTGAAACAACGAAGATATTGTTCTAATGTCTGATTCAGACGTTCTGTTTTACCATCCATTTGCGGATGGTAGCTAGAGGAAGGTCGAGCTTCCAGGTTCATGGTTTTGCAGAGAGCTCTCCAGAAGCGAGAAGTGAACTGAGTTCCCCAATCAGTGATCAGAATGCAAGGGATTCCATGGGCTCTGACTACGCGTTGGAGAAAAACCAAGGCTAATTCTGAGGACGTTGGTAGGCCTTCTAACGGAATAAAATGTCCCATCTTCGTTAGATGATCAACTATCAACAATACTACAGTCTTTCCTTCACAGGGGGGCATTTCCACAATGAAGTCCATCAATATAGTATGCCAAGGTCGTGGAGGAGTAGGCAATGATCGGAGTAGACCCGTAGGCTTAGCATGACTAGCTTTCCCTGTACGCCCACTGCACAGTTCTTTATATATTCCTGGATGTCTTTTCGTAAACCAGGTCACCATCAAGAGCATTCAACACAGGCAATAGTCTTGTATATTCCCATGTGTCCTCCTAATACTGAGCCATGAGCCCATGTCAGTACTTGTTGTTGCAGTGTCTCAAGTGGAATATACAGCGCCTGATAATGGTAGGCTAAATCTTCTATTTCGGAGCAGTGTTCTGGTTCTTCTTGTATCCACGCATGTGTATCCAGGTTCGCCAGAGGTACCCGCACATCCTCCAGAAAGTCCTGCGAGGTGAGTAGAGCTATGGTTTGCTTAGGTTAGGATAAAAGGTGGTTCGGGTTGGGTTATCCAGGTCTCATTGTCAGATTCTTCCAAACAGGAAAGAGCATCAGCTTTCCCGTTTTGTGGTCCGGGTCGGTACTTTATTACAAAGTCATAATCGGAAAAGAACAGGGTCCAACGTAACTGGCGGGGTGTCAGGGCTTTTGCGGTTTTTAGGAACAGCAGGTTTCTATGGTCCATATAGATCTCCACAGTGTGCAATGATCCCAGAAGATAGTGTCTCCATTCTTCACAAGCCCTCTTAATCGCCAGTAATTATTTGTCAGAGATTGTGTAATTGACGTCACTGGGGGTGAGTTTCCTTAAGTAATATGCTACAGGGTGTTTTTGCCCGTTTTCGGGATGTCGTTGGGATAATACTCCTCCCCACTGCATATTACGAGGCATCTGTTTCAAAGACAAAAGGGAGTTGCGGATCAGGATGGTGCAGGATAGAAGCCAGAGTGAACTTGTCTATTAACAGCTGAAAAGACAAAGCAGCTTCTTCTCCCCACATGGAGGAGACGTTTTTTCATAGTAGGTTGGAGATGGGATGTATAATTTTTGAGAAATCCTTGATAAATCACCAATAGTAATTGACAAAGCCGAGGAAGCTTTTTACTGATTTCATGTTCTGGGGGCTCTTCCATTTAGTGATAGCATTGACCTTGCTCATGTCCATCTGAAAACCCTGGTCATTAATGATGTAACCTAAAAAGGCGACTTCTTGGACATGAAAAAGGCATTTCTCGAGTTTAGAATATAACTAATGTTGTTGTAGATTGTCTAAAACTGCCTTTACGTGGGCCACCTGTTCCTGGAGTGTAGATGACTAGATTAAAATATCATCAATATAGACCACAAAGAAAGTTTCCAAGTAGCCATGCAGGACCTCCTCCATAAAAAACTGAAAGGCCGCGGGGCGTTGCAGAGCCCAAAAGGCATCCCCCTATACTCAAAGAGATCGAACTTCGTTCTGAAACCTGTCTTCCACTCATCGTCCTTCTGGACTCGCAGTAAATGAAAGGTCCCTCTGAGGTCGAGTTTAGTGAAATATCGAGCACCCTTTAATTGATCCAGAAACACCGGTATAAATGGCAGTGGGTATAGGGTTTTTATGATCACTCTGTTTATGGCTCGGTAGTCTATGCACATTCTCAATTCTTTACAGTCTTTCTTCAGAATGAAAAAAAGAGGAGAGGACGCTGGCGAAGAGGAGTGTCTAATGAAACCAGATGCAAGATTTTCTTCAAGGTATGTCTTCAAGTATTGCGTCTCTGGTTCTGTCAAAGCATATACTCTGCTGCACGGTATGTTAGCTCCCGGCATCAACTCGATACGACAATCATACACCCGATGGGGTGGTAACTGAGTCGCCTTTTGAGTGTCGAATAAGGGCTGGAATTCGCTGTAGGTGTCAGGCAAGACAGTGGAACAACAATAACATTCTTGAACACAGGCCATTCCCAGATACTTAGAGGGTGTTTCTTTATTGTCCATGTAATGTTTTTCCCCTTTATTGCAATGTTCCTTGCAGCATTCAGAAGCCATGGTAAATGTACGGGCCGCCCAACTGACCACTGGATCATGTAGCGTCAACCAAGGCACTCCAAGGATGAGACAGAACTGTGGAGCATCGATCAAATCGAATTGGATATCCTCATAGTGGTCAAGGAACTTCATCAGAAGGGAAAGAGTGCGTTATGTCACAGGACCAGAAGACAGGGTTGTCCCATCCACTGCTTTCACAAGTTCTGGGGTTTCTTTCTTTTTGCATGGAATCCCTATTTTCAGGGCGAACTCTAGGTCGATGTAATTTCCTGTCGCTCCAGAAATTGTCAGAGCATCCACCTCCAATATATCATTTGATGAGATCCATAGGGATTCGCTGACGTTCAAGTGTGCAATGGCAGGTTGCTGGGTGTTTGCAAGTACCGACGAGATCATTGTGCGATGTTTACCTGAATCAGAGACCTCATCCTGACTCGGGCTCTTCAGTTTTCCGCCGGATCTTCTTGTCTCATGGTTGCTTGCATCCGTGGAACTTAGTTTCTCCCAGTGAGAGGAGTTCGAGCATGGCATTCCCTAATGAAATGTCCTCCTTTGTCACAGTACAGACACAGTTTCAACTTTCTTCATTTGTCCTTCTCCTCAGGAGTAAGGGGACCCCAAATCCCTCCTATTTGCATTGGTTCGGGTCCTTCAATGGTTTTGGAGTGTTCTTCTACTGAACTTTTTGGTCTCATATACGTAAGTCGGGCTTCTCCTATGGTCTTTTCCCCTTTTCTTTCCTGAAGTATATGGTCAAGTTGAACAGTTAAATCTATTAACTCTTTGCATGTCTGTGGTAACTGAATGACCTGGGAAAGGACGTCTTTAAGTTCCCAGCCTAGCCCTTGGTGAAACAGGATAAATCTTTTTTCAGTGGGCCAATCATTTCAACCGCTAGTCGGTTAAACGCCATGATGTAAGTCAGCAGATCTTGGGACCATTGTCATAAGGTGAGTAATTCTCAGTCTAATATCCTCCTATGTGATTTTCTATCAAATAATTTCCATAATTCCAAGCAAAAATCCAAAAAATGGTGCAGAACGGGATTCCTTTCCATTAGTGGGATGGTCCAGCTGGCTGCATTCCCGCCCATGTAAGACATCATGAAAGCTGCTTCATCCTGGAACAGAGCTGGTTTGCATAGATAATGAAGCTGGCATTGATTTAGAAAGGTCTCACATTTTTTGGATCTCCATAGAAACGTTCAGGGGTGCCAAGGGAATACATGTGTTCTGTAACACATGTACTGTGGAAACAGTGTCTGTTGACGTGGGAGAAAAAGGAGTCGCAGCAAAAAATCCACCCCTTGGGTATTTGGGGGAAGAGGGGTGTGTAGTAGGTACAGGAGGGGGTAAGGTAGCTGGTGTGATGTGAGAACCCTCCCCATGACCCTTGCGGGAGAGGCCTGCGACCTCTCTACGCAATGTGCCCATCTCCCTATGTAAACTCGGTAAATTCTATTTTTCTGAATGAGAGGTTTGTACCTCCTGTTGTAGAGCAGCCAGGCTATCCAACATTGAGGTCAATGCGGCGTTGGTATCCATTGTCCAGGCTGGGCGTTAAACTTGGGCTTGACAATCAGTCAGGTTGTCAGTAGCACAAGAATATAAGCAACACCACTAACCTTACATCTGGGACCAGCAGAGATGACAGTAGTTGATAATCCCCCAATTCCCTCTAACGCAACCCCCAGGAGAGGCAAAAAATCCTGCTGAGTGAGATTGTGCCCCGGGGAAAAATGGAAAGGGACAAAATAACAAACTTGCTGCAAGCCCTCTGGTCTCTTCAGGGTCTGGTCTAGGAGACTGTATAGTACCGGTCTGGATGTTACCCTGCAGGATAGGAGACAGAAAAAGCACAACAGATATATGGGAGCTAACAAGAATATTCAATAGTATAACTAAGACCTCTGCACCCACTCACCAGAAGCTCAGCAGCTAGGAATACTAGATTAATTTACCACTGAAAAGAAAACTGGAACATAACAATGGCGTTTCTCTATTTCAAATGTGGTGAACTACTACGGTGGTAATACCCACTATATCAATAGTTCCAAATGATCACACCACTAAACTCCGCTATCTCTAATACTAAGGTGTATTCTTCTGCAATTCTATTTTGGCATTGCACAAGTGAGTCTTCACAAAACTATAGGCATGAGCAAACATAAGTAGATAAACATTGCCCTCCTGTGCTTGTATACGGTATTGTCAACTGATGCATAATTAAAGGCCAAACGAACATGAAATCAAATAGCATCGGCATAAAGAAGGAGTACAGTAATCTTGCTCTGCTATCGATCTCTTAAAGACCAGAAGATTGGGGCAGACAGTGGCACCAGCAGCCAAGTGTCACAGACCTTACGAAAACACGCTTCTGTGTGTCTTCCAAAAAATAATCAGGGGAAAAGGGAACTTTAGTCACAGTAGCAAAGAAAACGCTCTGGCGTTTCTTTGCAAGTGCAGAGGCACTAATTAACTGAGAAACAAAAAGGAAATGGAACAGGAAGGAAGCGCTCTGGCTTTTCTACCCGTAATACCTGCACTAACAAAAGAACTGTTTCCCAGGCACTTCAAAGAACGGGCAGTGAGAGTGTGTTGAAAAAACGTCCTCGGAAAGTATCAGGAACAACGCTGTAAAGGCTTCACGCTGGAATCCGGCGGAAGCACCATCTGCCATCATGACAAACTTCATCAATGATTGTCAAGCACCTTCCTTGTGCTTATATTCGGCTTGCCCTTCGCCTCACTTTGACTCGCCCCACTGCCTGCTGGGAGCTGTAGTTCATAGGGCCTCCCCTTACTTTTAACCCGGGAGCTGGCTTCTGAATGCAGCAGTGTAGAACCTGTGTAGCGGTCCTCTGGTGGGTGATTGCTACAGTACCCCCTCTCAAGGAGCGCCGACTCTGCGGTCTCCCAGGTTTACCAGGGTGTACTGCATGGAATTGTTCAACCAACTCAGGACAATGGAGATTACCTACAGGTTCCCATGTTCTATCTTCCACCCCAAATCCTTTCCAATCAACTAGGTATTGAATCCGACCATTTACCAGCGGGAATTAAGGATTTCCTGTACCTCATACACATCCTGACCATCTAGGTCTATGGGGAGAGGTTTCTTTGGTAGTCTCATGCTGGCAGGGCGACAAGGTTTGATTAGGAACACATGGAAGACAGGATGGATTTGCCATGAACGAAGTAGTGATAACCTCACGGCTACAGGGTTGATAACCTTCTTGATAGTGTAAAGGCCTACGTATTTTGGTTTTAGTTTATTTATAGCCCTTAAATGCAGGTTTTTTGTGGATAGTCATACCTTATCCCCCACTAGGTAATCGGGTTCTTTTGTTCTTTTCTTATCAGCAAAGTGTTTTTGCACAGATTGAGCAGTGGCAAGACTTAGTCTGGCATCTATCAACACAACTCTGAGATGTGCATGATGTTCTTGGATGCTGGGTAATGGGGATTTGACAGGCCATTCAAATGGGAGCATTTTGGGATGATGACCATAGATACAAAAGAAAGGAGAATAGCCTAGTGTGGCATGCGTAGCGTTGTTATAGGCAAACTCTGCCATCCATAATAATGTAGACCAGTTTAGGGTGTTTTGCATAGTGAAACAACGAAGATATTGTTCTAATGTCTGATTCAGACGTTCTGTTTTACCATCCATTTGCGGATGGTAGCTAGAGGAAGGTCGAGCTTCCAGGTTCATGGTTTTGCAGAGAGCTCTCCAGAAGCGAGAAGTGAACTGAGTTCCCCAATCAGTGATCAGAATGCAAGGGATTCCATGGGCTCTGACTACGCGTTGGAGAAAAACCAAGGCTAATTCTGAGGACGTTGGTAGGCCTTCTAACGGAATAAAATGTCCCATCTTCGTTAGATGATCAACTATCAACAATACTACAGTCTTTCCTTCACAGGGGGGCATTTCCACAATGAAGTCCATCAATATAGTATGCCAAGGTCGTGGAGGAGTAGGCAATGATCGGAGTAGACCCGTAGGCTTAGCATGACTAGCTTTCCCTGTACGCCCACTGCACAGTTCTTTATATATTCCTGGATGTCTTTTCGTAAACCAGGTCACCATCAAGAGCATTCAACACAGGCAATAGTCTTGTATATTCCCATGTGTCCTCCTAATACTGAGCCATGAGCCCATGTCAGTACTTGTTGTTGCAGTGTCTCAAGTGGAATATACAGCGCCTGATAATGGTAGGCTAAATCTTCTATTTCGGAGCAGTGTTCTGGTTCTTCTTGTATCAACGCATGTGTATCCAGGTTCGCCAGAGGTACCCGCACATCCTCCAGAAAGTCCTGCGAGGTGAGTAGAGCTATGGTTTGCTTAGGTTAGGATAAAAGGTGGTTCGGGTTGGGTTATCCAGGTCTCATTGTCAGATTCTTCCAAACAGGAAAGAGCATCAGCTTTCCCGTTTTGTGGTCCGGGTCGGTACTTTATTACAAAGTCATAATCGGAAAAGAACAGGGTCCAACGTAACTGGCGGGGTGTCAGGGCTTTTGCGGTTTTTAGGAACAGCAGGTTTCTATGGTCCATATAGATCTCCACAGTGTGCAATGATCCCAGAAGATAGTGTCTCCATTCTTCACAAGCCCTCTTAATCGCCAGTAATTATTTGTCAGAGATTGTGTAATTGACGTCACTGGGGGTGAGTTTCCTTAAGTAATATGCTACAGGGTGTTTTTGCCCGTTTTCGGGATGTCGTTGGGATAATACTCCTCCCCACTGCATATTACGAGGCATCTGTTTCAAAGACAAAAGGGAGTTGCGGATCAGGATGGTGCAGGATAGAAGCCAGAGTGAACTTGTCTATTAACAGCTGAAAAGACAAAGCAGCTTCTTCTCCCCACATGGAGGAGACGTTTTTTCATAGTAGGTTGGAGATGGGATGTATAATTTTTGAGAAATCCTTGATAAATCACCAATAGTAATTGACAAAGCCGAGGAAGCTTTTTACTGATTTCATGTTCTGGGGGCTCTTCCATTTAGTGATAGCATTGACCTTGCTCATGTCCATCTGAAAACCCTGGTCATTAATGATGTAACCTAAAAAGGCGACTTCTTGGACATGAAAAAGGCATTTCTCGAGTTTAGAATATAACTAATGTTGTTGTAGATTGTCTAAAACTGCCTTTACGTGGGCCACCTGTTCCTGGAGTGTAGATGACTAGATTAAAATATCATCAATATAGACCACAAAGAAAGTTTCCAAGTAGCCATGCAGGACCTCCTCCATAAAAAACTGAAAGGCCGCGGGGCGTTGCAGAGCCCAAAAGGCATCCCCCTATACTCAAAGAGATCGAACTTCGTTCTGAAACCTGTCTTCCACTCATCGTCCTTCTGGACTCGCAGTAAATGAAAGGTCCCTCTGAGGTCGAGTTTAGTGAAATATCGAGCACCCTTTAATTGATCCAGAAACACCGGTATAAATGGCAGTGGGTATAGGGTTTTTATGATCACTCTGTTTATGGCTCGGTAGTCTATGCACATTCTCAATTCTTTACAGTCTTTCTTCAGAATGAAAAAAAGAGGAGAGGACGCTGGCGAAGAGGAGTGTCTAATGAAACCAGATGCAAGATTTTCTTCAAGGTATGTCTTCAAGTATTGCGTCTCTGGTTCTGTCAAAGCATATACTCTGCTGCACGGTATGTTAGCTCCCGGCATCAACTCGATACGACAATCATACACCCGATGGGGTGGTAACTGAGTCGCCTTTTGAGTGTCGAATAAGGGCTGGAATTCGCTGTAGGTGTCAGGCAAGACAGTGGAACAACAATAACATTCTTGAACACAGGCCATTCCCAGATACTTAGAGGGTGTTTCTTTATTGTCCATGTAATGTTTTTCCCCTTTATTGCAATGTTCCTTGCAGTATTCAGAAGCCATGGTAAATGTACGGGCCGCCCAACTGACCACTGGATCATGTAGCGTCAACCAAGGCACTCCAAGGATGAGACAGAACTGTGGAGCATCGATCAAATCGAATTGGATATCCTCATAGTGGTCAAGGAACTTCATCAGAAGGGAAAGAGTGCGTTATGTCACAGGACCAGAAGACAGGGTTGTCCCATCCACTGCTTTCACAAGTTCTGGGGTTTCTTTCTTTTTGCATGGAATCCCTATTTTCAGGGCGAACTCTAGGTCGATGTAATTTCCTGTCGCTCCAGAAATTATCAGAGCATCCACCTCCAATATATCATTTGATGAGATCCATAGGGATTCGCTGACGTTCAGTGTGCAATGGCAGGTTGCTGGGTGTTTGCAAGTACCGACGAGATCATTGTGCGATGTTTACCCGAATCAGAGACCTCATCCTGACTCGGGCTCTTCAGTTTTCCGCCGGTTCTTCTTGTCTCATGGTTGCTTGCATCCGTGGAACTTAGTTTCTCCCAGTGAGAGGAGTTCGAGCACAGCATTCCCTAATGAAATGTCCTCCTTTGTCACAGTACAGACACAGTTTCAACTTTCTTCATTTGTCCTTCCCCTCAGGAGGAAGGGGACCCCGAATCCCTCCTATTTGCATTGGTTCGGGTTCTTCAATGGTTTTGGGGTATTCTTCTACTGAACTTTTTGGTCTCATATACGTAAGTCGGGCTTCTCCTATGGTTTTTTCCCCTTTTCTTTCCTGAAGTATATGGTCAAGTTGAACAGTTAAATCTATTAACTCTTTGCATGTCTGTGGTAACTGAATGACCTGGGAAAGGACGTCTTTAAGTTCCCAGCGTAGCCCTTGGTATAACAGGATAATTCTTTTTTCAGTGGGCCAATCATTTCAACCACTAGTCGGTTAAATGCCATGATGTAAGTCAGCAGATCTTGGGACCATTGTCATAAGGTGAGTAATTCTCAGTCTAATATCCTCCTATGTGATTTTCTATCAAATAATTTCCGTAACTCCAAGCAAAAATCCAAAAAATGGTGCAGAAAGGGATTCCTTTCCATTAGTGGGATGGTCCAGCTGGCTGCATTCCCGCCCATGTAAGACATCATGAAAGCTGCTTCATACTGGAACACAGCTGGTTTGCATAGATAATGAAGCTGGCATTGATTCAGAAAGGTCTCACATTTTTTGGATCTCCATAGAAACGTTCAGGGGTGCCAAGGGAATACATGGGTTCTGTAACACATGTACTGTGGGAACAGTGTCTGTTGACGTGGGAGAAAAAGGAGTAGCAGCAAAAAATCCACCCCTTGGATATTTGGGGGAAGAGGGGTGTGTAGTAGGTACAGGAGGGGGTAAGGTAGCTGGTGTGATGTAAGAACCTTCCCCATGACCCTTGCGGGAGAGGCCTGCGACCTCTCTACGCAATGTGCCCATCTCCCAATGTAAACTCGGTAAATTCTATTTTTCTGAATGAGAGGCTTGTACCTCCTGTTGTAGAGCAGCCAGGCTATCCAACATTGAGGTCAATACCGCGTTGGTATCCATTGTCCAGGCTGGGCGTTAAACTTGGGCTTGACAATCAGTCAGGTTGTCAGTAGCACAAGAATATAAGCAACACCACTAACCTTACATCTGGGACCAGCAGAGACGACAGTAGTTGATAATCCCCCAATTCCCTGGAACGCAACCCCCAGGAGAGGCAAAAAATCCTGCTGAGTGAGATTGTGTCCCGGGGAAAAATGGAAGGGGACAAAATAACAAACTTGCTGCAAGCCCTCTGGTCTCTTCAGGGTCTGGTCTAGGAGACTGTATAGTACCCGTCTGGATGTTACCCTGCAGGATAGGAGACAGAAAAAGCACAACAGATATATGGGAGCTAACAAGAATATTCAATAGTATAACTAAGACCTCTGCACCCACTCACCAGAAGCTCAGCAGCTAGGAATACTAGATTAATTCACCACTGAAAAGAAAACTGGAACATAACAATGGCGTTTCTCTATTTCAAATGGGGTGAACTACTAAGGTGGTAATACCCACTATATCAATAGTTCCAAATGATCACACCACTAAACTCCGCTATCTCTAATACTAAGGTGTATTCTTCTGCAATTCTATTTTGGCATTGCACAAGTGAGTCTTCACAAAACTATAGGCATGAGCAAACATAAGTAGATAAACATTGCCCTCCTGTGCTTGTATACGGTATTGTCAACTGATGCATAATTAAAGGCCAAACGAACATGAAATCAAATAGCATCGGCAAAAAGAAGGAGTACAGTAATCTTGCTCTGCTATCGATCTCTTAAAGACCAGAAGATTGGGGCAGACAGTGGCACCAGCAGCCAAGTGTCACAGACCTTACGAAAACACGCTTCTGTGTGTCTTCCAAAAAATAATCAGGCGAAAAGGAAACTTTAGTCACAATTGCAAAGAAAACGCTCCGGCATTTCTTTGTAAGTGCAGAGGCACTCATTAACTGAAAAACAAAAAGGAAATGGAACAGTAAGGAAGCGCACCGGCTTTTCTTTGCGTAATACATGCACTACCAAAAGAACTGTTCCCCAGGCACTCTAAAGAACAGGCACTGAGAGCGGTTGAAAAAACGTCCTTCGAAAGTATCAGGAACAATGCTGTAAAGGCTTCACGCTGGAATCCGGCGGGGAGCACCATCCGCCATCATGACGAACTTCAACGATGATTGTCAAGAACCTTCCTCTTGCGGAGGAGGTGCTTCTATTCGGCCTGCCCTTCGCCTCACTTTGACTCGCCCCACTGCCTGCTGGGAGCTGTAGTTCACAGGACCTCTCCTTACTTTTAGCCCGGTAGCTGGCTTCTGAAAGCATCAGTGTAGAACCTGTGTAGCAGTCCTCTGGTGGGTGATTGCTACACAAGAAAAAAGTTCCTTTAGGGTTCAAGGGACAATGCAGTGCCCAGGGAGGCGAGCCCTCATGGCAGCCCCCCTGGGCCTCAGCAGCAGCACGCCTCGTCAGGATTCAGGAACCAAGATTGAACAACCTCATGGGGTTACAGCCCCTATACTTATACCCAGAATTCCTTTATCTGCAGTGCAGGGTATGGGGGAACCAGATGTAACTGGTTCAGGGGGGAATTGGAGCACTTTGTTTTGCAAGCTCCTCCTCTTCTTTTTCATGTGGATGCTATGTGATCAGGCGTACCACAGTGGGCGGAGCCAGCATTGTACATGGCAGGCACACTCCTATTCAGAGTCATGGGATAACCCCTCCCACTACTCTCAGCCCAGATGTTCTATTCAGCCCAGCGCTGACTCACCATGCCCATCCTGGAGCCAGACACACCTCTTAGCCCCTGTCACTCACAAGCCAGACATGCAATTAACATCAGCCATGCAGACACATAGCACACAGAAATGCCAACTTCTAAAAGTGGCATTTCTAAAATAACCAAAATAAATCTGCACACACCATTGCACAGAATTTATTCACACAATTTCATACATAACAGGCTTGACCACACTGTTCCCCTCATAACAGGAATTACCAATGACCCACACTGATCAGGAAATCCCCAATGAATACTTATGGAAGGGCAGGCCAACCTTACTAACGTAACACAGAGAACGCACACACTTTACATTGGACCACAGTGTTAAAGTGCCTAGAGGCCTAAAACCACCAATACCATGTCAGGGGAAAAGGCAAAAAGTTTAGGGGTGAAGTTGCCAAAAAGGGCCAAGTCCAATAGTGAGGATATGTATTGTATTAAATCAAATGCAGAGTATCTTCAAACTCCTCAGTATCACCTTTCACCCAAGCCAGAGTCTGGAATCACATCCGTGACTGAATTCATCTTACACAAAGGTATCTTAAAGAAGATATTAGGAAGTTATTGTAAATCTCTCATCATGGGTTTGCAGAAACCAAACAAGAAGTGTCAAATCATTCAAGACCTACAAAAGGTTCATAATATTGTTGGTCCATGTTGTCCCATATTAACAAAACCTGCCTTGATTTTAGTTCTGACCCCTTGTGATGTTGAGTGGTTCACGCTTATTAACTTGAGTCAATCATTTTTCTACGTTACACTCAATGGAGAGAGTTTATTTCTCTTTGCGTTTGATTAGAAAATAAAGTTCAGCCATGGTGCTGAGGTCCTCAGGGGAATACAGAAAGATCCTTAATCTTCAATCAGATCTTGAAAGGGAACATGGAGACTCTGTAGTTGCCATGCAATTCAGGCCTGGTTCAATAGATCGATGACCTGCTTGTGGCGCCAACAACCCAAGAAGCATGCAAGCAAGACAGTTTTGATTGCTGACTCACTTACTTGAGAATTGTCACAAAGAGTCCCAACTAAATGGGAGTAGTGTTGAAAAGAAGTTCTTTATTTTGGATATCACATTGAGAAAAGTGCTAGAAAAGTCTCTCAAGCGAGAGTGTCTACAATTTTGAGAATGAACTATTCAAAGACACCGAAAAAAATCCAACATTCTTGGGAACGGGGGACTACTGTGGTCAATGGATTCATAACTTTCCTTCATAGCACATCCTCTACAGAGACTTACACACAGAGATGTGTTGGATCCACTACCTTGAAACAATGGTTTACTGGTGCCTTTCTCAAAGAAAGTCTCTTTCGTGCACCAGCTCTAGGAAGGCTTAATAAATAGAACCTTTTATTTTGAATTGTACTAATACAGACTCATGTAGATTCCAAATGGCCAGTTGTATACTTTTCTCCCACTCTTGATCCATTAGTACCTGCATTGCCTAAAGGATGTGGCTGCATTCAACAGAGCAAGGAGATCATGATGGGATTTCCTCTCACAGTTATAGTACCGCAATATGTTGAGCGATTGCTTACCTGCATGCAATCCCAGCACATGATACATAATAGGGTTACTTGTTAAGAACAGGTCATTCTTGAAGCTGAAAATATTACACTATGCAGATGCAATGTTTTGAATAATGCTACTCTTTTACCTTTGCATGCACATTATAAAATTGATTAAGGGATATACCATAACTGCCTTGATGTGACAGAATTATGTACCAATGTAAGACCTGACATGAAAGATGTCCCTCTGGAAGAGTTTGGTTTTATTTTGTTTGTGGACGGCTCTTACTTAAGAGAAGGACAAGGACCTTGAGAGCTGCAAATGCTGTGTAAACCTTATAAGGTGTAGTGGTAGCTTCCTATTTGTGCAATATAACTTTGGCACAGGTGGCTGCACTGATTGCTCTTACTTGAGCTTGCTGTGGTCTCCTATCGACCGTCCCCATCTTTACTGGTAGCCGAAACGGGATTTACATGGTCCATAACTTTGGACAGTTTTGGATCCATGGGGGTTTAATTACCTCATCTGACTCATCCATTCTGAATAGAAACTATGTAATGGATATGTTAAACACTTTACAATTGCCTGGTGAAATAGCTGTTGTGAAGTGCACAGCATTCAAGGGTGGATGTGATGAATAGCCACTCTGACATTACAGCAAGATATTGCGCTCTTGACTTGAGCCTTGTACATTGCACTGAGACCATGCAAATGAGTAGGATGATGCTGCAAGTTTGTTTTTGACTATTGCTGACACATGGGAGATAATTAACTGATTGCGGGAGGAAGCTCCAGGAGGTGAACAGTAAATGTGGATCAGGGCACAATTACATTTGGCTTTCAAGAGATGGGAACCTGGCTAACCTGATTTCATGTACTCCCTCATGGCCTGAGATTTTCATGGTGCCACACATAATGTTCCAAATAGGATGATCCATCTCTTTAAAACCTATTTGTTTAATCCCCAATTCTGTGTTAGTGCAGCAAAGCTGTGTCACCAATATGTCTACAGTTAAACGCTGGAAGTAGCACAGTGGGTCTCAAAATTCACATAGGACTATCAGGTGGTCCTTTCAATTACATACAACTCAGAAATGACAGTCTTATTGTGGTCAATCTATTACTAAGGAAATGGGGGGCATATTACCAAGCAATAGCGATAGTTATCGCTATTGCTTGGTCAGAGACAAAAATGTACCGCTAAGCTGCGGCGATTTTTACTGCAAATAAACCTTGGTATTACCAAGGTTTATCGCAAATGCGATAAACATCGCCGCAATGCATGAATATCGCTGAAAAGTCAGCGATATTCATGCATTACCGAGCTAATGCTCTTAGCCATGTTACCCACCTCCCATTGGATAACATGGCTAAGAACTGCTCAGTGATATTATAAACAATGGTCCTGTCGGGTATGTACAGAATTGCTTCAAATACTGTGCGTATCTCAAAACATATTTACGGCATAATAGTGTTACTTATTATGACTCTAGATTAAATCATTAAGTGCAAACCAAACCAAAAGGAAGGGTCAGAACATGTTTTTAATCAGTGAATTATTTTTCATTTATGTTTTATCTTTTTGTTTTTAACTGACTCCTTAAATTATGCATAGAAATTATTTGCAAGTACGGCGCATCAATTCAAATCAGTGAAAAATGTGACATAAAGTGAAATATTGTGACTGAGTGATAGAACAATTAGTGACTTATATACATGTGAATGGGCAGTATTGGGTGGGAAAAAGCAACTAGAAAGCCAATCTCTAATTCAGTAATTCTCAGATCCAACATGCTGGTACCAACCACGGGAGCATTTACTTGAACCCAGGGAGAGAATAGAGGAAACAAGAAACTTAGTGTGCGTAACCACATACAACACCAAGAGTGCGGACATTAAAAAGACTATAAAAAGATACTGGAACCTCGTGGCAACGGAGTTGCACATGGAAGAGCAACCGTTGTTCGCATTTAAAAGGGGAAGGAACATCAAGGACACAGTGATCAGGGCATTTCTAGAACCCCCTAAACAACCAGATCTAAGAAGTATGATGAATCTACCACCAGTGGTGGGCCACCACAAGTGTGGTAGCTGCAAAGCCTGCGATACGTGTCAAGAAGGATCAAGCTTCACTCATAACTCAAAAACATATAGATTGTCCCACTTCACCAATTGTAACAGCACCCATGTGATATATTCCATCAACTGTCCCTGTGGTTTGGTCTATGTGGGCCAAACGATGCAAAAAGTTAAAACAAGAATACTACAGCACATGAGCAGACTTAGATGCAACACCATTGGGGCCCCAGTAGTTGAGCACTATACCACCCACAAACACAAACCAGAGGAACTAGTGTGGAGAGTTTTGGAAAAGGTAACCATAGGTGCCAGGGGAGGTTTTTTAACAAAGGCAATGGCCTATAAAGAATGAAGGTGGATACACTTTCTAAATAGTGTACAACAGGGCTTGAATGAAAGAGAGGAAACAGCTAGGCAGATGGGACAACTGTAACCGGAACAGTGGGATAGGCTAAAAGAAACCAGTAACCATTATCTACGTTGTATTACGCACCCATGAAATACTTGAACATTGTCTATAGATGCATAACATGTATTCACTTGATGAGTGGCTACACAGTCTCTCATCGATAGTATGCTTTAACAATGTTGATACCGAGTGTTGCCCGAAGAGGATAGGACTTCCACAAAATTGAGCCAATGGATGATGTCTGAAGATGTTTGTATTCACTTCTATATCTGTATCATTGATGCGTGGTTTAGGTGAACATACATTCCCATTCCATGAAATGTATTAACTCTGTCAATGCATATGTATCAGTTATATGTAGGAATATTAATACTGCCAATGTATTTTCTTTGGTCAGTTTGATTCAATGTACGGCCAACCGTTTCATTATGATCTGGATAAGCCCCTATTCATAAGACAAAACATTAATTGCACCATGACTGCCAAAACAGGTCAACCAGTAATGTTAATAGAAGCACCCACAAACGCGATGTAATCATCAAAATGTGCGCGATTTGAGGTAGATCATACTTAAGTTCCCCCACTTTCGAAATATAAACTCCTAAATGCAAATACTGCATAGTGACTACATCGTAGTTGCGCAATGACCACTAAGACAGATCACCTAGCAACAAACAACCAGGAACGCCATGTCGTCACCGCGTCATGCGTGTGACGTATGGTTGCCTAGCAACGAGGCAACGTCCTCGAGGCGAACGCGGAAATAAGCATATCAGCGGCCCCGCACTCGGAGCCCGATCAGACTAGAACGGATGGTGGCCGTTTCTTGACTCCCGTAAGAATAACAAGAATCTAAATCATGGTGAGTACAGTTAGCATGGCGAATGCTCTTGCCTAGAGCCATGGATTGCTATAATGCGCGAGCACTCACTGATCCGCTTTTCTAAATTACCAGATTGCGGTAAATAATCAATGGAGAAACAGGTCTCAGCAGGATTAAGACAGTGAGGCATCTCCTAGACTTAAAGAGGCTACTTGATGGTGAGTCTAGCGCCGTTTTTCCATAACCAGCCACAAACCTATCATAAGCTTAAAAGAATGTATGAGTCTTTGACCCATTCGAACTTTAAATTTCAGATTGTCGGAAATAGTCGACAGATTTACATTAAATAAGGAAACGCCTATATCAACAGGATAGAATCAGTATGAGAGACAGATGTCTGTTCTCGTTCGGTGAGTTGACACTATCACCTAGGTTAAATCAAAATGCCTAAGAGCTGAATCAAGAGTCCAATTTTACTTACCCCTTACAAATTTACCATGTCACACAGATTAAACAACACAGAAGAGGAGACCCTAACCAGCACAACTCCATGGTGTCTAACCCAAGAGGGGACCTAGGCTGGTGCCAAAGTAACCCGTAATTTGTGATCCCCAACCCCACATGAAAGTTTTTATCTTTTTAATGTAAACCTTGTGTAAAATCCAAACCTGATGGTTTTATTCTAATTACCCTACAGGCGCGTTATCACTCTCCCTGCCCCCGTCCTGAAGAAGACCCGCCAGAGACCCACAACTAAGGCGTCAATAGGGTCGAAACGTCGACAAAATACCATAAGGATCAATCATCTGAGTCCAGCGTAACATAGCTAACTAATATAGCGTGTTGGATCTGAGAATTACTGAATTAGAGATTGGCTTTCTAGTTGCTTTTTCCCACCCAATACTCCCCATTCACATGTATATAAGTCAATAATTGTTCTATCACTCAGTCACAATATTTCACTTTATGTCACATTTTTCACTGATTTGAATTGATGCGCCGTACTTGTAAATAATTTCTATGCATAATTTAAGGAGTCAGTTAAAAACAAAAAGATAAAACATAAATGAAAAATAATTCACTGATTAAAAACATGTTCTGACCCTTCCTTTTGGTTTGGTTTGCACTTAATGATTTAATCTAGAGTCATAATAAATAACACTATTATGCCGTAAATATGTTTTGAGATACGCACAGTATTTGAAGCAATTCTGTACATACCCGACAGGACCATTGTTGATAATATCATTGTATTGCCCAGGTTCTGAGGGATACTGGGTTACCCCATGAGAAGTTTACTTTAAGAACTGCTCAGGGCAGGTGTTAGCTTTTGGAGATATTCGCGCTTAGCGCGAATATCTCCAAAAGTTGGTAATAGGAGATAGCGATGTTAGCGACTGTTTTCAGTCGCTAACATCTTGGCACGCCCACTTTGCATGTCATTAGTGATAAATATCACTGGCATGCAAAGTGGGGCCCAAGATGGTCGCTATCTCCTACTAGCTGTCGCTAACTGGTGTTAGCGACAGCTAGGTAATAGGGAGATAATTTTATCTCCGCTTTCCTGGCTTTTAAAGCCAAAAAAGCGGAGA
This sequence comes from Lissotriton vulgaris, assembly GCF_964263255.1. Lineage (NCBI taxonomy): Eukaryota > Metazoa > Chordata > Amphibia > Caudata > Salamandridae > Lissotriton > Lissotriton vulgaris. Next base: position 1,184,733,355 of record NC_141691.1, read on the forward strand.
TAAACCCCCTTGATAATATGCCCCTCGATTCCTCGATTTGGCATAGCACTTTCTCTTGAATCAGACTGCAGTAGTCTCTTCAAGAATGAGGTGATTAAGTTTCTGTGTTCACCTTTGCAAGTAGATAAGAGGTTCCTTTGTAGCGAAAGTCCTGAACTTTCAGGCATGGTGGAAAGATAAACAGGACACTTAAATTCCAACTCGCTTAAGTGTGCACATCCACTTCTTTAATATAGACTGATGACCTTATGTTGGTACTGATTAATCTGAGAAGCTTCCCAGATCAGAGGACCGGAATGTCCCCCTATAAGATTCTAAGGGCGAAGCCATAAGACTTCTAGCTGTGCCTGAAATTGTGTTCATAAATATTACAGATGATATGGTTCTTGATTATTCTATAAGCCTGGCTGATGTGATGTGTTCTGTCTCTCACCATGCTGACTTAGTGACTCATTTTCCAAGGCAAGAACAGTGCTATAACCTCAGTCCAGGTGAATGGGTTCTGGTGAAGAACCATGTGAGGAAGTCATGACTGGATCTCTGATTTCATGGCTTATACAAAGTGATGTTGGTTATAAACACAGCTGTTAAATTGTGGAGGCATTCCAAACAGGATTCATGCCTCTAACACCAACAAAGAGGGAGACAAGCTGGTAAAGAAGTAATGAGGACCACCACTGATTTGCAAAGTAAAACGCCAGTGTAGACTGATTGTTCTGAGGAAGAAGAAGAGGGGGCACAAGTGTTTCAAAGCCAAACTGAGAGAAGTGCAGAGCCTGTGGTGAATGACACTGACATTAATAATGTCTTACCGAAGGCTACATGATAAGCGGGAAGCAAACTCGCCTTTTTAATTGTGACCAACAAGAGTCACACATGAGCCAGACAGAGACTACGCTCACTAATAGACACAATTATTATAAATGAAAATATTCAATCTCATGCAATGTATTGATAAATCACAGTAATTAGACAGAAAGTGAATACATTCTTTTTTTATTATAAGTATCAAAACAATCTGCACTAAAGACTATCTAGTCACAGCACAATAAATAGGGCAAATAATGAAAACAACACCAAGACACAAAGACCCTTTGTCTGGCGCAAGTGTGAGACTTGTTGAGCACAATTAAAAAGTGAGCTTGCTACCCGCTTATCAAAGTAGCCTTCAGGCAGGACATTAATAATATCAGTGTTGCTATTTTCCCCTGATTTGCTGTCTGAGCATTCTCAACACAAGGGCCCTCTCTTTTTGTATATTTCCTGTGGTGTGAATGGGTTTAGTGCAGCGTTAATGACCCAAGATAAAGAAGCACAGACTCTGAGCCTAGAGAAGAGACAAGTAGTTCAATCAGAGAGGGGCCAAGAGGTGAAAAGTGGCTAAGGAATGGTGGCAAACTGAGAGCTACTGTGTATGGGGAATGTATCCTTAAAATCATCAATGAAGAGAACAAAGTGACAGTGATGGTGAACAGCTAGTGGCCAAGTGATCAAAAATATGATGGGTGCTTAGTCAAAGGTACTTAGCTCCTAAATGTTCATGCTTTGCTAAGAGTGAAGTTGATTCAAGAACACATTAGTTTGAGAATCAAAACACTATTTTAGGACCACTATGATTTAGAATTTTGACTGATCTGAATCAACTGATATTTCCACATGACTAAATAGTTATTTTAAACTTTGTGAAGACCCTTAGGGCTGAGATTCCAGTAGAAGAGCAGGGTGGACATTTTAGAAGAAGCTGATGCATGGTTTTGAAATTCCTTTGAAGTAATTGAACTTGATATTCATCATGAATTAGTCACCAATTTTGCAGAGTTGCAGAAGCAGAAGTGACTGGTAGAATTGTTCATTCTATGTTATTGTCAATATTTGTGTTCATCCTCTGATAAAAAAAAGTCATGGTAATACTTTCACTAATGCAATAAAAGAAATAAAAGTTATCAAATCAATCATAATATTTTCTATTCTCCTTATGACTTGCCCAGAAATAAGTCTAAGTTCTTATGTTATTCATATTTCCACCAAGCCTAAAAGTTATCATACTCACATAAAAGAGCAGTGTAAATTTAAACTGATGACTTTGCAAAGAGATGGCTCTAAAGGAAACTTTACTACTAATGTCTTTTTCAATCTTTTGCATGACTACTCTTGTGTAATGAATGCAAAAGACTGTTATGTCTGTACTCATCTGCCTGCATCTGTGACAGAGGGTATGACCTATCATCATATTCCCCTTACAATGGTTTCCCCTTCTGTATAATTCTTCGTATTATTATCCACAGGGTCAATTTGAATATTATTTTTCAAATTATTATTTCGTTCTCTCGGTGTGTCCATGTACAAAAATTTAAATTCTCATTATAATGCTAGATATATGCAAATTGGGTGGTACTTCTTCATTCACTAGTCAACCTTGACTCTACCAGAGCCCCTAGACAGCTACTCACAAGTAAATTGAATAAAATTGAGAAGGATTTCATTGATGATCGGGAAGATAGAAGGTAAAAACTTGATTTGAAAGCAAAAGATGGAAACGCTCAACCTTCGAGGATCACAGGAAGAGAAGAAATATAAATCGGCTGGAACACAACTGTAACTGAGTCTAAATTGGCAGCAGCAAGGCAAACTATGCTTTGTGAGAGTAAAGAAAAGATTTGAAATTCTCAGATGATGGGTTGGAGTGAATTCCCACACAGAGCAGATTTGAGGTTTTAAAAGAGAGAGATCAGATATTTGAAGGAAAGGACCTTTTTATTCCATGAGTTTATTAGATGTTTGCACAAATATGCATATTTTCAGCTTCCCACAAAGTGGGCTGGGTGCTGCTCTTTATCTTTAGTGTTCCCTAAGATGTACCATCTAGATGATGTAGGTGAAAAGCGAACAGTTTGTCATGCAAGAGCTAAGCGTAGGACTTCACAAATAGTGGATGACATTTTGGGGGCTTTAGTTACCTCTGTAGGGGTAGTTTTAAATTACCTGAAAAGTAAAAAGCTGTCAACATTAGTCAATAGACTCATTTATTTCAAAATGAGTATCTATTAGGGCAATGTTTTTGCAAAATAGACTTTCTTTAGAAATGTTGCTCATGAAAGAAGGCAGAGCTTGTAAGATGCCACACGCCCAGCAAGTTGCACATATACTGTTTAAGAGCAGGGAGATCAACAAGTATATAAAGTATATTACAAGTCCATGAAGGAATTTAAAGGGCCTGGAAGATACAAGTGCTCTGGAAGCAATTGGGAAATGATTTACCCCAATGGGTATCTGGCTTAGCAGGATTGGTAGTGTGCTTTTAGACCCTGTAATGAGGCCCATATTTTATATTGCAGTTTGTGTAATTTTTTTTGTGGTAGAAGAATTGAAAGTAATGAACGCAAATAAAGGATTAGAGTATAAAGGAGGAGAACAATCAAGAGAGCAAGGAAATAAAAAGAAAGTAAGAGGAGATAGAACTGGAGGAGTGACAGTCCCATGCTTATGCTGAATTAATGGAATTAAAGGAGTTTAAGGGAAAGCATGAAAAGTTGTCTGAGATCAATACACAAAATGTCTCCACTGGAAGGAGGTAAAGAAGACGAAGATGAGGCTGAGTAGTATCATTCAGTTTAAAGTAAAGTAATCAACCATGGACCTCAAAGGTTTGGATGTTTTGCGACACATCCCCGCCATTTAAATATTTCTATCTCAGGGTTGTAGCAAAAGTTCATCCCTCTGTGCCATAAGGCAATCAAGCGTCATTCCAGGTAGTGCCAGTGTCTAGTAATGTCTTGTTTGGCTATTAAATATCTGATACCTGCAAATGTTCTTTGATGTCTCGTTTTAGCCCAGTCCTCCATGATTTATAGGAACACCATTTGGGGGTTCAAATCAGCGGGTATCCACAGTAGTCGAGCAACCAGCTTGTGGATTGAGATTCAATAGGCAACTTCAATGGGACAGGACTATGAGCCATATGTATCAAGAAACCAATTAGAGATTCTGTAATAGCGATTTTTAAGAAATCGCTATTTCAGAATAATTGGTATGTATCAAGAAAATCGCAATTTTTTAGCGATTTCTTGATATTCTTAATTGCAAATTCACAAATTGCGAATTCGCAATTAAGGAATACTTTCTCATTCGTTTCTATGGGCCTCCTGGCCCATAGAAAGGAATGGGAATTTATTCTCAATTTGCGATTCGCAATTTGCTAATCACAAATTGAGAATAATTTCAAGGGTGCAGGGGTGTCCAAAGGACACCCTGTTGCACCCCTAAAATAAGTATGGGTGTACATATGGTGCACATGCATGCCCTAAGGGCATGCATGTGTGTCACATGGCACTTAGAAAAATGTAATAATGGGCATTTTTCAAGAAATTCGCAAATTACCACCAACTTGAAGTTGGTGGTAATTTGAGATTCCCTAGGGACAATTAGCAATTTTTTTTAGCTTCATACATTGCATTTAAGGAATCACAACATTTGCAATTCCTTAAATGCACTTGCAAAATAAGGAATTGCAAATTGTGCGATTCCTTATTTTGCACCGGATTTTCATTCATAGATCCCATTTAGCATTTAGCAAATTCGCATTAGCAAAGGCCTTTGCAAATGCGAATTTGCTTCATACATATGGCCCTATATAACATGAAAAAAGGGAACCCTCAGGGTCTCCACAGAGTGTACAGCATGGTGTGCTAGTCATCAGATTGTCCACAGCATATGTAAGCTGTTATATACCCTATGAAAATAATAGAAATGTATAAGCCTAAGATTAGAGGGAATGGCCATTGTCCTTGCTCCCATGTTAGCCTGTCTTTCTTTTTTTAAATGAAGCGTGCCCTCCCTTCTTCATTTAATTCAGGCCCCCAGGTGGGCCAGATCCCTGGGGCAATAAAAAATAATGATGTTGGCTCCGTGTGGACCCTCCCCAGCCCTAGGAACCACCACCTCCCCGGGGATGATCTACTGAAATGAGGGGGACCACACAGCCCTCCTGATCTCGTGCCTAAGATCTGATTGGCTGCCAACACTTCAAACCTGGAAGTGTTGTCAGCCATCTTGGGACTCGGTTGAACTGAGTCACAAGGCAAAAGGTACAGAATGTTACAAATAAGGAAAAGGGGGCAGGGTAGAAATACCCAGACCCCCTAGCCCTGCTCAGGGGGTCCCACAGGGACTCCCAGGGCCCAAAAAGATTTTTTTTAATATTCCAAAGGATTTGCGTTGGATCTGCAAATCCGGCTGACATTTTTTTCAAAATGAAGCACAGGCTTGCACGCTTTGTTTAATTAGGCCCCCTGGTGGGCCAGGTTCTGGGGGCAATGATTAAAATGACTTCATGCCCCAACCAAGAGAGAGCCAAGAGGTGCGTTTGCAGAGTGGTGGAGAAAAGAGGCATGGCCTGAGACCACCTTTCAGCAATACCACTATGTGGGACTTACTGAAGGTAATATGTAGGCTATTTGGCCCCTACATACTCCCAGCAGAGAAGGGGACTTCATCCCCCAACCAAGAGCATGCCTGGAGGAGCGTCTGCAGACTGGTGGAGAAAAGGGGCATGGCCTGCTAACAGAACTTAGCAATCCTGCTGTGTGGGACTTACTGGAGACAACAGGAGGGGTAGTTGCCCCCCAAGGACATCCTTGGGAGCCAACTCCCCCTCCTTTTACCCCAGTAAGTCGCGAACTGTGGGATTGCTAAGAGGTCTTTGGAGGCCGCACTTACTTTCACCACCCTTCTGCAAACGTGCCTCCTGGTGCACTACTGGTTGGGGGATCAAGTCTTCTTTACTCCAGAGAGACCTTGGTTGCCAAGAAGCCCACCTAGTAGCTCCTGTATGTTCTACGCAACAGAATTCCTGAGCGCTGGTCGAAGACCCAGACTCCTTTCTCCACTTCTCTGCAAATGTGACTGCTTGTTAAAACACCCCAGAAATTCACTGAAAAAACACAGGTTTCAGGCTTATTATAGTTTGAAATTAGCAGTTAAAAAAACCTTAGAAATAAATGGAAAAAAAACAAAGGTGACAGGGACATTATAGTTAGGCTGACATTTCACTCGTACAAAGCCATAGAAATTCAGCTGTTATAGTTACCTTAGTTAACTACCACTTGCGCCCCGCAATGTACTGCTTATAACCTCACATATTAGAGCATTCATGACATGGTCAGTGACATCACTGACAATATCTCAAATGATATCACTGATGACATCATCCATTGATTGTTTTTTAAAATGTTTTGAGTGTTAAATATATATTCTAAGGTGTACAGGTGAATCAGTGGGTGTATGAGTGTCTGTATGGATGTCTCAGTGGGTCCTTGACTGACTGTAAAAGTGAGTGATTAAGTCTCTCAGTAAATGTATAGGTGAGTGAATGGTTGTGAGTGTATCTGTCTGGCAGATGATGTCTAAGTGGGTGAATGAGTGTTTTAGTGGGAACAAGAAAGGCTATATGAGTGATTGATTTGTTGTCTGACTGACTCTATGGTTGTCTGGATGTCTATGTTGTTATGAACCCCAATGTGTCCCAATATAGGCCTAGATAGTTACACAACCTTTTACCTACATCTGTCTTACCATTGTTCCACATAACGGGTCTGACGCTAAGCTTTTAACTAGTTAGGTGCTACATGACTGTTGTGTGCTTTTCTCCAAAAAAGTAGCCTCTGTATAAGCGTCACCTCTATCATCATCCTTGCCTGACATGCCCATAGTACACTCCTAGGTAGATCCCTTGAGGATACCTTTTGGGGATATAAGCACTGCATATTCGCTGGGCAAACCAGAGGAGAAAAAGACTTCCATGCTGACATGCTGTTGAGACGCGCTGAGGTTCCTGCATGCAGACACTCCAGCACACAGTGGTCTGAGATCCCTCGCGGGGTGTCCAACACGAGACCAAGATGGGGTCCTTCGCTCTCCCACAGCAGGTAATGGGGTTGGCTTTATCCTGAGGCGACTCTTGGCTATGTACCTACATACACGCTAGGTATACGTAGGTACATCTTGTTAGAGTTTGCATCATTGGAGTATGTATTATTAGTGTCATGTATTCATATGCCTGCATTTACTCATTGTTTTAGCATTATGATGGAATTCTACCTTTTCTTTATCCTGCTGGTGCTTATAACTGTATATATCTGTTTCTGTTGCATGGTTGTTACAGCACACATATTTTATACTAGAATGACAAAGGTTCAATAAATACTTATTGAAAACTTCCTCATAGTTTATTCTGTGTATATTTCTGACACAAAGTGAGCATGAGTGACTGAGCAAAAATTAATGTACTGTTTGCATGAACACTGAATGGTCAGGGTTTTCATGTTTGATAGTTGCCAGAAACTAATCACATATAAAAAATATAAAATATAAGGCTAACTGTAAGGTCCCTGTAACCTTAGATTTTTGTTCACAGAAAAAAATATATAGATATATATACACACATATATTACCTACTGGCGGTCGCCAGTAGGTAGTTATAGTTAGGATTATTTCCTATAGGGAAACCGCAACATTCTATTGGGAATAACTTTGGCGTCGATTGGGGGATCTGCCTGTAATTTTGCTGAAATTTGCCTCGCTGCGCTCCGCTCCTTCCCTGAAAGTTTGGGGGGGATTCGTCAAGCGGGGGCTGAGATAAAAGGGGGGTCCCAAAACGTGTTTTCCCCATGTTAATTTCCATAGGGCGGTTGGACTCACTTTTAGCCCGAACGGCTGAATGGATTTCCACCAAACTTGGCAAAATTGTAGGGACTGGTAGCCCGATGAGCCTTTGCTATGTCTCAAGATATGTGCTTCAGTGGATTTTGATTGATTAAGGTTAAAAAATATATATATATCTATAAGCGCACCCCGGTACGCGCACCGGGACGCGCTCCAGCGCGCTACGCGAGTGGAAAGCTGATTGGCTCTCGGGTGTCTGTCAACATTCCAAACAGTCCGGAGAGGCCGCCATTTTGTGTCTCGGTAGGATCGAGACACAAGAGGTGACAAAAACAAAGGGGGAAATGACCAAAAGGGGGCAGGGTAGACCCCCCTGACCCCCTAGGTTTGATGTGGGGGCAATAAAAGGGCCCCGCGGGGCAAAAAAATAATTTTTCCATTTGTGTGGGGGGAGCGCCCGGTACGCCCACCGGGGAGCGTACCGGGGAGCGTACCATGGGGAAAAAAGAATGACAGAGTTTTTAAAAAATGTAGCATTTTTTTATAAATTGGAGGTAGTTCTAAAAAGAACAGTTTTTTAATTCTTTTTGTTGTTTTATATTTTTTTATTGTTTTTTGGAACATTTTGTACTTCTTTTGGCTTTTATGAACAATTTTATATATTTTTGGGAATTTTTACGGGGACAAACAAAAAATAGGGAATTGTAAATGGCTCAACTGGAGCAAAAAAAAATCAGGAAAAAATTAAGGTTTCTTTGGGCACTTGTGGTTGTCACCAGCATGGTTGATGAGTTTAACACTTTGCTCACCAAAGCAAATTGTACGCCGACAAAATATGCAAACTATTTTGAAATTTCCAAACTGGGTTTGGATGTTTGGGACCATCTCCCTTGTCTCTGGTCCTGATGGAGTGGGTTGGGTACTTTGGGAGGTGCTTGGAGAAGATTGGGGAGGGTTTCTGGTCAGTTCTCTGACCTCTGCCGCACTATAGTTGTTAGGGTGCCGGCTTTGCATGTGGTGAATCATGGTGTTGTTGCCAAAAGAATATTTTTTGGCAGGGTTCCCCCTGGAAAGTACAGTGCCACAGTTCAGACAAGTAACCTTTGGCGCATTAACTTTCTTGAGGCCCCTTGGGATTTTAAAAAACTCCAAGACAATGTGCTCCTTTGGCTTGTAGGGGGTAGTATCTTCTGGCAGGTAGCGCCTCTCCTCCTCCTCCTCCTCCTCCTCCTCCTCCTCTTCTTCATCTCCACCACCGTGGTGTTGTGGTGATCCTTGTGGTGGTGGTGGTGGTGGCTGAGATGCTCCTGCTGCTGCTGCCGCTACTGTAGCCATTTCTCAGTACAAATTGGTACAAATAGGTCTGGAAACAGGTCTTCCTCACTCAAAGTACAAAGTGAGAATGAGGAAAAAAGGTGGGGGCTTTCATCATTAGGAAAACAAAACTGTCCTGAACCAATGAAAAGTGTTATTTTCAGGTCACATGACCAGAGCTTTCATCATTTGGAAACCAAAACTGTCCTGAACCAATAAAAAGTGTTATTGTCAGGGCACATGACCCGACGCGCTTACGCTACGCGCCCCGGGGCGCTTACGTAGCACGATCGTATGCGCTCGGGTGCTTCCGGGTGTGCTTACGCTGTGCGTATCACGCGGACGCGGCTACGCGATACGTCACGATGATGTTTTCGTTCGCGGCAATAGCGCTAACGGGACGCTCACCGGTAGGCGCACCGGGAGCGCTCAAGGGCAAAAAAATAAATATATACATATAAAAAATAGTATTACATAAATATACAATATAGGATTCATTATAAAAAATATATTTGATAGCAATAGAAATTTGCTTTTAAAAAAACTTTGAAATTCACTGAAAAAAACATAGGTTTGAGGCCCTGTATATAGTTAGGAATTAGCATTTTTAAAACCTGTGAAATTCACTGAAAAAAACATAGGTTTCACACCAGTTATCGTTAGGAATTAGCATTTAAAAAACCTATTAAATTCACTGAAAAAACCATAGGTTTCACACCAGTTATAGTTAGATGGAAATTTTACTGACATAAAACCATTGAAATTCCCATGTTATAGTTAGTTGGACTCACTATAACTTGTGCGCCTGCAATGCACTGCTGATGACGTCACATATTACATCACTGATGACATGGTCAGTGACATCACTCATGACATCACTGATGACACCATCCTTGTGACAGAGTGACAGACCTCCTTTCAGTATAATGTAACCCTTGAAACACATATTCAAAAATAGAAAGTAACATTTTCAAAAAAATGGAGATACCCATACCAGTTACAACAACCAATTCAGTAATTCCACCATCTATATACACATCCACTCATTCAGTAACAGTTCTATATAGTCACTCATACATATACTCACTTATCATATGTAGTGATACACATATACATCCTGTTACACACACTGACAGTCATCCAAAAGTTACTCACACACATACTCACACATGCAAATAAACTATTGAACATCCATTTATTTGCATATACAACTATGCACACACTAGCACATTACTTCTAAGGAAACTTACACATACTTACTCTCTTAAACAATCACTTATAGAGAACATCATACAGGTCCAGACCAGGCATGGGCGAATTTTGCGAATCTCGCGTTCGCGAATTTTGCAGATTTGCGAACTCGCAATCCGCAAAATCCGCGAATTCTCGCGAATTTGCGGATTTTTTTTTTTTGTGTTTGCGCGGGTTTCTGCCAGTTCGCGAGGGTTTTTGTACAATTTCGCAAATTGCGAACTTACCTGTCGGGTCGCAAGTTTCGCGAACTTGTTGTTTCTACGTGTCCAGCCTGTTTGGGACACTCTTCTTCATCACTGCCACTCTCTGTCACCACTGCCACTCTCTGACTACTCATGCCACCCTCTGGCCCACCCATGCCACCCTCTGTTTCATCACAGCACCCTCTGGTTGTCCAGTCAGTGTACATTATTGTGGCAACGCAAGCACACCTTCCCTCTCTCAAGTGACCGGAATTAATTTGGGGCTGATTAATGTGTCACAGAATATTTTTTTAGCTGGCACCTGCTTCCTTAGTGCTTCCTGATTAGTGATCTTTTGCACTTGCTAAGTGCTTTCATTGTTGCAAAATTAGTTACAACACCTGCCCTGCCCCAACTGACAATAATGAATTAGGGGCTGATTAATGGATTTGAACTTCCAGCCTGGCTCCTGCTTGTCTCCCTTAGCTGTAATTCAGGACCTTTGTGGCATATGTGTAACTATTCTGAGGTTCAGAGCAGGGTCACATAATAGTTTCAACTGGCAACTGAACTCTGGAGGGGCCCCTCAGGAAGCACTACAGGAAATGGCTACTAATGATGAGCCTGAACTTTTGAACCTGGTAATTTTAGTTTTGCTAAGATCGTATTTCTGCAATTTTGCACTTATTCGCGGGGCGCGAACTCACGCGAACAGTGCGAGCAAAATCCGCTGCTCGCGGATTTGCGGATTTTGCGGGAGATTCGCAAATCTCGCGGATTGCGAATTTACCGAAAATCCGCAAAATCCGCGAGCGAAACGGATTTTCCGCCCATGCTTAGTCCAGACTGGCCGTAGTGGGCACCAGGCATTTCCCCAGTGTGTCTAAGGGGTTTGGCCGGTTTTGTACCTTTGGGGACTGGTTTTGTTACTGGGGGCTGGTTTTGCAGTAGTGCTGTAATATCAGCTTCCTGTAACAAAAGTGGGAGCGGTGCTTCTCACTAGCCACCTCCCCACTCCAGGGCAGGTTGCTGTTCCCAGTCCGACTGTGACATCATAGGAGGCCTTGAGTTTTTTTGGATCAATGCACAGCCTTATTTTTGAATAAGTTTCTATTCAGATTAGCCTTGTTGAGGTGCTGCTGTTGGGTGACGCTTTCCGTCCCATGCGTCCTTTAACAATATATATAAGTGTGGCCAATGAACCATTGGTTACATCCCCAATAGGCACTCTGTGTGGGTTCCTCTTGGAATGAAGACTCCTACGTTTTTTTAATGTTTGATCTCCTTTTATTTTTGATTGTATTCATCATGGTTGGTTTTCAAATACTTTTGAAAATATTTCTCTTTTTTCATACACATTTCTTTTCAAAACAGATATATATTTCTAGGCTCCAATGCATTTCGGGCATCTCTTGCCCTTCCTCAGGGAGCAGTAGCTGTTAGGAATACAAATGTAATCACGATCACAACCCTTATATCTATACACTTTTAATCGTTTTTGTCAGTTGTTGAACTTCACACCATGCGGGGTTTTTTTATCGTGTGTTATAATGTGTGCAGGATAAAAGTGACCTTTACCACCCGCGCACTTGGAAAGGTTAAACAAAGTTGAAAGAAAAAAACGCACTTACATGAGAGTTGGAAAACGTCTGATTCCCAAATCTGCATGTGAAAAAATTACGCGAGTCAAAACAACGTTTACAACATAGCGCTTACGCCTGACATGCCGGCAGTGTTTTTCTGTTACTAACCTTGAAAGCTAGTAGGGTTTATTCAAAACGTGTATGCCGTGTCATTCGTCTGGTCACGCCGTCTACCGGTGTTCGTGCTCCGGTTCAGCTGATCCTAACAAGGGTTACTTCCGTGTCGCTCTGACGCGGGTATGAATACTGAAAACAGACTATGAAACGGGCTTCAAAGACAGACTACATGTTGAGTTCAGGGACGCTAGTAAATATATGAGACTACGTGTTAATATTCCGAAAAGTAAATATAAAAAGTGTAAAAAACGGAAAGCGTTAAAAAACGTGCCGATGTCAACAATAATGTTTTGTTGAGTGTAACATACCGATGTGGGCTGGATGGAGAGCTGATACTGGGTCATCCCTCAAGATAAATCAAATGTCCCCCAAGGTGCGTGTAGGAAAATGTGTTGTGATCTTTAAACATATTGTGTTAATTCACACAATTCTGTACCATTCAGACCAAATTATAGACAATGAATGTCTATTTCAAGTAAGGAATACATGTAACGTGTTATTACAGCAAATCGGGTTATGCTTGTTTACAGATAACAGGACAGTTCAATTCGTTCATTGAGTCCATTCGGTTTCAAGGATCCCAACTTATAGATCCAGTGGTTCTCTCTTCGCAAAAGAAATTGATTGTTGTCTCTTCCTTCTGTCTTTTCAACGATTTCCAACACCAAGAATTTTAATTGAGAAATGTTGTGATGGGCTTCCATGAAATGGGATGCAACCGTAGATTTGGTGTTTTTCGTGCGAATATTGGATTTGTGCTCTCCTATGCGTGTCTTAAGTTTTCTTTCTGTCTTGCCAATATAGACCTTACCACAGGGACATTTGAGTAAATAAATGACGTTGGAGGTGTCACAAGTTGCTGTAACTTTTAGTTTGATGTTGTGTCCCCTCATAGGGTGAGTTATCACGTTACCTGTAATGACATTATTACAATTGCTACAATTGTAGCACGGCCGTGTACCTATGTGTGGTGTTGATTCCGGTTTCTTTTGTTTAAGTATTTCACCCAAATACTTACCTCTGGTATAAGCGAACAATTGGGTTGACGTAAAAATGTTATTAAAATCGGGTTCCAAATTCAACATTGGCCAATGTTTAATTATTATTTTTTTGAATTGATTGCTAGATGTAGAAAATTTGGAAACCGCTACAATTCTCTGTTTGTCTGCTCTAACTTTTGGAGTGAGCAATTCTTCTCTCGTTTTTGTTGTTACGTTTTTTTCAGCATTTTTGATAACGGGCTCTGGATATCCTCTCTCTTTGAAACGTTCCCCCTTCTCTTTTATTCTTAGCGTCGCTTTTTGAGGATCTGAGGTAATTCGTTTTACTCTAGTCATTTGAGATAACGGAAGGTGATCCTTCAATGAAGTTTGATCACTCAAGTTTTCATCAAACTTCATTCTATGAGGGGACACAACATCAAACTAAAAGTTACAGCAACTTGTGACACCACCAACGTCATTTATTTACTGAAATGTCCCTGTGGTAAGGTCTATATTGGCAAGACGGAAAGAAAACTTAAGACACGCATGGGAGAGCACAAATCCAATATTCGCACGAAAAACACCAAATCTACGGTTGCATCCCATTTCATGGAAGCCCACCACAACATTTCTCAATTAAAATTCTTGGTGTTGGAAATCATTGAAAAGACAGAAGGCAGAGACAACAATCAATTTATTTTGCGAAGAGAGAACCACTGGCTCTATAAGTTGGGATCCTTGAAACCGAATGGACTCAATGAACGAATTGAACTGTCCTGTTATCTGTAAACAAGCATAACCCGATTTGCTGTAATAACATGTTACATGTATTCCTTACTTGAAATAGACATTCATTGTCTATAATTTGGTCTGAATGGCACAGAATTGTGTGAATTAACACAATATGTTTAAAGATCACAACACAACTTCCTACACACAACTTGGGGGACATTTGATTTATCTTGAAGGATGACCCAGTATCAGCTCTCCATCCAGCCCACATCGGTATGTTACACTCAACAAAACATTATTGTTGACATCGGCACGTTTTTTAACGCTTTCCGTTTTTTACACTTTTTATATTTACTTTTCGGAATATTAACACGTAGTCTCATATATTTACTAGCGTCCCTGAACTCAACATGTAGTCTGTCTTTGAAGCCCGTTTCTTAGTCTGTTTTCAGTATTCATACCCGCGTCAGAGCGACACGGAAGTAACCCTTGTTAGGATCAGCTGAACCGGAGCACGAACACCGGTAGACGGCGTGACCAGACGAATGACACGGCATACACGTTTTGAATAAACCCTACTACCTTTCAAGGTTAGTAACAGAAAAACCCTGCCGGCATGTCAGGCGTAAGCGCTATGTTGTAAACGTTGTTTTGACTCGCGTAATTTTTTCACATGCAGATTTGGGAATCAGACGTTTTCCGACTCTCATGTAAGTGCGTTTTTTTCTTTCAACTTTGTTTAACCTTTCCAGGTGCACGGGTGGTAAAGGTCACTTTTATCCTGCACACATTATAACACACGATAAAAAACCCCCGCATGGTGTGAAGTTCAACAACTGACAAAAACGATTAAAAGTGTATAGATATAAGGGTTGTGATCGTGATTATATTTGTATTCCTAACAGCTACTGCTCCCTGAGGAAGGGCAAGAGATGCCCGAAATGCATTGGAGCCTAGAAATATATATCTGTTTTGAAAAGAAATGTGTATGAAAAAAGAGAAATATTTTCAAAAGTATGTTTGAAAACCAACCATGATGAATACAATCAAAAAATAAAAGGAGATCAAACATTAAAAAACGTAGGAGTCTTCATTCCAAGAGGAACCCACACAGAGTGCCTATTGGGGATGTAACCAATGGTTCATTGGCCACACTTATAATTGTCATAGGAGGCCTGCCTGGGTTGAATATGGTGGTGATAGTGGATGATTGTAAGTCCAGCTTTATAGAGCCAGAGTGCCCTTTTTCCTCAAAGAGAAGCAGCAGGTGCGATATTAATAAGCAGGAGAACTTATTGTGGAATTCTGCAGGGAAACAGTGCAGCCCAGGGTTTTTTATATGGAAGCAGCTCTAAAGGCTGTCTGGAGCTCTGAATAACTTTTCCAGTTTGGCACATAGGGCCTCAGAAAGCGACTGCATGGGAAGATCTGCCACTATTGGGAGATCTGCCTCTAGTTTTGGAGGGGGTCTACAGCTATAAAGCATGGAATAATATCTGCAAAGGTTTCAGCTATCTCTGTGGCATTAGAAGAGAGACCATCTGAGGTCTGTATTGCTGTGACTATGCAGGGTCATTAGCGGTTCTGAGACAGACAATATTTAAGTTTTCATGCCTTGTTGCCATGCTTGTTTAGGCAATATTGGGCCAGGGAGTGAGCAATGCTGGCTGAATCTAAGATTTTGCATTTGAGTGGTTGCGAGGTCCACTCGGTGTTGCTCATCATCTGCTGACTCCCTTGTATCAGCGGAGAGTTCCAGTGCATGGATCCGTGCTTCCAGGACAGTAATTTCTATATTGTTCTCCATCTTGTGCCAATTGATGGCCGTCAAGGCCTTCCCACGGATCACTCTTTTAAAGACCTCAATGAGTAATTGCAGTCCACAGAGCATTGGTTAAGTTCTAAGTAGTCTGCAGTATAAGTTTGCAGCATTTCTACAAGAGATACCTCCCTCTGCCACCACACATTAAGTAGCCAGATCTCCCCTATTGCTCCCTGCTCAGTCTCAATCAGTAACTCGAATGATGCATGGTCTGAGAAGCTTGGTGGAGGGATATGAGTGGATTGAACGGGGAGGGGAATCTGGTTCTGGGGCGGGGATAGAACACAATGCCAGGGTAGGCCATTCCCCCTTTTGTTTTCTTTGGCTCTGTTTTGAAATCCCTGGTGTTTTGTGGGCTTGCTGTCTCCTGGGGGACAGATTGGGAGATAAAACCCCTACTCACCTCTGGGGGTGGGGAGGCAGAAAGTCTATTGGGTCGTGGGGTGGGGAGAGCATGGGCATTTTCCCAGGGTGGCACTCACCCCACAAAATATATTGCATAAATACAGTCCCTTGTGTCTATTGGTGTTTCTGCCCTGGGGGGGAGGGGCTTATTGCTAGTAATCACCCATATGTGCTCCCAAGGGGTGGCATATAGACTGTTGCTGCATTTTGTGGGGTCGAGGCATGGACATGTCCAAGTTTGGTAGCCCCAATGCCTATACATTTTTTTCTTAGATTTCTCTGGTGGGAAGATTGGGTGTAATAACCTCCATCTGCCCCCAAGGCAGGCAGGAAGAATGCTGTACTTTTTTGTGGGGTTGGGGCGTGGCATGCCCATTATAGACAGCCCCCACTCCTACATTTTCCTACTAAAAAGTGTTCCTGGTGTCAAATGGCCTTTCTGCCCCCTCTAAGGTAGAGGATCAGTGGTCATTACTCCCATTCGTCCCCAGGGGAGGGTCAGAAAGACTGATATTGGAAGGGGTGGGAGGAGAAAAAGCCCTTGCCCATGGGGCTGGTTCCCCAAAATCACTGGTGTCTAGTGGTGTACCCCCGCTTGGGGATCGCTTTGCCATGTCAATCCCCAGTACGGGACTCCACTAGGCAACGATATCACTGGAAAGGAGAGCGTCATCCCTTTTCAAAGATACTGCTCCTTATAGAACCAATTCTTGGGTGGTCTGGCATATGCCACCAAGCACTGATTTAGTGAAAGTAAAACAAGCCCATCGGCCCCATTTAGTCAAGTCAAGTCAAGTCAAAGAATTTATATAGCGCGCTACATACCCAGAGGGTTTCAAGGCGCTTGAGAAGGGGTGGGGAATTACTTGTCAAATATCCAGGTTTTAAGTTGCTTTCTGAATGCTAGGTGGTTCTGGGTAAGGCGAAGGTGGGTGGGAAGTGAGTTCCAGGTTTTAGCTGCCAGGTAGGAGAAGGATCTGCCTCCCATGGTGGTTTTGTTGATGCGAGGTACCGTGGCGAGGGCTTGGTTGGATGATCGTAGTTGGCGGGAGGGGGTGTAGAAGGACAGTCGTGAGTTGAGGCATTCTGGTCCGATTTCGTAGAGTGCTTTGTGTGCGTGGGTTAGGAGCCGGAGAGTGATCCTCTTATTGACGGGGAGCCAGTGGAGGTTTTTCAGGTGACCAGAGATATGTTCTTTACGTGGGATGTCTAGTATGAGCCTGGCTGAGGCGTTTTGGATTCGTTGGAGTTTTTTCTGGAGTTTAGCGGTAGTACCGGCGTAGAGGGTGTTTCCATAGTCCAGTCGGCTCGTGACCAGAGCGTGGGTGACCGTTTTCCTAGTTTCGGTGGGGATCCAACGAAAAGTTTTTTTGAGCATGCGAAGAATGTTGAAGCAGGATGAAGAGACGGCGTTGACTTGTCTGTTCATTGAAAGTGAGGAATCCAGGATGACGCCCAGGTTCCGAGCGTGGTCCGTTGGGATGGGTGCTTTTCCAAGGGCTTCTGGCCACCACGAGTCGTCCCATGCGGAGGGGGAGGTACCTAGGATGAATACTTCAGTTTTATCTGAGTTCAGTTTCAGGCGGCTGTGTTTCATCCATTCGGCTACTTCTTTCATTCCTTCGTGTAGGTTAGTTTTGGCGGTGTTAGGGTCATTGGTGAGTGATAGGATCAGTTGGGTGTCGTCCGCGTAGGAGATGATGTTGAGGTTGTGTTGGCGTGCGATGGCCGCGAGGGGGCTCATGTATACGTTGAAAAGGGTGGGGCTGAGTGAAGATCCTTGTGGTACGCCGCAGATGACTTCAGTGGCCTCCGATTTGAATGGTGGAAGGCGGACTCTCTGGGTTCTTCCGGTGAGGAACGAGGTGATCCATTCTAGTGCTTTTCCTTGGATTCCGTTGTTTCTGAGGCGCTGTAGAAGGGTGTTGTGGCAGACTGTGTCAAAGGCTGCGGAGAGGTCGAGGAGGATGAGGGCGACTGTGTCTCCATTGTCCAGTAGAGTTCGAATGTCGTCTGTTGCAGCGATGAGGGCGGTCTCCGTGCTGTGTTTAGCTCGGAAGCCGGACTGTGAGGAGTCGAGGGAATTGTTGGCTTCGAGGAAGGCGGCGAGCTGGTGGTTGACAGCTTTCTCGATGACTTTGGCCGGGAATGGAAGGAGCAAGATGGGACGGTAGTTTTTGAGTTCGGTGGGGTCCGCTGTGGGTTTTTTCAGGAGGGCGCTGAGTTCAGCGTGTTTCCAGCTTTCCGGAAAGGTGGCGGAGTTGAGGGAGCAGTTGATGGCGTCTCGGAGGTGCGGTGCTATGATGGAGTCTGCTTTGTTGAAGATGTGGTGAGGGCAAGGGTCTGTGGGGGATCCTGAGTGGATGGAGTTAATCAGGCGGATGGTGTCCTCAGTGGAGATTGGGTTCCAGTCGTTAAGGATGTTCGGGGGGGGTGAAGGTCCAGCATGTGGTTGGGTGGGTTGGTCTCCGGGTTTGTTGTCGAAGCTGTTGTGGATGTCTGCAATTTTGTTGTGGAAGAAAGAGGCTAGGGAGTCGCAGAGGGCTTGAGAGGGGGGATGTCGTTAGAATTGGCCGAGGGGTTGGTAAATTCCTTGACGATGTTGAAAAGTTCCTTGCTGTTGTGGGCGTTGCTGTCTAGTCGGTCTTTGAAGGCAGTTTTCTTGGCCTTTCGGATTAGTTGGTGGTGTATGCGGGTGGCGTTTTTGAAGGCGTCCTTGGTGCTGGTGGTTGGGTCTTTTTTCCAGGCCTTCTCAAGGGAGCGGCAGAGTTTCTTGGATTTTTTGAGATCATCGTTGAACCAGGAGGCCTTCTTGCTGCCTAGTTTGGTTTGTCGTTTTTTCAGTGGTGCTAGGATGTCGGCGCTGTTGGATAACCATAGTGTGAGGTTGGTGGCGGCTTGGTCGGGGTTTGAAGGGTGGGCTGGGGGGTTAAGAAGAAGCGATGAGGAGATCTGGTCGATGGTGATTTTGTTCCAGCTTCTTTGCAGAGTTGGTTGGGGGTGGTTGTTGGATTTGGGCTTGTTGTAGGTGAAGTGAACGCAGCTGTGGTCGGTCCAGAGGAGAGCCGTAGTGTGTCTGAAGGAGACATGGTTGCTGGAGGTGAAGATTGGGTCGAGTGTGTGACCTGCGATGTAGGTGGGGGAAGTGACCAGTTGTTTTACAGTAAATAAAATGAGAAAGACTAAGGCTGCTGGGGAAGCTCTTCATGATCAGCCATGCCAAAGCTAAAATATAGGAATCTAACTGGGGATATTCACAAGACAGACTTTTATATCCCTCCCCAGTGTCAACCAATGGCTGTCAGACGCACTGGGGAGGGTATGCTACTGTTGACCATTGGCCGACACCCACACTTGAGGCACACTCTATTTGTTTGTTTTTACATACAATAGTGGACAATTTCATAAAATATATAATATAGATTTCATCATAATGTGTGCAGAGGCTCTGATATTATATAGTCACTCAACAGCCTATTTGTTCTTCCTCGGTGGGAGAGAACAGAGGGTCCACTTTAATAGTCCAAGGAGCCGACCAGGCAGAGAACCAGTGAGTACAAAAACATCCATTCACTCATTGACGTAACAACTAGAAATCACTCTGGACAACTCCATCTGAACAACTCAGTAGGGAGGGGATTCTATCATGTTGGGATCCCCTAATGGGGGTGTCTGGGCGAGGGGGGGAAAAGGGTGAGAAGGGGGATCTTTTTTTAAAAAAAGGGATGTGTCTGAATCACTATGAGGTCATTTAGTAGGGAGCAGGTACTTACCAATTTACAAGCAATACAAGGAAAGGAGTATGTTTCACGATGGATTACATGTACTCCCAGCATCAATAAAAGGCAGATATCTAGGGAAGAAGTCACACCTCATGAAACAACTAAATCTACTCCCTTAGGGGGGAAGAAGAGGAGATCTAAGATCGCTAGTCCCAATTTATCATATAAGGGATTACATACCTTTTAATGAGAGGTCCTCTCCTGCGTAGGCGACGACAGAGACTTATTTTGTGCGCAGGGGGTTCTGGAATCTGTAGTCAGGTCAGGATTCGTAAATGCTTGATACGATTAAGGAGGGTCTGGTGGAAAAGAATATATATATCTATGAATGTATGTAGCCTAATCGCCTGGCATTCTTAAAGGACTTTTGCTAGGTACTATCCAGTCCTAATGCGACAAGTTCCATACAGGCTAGAGAGTACATTTTCTTAAATAGTAGATGTGCAAAAACTGCTGGATCAGAGGGTTCACATTCTCTCTTGGGGGGAGCCGTGCCGTCTTCAATTAAGCCAGAGGAGGTCTTTCGTGAGATGTATGAATTATCTGCAAGGGATAGTCATGAACTTTAAGAGAGTACGTATGGGGCTATGCTTGGCTGGTTTGAATCTATGGCCGTTTTATGTCTTATAGAGATGGTTTACGGGAAAAATAGATCTAGGGGCAGAGGATAAGAACAAGAATAAAGAGGTACATAGGGAAGATCCCAAACAGATTTGCAGAACACTGTATAGATGTATTAAAAACGGAAGCTGACAGCAGGATGCATAGAGGGGCGGGTAATAGTTTCACACCCTAGAGAGGGAAAAGGAAAATACAGGGGAGGGAGGGATGGACTCATTAGACCAGAATGCTTCGCGTTGTCATTAGATGGCGCAGTCTAGGGAATAGCACTCTTACCTAGTTGCCAGAGTTCTTCTACGGAAAGATACGTGAAGCGGATGCAGTCAAAGACGGAATATGTAGGCAATGAGACTACGGACCTGCAGTAAGTGTAAACATTTCAATTAGATGAATCAGGTCTGATAAAAACGTGCGAGGAACAACAAAACTTGTCACGGATCTAGAGATTCACGGGTGGCAAGGGAGGGGGGGAGGGCGCGCGCTTTACCTGGGTTATAGGGCTCCAACCGGACCGCAGGGCGGCGTCCTCTCTCGGGGATAAGTTGAGCAGAACTGGTGAGACGGCGGATGGACCTTTTAAGGTTCCGTCCTTGATGAATTTCCGGTGAGTTCTCAGACACCACAAGGGTGACGAACACTAGATGGCTCGTAATCAAGGCAACGGCCATCTTAGAGTGGATAAACTTCGTGAGCAGGTATATAGATAAGATATCCACTAGAGTAAGGTACCAGGAACGGTGTCCTAGTCACAGCCGAATATAGGACCGGGGGCATTCTAAAAAGATGGCCATTATTCACAGAGTATTATCAGGCATAGCTAGAAGAGCAGATAATTAGTGGCCCATGGTAACAGTGGCGGCCATCTAGGAGAGGAGAAACCTCTCGAGTAGATATGAACACAATGCACGGGTTTATGGAATTAGGGGCAGCTAGAGAGATCGCTCAAAGGATCACATTATGAAAGAATGGATAAATTCGCCAGTCAGCGAATCTACTAATAGGAAGTGCCAGGGGGGTGATCTGAATCACAGGAGGGCATTGGACCAGGGGCATTCTTCATTGTGGCCTTTTTTCACAGAGTTGAACATGAATATCCAGAATACCTCCCTCTTTTGCGTAGGCTGATGGAATCAACCCCCAGTTTGGCCATTATTTTCTCCAGAATAAACCATTGGAGTTCTCCTTCAGTGTGGTGTTTATCAAGCCAATGAGTGACCATAGGGGCAGAAGTTTTCTTGTTTTGGATATTGGACTTGTGTTCACCGATCCTGAGACGGCATTCACGTCCGGTTTCCCCTACATAGGGGAGATCACAGCGACAGAGGATCAGGTAAATAATGTTTGCAGTGCGGCAGTTGGTAGTTTTTTTGTTGTGTGCTACCGATATGGTACGCTCAGTGGTGCTTACTGAGTCGCCTATTATGGCATGGGGCAAGCATGGCATGTGCCACATCGATGATTGCCAAAAATAGGGTAATGGCAGTTTGGATACTGGGGGAGGGGCTCCGGCATTTTGCCCCTGACAAGATGTTTTCTTAAGTTTCTGTTCCTCTTGAATGCAAATATGGGTCGGCCAAGAGGGGTTTTGTCTTTCTCCAGGTTGAGAAGATGCCAACTGGAATTTATGATCTGCCGCACTTTGTGGTTCATATTGGAATGGTGAGTGATGAACACCAGTTGTTCCATGGGCTCAGAGTGTTTAGGGAGGAACATAAGATCTCGATTGGCATATCTGGCTCTTTTGAATGAATCCTTGATGAGTTTTCTGGGGTAGCCTCGGTGTAGCAATTTTTCTTTCAAGGTATCGGATTGGGATAGATAGTCAGGTATGTCCGTGCAATTTCTTCGAATTCGGAGTAACTGACTTTATGGAATACTTTCCTTTTGGCTCCTTGGGTGAAAACTGCTGTATTGGAGTAGGGTATTCCTGGCTGTGGGCTTGGTATATAGAGTTACTCTTAGGGTGTTGTCCTGTTGTTCAACCCAAGCGTAAGTTGGGATCCGCTTCATTCAGCCAGATAATGAATTCCTCCAGGGATCTATGGTCCCCTTTCCAGATAAAAAAGACACCAACTCCTAACGTTCTCATAGAAGGGGGCCATTTCATTGAAGATGTTACTTCGTTCAAATTCACTCATATGCAGGCAAGCAATGCTAGGGGCACAGCTGGCCCCCATATTGACACCATTAGTTTGTCTGAAAAGGGAGTTGTTGAATTCGAAGTATCTTTCATAGAGTACCAAATCAAGGCACTGCAATATGAACTCCGTGTTGGTAAAATCTGATCTGGTAGTTAGTATTTTTTCAATGGTGTTGTATGCCCCTCTCTGAGGAATGTTAGAATAGAGCGATTCGACGTTGAGGGTGACAAGCAACTCCCGGTTGTCGAAATACGGGGTTCCTTCCACCAGGCTGATAAAATGTCCCGTCCGTGTCTCTGACATATGATTCAAGTTCAATAACCAAAGGTTGAAGGAATTTGTCTATGTACTTAGACAGGGGTTCGGTCGCCGATCCTATGGTAGAGACTATTGGTCGTAAAGGAGGATCGGTACAGTTCTTGTGTGTTTTGGGGACCCCATATATAATAAGCATTCTGGTGGTACTGGGGGTCAGGAATTCTGCCTCAGATTCGCAGATCCAATTCATGTCCACAGCTCTTTGAACAAAAGTCAGGATTCGATGTTTAAGTTGTTGTTCAGGATTTGAAATGATCTTTTGGTAGTGACCCGAAAGGGAGAGGAGGTCATTCATTTTGTTGGTGTAATCGGAGGTATCGTAAAATGACAATACCCCCCCACCCCCTTGTCGCAGGGTTTGATGGTGATGTTTCTATTATCCTTCAGAGCCTTGAGGATAGCGTCTTCGTCCCTAGAGAGGTTGGAGTTGGGGGTGGGTACATATTTAATCATTTTTTATACCTTTACAGTCACTACCTTTTCAAAGATATTAACCTCTGGGCCGAGCATGTCAAGGGAGGGGGTGAAACAGGAAGGGGGTTTTAAGCCAGATTTGTTATCTTGAACTTGAGTGTGGGACTGATCCAAGAAATATTTTTTCAGGCGAATCTTTCTAAAGAAGAGATGGAGGTCCTTGGTAAATTCGAACTTATCAAAGTTTGATGAGGGGACAAATGACAATACTCGAGTAAGAAGATTCGTGGCCATGGGGTCTATTTCTTTGTGGGTGAGATTGAACACAGGGATACCTTTTATGTTTTCCAATATTGATGACTGCGGGTCTGGACATACATCTGAGGCTGTCCCCGACCCGGATGGAAATTCCTCGATTGGGGGTTCCTGGGGGCGGACGTGGGTTGCTCCGGCGGTTCCCTAAAAAACGATTCTGAGTGTTGTTACGCTCATAGCCTCCGGCTCTATTGGATCTATTAGTGTAATATCCATGATCAAAGTTAGGATCATATTGTTCCTGATTTTCCCCCTCTGAGTCAGTTGTATCTGAGAAGGTAGTAACCCTTTTATTGCCCCAACGGGTG
Organism: Lissotriton vulgaris; assembly: GCF_964263255.1. Classification (NCBI taxonomy): domain Eukaryota; kingdom Metazoa; phylum Chordata; class Amphibia; order Caudata; family Salamandridae; genus Lissotriton; species Lissotriton vulgaris. The sequence continues at coordinate 1,184,757,365 of NC_141691.1, forward strand.
GCCTGTGCTCGTTGATTGCCTTCCTCCTGATTGGAATAATATCCTGTCGATAAGTAGGGGTAGGCCCGTTCCTGAGAGTAAAGACGAATATCTTTGCAGAGCTTGTCCGTTTTTCTTTTTAGGAGGTATTCTGTGAAAGAGTTTAGTTCCTGGTGTATTTCTTCCAATTTGCTTTTGCCGAGGTCGACTGCATTGGCATCCCTCAGTTTGTTTTCTAATTCCAATATCTCTTTGTTGAGAGCGGCAATCACTTCCCGGGCAGTTTTCACGATAAGCATCATATAGTCCCTGGAGCAACGGTTGGAGATGAGAGCCCATCGCTCCAGGAACTGTCCGATCTCCACGAAAAGGCCCGGTATTTTACGTACTCTCAAATCTATAGGGATAGTGCCTGATCTCAGGTAGTCCAACATGAATTGGGCGTGTAATTTCATTCTCTTACTTTTTTTCTTTAGATTAAGTAACTTAGTCCAGTCCCCATCAAGACCCCTGGGGATGGGGAACTGTGGATTGGCGTTAATGGGGGTACCTATCATTTTGGCAAAATCCTCGTAGTTAAATCCAAAGGTCTTTATGCTGTCCATATTCGGTATAAGGTCGCACACTAGACCGGGGGAGTTCACTCACTCTGCACAGTCACTCACACACTCAAGCACACTAGTAGGCTGCTCTGGTTGTCAATACCCAGAAAGACCCCCACAGCACAGGGCTGTGAAGAAACAACAAAATAGAAGAGGGTTCCCCAAGGGGATTTAGGATACTGGCAGGTAAAAAGGGGACAAGCACAATACAATAGAATCAGCAACTACCCTGCCAGGGAATATTTTATGGTCCCTAAGAGGATCATTAAGTATCAGTAGATGGTGACATGAAATATGTATCAGAGCCAAATGCACATCAAACAAAGTTCATTTTCACTTTTTGGATTTATTTATTAAATTCATATAAAAAGTTCATCTATATCATTAGGATTGACACAGGTTAAATTTAACTCAGCAATTCGAATAAGATGGACACAATAGTGGTTTTAACATGATCCATTGGTAGTACCAAGCAAAATATATACACGTCCCACACGCTCCCAGACTCATCCACTAAATTCACACTTACTTTCAGACTCACCAGTTACAGATATACACAGTCACATACATAACATTCATAGCGGTACATCAGGACCTGCAGAAGGGATATCATATAGCTGCATAGGCAACAGTCAGATTATGGAGGCAAGTAGATTAAGGGGAGATAGTTTGACAAAAACTCAACTTTAAGCCATCCACAATGATCACGCCGACGCGTGTTTCGGTGTTGTGCCTATTTAGGCTGCACCTTCATCAGGGCGGTGATGACCAGGGGGTGGGGACTCACACACTGTAGATAAAAATGTTCTATTATTAAAATGGCATATAGATGTAAGGAAGTACAATGGATAAACACCTTTGCAATCTACATGGCATGTATTTCAACACGGTGTACAAAAATACAATAGTGGACAATTTCATAATATATATAATATTTATTTAATCATAATGTGTGCAGAGGCTCTGATATTATATAGTCACTCAACAGCATATTGGTTCTTCCTCGGTGGGAGAGAACAGAGGGTCCACTTTAATAGACCAAGTAGCCGACCAGGCAGAAAACCAGTGAGTACAAAAACATCCATTCACTCATTGACGTAACTACTAGAAATCACTCCGGACAACTCCATCCGAACAACTCAGTAGGGAGGGAATTCTATCATGTTGGGATCCCCTAATGGGTGCGTCTGGGGGAGGGGGGAAGTGGGGGAGGAGGGGGATCTTTTTTTTAAAAAAGGGATGTGTCTGAATCACTATGAGGTCCTTTAGTAGGGAGCAGGTACTTACCAATTTACAAGCAACACAAGGAAAGGGGTACGTTTCACGATGGATTACATGTACTCCCAGCGTCAATAAAAGGCAGATATCTAGGGGGAGAAGTCACACCTCATGAAAAACTAAATCTACTCCCTTTGGGGGAAGAATAGGAGATCTAAGATCGCTAGTCCCAATTTATCATATAAGGGATTACATACCTTTTAATGAGAGGTCCTCTCCTGCGTAGGCGACAACAGAGATTTTTTTGTGCACAGGGGGTTCTGGAATCTGTAGTCAGGTCAGAATTCATAAACGCTTGATAGGATTAAGGAGGGTCTGGTGGAAAAGAATATATATATCTATAAAAATATGTAGCCTAATCGCCTGGCATTCTTAAAGGAGTTTCGCTAGGTACTATCCAGTCCTAATGCGGGAAGTTCCATACAGGCTAGAGAGCACCTTTTCTTAAATAGTAGATGTGCAAAAACAGCTGGATCAGAGGGTTCGCCTTCTCTCTTGGGGGGAGCCGCGCCTTCTTCAATTAAGTCAGAGGTGGTCTTTCGTGAGATGTATGGATTATCTGCAAGGGATAGTCATGAACTTTAAGAGGTACGTATGGGGCTATGCTTGGCTGGTTTGAATCTATGGCCGTTTTATGTCTTATAGAGATGGTTTACGGGAAAAATAGATGTAGGGGCAGAGGATAAGAACAAGAATAAAGAGGTACATAGGGAAGATCCCAGACAGATTTGCAGAACACCGTATAGATGTATTAAACACGGAAGCTGACAGCGGGATGCATAGAGGGGCGGGTAAGTATCATCCCACTCCAATCCCCTTAGGTCCGGGGGAAGATGCAAACCCCGACATATAGGGCACAAGATAGACTGCTGTCAATTCACACATAAGCCCAGTACTCCCCCTTACTGATTTAGCAATTCTACGGCCCCTGCCAGAAGCATATCTACATCATGTATGAGCAATATCATTGGCATATAAGGCAATTTGATGAATCGACTCCTGGATCTCCAAACCCCTGTAACAGTCATCAGATCTTTCACTACATGCTAAGGCCTTATCCACCAATATGAAGACCAATGGGAAAAGCGGGCACCCCATCTACATTCCCGCCCCACCGTGTACATCTCCGAAATCTCTTTGCCACTCTTCACTTGGGCTCTAGGACTCGAGTATTGAAGACTAGACCAGCTCACAAAACTGGGCCCAAACCCCACATTCTCTATCACACGATTAAAAAAAATACAATCTAGACTATCAAAGGCCTTCTCAATTACTACTGCCATCACCACCACCTTTCCCTTATCAGAGGTGTCATCTGTCATCAGCACCAAAAGTCACCAGATATTGAGAGTGGTGTTGCGCTCTGGGATAAACCCCTCCTAGTCCACGGCGATCAACCGAGTCATGTAGGGCAGCAGCCGTTTTGATAGAATACGACTTAAAATATTATAATCAATATTAAGCTTTGGCCTGTAGGCCCTCACACCATGGGATGGGCGGCCAGGCTTCAACAGCTGAATCACTAGTGCCTCACAGGTAGAAGCCGGCAGATGACCAATAATCTGTGCTGCACTGTATATCTCTAACTATTTGAGAGCAAGGTCCTTAACATATGTGGCACTGAACTCCATTGGGAGTCCATCTTTCCCAGACACATTTCCCCAGACCATATTCTGCACCGCAACTTTAACCTTCCAGAGTATAATATCACCCCCCAACTTCTCAGCCTCCACCCGAGTAATCATCTCCAGTAGGTCCAAAAATGTGTTCACCTGCATGTGGCCCATGCTCGGGGTCCCCACATACAGAGAGGTTTAATGTTCTCCAGATTTATCATTAATGTTGTCCTGCTCATTGATTGGCTCCTCTGCTCTCACTCAAGTTCCAAGATCATGGAACCCCTCTTGGACAGATTAGCTAGCCACTAGACCTGGGCAGCAAACTCCACTTCTGTGGGTGGAGTTCACTGAGTTTTCCGAACTTCATGCTCTGCTTGGATATGGAGTTCAACAAAAACTCTGTCTACTCCACATGGCGGAGTTCCCAGGCGCTCAGGCCTCATTGGGCTGGGCTTTATTTTTGGATTCATGGTAACTCCAATTGAGTGCTTGCGAGTTGGAACACTGGAAGTGGATGGTAACTGTCCTGCACTGCTCTTGGACAATACTTCTGGCAAAAAGGATAGGTTTTGGAGCTCCTAGCGCAACCAGTCCAGCATGTTGCCACTGGTTCAATGAATTAAACAAAACTGCACTAGGATGTTGCTGAGGCTCCACTTGACAATGGAGTTTGCTTTACTTGTGGCCTTGCGTTGCCTGTTGGGAACCGAGGAAAGAAGTTGAGGAATTCTGCTCCCTAGTTAGCCAACATGTTACGTTAACTGCTCATTCAGCTGTTAAATTCAAGTTGGCTTTGGAAGGAGATTTACAGAATGAGTCTTGGCTCAAGCAGCTTTCACTGGCCAGCACTGCAACCTGAGTTCAATAGATTACATGCTGCAGGTGTGTGCATGTTTGCAGCCATTGGTTTCGATTTACAACACTATCTAGAATCAATTGGAAGTTTTAACTGCAATTCCCTGAATGCATTCCTATTGCAAACTAAGAGCATCCGATTTAACATAGTCATATAGTAAGCGAAGCCCTGAAAGCCTGTGGCTGCAGGGTTATTTTAATGTACTATTGTGCTGGTCTGCTCTTGGGACAAGTGCTAGTTTTCCGAGCTGCCCACCAGCTCGAGCAGCACAAGACGAGACAAGCCTCTTGTGGGTGGGGCGGATCATGGCAGCCTCATAGGAACGTTCGGCCTTTCTAAATCCACCCTCAAAGGCCCTGACAGGTCTTTGTTAAGACTTAGGAACCAATTACGATCTTGTTAGGAAACTCTTCTGATCGAATCGTTTTGAAATAGTTTCTGAACGAATTGGGTCCTGCAAGTCTGGCTGACCGATTAAGATGCTTCAGTACATTGTTTGGTCAGATTCCCATTGACTTAAATGGGAGCCTGTGTTTCAAATGAGAGCACAGGCTCCCATTGTAGAACGGGTCATTGGGGAAAACCATCAACCCTGGGACGGCCACCCCATAGTGCCTGCCACACTGTGAAATGTGGTACCGAGGGTTCCCATGGGTACCTCCATGGGCCTCAACCGGAGGCGTTTGGGTGAAGCTGGGCCTGCTATGGGCTCCCAAAGTCAGATTCTGAAAGCTGTTTCGTGTTGAGCAGACTGAATTGGAATGGCTGTCCAAATTGGTCATCGTAATCGCTCATTCAAAAACCGTGTCCATAGAGCTGAAAGATACCACTCTGAAAGACTCAGGCTCTCCGAATGCCATTTGTAACCGGTTTGGACAGCCCGAACGGTTTCCTTGCATTGTAATCGGTGGTTGGGAATTGTGTCCGATACGGTCGGAAACATAGGTTCCGATTTGGATTAGCTGAATCTGAATCCCATTCAGAGCCTTTCCGGCTCTAAATGGGATTCGGGCATTGTAATCAGCCCCTTAGATGGATAGTCACTGTGACTCAGGTAGCTCAAGGAAATTAGCGGAATCTAACTGAGCTTTTCTTTAACTCTGAGGACTTTTACTAAATGAATCTCCACTAGCTCTACCCAGGCCTACCAGCCACACCAGTAGGGACCCCGTTTAGTACCTTTCTGCATGGATCCAGACCATATAGTCCTGGTAGTCAAAGCAATGGAGCCTTTCAACATGTCCTGTTAGTGCTTACCTTGGTGTCTAGCGGGAATTCTGCAAAGCTAAGTTCCCCAACCCAGCCCTTTCTGCACCACCTCCTTGTGTGTTGACCTCATGAAATAAAATTTGCTGTACTCCCATCGCTTTTGCGATACAGCGCCCCTAGATCACAGCTTTAAAAGCATCCCACTCAAGCAACGGCACGGAAGCCATGGACGCATTATCCTCAAAGTAACTCCTCATCTACTCCCCAATTGGCTGACGGAAGACTGGGATGTCCATCGCCTCGACCCTCAAACACCAATCTGGGATGCGGAGGCACGACAACTCCCATTTCAGGGAGAGCAAAACCAGATTATGATTGGAGAGCATTCTCACCATATACTGACATTCTGCACAATCACACATACCCTGAGTGTTCAAAGGAATGTGTCAAAACAGACATGCAACTCATGCATACCTGAATAGAAAGAGTAGTCCATGTCCAGCGAGTGAGTGCACCGCCATGAATCCACATGTACCCACTGAAGCTGCAAAAGTGAAAACATCTGCACCAACTAGACAACTGGGGAGTCAGATAAAGGTGGATGGGATCTATCTGGTGTAGAGTCTTCAACACTATTTAAATTCCCTCCCAAAAGCACAATGTGCAGCAAGAATGGAGCCAGGACCCTAAAATACTCATCCAGACTCCTCTCTTGGAGGCATATTATCAAGAACGGCGTTAAAATTATCGCCAGTTTAGCGGCATAAAACTGCCACTAAAACGGTGATAATTGTCTTGATAATATGCCCTTGAGAATTCCACTTGAAGCCCATGTTCACACCAGAACATGGGCTTATATCGGAATTCTCACGGGCCTATTATCAAGCCCATTATTGCCGTTTATGGCAGTTTTCTGCAACTAAACCGGTGATAATTTTTAACCCTGTTCTTGATACTATGCCCCTTGGTTCGTGTTAGGGGCATAAATACTGACCACTGCCAGGTCTCAGACTGCAAGCCTGCCCAAGACCACTGCAAACCTCCAAGCTGGATCTGCTATCTCCCCAGTCTTTTGAAAAGGAATTCCTGGGTCTATCTACAAAAGAACTCCCCTTGCATATGCAGAGTAGCAGGTCTTACCCCACTAGTATTTATTGAGAACAATTATATCGGTCTCTGTAAAAGGTTAATATCCAATTCCGCCTTTTGATATAGGTAGACACTTTGTAACGTTTGTACATGGTATTATGCTGTTGAACATTCCAGGATATACATGTATATGTCATTGGGGCAGCCAAAGGTGGATGAAATACATGGAGCCCGCCAACACACCCAGGCCCATGACTCATAGAGAACGCATCGACAGGCACTGCCAAACTAAGAAATATTACTGAACTCCCCAACCCCAGAAGAAGAAGGAAACATACCCCCATCCAAACAGTATGTTAAGAACAAGCATAGGTGCAGACAATTCATGCATAACAGCAGTAGGAGAGTACGCCAACTTGGGACAGCGTTACAGAACACTATCCAGAAGAATCAAGTACATCATTTATACACTTGAGTAGCCAACTCACATGCAAAGTTGGAGTAGCTACCGTCCACCCTGTAGTCCCCCATCACAGCTCCAATCACTGAAGTAGCAATCCGTGCTGTTTAGAGGCGATCATCAGCATTACGAGGCTTAGCCTGAGACAATACATGACCTAAGTCCAGTTTTCTGGTCTTCCATCCTAAATTCTAAAGTCTTAACTCCACCGTCCATGTCGGCTGGGGGCCCTCGCATTGATTCCATCCGACAAGTCTCCAAATATACGTTAAGTGGTCGCTACTGCTAGCTGTCACTGGTCATCTCGCAGAAGCTCCAGATCTGCCACCATGGTATCTATTTTCAGCTCAAGGGCCTCCTGTGAGTCTGTAATCGCCTGCAAAATTGCATCCTGCATTGTCCCAAGTTGTCCCTAACCAGGGCTGATACAGGCTGGCCGGCTACACTGCTCACAGGGGTAGGGGGGCGGCGGGAGTATGTTGAATCCTTTTTTATGTAGTCTTTTCCCATGTTGCATACTTCCTGGGGCATCAGTAAGTCGTCCACAAAGCTCCCACAGGCAACACCTGGTGTACCTTCTGTCAGAGGGTGGGTTGTTCAATCTTTCCCCAAATTTTGAAAGGATGGGGGTCATCAGTGCCTTCAGACCCAGATTGCCTCACAAGGGGGAACAGGCAGCAGGCAGGGGGTCTCCCTGCGCACATCCATCCGCCAGGGGCTCTAGGACCAGTGCCTTCCCCTCTGTATCACAGCTCCATTAGGATTAAAGCTGGGCCCGCCCACTAGCTTTCGCCGCCATCAAAGATCCCCATTCAAACCAAGCTCCCTTCAGTCCCTGGGCACCCCTTCATCTCTTGGGCCCCATAATAACCACTGGCAGCGCCCACCTTGCCTGGATTCCAGTATTCCCTTCCGACCATTTAAACCCAGCGGTGACAGCATTATATAGTACATTTGGTGTTGTACAGTCTATGTCAGGCATTTTTATTTGCAATCAGCAACCTGATAAAAAGCTCACCAGGAGATGATTTCAGGTTCCTATATAAAATACAGGGACAGCCCATTGTTGTAAAACTCGCATTTTGGTTTTTTCTTACGAAGCAGAGCCTTTTCATTGGCCGGTTCGTGATGTGTAGCACCACTAACAATAACCATTGCTGCCAGGGAAGAACTTGTGATAAATTGATGGGATGGCTGCATTCCCCTACTAGAGAAAAATAATTTGTAGGCATTGCGAAGTGTCTGATTTTATCTGCAGCATTTGCAATTTACATTATTGAAAATAATGATTAGAGTCAGATCACTGAAAGGGTAATGCCTGAAGATATCTGCACAGGTATGAATATTCTAATATAAAAAAGGCATCCAGGATGGAAATCACTAGCTTTTAAAAATAAATGTTCCATCTTTTGAAATGGAAAAAAAAGAACATTATCTGAATTTCTATGGTTCAAAAATCCTTGCCATTTAAGTTTTCACTTTGGAGAAGTTAAATTATGCTTGTAGAAAGAAGTGAGATTACTTTCAGTGATGATTTTAAAAAGTAAATTGCCTAAAACATATAAATTTGGATGGCATACAGTGCCCATTTTGAAGAAAACGCAATACATGGTATTTTCGTACTAATTGATACAGCAATAATACACTTTTTATTTTAAACTGCAACACTTCTGTAAAGGTAGTGCAGATGCCATTAATTAGGAAAATCTCATTTGACCTTCAAATAAACCAGACTGCCATTATGCTCGTTCTATTTTAAGGTTTCCAAAAAAACAAACGCTTTTTTGAAACTTAAAACAAATAATAAAACGTTATTCAGCTACCAATACTAGATGACGACATGGACTCTAACGTTATGTGTCAGCCACGCCCCTCATATACAAAAGGGCCTATTAAGAACTTAGACAGGGTAGAGGTCATCTTCTCCACCTTCCAGCCTGACTGCCACCTGTCAAATGAAGAAATGTCTGTTTGTCAGTAGTCTCCATGCCTTCCCGCACTTGGGCCATTTGGCTGCGCTGCGTGAATTCCAAAGCACAGGGATGCGTCATATTCACAACAATATGACTATTCCTCTGCTCTTCCCTGCGCCAGCAAACAATTAGCTGCCTTGCGCCGACATGGGCACCCTTGCACCAAGGTTCAAGGAGGCCTGTGTCACAGGTATTAATGTTTACGTGAAAGAAGGTGTCCCTTCTTGCACATAAACAATCTTAAATAACGTTTTGAAACTTTTATGTGCGCTACATTAGCACAAATAGAAGTTGCAAATCGTATTTTTTTTAAATGACTGTTTATGTGCAGGAAGCTACACTTTCCTGCACATAAGCAATCAGAAGAGCTGATTTACTTGTTCTATGTGCATGGAAAGAGGTAAAAAAACGAGGAGAAATGAGCACGCGGGGAGGCATAGCATTCAGACCAGCCATGACCCATGCAGGTAAGAGCAGTGGGGCCAGATGGGAGGGGATTTCGGCAGGCGATGACGAGGGAAAATTAAAGAAATAATTAATTTTCCTTCATCGTCGTGAGTCGGGATCCACCTCACCCAGCCCCACAGCCCCACTGCTCTTACCTACACAGGCCGCAACTGATTCAGATGCATTTCCAGGTTTACAATTTCTCGTAAATCTGGAAATGTATCAGGCTCCATGGGTATTGCGTGGGAACACCCACAGCAACACCCATAGAGCGCCCCTTTCATGCAAAGTGCTGCGTGTAAAGGGGCCATATGTGCTGCTGGTGCATCACACAAAAGTGGCGCACCAGTGGTGCAAAGGGCTTGATAATAAGCCGCTAAGTTTAGTGTGCATCCACCATATTGCTGTTGGTCGTGCACCAAACTTTTTTATTTTTCAAAAAATCCCAAAGCAAGAGTTTGTTTCTGAAAATAAATAAATAAATATTGGCCTCACCCCATGGGATTTTGCTTCCAAGGTGTGATGGAAACTGTCTTTTTTTTCTTCTCCTGACAAACAAATTAGATCATTCGCTCTTAAGAGGGGTGGGAGCGTGATACCTTTATCCTGACTGCCATTATTCCAATCAAGTATTTGGAGTATATTTCCCGATCTTGTGCATGGCACATTATGCTATTTTTGTTGTAATTCTACCTCTAAGCATTTTTGGATTATTTCGCTTGTGAATCTTCTGTCTCTGAATCTGTTACCCTGCTTTCCTCTTTTTAAACTCCTAATAGCGGGGGTTTGGTGCTTTACTGATTATCAGTAATTCAATCTACATCTTCAATCAATATCTACGCAGTGTGCCAAAGCAGTATTTTCCAGTATGTTTTTTTTTTCTCCTAGCTGGGATGCTCAAAAGGAGACATTTGTCACTCCTCTATAGTTCCGCTGAGACATTCAGTCAGCTAGCTGCTGCATAGTCTGATACGTGATTACGGAAGCAGAAGGGCAAGACAAAACTGAACGGACAGCTGACAGCTGAGCGCTGAGTTGCGAGCTGCATTGTGCTCCAGCCTGTGCTCCTGCCTAACCACCTAACAGCGGGAGCAGGAGCAGGTCGGGTCGGCATCTGAGCTGCATCACTGTGCTGCCACTAGCGCTGCCACCGCTGCAGGTGCATGAGATCGGGAAGACATAGGGGGGGCGTTGCAGCTGTGGAGCAGCAGAGAGATTCAGCAGCTGTACTCCAGTGGCACTCTGTTAGAACCGGCTGTCTCTAGTTGGCAGAGGTATGCACTTCTGGCAAATAGGGACACACCTTTTCTAGTCAGGGCAAGGGGATCACACACTTAGATAACCCCTGCTCACCCCCTTGGTAGCTTGGCAAAGCAGACAGGCTTATCTCAGAGGCTGTGTGTTAAGCATTTATGACCACATATAGTAATAAAGTGAATACACTACAAATGGACACGACACAGTAGTATTATAAAAATAAGGATTTTTATATAAGGCTTAGCACAAGACCAAATAACGACAAAAATATACCACAGTCTTAATAAATACTCTTGGAAGGAAAAATAATAGTTCAAGTGTAGTTTCTTCTTAGCACAAAACTCTTTAGTATCAAAAGCAACTCTTCTTCTTTAAAACACAGTTCTTGGCAACAATGTAACCCACACGGGAGTCACGCGACGTCGAGGCAAAGTTAATCCAAAGGGTTCGGCGTCGACAGCGAGGAGCGTGACGTCGAGCCTGGAGTCACACGGACCCCCACAACACAGTACCTTGGAAAAGCGAAGCACACGATGATCAGCGGCGTCGAGATGTCCGGCGTCGCGTCTCCGGCGTCGATCCGGCCTCGGACTCTGGGCGACCTGCAGCGGCGTCGATCGATGTCGGGCAGGAGCAGCGCTCACGAGGCAAAGCAGGATACGGCGTCGTCGTCGATGTCGATGATGAAGTTGCAAGAGTGAGCAGCGCTCACGGCGTCGAGAGGGCTTGAAGTCGATGCGATCAGCAGCGGTGCAGACACGGGGTCACTTGGAGCTGGAGCCAAACTCGCTACTCACTGGCATTGCTGCTGGCGTCGATCGGGCCCGGCGGCCGGCGTCGAGGAAGCGGGACACTGGAGCCGTTACTCACGATGTCGAGCTGGATTCGGCGGCGTCCGTCGGCGTCGAGATTGCTGGTTTCTTTCAGAGGTGCTGGATTCACAAGTCCCAGCAACAAGCACTTTTAGCAAATGATGAAGTCCTTTAGCCCTGTGACTTCAACAGGAGACTGGCACTCTTCCAGTCCTTGGAGATTTTCTTAGCAAAGTTTGAGAGTACACACACAGTTCCTCTCTCCTGATTCCTTGGCAAAAATAAAGAAGCACATGCAGGCTTCCCCCAGTAAACAGCACACTGGCAGAAGGGGTAGGCAAGTCCTTGGATCAGCAGGCTTCTTGTCCTTGGTTTCAGGGTTCCTTGTCAGAAGTGATCTAAAGTCATGGTTCAGGGGTCCTTCTCTTATACCCCTTTTTGGCTTTGATCCCTTTGTCCATGCAGGGGAATTTCCCAACATCCTGGGTCTGTTGTGGGTGTAGCCAGGCAGAGGCACCTGGCCTATTCACTGTGCAGGGCAGAGTCCTCAGCCGCCCAGTAGGAGGTGGAGCCAGTATTGTCACTGGCAGGAGCAGAGCTATCAGCCTCCCGGCAGGAGGTGGGGCCAGGATCGTCCCTGGCAGGCACAGAGCCATCAGTCGCCTGGCAGGAGGTGGAGCCAGCATTGTATCAGGCAGGGCAGGCTATCAGAAGCTACTCTCCCCCTACTCTCAATGCAAATGTCCCACTCATCCCACACTGACTGAGCAGATCTCTGGAGCCACCCAGCTCCTGTCACACACACACCAAACCAGCAGAAACCAGAAATAGTTAGACAAGAAAATAGCCACTTTCTAAAAGTGCTATTTTCAAACCCAGAGTCCAAAAACCATCCACACAAATGGATGCATGATTAAACCCCGAGTTCAGGGATACCAAACTCGACATTGCACCATGCTCCCCGAGCCAGCTAGGATTACAGCATTAATAACCCAGGCAGCCCATTCTAACTAATGGAGAGCAGGTTACCTTACAATAGTGAAAAACGAATATGGCTGTAATTCACTATTAGGACATGCCAACCTTGTCAGGCTTGTCCTACCTTATGCTTATAATGCACCCTGCCCTCAGACCTACCATAGGGGTGACTAACATGAAGTTAAGGGAAGGTTTGGGGACTGGCAAGTAGGTGTACTTGCGCTGTTAGCATGACAGTACCAGACTGCACGTAGGTCTCACCCCTCATCTGCATCAACCATCTGAGGGGCCTGTGGTCTGTCTGAACCCGGAAGTGAGTCCCAAACAGGTAGGGTCTTAGCTTCTTCAGCGCCCAGACCACAGCAAATGCTTCTCGCTCTATTGCACTCCACTTCTGTTCCCTGGGAAGTAACCTCCTGCTGATGAAGGCTACAGGTAAGTCTCGGCCCTCTTCATTCACCTGAGCTAGAACAGCCCCCACTCCATGCTCTGAAGCGTCCATCTGGACAACAAATTATTTAGAAAAGTCGGGTGCTTGGAGTATAGGTGCTGTGCACATTGCAGCTTTCAGGGTGTCAAAGGCCGTCTGACAGGCGTCAGTCCAGATCACATTTCGTGGCTGCTTCCTGGAAGTCAGCGAAGTCAAGGGGTGCACAAAGTTACCATAATCCTTGACAAACCTCCTGTAGTAGCCCGTGAGACCTAAGAAGGCTCTCACCTGAGTTTGGGTTTTGGGCGGTGCCCAAGCCAGGATGGTATCAATCTTGGGTTGCAGGGGGGCCACCTGGCCGCTCCCTACTTGGTGCCCCAAGTACACCCCTGAACCCTGCCCAATCTGGCACTTACTGGCTTTGATTGTGAGGGATATATGATGTTACAACGCGTACTGTTACAACGCATACCGTTACAACGCGGATTTTACAACACGAATACTACTACAACGCATGTTTTTACAACGAGTACTATTACAACGCAAAAAAGTACTTTAATAGGAAAAATACCATTACAACGCTACATTTAACAACGTGTACCATTACAACGCATATATATATAAAAAAAAATTCGATGTAAAATAAAATCTGGCACGGGATGCAGGGAAAATAGGGGTTTTGGGTGGGTAAGTGTATTAAAAAAACGGCATGATAAACTACCATATTATTACGAATAACAATTAATTATTTATTAAATAATTACTCGAGTATTAATTTTAATTAATATTTTATAAATTATTACTCTTTTTTTTTTTATAATTATATATAAATATATGTTTATTATTTCTTTTGTAAAATAAAACCTGGGGCGGGATGCAGGGAAAATAGGGGTTTTGGGTGGGTAAGTGTATTAAAAAAACGGCATGAAAAACTACCATATTATTACGAATAACAATTAATTATTAATTTAATAATTACTCGAGTATTAATTTTAAATATTATTTAATAAATTATTACTCGTGTATTTTTAATAATTATATATAAATATATATTTATTATTTCTTTTGTAAAATAAAACCTGGCAACGGGATGCAGGGAAAATAGAGGTTTTGGGTGGGTAAGTGTATTAAAAAACCGCTTCTAAAACAACCATAATATTACGATTACCATTTATTTATTTATTAAATTATTACTCGATTATTAAAATTAATACTTGAGTACTTACATTAATATTTCGATAAGTTAAATTGATAACATTTTACTTACTTCCTTTCTTTTAAACTAAAATATACACATTCTTATTATTATACACGATATGTATTTTTTCGGATTAAACAAACATATATATAGGATTCATGGACGCCATTTTACAAAGGTATCACAATAATGAGTCCTACTATTATTTCAATGAATTATTACCACAACACGATAGCCAAAATGGATGCCAAAACGGCAAACATAACGAGATATAAACGTCTTATAATTGATTTTTAAATTATATGTTCTCAGAAAAATAAATGTAAAATTTAAAACGATTCCAGCGCATATTTTTACAATTAATTTTATGATACAAGACCAAACTTATAAATAGTAGCGAGACACCATTTTGAACTTAGTTGATCCTCAACTACCCGAGAGAGCAGACGTGAGATTCCACTATGTGACCTTTTCACCCTGTCATCCCATCGAAAGTTACTAATCTACATAATAATACGAATACCAACGATTTACAAGTAAGTAACGTTTACTGAAAACGTTAACTCAATAAATATTAGTCATATTAAATAAATACCTACTAAAATAATATTAACTATATTTCTTATTTGAAATATAAGTGAAATATTACTGGGAATAAATAAAGATAAACGAACAATAATGACATGTTTAAAAAATACGTCCAATATAAAGTAACACATAAAATTAAAATAAATAATTTTCAGAGTAAAACGTGATTTTAATCGAATACAATAGCATTAATATTTTGTTTTTTTATTATATTTCTCTTAGAATTCAATTCAGAACGGTTAAAAACGAGAGACCTAAATATTTCATTCATTTTGCAAACCGACCCGTTTTCGATAGTTAAAATAAGGTACATCATCACTATTCCAAAAAATAATTTATTATTTATTATATGTAAAAGGTCGCATTACGAGTAAACTTTACAATTTATTTTCCAGACAGAGATATTATATATAAATTATATCTCGAATCATAACTGGCCTCAAAAACATTTTCGACACCGATTTAAAAGGTAATAAAAATAATTTATATGAAACTAAACACTGCAATTCACAGGCAAGAAATAAATCAGTTAACACGGATAAAAAAAAATATTTGTTTTTTTAAATGTTTCAGAAAAACACACCAATCCAAGAAAGAAATAAATCCTACTGCAAGTGGAAGAACACATTTCTGCTATTCAGAAATCCAAACCGAAAAGTAAGTGAAAAACAGATTTCGAAATACATGTATGAATACAGCATAAACACTACATAATGCTAGATAATGTAAAAGTCCTTATACATATACCAACTCTAGCTAATTGCAGCAATGAAAAAAATATAAGATAGTGGTACAGTAGGGAAAGTGCAGGATACTCTAGAGTTGACATTTACTATCCTAGATGCATGTAAATACAGCAATCCACAAAAGACTGGATAATCCACAGGACTACATTGCGTTTCCGTCTGTACATAAATTCTACTGTAAATAAAGTGGAGATAAAGTGCTAAAGTATGCCTCATTTCTATATCTCATACATGTAAAGAAAACATTAAAATCACTCTCCTCAGAAATTATGTGTCACACATTTTTACACATACTTTTCTTTTTTAAGGACTCAATCTCACCAGAAGAAAAACAACATCAAAGAAAACCAACTGCAATTACCAGAACTCATTTCTACAAAGCAAAGAACCAAAAGTAACAGTAAGTGAAAAACAGTTTTCATTATACATATATGAATTAAGCATAAACACTAAAGAATACCACATAGTATAAAGCAACAGATACATATTTCAACTATAGGTAAGCGCAGCACTGAATAAAGTTATAAAAAATATATAAGTGTAAATTACTATTCCAACTCCTGGTAAATGCTACAGTAGGGAAAGTGCAGGATACTCTAGAGGTGTAAATTACTATTCCAACTCCTGGTAAGTGCAACAGTAGGGAAACTGCAGGATACTTTAGAGGCGTAAATTACTATTTCAACTCCTGGTAAGTGCTACAGTAGGGAAAGTGCAGGATAGTCAAGAAGCCTAAATTACTATTCCAACTCCTGGTAAGTGCTACAGTAGGGAAAGGGCAAGATAGACAAAAGGCCTAAATTACTATTCCAACTCCTGGTAAGTGCTACAGTTGGGAAAGTGCAGGATACTCTAGAGGCATAAATTACTATTCCAACTCCTGGTAATTGCTACAGTAGGGAAAGTGCAGGATACTGTAGAGGTGTAAATTACTATTCCAACTCCTGGTAAGTGCAACAGTAGGGAAAGTGGAGGATAGTCAAAAGGTGTAAATTACTATTCCAACTCCTGGTAAGTGCAACAGTAGGGAAAGTGCAGAATAGTCAATAGGCCTAAATTACTATTCCAGCTCCTAGCAAGTGCAACAGTAGGGAAAGTGCAGGATACTCTAGAGGCGTAAATTACTATTCCAAATCCTGGTAACTGCTACAGTAGGGAAAGTGCAGGATAGTCAAGAAGCCTAAATTACTATTCCAACTACTGGTAAGTGCTACAGTAGGGAAAGTGCAAAATAGTCAAGAGGCCTAAATTACTATTCCAACTCCTGGTAAGTACTACAGTAGGGAAAGTGCAGGATAGTCAAGAGGCCTAAATTACTATTCCAACTCCTGGCAAGTGCAACAGTAGGGAAAGTGTAGGATACTCTAGAGGCGTAAATTACTATTCCAACTCCTGGTAAGTGTTACAGTAGGGAAAGTGCAGGATACTCTAGAGGTGTAAATTACTATTCCAACTCCTGGTAAGTGCTACAGTAGGGAAAGTGCAAGATAGTCAAGAGGCCTAAATTACTATTCCAACTCCAGGTAAGTGCTACAGTAGGGAAAGTGCAGGATAGTCAAGAGGCTTAAATTACTATTCCAACTCCTTGCAAGTGCAACAGTAGGGATAGTGCAGGATACTCTAGAGGTGTAAATTACTATTCCAACTCCTAGTAAGTGCAACAGTAGGGAAAGTGCAGGATAGTCAAAAGGCCTAAATTACTATTCCAACTCCTGGTAAGTGCTACAGTAGGGAAAGTGCAGGATAGTGAAAAGGCCTAAATTACTATTCCAACTCCTGGCAAGTGCTACAGTAGGGAAAGTGCAGGATACTCTAGAGGTGTAAATTACTATTCCAACTCCTGGTAAGTGCTACAGTAGGGAAAGTGCAGGATACTCTAGAGGTGTAAATTACTATTCCAACTCCTGGTAAGTGCTACAGTAGGGAAAGTGCAGGATACTCTAGAGTTGACATTTACTATCCCAGATGCATGTAAATGCAGCAATCCACAAAAGACTGGATAATCCACAGGAGTAAATTGCGTTTCCCACTGTACATAAGTGCTACTGTAAATAAAGTGTAAATAAAGTGCTAAAGTATGTCTCATTTCTATATCTCATGCATGTAAAGAAAACATTAAAATCACTCTCCTCAGAAATTATGTGTCACACATTTTTACACATCCTTTTCTTTTTTAAGGACTCAATCTCACCAGAAGTAAAACAACATCAAAGAAAACCAACTGCAATTACCAGAACTCATTTCTGCAAAGCAAAGATCCAAAAGTAACAGTAAGTGAAAAACAATTTTCATTATACATATATGAATCAAGCATAAACACTAAAGAATACCACATAGTATAAAGGAACAGATACATATTTCAACTCTAGGTAAGCGCAGCACTGAATAAAGTTTTGAAAAATGTACAAGTGTAAATTATTATTCCAACTCCTGGTAAGTGCTACAGTAGGAAAAGTGCAGGATACTCTAGAGGCATAAATTACTATTCCAACTCCTGATAAGTGCTACATTAGGGAAAATGCTGGATAGTATAGAGGTCTAAATTACTATTCCAACTCCAGGTAAGTGCTGCAGTAGGGAAAGTGCTGGATAGTATAGAGGCCTAAATTACTATTCCAACTCCTGGCAAGTGCAACAGTAGGGAAAGTGCAGGATACTCTACAGGTGTAAATTACTATTCCAACTCCTGGTAAGTGCTACAGTAGGGAAAGTGCAGGATACTCTAGAGGTGTAAATTACTATTCCAACTCCTAGTAAGTGCTACAGTAGGGAAAGTGCAAGATACTCTAGAGTTGACATTTACTATCCCAGATGCATGTAAATGCAGCAATCCACAAAAGACTGGATAATACACAGGAGTAAATTGCGTTTCCCACTGTACATAAGTGCTACTGTAAATAAAGTGTAAATAAAGTGCTAAAGTATGTCTCATTTCTATATCTCATGCATGCAAAGAAAACATTAAAATCACTCTCCTCAGAAATTATGTGTCACACATTTTTACACATACTTTTCTTTTTTAAGGACTCAATCTCACCAGAAGTAAAACAACATCAAAGAAAACCAATTACAATTACCAGAACTCATTTCTGCAAAGCAAAGATCCATAAGTAACAGTAAGTGAAAAACAGTTTTCAATATACATATATGAATCAAGCATAAACACTAAAGAATACCACATAGTTTAAAGGAATAGATACATATTTCAACTGTAGGTAAGCGCAGCACTGAATAAAGTTTTGAAAAATGTACAAGTGTAAATTACTATTCTAACTCCTGGTAAGTGCTACAGTAGGAAAAGTGCAGGATACTCTAGAGGCATAAATTACTATTCCAACTCCTGGTAAGTGCTACATTAGGGAAAGTGCTGGATAGTATAGAGGCGTAAATTACTATTCCAACTCCGGGTAAGTGCTACAGTAAGGAAAGTGCAGGATAGTCAAGGGGCCTAAATTACTATTCCAACTCCTGGCAAGTGCAACAGTAGGGAAAGTGCAGGAAACTCTAGAGGCGTAAATTACTATTCCAACTCCTGGTAAGGGCTACAGTAGGGAAAGTGTAGGATACTCTAGAGGTGTAAATTACTATTCCAACTCCTGGTAAGTGCTACAGTAGGGAAAGTGCAGGATACTCTAGAGTTGACATTTACTATCCCAGATGCATGTAAATGCAGCAATCCACAAAAGACTGGATAATACACAGGAGTAAATTGCGTTTCCCACTGTACATAAGTGCTACTGTAAATAAAGTGTAAATAAAGTGCTAAAGTATGACTCATTTCTATATCTCATGCATGTAAAGAAAACATTAAAATCACTCTCCTCAGAAATTATGTGTCACACATTTTTACACATACTTTTCTTTTTGAAGGACTCAATCTCACCAGAAGTAAAACAACATCAAAGAAAACCAACTGCAATTACCAGAACTCATTTCTACAAAGCAAAGATCCAAAAGTAACAGTAAGTGAAAAACAATTTTCATTATACATATATGAATCAAGCATAAACACTAAAGAATACCACATAGTATAAAGGAACAGATACATATTTCAACTCTAGGTAAGCGCAGCACTGTATAAAGTTTTGAAAAATGTACAAGTGTAAATTATTATTCCAACTCCTGGTAAGTGCTACAGTAGGAAAAGTGCAGGATACTCTAGAGGCATAAATTACTATTCCAACTCCTGATAAGTGCTACATTAGGGAAAATGCTGGATAGTATAGAGGTCTAAATTACTATTCCAACTCCGGGTAAGTGCTGCAGTAGGGAAAGTGCTGGATAGTATAGAGGCCTAAATTACTATTCCAACTCCTGGCAAGTGCAACAGTAGGGAAAGTGCAGGATACTCAACAGGCGTAAATTACTATTCCAACTCCTGGTAAGTGCTACAGTAGGGAAAGTGCAGGATACTCTAGAGGTGTAAATTACTATTCCAACTCCTAGTAAGTGCTACAGTAGGGAAAGTGCAAGATACTCTAGAGTTGACATTTACTATCCCAGATGCATGTAAATGCAGCAATCCACAAAAGACTGGATAATACACAGGAGTAAATTGCGTTTCCCACTGTACATAAGTGCTACTGTAAATAAAGTGTAAATAAAGTCCTAAAGTATGTCTCATTTCTATATCTCATGCATGCAAAGAAAACATTAAAATCACTCTCCTCAGAAATTATGTGTCACACATTTTTACACATACTTTTCTTTTTTAAGGACTCAATCTCACCAGAAGTAAAACAACATCAAAGAAAACCAATTACAATTACCAGAACTCATTTCTGCAAAGCAAAGATCCATAAGTAACAGTAAGTGAAAAACAGTTTTCAATATACATATATGAATCAAGTATAAACACTAAAGAATACCACATAGTTTAAAGGAATAGATACATATTTCAACTGTAGGTAAGCGCAGCACTGAATAAAGTTTTGAAAAATGTACAAGTGTAAATTACTATTCTAACTCCTGGTAAGTGCTACAGTAGGAAAAGTGCAGGATACTCTAGAGGCATAAATTACTATTCCAACTCCTGGTAAGTGCTACATTAAGGAAAGTGCTGGATAGTATAGAGGCGTAAATTACTATTCCAACTACGGGTAAGTGCTACAGTAAGGAAAGTGCAGGATAGTCAAGAGGCCTAAATTACTATTCCAACTCCTGGCAAGTGCAACAGTAGGGAAAGTGCAGGAAACTCTAGAGGCGTAAATTACTATTCCAACTCCTGGTAAGTGCTACAGTAGGGAAAGTGTAGGATACTCTAGAGGTATAAATTACTATTCCAACTCCTGGTAAGTGCTACAGTAGGGAAAGTGCAGGATACTCTAGAGTTGACATTTACTATCCCAGATGCATGTAAATGCAGCAATCCACAAAAGACTGGATAATACACAGGAGTAAATTGCGTTTCCCACTGTACATAAGTGCTACTGTAAATAAAGTGTAAATAAAGTGCTAAAGTATGACTCATTTCTATATCTCATGCATGTAAAGAAAACATTAAAATCACTCTCCTCAGAAATTATGTCTCACACATTTTTACACATACTTTTCTTTTTTAAGGACTCAATCTCACCAGAAGTAAAACAACATCAAAGAAAACCAACTGCAATTACCAGAACTCATTTCTACAAAGCAAAGATCCAAAAGTAACAGTAAGTTAAAAACAATTTTCATTATACATATATGAATCAAGCATAAACACTAAAGAATACCACATAGTATAAATGAACAGATACATATTTCTACTCTAGGAAAGTGCAGCATTGAATAAAGTTTTGAAAAATGTACAAGTAAAAATTACTATTCAAACTCCTGGTAAGTGTTACAGTAGTAAAAGTGCAAGATACTCTAGAGGTGTAAATTACTATTCCATCTCCTGGTAAGTGCAACAGTAGGGACAGTGCAGGATATTCAAAAGGCCTAAATTACTATTCCAACTCCTAGTAAATGCTACATTAGGGAAAGTGCAGGATAGACAAGAAGGCTAAATTACTATTCCAACTCCTGGTAAGTGCTACAGTAGGGAAAGTGCAGGATAGTCAAGAGGCCTAAATTACTATTCCAACTCCTGGTAAGTGCTACAGTAGGGAAAGTGCAGGATAGTCAAGAGTTGCAAATTACTATTCCAACTCCTAGTAAGTGCTACAGTAGGGAAAGTGCAGGATAGTCAAGAAGGCTAAATTACTATTCCAACTCCTGGTAAGTGCTACAGTAGGGAAAGTGCAGGATACTCTAAAGGTGTAAATTACTATTCCAACTCCTAGTAAGTGCAACAGTAGGGAAAGTGCAGGATAATCAAGAGGCCTAAATTACTATTTCAACTCCTGATAAGTGCTACAGAAGGTAAAGTGCAGGATAGTCAAAAGGCCTAAATTACTATTCCAACTTCTGGCAAGTGCAACTGTAGGGAAAGTGCAGGATAGACAAAAGGTGTAAATTACTATTCCAACTCCTGGTAACTGCTACAGTAGGGAAAGTGCAAGATAGTCAAGAGGCCTAAATTACTATTCCAACTCCTGATAAGTGCTACAGTAGGGAAAGTGCAGGATAGTCAAGAGGCCTAAATTACTATTCCAACTCCTAGTAAGTGCAACAGTAGGTAAAGTGCTTGAAAGTTATGAAACATGTAAAATGTACTAGATAATATAGAAATAACCAATAATCAAAGTAAAGCAAAAAGAAAACTGCATACAAATGTGTATTTAAAAATGTTATATTCTAAATATTAAAACATTTATTCTTTCTTTTCAGAAAATGTCTTCACAACAAACTGCAAAATATATCCCATCCAGAAAAGGAAAACAATTACTAACTCATGCAGGTTACATTTATTGTAAGGATAGGTTAAGTAATCCACGGATTCATTGGAGATGCGTGCAATACCATACAACTCGTTGCAGCGGCAGAGCGGTTACGGTCAATGATATTATTGTAAGAACAACTGACCATAACCACTCTGCCTCTGCAATGGAAGTTGATGTTAGAGAAACTGTAAATGAAATGAAAGCTATTGCAAGCACCTCCAATGAATCCACAGGATCTATTTTGAGACAGGTTGCACAACATGTCCCTACTCATATTGCTAGTAATATTCCAAACATTCATAATTTGCGAAGAATTATACAAAGACAAAAGCAGGCAAGTAATACTCAAATAAACACACCACATACCTTTTCTGATATCAATATTTCTCCTGAACTTACTATTTCTTTTTCTAATGAACCTTTCCTCCTGCATGATAACGAAAACCCTCTTAAGCGCATCATAATTTTTAGTACTCCACGCAACCTAATTAAGCTTGAATCAAGTGAAATTTGGATGATGGATGGGACGTTTAAAAGCACGCCCCATCCATTCACCCAAATTTATACTATTCATGCAAAAATTAATAATAGTGTAATACCCCTAGTATATAGTTTGCTGCCTGATAAGACTTCAGCAACTTACACAGAATTTTTAACTGTGATTAAGTCCAAAAGAAACCAAAGTCCTAGGAAAATAATTATCGATTTTGAATTGAGTATGATCAATGAGATCACCAAACTGTACACGGATACCCAAATTCAAGGATGTTTTTTCCACTTTTCCCAGGCATTCTGGCGTAAATTACAGAAAACACCCTTAGTTACTGAATACTCAACGGACAGCAAACTACAAGTCGAATTAAAAAAATTAACTGCTCTTTGTTTTGTCCCTCCCGAAAGTGTAGACGAGTACTACACTGCCATTACAGAATCAGATTATTATTTAACAAACGAAGATAAATTGGCACCCATTTTAAATTATATGGAAGACACATGGATTGGACACCTAGGCAGATCAGGTCGCAGGAGGAAGCCACGTTTCCATGTGGAGTGGTGGAACTGTTATTCGAGTTGCCTAGAGGGAGAGGCAAAAACAAATAATGCCATTGAGGGATGGCATAACTCCTTCAATCATGTAATTGGTAAACCCCACCCTAATTTCTATTCATTTCTGGAAACTTTGAAGAAGGAGCAAAGTTTCCAAGAAATGAGACTTTCACAAACTCTCACAGGTAGTCTAAACTCACGGATTACTCAAAGAACTAAGGAAATGTCTGAACGACTATTGGCACTATTACAACAATTTTCGTTGTGTGTGGCTTTAGATTACCTTGAGAATCTTGCTAACATCCTTTCTTTCTAAACTATTATTTACATTACTTTCCTGCTTTTACCAAAATTAAAAAAATTTCTAACTTGAATTCGTCAAAAACATTTTTCCTAAAACATTTTTTAATATTTAATGTTGGGTCATTTTTTTTCCATGTATTTTCTTTTTTAACATTTTTTCTTAAATAAATACCTTACATAAGAATTTTTTTAATTTTGAATAACATAAGATTTTCGAAAAAATAGCAGAACAAATATTTCAAAAAATCATGTTTGGACTGCATTATTAAATTATAGGAAATTACAGTGCAAATAAAAAAAATGCATTTTCAATATTTTCCTAAACTCTTCTATCAAAACCACAGCATAAAAAGAATGAATAAAATATATATGTAATCAAAATATTGATAGTTCCATGTTTCAACATTAAGTGCTAATTCCTACAACATTTGACCAAACATTGAAAAATTCAAATATGAATTTACTTTGTTCTCTTCAGAAAGTGAAAAACAATCTACCCTTGTCATTTTTTTAATTCAATGTAACCTAATTTTCTAAAATCAAATTTCTCCACTCCTCCTAAAACAAAAAATACAGACTTCAACTTAATTAAAGAAAAACAATAAACATCAATTCTGCCTTTAAATCTAATTAAGCAGAATAAACAAAGTCTCCAAAACTTTTGCTTTAATTTTTTCAAACGAAACACAAAGCAAAAAGTTTTCCCAAATTTATAAATTACAACTAAAATGTAACCAATATAACCAATCACACCATCACTTATTCGCAAATAATCCCAAGATTAGAATCTTCAGCAAATACAAAGTTGTTTTCTAAAAGCACGAATAAAACATTGGAAATATCTCTATTAACATTCGTATAATATTTTAGCAACAATTCTTAGCAACTAACTTTCTCAAACTCAATATTTCCAAACTGTAATATCACTCGAAAATGCATTTTAATACTTTGCATACATGAATACATTTTTTGATATATGTTATACTTTTCAACACACTTTTTCATCAGTTAATGCTACAAATTCAACTAAATCATACTTTAATGTAATTACCGATCTTCCCCACGCCCACCGACCCAACATCGGCATATTCTAATAATACGAGTAGCGACATGTTGTTTATATCACATTTTTTAAATTTCGAGCAACCTCTACTTAACATATCCTTACAATAAATGTTAATCTTTTAATATTTTACATTATTATTTAGTATTAAATTGTTTTCCTACCTGATCGTAGTTCAGCGTCCTGCTGCTTCCTGCTGCTTCCTGCTCCGGTACCCCACAAAATGGCCGATGACTCTTGCGTATACGTAATGACGTCAGGATATGCTGCAACAATAAACAAAGGACTACTGTACATTTTAATATAATACTATTTTTGAATAAAAAATATTTGTATATATGATTACATGTATATATATAATTTCCAAAAATATACATAAAATTTCTAAAAAAGAGATGTTTATTTTAATATTTTTTTTATTTAATAAAAACATTTTTTTAGTTATAAAAAAATATCTCTTCGTTTTTATTTATTTCATACAATGTAAGTTTTCTTTTATAATTTCATGTAAAATATATACTTCCTTACTTTACCTGTTTTCTTCTTTCTTTTCCGCTTTTTTCCTCCTCTTTCCTTTCATTTCCTTTGCTTTAATTCCGGACCGCTGTACATATCTGGATGTATCATGAAAATAAATGAAGGACAAATGTGTCCATAGAAAACAATGGTAAAGCGTGGGAACGGAAACATTACTATAAGTATGTCACAAACAAAATCATTTAATTATTATTTTTTGTAAAAAATATAATACTTAATAAAGTCTAAATTTCGTAAACATTTTATTTTAATTAAATTATATTAAATAAAAAACGTACACTTTTTGCAATATATTTTTTATGTAATAAAATAGATTATAATATTCATATATTCATATATAATCATATATAATATTCAAAATAATTAAAAATTAATAATGTTAAAATATTTTGCAAAATACTTAACTAATACTTAACAAACTTAACTAATACTTAACTAAATTTAATAAACATACATGAAATTTTTAAATAAAACATACATTAAAGCAAATAAATAAATTCATACTATTTATGTAAAATTTTTAAATACCCAAATTTACTCTCAAAGTTATCTTTTATAGACTTTTTTCAATTAAACTCCACTAAATAAAAGTAATAAATTTTTATCAATAAATTATTCAATTATTAAACACTAGTTAAAATAAATAATTACTTTTAATTAATACTCTAATACCCTAATTTAAAGACAATATAATTTGAAATGCTTTAAAATTAATATTTATTATATCTTATTATAATTAATTATCTATTACTCAAATATTAACAATAATACTTCATATTTATTTATAATAATAATTATTACTTTTTGGACATAAATACATATTTTAGTCACTTAATTTATTTAAATAATAAATAATGTAAAACTTTAATACCCAAATTAATACTCATATTCCTAAAATAAACAATATAATAAACAATATAATAAAAGACAATATAATTTGAAATGCTTTAAAATTAATATATATTATATCTTATAATAATTAAATATTTATTACCCAAATTTTAACAATAATACTTCTTATTTATTTATTTATTTATAATCATAACTATTACTTTATATACATACATACATATATATAAACAAACAAACAATTTAATGGATCAATAATTTTCCTTTGTTTAATTATTTATTTAATAAATACTTTACTATTCACATTAAATTAACATTAGACATTTTAAAGTATACATTACTATATTTATACTACACAATTCTAAAACAAATATTAATTTTCAATTAACATATAAATTAATAATACTAAAACAAATATAATTTTTTAAAAATCTATACAAATATTACTAAAATCTAAACTATTTTTAAATAAAAAAATAAAATTTAAATACATATATATATACATATGCGTTGTAAAAGTACCTGCGTTGTAACTGTACCTGCGTTGTAAAAGTATAAGTTGTAAATGTATGCGTTGTAACAGTACCTGCGTTGTAAAAGATGCGTTGTAACAGTACTGCGTTGTAAAAAATGCGTTGTAACAGGTGTATACCGATTGTGAGGCCTGCTCTGCGCAGGGCCAACATCACTTCCTGGAGGTGGCGCAAGTGTTCCTCCCAGCTGGCGCTGAACACTGTGATGTCGTCCAGGTAGGCGGCACTGAAATCCTCCAGTCCAGCCAAGACCTGGTTGACCAACCTCTGGAAGGTGGCAGGGGCATTCTTCATCCCAAAGGGCATCACCTGTAACTGGTAGAGCCCATCTGGTGTGGAGAATGCTGACCTCTCTTTTGCCCCAATAGTTAAGGCGATCTGCCAGTACCCAGACGTCAGATCAAACGTACTAAGGTACCGGGCAGCCCCCAACCGATCTATGAGCTCATCAGCTCTGGGGATGGGGTGCGCGTCAGTCTTGGTGACTGAATTGAGTCCTTGGTAATCCACACAGAACAGAAGTTCTGGTGAAGCACCAGGCGCTGCAGCCTTCGGGACCAAGACCACTGGGCTGGCCCAATGACTGCTAGAGGACTCAACCACCCCTAAGGCAAACATCTTGGAGACCTCCTCCTTAATGTATGCTCTGACCTTGTCAGTCACCCTGTAAGCCTTGTGCTTGACAGGAGTGCTGTCTCCGGTGTCCACATCATGGACACACCAATGAGTGACACCAGGAACCAAGGAAAACAGATCAGGGAATTGTCCCAACAGTTGGCGACAATCCTGCTGCTGCTCAAGGGTCAGTGTGTCAGAGAGGACCACACCATCCACTGACCCATCTTGCTCTTTTGCATACAGGAGGTCAGGAAGAGGCTCACTCTCCTCCTCCATTCCAGCATCTGTAGCTAGGAGCATGCCCACTTCGGACCTTTCTAAGTGGGGCTTCAGACGGTTGACATGCAGGACCCTTAAGGGGTTCCTGGGAGATTTCAAGTCCACCAAGTAGGTGACATCGCTCTTCTTCTCCACAACCTTAAACGGTCCAGTCCACCTGTCCTTGAGCGCACAAGGTTCCTCATGGGACATGACCCAAACTTCCTGACCAGGCTAAAGCTTAACCAGAGTGGCATTCTGGTCGTACCACCGCTTCATCTCTTCCTGGCTGGCCTCCAGATTTGCCTGAGCAAGATCTCTGAAGCGCCTAGTCTGGTTCCTAAAGGCCAGCATGTAACTGTATACATCCTGGGGAGGTTTCCTGGGAGATTGCTCCCAGCCTTCTTTGACCAGACTCAAAGGTCCTCTTACCGGGTGACCATACAAAAGCTCAAAGGGGCTGAACCCTAGAGACTTCTGTGGCACCTCAGGGTAAGCAAACAGCAGGCATGGCAAGAGGACGTCCCATTTCCGCCTCATTGGTTCTTCAAGACCCATGATCATGCCTTTAAGGGTCCGGTTGAAGCTCTCAACCAGCCCATTACCTTGAGGGTGGTATGGAGTGGTGAACTTGTAGGTTACCCCACACTCCTTCCACAGAGACTTCATGTAATTGGAAATGAAGTTGGTGCCCCGGTCTGACACCACCTCTCTGGGGAACCCCATTCGGGAGAAAACACCCATCAGTGCCCGTCCCACCACGGGGGCCGTCACTGTTCTGAGAGGGATGGCTTCTGGGTACCGTGTGGCATGGTCCACCAAGACCAGGATGAACCTGTTGCCCAGGGCTGTCTTGGGGTCCAGGGGCCCAACAATGTCAATCCCCACCCGGTCAAAGGGGCTACTGACCACTGGAAAAGGTTGGAGGGGAGCCTTCTGCTTCCTTCTGCTTTTCCCACTTGCCTGGCAAGTGTGACAAGTTTTACAGTGGATGTCTACATCCCTCTCGCATCTGAGGCCAATAAAAATGGGTGACAAGCCTGTCATAGGTCTTGTCCTGCCCCAGATGTCCAGCTAAAGGAACATCATGAGCCAAACCCAGTAGGAAGGCTCTGAAGAGGGGTACCACCAGCACACGGGCTAACCCAGGCTCAGCAGCCTTAGGCTCGCTATACAGAAGGTCGTTCTCCCAGTAAACAAAATGTGACCCTGACTGATCACCTGAGGTTTGGGCTGAGGCCTGCTGCCTCATACCCACAAGAGAAGGGCACACTTTCTGTTCTGCAACTAATTCTTCCCTGGAGGGACCACCATCGTGCTGCCAATGGGTCAGCTCGGGCAGGTCTCCCAGTTCAGCTACTTGTTCCCCTGTGGGCTCCAGGGCATCCCCCTCAGGGTCTACCTCCTCCTGGACCACGGGAACTATGGGGGACGGTTTCCCGTGCCCCCTGCCTCTTCTCTTCACAGCTGGGCCCTGGGCCATACTTTCAGGCTCCGGGACCCCCTCAACACCCTTACTTGCTGTCATGGAACGAGTGGTTGTACACACCCACTCTGGCACACCCAACATTTTCAAATGTGTCTCCCTCTCCACCTTAGCCCAAGGGGAGTCTTCTAAATCATTGCCCAGGAGACAATCAACAGGCATGGCGGGCCTCACAGCAACCTGAAGAGTACCTGAAACTCCCCCCCATTCAAAGGGAACCTGAGCTACCTCACACTCTCTCTGGGAGTTGTCAGCAGCTATCACAGGGTAGAATGCGTGGGGAACCACCTGCTCTCTGGACACCAAGTGACACTTGATAGCTGTCACACTCGCTCCGGTGTCTCTGAGAGCTTCCACTCTATGGCCATTAATGGTCACCCACTGCCTATATTTATTAGTGTTACTAGGCGGAGGGGTGGAGGGACATTTCCATGTCTCCTAGCGAGACCAGGGACATCTCTGCGGGACCCCTCCCACCAGGGGCAACCATCTCCTCCCCTCCCAGGGCTACACTCGCCAACTGACGGGGGGGTGCACGTGGTGGGGCATTAGAATTCTTCATGGGACACTGGGGATCATAATACCGGAGTCCCACCTGCCCAAAAACGTAGCAGGTCATTGGGCCCCTATGAACAGGTTTACCTGTCGGGCCCCTGGCTTCTTCACAGGGAGAGGCTGGGAACCTTTCCCTTGGTTCCCTTGGGGATTACTTTGAGGCCCTTTTGGGAACTCCTTCTGTTTCCCTTTGTCCCCCCCACTCTTCTGCTGGGGACCCTGCCCACCTTTGGCTGAGTCTCCCACTGGACCCTTGTGGACCCTGGTACTGACCAGCGGTCCGCCTCCTCAGCAAGTTTTCTAGGGTTAGATATCTTGCTATCAATAAGGTGCTGGCGCAGCTCTGGAAAACAGTTATTAGACAAGTGCTCCCAAGCAAACAAATCATAAAGAGCTTCATAACATTCCACTTTGCTGCCCTTTACCCAACCATCCATGGCTCTGCAAAAAAAGACACATATTCAACCCACGTAGTACCAGGCAACTTCTTACATTCTCTAAAGGTTTGTCTGTACTTTTCTGGGGTTAGGCCATACCTGATCATTAAAGCATCTTTCATATGAGTATAAGACATCCTATCCTCTACAGGCATGCTTAACAGGGTATCTCTCCCCTCAATCACAAAGCGACCCCACAACCCGCTCCCCAATTCTTCTCAGGGACCTGGTGGGCCAACAATGCTAACTCATATGCTTTAAACCATTTACCAATATCCTCATTGTTCTGAAAATCTTTGATCACATCTTTGGGAAAATAAAACTTACTTTCTGCAGGCACAGATGGGATGCTGCCACCAGAGGGATTCAATTCTAAATTTTTAGCTTGGATCTCCAACTCCCTCAACCTGGTTTCACGCTCCAAAGCTAACTTCTCTCTCTCAAATTCTAACCTTTTGATCTCCAAATCAGCTTCTCTTCTGCCTTTTGCATTTTCGAACTCCAACTGCCCATTTATCTTAAGCCTTGCCATTTCAATGTTGTATTCTCGCTCTTTCGCCCTTTCTTCTCTTTCTTCAGGGGAAAGACCTTTGGAGGAAACACTACTACCGGGAGAGGACACAGGCCCATTCACTGGCGCCTCCTCATCCCCTTCCACTGGCGGTACCACCACCGGATCAGTGGGATCTCTGACCTCTAACCAGGCTTGCAATGCTTTGAGATATCTTGGCTTATTTTTGAGGCCTGTGGTAGGAACTTTCAGCTGCTTGCAAAAGTATTTCAGTTGATTTAACGTGTAATCCTCGATTTTTGCTCTATCAAATTCCTCCACAACAACAGGGGTAGGGCTTCCGGCATTACTCATGGTCAAAACTGGCAGTGTTAAAAAAATCAAGCTTCAGAAAAGCGGAGAACAAAAATAGAATCCTTCCAAATTAGATTGTGGCTGCGCTATGGTCTGCTTTCGCTATGTAGTGCACACTAATCACTGCACATGGGTCATAAATGCAAAGTTCAAATCCTCACCGCTGGTACCAATGTTAGAACCGGCTGTCTCTAGTTGGCAGAGGTATGCACTTCTGGCAAATAGGGACACACCTTTTCTAGACAGGGCAAGGGGATCATACACTTAGATAACCCCTGCTCACCCCCTTGGTAGCTTGGCAAAGCAGACAGGCTTATCTCAAAGGCTGTGTGTTAAGCATTTATGACCACATACAGTAATAAAGTGAATACACTACAAATGGACACGACACAGTAGTATTATAAAAATAAGGATTTTTATATAAGGATTAGCACAAGACCAAATAACGACAAAAATATACCACAGTCTTAATAAATACTCTTGGAAGGAAAAATAATAGTTCAAGTGTAGTTTCTTCTTAGCACAAAAGTCTTTAGAATCAAAAGCAACTCTTCTTCTTTAAAACACAGTTCTTGGCAATAATGTAACCCACATGGGAGTCACACGATGTCGAGGCAAAGTTAATCCAAAGGGTTCGGCGTCGACCGTGAGGAGCGCAACGTCGAGCCTGGAGTTACACGGACCCCCACAACACAGTACCTTGGAAAAGCGTGGCACACGATGATCAGCGGCGTCGAGATGTCCGGCGTCGCCTCTCCGGCGTCGATCCGGCCTCGGAGTCTGGGCGACCTGCAGCGGCGTCGATCGATGTCGGGCAGGAGCAGCGCTCACGAGGCGAAGCAGCATACGGCGTCGTCGTCGATGTTGATGATGAAGTTGCAAGAGTGAGCAGCGCTCACGGCGTTGAGAGGGCTTGAAGTCGATGCGATCAGCAGCGGTGCAGACACGGGGTCACTTGGAGCTGGAGCCGAACTCGCTACTCACTGGCGTTGCTGCTGGCGTCGATCGGGCCCGGCGGCCGGCGTCGAGGATGCGGGACACTGGAGCCGTTACTCACGATGTCGAGCTGGATTCGGCGTCCGTCGGCATCGAGATTGCTGGTTTCTTTCAGAGGTGCTGGATTCACAAGTCCCAGCAACAAGCACTTTTAGCAAATGATGAAGTCCTTTAGCCCTGTGACTTCAACAGGAGACTGGCACTCTTCCAGTCCTTGGAGATTTTCCTAGCAAAGTTTGAGAGTACGCACACAGTTCCTCTCTCCTGGTTCCTTGGCAAAAATAAAGAAGCACATGCAGGCTTCCCCCCCAGTAAACAGCACACTGGCAGAAGGGGTAGGCAAGTCCTTGGATCAGCAGGCTTCTTCTCCTTGGTTTCAGGGTTCCTTGTCAGAAGTTATCTAAAGTCTTGGTTCAGGGGTCCTTCTCTTATACTCCTTTTTGGCTTTGATCCCTTTGTCCATGCAGGGGAATTTCCCAACATCCTGGGTCTGTTGTGGGTGTAGCCAGGCAGAGGCACCTGGCCTATTCACTGTGCAGGGCAGAGTCCTCAGCCGCCCAGTAGGAGGTGGAGCCAGTTTTGTCACTGGCAGGAGCAGAGCTATCAGCCTCCCGGCAGGAGGTGGGGCCAGGATCGTCCCTGGCAGGCACAGAGCCATCAGTCGCCTGGCAGGAGGTGGAGCCAGCATTGTATCAGGCAGGGCAGGCTATCAGAAGCTACTCTCCCCCTACTCTCAATGCAAATGTCCCACTCATCCCACACTGACTGAGCAGATCTCTGGAGCCACCCAGCTCCTGTCACAAACACACCAAACCAGCAGAAACCAGAAATAGTTAGACAAGAAAATAGCCACTTTCTAAAAGTGCTATTTTCAAACCCAGAGTCCAAAAACCATCCACACAAATGGATGTGTGATTAAACCCCGAGTTCAGGGATACCAAACTCAACATTGCACCATGCTCCCCGAGCCAGCTAGGATTATAGCATTAATAACCCAGGCAGCCCATTCTAACTAATGGAGAGCAGGTTACCTTACAATAGTGAAAAACGAATATGGCTGTAATTCACAATTAGGACATGCCAACCTTGTCAGGCTTGTCCTACCTTATGCTTACAATGCACCCTGCCCTCAGGCCTACCATAGGGGTGACTAACATGAAGTTAAGGGAAGGTTTGGGGACTGGCAAGTAGGTGTACTTGCGCAGTTAGCATGACAGTACTAGACTGCACGAAGGTCTAGCAATGGCAGACCTGTAGACATACTTTTACTAGGCCGCTTTTGTAGGTGGCACAACCTGTGCTGCAGGCCCACAAGCAGCATTTGTATTTACAAGCCCTGGCACTCCTGGTGCACTAGACTAGGGACTGAGAGTAAACCAAATAAGCCAAACATGGAATTCAATCAATACAGTAATTTAACATAGGGAGCACTTGCACTGTGGCACTGATCAGCAGTGGCACAGTGCCCAAAGCAGTATACCAGCAAAAACATTGCAAACAGTGGAGGCAAACAAAAAAAAATGGAGGAGAGACTCAAGCCAATACACTCCGGCACAGCAGGAGTCCCGTAAGCCAGTGTTGTGTTTTGGGGGCCTGTGGGATATGGGGATCCACAGGGCTTGCTACACTCTGGAGCAATCTGGGGCCTATGAACCTGACACGTGGCCGAAGGCCGTAATAACACTCAAGGACACTGGGTGCTGTTTGTGGCTCCGCTCGCTAATGCCAACTGGCGTACGTGCGTGCGTGGGCCCCTTTTATTATCCGGGTCACGTAGTGCCACGCTGCATGCATCTTGCGTGTCAGGCGTAATGTAAGCTAGAACACAACAGGCCAGAACAGAGTTACGGGTCGGGCCAAGGGTCATCCTGGAGAGAACGCACAGGGCGGGCCGAACAGAGTACCCAGGGCGTGTGAGCGGACTGGGGTTGACTGGAGCCAGGAGCTGAGTTAGCTGGTTGCAGGTGGCAGGGGAGCATTAAGTGAGAAATAAGTGAGTGTTACTGCTCTTTGGGGGGACAATGTGGCACTGCGGCTTTGTTGCTGTGCTGTGAAGCGCCTGGCTTTTGCAGTGCAGGACCTGACATAGGCAGCAAGGGTACCAAGAAGAGGGAGGTTTGTGTCAGTTGACTACAGCATGTAGCCAGCTAGCCCCCCAACCCTTCCTGAACCCCCTAGAGGTTACACTCCCACACCCACTGCCCACAGATACCACAGATGCCCAAAGGCACCACCTTAAGGTGAGAGGCTAGTCAACAAGGAAAGCCAAACAACAAGGTGGACTTATTGTAGCCAAGGAGCAGCCAAGGTGATTGGAGGTGGCTAGAGGAGGATGCAGTGCGACGCATCAATTATAAAGTTGCGTGGACAACACAAATGGAGCAGCCCAAAACACTCTGGAAAAGCCTGTAACGTCCACCTATTGGATAACTGAATTGAACAGGAACAAAACACCTATCAGCAAAAAAGAAATTAAGTATACCTACCTATCTATCAGTGAGACTAACGCCCTTGGCAGGACAGTTTGCGCAAGACACAACAGCTACCCAACATAGTCAAATCAGAGCGGGTAAGAAAACAGGTTTGCAGGACCAGACAGCAGGCTTCTTCATTTTATACTGACTGGAAATACTCACACAGGGTCTTTGAGGCTCACAGAAATAGTATTACATCCAGAAAAATTAGGAGTGTGGGGACAAGAGTGCTTCCTGTGGAACTAGGTACTGAAGAAACAAGGTTGGGCCCCAAGGGGATCATACAGAGGACAGAAAAGTATGCCAGGGCGGTGTATGATGGGACCGAGTTGCACAGCCAGTCTACAGGAGCGGAGGGAGGGGAAGGTCAAGGCATTTCTAGAGGTCGAGTGACCCGAAACCTGGCTAGAGCAAGCATTCTGATCCAGGCATCAACTCACTGTAAAACCTCTAGTGGAAACAGACAGTGAATCACAATTAAGGGTGGATACATTCAAAGGAGCTTCTATGTGCCGACACCCCGGAACCTATCCCCAAGTTCAACACTCCATTCACAAGAGTGACCCGGCACACATTCTGAATGCAATAAATCCCTCCATGTTGGCAGCACTCAAGGCATTTACCTGGCAACCCCACAAATAGAGATACAAGTGGAACTAATACTCATGCTGGCACAAAGCGTCCTGACAATTGATAAAAAGGTGGACATGCTTAATCTGAAGCTGACCAGTGGGACACTAGAGAAAAAGGCCAGGGGGCCACCGCAAGTCTAGCAAATAATACATTTGAAGTAATAGGTGAAAAGTTAACTGCACTGCCATATTTGTTATCATTATGAAAATGAGTAATTGCCCAACGAAGCATTAATTGCCACAATGGAATCAGGTGAAACAATCGGCATAGCAGACTCAATCAGCACCACACTCCTGGGCAAAAGTGGAAGTCGTACAATAAGTATGGACGATGGTCATCCAAGTGGAATAACAGGCCAAAAAGAAATCGTAGGGCAGCTATCCAGACAACAACAAAAAATAAAAAGTCTGAAATCATCGAAAACAAGCAAAAAGAAACAAGCATTGGAAATGCAATAGGGCTCACATTAGGAAAGTTTGAGCTATTGGTCTTATAAATGAATTTATTTTTATTTATGTGTTATTTTTTAAAATAGCTAAATTAATAGCTTTGTCATTTACAATGCCAATAGTTATAACTTTCGCAAACACCTATAGCATTTGTAATGCAACATGTTTTGTATTTACGTGACTTAGATGTATTGATATTACAAATAACAATGGCTTTTAATTTTTTTAAATAATTAATACTTATATAAAAGTTATTGTAATGTATAAAGGCAATAGCTTAAACATTTGTAAATAACTTTAGTGAAGATTATGTTAAGTGTATTTTATTGTGACGAAAATCCAAGAACAGAAGTGAAATATTAACATCTTTTTGTGACATTTGTAATAAAGCTTGAAACATTGAGAGAACATATTTGAACCAGTTGTTGTTGAATGGCTGCACAGATTGATTCTGTGGTGGCGCTGCGTTATGTGGTTGCGGCGAGTGATGCTGTGGTGTTCAGTGATGCTGTGGTAGCGCATAGTGATGTTGTGATGCCCCTGAGGGATGCTGTGGTGGTGCTGAGTGATGCTGTGGTGATGCGATAGATAGATAGAGTGAGGGCGATAGATAGATAGAGTGAGGCCGATAGATAGATAGAGGGAGGGAGGGCGATAGATAGAGGGAGGGCGATAGAGGGAGGGCGATAGATAGCTAGACAGATAGATAGAGTGAGGGCAATCGATAGATAGAGTGAGTGGGATAGATAGACAGATAGAGTGAGTGCGATAGATAGACAGATAGAGTGAGTGCGATAGATAGACAGATAGAGTGAGGACGATAGATAGACAGATAGAGGGAGGGAGGGCGATAGAGGGAGGGTGATAGATAGCTAGACAGATAGATAGAGTGAGGGCAATCGATAGATAGAGTGAGTGCGATAGATAGACAGATAGAGTGAGTGCGATAGATAGACAGATAGAGTGAGGGCGATAGATAGATAGATAGACAGATAGAGTGAGGGAGATAAATTGATAGATAGATAGATAGAGAGACAGACAGACAGACAGACAGACAGAGACAGACAGACAGACAGACAGACAGACAGACAGACAGATAGATAGATAGATAGATAGCGATAGAGAGATAGATAAAGGGCGATAGACTGATAGAGGGAAGAGGGCAATAGATAGAGTGAGGGCGATAGATAGATACAGGGAGGGAGGGCGATAGCTAGATAGAGTGAGGGCGATAGATAGATAGACAGAGTGAGGGCGATCAATAGATAGCTAGATAGAGTGATGGCGATAGAGTGAGTGAAATAGATAGACAGATAGAGTGAGTTATAGATTTTCTGCTGTGGGCAGCGTGCTCCTAAGAAGCATTCCCCAGGTAAAGGGAGGCTTTGTGCGAGCCACATTCCAGGCAATATACAGTGACGGGATGATGAGAGAGGCAGATAATGTGATGAGAATTGGCCGACCGCAGGCCTCCGTTTTTACTGATGCACATGAATCTCAGTAATTAGTCTGCATACAAAGTGATATATTTATCACCCTCAGACGGAGCCGTTGAACCACTGGCTCTATGTGTTGCATGCATTCATTAACGTGGCAGTCTATTTTTGCCAGAGCCGCACTTACAACACAATTAAAAGGAACTACTATTACCCAATGTAACAGTACTCAATTCATCCACCTTAGAAGCTGGAAGTGTGAGTTGGTCCTGCCAGGATGTGAATTGATGACCTTTATTACATAACTGCAGATGTCAGCAGCGAGCGTTTAAAAAGAAGAAAAATCTTGCTGTGAATGTATGTGTGCGTGTGTGTGTGTGCGTGCGTGTGAAAGAGGTAGCAGTAACAAACAATACCAGATGTGGACAAGGCTAGGGTGGGCGCTGACTGCCAGAGAATTATGGATGGTGATGAACACGCAAAGGACCATGAGCCTGACGTCACTGGCTCTACCCAGCTCTAACAGCCTGAGATAGTCCTTGGCCAAACTTAACCTGGCCGTTGACTGACCTTATTCCTCCATGCCAGCACTCAGCTCTTCAGTGTAAACTCAAAGCAACCCTAGCAGCCATTAAAACTGAACATAAATATAAACAAGCAATAGTTGCTGCTTATTTATTTTATGCAACTAACAATCACTGACAAAGCCAAAAGACAGGACTTGTAGGAATGATGTGACGCACAGGCTCTTCCCCACTGAGCTAACTTACCCAGTTTGAAACTAATGAGCGGCGGGTTACTCGTAAATCACCTTTAGAAACACGTGAGAGCGTGGAGCTTTGTTGCTGGCATTCACACCTGACCGAGCGACAAACGGCAGTGCTGCGCAACAGACACGATGACCATGAATGCCATCAAATACAAACTCCAGCTTGAACCTGCAGATTACAACACGGGGTTCCGCAGTATTAGAGGGTCCCTCCTTCACCTCCCATAATGAAGCGCACGGCCTGGGGGCAGACACGGGAGTGTGCAGACAAACACAATGAAATGAGCACTCCACGCCGCCCCATTGTGAACCTCACACTCCCGCAGCGCGGCAAGCACAGCAGGAAATCCTGCGTCGTGAAATGTGTGGCAGGGCACCCACACCCATTGACGTTTTTTTTATTGTAACTTTTACTGCGCTCATTTCTTACTTAAACTATCCTATTTTCCTCCAACCCTGAAACAAAGTTGGAGAAAAGAGAGAAAAGGATTCTATTTACAGATTCATTACAGAAACCTAGCAAGCACGCCTGGTAAATAAAACAAGCAGTGAATAATACACATCCAAGCAATAAAAATCATTAAATAACACAGTGAACATATCAGAAGGCTGCTGGAGCAGCAAAGAAAGAAAGGGCATAGAGAGGAACACTGGATTATAAGGACATTGGTGGACTGTGATTGGTTTAATTTTTCCGGTTTCCTCTCCTTTTGGTTCATAGGAAAGGTGGTACTTAATGTTGGTTTGCAAGCTGCTGTAATGAATAGAGTGAAGTAAGATGAGCATAATTATCGCTTCCGAGCATGACACGGAATCCCATTTTCTGTTTACCAAACATAGTCATTAATGTTGCGGGAAAGGATGTGGCCTACCGGCCACAGCAGCAGACGTTGAAGCTAGGGAGCCGGGTTTGAGTCTGAGCGTGAGACTCTGCATCCTCGGATTCCTGGCAAATCTCCATGCCAAAAAATGTACGTGTCCATCTGTAATGCAACTGGCGCTCATGTAAAGCGCTCTGATACCGTAGAGTCGAATTTGCACTATATAAAACTGCAAAAACAAGCAAATTAAAAACGTGATCCCAGACTGATGTTGAGGCTGATAAAAAACCTGACCATGTTACTCCAGCACCCGCAATCGCTGCATCGGTTCCATAGCGAAGAGCACATTCAATTTCAAGCATCGGGTCTTATAAATAAACCTTTTCAGGTATAAGCATTGCTCAGTTGCTTTAGTCCCCACCCCCTCCACACACACAGGAAAGTTAATCATCGAGGACATTTTATGTCACATGGGCAGACCATGGTTTATAAAGGATTCAAAAAGGGGGTAGTGATGGACAGAGTGTCTGAATTAAGCAGACCACTCTTACCCAGTCAAGAGATCAGGGCTTGATCCATCACCGTTATTTAGCTCACTGCATCACCCCAGTTCAGAACCTGGCTATATGCAAATTAGTCTGACCCAGTGCCTCATGGGAATAGGGCAGACCAAACTACCAAGCCAATTCATCACCGGAAAGGAGATAAGCTTCCGGGGACCAGTTTCTGGCATTTCAGCCGTCGTCGGCCCGGCTTGCTTGAATCCTGGTGGTGCAGTGAGCAAGGGACTCATGTCTGAGTATACCCTGCCACACTTGTGGTGGCCAAAAACGATTCAAAAAGGGGGTGGTGATGAACAGAGTGTCTGAATTAAGCAGACCACTCTTACCCAGTCAAGAGATCAGGGCTTGATCCATCACCGTTATTTAGCTCACTGCATCACCCCAGTTCAGAACCTGGCTATATGCAAATTAGTCTGACCCAGTGCCTCATGGGAACACGGCAGACCAAACTACCAAGCCAATTCTTCACCGGTGATGGATCAAGCCCTGATCTTTGGACTGGGTAAGAGTGGTCTGCTTAATTCAGACACTCTGTTCATCACCACCCCTTTTTCTAAATCGTTTTTGTCCACCATAAGCGTGGAAGCGTATACTCAGATGTGAGTACCTTGCTCATTGCACCATCAGGATTCAAGCAAGCCGGGCCTAAGATGGCTGAAATGCCAGAAACCGGTCTCTGGAAGCTTGATTCCTTCCCAGTATAAGAATTGGCTTGGTAGTTTGGTCTGCCCTGTTTCCATGATGCACTGGGCCAGGGACAGACTAATTTGCATGTAGCCAGGTTCTGAGCTGGGATGGTGCAGTAAGCTAAAAAACGGTGATAGATCAATCCCTGATCTTTGGACTGGGTAAGAGTGGTCTGCTTAATTCAGATACTCTGTTCATCACCACCCCCTTTTCTGAATCGTTTTTGTCCACCATAAGCGTGGAAGGGTATACTCAGATGTGAGTCCCTTGCTCATTGCACCATCAGGATTCAAGCAAGCCGGGCCGAAGACGGCTGAAATGCCAGAAACCGGTCCCCGGAAGCTTGTTTCCTTCCCAGTATAAGAATTGGCTTGGTAGTTTGGTCTGCCCTGTTCCCATGATGCGCTGGGCAGGGACAGACTAATTTGCATGTAGCCAGGTTCTGAGCTGGGATGGTGCAGTGAGCTAAAAAACGGTGATGGATCAAGCCCTGATCTTTGGACTGGGTAAGAGTGGTCTGCTGAATTCAGACACTCTGTTCATCACCACCCCCTTTTCTGAATCGTTTTTGTCCACCATAAGCGTGGAAGGGTATACTCAGATATGAGTCCCTTGCTCATTGCACCATCAGGATTCAAGCAAGCTGGGCCGAAGATGGCTGAAATGCCAGAAAGCGGTCCCCGAAAGCTTGTTTCCTTCCCAGTATAAGAATTGGCTTGGTAGTTTGGTCTGCCCTGTTCCCATGATGCACTGGGCCAGGGACAGACTAATTTGCATGTAGCCAGGTTCTCAGCTGGGATGGTGCAGTGAGCTATAAAGCGGTGATGGATCAAGCCCTGATCTTTGGACTGGGTAAGAGTGGTCTGCTTAATTCAGACACTCTGTTCATCACCACCCCCTTTTCTGAATCATGGTTTATAAAGGGGAGCTGGTGAAGAAATACCACGCATGACACGTTCTAGAATGTACTAGAGGCTGCTTTCCTTCAAAAGAAAGAATGCACTTGAAAAAAAAATTCCCTTGTTCTTTTCTAGAATTCTCATGAACAGTGTGTCCAGTGGATTGTGAGATTCATACATGGCCAGCACAGCCCTAAAAGGATCTCCATTCTCTATGACTGCTTGGCAATGGCCGTTGAGACAGGCATTTTGCCACCAAGGTATTGTTTATTTCCCATTTATATAGAGAACCATCACAGTACCTGGAATATTTAGGTATGCATAATTTGGGAGTGCTCGCTGTATGTTTACCGTTCTACCTTTATGCATACGGTGTAATTAGGATTCAAAGACATTCACGCAAATGGTCAAATCGGTTTGGGTCTACTAGTTATCTGCAGTGTCACATAAAGAATATTTTTGTTATGGCTGCCCTAAATTATCCACTCATCCAGCTTCCGTGCGAGACAAATTA
Organism: Lissotriton vulgaris; assembly: GCF_964263255.1. NCBI lineage: Eukaryota > Metazoa > Chordata > Amphibia > Caudata > Salamandridae > Lissotriton > Lissotriton vulgaris. Next base: position 1,184,798,484 of record NC_141691.1, read on the forward strand.
ATGCATTTACATACTTTCCCTGGACGTTGGGTTGGCATGTCTGTGCTGAAATGCATATTCATGCGAGTGAAATGAAGACGGAGGGAGACTGAGATTCCCTTTATAATGAAGGGACGTGGAAAGTGACTGCAGAGTTCAGGCAGTCAGTAAATACATTTGGGTCGAAGATCTGTTCCTTGATGAAGGGCAAAGGCATTTGCAAACGAGCATTGGCAGCCGGGCCGAAAATAAATAATTAAAACAAGAAAAGGAAGGGGCTGCAGCCTCGGCTCCTGGGCTCCGGGCTGGAGCGCTGGAGTGCCCTGTCTGCTGTTTTGCCCGTGGACGGAAGGATAGGACGGGGATGGGGGGCAGGCGTTGGGGGAAGGTCCTGTAAAACAAGTTAAACAAGTTTTAAAAGGAGACACCAGGCCGTGAAACTGAAAGTACGGCCGGCCGGCCGTGAATAATTAGGGGGTGAGAAATGCACTGGGGGGGCTGCCTTTGATGTTTTAATGCGAGGCAGGCAGGCAGGCGGCTGGTGGCATTGTGCACGCGCTTTTTAGGGCTTGCGCTTGCGCAATGACCTAAAAAGCACATGCACTGCAAGGAATCATCAGTGGAATCGCCAGTGGTGGTTAAACTCTGGATAAGCCACAATAGAGCTTCGCCAGCTATGCGCAGAAGCGCATCAGCAGGCGAGCCCTAAAAATTGCATGAAATCTATACAAAAAAAGCTGGAAAGGCCAACTGTCCCAAATCTAGCTAACAATTAGTCTGAGAAGGAAATAGAGAGCACCCACAAGGGCTCAGGGATGTATTCCATCTTTCAGACAAGACACAGAACCCCAATCGAAGGGACCCAGGCAAAAAATTGCCAGGAAGATTGCAAATCTAAAAGCCTGAAGGGTGCAAAATACCGATGGCCCAAGCAAGAACATTTTCCACCCATCCCACTGCACATATTGTTTCTAAACCTCAGAAAAAATCTTACTCCAAGGTAGCAAACATCAATATCAAAATTGCTCCCAGAGGAGCAGAAAGTTTGCTGAAAATTTGCAGCCCTATGGGCAGTCAAAGGCACTATCCAAGACCAGCAGAAGCCTAGCAACCCAATCAACAGCACGTATGCCAGGGGAAATGCAATTACACGAGCAGCTCGAGATACTGCAGTCGGCACCAGAGCAGAATACCTGCATAGCAAAGGTAGAACCACCGCTAATGGAAAAACAACGCAAAGGCCAAAATACAGTAATTTCTCAAACAATAACAAAATTGAAGATGACATCTTCTGATCAAAAGATGATCAAGAAACCCTTTAGTACTAAACTGGATGGAAAAGCACGATGCACCATGTTCGAACAAATGTCGGATGGGGATATTTGACCGAATAAACACAAATGATGGACAGGCATGTGAGAATGAGTAAAAAGAAATGGAAGAAGAGCCAATGGTTAACTCACCATTCATGATGATCTTCACTTCTGAATTCTAAACATGAGGCCCAAGCAACATCCTAAACCGGTAAAGTATCTTATACCTCTTGTCGAGCACACCCTCACTGGCCTATCTAACGTCAGCTCAGCTAGTATTGGTGTATTTTAAGAACCCAACCAGGATAAGCCATAGAGAGTCAACCCTGACGAAGTGGACAAGTAGGGCAGATACCCACAGCATCATGGCAAAAAAAGACCTATTCAAGGATTGGGGGATACATGTAGACATTGCACAGTGGATAAGTACTACCAAGTCATATTGCAGAGGCCGCCAATTCTAGGGTTACAACAACCAGTAAAATGTGTGCTAAGGGGCACCAAACCAATTTCAACAATATTCTGCGACAACAACATCAAAATCCAGCTTTTAGGAGTGGTGGAACTAGATATTGCATGGAGGTGAGAGCAACTCAGGATTCAAGGGCATCAGAAGACTGAGCCTGGATATCAACTGTGCTGCATACTAATGGAAGGGCAAAATCCTAGCACACAAAAAAAACTGATTTTGCCCGGACAGCAACACCATTGGAATTTAAGGGAAGCCCAAACCACCTACATTGAAGGAATAAAGGAGCAGACAACAAGATCTAGGATCAGAATAATAAACTGGAACGTGGCGTGGTTTAAATCCACCATAGCAAACAAAGAAGCTATGGAATTCCTTCAAACAGGGATATTTTATGTTTACAGGAAACATGGCTGACAACTACAACTTCTAGACTTCCAGGCGATCCACACACTGGCTTACAAGAAAAACCTCTTTGGAAGACCCATTGGTGGGGTCTTCAATACGAGTCAAGGAATGGCCCACGCACTCACCCGATGTCCATATCCTATATATAAAAGGAATAGGAATAGGATTAGAGGGAACACCAAGTACTATTGCACTAATTAACCTCTAAGTAAACAAACAAAGAAGGCAAAAGCCATAAACATGAACATAATTACCGAATTGATCGAAGAATACCTTCATGAGCATCCAGGGTAGGAGTGTATTGTGACCTGCGACTTCAACATGAGAGATCTGAGTTGCCTACAGAAAAAAAACGTAAGTGCCACAATGCACGAGGTACATTATCCAACTGGTCAAATGCTCATTTCAACTAGTGAGCCGGCATCAATCAAAATATTTAAAGGGGTGTTCTCCTGCTGGGCCAGATACAACCAGTGGAAGCAGGTCATAAAAAACAAGTGGCACTGAGAAAAGCTAGACGAACAAATGGATTCGCTATTCTCAGCGCTGAGTGCAGGAAAGCAACCTATACATTAAGGTAAATTGGAAAAGGGCCCATTCACCGCCTCGATAACAAAGAATACAATAGGAGCAAAAAGAGGTTTGCCAGACAGAGTCACAGTATAGGAGAGAGAAGTGCGCGTGGATGGAAAACAAATCTGAAAACATACGGAAAATCACACAAAAACACTTAGCAGCTGAAATAAACCGACATAAAAGAGAAATGGAAATACATATTTGCTCTACTAGCACCTAACAAGAACATAGAATTTTGGAGTTACATCAACGGCCTTAATAGTGGAATCCACATGGAGAACACTGTTCCTGCCAATAATTCAGCAGCCTACACAACAAAGCGTTATGTTGCCTTAGATGAACCCTTGGATAATGCCATGGAGGTGGAGGGCAACCCTCCTGACCTATATGAGGTAGATTACACTGCCATAACCAAAACTAAACCTTAATTACTCTTTGGCAAAAAACACAGTTGATGGACAGAATGTAGAACAATGTCATACATTCACCCCAGTACAAGGATCTGGGCCTAAATCCATCGTTTTTTTGCACTCCACACCACCCTGAGTTAGACACTGGCTATATGCAAATCAGCTCTGACCCTGTGCCTCATGGGAACAGTCCAGTCCAAACTACCAAGCCATGTCTTTCCCAGACCGGAATCAAGCATCCAAGGACCGGTTTCTGGCTCTCAGCCTTCATCAGCCTGAATAGCTTGACTCCAGTGGTGTGGAGAGCCTGGGACTCACGTCTGAGTATACCCAGCACACTCGGGGTGAAAATTGCAAAAAACACAGTTGATGGACAGAATGTAGAACAATGTCATACATTCACCCCAGTACAAGGATCTGGGCCTAAATCCATCGTTTTTTTGCACTCCACACCACTCTGGGGTGGCCATATGCAAATCAGCTCTAACCCTGTGCCTCATGGGAACAGTCCAGTCCGAACTACCAAGCCATGTCTTTCCCAGACCCGAATCAAGCATCCAAGGACCGGTTTCTGGCTTTCAGCTTTCATCAGCCTGAATAGCTTGACTCCAGTGGTGTGGAGAGCCTGGGACTCGCGTCTGAGTATACCCAGCAGACTCAGGGTGAAAATTGCAAAAAACACAGTTGATGGACAGAATGTAGAACAATGTCATACATTCACCTCAGTACAAAGATCTGGGCCTAAATCCATCGTTTTTTTGCACTCCACACCACCCTGGGTTAGACACTGGCTATATGCAAATCAGCTCTGACCCTGTGCCTCATGGGAACAGTCCAGTCCGAACTACCAAGCCATGTCTTTCCCAGACCGGAATCAAGCATCCAAGGACCGGTTTCTGGCTTTCAGCCTTCATCAGCCTGAATAGCTTGACTCCACTGGTGTGGGGAGCCTGGGACTCACGTCTGAGTATACCCAGCACACTCGGGGTGAAAATTGCAAAAAACACAGTTGATGGACTGAATGTAGAACAATGTCATACATTCACCCCAGTACAAAGATCTGGGCCTAAATCCATCGTTTTTTTGCACTCCACACCACCCTGGGTTAGACACTGGCTATATGCAAATGAGCTCTGACCCTGTGCCTCATGGGAACAGTCCAGTCCGAACTACCAAGCCATGTCTTTCCCAGACCGGAATCAAGCATCCAATGACCGGTTTCTGGCTTTCATATAGCCAGTGTCTAACCCTGGGTGGTGTGGAGTGCAAAAAACGATGGATTTGGGCACAGATCCTTGTACTGGGGTGAATGTATGACATTGTTCTACATTCTGCCCATCAACTGTGTTTTTTGCAATTAATTACTCCTTAGGGCATCCTGAAGAATGGGGCTCCTGGAACCAATGGTCTACTGGGCATCATCTTCAATAAAGATCGAGAATTTAGGGCTCCTCACAGGCACAGCCTGTTCAATCAATGCTATAATACATCTGCAGTACCAGACACATGGAAAGGCCAGAGTATTTCCATGTGAAAAACAGGCATACCTTCCATCCAGACAATTTTAGACGAATCACACTGTTGGGCATTGATGGGAAGGCATTTGCAAAACTGTTTCTGAAAGAGCCGGAGGCCTGGATAAATAAAAAGTATATTATACCCCAATATGAGGGCGTATTCTGGCACAATTCATTTACATTGGAAAACGCCATTGCCTGTTGATATTTGGCAACCAGGGCCACAGAGATCACCTCCCCACCACTCTATGCTTGTTTTGTTGATTATAGTGTTGACTTTGATGGCATTGACCGTAATATTCTTTGGCAAAAACTTGCAAAGTTGGGCATCCCTATGAAACTTTTGGCAGCCATTATGATGCTCTACACCAGCACATGGGTTCTTACCAAGCTTACACAGACACATGTAATGGCTAAGATCCATACGAAGAAAATGTTAAAACAGGGCTGTGTGATCACTCCCACACTGTTCAATCTACACACCACAGACTTGGGAGAGGAGCTTTTAAAAGTCAGCATCTTTCCGCCCAAACTAGACCCCGATTATGCAGCATGAGGATATTCTGGTACTACTGGATCAAACCAGAATTGGCATGAAAAGGGCATTGGAGACATTACATCTATATAACATGGAAATAAACTTCAAGCTAATGCCACAAAAACGAAGGTGCTGATTTTTGGTCATAAAACAAAAAGCTACTGCTGGAATAGTATCTTGGCCCATTAAGGATTGCCACTGCCAAAAATACCATTATCTGGGAATACATTTCTCAGGTACATTGCAGGCCAAGTTAGTGTCATGGCCGCTAAGAGTCAAAATGGACTATGTAAATTAAACCACAAGCTCCAAAGTCATTTTGCAGAGGGTATTTGACGGGTCATGCAAGCAAAATTAATTCCAACATTGAGTTATGGACGTCTTGTCTTTCCGGGACTGCTTACTGAAAAATTGGAGCGATTGCACATAATGGCTTTCTGAAAGGTATTCAATCTTCCACACAAAACATGGCACACTTTGATTTGGCTAGAGTGCAATATCTCAACAATGGATATAGAATGTAAAAAAAAAAATAGTCAAACTTTACCATCGTGTGACTAAGGCGGGTCCTGATATGATCAGGGAAGCACTAAAAGTAGTTTTCCAGGATAATAACAGCCATTGGGCTAGGTATTTCATGAAGGTCAACAAGTCACTGGACATGCCTCAGACATTATAACCAATTCATCCTTACCAATGGCCAGCCTAGAAAGTGTGTTAAAGAAACAGGGTAAGAGCATTTTAAGGGAACAGGATCTCGAACGGATTAGACATACTCCTGGCGTAGATGGCCTTGTCTATTCACATCATTTTAACCATATCTGAAGGCAGGGCTGGGAAGGCAAGCACTATAGAACATTATGAGACCCAGGCTTCTAACACTGTCGATATGGGACTACAGAGGCCACTGGAAAAACACATTGCCAGGAAACAAGGGATGTTGTTTCTGCCAATATCACACAGATTCAGCGGAGCACATTATTTGTTGCTGTTCAGCCCTGCTGGGCCAGTGGCAATTATACTTAAGAACAATGTTCCTGTAAAATGGTGATAGGAACATGCAAAGAGTCCCTAATACTCATCTACACCACCATGATGCTGTTGGTCCTTGCACAAATTGGCAAGTTTTAGATGGAAGCTGGAAGGATTTTACGAATAACCCAAGAAATAAAGACAAAAGATTGCAACACACAATCCGCTGATCGTTCATTGCTGCAGAAACACTTTCTGGGGGAGCACTTCATATGAATTGGCACTGAATGATTTTACATTAGCACTTTGCACCCTAGGACACCAAGGAGCAAATTGGTATGCATGAAGGTTGCACTACTAGAGGGTCCCGGGCGTGGGTCTTACCCTACATCCAGCGTCCTATTTACTTCTGGCACAATCTCTTGAAGGGGTCTCCTGCACAAATATGCGCCACACAGATTCATGCATCTTACTTGTACCACTGGTTTTCATACCATATTATCATTGATCTGGGTGGAGTATCATCTTTGCACAAATAGACACCACATAGATTTATGGGTCCTACCTGTTCCACTGGTATTAATACCTTATTATCATTGATTTAGGAGGAGTACTGTTTTTAACTCGCTTTTTGCACCAATTCGGCTTCCTAGATCACTGCAGCATAGAGTCCCATGCATACATTGTATAGAATTTGGATAATCTAGGTTCATTTGATTTTTATGCATACGCTCCTCTGAGATACATGTATGACTGGTTTGGGTGCAAAATATTGAGGACCGCAAAGGAACCCTGAAGAAATCAACTGTGATCTGCTGATGCATGTCCATGCACAATATAATCTTATGCATGTCTGCATGATATAATACTAAACACCCATGCACCCCATTGTTTCTGGTTTTTCCCTGTGATGCCTCATTTTGTATTAGCCACACAAAATATCTCTTTGAGTTATTTGCTGCTCTGTTATCACTGCTGCAGCACTTCATGATGCTGCTAACCCTCTTTGGGCTACAAATGTAGCGACATTTTTTTTTTTTTTCAGTCAATATTTTATGACATAATTTACAGTGCTTTTTGTAAATGATTGTAGGTAATAATGCAATGAAGATTTCACTTACTTACATTTGTCACTTTTGAAGAAATATTATGCTGAGTAGGGTGGCACAGGGAAGAGTCACCCTTTCTGAAAAAAAATCGAATGGCTCTTGTTACACCCGAACATTAGGTGTGGTTTTACCCCAAACTTTTTGCCTTCACTCCCTTACTTAGCTGAACTCATTTTTGTTAGCGTTAGGGCTCTGTGCACTTTACCTGTGCTAACCAATGTTAAAGAGTTTGTGCTCTCCCCTTATAAAATGGTATAAATTGGACTACACATAACTGGCCCATTATGTACTTGCAAGTCCCTAGTAAACTGTACTACATGTACCCAGGGACTGTATAATACATGCTACTTGCGGGCTATATCACTTATTGTCCCATCCACTTTAGAAGCATTTTAAAACATATGTCAGGCCTGCCACTGCAGCCTGTAGTATAGTTTTAACTATAATTTGACCTGGCAAAATAAACCTTTTGCAAGTGTTTTCCTTCATCCTTAATACATAGAGGCTACGCCTAAGATATGCCATAAAGGCTCAGAGAGCAGGGTGCATCCTATTGAAAAAGAAGGACACATTTGTTTAAGTTTTGCATGTTCTACAGTGACACACTACTCCGAAACTAATCTTTCACTTTTGAAAAGCCTATCTCTCCCAAATGTTAAAACTGGGTTACATTATTTCAGATAATAATTGCTAACTTCAGATTGAGAGCAGATAGATACATTTTGCATACCCTGGAGTGAATTGTAATTCAAAATCCACTTTAATGGTAAAGCCGCATTTGTAATTACCACTTTAAAATGCCACTTCTAGAAAGTTGTTATTTTCCTGGCCATGTTCTGTGGCATTTCTAGGAGTTTCCAGCTTCCTGACCATGTTAATGGTTCCTCCCTCAAGGATGTGTATTAGGTCAGACAGTGAACAATGGGACTTGAGAGTAGCAAGAGATGGTCTGGGCAGGATGAATGTGCCGTGGCCTGGTTAAATTTTATAGGATGTTGCCCACAGCTCACACAAAGGAACCTGACACCAAGCCTAACCTTGCTTTTGTCACATTTGACAGTTTTGAGCCAGGAACAGGGGAGGTCTGGAAATTCCCCACACCAAAGCTGACAAGAGATATATAAATAGGACCCAAACGACTCATCTCCTTCCTGTGGAAGATTGAGAAGAAGGGCTGCTCTGCTGCAAGAAGGAATGCCCTTCTCCTGGAAGGACGCCACTACTGTCTGAAGAAGGAAGACTGGGCCTACTTGCCTTGATCCCAGCTACCCAGAGTGATTCTAAATGCCAGTTGGCTTACCTTCTGTGTAAGCTACAAGGACTCAAAAAGAATCCAGAGGCCACTTCAGCTTCACAGTTGACCAGACCCACCTGGACCTGACCTGTTCCCCTCTGCTGGCCTCTGTGGAAGTGAATCCTAAGCCACCAAGTGCTGTCCTCCAGGTCCTGGATGCTTCACTTTAGCCAGAGTGTGCTCCTGGAGTACCTTGCAACTCCTGTTGGGTAGCGTCACCTGATACAACACAGCTTGATGCAGCCTGAGGCAGGATCTTCCATGGCATCACCTTGCAGCTCCTGATATTTGGCTAACCGGAACTGATGCAGAATGGCAAATTTTATCGCTGAACCCTTGCAACACAGCTTCAAGGACAAAAAGGTACAGATCCCAGCGGGTCACTCTCAAATCTGTACCCGGCCCGCCCTCCATCGTGGTCAGCCGGAACTTATCATTTGTCCTGGTCTAATATGACCAGGTACTTGCAGTTGGCACTTAGTCCTTTTTAGAACAGTTTTCAACAGAAAACCTTAAAGGCTATATTTCCCGTTCTCCTGATTTGATTTTGATCATTTTAGTGTAATTTTATTTATTAAAATCTACTCCTTTTTTCTAATTTAGTTCTGGATTTTTATTGTATTGCCATTTCACTTTATTACTATTTGAGAACAGCCTAAATTATTTACTCATTCCCTCCAAGTTAAGCCTGACTGCTTTGTGCCAATCCACCAGAGCATTGAGCACAGGTTGATTTGGTGACTTTTGTGGGTCACCCTGACAAGGATTGTGGTTGTGGTTGTTGCTTGAGTGGGGCTGGCATTCCTCTCAAATGACATCCTATTACTTACAGCATTCAATAGATCTACATCATGTCCATTGTTTTAAAGACTGCAACACTCACAATTCCATAGCACCTGTCATACTAGGTATCCTGCCCAGGACGTCATACAAGAATTACAGCAATTCTGCTTAGAGAATTGGCGCTTAAACCAACCATGGTCTACAAATATCCTAGTAGTCCCATCAAGTGCCCATATTTTTCTTGGGTATTCAGGGGAGATACAAGAATGTTGGTGTTCCCTCTAAGTTCCTTTTTCATTTTCAGCGCACACACTTTAGTCAAGGCAAAACTAAAGTTTGTTATTTCATTTGTGGTCATTCCAGTCTCTGTTGTAGCTTGTGCATCCATTGGTAACCGTCTGTGATATATACTTGCAGCCTTAGATGTCATTTTTAATCTTTCAAAGATATGTTTTAACAGCTGAGGAGGCCTTATGTGATATTCATAAAAAAATAACGAATGCTTTGAGGGATTTGACAGTTTTTTGCCAATTCCTTTACTGAAACTACTTGGAGTGGAGAACTCAGCTGACTTTGTGTTATTGTCGGTCAGGAGAAGAAATAAAAGACCAACTTGTTGGATCTCTGTGTCCCACTTCTATTCTAGAACTAATTGGCTGAATATAAATTTGAAAATTCTACTGAGTCATTGTCTCATGAACAGTCTATGCAAGTAGAGAGTGACTGTTTTGATACTGCTGTCAGAGAATGAAAAGGAGCATTGGTGTAAGGTTGATTTGTACTTTTATTGTGCTGATGATGGACATTTGTAGGCTAGAGTTAAATTGGAATCAAGCCAGTATAAATAAAGCAGTGTTGGCACTTTTGTGGTAGTCTCTTTAGCAAAAGTTTATAAATGTTGCCATTACACCACTTTGAGTAATTATGCACCGATCTCAGTAGATATTTACCCCAAATGCATCATTCATGGTAAAGATTTACAGCAAACAAACTGGGACTGCAGAATATGCGTGGCTGTTGTTCGCTGAGCTTTTGTGTTATTTTGCACAGTTCTTTAATGCAAAATACATGTTTGTGTCAAAAATTGAAGCAAGGATGCATTTCACTCCTAACTTTAATGCTAAATGACAGATTTTAATTTTTTATAATTATGTGTTATCTTGCCGAAATGTAGCGTAATTATACAAAAAGCTAATTATGTGCATTTTGGACATCCCTAGAAAGTTGACATTTACTTTTCAGAAAAGGCATTTGTAGAAGCTGTAAAAATTATTATTGTTACCTAGTGCTAACACTCTAGTTGGCAATGGTATATACCTTTGACCAAATAGGGACCCTTGCTTCTAAGTCAGGGAAAGGGGATTGCAATACTGTATAACCCCTGCTCACCCCATTGGCAGCTTGGCATGAGCAGACAGGTTTATCTCAGAGGCAGTGTGTTAAGCATTTGTGAACACACACAGTAATACAGTAAGAGCACTACAGATGGACACAACACAGGTTTTATAAAAATAGGTATTCTTTATATAGACTTAACACAAGACTACAAACGACAAATATCCACAATACTGTACTTCAAATAGACTTAAAGATTGTAGAAAGTCACTTGGTTGATGATAAATGCAACACAGTTCTCCCAAAAGTACCTGGATGACTAACGCAAAACAAACAAAAGGCTCGCAGAGTTGGAGATGATTGGTTTCTTGCTTTGGGGGAGACAATGCATCACGCCTCAATGCTTGCACAGAGTAGAGGATGCGTCTTAGTCCTTACCGGAGAGGAGGTGATGTGCAGATTCTCGTAGTGTGGCCCGGTTACGATGCGTCAAGATGGCGCCTCGATGTGATGCGACAATCCGGTGCAATGCAATAAGATGGCGCCCTTGATGCGACAACGTGATGATGATGCGTGCATGCCCGGCGGCCGTGTGGTGAACTCTGTAAATTTGGTGCCGCGACAGGCCCTGCAACATGCTTCTCCAGAGATGCGACGGAGACCTCCGTGGCTGCAACACACTTCTTTCTTGATGCGTTGGGTAACAGCTTTGACGGAGGCACGCTTCTCTGGTTATGCGGCGGCGACCTCTATGTTGGCGACACGCCTCTCTGGCAATGTGACTGCAACAGCTGCGTCTGTGACACGCTTCTTCTCGTTGAGTCACGCTTCCAGCTCCCAGCAACATGCAGGCTTCTGCAGACAGAATTCCCAGCAAGTAAATTCAGGGGGAGCTGGTGGTAAAGTCTTTTGTCCCTGAGACTTAAGCAGGAGGCAGGAGGCAAGCACAAGTTCAAGCTCTTGGAGTAATGTTCTGCATGATGATGAAAGTTCTTTGAAGGTTCCTTCTCCTCTCCTTGGCACAGAAGAGACCACTGTAGGCCAACCCAGCAACACAGCACACTGGCAGGGGGGCAGTCCAGCTCCTATAGCTTCCCTTTTTCCTCTGCTTGGCAGAGGTTTGTCTTGTTGTTCCAGAAGTGATCTAAAGTCTTGGGGTCAGGGTCCTCATATTTATACTGCAAAATCCTTTGTCCTCTGAAGGCATAGGGTCCTGTACCCAGTCCAAACCAGTTCTGTGCAGCCCTGGAGCACTTTGTTGACAAGACTCCTTCTTTCCTTTGACAGTGTGGGCCAGGGACATCAGACGCACCACGGGAGGTGGAGCCAGCATTAAGGAAGACAGGCACAGCCCTATTCAGCTCCCAGGTGCAACTCCTCCCACCCATCTGCATGCAGAAAGGTCTATCCAGCCTTGTGCTGATTAACCCTGTTTCCTGGAATCCCCCAGCCCCTGTCACTCACAAAACCAGAAACATAATACACAAGTTAGCAGAGGCAGGCTGGATGGTTGAGCAAAAAAATACCTACTTTCTAAGAGTGATATTTTCAAACACAAAATGTTAAAACCAACTTTACTAAAATATATATTTTATCATTCTGAATTCAGGCATACTAAATTCGAATTTCTACTATGTTCCCTGGGTCAGTTAGGATTATAAGATGTTATAATCAAACTGCCCATTCTGGCCTATGGGCCTTGCAATAGTGAAAAAAGCAAATGGCTGTAATTCACTATTGGGACATGCCACACACATCAGGGCATGTCCTCCCTTATACTTACAATGCATCCTGCCCTTGGGCCTACCTTGGGGGTGTCTGATATGAAGAAAAGGGAAGGTTTAGGGACTCACAAGTGGATGTTCTTACCAAGTCGACATGGCAGTACTAGACTGCACACAGGCTCGGCAATGGCAGGCTCGAGACACACTTTACAAGCTGCTTCTGTAGGTGGCACAACCAGCGCTGCAAGCCCACCAGCAGCATTTGATTTGCAAGCCCTGGGCGCACATGGTGCACTGTACTAGGGTCTGACAAGTAAATCAAATAACCCAATCATGGAGTTACTAATCAATACATCAATTTAACATAGGGAGAATTTGCACTGTGTCACTGAATAGCAGTGGCACATTGCCCAGAGAGTCTAACCAGCAAAACAGATCAAAAACAGAGGAGGCAATTAGTAAAAAATGGAAAGGAGACTCAGGCCAATGATACCAGCTCTAACATGCGTCCCCTCCAACTAAAATGTGGGGAGAACTACCCTTACGCTTACAGCATGGGCGTGTTCTGTACCAAGGCGGTGTTCCACCGCAAAGTACATCCCCTGTTGGAAAATGAACCACCTCAATAACTTTGGGTTCTCTCTCCTCATCTGCATCAACCATCTGAAGGGCCTGTCTTTCTGAACCCGGAAGTGAGTCCCAAACAGGTATGGTCTCAACTTCTTCAGTGCCCAGACTACAGCAAATGCCTCACGCTCAAATGCACTCCACCTCTGTTCCTATGGAAGTATCCTCCTACTGATGAAGGTTACAGGTTGGTCTAGGCCCTCCTCATTAATCTGTGATAGAACAGCCCCACACCATGCTCCGGAGCGTCTGTTTGAACAATGAATTCCTTTGAGAAGTTGGGCACCTGAAACACGGGTGCTGTTCACGTGGCAGTCTTCATGGCGTCAAAAGCCTTCTGACAGGTGTCAGTCCAGTTCAATTTCTTGGGCTGCTTCCTGGAAGTCATCTCAGTCAAGGGTGCATCAATGTTGCCATACCCTTAACAAACCTCCTGTAGTACTCTGTGAGTCCTAAAAAGGCTCTCACCTGTGTCTGAGGATGGTATCAATTTTGGGTTATAGGGGCATCACCTCCCCACTTGGTGCCCCAAGTACACCACGGAACCCTGCCCGATCTGGCACTTACTCACCTTGATCGTGAGGCCTGCACTGAGGTACCGTGCAGCCCCTATTCGATCCATGAACTCATCAGCTCTGGGGATGGGGTGTTCGTTAGTCCTGGTGACTGAATTGAGTCCTCTGTAGTCCACACAGAACCGGAGTTGAGGTGTGGCACCAAGCGCCACAGCCTTTGGGACCAAGACCAATGGGCTGGCCCAAGGACTGTTGGAGGACTCAATCACACCTAAGGCAAACATCTTGGAGACCTCCTCCTTGATGTAAGCTCTGACCCAGTCAGTCACTCTGTAAGCCTTGTGCTTCACAGTAGGACTGTCCCCAGTGTCCACATCCTGTACTCACCACTCAGTGACACCAGGAACAAGGGAAAACAAATCAGAGAATTGCCCCAACAGTGGGCGACAATCTTGCTGCTGTTCAGGGGTCAGTTTGGCAGGGAGGCGGACACCATCCACTGAACCATCTTGCTCTGTTGCAGACAGGAGGTCAATAAGAGGCTCGGTCTCCTTCTCCATTTCATCATCTGTCGCTAGGAGCATGCCCGCCCACTTTGGTCCTTTCTAAGTGGGGCTTCAAATGGTTAACATGCAGGACCCGCAAAAGGTTCCAAGGAGACCGCAAGTTCACCAAATAGGTGACATCACTCTTGCGCTCCATCATCTCACATGGTCCGGTCCACCTGTCCTGGAGTGCACAAGGCTGCACACGGACCATGACCCAAAATTTCTGTCCAGGTTGAAGCTCAATGAGAGTGGCATTCTGATTGTACCACTGCTTCATTTCTTCCTGGCTGGTTTCCATATTTGCCTGGGCGAATTGTCTGAATCACCGAGTCTGGTTCCTGAAGGCCAGCATGTAACTGTATACATCCTGGGGAGGTTTACTGGGAGATTGATCCCAGACTTCCTTGACCAGACACAAAGGTCCTCTTATCAGGTGTCCATACAGCAGTTCAAAGGGTCTGAACCCTAGGGACTTATGTGGCACCTCACGGTAAGCAAAAAGAAGGCATGGCAAGAGGACGTCCCACTTATGCCTCATAGGTTCCTCAAAACCGACAATCATGCCTTTATGGGTCCAGTTGAATCTCTCAACCAGCCCATTACCTTGGGGGTGGTAAGGAGTGGTGAACTTCTATGTAACACCGCACTCCTGCCACAGGGGCTTCATATAATTAGATATGAAGTTGGTACCACGGTCTGATACCACCTCTCTGGGAACCCCACTTGGGAGAAAATCCCCATCAGTGCACGTCCCACAACAGGGGCAGTCACTGTCCTAAGCGGGATGGCTTCAGGGTACCGGGTAGCATGGTCCACCAAGACCAGGATAAACCTGGTGCCCATGGCTGTCCTGGGGTCCAGTGGCCCCACAATAACAATGCCCACCCGTTCAAAGGGGGTACTGACTACAGGGAAAGGTTGGAGAGGGGCCTTTTGCTTCCTTCCACTTTTCCCACTTGATTGGCTAGTATGACAAGTCCTACATTGAGTGTCTGAACTCTTCAGTATCTGGGGCCAATAAAAGTGGGTGACAAGCCTTTCAAAGGTCATGTCCTGCCCAAAATGTCTAGCTACAGGCACATCATGAGCCAACCCCAGTAGGAAGGCTCTGAAGCGCTGGGGTACCACCAGTGCATGGGCTGACCCAGGCTCAGCATTCTTAGGCTCTGTATACAGGAGGTCATTCTCCCAGTAGATCCTTTTTTTTTAACGTTTTTATTTTGAAAGAGCAAATCAGACAGTATGGTCGTGGCAAGCCATACACATACAAACAACACATTTCATAGACAATGGACAGCAGCAAAAAAAAAAGAAAGGACAAAGAAAGAAACTAATAGTTCATGGAGCAACAACATGTTGCGAGGTTATCAAATTGTAAATAAAAAGCAAACAATCCAGGGTATTAATTTAACCATCCCTCCACCGGAGCCCAGATCTTACAGGCTAGCTTCCGCCTTCGCCTACCCTTTAAAGTAAATACTGAAGACTCCAGTTTATAGATTGCCAACAGCCTTGCTCTCCAGTTAATGAATGTGGGAGCTTCAGGACTAAGCCATTGCGACGTGATGCAAAGGCGAATCATGGACATGGCTATGAACAGAATGCAGACGTATACCAAAAGTTTCTAGACACCGCCGAGTCTTCAACCCCCATTACCACCATCTCTGGGGACAATGAGCACAGGACCTGGAGCTTAGAGTTAATAAATCGCTCAACCTCAGACAAAAAAACAGGAAGACTTGGACAGGAATAAAACATGTGTATTGCGTCTGCTGCATGCATACCACACCTTGCACAGTGATCAACGTTTCTACAGCCCCATTTCGCTATTTTTGCAGGGGTATAATATAAATCAGCCATGTAGCTTTGAGTTTGGAGGCTTCCGAAAACTAGAACTTTACTAGCTAGTTCTAATGCAGGTCTCAAGTTGACCACGGTCTTACCAAGTTTACCTTCCCATTTAAGATTTAGCGTCTCAAGATCGTCCGGGAGCTAGATTATAAGTATTGATAAATAGTCCAGATTCTGGCCTTTTTCTGAATCAACTCAAACATCAGATGGTTATCTAGCATGGAGGGAGATACCCTAAGACGTTTAAAAATATAGCTGCTGAGCTGTAAATATTTTTAGAAATTCATGAATTTTCAGCAGAAATGTATCCCTAAGAGACGAATAGGAAAGTACTTGTCCGGCCTGACTAAGTCCTCTATGACTTGGATACCAAGTGCCTGCCATCTAAAAATTGTTTGGTCTTGAAAAATACCAGGTAGGAGTCTAGCAGATTTGAATGGCGTGTAGATATTTACATTAGGAATAGATAGTTTCCGCCTAATCTTTTGCCATATTGAAAACATAGAGATGACCCCCTTGAACCTGTTTTTTTTAAAGTAGCTCGGCTCCAAGACTTGTGTTTAAATGCCCTTGGCGCCCGAGCCGAGACCCAGCTCATAAATAGTAGGCCCATTACATGGTTGAACCTCCACCCTGTCCCCAAACAATGGTACTCCCAATGATTGCAACATAACATACCAGTAGTAAAAAACCAAGTTAGGTACTGCCCAGCCGCCCCGATCGCGTGGAAGACACATCCACTTTGCGGTTCTTCGGGACCAGGGTAGCCCCAGAGAAAGCTGTGGCGAATCCGGTTGGCCTTTACCAGGCTTTTTTTCGACAGCTCTAGAGGAATTGTCCAGAAGAGGTACAAGATTTTTGGGAGCACCAACATTTTAAGAACATTACAGCGGCCATAAAGAGAGAGATGTAGATGATCCAACTGTTCTAACTTGGTATTCACAGCCTCGACCACCGGTAAGATGTTCAGTTCTGGAATAGTCTCTACAGCAGCAGTAATTTTAACTCCCGGATAGATTCCTTCGCTAACTATTGGGACATCGGAATACGGCATATTTGGTGTTTGTATTACCTGAGCTTTTGCTACATTTAGCTTAGATCCCGATACTGATCAGAATAGCTCCGCAGCTGCCTTAAGAGACGGAAATGCAGAAGGGACATCTGATGTTAAAACAACAATGTCGTCAGCGTACGCTAACGCACGACACTCTATACCGTTAGTACTAATAGGCAGAATCCCGGATGTCCTTCTATTCTGCTCAGGAACGGATCTATATATAGGGCAAAAAGCAAGGGTGAACACAGGCACCCTTTCCTAGTGCCTCCACTGATGTCAAAGTACCCCTGCTCCTGACCAGAAATATGCAGCGCCGCTACTGGGGAGGTATATAACGCCAGTATTGCCTGGATGAACCCGTTGCTAAAACCCTTCCACCAAAGCACTGCCCACAGGAACTCCCAGAGACCCTGTCGAACGCCTTCTCCGCATCCAACAGGATCAACCCGAGGCGGTGGTCATGACCTGGGCCCAATCCAGAAGAGCGATGACATGCCTGACGTGGACCGCTGTGTCCCTTCCGGGGATAAAGCCATGTTGGGCAAGGATACCAGTGGAACAATCACCTCTAACAGCCTGGTTGTCAAGATAAAGAAATAGGTCGATAGGATGACGGGCTCAGCTAAGGCTTTCCCTTTTTATTAAATAAAACAATTGTAGTTTGACGCCAAGAGTCGGGAACAGTACCTTTCTGCGCGGCCCTAAGCGTTGTGAGTAGATCAAGAAGAACCTCCCGGAGGAAGATCTTATAAAATTCCAAGTGGAGGACGGCAGGTCCGGAGGCCTCCCCGTTAGCTAGGGCTTTTACGGCGAGTTCATACACCTCCCAAGAAATAGGGGCCGATAACCATTCATTACACTCAGGGGGGATCTTTGAGGTATCCAATCCCAGCAGAAAGCCCTCAATATCAGACTCCCTCTGAGTGTCTCTACGATCTTCAGTATAGAGTGCGGAATAAAACTTATGAAACACATCAGCCACACCCTCCTGAGTGTCCTGCACCCCCCCAGCTTCATCCAGAATTTTATTAACACAACCCTACACGTTTTTCTGTTGGAGCCTCTTGGCCAGGACCCTACCGGAGTTCTCTCTGTATTCACACATTGTTGTGCGATAGTGCAGATATTTGATAGCCAAATCCTGACAAAAGGACTCCAAGAGTTTGGACTTTGATATAGTAACCTTCTGCTGGGACTCTTCTATATGAGACTTGTTCTTAATTGTCGATATTATTTCTAATTCTGCAAGCCTGAGCTCCTCCATTTGACTCTTAACGAGCTCCTGACCTAGCTTCCGTCGATAGGCTGCAAAACTCTTAGTATTACCACGGACTGCAGCCTTTAATGCGTCCCAGACCTTATGGTCACATTCTGTACCCCTGTTGACGTTTAGGAATTCAACTATCCACTTTCTCATGTGGGCCCGATAGGTCTCATCAAACAAGAGTTTTCTTTCGAACGTCCAAACCCTTGGAGCTCTGATTGGACGAGACCAAGGGCATTCTATCACCAACGGATTATGCTCCAACAAAATTCTAGGAGGAACCGAGATCCAAGCAATTTCGGCTGTCTGTTCAGACATAAAGAAATAATCCAGTCGAACCATTTTGTTGTGAGAGGGAGAGTAATAAGTATACCTGTCATCAGTTTTGATGTGCCAGTGCCATAAGTCCGTTAAACCATTTTCTTGCACTAAAATTTTTAAAGCCTTAAACAATCAGGCTTTCCTACCAGTATACTTGGAGCCTCCTGACAGATTAAATCTGCTAAGCAAATTAATATTCATGTCCCTACAAATGATCAGAGGAGAGGGTCATATAGCTAATTCAACGTTTAAATACGTGAGCCCTTCAGGGTCATCTAAGTTTGGCCCATAAATCGTACATATTGTTAATTGTTTATTGGCAACTAATATTTCAATGATAGCCCACCTACCCATCCTGTCCTCATGGACCTTAGTGCAAATGCCCACTCTTCGCTTCATTAAAACAGCAACACACCTTATCATAGAAGATTGTTTAGAACAAGCAATTAAATCATAACCTGGCAATTTTAAACAATCCAGCCTACCCCAGGATATATGGGTTTCCTGTATGCGTAATACATCTAATTCCATAGCGTTCACTACTTTAGAAAATAATGCTCGTTTTTTTGGGGTCATTAAGGCCACAAATGTTCCATGAGCTTAAAATAAGTTTACCTGCCCCATTGACACGAAAAGAGACATTTCTTATGCCTGACTGTACATTTTTGACTTTTCTAAGCATGGGAGTTAATTTGTAACAATATTGATCAGGTTTCAAGCCACGACCTACACCGATAACCAAAACCACAGTGACCTTACACCCCCACCCCCCACCCCCAAAACCAACCCCTTCCCCTTAAGCTAGCCCCCACCCTCACCCACCCACACCCTACATACCCCTTGGCAGGCAACAGGACCTAGGTCCTTGTGATGGAATGAGCCTACAGCCTGTTATCACCTGGACCCGCTCACCCCCTCGTAACTGTAACTGAAAAAATAGAGTTGATTTCAGTGACTTTAAAGGTTTAAGAAAAAAAAAGGAAACTATAAAGGAGTAATCTCCCCTGCAATCGGCTCAGCCCAACTCTACTCCTGGGACCCCACTAAAAGCAATTCCTGAATGAACCAAAACCAAGACCCATAGCCGTCTTACTATAAAGTACCCAGGTATTCCCTGGCCTGTATTTCAGCAAGGATACCATACGAATTTGCTGCTGAAGCTGCTGCGCTGTGTTTTGCGCAACTTGTACTAAATTTGCTGATTTGCACAGATTTTAAAAATTGATTTCCGCTCCGATCCCGATCATTTTAAAAAATTGTAATTTGCACTGCCCGCATTTCTGAAACGGTGATTTTAAAACTGTGATGTGATTTATTCTGAGAGGACGACAGCGTTGTAGGCTGCTCCTCATTTTAAATTACCCATTGCACTTTACCGAGGACGACAGCGACTTAGGCTGCTCCTCTTCCCCAACAACACCGGCTGCCAATCCCTGGGCTCCGTTCCACCACGGCTGAGAGTCGATTGCGTGGAGAGCCAAAGGGGAGGCAGACCGGCAGACCAGTCAGGGGTCAGCCCCTGCGAGCCGGAGGGCGGAGACAGGAGCCCGCGCTTCCTCCTACTTAAGCATAGGTTCCAGCAGTCGCGCAGCATACCTTACGAATTTGCAACTGAAGCTGCTGCACTGTGATTTGCTTAACTTGTACTAAATTTGCTGATTTGCACAGACTTTTAAAAATTGATTTCCGCGCCGATCCCAGTCATTTTAAAAAATTGTAATTTGCACTGCCCGCATTTCTGAAACGGTGATTTTAAAACTGTGATGTGATTTATTCTGAGAGGACGACAGCGTTGTAGGCTGCTCCTCATTTTAAATTACCCATAGCTCTTTACCGAGGACGACAGCGACTTAGGCTGCTCCTCTTCCCCAACAACACCGGCTGCCAATCCCTGGGCTCCGTTCCACCATGGCTGAGTGCCGATTGCAAGGAGAGCCAAAGGGGAGGCAGACCGGCAGACCAATCAGGGGTCAGCCCCTGCGAGCCAGAGGGCGGAGACAGGAGCCCGCGCTTCCTCTCCCCTATTTACCTCAATGTGCTGGCCGAGGCACAGCGGACGGGCGCAGCGGGCACGACCATGGCGCGCCGAAGGTGCGTCTAAGGTAAGCCCGTCTGCGCCCGTCCGCGACCGGCCGGGGCCTGGGGCCCCACTCCCTGCCAGTGTCAAGCAAAATGCTTCCCTTTCCATCCGCTATTCTCACAATGAATTATTAGCATATGCTGGCAATGTGGAGATCACTAAAAGTCCCTGTATGCAAGCGGAACCAGGACTATCCTATGGGCCCTTCTCTTGTCGTTCATGTCACTGGTCCAGTATGGGTGTTACTTTTCCGGGCAGCCACTCAAGCCATGTCTTTAGCAACACAAATCTTAGCTGCCTATATCTCAATGCTAGATCCCTACCCAGACATGCCCTGGATATTTGGGATTTACTCACCTCTAAATCTCCAGACTTGCTTTTCATTACCGAAACTACAACGCCGCGGATCTAGCTAATGCCCTCCCCTTCAACTACAAAATTATTACACCAGACAGATCTGGTAAGAGAGGAGGGGGTAGCGGTGATATTCAGGGAGCATTTAGCATGTCTAGTGGAACCAATAGTCTCTTACAGTGAACATCAGACTTTACCCTTCAAAGTACTCCACGAGGGCTTTACTATATTAGCAGGAGCTGTAATTTACAACCCCCCAGGACAACAATCTAATTTTGGAGCCAAATTGCTTAATCAACTTCTGTCTCTATGCCTAAAAGTAAGAAACTACATTATTGTTGGCGATTTTAACATTCATTTTGAGAAAATTGATGCTTTGGGAACCTCCCAATTGAAACATGATATGGAAATTTTGAATCTCAGGCAGTGGGTGGTGGGCCCCACACATATAGCATGCCACACACTGGACCTACTTTTTACCAACATTGAATTAACTCATATAGCTGAGGTTCAGCCTCTTTCCTGGTCGGACCATTTTCTCATATCTTTCCAACTCGAAGTCCCCTGCAAGCCTCAGAAATTCAAAGCTGCTCAGAAAATCTCCAAACGAACATGGAGACTAGTTGAGAAATCCAACTTTGATAAATATTTCCAGGAGACCAATCTTATACTCCCGATGGACTTTCCTGTATGCCGAGATGTTGCCTCCCCTGATGCCGGCATACTGCAAACCTTGAATAAACTAGCTCCCTTGCGGGAAACAAGGAAAAAGGCCCAAACGGAGAAATGGTATACCGCTCATCTAAAAAGTCTCAAAAAGGAATGCCAAAAGCTTGAGCACCTTTGGAAGCAGTCAAAGGACAATGTAGCCAAATTAAATTATGTCCATTATCGGAAACAATACACCCTTGCCATCAAACACGCTAAGAAAGACCATTTCACACAGCGCATTCAAGAGAACAGTAACTTTGCGAAGGAACTGTTTAAGGCAGTGAAGGAACTGAGCAAACCTGCCAGTATCTCGCAAACACTCACCCCTACGGTCGATGCTTGTAATCGCATTAGCACCTTTTTCTCGGACAAAATTAAGAAAATGTACTCAAACTTTTCCCCTCTATCAGCCAACACCAACACAGTTAAATCCCCCAACACTATGCTTGACTTGGAAACCTCAGACGACGAAATTACACCCCATTTAGCTGATTTTGAACCACTCTCAGTGGAGGATGTTCTAACAGCTATGCAATCAGTTAAATGTGGCTCCCCTGCGGACCCATGTCTTCACTTTGTGTTCTCCAAGATTGCACCTACGCTCTGTCCTCTAATCACCCAAATTTTTAACAAATCACTCAGTACCGTCACCTTTCCTGATGTCTGGAAGCATGCTGCAGTGATCCCTCTCCTAAAAAAAGTGGGTTCCGATATTCTCAATCCTGAGAATTACAGACCCATCTCCCAGCTTCCTTATCTCTCTAAAGTCTTAGAGAAACTGGTCAATGTTCAACTGACCAAATACCTGGAAACTAATCTTCTCCTGGACCCCTCTCAGACGGGCTTCAGAGCCAATAACAGCAACGAGGCTACGTTGCTGGCAGTGTCGGACAGTATCAGATCCTCCATAGACCGAGGAGGGGCGGTGGCACTGATACTGCTCGACCTGTCAGCAGCGTTTGACACGGTCTCCCACCATCGCCTGCTGAACATACTTTGGCACAAAGGAGTTCAATCTAATGCCCTGAATTGGCTACACTCTTTTCTGCGTAAACGCACTCAGGTCGTTCATATAGGCCAGTTCCAGTCTAGATCCACCTCCATCGACTGCGGGGTCCCGCAGGGCGCCTCGCTGAGCCCCACCCTTTTCAATGTATATATGTCATCTCTAGCCAACATTGGAAGGAAGTGGGGCATTGGCATGTGCTCGTATGCGGATGACACGCAGCTGATGGTGGCCCTGGATGAGAAGCCTGAGATCATTAAAACCAAGCTACAGGGTTGCCTCACAGAAATGGCTCAGTGGATGCATTCCCACTGTTTAAAACTAAATGCAGGGAAATCCGAAATCCTTTTGTTTGGTGGTGGCAAACAAGTGTGGGATGCCTCGTGGTGGCCGCCCTCATTGGGTCTTACCCCCACTCCCAAACAACATGCTAGGAATTTGGGGATTATCATGGACGACGAACTGTCCATGAAAGACCATGTGCGATCCCTCTGTGGCAAGGGTTTCGCCATCCTGAAACTCCTAGCTAGGTTGTTCCCCTGGATACCACTGGACTGCAGACGCTCGGTTACACAGGCCTTACTGGTTAGTCGTCTAGACTATGGCAACGCGCTGTTTGTAGGGATGAACGAACACCTGTTCTCTCGTCTACAGGTACTGCAGAACTTGGCCGCCAAACTCATCTGTGATAAAGGCAGGTTAGACTCGGCATCAGAATGTATGAAGACACTCCATTGGCTGCCGATGCGTCAGAGGGCCGCCTTCAAACTACTCTGCCATGCCCACAGGGCCTAACACAAGACAGGCCCTATCATTCTTCAAGGAAAGATTGAATTCTATGTCCCTACTAGGAACCTACGATCAAGCCAATAATCATTAGATGGGACAAAACGTATCTACAGAGTCAGAACCGGCGGCCATTCATTCTCTTACCTAGCGGCCAGGAGGTGGAACGAGCTTCCAGATGACCTTGGACATACCACAAATTGTCTCCTGTTCCGAAAAAAATTGAAAACCCACCTTTTTCCCATTTCTAAATAGGCCCCTCAGCTTCAGTTTCAGTAGTGTTCACCTGGTATTATCGCCGTGATATCCCTTGGGATGAGTGATGCTCTCTACAAAAACCACAAATAAAATAAAAATAAAAAATAAGAATCTGGTCTTACCCTGATAGATTATTTTCAATTAGGAGGGAAGGCTTGATCCCCCTTTGATTAAAAGGAGGATATCTGCTGAAAGAGCTGCCACCTCCGCTCAACCATTGCAGGGCAAATATCGGGGCAAACAAAAAACTTGCAGCCTTTACCAACTCTTTTTCTATCAGGTCTAGCCAGGTCATAGATCTTCTCTCTCGCAAGGAAATTGTTAAGACAGATCAAAATTCCTCGGGGTCTATCCCCAGATTGTCCGAATTTCTGCCTCTGTTTAAAGGGGAACCAATGTGCACGTTGCACTTCTAGATCCCAATCCCATTGCTTTACTTCAGGAAATGCCTCTGTGAAAAGCTCAGCCACAAATTTGCCTAGAATCCCCTCCTTCACAACCTTCAGGCAACCCCTAAAATCCTAAGAATATTTCTCCTTGCCTTATTTTCTAAATCAGTCAGCTTCCACAGAATATCATCCTTCTGGGCACCAATCATGTCAGTTGCAGCCTTCTGTGTTGCCAAAGCATCCTCCAAGTTAGAAATCCTCTCCTCAGCCTCTCCAAATCGGGCAGCTATGTCAGTGCAGGTTTTGGCCACTCTACGGATGGAGTTTTGAACTCTGCGGCTGGCCCCCTTCGTTTGTGCATTCTCCTACCGGGATTCTTCTTGATGCGCCATCATAGTCTGGTAGATAACGGCAAAAGTTATCTCTCCTAATGGTAGCTCATCCTGATTGGGTGAAGGATTCTGGCCCTTGTTATAACACTCACCCCTGAGCTAGTTTGTACAGATTCAGGACTGTCCCAGGATAAGGAACCAGAAGCGGCAGAGACCTTGTTGAATACCTCCAGATTTTTTAAATTATTAGCTTTCAATACTGTCAACAGACTATGGGGTAAAGCTTCATTACAGAGGACCTCATTCAGCCGCCAGTCCCCGACATCGCTGCCATCATCTGAAATAATCTCTGTCAAGGTCTTCCTCGTCATCAATTAAGGAACCCGTCTGCTCAGACAGAGAGAAGAATTTGTCTCCCCCCTCAGGTTCCCTGGAAGACTCACCCCCATCAGCAGAACCACAAGAGGCGATAGCCTTAAACTCAGAAATGCAGAAGATCTGAAACTAGATTACTCTCCTCTGACAAAACTACATCTCCCATAATCCCACTTGCAGGGGACCTGAGCACAGGCTGTGACGCACCAGTTAAGCTTGCATTCTCCGGGACAACCTTCACAGGACTCTTTGTGACCCCCTGCAGTAAGGTGTGTCCTGTACAGTCCTGCTCTGTTGTAGGGACCTGCGCAGCCCCCCCAATCGTGGGAGGAATAACGCCATCTGCTGGTGTCTTTGTTCCATTAGTAACCTTCAGTGGAGCCAAGTGTGCCTGACTGCCGCTGCTGATACCGGCTGATGTTTTGCTTTTTGCATTCTTGAAAAGAGCAGGCACAGTCTGCTTCATTTTGCTGATCGTCGAGGCGGCCCCTGCGAGGATCTAGGATCCAATTCTGCCTCACTATTCAGTCAGGCGTTGGCAGCAGATCGAGCCCTTGTGGCTGCGGCGGCAGCCTTGGGTGTAATCTTCGGGGCCATAATGGCTACAGAGGAAGACTGCTGGACGAGAATATGTCAGTAAATGTAGCAAAGGGACAGGCCAAGTTCTGTGCGATATCGCACTTGGGGAACCAGCAGAGCTTAGCAGAAATCTCAGCATTAGAACATACGAAGCACGACCAGCTCAATTCGAACTGCCGGCGACATGGGATCCAGACAAGCAAAGCTTCAGAGGAGGTGATACATCTAGGTAAGGTGGGCTGTCTCACACAGCCGAGTGCTCGGCCGCCATCTTGCCCCCAAATCCAGGTCTCTCCCAGTAGATCCAATGTGATCCAGACTGATCACCCACTGCATGGTTTGTGGCCCATTGCCGCAAACCCACAAGAGAAGGGCACACCTTCTGCTTTGCATAAAATTCCTCCCTGGAGGGTCCTCCTTCTTGCTGCAGTGGGTCAGCTTAGGCAGGTCCCCCAGTTCAGCAACTTGCTCCTCTTTAGGTTCCAGGGCATCCCCCTCAAGGTCTGCCTCCTCCTGGACCATGGGAATAATGGGGGCTGGTTTCCTGGCCCCTACCTCTTCTCTTTAAGGGAGGTTCCTGGGCCATACTTTTAGGCTCCAGGATCTCTTGCACACCCTTACTGGCTGCCATAGACCAAGTGGTCACCAACGCCCACTCAGGCAGACCCAGCATCTCCAAATGAGCCTTCTTCTCCCCTTTATCCTAAGGGGACCTCTCTAAATCATTGCCCAACAGACAATCAACTGGCATGGTTGGCCTCACAGCTACTTGGAGAGGGCCTGAGGCCCCTCCCCCCACTTGAAGGGAACCTGAGCCACCTGGCAGTGCTTCTCTGTGTTGTCAACAGCAACAACTGAGTAAAATGCATTGGGGACCACCTGCTCTTCTAACACCAAGTGACACCTGACAGCTGTCACACTGGCTCTGGTGTCTCCAAGAGCCTCCATTCTATGGCCATTGATAATCACCCACTGCCTGTATTTCTTAGTTTTATCAGGCAGCTGAGTCTTAGGGACCATCTCAAAGTCTCCTAAGGAGACAAGGGAAATTTCTGCTGGATCCCACCCACCTTGGGTACCCATCTCCTCTCCTCCCAGGGCGACATTGGCCATCTGATGGCGGGTGCACGGGGTGGCACATACTGACCCTTTTGAGGACACTGGGAATCATACCAACGGTGTCCCACTTGCTTACACTGAAATCAGGTAGCAGGCCCCCTGTGAACAGGGGGCCTGCTACCTGCTCTGGCTTTTTCTCAGGGGTCTCTGGCTTTTTCCCAGGTGGAGGCTGGGATATTTTCCCTTGGGAATTACTTTGGGGCCCTTTCTGGAACTCCCTCTGTTTACCCATGTCCCCCGACTCTTCTGCTGTAGACCCTGCCCACTTTTGGCTGAGTCGCCCACATGACCCTTGTGCACGCTGGTACTGACCCAGTGGTCCGCCTCCTCAACAAGCTTCCTAGGGTTAGTTAACTTGCTATCAATAAGGTGCTGGCGTAGCTCCGGAAAACAATTAGCAGACAAGTGCTCCCATGCAAACAAATCATAGAGTGCTTCAAAATTATCCACTTTGCTACCCTTCACCCAACCATCCATACCTCTGCAAAAGAAAGAAACATATTCTACACAAGTGGTTCCCTTCAGCTTCGTAGAATTCCTGAATCTCAATCTATACAGCTCTGGAGTCAAACCATACCTTGTCATCAGGGCTTCCTTTATGTGGGCATAAGTCATCCTATTTTCACTGGGTAGGTCTAACAAAGTGTCCCTCCCTTCACTCACAAAGCGACCCCACAACCCAGCTCCCTACTCCTTCTCAGGGACCCAGTGGGTCAACATTGCTATCTAGGTTGCAACCCACTTGCCAATATCCTCATGCTTACAAAAATCTTTGATGACATCCTTGAAGATTTATACCCTGCCTTCTGAAGCACAGATGGTGCGCTGTCTCTAAGCCCTTTGCCTTGATTTCTAACTCCCTAAAAACTTCACTCATGCTCCATTCTCATTCTCTTTCTCTCCAAGGGCAACCTGTTAGTCTCAATTTCCCTCTGACACCATCTTAAGCTGAGCCATCTCCAGCTTGCGTGCCCTATTTCTCTCCCTGTCTTCCAGCTCTCTGGGGGACAAGTCTTTGCAAAAGATGCTACTGCCAGGCGGGGACGGATACCCCTATCCTAGCTGGAAACACTGGCCTAACCAGTTGTCCATCTGCATCCCCATCTTGCTCCACCACCAGATCTGGGGCATTTCCTGCTTCTATCCAGGCCCTCAGCACCTTTTGGTAGTCATCCTTTTTTGGAATGCCTGGTGTAGCAACTTTCAATTTCATGCAGAGATGCTTGAGCTGTTTTAAAGTGTAGGTTTCCAACCTCTTTTCCTCAAAACCTAGATCCATAGATGCAACTGATGCTGGTTTACTAATGACAGTAAGAATTGGCAGTTCTCAGGAAAAATAACAGTCTAAGGAAAAATAAATTATACCAAAAAAAAGTATGTGGTCGCGTTTGGTCTGCACTCACTAGTAGTGTACACCAATTACTGTATATGAGTCACAAATGCAAGTCCAAATCCTCACCGCTGACCACAAATACACCTATGACCAAATAGGAACTCTTGCTTCTTAGTCAGGGGAAGGGGATTACACTACTGGATAACCCCTGCTCACCCCCTTGGTAGATTGGCACGAGCACAGGCTTATCTCAGGGGCAGTACGTTAAGCATTTGTGAACACACACAGTAGTACAGTGAAAGCACTACAGAAGGACACAACGCAGGTTTTATAAAAATAAGTATTCTTTATATAGAGTTAACACAAGACCACACACGACAAAAATCCACAATACTGTACTTCAACTAGACTTAAAGATTGTAGAAAGGCACTTAGTTCAAGTTGATGATAACTGCAACACAGTTCTCACAAAAGTACCTGGATGCGTAACGCAAAACAAACAAAAGGCTCGCAGAGTTGGAGATGCATTGGTCCCTTGCTTCGGGGGAGACGATGCGTCATGCCTCAATGCTTGTGCAGAGTAGGAGATGCGTCTTGGTCCTTTCCGGAGAGGAGGTGATGTGTAGATTCTCGTACTGTGGCCCGGTTTGGATGCGGAAAGATGGTGCCTCGAAACGATGGGACAATCCAGCGCGATGCGATAAGATGGCTCCCTTGATGTGACGATGTGAAGACGATGCGTGCACGCCCAGTGGCCGTGCGGCGAACTCCGTAACTTTGCAGCCACGACAGGCCCTGCAACATGCTTCTCCGGTGTTGCGACGGCGATCTCTGCAGCGGCGACACGCTTCTCTGGTGATGCGTCGGGTAACAGCTTTGACGAAGGCACGCTTCTCTGGTGATGCAGCGGCGACCTCTGCGGCAACATCACGCTTCTCTGGCGATGTGACGGCAACAGCTGCAACACTCTTCTTCTCATTGAGTTGTGCTACCAGCTCCCAGAGACACGCAGGCTTCTGCAGACATAATTCGCAGCAACGACATTCAGAGAGGAGCTGGTGGTGAAGTCTTTTGTCCCTGAGACTTAAGCAGAAGGCAAGCACAAGTTCAAGACCTTGGAGTAATATTCTGCATGATGATGAAAGTTCTTTGAAGGTTCCTTCTCCTCTCCTTAGCACTGAAGACACCACTGTAGGCCAACCCAGCAACACAGCACACTGGCAGGGGGCAGTCCAACTTCTACAGCTTCCTCGGTTCTTCTCCTTGGCAGCGGTTTGTCTTGTTGTTCCAGAAATTATCTAAAGTCCTGGGGTCTGGGTCCTCATATTTATACTGAAAAATCCTTTGTTGTCTGAAGGCAGAAGGTCCTGTACCTAGTCCAAACCAGTTCTGTGCAGTCCTGGAGCACTTTGTTGACAAGACTACTTCTTTTCTTTGACAGTGTGGGCCAGGGACATCAGACACATTGCAGGAAGTGGAGCCAGCATTGTGGAAGGCAGGCACAGCCCTATTCAGCTCCCAAGTGCAACTCCTCCCACCCATATTCATGCAGATAGTTCTATTCAGCCTTGTGCTGACTCACCCTGTCTCCTGTAATCCCCCCGCCCCTGTCACTCACAAAACCAGACACACAATACACAAGCTAGCAGAGGCAGACTGGGTGGTTAGGCAAGAAAATACCTACTTTCTAAAAGTGGTATTTTCAAACACAGAATGTTAAAACCCACTTTACTAAAATATGTATTTTATCATTCTGAGTTCAGGCATACTAAATTTGAATTTCTACCATGTTCCCTGGGTCAGTGAGGATTATAAGATGTTATAATCAAACTGCCCATTCTGGACTATGGGGAACAGGTAGCCTTGCCATGGTGAAAAACATAAATGGCTGTAATTCACTATTAGGACATACCACACACATCCGGGCATTTCCTACTTTATACTTATAATGCACCCTGCCCTTGGGCCTACCTTAGGGGTGTCTGATATGAAGAAAAGGGAAGGTTTAGGGGCTGGCAAGTGGGTGTACTTTCAAAATCGACATGGCAGTACTAGACTGCGCACAGGCTCTGCAATAGCAGGCATGAGACACACTTTACAAGCGGCTTCTGTGGGTGGCATGGAGAACCTGACCTTACGGGCCAGGCGGCGCAGGGCACGCCTGAGATCTCCGGGTTCACCTGCTTTCGCAGACAGAGACACGTGACACTCTGTTAGGCGTAGAAAAGCAGATTTATTAGCTGCAGCTAAGCCCAGTGGTCCTGTAAATACATCAACGGGTATGCTATCAGGAGACTGCCACTTCATTCCGTGGCGCACAAACTATTATAGTACACAAGTTTACAATGCCAACTCCCAAAACATACAAAACTGACGAATGGGAATAGTTTGAAAACAAGTTATCGAATGTCTAAAACACACCCTCCTTTCAGACCCTGTGTGCTCTCCTCCCTTCAGGTTAATCAACACTAGTGCCCGTAATTCAATTTGAGGTGGTAGAACATGTTGAATGCTACAAAGGACAGTCTATGTAACAAGAGAACACACGAAGAGAATAGCGAAGGCCAGTTAAACAAGATAAAGTCAAGAAAAATGGTGGGACCCAAACAGTGGAGTAAGACATGGATTAATCAGTCTAGACATGGATTTACGAAATCTCGGGAGACCCTGACATCGGTTTCATAAACATAGGCAGAAGTTATTCTTTAACGGGAAGGACACGTAGCAGCTGCAAAAGCAAAAACATCGCGTTCACCAGATCCGCCGTGCTGCCTGAGTGAGGCAAAACAAAATGGCGGTTAAATACAAAATGGCGGCTAGATATGAAGCGAAGTCGAAAACCACGTAACCTCAGACCCTCCTTTTGCCATACTCAGGCAAAGCACAAAAGACTCATGTTATTCTGAATCAATATCGATGGTCATGAGGTCATTGAGGTGTTGCTGCAACATCATTCTGATGTTCTCTGTTTCCTGTGTTACTGGCTTAGAAACACAGACAGTGGCACAAAGTCCGCAAATACCTGGACCGCACTGTAAACAAAGACAACAGGAAAAGATGATTGCTAGAATCGCTCCAAGGAAAGTTAACACCTTCCATCCCCATGTGGACAGTGGTCCCCAAAACCATCCCATCACAGTGTCCTGATGAATGGACTTGCAGAGGACATGTAGCTTAGAGATGGCTTGGCATACTGTAGGGGCATTATCTGGAACGTAAACGCAGCAACTGGACACAATCAATTTACAGACTCCGACTCTATCAGCCAAGACAATGTCTAGAACCATTCGGTTCTGCAAAGTCATAAGGCGATCCACCTGAAGTTCAGCTGTCAAATTATTCAATGCTCCAGAAGTGATATTTATTGTAGCATCGACCACACGAACCAGGCGTCTGATGTTTCTACTATTTGCCATTGAACCCCAAAAAGGAAGAATTCCTTTCAGGAAATCTCCTCCCTCCTGTCCGGCCGTGTCTTCCGCATCAATAACCCCTCTATCCCGTCTCTTTCTATGGTGATCCACAGAAGCAGTATATGTCGGGGGAGAAGAAAAGCTATATAACATGTCCCCGAGAAATGTGTGGGAAGCCATGTATAAGCTTTATCATGACAGATAAAGTATGTGCCTTGTGATGGAACTAACGGTGAAGGAGTCAAGGGTGTATAGACATATATGTGAGAACAATTACTCCTTTCTGGCTTAACTTTGGTATTCTGGCCATTTATTTGTAAACACAAATTACCTCTCTGGGGTAAAACCCAAATTGGTGCAAATTTCTTCTGATTAATCTTATCAGTGAGACTAGTGTTCAGTTCAGTTCATTTATTTATTTCGAAGGTTAAAAACCATCATGAAAATACATAATAATCATAATATATAATCACAAAAAAAGAACATTCTGAGCAACATGACAATTGTTAAAAAGAAGACAGCGCAAAAGACATCAGGTAAAAAAAGAAGGGTTTTTGTGAAAGATAAAAACCTGTGAGCAACAGTAATACAAGACCCCGTATAATAATATTTCAGGTACCTCCCTAACCCACCATTCATCATCCCCTTGTGTTTCTCAATTTAAAAGCAATTTTAAGGAAACTTATAACAGCAAATAGGGTTCGCGTTTCAATGGCTCTTTGCAAAAACAATAAGGGAGATTTAGCATGGATAATATTTGAGTCCTTCAAGACATCCACTAAAAATCTTTGGCGCGGTGTTTTATAAAAAGGACACAATAAAACAAAATGAAGGGTGTCCTGCGGAGACCTATTGTCGCAGCCGCAGGCACCCTTCTGCTCAATTGTTTGAGTGAAACCTAATGGATAAGCTAAAATATGGTGCAACAAATTGAGCCTAAAACGAGTCATTAAAAACCTCTCGTGCTGACTGTACAATAAAAAGAGGTACGGTTCCATGCTGACTTGATTAGAGACAAGGGAGTGGGCCACTGCCGAGGATTTAGCTAAATCCAACTCCCTCCTCCTGCCATTAAATTTGTCCAACAATAGGCTTTGCACGGAGTGTCTGGAGTATATGTCCACCCTGGAGGGGTCCAGGAATAGCATTTGTTCATCAATATCCGCCAGAGTGTCTTTAACATATTTCAGCCATGGGATTTGAGGGCATTTCTCTTTCAACAAGCAATCCTGGATGATCTGTCTGGATAATTCTGCATTGGGATTTGTCCAAATTTTGAGCCAGGCCAGTATAGGTCTCAGTCTAATAATGTCAGCAATATATGTGGTTCCCAGCTCTTCATGAGTAATTGCTGCAGTGATGCTCGGCGGAAGTTTTAACAGTTTTTTTAAAAATTTGTCTTCCTCACTTTGGATTAGTTGTGCATCTCTGCAGCCCCACACTTCTGCTCCGTAGATGGTCTTTGAAATACTAACTGATCTATACAAAGTCATCACCTGTTCTGGAGACCAACGACCCATTCGACGTGCAAAGCTCAGTATAGCCCCATTAGCTGAGACTAGTCTCCTTGCCCTCTCCTCAATCAAAGGGACGAAGTTTAACTTCTCGTCAAATAAAAGGCCCAGATATGGAAATGTTTTAACAGTGTCCAAGACCTGATCCCCCAGTTTGAATACAAATTTCTTTTGAGGTTTCTTCCCCGCTATCATGATGAATGATTTTTTCATGTTGACGGAGAGATCCAATTTCCTCATGAAATCCGAGAAACCCTTGATTAAAAGTTGCAGACCAACAGCCGTTCGGGCTAGGAGCACCGCGTCATCGGTGTACAAAAGTACTGGCAGATGACGCGTGCCCACCTTAGGGCAGTCAGTTCCCAATGCTACGAGGTCATTCTCCAGGCCATTTATGTAGAGGGAGAACAAGAATGGCGCCAGGATACACCCCTGCCTCACCCCGCCCGAGCACGGGAAGGGATCAGTACTCACCCCCCCCGCACTGTAGCGGACCTTGGCAGTGGTGTTCCAATGTAGCTCCCTTAAGATGTTAATGAGATCCGGGTCACTGCCTAGGTTAAACATAAGTGTCCAGAGTTTAGCTCTGTTAACATTGTCGAAAGCTGCTGCTAAGTCCATAAACCCCATGTACATGGTGCCTTCAGACGCCTTGGTATACTTAGCAGTAATCAGGTATAGGTTAAGGCATTGGTCGGTGGTTGACCTGCCTGTTCTGAACCCATACTGGGTGTCCACCAGGGTGTTATTGATATCAGTCCAATCTGTTAGTCGATTGAGGAGTGCCCTTCCTAGTACCTTGGCGGAGACGTCAATGAGCGAGATTGGTCGATAACACTGCGGGCTGTCCCTACAGCCTTTTTTGTAAATAGGGACAATCACCGCAGTGGACCATGATCTCGGCAGACCCGTTTTGATTGCTGCATTCAAAACTCTTGTTACCATTGGGACCCATAGCTCAGTATTGCTAAGAAAAAGATCCGGGGGGGTCCCGTCCGGGCCCGGGGCTTTGTTTCGTGTTAGACCAAGGATTGCTTTGAGTACTTCATCCAAAGATAGTTCAAATTTATCTGCCCTTGGTCCCTTCCATATTCCCTCACCAGTGTCCGTCTCCTGTTGATTATACAGGGATTTGAAATGAGCTATCCAGTGTTCTGGTAAGATGTTAGAGCTGATGACTGGGGAGTTTGAGTCGTGGAAGCAAGGTCTATTTATAATTTTCCAGAACTGGGCATAGTCTTTGTTCTCACCAGCCTCCCTTAGGTCTGCCCATACTTCTTTTTGAAGGGTCCCTTTCCTGATCTTTAGTTGGTTTTTGTAGTTTTTTCTGCAGCGAGCGATTTCTACCTTGTCCTTTGGGGTTTTTTTCAGGCTCAGTTTTAGATCTCTTAGCGCTTTGGAACAGGTAGAGTCAAACCATCTTGGCGTAGATGACTGCGTTGCGGGCTTCTTGGTTGTTAGGAGTCTCTCAATTATTTTAGTCAAGTTCTCAAACGCCTCTACTACTCCTTTGTCCTCGGTTGTGTGTTCTAAACAGGTCTCTATGTGGGCTTTCCCTTCATCCACTAATTTGACATAAAATTCCTGGGGATTGATCACTGACCACCTTAAGCGTCTCCCTTGGGCTATTGGTTGAATTTCTGATTGGTGAATCAACCCTGGGTCTTTTTTAGTCAAATCGTTCCCTTTGATTTCTATTATAATGGGATTGTGATCGCTGAAGGGACTCCACTCTGTCCTGGTGTTTAAAATCTGATCTCTTGCGCTAGCTGAGATCATTATGTAATCTATTATGGACCCCCCACCTCTGCCCTTGAATGTCGGTGTTAGAGATTTGCCTACCTTGAGAGCAGCTAAGTCCATGACATGAATGAGGGCAAAGTCTTCTAATAACTTCATCAAAGTTGTTCCCTCTTTACAATGAGAAAAGTGGGGGCCCTTTTCTAATGGGCAAGCTGACCAGTCAGGGGTTGGAGGGAGTAATTTGGGGCATACATGACAATTAAAATCCCCCATTAACAGAACAGTTGGTTCTGGCCCCGTCGTCCTTTGCTCTAGTTCCTCATTTAGTCTACCTTCCAGCTCCACTAATATTGGGAATTTCCCTTCCACTGGGCCGGAGTTATAAAAGTTTGCAAACAGTAGACTCTCCCCCTTGTGAAGAAGTCTAACTGTTTGTATGTTGTCTGACGAACAATCTGGTTATGACCAGGTACCTTTCAGATCTAAGTCCACATAAACTACTAGGCCTCCTTTTGCCCTACCCGAGTTTGTTCCTTGGGCGGGTCTAAAAAAACACTTGTAGCCCTCCAATTGACATGGGCCTGAGTCCTTTGCCCAAGTTTCTTGGAGTGCTATGACATGGAAACATTTTATAAATTCTAACCATTCCTTACTTTTAAATTTGGCTTCCAACCCTGCGATATTCCAAGAAAGGATGGTCAGACCCTCCATCTTGTCCTTGCCTTTTGTTGTGGGTGTCAAAGTTAATCTGTCCTCCCCAGCTATAGGTAAATCGATATTGGATAATTTGGTTCCCCCCTGCCTCCGAGGTAAGTCCAATCTCCCAGGTTGGATACTTTCCTCCGTCCCACGTGTGCCCCGTGTTTCTGGGCCAGAGCAGCCACTGGTAGCCAGGCTTACTACGCTATTAGTTTCAGTGGGTGTAAGTCAATCAATATCTTCTAGTGATTGGAATGGGGCAAATCTATTTGTCCATTGTGCATGATCTCTGGGGGGGTAGGGCTGTTCAGGACGGCTTGCTAGTCTCCGTCTATGTGGGCGCTGTGCTCTAACCCGCGTCCACCCTCCTTCGTCACCCCCATAATTGTTATTCCTGAATCTAGGGTAAAAATACCCGAGTGGGAGTGCGCAAATGGTACTTGTTTGGTTCCTATTGGAATTCTTCAAAATATACTCAACCAGACTAGTGTCCGTAAAGTGTGCAACTATGCAGTCACCTCTAATGTCTTTATTTCTTCCCCCAATCCAGCTTGCCCTTCTTACACTTGCTATCTCTCCTCTCTTCACAATGTCTAAGGGTCTATGGATATTCAGCCACTTGGAAATTTTGGAGAGCAGTTGATATTGGGTTTCTCTCTCATTTGGCCTAATTTCTGGGACCCCTGCAAAAATAACTACAAAAGGACACTCCTCGGGGGGGAGATCTATGTGTGGAGCGTTGTTGTTATAAAAGGGGTCAGGGTCTGTATAACAGTTATTATAATTCCCTTCCCTCTGGGTGCGATCATCCTGTCTCCATTGCATTAGAGGTTGTGGGATCGGTTTCTCTCTTTGAGTATTACTTGCACCTTGATTGTGTCTCCCTCTGGAGTTATCGTTAGTACCCCCTTTGGGGTTTTGGGCAATTTTTGGGGCTTCGTGAATCTGGACTATTTCTTGCTGGGAGTGACTAACACAGTTGTTATTTTGCGCTCTCTTTGAGTCTACCTTATCATTTGTGACTTCCTCAATTAATTGGGGTGGAACAAGTGGGGTTTTAATAAGTGTGTGCTCTAGGGCTTTAGACTGTTTAGCGAGCTCACACATTATTTTATCCACCTTACTTATGATAGGCTTTAATTGTGTCGTGATGAAAGATTCTAGCTGTTTTTTCAAATCCAAAACTACCGTGTCAATCCACCCTGGTGGTGCGGATTCTACTTGAGAGTCATTTACTGCTATTGTGTGCTCTTGGGTGCGTGTTAGAGAATTGTCTCTTGGTGGTTCTTTCCTCTGTCTCTGGTGTCCCTTATTTCTCCCCAATCGCTTCCTTTTTTTCCTAAGGGTCATATCATTAAGCTCAGAGATTTCTAAGCCTGAGGTTTGTGCACAGGGGACGTCCTCTATATCGTTGGTTGTTTGGGATACACTGCCCTGAGTATTTGGGCTATCTACTATTAAGACATCTCTGGAGGGTGTTTGAGTGATGGCGTTAAGGTTAGGCGAGGAGGATAAACTCCTTTCCATACGTTCAATTTCACCTGTCACTTTCTTTAGCATTAAGTCAATTGCAGTTGGTTTCTTCCCACTTACAAGGGCGCCATCCTTTATAGTTTCCCCCCGAATTGGTTTAGGGGTGGGTTTTCTATTTGATTTATTCCCAGCCGAGCGAGTGTTGGGATGAGTAGACATAATTCCCCTGAGGATTCCTGGCTTTTCACCACAGTTCTATGCTGCGTGGGTTTCTGCCACTCCTCTTACGTAAGGTCAAGGGTAAGACTAATGTCTTTCAAAGGGATTCAATGCCCTGTCCAACTTCCCTGCACAAACAAGTAGTACAGTACCTGGGTGTGTTCTCAGATGCAAGCGTTGGAGCCAAGGGGGGTTGCCCGTCCCGTCCCTCGTCGTCCCCGGACGGCCACAGACGGCCCGCCCTCTGCCCGGGCTCCGCCCGCGCGCGTCCCGCGATGCGGTTGTAACAGCTCCCTCTTATGCGCCTCCGGGCGCGGGATTCAGTCTCGGCAATCAGCGTCCCCGGATGTCAGGAGGGGACGCTGGGAAATGTAGTTCAGTTGTCCTGTTGTCCTGCAAGGCAGACGCTCCCCCCTCTCGGCGGCCGCGAGGTGTGGAGCGGCGGCGGGGGAGAGCGAGACTGCGTGGCCAGGTATGTGCAGGATTTGTGGTTTGCTTAGGCTCCCACCGTGCGTTGGTTCCCGCTCGCCAGCTGGAACTGCTCCCTCTTATGCGCCTCCGGGCGCGGGATTCAGTCTCGGCAATCAGCGTCCCCGGATGTCAGGAGGGGACGCTGGGAAATGTAGTTCAGTTGTCCTGTTGTCCTGCAAGGCAGACGCTCCCCCCTCTCGGCGGCCGCGAGGTGTGGAGCGGCGGCGGGGGAGAGCGAGACTGCGTGGCCAGGTATGTGCAGGATTTGTGGTTTGCTTAGGCTCCCACCGTGCGTTGGTTCCCGTGAGACTAGTGACATACCGGGTCACATTCCATCCATCATATGTTCTCTTTTCATCTTTGGGGATCTTGATAATATCAGCTATTTTTGCCATGGTCACTATTCCCTTAATCAAAGAGCTACGACTGAAATCGACTCCACCATTATAGGACCCATCAGGAGGATATCGGAGTAGGTTCTGGTATGCATTAGAAAACATAGCCAGATAAGCCCAGGCAGAACCTTCGTACGTAAATGGAAGAACTAAATATGGCATCCTTCTCTCTGTGTTGTGTGTTGTGAGCCCACAAACCCAACAATCAGTAGTATTCACTACCAATTGATGTTGATGTAACAGCTGGATAAATGAATTGTTAAAATACTCCATTCTTCTCATCTGCTCATGGTCTGGGAGTGCATAAAATTTATGTGGAGAAATAGTAGTAGAAGAAATCAAAGAAGTAGAAGTAGGGACAGGTGTTGGCTGCATACTGTGTACGATCCATCCTACACATGCTAATAAACTGCATAAACATACTGAAATACATAATGTTACGCCACAACGACTGAATAATAATTTCTTATAATGATTTCTTTTCATAATTTTGACATAATTCTCTTTTCCTGCGCTATCCATTACTCTAAAAGCGTTGCTCACGATAATCTTCCTTAATCACTTAGCTGTGATTGTTAGCTGTCCTATGACACTGCAAGTCCTGTTGACCTAGTCACTATTCAGGTTAAAGCCTAAGACTCCTACTATGACCCTGCAACTTGATGGATAGTGGAAAAGGAATCTTTCACTTTTTAACACAAGGCAAGAATTATAAAGCACAACTTTAATTGTTCTTAGGCAACCTTTCTCTCAGGTTGTATCGTGTCTTGCCAGGTATCGTCTGGTCCTTGAATAAAGTCTCTGTATCCGATGGGTTTAGTCATAGGTGTGGAGGTACAGCTTCCTGCAAAACATCGTTGTTCTCTTTCTCGGAACTAGTCCAATCCAGGTGTGCACTGCTAAAAGGTACGAATCTAGGTACCTTTTCACACTCACCGTCACCAATGCCTTCTCGGACCCACTAGTTGTAAGGTAAAGGCAATGGTACCCGCTTACAGAACACGCCGTGGATCCAGTTTTGTTTTCCGACGACCTTCACTGCTGTACGGGTGGTGAGTGGGACTTGTCTCGGCGGCCCCCAACGAGGTTCCAGATTTTTCTTCCTCTGGAAGTTTTTCAGACACACCCAGTCACCGGGTTGGATGGAGTGTCCTGGATCTGAGGAGGCCTCCGGCAAAGCGTTTTGGACCTGTTGACGAATAACACGCAATTTAGTGGTGAGGTCGTGCAAATAATCAACCAACAATGGATACGGAATGTCTGAGTACTTTTTGGGGCGAGGGACTCCCTCGACATTAGCAGGGCGTCCGAAAACAATCTCGTATGGGCTAAGCCCCAATTGAGAATGGACAGTCGTTCTTGTTGAGAGAAGTGCCAAGGGCAAGGCATCAGGCCAGGAAAGGCCTGTACTTGTCTGAATCTTTGCTAACTTAAGTTTGAGAGTGCCATTATAACACTCTACCAAACCTGCTGACTGAGGATGGTTTGCAGCATGAAATTTCTGTCTAATACCAAGACCCACACACACTTTCTGCATAATCTCACCTACAAATGTACTCCCATTGTCACTCCAGACAATGCGTGGCAAACCAAACCTCGGTAAAAACTCTTTTAGAAGGACTTTGGCAGTAGACAAAGCAGTATTGTCCTTTAGGGGGTAGGCCTCTATCCATCTGGAAAAGGCACAAACCACCACCAGGACATACTTAAGATTATTGAAACGCTCCATATGGATGTAGTCGATTTGTAGTACCTCAAAAGGATACGTAGGGGGAGCAAAGTGACCTGCTGGAGTTGGAGTTCCCTTTCCTGGATTATGCATCAAGCAAACAATGCAATGCTTCATTACATTTTCTGCACATTTAGGAATATTTTCATTTTGCCATACTGAAGCTAGGAGTTTACATATACCCCTTGCATTAATATGGTCTGGTCCATGAGCCATAGTGACCGCAGGTAATATATACGCATCTGGTAACAACCATCGCTGATGCTCTGACAATTCCGTCCAACATCCCATCGTATCCAATTCTTTCTCAGTTGCTTTTTTCTGAATCATTTTCACACTTTCTACTGTATCCTCACACATACCAGCCTCTGGGACCCAATTTGCCGGTCCTGCAACGTACATTCGACCCTCAACATTCCGTGCCGTTTCCTTCGCTATTTCATCCGCAAATGCATTTCCCCGACCCACGTCATCAGTCATCTTTTGGTGCGCACTACACTTCACAATTGCTATTTGAGTGGGCAAGGTAAGTGATTCAAGAAGGTCACTCACCAACTGGCCATGCTGTATTTTAGTGCCATGGGAGGTAAAGAATCCTCTTTCTCTCCACAAACGGCCGAAACTGTGGACAACGCCAAACGCGTATTGACTATCTGTGTAAACAGTCACTCTTTTTCCTTTCGCCAACACACATGCTCTTGTCAATGCAATCAACTCTGCAGCTTGCACTGAATTCTGTGAAATGCGCGCAGTTTCCACTATCGTATGTAGAGTTGTAACAGCGTAAGCTGCTGTCGTCTCGCCATTAGGAAGCTTAAAGCAAGACCCATCTACCCACAAGTTCCCATCCGTATCCATAAGTGGTGTATCTTTCAAATCGACTCGACTTTTAGTTTCTTTTTCCGTACGAAGAAAACAATCATGCTGATCCTGTACATTTTTCTCATCCAAAATAGGCAACAATGTTGCTGGATTCAGAACATTACATCTCCTGATATGTATATGACTTGCTAACAGCGTCAACTCATATCCTGACAAACGAGCACTCGTTAAGTGCTGGTTTTCGTCCTATTCAAAAGAGTATCTACCGCGTGTGGCACCATAACATTAAGAGTATGATCCAACACCAATCCAGCAGATTGACGAATAGAAATCGCTGCTGCCGCTGTTGCTCTAAAACAACTGGGTAATGCTTTAGCAAATGGATTTAACGTTGCCGAAAAATAGGCACATGGCCTTTGTTTCCCTCCAAATTGCTGTGTCAGAAGTGATAATGCACAACCTTCCTTCTCATGAACATGTAAGTGTAAAGGGTTTACTGTAGTCAGGAGTACCCAACACAGGAGCCGAACACAAAGCAGTACGTAAATCAGAAAAACTCTTTTGGCATTCATCAGTCCAGGGAAACGGTTGGGGCGTATATTTCAGAGTGAGTGCCAACAAAGCTTTCGCTAGTAGAGAGAAGTTCGGAATCCATTGTCTACAATAAGAGGTAATTCCTAAGAAATCATGCACCTCTCTTTGTGTGGATGGTACAGACATTTACGCAATTGCTTGAATACGTTCTGGGGTCAATCACCTTCCCGTCCTTCGCCAAGAGATGACCTAAATAGATAACCTCTTGTCGGCAATATTGTAACTTAGAAAGCGACACTTTGTGATGTAGATCAGACAAATGCCGTAGAAGTGACATGGTCGCATTCTTACAGACATTTTCCAAATCAGCAGCCATTAATAAATCATCCACATATTGGAGAAGAGTAGCACCAGACGGCAAAGAAAAGGTGTCAAGCTGAGACTTCAAGGCTTGACTATAGATGGAGGGACTCTCACAATAGCCCTGAGGTGCACGCTTAAATCGAAAACTTCGGCCTCCAAGAGAGAAACCAAAGAGATCCCTACTTTCCTAAGCAGTAGGAATGCTAAAGAAAGCATATTTTAGATCAATGACCAAAAACCAAGCTGTCGAAGCAGGAATCATAGTAAGCAAGGCAGTGATATCTGGGACAACAGGAAACTGAGGAGCAACAATTTTGTTGACCTCCCGGAGGTCTATCACAAAACGGTACACAGGTGGCTGAAAAGGATCAGTACGCTTTAGAAAAAGGCAGAACAGGACTGTTACAAACATTTCCTCTGGTCTCCTCGACCACACCCTTCTCAACCAGGTCATGAACAATAGCCAACAGCGCTCTCTCACCATCGTTAGAGATTTTATATTGTGGAATGCGTGGTAACTTAACATCAGGCTTCACAGTAATCACATAGGGTGGAATTTGAAGCAAACCAACATCATTTGGACCCATAGCCCAAAGCGTAGCAGGGAGCGAACGTAGTTCGAGCGACAGTTGGTCTTTAGATACGTACATCGGAGAAGTCAACTTAGCACCTAAAGTAAGATGTACACCAGATGGCGAGCAATACAATGTGGCATGCAGACGTTTCAATAAATCCAAACCCAATAAATTCTCTCCGCAACCCGTCGTCAAAAGAAGTGGAGCTTCTAAATCGTACGGACCAATGGAAATAGGCAAAGGACAAAACACAGGGTTGCTAACTGGGGCGCCAGAGAATCCTACCGAAACATTTGTGAAGCCAGACAAAGGTGCCCCAGGGAGTTTAGAATGCATAATAGAACTTCTCATTGCACCAGTATCCAAAAGAAATGATTCTGTAAAACCCAATGTTACAACATTAACATAAGGTCCCTCCTGATCCACTGGAACTGATACGACTCCCTTACTCTGTCTATGGCTGTCCTAGCAAGTGAGGAAATCAGCATTCTCACCTTCTGTGCAATAATCATCATTGTAATACTGTGCAGACTGAGAATTCCGCTGGTCAAAATAATTTGTAGAGTCCTGAGGGGGAGAGGGACGTCGTTCCTGAGACGACGCACCACGCCCTCTACCTCTGGACACTGACCGAGAAGCTCCACGACCCCGTGGCTGTGATCCGCCATAGCGCTGCAACAGAATCGGGCAACTAATCTTAAAATGACCTTCCTCTTTACAGTAAGCACATTGATTAGGACCCAATGGAAATCGTGGAGCTTGAGAATCAGGTTTTTGCAACAGCGTCTGAAACTGTGGGGGCTGTTGAAATTGGGGCTGAGCAAAACGAGGAGGATAAGCCTGTTGCAGAAGAACCTTAGTTTTTAATTCTTTAGTTTTCTTCTCCGCTTTCTCCTTATCTTCCTCATCCCTATTCTCATAATATTGAGCAGTAGCTAATATCTGGGCAGTTGAGGAAACAGCCCATGCACTCTCAGATTGTTTCAATTTATGCCAGAGGCATTCAAACTTTTTTGCTCCGAGCCCCCCCTAAGCAAAATGTTTTGAGGTCGGGCCCCCCTACAAAACTTTAAGGCAATGATTGGCGGAGCGGGTGGGACATGGCTGTGTGCAAGGAACGGGCTTATGAGATGATTTCAGGAATACTTTTTGTATAGCTTATTAACCACACTAAGTATGATACTTATAAAACAGCAAATGCATCAAACAAAAACGTGTGGTCCCAAAAATACTGCTCCCCATTATTTAAAAGTCCTTGGTCTGGAAAAGCACAAATTCAGAATTTAAAATGTAACACCATTGTGAGTGGTTTTCTTTAATAAGAAGACTTGATTTCTACCCAAATGAACACTTTTTGCAATACTAGGAAAGGAAAAACTGGTCAAAAAATATGTAGTTGTAATATACTCTTGGTGACAGTTAATAGCACTCAGCTATATATTAGTATTTTAACTTTTAAACTGCAAGTAACAAAAAGATCTCTGAGAAAAACCATAACCCATTGACCTATTTATAGTGTATGTACTTTGTGATCTGAATTGGACATGTTCTGTGCAGCAGGCATATTAACCTTCTGCTCTATGATGAGTCAAAAGAAACTTCCACTTCCAGACAAAGCTCTGGTCTCTCCCCAGAAACAACATTAATCACTGGAGTTATCCTGGCATTTTTATTGATACTTTGAAAATTGCTGGGGCAAGGAACGTGGCATCAGGTGCTTTGAAAACTATTGATGTTTATGCATCATAATAAAAACAGCCAGTTGTTAAAAATACATAAATGTCTTTTGATTTTAGCAACATTTTTGACCCTTCCAGCACACTTCCTGACCTCCGCCCCATGGCATGCTGATCACTGTTATCACAAGGGCTCGAAGTAAATGAAGACAGCCTGGAAATGCAGCAAATAAACATCGCCGTACTTCCAGGCCATCTTCATTTACATGTAGTTACAGAGGCATTTGCGCCCCCCCTGGGAACCCATTCACGCCCCCCAGGGGGGCACGCCCCACAGTTTAAAGATCTCTGATT
Source organism: Lissotriton vulgaris (assembly GCF_964263255.1). Taxonomy (NCBI): domain Eukaryota; kingdom Metazoa; phylum Chordata; class Amphibia; order Caudata; family Salamandridae; genus Lissotriton; species Lissotriton vulgaris. The sequence goes on from NC_141691.1 coordinate 1,184,842,396, forward strand.
TATGCAATAGTTCTGGAAGAAAATTAAAAACGATTTTATCTACAAACAATCGCTGTCCACCTTTAGTGCTCATATCTTGACCACTATGGTCGAAAGTTTCTTCGAAACGAGGAAAGAAATCAGAGACACTTTCATCAACTTTTTGTTTGCACGCTGCTAACTTATCCCAGTTAACGCGTACAGCAGGCATCATTATTTTCATGAGATCTATTATTCTACCGGGCAACTCCGTAATCAGATCGTCAGGTTTGGCACCACCCACTTGTGCTGTATCTGCGGCCGTAATAGCAGCCCAATTACCACCTAAAGCTTGATCATGGTCTTGCCTACGAATTTTAGCCCATATAGCTTGTGGGACTACATTTCCCATAAGCAGATCAGTATCTGCCAAATTCATAATGCATGCGTTAACAGTCTGAGACAATTCTTTATAATACCCAGCAGGATTCTTACGAGGGTCCGGTAAGGACTGCTTAAGTGCTAACACTTCAGATCTTTTCCAAGGATCATGTACCCATATGTGCTGAAAATGAGCGGGGACAGCTGGATTAGCATTTGGATCTGCCTCTCTCCATATTGGAGGAACTTCTCGCATGGGATATTGTGCCATTTTATGACGAAACGCAGGATCAGGCTCAAGAGAACTTTGAGAAAAGAAGGAAGATCGAAAAGTAACACGCTTCTGAACAGAAGATTCTACAGTAGGACCTACAATAAGTCCCTTATCAAATTGATCCTGTACCTCAATTAAACCCTGAGGAGGTGAATCCAAATCCATATCTTCCCACCCTTTGATAAGAGTGTTGCACATAATATTAAAGACATACCTCTGCGTAGGCGCATTCCATTGCAGAAATGTGTCTAAAATATCACGCACACTATACTGTATACTACTTGTAATCCAATTACGAGCAAGAGAATCTAACTTAGTCCGCTCTTCCAAATCTGGCATCTGACTACGAGATTGTCTTCGAGATGAAGCAGGAGAAAAGAAAAGAGATCCAAGAAAAGGTGACAAAAGACCAGAAACAGTTTCAATTAAACGATGTCGAGATGTAGGGGAATCTGACAATAAAACAGGAGACAACGTATTCTGTACAGCGGGAGAAGAACCAGTAGCAACAGAGGGCAAAGGAAACTGAGGTACAGGAGTTTGGGGTACAGAAGTCTGTGGCAAAGGGGGTGGAGGTGGAATCACAGGAAGAGGCAACTGTGCAGGAACCAGAACAGCTGGATTAACAACAGGTTGTAATGGAGGTGCATTAGCGCCTAACACATAAGGTGGAGGTAACGTCAAGAGGTGGGACACAAAAGAATCTTCGTCAGGACCCTTACTCTTTGAAGCAGTAGGTAGTACAGGATAGCATCTGTCTATTGCCATATGATGCTGTCTCTCCGAAACCTCAACCATCTTATTAGCCTCGTCATATTTAAACTGTTGGGCAGCCTGTAAAATCGTCATATCCTGCTCTTTCTTATCTTTATTCATTTGCTTAATTTCTTTTTGTTTAGATTCTTTACGCCAGAGGCGGAAAGAGTCAAACATTGCCGGCCGGGCTTTTCTCTTAAATAGGATCGTTTCCAAATTGTCTAATATAGCAGGCTCAAAGGTACTATTTTGTGGCCACCGTAGAACACCATCCTTTTTAGTATACCAGATCCATGTTTCAATAAAAATAATAGGACCTAAACCGTGTTTTGAATAGAGCTCATAAGTGGGAGTTCCAACCGGAAGAATCGGACAAGGATCCTCTAGCCGGGAATCCCTAATACAACCAGAACAACAAAATTTCCTAAACTTACTAAATCCAGGCATTTCATAACAAACTGGACTACTTACAAACGTCAAGGGATTTTAGACAATATAGTCACAGCACAAACGTACTTACAGCTTGGCTTTGGTTAGTGCACTAATCGAATAATAAAAACCAAAAAACAAAAGGTTGGGCGCGACCCACGAATACTTAACTAAATGTTTTCTCCCGCCAACAGATGTTCGTCTAACGTCTCGCGATACTAAACATCACCAGAGGCCAAAGCAGGGCGACAGTCAGGGCAGCAGTCGTCAGCAGCCGTCGGGAAGGAGTAGCCACACCTCAAAAGACCTTCGGTCCACTTCAACATACAGGGGTCGCTCACGTGGCTCGCGAAATCCTCCGGAATTTTCTTGCGAAGCTCCTCACGACATTCGAGCAAAACTACTACCGCTGAAGTCACCCACACGTTGGGCCGCCAATTGGAGAACCTGACCTTACGGGCCAGGCGGCGCAGGGCCTGAGATCTCCGTGTTCACCTGCTTTGGCAGACAGAGACACGTGACACTCTGTTAGGCGTAGAAAAGCAGATTTATTCACTGCAGCTAAGCACAGTGGTCCTGTAAGTACACCAACAGGTATGTTATCAGGAGACTGCCACTTCATTCCGTGGCGCACAAACTATTATAGTACACAAGTTTACAATGCCAACTCCCAAAACATACAAAACTGACGAATAGGAATAGTTCAAAAACAAATTATCGAATGTCTAAAACACACCCTCCTTTCAAACCCTGTATGCTCTCTTCCCTTCAGGTTAATCAACACTAGTGCCCGTAATTCAATTTGCAGGTGGTAGAACAAGTTGAATGCTAGAAAGGACAGTCTATGTAACAAGAGAACACCCGAAGAGGGTAGCCAAGGCCAGTGAAACAAGATAAAGTCAAGAAGAATGGTGGGACCCAAACAGTGGAGTAAGACATGAATTAATCAGTCTAGACATGGATTTACGAAATCTCGGGAGACCCTGATATCGGTTTCATAAACATAGACAGAATTTATTCTTTAACGGGAAGGACACGTAGCAGCTGCAAAAGCAAAAACATCGCGTTCACCACATCCGCCGTGCTGTCTGAGTGAGGCAACACAAAATGGCGGTTAAATACAAAATGGCGGCTAGATACGAAGCGAAGTCGAAAACCAAGTAACCTCAGGCACAACCAGTGCAGCATTTTATTTACAAGCCCTGTGCACACATGGTGCACTGTACTAAGGTCTGACAAGTAAATCAAACAACCCAATCGTGGAGTCACTAATCAATACATCAATTTAACATAGGGAGCACTTGCACTGTGGCACTGAGTAGCAGTGGCACAGTGCTCAAAGCATCTAACCAGCAAAAACAGATCAAAAACAGAGGAGGCAATCAGTTAAAAATGGAAGGGAGACTCACACCAATGATACCAGGTCTCACACCTAGAAAGAACACTGGAGTGTCTTGGTTCCCTTACATTAGGTCTTCTAGGAGTAACAATCATCTGTTGTTTTTACCAACTCTAAATGAAGGAGAGGCGGTTGTTAATACTAAATAGTGTGGCTTGTGGAATGTTTATTGTTCAGGATTGGGCCTAGATAATCCTATTCCAAGGAAGTTAAAGAGACTCAAGACGATATTAGAACTGTTAATGGATCACCCTTGGCTTATGGCCCCGTTCATAACATTCCCTGTCCACTGCAAGTGCCTTATGTTGATTACTTCAATGTGCTACCTTTTTGATCTGATTGTCTCACCCATTTACACTGTAATATTTGGAATCCCTTAGGTAAAGAGGTACAATCCATATGTGAATTTGTTAAAACTTACAATGTTTTTGGTCCCCATCTGACAAAATAGTGGTGCCACTTGTAAGAATATATGTCCAACTTAGCTTCTGTGCCATTGCTATAAAATGTTTTTTCACCAACATTCTCCAAGCCAGAAGCCAGTTTACTTTACCACATAGAGAGTCTGATTGAACTATTCTAACTGAAGCTGGGTCGTTTGTCCCTTTTGAGTGTATTTACTCTTTAACTGAAAACGAAAATGAAGTCTTCAAAGGGAACTTACAGAATAATCTGCAACAGAGTTGTACTATATTTATGACCTGCTGGGGCAGATTTGTGTTTGTATCAAAACACATCAAGATTGAACACATTGCTTTGACTATTGAGGACTAAATAAGATCACATTTAAGAATAAGTATCCTTTACCCCATATTAAAGACATTTTAGTATTAGTTCATGAAGATAAAATGCTATTAAACTGGATTTGTAAGAAGATTGTTTTTCATTATTTTTTTTTTCAGTTTTATATAGCTCAAACTAGACCCAAAGATATTGGTTATCAGTGCGCTTTACATGAGCACCAGTTTTGTTACTGATAGAGACATTCATCTTCGTTAGGCACGGGAGATTAAGTGATTTGCCCAGAATCACAGTATGTATCAGAGGGCACTTGCTTACCAAACTCAGTTTTCTTTTAAGACTTGCACAGGAACAGAAGATGCTAGCTTCCCGACTCCACCTTCCAATCAACCAGAGTCAGAATGACATTGTGACTCTCATCAATCAGACAGCGGGAAAGGGGAAATTGGATAAAATAACAAAAAGAAACAGAAGAGACTGGTCTGGACTCTCTGGTCTTCTATCAGGTTCTTCAATCTGCTATCAATCAGCCTATTGAAGATTCCTAGGAAATCTAAGCATATGCAAATAGTACAAGTCTTCTTTCCTCATCTGCTCTAAGCTTTCCCAAACTTAACTCACTTCTTAACCTACCCCAAGTCCTATGTAGACCTGCCTCTCTTCTTTCTCTTGAAGTATACCTCTTGGGTGTTTTTTTAAGTTACTTGCTCGTTTTCTCCTGTAAAAATATCAGATTCTTATTTCCTGTTATTTATTAACCTGTATCAAGTTACTATTTATATTCTCTAACAACCTACCAAGTACTTGCTGCACTATGCCTTATGTCGCCTTCTTGTTTAATTACAATGTTGCTGCAAATGTTTCACTTCTGCAAAATATTAACAAGGTTATTACTAACTTCTCTTTCGGCTTAAAACTATTAATTTATTTTCGCTCTATCTTGTGACCTACTAGATTGAATGTCGTGTAGTATGTTCTTTCTGTTTCACCTTATTATTTGCTTACTTCTTCTAAACTCTTATTTTCTATATTTACAGGTCTTCGCTTTCAGGCTTCTAGATGATTATGCTCTCTAGAACATCCAGGTAAGTCAGTTTATATTGTTCTAAGAATATCTTTTCTCTTTAACTGTCTTTCCTTTTCTTTTCGTTTCTAGAGAAATATCGTAGACTGCTGCACAACACTGGAAACTTAAATGTCATTTACTTGTTGACCGCTTTCATTATTATCATTATTTTCTGACTTATAACTTTAGCTATTGAGCTACTTAGATTTTCTGTTCATCGAGACTGCTCTCCGGGTTGTCTATCATCTGACGCCACTGCTCTCTCCCACACGGAATTGCTGCCAGGTTACAGGATGCTGACTTGAAGATGAACTCCAAAATTAAGTCTGTTCATGTGATGCTGTATTCCTCTGCTACTTAGCTACTCCGAAACACACTTCTGACTTCGAAATAAGCACTTACTTGAGTCTAGCGTACGAGCGCTACCAAAAACCGACTACCTCAGCTGAATACCATGGTGAAGTTCGCACTTCTACTGCAGCGCGCCGTCACCCAGAATCTTCTCTGGAGCTGGCCGATCAACTAGACCGCCAACTCCAGCTTCTTAACGGCCATCTTTAGATTCCGCGTTTGCCACAAACGGGACCAGGAAAAGTCTCTCTTCCTTCTTTTGGGCCAGTAAAGACTCATTTTATGACACACTGGTCTGAAATCTGATTCCACAGTAGTTGGGATTCTGACAGTACCCACCACCAAGGAAGGTCCTCCCAGTCTTGGTTTGGTGGGATTTCGTTGGTGAAAAAGCTTCACTAATCTTGGGGCATGAACATCTGAATTAATATCCCAAGAACGTTCCTCGGGCCATAGCCTCTCCAGTCCACTAAATAGTACAGTTTCCCTTTCACTAACTTGGAGTCCAGAATTTCCTTAACCTCATTTTCCAATCCAGTTTCCACCTGGATGGGTTGTGGAACTAATTCTCTTTTCAAACCTGGAGCTGATTTTTTCAATAAGGAAACATGAAACACAGGATGAATTTTTAAATTAGATGGTAAGGTCAATTTGTACGTAACTGGATTTATCTGTTCTTCAATAGGATAGGGGCCAATAAATCTAGGCTGAAACTTTTGATTGCCTTTTAGTCTAAGATTCTTCGTGTTCAACCAGACCTCATTTCCAATCTCTAATTTTGGGGGTTCTTTTCTCTTTTTGTCTGCATACTTCCTATACTTATCCTTAGCCTGCTCTAGATTCTTAGATGCAGATTCATGTATCTGATGTAAGTGAGTCAGTAACTCCTTAACCGCTGGAACTGAAATCTGAAAATCTTGCACTGAGGAGTTTGGGTGTTTTCCATAGTTCAGATAGAACGGTGAATACCCAGTGGACACATTCTTCACATTGTTGTGAGCGAATTCTGCTGTCCATAAATAGTCCGGCCATTCTCCATTCTGCTTCAAAGAAAACAACCTTAGATACTGCTTTAATTCCTAGTTTACCCGTTCAGTTTGTCCTTCAGTTTCCTGGTGGAAACTGGTGGAATAAAGTGTCTCCACCCCAAGTCCCTTCACGAAGGCTCTCCAGAAATGAGACACAAACTGGGTTCCTCGATCAGGTATTATGATCCTCGGAATTCCATGCAGTCTCACAACTTGTGTACTAAAATGACTAGCTAGCTGTTTTGCAGTTGGGATTCCTTTCAAGGCTATGAAATGTATCATCTTGGTATATGCATCTACTACCACTAGAATGGTATTGAATCCCTGGCAAGATGGAAGGTCTGTTATCAAATCTAGAGTGATGGTGTGCCAAGGAAAGGGGGGAATGGGCAAGGGCTGTAACAAACCGTTTGGTGCCTGCCGTTCTGATTTTCCCTGCGCGCATATCTCACATGTTTTTACATATTGCTCAATGTCCTTATTCATTTGTGGCCACCAATATTTCCTTTTGACTAGATCCGCCGTTTTGAACTCTCCCTTGTGTCCAGCCAACAAATGATCATGACATTCAGGCATGGCTTGCTTCTGTAATGTTGGTATGGGCAAGTACAATGCCTTTGCTTGGTAGGGTAAACCATCTAGAATTTCTCTTCCATCCTCTTGTTGAACCATTCCTGCATTTCCTCAGGAGTAAGGGCCTGAACAATCTGTTCCTTAACATCCAAGTTGTCGATGGTGCCGATAATTTTAGAGCTGGGAATAATTGCTTGCGTCTTCATTTGATTCTTTTCTTCTCCCGTTTCCATTCGAGACAAAGCATCTCCATTTCCATTTTGAGTTCCCGGTCTAAAGGTGATTACGAAATCATAATCGGCAAAGTATAACGACCAACGAAGTTGCCGAGGCGTTAAGGTTCTTGCTGACTTCAGAAATTTTAAATTACGATGATCCGTATAGACGGTGACAACATGATGTGCCCCCATTAAGTAATGCCGCCATTCTTTGAAGGCATCCTTAATTGCCAACAATTCTTTTTCCGTAATAGTGTAATTGATTTCTGCAGGTGTCAATTTTCTCGACCGATAGGCCACTGGGTGCAACTGACCTGTCTCCCTGTTTCTTTGAGAGAGTACTCCTCCTACCGCAAAATCTGAAGCATCTGTTTCTACATAGAAATGCTCCAATGTATCCGCATGAAGAAGAATGGGTGCCAAGGTGAACTCCTCTTTCAAGGCCTTGAAGGCTGACTCTGCTTCCTCAGACCATTCAAATCGTGTTCCTTTCTTCAATAATCGAGTAAGAGGTAGAATGCGTCGAGAAAACTCGCTGATGAATCTCCAGTAGAAATTTGCGAATCCTATGAATGCTTGCACTTCTTTGACACTGCTCGGGGACTCCCACTCTAGAACAGCCTGAATTTTTCGTTTGTCCATATGAATGCCAGTTGGTGATATCACAAAACTCAAAAATTCTACTTGAGTGACATCAAAGGCGCATTTTTCGAATTTGACAAATAATTTGTTCTCTCGAAGTTTCTGCAGGACTCTTCGTAGTTGTTGCTGATGCTCCAGAGTATTGACGGAATAGATCAATATATTGTCTATATACACAATTACTCATTGATCAATGAACTCACTAAGAACATCATTAATAAAGTGTTGGAATGCCGCTGGGGCATTGCATAGCCCATAGGGCATTACTTTGTATTCAAATAATCCGAAACGAGTTCTAAAAGCTGTCTTCCACTCATCACCTTCTCTTATTCGAATGAGGTGGTATGCTCCTCTTAAATCCAATTTTGTAAATATCTGCGCCCCTTTCACCTGATCCAATAAAACTGAGATGAGTGGAAGTGGATATCTATTCTTCTTAGTTATTCTGTTGATGGCACGATAGTCAATACATGCCCTTACCTCGCCTTCTTCCTTTTTTGGCACTAAAAATAAAGGCGAGGATACCGGGGATTGGGAGGGACGAATAAATCCATTCGCCAAATACTTATGTGTGTGTGTTGTACTTGTATAGCGCACAGCTACCCCGGACCGGGGTCACCCAGCGCTTGTACTCATACCGCTCAGGAACCCTTCCTGGCTTTCCTTGTGAAGTGTCCACTCCTGGGCACCTCCATGGTGAAACCGGGCATCCCTCGCACTGTTGGGGCCGTTGTGGAGATTAAGCAAGCTATTGCCCAGAGTTGCAGTGTGGGACCCATGATTAGAATAGGCACTGAGGCGAGAATATCCGGTCAGAGGAATTTAGGCGCCCGAGACCCGCCGAGGCCGAAATTGAACCCTGGTCCCTGGCCAGAACTCTGCATCAAGGTCTGCCGCTCTATCCATTGAGCCACACTCCACTTATCAATGTACTCTTTCAAGTGGTTATGTTCTTTCTCTGTCAAAGCATAGACTCGGCTACAAGGCATATTCGCCCCTGGTTCAAAATCTATTTTGCAATCGTAAACATGATGTGGTAGTAGTTGTTCAGCTTCCTTCTCATTGAACACATATTCATAGTCTTGGTATTCCTGTGGAATTGGCTGTGTATTTATAACACACACTGTTGCATCTGCTGAACACAAGGCTTGAGCTGGATTTTCTTTATTAATTTCCAATTGATTTCTGAAATAATTCTCTCTGCAGTAACCCGAAGTCACCTCAATTGTTCTGGCCGCCCAGTCTATAGTCGAATTGTGCTCCGTAAGCCAAGGAAGTCCTAAGAAGAGTTGAAACTGAGGAGCATCAATTAAATTAAAATGTATATCTTCTCTGTGCCCATTGTCTCGAATCAACTGTACCAATTCAGTGTGACTGACGATGGGACCCGAAGAAAGGTTCGTCCCATCAATTGCTCTGACTGGTTCACTCTTAGTTTTAGCGATTGCTCTTAAGCCAATCTTTGCAACAAATTTCATGTTGCAAAAATTACCTGTAGCTCCCCAGTCCACCATTACTATCACTCCTTCTCGGTTCTCTTGACGAAATTTTATAGTCATAGATAATATCAAATGTGGCGAAGATGACTGCAAGGTATTTGCTAATTGATGTTCCTGTGGAGTTGGTTCTTGACTCGCATCCACCTGTACAACTCCTTCTACAGGTGGTGCTGCTAGTTTTCCTTCAGCTTGTATGATCCCTTGGGTTTCTTTAGGCAGTTACGCACGAAATGCCCACTAGAACCACAATACATGCATAGATTACTGGCTCGTCTTTTTTCCTTCTCTTCCTTAGTAAGCGGACCCCTTATGGTTCCAATCTGCATAGGTTCAGGAACAGTGGATACTTCAGCTCCTTTTCCCAAATCATTTCTTGCTCTGTCGACCCGAGGTACAGTGCTCCAAAACTCACGCCTTCTCTCTCCTTTTCATTCCCCTTGACAAAATCCAATTCTAAAACCAAATCGATTAGAGCTGATATTTCTGTGGGACGATTTGGTATTTGCGCCAGTCCATCTTTTAATTCGTCACGTAAGCCCCTATAGAAGATTGCAGTTCTTTTACTTTCCGGCCAATCAGTTTCCCAAATTAACTTATTGAACTGAGCCAAATATGCCACCAAATCTCTGTTTCCTTGATTTAAATCCAGCAGTTCGTTATCCACTGCCTGAGAGATTTGTCTTCAATTAAATATTCGTAGGAATTATTTTTTTGAACTCCTCATAGTTCTGTAACAGGGGATCATCTCGTGACACTATAGGCATTGAAAATGCTGCCGCATCTCCACTTAAATACGATAAGATGAATGCCACTTTAGATTGCGCATCAGGGAAGATAGAAGGGCGACACATAAAATGCAAGGAACATTGCGTGATGAATACTTGTGCTTTCTGTGGGTCCCCGCTAAAACTCTCTGGTGCAGCCAAAGGAATCACTGGGGATAAGGAGTGTATAACCTGTGTAGTTAATCTGTTTACTTCTCCTGCTGAAGTGGTTGGACTCTCTCTATTCCCAGGGTGCGATTGCCCGATTCTCTGTACTAGTTCCGCTGTCTCTTTTCTAGAATTCATCACTTCTTGCCTCAAATTTTGATTTTCTTCCTTCACTGCTACCAACTCTTTTTGATTAGCATCTAAGACTGCCCCTAAAGTTTGCAAGTTAACTCCCTCAACCATTCTGTTCGGGTGCAAGTTTTACAACGTGGGCACTTCACTCTGTCAGAGGGCACTTGCTTACCAAACTCAGTTTTCTTTTAAGACTTGCACAGGAACAGAAGATGCTAGCTTCCCGACTCCACCTTCCAATCAACCAGAGTCAGAATGACATTGTGACTCTCATTAATCAGACAGGGGGAAGGGGGAAATTGGATAAAATAACAAAAAGAAACAGAAGAGACTGGTCCGGACTCTCTGGTCTTCTGTCAGGTTCTTCAATCTGCTATCAATCAGCCTATCGAAGATTCCTAGGAAATCTAAGCATATGCAAATAGTATAAGTCTTCTTTCCTAATTTGCTCTAAGCTTTTCCAAACTTAACTCACTTCTTAACCTACCCCAAGTCCTATCTAGACCTGCCTCTCTTCTTTCTCTTGAAGTGTACCTCTTGGGTGTTTTTTAAGTTACTTGCTCGTTTTCTCCTGTAAAAATATCAGATTCTTATTTCCTGTTATTTATTAACCTGTATCAAGTTACTATTTATATTGTCTAACAACCTACCAAGTACTTGCTGCACTATGCCTTATGTCGCCTTCTTGTTTAATTACAATGTTGCTGCGAATGTTTCACTTCTGCAAAATATTAACAAGGTTATTACTAACTTCTCTTTCGGCTTAAAACTATTAATTTATTTTCGCTCTATCTTGTGACCTACTAGATTGAATGTCGTGTAGTATGGTCTTTCTGTTTCACCTTATTATTTGCTTACTTCTTCTAAACTCTTATTTTCTATATTTACAGGTCTTCGCTTTCAGGCTTCTAGATGATTATGCTCTCTAGAACATCCAGGTAAGTCAGTTTATATTGTTCTAAGAATATCTTTTCTATGTGCTGTTATAGTCTAACTGTCTTTCCTTTTCTTTTCGTTTCTAGAGAAATATCGTAGACTGCTGCACAACACTGGAAACTCAAATGTCATTTACTTGTTGACCGCTTTCATTATTATCATTATTTTCTGACTTATAACTTTAGCTATTGAGCAACTTAGCTTTTCTGTTCGTCGAGACTGCTCTCCGGGTTGTCTATCATCTGACGCCACTGCTCTCTCCCGCACGGAATTGCTGCCAGGTTACAGGATGCTGACTTGAAGATGAACTCCGAAATTAAGTCTGTTCATGTCATGCTGTATTCCTCTGCTACTTAGCTACTCCGAAACACACTTCTGACTTCGAAATAAGCACTTACTTGAGTCTAGCGTACGAGCGCTACTAAAAACCGACTACCTCAGCTGAATACCTTGGTGAAGTTTGCACTTCTACTGCAGCACGCCGTCACCCAGAATCTTCTCTGGAGCTGGCCGATCAACTAGACCGCCAACTCCAGCTTCTTAACGGCCATCTTTAGATTCCGCGTTTGCCACAAACGGGACCAGGAAAAGTCTCTCTTCCTTCTTTTGGGCCAGTAAAGACTCATTTTATGACACACTGGTCTGAAATCTGATTCCACAGTAGTTGGGATTCTGACAGTACCCATCACCAAGGAAGGTCCTCCCAGTCTTGGTTTGGTGGGATTTCGTTGGTGAAAAAGCTTCACCAATCTTGGGGCATGAACATCTGAATTAATATCCCAAGAACGTTCCTCGGGCCATAGCCTCTCCAGTCCACTAAATAGTACAGTTTCCCTTTCACTAACTTGGATTCCAGAATTTCCTTAACCTCATATTCCAATCCAGTTTCCACCTGGATGGGTTGTGGAACTAATTCTCTTCTCAAACCTGGAGCTGATTTTTTCAATAAGGAAACATGAAACACAGGATGAATTTTTAAATTAGATGGTAAGGTCAATTTGTACGTAACTGGATTTATCTGTTCTTCAATAGGATAGGGGCCAATAAATCTAGGCTGAAACTTTTGATTGCCTTTTAGTCTAAGATTCTTTGTGTTCAACCAAACCTCATTTCCAATCTCAAATTTTGGGGGTTCTTTTCTCTTTTTGTCTGCATACTTCTTATACTTATCCTTAGCCTGCTCTAGATTCTTAGATGCAGATTCATGTATCTGATGTAAGTGAGCCAGTAACTCCTTAACCGCTGAAACTGAAATCTGAAAATCTTGCACTGAGGAGTTTGGGTGTTTTCCATAGTTCAGATAGAACGGTGAATACCCAGTGGACACATTCTTCGCATTGTTGTGAGCGAATTCTGCTGTCCATAAATAGTCCGGCCATTCTCCATTCTGCTTCAAAGAAAACAACCTTAGATACTGCTTTAATTCCTGGTTTACCCGTTCAGTTTGACCTTCAGTTTCCTGCTGGAAACTGGTGGAATAAAGTGTCTCCACCCCAAGTCCCTTCATGAAGGCTCTCCAGAAATGAGACACAAACTGGGTTCCTCGATCAGGTATTATGATCCTAGGAATTCCATGCAGTCTCACAACTTGTGTACTAAAATGACTAGCTAGCTGTTTTGCAGTTGGGATTCCTTTCAAGGCTATGAAATGTGTCATCTTGGTATATGCATCTACTACCACTAGATTGGTATTGAATCCCTGGCAAGATGGAAGGTCTGTTATCAAATCTAGAGTGATGGTGTGCCAAGGAAAGGGGGGAATGGGCAAGGGCTGTAACAAACCCTTTGGTGCCTGCCGTTCTGATTTTCCCTGCGCGCATATCTCACATGTTTTTACATATTGCTCAATGTCCTTATTCATTTGTGGCCACCAATATTTCCTTTTGACTAGATCCGCCGTTTTGAACTCTCCCTTGTGTCCAGCCAACAAATGATCATGACATTCAGGCATGGTTTGCTTCTGTAATGTTGGTGTGGGCAAGTACAATGCCTTTGCTTGGTAGGGTAAACCATCTAGAATTTCTCTTCCATCCTCTTGTTGAACCCATTCCTGCATTTCCTCTGGAGTAAGGGCCTGAACAATCTGTTCCTTAACATCCAAGGTGTCGATGGTGCCGATAATTTTAGAGCTGGGAATAATTGCTTGCGTCTTCATTTGATTCTTTTCTTCTCCCGTTTCCATTCGAGACAAAGCATCTGCCTTTCCATTTTGAGTTCCCGGTCTAAAGGTGATTACGAAATCATAATCGGCAAAGTATAACGACCAACGAAGTTGCCGAGGCGTTAAGGTTCTTGCTGACTTCAGAAATTTTAAATTACGATGATCTGTATAGACGGTGACAACATGATGTGCCCCCATTAAGTAATGCCGCCATTCTTTGAAGGCATCCTTAATTGCCAACAATTCTTTTTCCGTAATAGTGTAATTGATTTCTGCAGGTGTCAATTTTCTCGACCGATAGGCCACTGGGTGCAACTGACCTGTCTCCCTGTTGCTTTGAGAGAGTACTCCTCCTACCGCAAAATCTGAAGCATCTGTTTCTACATAGAAATGCTCCAATGTATCCGCATGAAGAAGAATGGGTGCAGAGGTGAACTCCTCTTTCAAGGCCTTGAAGGCTGACTCTGCTTCCTCAGACCATTCAAATCGTGTTCCTTTCTTCAAAAATCGAGTAAGAGGTAGAATGCGTCGAGAAAATTCGCTGATGAATCTCCAGTAGAAATTTGCGAATCCTATGAATGCTTGCACTTCTTTGACACTGCTCGGGGACTTCCACTCTAGAACAGCCTGAATTTTTCGTTTGTCCATATGAATGCCAGTTGGTGATATCACAAAACCCAATATTCTACTTGAGTGACATCAAAGGCGCATTTTTCGAATTTGACAAATAATTTGTTCTCTCGAAGTTTCTGCAGGACTCTTCGTAGTTGTTGCTGATGCCCCAGAGTATTGACGGAATAGATCAATATATCGTCTATATACACAATTACACATTGATCAATGAACTCACTAAGAACATCATTAATAAAGTGTTGGAATGCTGCTGGGGCATTGCATAGCCCGTAGGGCATTACTTTGCATTCAAATAATCCGAAACGAGTTCTAAAAGCTGTCTTCCACTCATCACCTTCTCTTATTCGAATGAGGTGGTATGCTCCTCTTAAATCCAATTTTGTAAATATCTGCGCCCCTTTCACCTGATCCAATAAAACTGAGATGAGTGGAAGTGGATATCTATTCTTCTTAGTTATTCTGTTGATGGCACGATAGTCAATACACGCCCTTACCTCGCCTTCTTCCTTTTTTGGCACGAAAAATAAAGGCGAGGATACCGGGGATTGGGAGGGACGAATAAATCCATTCGCCAAATACTTATGTGTGTGTGTTGTACTTGTATAGCGCACAGCTACCCCGGACCGGGGTCACCCAGCGCTTGTACTCATACCGCTCAGGAACCCTTCCTGGCTTTCCTTGTGAAGTGTCCACTCCTGGGCACCTCCATGGTGAAACCGGGCATCCCTCGTACTGTTGGGGCCGTTGTGGAGATTAAGCAAGCTATTGCCCAGAGTTGCAGTGTGGGACCCATGATTCGAATAGGCACTGAGGCGAGAATATCCGGTCAGAGGAATTTAGGCGCCCGAGACCCGCCGAGGCGGAAATCGAACCCTGGTCCCTGGCCAGAACTCTGCATCAAGGTCTGCCGCTCTATCCATTGAGCCACACTCCACTTATCAATGTACTCTTTCAAGTGGTTATGTTCTTTCTCTGTCAAAGCGTAGACTCGGCTACAAGGCATATTCGCCCCTAGTTCAAAATCCATTTTGCAATCGTAAACATGATGTGGTAGTAGTTGTTCAGCTTCCTTCTCATTGAACACATATTCATAGTCTTGGTATTCCTGTGGAATTGGCTGTGTATTTATAACACACACTGTTGCATCTGCTGAACACAAGGCTTGAGCTGGATTTTCTTTATTAATTTCCAATTGATTTCTGAAACAGTTCTCTCTGCAGTAACCCAAAGTCACCTCAATTGTTCTGGCCGCCCAGTCTATAGTCGAATTGTGCTCCGTAAGCCAAGGAAGTCCTAAGAAGAGTTGAAACTGAGGAGCATCAATTAAATTAAAATGCATATCTTCTCTGTGCCCATTGTCTCGAATCAACTGTACCAATTCAGTGTGACTGACGATGGGACCCGAAGAAAGGTTCGTCCCATCAATTGCTCTGACTGGTTCACTCTTAGTTTTAGCGATTGCTCTTAAGCCAATCTTAGCAGGAAATTTCAGGTCGCAGAAATTACATGTAGCTCCCCAGTCCACCATTACTATCACTCCTTCTCGGGTCTCTTGACGAAATTTTATAGTCATAGATAATATCAAATGTGGCGAAGATGACTGCAAGGTATTTGCTAATTGATGTTCCTGTGGAGTTGGTTCTTGACTCGCATCCACCTGTACAACTCCTTCTACAGCTGGTGCTGCTAGTTTTCCTTCAGCTTCAGCTTGTATGATCCCTTGGGCTTCTTTAGGCAGTTACGCATGAAATGCCCACTAGAACCACAATACATGCATAGATTACTAGCTCGTCTTTTTTCCTTCTCTTCCTTAGTAAGCGGACCCCTTATGGTTCCAATCTGCATAGGTTCAGGAACAGTGGATACTTCAGCTCCTTTTCCCAAATCATTTCTTGTTCTATCGACCCGAGGTACAGTGCTCCGAAACTCACGCCTTTTCTCTCCTTTTCGTTCCCCTTGACAAAATCCAATTCTAAAACCAAATCGATTAGAGCTGATATTTCTGTGGGACGATTTGGTATTTGCGCCAGTCCATCTTTTAATTAGTCACGTAAGCCTCTATAGAAGATTGCAGTTCTTTTACTTTCCGGCCAATCAGTTTCCCAAATTAACTTATTGAACTGGGCCAAATATGCCACCAAATCTCTGTTTCCTTGATTTAAATCCAGCAGTTCGTTATCCACTGCCTGAGAGATTCATCTTCAATCAAATATTCGTAGGAATTATTTTTTTGAACTCGTCATAGTTCTGTAACAGGGGATCATCTCGTGACACTATAGGCATTGAAAATGCTGCCGCATCTCCACTTAAATACGATAAGATGAATGCCACTTTAGATTGCGCATCAGGGAAGATAGAAGGGCGACACATAAAATGCAAGGAACATTGCGTGATGAATACTTGTGCTTTCTGTGGGTTCCCGCTAAAACTCTCTGGTGCAGCCAAAGGAATCACTGGGGATAAGGAGTGTATAAACTGTGTAGTTAATCTGTTTACTTCTCCCGCTGAAGTGGCTGGACTCTCTCTATTCCCAGGGTGCGATTGCCCGATTCTCTGAACTAGTTCCGCTGTCTCTTTTCTAGAATTCATCACTTCTTGCCTCAAATTTTGATTTTCTTCCTTCACTGCTACCAACTCTTTTTGATTAGCATCTAAGACTGCCCCTAAAGTTTGCAAGTTAACTCCCTCAACCATTCTGTTCGGGTGCAAGTTTTACAACATGGGCACTTCACTCTGTCAGAGGGCACTTGCTTACCAAACTCAGTTTTCTTTTAAGACTTGCACAGGAACAGAAGATGCTAGCTTCCCGACTCCACCTTCCAATCAACCAGAGTCAGAATGACATTGTGACTCTCATTAATCAGACAGGGGGAAGGGGGAAATTGGATAAAATAACAAAAAGAAACAGAAGAGACTGGTCCGGACTCTCTGGTCTTCTGTCAGGTTCTTCAATCTGCTATCAATCAGCCTATCGAAGATTCCTAGGAATTCTAAGCATATACAAATAGTATAAGTCTTTTTTCCTAATTTGCTCTAAGCTTTCCCAAACTTAACTCACTTCTTAACCTACCCCAAGTCCTATCTAGACCTGCCTCACTTCTTTCTCTTGAAGTGTACCTCTTGGGTGTTTTTAAGTTACTTGCTCGTTTTCTCCTGTGAAAATATCAGATTCTTATTTCCTGTTATTTATTAACCTGTATCAAGTTACTACTTATATTCTCTAACAACCTACCAAGTACTTGCTGCACTATGCCTTATGTCGCCTTCTTGTTTAATTACAATGTTGCTGCGAATGTTTCACTTTTGCAAAATATTAACAAGGTTATTACTAACTTCTCTTTCAGCTTTAAACTATTAATTTATTTTCGCTCTCTCTTGTGATCTACCAGATTGAATGTTGTGTAGTATGTTCTTTCTGTTTCACCTTATTATTTTTTTACTTCTTCTAAACTCTTATTTTCTTTATTTACAGGTCTTCGCTTTCAGGCTTCTAGATGATTATGCTCTCTAGAACATCCAGGTAAGTCAGTTTATATTGTTCTTTTCTCTGTGTTGTTATAGTCTAACTGTCTTTCCTTTTCTTTTCGTTTCTAGAGAAATATCGTAGACTGCTGCACAACACTGGAAAACTCAAATATCATTTACTTGTTGACCGCTTTCATTATTATCATTATTTTCTGTCTTATAACTTTAGCTATTGAGCAACTTAGCTTTTATGTTCGTCGAGACTGCTCTCTGGGTTGTCTATCATCTGACGCCACTGCTCTCTCCCACATGGAATTGCTGCCAGGTTACAGGATGCTGACTTGAAGATGAACTCTGAAATTAAGTCTGTTCATGTGATGCTGTATTCCTCTGCTACATAGCTACTCTGAAACACACTTCTGACTTCGAAATAAGCACTTACTTGAACTGTGGGACCAGTTTTGCTTAACAAATAAGCAAATGATGTAAGGAAAATTTCAGTGTTCTACTTCATCTATTACATAAAATGCCCCTGCGGAAAGATTTACGTAGGGAAGACAGAAAGAAAACTGAAAACCAGAATCACAGAACATAAAAGCACCATTAGGAATAAAAACTTGAAAAGCAATTTGGCCAAGTATTGGACTGATAACAATCACAACATATCCCAGATCAGGTTTTTCACACGAGATAGTGAGAACATACGAGGGTTGATCTGACCAGATCCCTCCTCCAGAGAGAGATTTATTGGATCAGGAACTTAGAAACACAGGAGCCCAGGGGACTCAATGAAAAATAGATCTGATTTGTTTCCTATGAAATTCACCCTGTAACTGCATGGATTGATGCCTGTATTCCGGATTTTTGTACCATAGTTGTCTTCATGTTGTAAATATGTAATAGAGATAATTACAATGCTTGTCTCTTTATGCATTTTCTTCTTTTCTTTCCTTTTACTTTCCCTTACTTTCTTTAAACTATCACACATTTTTTCATATAAGCACACTACTGGTTAGGATAAGGTAGTTGACATCGAGCCCCATTCCAAGATGGCGCTCGTGAGTACGCTGTAGCTTGGAGTCAGTCCTTTTTCAGTTTGTAATTGGCGAAGTTACGAGCGGACATTTTACGAGTCAGGTCACCGGTGCACACGGAATGCGGGAGCGAGTAGTAACACAGAAGTTGTAATAGACAGAGGTAAGACCTTAGCGTGTCACGCTGTATTTGAGTTTTAGAAAACAGTGGGAGAGTTTTTTGAGACTGAGATAGATGGTTGTCTTTATACGATTTCAGGGGACGGAGCAGCAAGAGGCTGTTGTTACACTGACGTGAACACGAGTGATTATTTCCCTTAAGGTAAGAAGGTCGTTATGGCTGGTCTTTTGAATAGTTGTGAAGTGGCTTTACCGTTGAAAATACTAAAGTCCGCTTTTTGTGATACAGGAGTTTTGAAGAGTTAGGTTCATGAACACGAGAATCAAGACCAGTGAGTCAGTTTCTTTTTCTTTTAGCACATACACAGTGGTGTGGAACAGGGTTTCTTATATACTTGCTTCACATTCTTTTTTATGCCTTGTACCTTGTGAATTTTAGATGACAACTATATATAACAGTAGCAGTCTGAGTAATTGTATGTTACATTCAGTCCACAGCCCCCTGAGGAAGAGCTCATAGAGCTTGAAATGCATTGGGCATAAAGAAGAGTTGTCTAGGATGTTGTCATGAATTTAATTTGGATAGTGTTAAAACATGTATTAGATTTATTGTGATTTGCAACAATAATGTTTTAAAATGTTTTGAACATAGTTCTACATATAGAAGTGTCTTTGAATCATTAAGTTCATTGAGTAAACATGAACAAGATCAAATGAATCGATTTGTAATGAGTATTATTGTGTTATACAGTAGAACTTGAAAAACGTAGAGTGTTGTTCTATAGCTAGAACCACATTAGCAACAGTGCACGGAGGTTAAGAGTTTCGTTCACTTAAGATTGGTGGTTCAAGTTTAGGCACAGTTAGGAAAAACGTGCAACCCCCGTAGCACGCTTGGTAAAAACAGAAAAAATTCACAGAGAACCAATTCACTATACATATATATATTTTCTGCAGAAAACAGGAGGAATGCTTCTCTAATTTAAATTCAGTGTTCTACGTATGCCATATCTGTTCAGGATGCAAATACAATTATTCAGTGCTTGAGAGAGACCTCCTGGCTATAAAGATGGATTGTGGTAATGTTGATGGGGTCTAAAGAACCCTTTGAGATTTGTGGTGATCATTAGAATTTACAATGTTTGAGAAACTTGCTTGTATCCAGAATCTGTGCTCCATACAAACAGCTGAAGTTACCCGGTACTCAGAATATTAAGCCTTTCTTTCATTCCTCTCAATTGAAGTCACATGCCTAATTCTTACCATCAATTGTCATTTGAACCTCACCATTCATGGTACATGGACAGTTGCAATATGGTGAGTCAAGAGATTTTGAGGAAGATTTCAGTTTTTTAACTGGTGGAAAGATTACCCCTAACAACAGTTTTGTTAGGTATATGCTTCATGATTCATTCTTAAACATGAATCCATATTTATTTCTGAAAATATCTAGATTAACATGGAGCTTCTGAAAGTGGATATACAGTCACGTTCATGCCCTTAGTTAAACACAAAGCTACAACCTAATATATTCTTACAGCCCGCCGTAGCAGGCTATACCGGCTATTAAAGGCCAGCTGCAGCGTTAAAGGCCAGAGCCGAAGGTGAGGGACTTTAACAAGGCAGAGGAACTTTAAAAAACGGTACAGCCCTGCTATGAAGGGCTATAAGAACATTCTGCCACTAGAGGGCAGAATGTTCTAAGTAGAGGGCAAAATATTCTAACAAATAAAACAAAGCCTTCAGGGAGCGCTAGGGGATTGAAATGCCCTCAAGCTCCCTGAAGCCTTTGTTCACAGCCAGATCGGTGAACAAAGAAGCATTGGAATGTTGTCGCTCCGGGTTTATACCAGCCATTATAAGCCCAGAACACTCCATTGTTTTCAATGGAGATTCCAACGTTCCAATGTTCTAATAAAGTTTGTACCACTATCAAATAATTTAGCCCGACCTTGCAATATGCCTTCACATGGCAGTTGGAGCCCATAAAATGTCTAGGCATTGAATACAACTGGGACCTCAACACATTTATCAAGTTACCTATGGGAAATGAATGTCCAACATTTCTAAACAGAAAGATAATTGGAGTAAGCTGTGGCTGACAATGGCAGTGTGTGTGTTCTCAAACAATAATGGTGGCCCTCCCCAAGTTATATTTCCCTTCCAGAACATCCCAATTGTTTTTATTTAAAAAAAGGCAGTTTTTAGTCAGGCAACCTAGAATTGCCTGAAATAAATTACCAAAGCTATTTGATGTCAGTGAGCTAGCTGGGCGAGCTTTGAGTTATATTAATTAACAGCACTGGCCAAAATATTAGTTTACTTCTGTGTGCCACCTCCTCATCGGGATTTGGAGGCATGATTTTCTACCCCTGCCCCACTGCATACTACTGAGCTAGATGCATCTCATCGCCAGCTACTGAGAGTCATACTGTGGAGTTTGCCAGATGGGCGTAAGCAAAATTAGCAGTGATTAAAAGCATTCTTGAAATGTTTTCTCCACACCTCCCATTTTCCAGCACCCCTGACTGCCTTGTACTGCAGAATCTGGGAGGAATAGGCACCTGTGAAGCATAGGGCTCCAGACACCGCAATACCTTTTATGAGACATGCACTTCATATCATACACAGACTATCTACAGATTAATCTCAGCTCCCTGATGAGCATACTAATATTTCAATGGTTATGAACCTCAAATCAATTGTTGCTATCCCAAGTACAACTAATTTGATAACAGACATGTATGATTACGCGAATGACGCTTTAAGCTATATCTACTTAAATATAAAGACAAATGAGAATAACAATACGAGTCACACTATGACAGACTCACAATGGTTACAATACTGTCCACAAATCAGAGAAGTAGCCACAGTGAAAATGTAAATTGACACACCTGAAACCCAAATATGTCAGAGAGCAATGATAGATGTATAATTACGGTACTTACAATACCTACTTGGACACTGACCCCAAGATGCATTATTTGTTGGTTACTTCACTATGTTTTACGTTATAATATGTCTTATTTAGATGTAATAAGATATGTATTAGGTAGCAAGTATCTATGACTCCCCCGATGATGAATGTGCAGAAAAGGCAATATATGTAACACTCTGAAGTTATAACCTTTGAAGATGTTTCCCCGACATCAGGTTCCTATTCCCGAACCGTACAATTACTTCATGTACTATGTACCCAATGTTATATTTTTTTTCCTCCTTAATAATTTCTACTACACCTTGCCCTGCTATATATAAACTGTTTTCTAAATGAAAATGGCAATAAAAGATAACAATATATATATATATATATTCACTGAAAAAACCATAGGTTTTACACACGTTATAGTTAGGAAGTAGCATTTGAAAAACCTATGAAATTCACTGAAAAAACCATAGGTTTGACACCAGTTATAGTTAGCTGGAAATTTTACTGACATAAAACCAATGAAATTCCACGTTATAGTTAGTTGGACTCACTATAACTTGCGCGTGTAATGCACTGCATTACATATTACATCACTCATGACATGGTCAGTGACATCACTTATGACACCACCAGTGAATATGTGTCTTTCTAAAAAATAAATATGTTTTATATATGTATATGTAAAGGTCGAGGGAAGAATAAATGTTTAAATTATTGTCTTAATGAATGTTTTTTCAAAAAGAAATGATTGGATAACTGGCTTATTAAGTGTATCTTAGTGAATACATATATTAGCGAGTAATGTTTAAATATTTGATTATATGTATCAGTGTTTCACTTTGTGAATAACTGGTTGCATGGATTGATGAGTACCTACATGTGTAGGTATTTGGGTTCTTAGATGTTTTTTTAGTATCAGTATGAGTGTATAGTTTTATATGCAAATAAATGGATGTTCAATAGTTTATTTGCATGTGTGAGTATGTGTGTGAGTTACTTTTGGATGATTGTCGGTGTGTTACAGGATGTATAGGTGTATCACTACATATGATGAGTGAGTATATGTATGAGTGACTATATAGAACTGTTGGTAAATGAGAGAATGTGTATATAGATGGTGGAATTACTGAATTGGTTGTTGTAACTGGTATGGGTATCTCCATTTTTTTGAAAATGTTAATTTCTATTTTCCAATATGTGTTTTAAGGGTTACCTTACACTGAAAGGAGGTCTGTCACTCTGTCACAAAGATGGTGTCATCAGTGATGTCATGAGTGATGTAATATGTAATGTCATCAGCAGTGCATTACACGCGCAAGTTATAGTGAGTCCAACTAACTATAACGTGGAATTTCATTGGTTTTATGTCAGTAAAATTTCCAGCTAACTATAACTGGTGTCAAACCTATGGTTTTTTCAGTGAATTTCATAGGTTTTTCAAATGCTACTTCCTAACTATAACGTGTGTAAAACCTATGGTTTTTTCAGTGAATTTCATAGTGTTTTTGAATGCTAGTTCCTAAGTATGTAATCACGTTCGTAACTAGATAGTATCACCGCCTACACGTCCTGAGAAGCGCATGTAAAGTCATGTGACTTGAAAACAAGACTTCCAATTGGTTCTTAGTAGTTTCTGTTCTGGAATTTACACGCAGCACTCCACCCACTTTCCTCACAATCTTTTCTACTCTCAAGAGACAACAACGTCGAGCATCTTCCGGAAGACTTTGCTGAAATGGCTGCCCTACCAGATTCATCTTCCGAATCTGAAGGAAATGAGCGACCACCGTTAAGAAGAAAAAAGGAATCTTTCATTTGGCAATTTTTCACTTATCCTGAAGATCAAAAGAAAGTGAATGCGCCAAAAGTAACCTGCACGATATGCAATTCGGAGCTCTCAAGG
This sequence comes from Lissotriton vulgaris, assembly GCF_964263255.1. Classification (NCBI taxonomy): domain Eukaryota; kingdom Metazoa; phylum Chordata; class Amphibia; order Caudata; family Salamandridae; genus Lissotriton; species Lissotriton vulgaris. Next base: position 1,184,865,959 of record NC_141691.1, read on the forward strand.
GGAAATCCAAATAAAAAATATTCCTTTTCTGCACACACCATGCAGCGGCATGTTAAACAAAGGCATCCTGAGCATTATGCAAAAGCATCGACAAGAGCCCTGGCCACGCTATTACCATCAGAGGTGGCCAGCACATCTTCTGGTGGACGACCTGTATCTCCGTCGAGTGCTGAGATGGACTTGAGACCATATCTTGCGAAGGTGCATATGAAATGCAACGAGTGTGGAGAAATTCTTTTGTATGGAGAGCAGAGCCTCGTTCTTATTAAACTGAAAATTGAAAGTCACAAATGCCCCAAGAAAAGATACATTTCTTCACTTCATTTTCAAACTATTACATACTGAAAAATGTAGTAGCAACTTTAAGAAATCGAAAGCATTATAACACTTCTTTCCCCCCCCAAAAAAAAAAAAAAAAGTTCTTTTCAGAACTAACTCTTTCCACCAAAACATGCTCGAAGGGCATATTATAAGATGTTTTTTCGCCGCTTTATTTTAGTGCGAGACCGGGTGCGCGCACCCTTCTATCGCGTACAGGACCTGACACTCCCATGTGAAGTCATGTGACTTCTAAACAACACTTCTAATTGGTTCTTGGTAGTTTCTATTCTGCAATTTACACGCAGCACTCCACCCACTACCATCACTTTCTTTTCTACTCTCAAGAGACAACAACGTTGAACATCTTCCCGAAGACTTCGGTACAATGGCTACCGTTCCGCATTCATCTTCCGAATCTGATGAAAATGAGCGACCACCTTTGACAAGAAAAACGGAGGCCACGCTATTACCATCAGAAGTAATCAACACATCTTCCGGTGGACGACCTGTATCTCCATCGAGTGCTGAGATGGACTTGAGACCATATCTGGCGAACGTGCACATGAAATGCACGAACTGTGGAGAACTTCTTGTATATGGAGAGCAAAGCTTTACTCTAATTAAACAAATAATTGAGAGTCATAAATGCTCCAAGAAAAGTTAAATTTCTTCACTTTATTTGGATAGTATGACATACTGAAAAATGTCGTCGCAACTTTAAGAAATCAAAAGCATCATAACACTTGTTTCCCAAAAAAAAAAAAAAAAAAAAAGTTCTTTTCAGAACTAACTCTTTGTACCAAAACAAGCTTGAAGAGCATAGTAGCTGATATTTTCTCGCCGCTTTCTTATAGTGCGCGACCGGGTGCGCGCACCCACCTATCGCGTTGAGACGCGCATGTGCAGTCATGTGACTTTAAAACAACACTTCCAATTGGTTCTTACTAGTTTCTATTCTGCAATTTACACGGAACACTCCACCCACTTCCCTAGAAAACCAGTTTATCGTAAAACTTTTAAAGCCTCCTCTTATGAAATATTCGACATCAATCACATAGCAGAGTACTAAATAGCACTATATACACTCCGTCCCTTAATTATAAGAGACGTATTGCTATGTAAAAGCAACTTTTGTTTTCCAAGATAATGTAAAATGCTGAGCCTATTACATAATTTTTTTTCACATATATGTTACTAGTCTCCTTCGAGTACTAACACCGTAGAAAATACCACCAATAGCGGTGATATTTTTTACACCGAGAACGGGCGATTTCTATCGCTTACAGCCCTTACAATTATAAAGTTTCATTTCCTAAGTCTCTGATCTCCAACTGTGCAACGTAGGTCCCCTGTGTGTCGCAATAAGGTCCATAAACAAAAACTACAGAGCCAGCCTTATAAACATACACAGAACCACAAAACGACAAGAGCCACCATGCTAATATATATGCTTAATATAATAAACCTCTGAGAATAAATACATATTTCCGTGGCAGCCCATAACACAAATGTGGCGTCCTCTGACTCTGCTCCATTACCAAACACCGTAACTCCCCGCCCCCCTCACTTTTCACTAAACTCCGCACTCCACCCCAGCCGAACCCCCTATTACAAACCCCCAACCTACCCTCCCTGCCCAAACCCACCATGAACCTCAAACCGCCCCTAGAAAACTTATAAGACACAGGATTACTAAAACTCAAAGAATACGCAACAGGCACATAATGTAAATAGTACATAAAGGCACATATTTTTTCCAAAATACTATTTAAAAGCATGTTCTATTTTTAATAAATCTATCATGCATCTGACCCTCTAGAACTGCTTTCAAAACGTGAACTATAAACCTCTACTTTTCATTTTCAAACCATACACTTTCTTCTGACCCTCTAGAACTGCTTTCAAAACATGAACTATAAACCTCTACTTTTCATTTTCAAACCATACACTTTCAATTACATTATTTTTTTTACACAATTCATGTAATGTTACAAACCTTTTCTAAAATACACCAGTCCGTATCATTTATAAGGATTTATTTTCAGTCTTCATCAGTGACACTTTCTTCACATATAATAGAAATCACTGTAACTTTTTAAACGACAATGCTAACGCGGTAAAAATAACCCTTCATTTGCTTTCCTTTAAGAATGCACACTATGTACCCCACGCATGCGTTTCTTAATCTTTGTATTTGGTAGCGAATACCGACCTTGAATCGGAAGACATGAACAAGACCGCCATTGTCACATTTAAAACTGAACGTTGCATCTGCTCACACACATATCTTTCACTAAGCTAACATTCACAGAAAACAGCATTGATGTAAAAAAAAATTGACCTTGCTTTACAACTCCCTCAAATCACTCCCTTATTTTTTAACGCATCCTCCAGTTCAAAAAAAGCTACTTTTTTAATAACCACTAAGCAATATATAAGTGACTAAACTCTTAGAAAATGTATCAAGTCATTCTGCTTCTCTCCACTGCATAGCCGGCGACCTAATTCTGTGGAGTTGCTATACAACCAGCGGTGCTGCGCCGTTTCCTTTACCATCTTGGGAAATTCAAAATGGATGTCCCTCCTGCCTTCGCAAACGAGCCGGGCCACTTAGAACTATTTCGCCAGAGGATGCTTGACTACTACGGCATCTTACCACTCTCGACTTTGAATGCATCATATCGATTATCATTTCGATATTCGTATTTCACCTGTGTGCAGCCTGTATTTCATTGCCTGAGCTATGATTTCACGTGGGCCCTGGATTTATGTCTCTGCAATTTGGTACCTCCTGAACCGAATTACAATCACCTTATGAATCCGTTACTTGATCATGAACAGCTTTGTTACAACGGAGGGTTTATGGCCTTTGCAGCGATACAAGGAGTTCTGGGTCATTGGAATATATTCGCAGCGGCGCAAGATTTCCTAACAGAGAGCTACATCGAAAACCCACCAAGCTGCCCAATGATGGTAAAAGACGCTCCAATAATGACAGATCATGAATGCTCCTTTGATCTTCTCAATTGGATGGCTGACATGTTTTCAGATGATAACAGTGATTTCATGTTAGAGGCACTTGCTGCATACTTTGCCTACACAATGGACAATTAACTCTTTCCTAACAGCGAGCTACATCGAAAACCCACCGACCTGCACTCTGATGGTAAAAGAGGCTCCGATTATAAGAGATTATCAGTACTGCTTTACTCTTTTCCATTGGATAGCTGACATAATTTCAAATGATAAAACTGATTTCCTGTTACAAGCAGAAACTACCTATTTTGCCTAAACAATGCTTCAATAACTCTCAAACAACCCATTGACGTCCTCATTTCCTTTTGGTTTTCTATATTCTTCACGTTATTTTCCATATTTTCTTTTGAAGAACAGACCTATTTGCTTTACTAACAATGGACATTATGATTTCGTGTTGTTTGACAGCTGATTCATAAAGTAATGATGTATAACCACTTGCATTTTCATATATCGTTCCTAAACTGAAAGGCCACAAACCTTCTTCCATTTATTAAAATATAATATACTTCCTTATAAGACTGTACAATTTTTTTTTCAACTATATTCATTTTTCTTCAACTATAGCGTTTGTATTCCATGCACTACTGACAATACCAATTACTGTGTTTTTTGCAATTTCTGTACTCAGATTACATAATGATTTGCCTTTAAAATAGTAAATTTCTAAATAAACATTTCAAATATTCACGGTTTCTCTTTTAATCCATAATCTCAACTGAAATGATTTCATATTGAAAAACTATTCATGGGTTCCACATAACCTTAACTGTAGACACTGAGGACCTTATTTATGAAGACCTTCCGCCGCCGGGGCCTCATTTTTTAAAATGGGAAAAAGTAACGCACCGGTGGCGCAACGCCTTCATAAATAAAGTCCTGAATGTTTTCTTTTCTCGACCTCACTAACTGATACTAGAACCTGCAAGCCAATTACGGCCCGTGAACTCTTTCTTAGTAGGTCGCGCACCGTAAACACAGTTATACCACTGTTAACATTTTTTTTTTTACTGTTACTAAGCACCGACACAGTTCCGCTTTACTCAGAGTTAATCACTGCTCCCACGCTTCTACAGGCCAGACGCTATGTCGTATTTCTCTCCTTATCACCCTTTCATCTCCACAATAACAAACAGTTGTCCTCCAGCCACCAGAGAACAGACTCAGATGCAGAGGCACCAAAGAGTGAACCCATCACCAACTGCCATCTCCGGCTGTTTCCATGGTAACACCTCATTCTGCACCTTGCTGAAGGCAGAGGTCAAAAGTTCATGTCTCAACGTTCTACAGCTAACTAATAACACTATTTTCCCTCCAGAAACACCTGCCAATCCACAACTCTGTTACATGTCTTGTTTTTTCACACCCAATAGTACTTTTCGTTTAACATAAACATTAACATGCAACGTACTGTTCAATCTCCACTTCTTACAATCAACCAATCATTTTTATTGTTTTAACCACACCCAGCCTCTTCCTTTTTCTTTATTTAGAATTTCAACTTCTAACTACCATTCCACTTCCAGAACCGATCGGAGGACGACTACAAATCCCTTGAAAATGAAGGTCTGGCTAATAGGACACAGTTATATTCACTGGAGTGAAAAATATGCAGTAAGCAGACGAATTTGCAACCTCAGCTTACCAAATGTACACATAACATGGATTTCCAAAAGAGGATTGAAATGTCACCAATTGATTCCATTGGTGAAAACTTTTATGCATCTCCCAGAACCAGACCTTATAATTGTGCACTGTGGTGGGAACGATCTAGGCACAATCACTGGGGTAGGTCTGGAAATGCTCACCTTTCGACAATTGATGACACTTTTTCCTCGATCTGCCTTGGTATATTCCAATATATGCCAAAGACAGAAATGGAATTGGTCCAATCACCATTGTGCACAATTTGAGAAAGCAAGGAGACATGTAAATAAATCTGTTTCTGCGTTCCTCAGAGATTATAGCATGGGTTCTATTTACCACAACAACTTGCGCTACCACATGCAAGACGTCTATAGGAGAGACGGTGTTCATTTCACGAATGAGGGAAACAGAATCTTCCTCTGCAACATCAGGCTCTGCATCGGTACTTACTTATAAATGCAGAAAACACTCAATTAACACAAGGGCTCTTTTCAGAGCCACCTTATATCTAAGCACTCAAACTTCTGATTTACCTCCATTTTCACACTCTTGTAAATAGGTGTGCGCAACCGCGTGCGCGCACCCCGTATTTTTTTTCCGGGGAAAAATTATATCTTTTCGCGTTTATGGGCCTTACTGCACACCCTGAGAAAAGCTACGCAGGAAGACAATCTCTACCTTCTCCCCTTTCCATGTTTCAACGCTTTGAAATGAACAATATATTTACTCGCAGTGACAAAATGGCGGACAAAACTTCCTGATTTCCTTCGAATCGAACGTTAACAGACGTCACGCAGCAAAAAAAAATTCCGCTCACGCGCAGCCGCTTGAGTGCGCGCACGCGTGCGCGCCTATAGATATATAATTGACTTTAACTTTAATTTTCTCAACAACTACTGAACGGATTTACACCATTCCAAAAAAAGCGTAATCTGCAAGCCGGACTGTACAGTTTTGCCAAATTTCTTATAAATCCATTCACCCGTTCGACCTGTAGCCGAGTCTAAAGGTCCTATGGAAAATACCATGGAGAAAACACGTTTTGGGACCCCCCTTTTATCTCAGCCCCCACTTGACCAATCCCCCCCAAACTTTTAGGGAAGGAGCGCAGCGGACTGAGCCATCTTCTTTGAGAAATTCGCTAAGATTCTTCAACCAGGGCCAAAGTTATTCCAAATAGAATGTTGAGGATTTCCTATGGAAACTAGGTCCTAACTATAACTACCTACTGGCGACCGCCAGTAGGTAATATATATATATATATATATATATACATACATATATATATATATATATATATATATATATATATATATATATATATATATATATATATATATATATATATATATATATATATATATATATATATATATATATATATATATACATACATACATACATACATCAAGGCCTCTGTGTAGGCCGAAACGTCATGCTGTGGTGTGCCGCTTCCTCGAGGCTACAATAAAGGATTATTGCTCACTGCACCTGAGGTCTCCTCTCTTCTTCCTGCGCAGCGGTTTCCAGCACTGGGCTCCGGGCGAGAGGCAGCAGGGATTGTTATATATATATATATATATATATATATATATATATATATAAACTACTGGCGATAGCCAATAGGTATATATAGTTAGGACCTAGCTACCATAGGAAATCCGCAACATTCTTTTGGGAATGACTTTGGCGCCGGTTGAGGAATTTGCTTTTCCCACAGTGGTTTGGAAGGGGATCTATAAGCTAAACTGAAAGCATATTTTCTGTAAATTCACAATATCTTTCTCAATGTAATTTAGATTCCTCACGAAAACTGGTGGAATTACTAGTAAAATATGCAGAAAGCGACACAGAGGAATTAGTGCCACAGATTGAGAACTTAAGGAAAGAAATAGAAGCCATGAGTGACCCACAACAACAGAAAACTAAGTACAACGAGGAAATGGAACAAAGACTTGAAAAGGAGGAGGAAAAAATCAAAGCAAGAAAACAGTACAAATTTAGACGAGACAAACAAGACTATGAGGAAGGAAAAATCTTTACCTTCGCAAGAAAATTTGATGTGATGCGAAAAACAGCAGCAAAGAAAGCCCAAAAAGGTATGCAAAATGGCAATAAACCAACTGTACAAGTGGATGAATCAGAACCTGAAGTCTCATCGCTGTCGGATGGCAGCTGGATAGTGGAAAGTAACTCAGACTCAGAAGGCCTGGATGATATCACTAAATTAACTCCAGCGGAGGAATTGGAATATGTAAAGCAAAGCCGGCGGGAAACTCTACGTTCAAGCACCGTACAATCGGCAAAAAACGGCGTACAAAAAGGAGAAGGGCGAGGAGGACCGCAAATAAACAACGCAACAAAGAGAGGAGGCAGAGGCAGGGGGTCATGGACAAACAAGAAGACAAAGTAATGGAACCTGCAATCACCTCTGGTAATGCCAATACTATTATTAATCTGGCAGGCATTGACTTAACAACAGCAGAAAAACAACTCTTGTCGCTGGGCCTTTCATACTGTCCAGAATCCAATTTCCAGTACACGAAGACTAGGGCCGACGTGTACCAGTTTATAAGAAAATTAAAATTGTGCAAATATCATAAACAGGCGAACACCAAAGCAAAGTCCAACAATTTACCGTTGGACACAGTGGCCATGCCCAACCTATTAGCAGGGGACTTTGAACTGCTAAGGGATGCTCAATCCATTATAAATACCACATCTGGAACACAAACTGAAGGTACCCCCCAAGGAAGTCAAGCAAGTCAGGGGGGATTTCCAATTTTGAACACCCAAGACATAGACAGTATGGGTAACAAAAAGCCGGAAACCCCTTTTAAAAAGAAATCTAAGTTTGTACCTATAATGACTAAAGATGCCATCAATGTTTACAGTGATGTGGTTGTTTCACAAATAAAAAAATTGAATATGAAAATAACGAATACAAAAAAGAAACTTACTACTCAGGAAAGGAACTATGGGGCTTTAATGGAGAAATTAAAAAAGCGAAAAGACATTGTGACACGGAACTCAGATAAGGGGGGAAACATAGTGCTGTGGCCCCTCAAAGAATATCTATCTGAAGCAGAGAGACAACTAAATGATATACAATGTTACCATCACAGCACACCCCTAAAATATAAGCAGATGCAAGACGAACTCTGGAGCAAATTACTAGCATGGAAGAGCAAAGGTTTACTGAGTTTGGAGGAATTTAAATTCTTGAAGAAGGATTTCCCAAAAACCCCGGTAATTTACTTCATCCCGAAAATACATAAGAGTAAAGAGAATCCACCAGGACGCCTGATCATTGCTGCCTGTGATGGACCCCTTGAAAATGTATCTAGATACATTGATTTCTTCCTCCAAGAACATGTACAAGGTTTAGACTCCTATGTGAGAGACACAGGAGATTTCTTGGGCAAAATAGGAAAAGTGAAATGGGAAGAAGGGTACATGCTTATTACTCTAGACGTAACATCATTGTATACTTGCATACGTAATATCGATGGTACAAAGGCAGTAGAATATTTTTTGGCAAGGAGACCCATTGAATACACTGGCCACAATAAATTGTTAATGGATCTACTAGTCTTTTGCCTAGAGCATAATTTCTTTCTTTTTAAAAAACAAATGTTCAGACAAGTTCAAGGGGTAGCAATGGGGGCCAGCTTCTCCCCCACATATGCCTGTTTGTTTATGGGCTGGTGGGAGGAGCTGGTCCTAATGAGAAAACACAATAACATCTTTAAAGACAAAGTCATATCGTGGCTACGATATATAGACGACTTGATGATCATATGGAATGGGACAAAGGAAGAGGCAGAGAAATTTATTGAAGAGTTGAATGACAATGAGATTAACCTTAACTTTACCTCACATATAAGTAAGGAACAAATACCGTTCCTAGATGTCCTGATAAAGATAGAAAACCAGACAATAAGCACCACACTATACAGGAAAGAAACATCAGGAAACACATTATTGCACGCAACAAGTGCTCATCCTGTCCACCTCATCCAAAGCATCCCCTATGGGGAAATGCTCAGACTACGCAGGATATGTAGTAGTGAGGTAGAATTGTCTAAAAATCAGCAGGCGAGTAAAATGAGGTTTTTAGAAAGGGGTTACAGTGCCAAGTCTATCAAGAACGCAATCAAAAAATCTAGAAATAGACCTAGAGAGCACTTGCTGTTACATAGTAAGAAGGACTTGGAATGCCCTAAATCTAACACAGTAGAAACGGAGGGAGATCCAAGATTGATACTTACATACAATCGTCAACATAAGTCCCTGCGCCAGATATTCAAAAACAACTGGCACATAGTTAAGGACGATCCAATTATTGGAAAATCATTGTCAGAACATCCCAATATAACATTCAGAAAATCAACCTCAATGGCGGACATCCTAGTGAAGAGTAGCCCAGAATGTGAAAATACCACGGACTGGCTTAGTACTAGAAAAGGAATTTTCAAATGTATCAGCTGTAAAGCTTGTACATATGGAAAAAATACAACGTCTTACATGACAGCCTTTAGTCCCAAACCATATATGATCAGACAACATCTAACTTGTAGAAATGACTATGTAGTATATGTTTTAGAGTGTGGATGTGGTCTCAGGTATGTAGGGAGTACAAAACTCCCAGGGTACCAGAGAATATTACAACACATTAGGGCAATAACTAACAGTGACCCTAGCTATCCAGTAGCCCGCCACTTCAAAGAACATCATGGTGAAAAACCTAAAGATTTGAAATATTACCTCATAGATAACGTCCCAGTACAAAGAAGGGGAGGTAATAGGGAAGGGGCACTACGTCGCCTTGAAACCCATTACATATTGCTACTAGATAGCAAACAACCCAACGGATTAAATATGGGGGAAGATTTATACACCTATTTGGATTAAATTGAGACCACAGCACCCACACTGTAACTACAACAGTCAGGAAAGGGAGAAATATCAACTGAACATGAGAAAAATAAGGGTCAAGTCAAACAAAAAATTAGAAAATTAGAACTCGTTGTATGAAATATATCTGCAAATATGGTAATTGTATGCAAAAAATGTTTTTGATAAGTATTTTAACTTATTATGAAAATTAATTGTTGAAGCCATTTATATTTTTCTACAAAATGTGATTGTATATTGGTTTTATGATCTTAAATGGATTAGAAATTTTAGCTATTTAAACATGAAATTGATTTTTAATAGATTTTATTGGTATATTTATTGGAAATTAATTGTGGGAATCATGTTTTATAAATCCAGCTAAACAATAGTCCATTTAACCTGCATCCAATCTGGTGTGAAAACTGCCGACTCATTAGAAACCGTATAAGAAAGTAGACACATACCGCACATATGAAATTATTGCACTATATCAGCACTTTATTATTTATACGCACTCATATAGCACTTTTTAGATGTGATACACTAAAGAGGAAAAACATAGGTTTGTTCCAGGGGAAGCACAATATTTTGATTTAAATAAGAGAGGTATTAGAAATACAAGCGGAAGCATATTCCAATGAGAAATGAGAAAGTATACATTCATGTAAATATGTCATCTTATTATAAATGTTTATATATGTATTTATACGGATCATTGTAGTAAAGGTGAAGAGTGAATACGGTATTTTACAAGTATTATTGGTGACAACTATAGGAATGTTATATCTGATGGTGGACACAAATAACCATGGATTTCTCAAAATGCATAAACGTATTTTACGTAGAATTGCTAAAAATGGAAAAAGCTTGTTTTTCAAAATCACTGTTATGTACATATGTAAATACCTCTTTTATGTCTATTAATGGGCCCTAGCACTTTAAAAAGAGATGTGCTTCACTGACGTGTTGTCATGTGATCAAGGCAGGGATCTGCCGAAACGCGTAGTGAGGACTGGTGTTGAAATAAACTGAAAAAAGCACCGAGAAGGGTCTGCCTCGTTTTTCTTTCTGACCCCCTGGGAGTTGGTGGCTGAAGCGAGCATTTTTGAGAATATATATATATATATATATATATATATATATATATATATATATATATATATATATATATATATATATATATATATATACATATATTAACTACTGGCGATAGCCAATAGGTATATATAGTTAGGACCTAGCTACCATAGGAAATCCGCAACATTCTTTTGGGAATGACTTTGGCACCGGTTGAGGAATTTGCTTTTCCCACAGTGGTTTGGAAGGGGATCTATAAGCTAAACTGAAAGCATATTTTCTGTAAATTCACATTATCTTTCTCAGTCATGTGAGAATGAAGTCGGACATTCTCAGTAAAACATGTACATACAACAAGGACATAGACTGTCAGTTGATTCCTTTGTGTTCTACTGCAGCCTCCTAGAGTGTTCTAAAGAACAACTAGAGCGCTAATAGTCCTACTTATTACAAAGGTATGGCACACCTGAAGCCATCTTGATTGGAATAATTGGTAACTCTTAAAATATTTAATTTAAAAAGGAACAAAATGAGAGGGTATATTTTGCCATAGAAAGTATGATTAGTGCTGCAGAAAAAAAATGTGGGCACATTTTGAGTGACTTCTCAAATCCTCTTCTATTTCATTAAACAATTCTGACATGCAGTTTCCAAGATGGCCACCAGAGACAAAAGAGCCCAAATGTAGCCCAAATATCACCCAGATGTAGCCCAAGTATAGCCCAATGACTGAATGTCCCAGAGTGTTCTAAAGAACAACTAGAGCGCTAGCAGTCTTACTTATGACAAAAGTATGGCACACCAGAAGCCATCTTGATTGGAATGAAGTGGTAAGTCTGAAAACATTTAATTTAAAAAGGAACAAAATGAGGGGGTTCTTTTTGCCATAGAAAGTATGATTAGTGCTTCAGAAAGAAAAATTAGGGCACATTTTGAGTGACTTCTCCAATCCTCTTCTATTTCATTAAAACATTCTAACATGCAGTCTCCCAAGATGGCCACCAGAGACAAAAGAGCCCAAATGTAGCCCAAATATCACCCAGATGTAGCCCAAGTATAACCCAATGACAGAATGTCCCAGAGTGTTCTAAAGAACAACTAGAGCGCCAACAGTCTTACTTATGACAAAAGTATGGCACACCAGAAGCCATCTTGATTGGAATGAAGTGGTAAGTCTGAAAACAATGAATATATGAAAGAACAAAATGAGGGGGCTCATTTTGCCATAGAAAGTATGATTAGTGCTTCAGAAAGAAAAATTAGGGCACATTTTGAGTGACTTCTCAAATCCTCTTCTATTTCATTAAAAAACAATTGACATGCAGACTGAAACATGCACTTTGAACACCAGCAGCAGACTTCCCTGGTGAGCAGTAGCTTTACTACAGTGATCTAATGAGCAACTAGAGTGCTAACATTCAGAATTCATGGCAAACCTGTGACACATCTGAATGCCTTCTTGATGGAACCAAAGTAAACAAGCATTGGAAATGCAAAAGATCTCGCCCTCGTTTAAGTTAAAGCCATTCTGTTTGTAATGAGGTGGCTTTTTAGCTTTTCTTTTATTAGTGTTTTTAAAACTTTCATGTAAATAACATGCATATGAATGCATATATGAAAGCAATATCCTGTTAGTTCAGCTCTCGATGCCGCACTACTACCACAGGTACAGATTTCTCGGACACCAGAATTAGTGAAAATGAAGTGTCTTTATTCTCTCCTCTCCACCAGCATATATGTATATGTATGCATGCATTTATATTTGTATTTATATATATGTTTATATATGTATGTATATGTATATATACACATACATATATATAAATGCATATGCATATATATATGTATGTGTACGTGTAGAGAGAGGTAGAGAGGTAGAGGTGTAGAGGTAGAGAGGTAGCGGTAGAGAGGTAGAGACTAGCAGAGAGAGAAGTAGAGAGAGGTAGCGAGGTAGAGAGTAGAGAGTGAGTAATAGAGAGTAGAGAGTGAGTAGTAGAGAGTAGTAGAGAACAGGAGAGAGAGTAGCAGAGAGTGAGAAGTAGAGAGTAGTAGAGTGAGTAGTAGAGAGTAGTAGAGAGTGAGTAGTAGAGAGTAGGTAGTAGAGAGTAAGTAGTAGAGTGAGTAGTAGAGAGCAGTAGAGAGTGAGTAGTAGAGAATAGTAAAGAGTGAGTAGTAGAGAGTAGTAGAGAATGAGTAGTAGAGAGTAATAGAGAGTGAGTAGCAGAGAGAGATAATAGTAGAGAGTAATAGAGAGTGAGTAGTAGAATGAGCAGTAGAGAGTAGTAGAGAGAGTAGTAGAGAGTAGTAGAGTGAGTAGTAGAGAGTAGTAGAGAGAGAGTAATAGAGAGTGAGTAGTAGAGAGTAGTAGAGAGTGAGAAGTAGAGAGTGAGTAGTAGAGAGTGAGTAGTAGAGAGTATAGAGTAGTAGAGAGTGAGCAGTAGAGAGTTGTAGATAGTGAGTAGTAGGGAGTGAGTAGTAGAGAGAGAGTAGTAGAGAATAGTGGAGTAGTAGAGAATGAGTAGTAGAGAGTGAGTATTAAAGAGTAGTGGAGTAGTAGAGAGTAAGTAGTAGAGAGTAAGGAGAATATTCCAAAGTTTGGCACAGCACCACTTGCACAATAAGTCCAATCAAATCATATCACTTAGAGTCCTTATTGAAGTGCTGAATCTTGGTGTATATTCAAATGCTTTTATTTTCCTTAAGTTTATGTACCACAGCCAGCCGATGCATTTCCTTCTGTACAACAGAACTTCTTCAGGGCGTTCTTATTTCCTTCAAGTTATGTCGGTATCCTGTTGTCATATAACTAGATATTTCTTCCAAATGTTAGACGAGACGTAAGTACATTTTTATTCAAAGTGACTAGGTATCAATTTTACCCACACAATTCGGGCAGACTTGAGTAATTAATAGCATCCTTAAAGTCAGTCTTTCAAAAATTCCAAAGTATAGGACATGATAATCCAAATCCAAATGTTTCTCAAGAAAAGTCATTTTCAATCGTTCGGAATATCGGCGTTTAGGCAGATATGACTCAGGGACCCCCAGTATGCAAGGGGAATTAGTCCCCCCTCTGCAAACGCGCCGGAGGCCTTCGTTGCAGAGAGGTGTAAAAAGGGGCATAGCCTCATTACACCTCTGTGCAATGCAGCCCCCTGGCACATACTGGAGGTTCCAGGTGGGCTAATTGGCCCCCAGGGATCCCCAGTATGCAAGGGGAATTAGTTCCCCCTCTTCAAACATGCATGGGGGCTGCGTTGCAGAGAGGTGTAAAAAAATGGTGTGGCCTCATTACACCTCTCTGCAATGCAGCCCCCTGGCGCATACTGGAGGCTCCTGGTGGGCTAGTTGCCCCCCAGGGACCCCCAGTATGCAAGGGGAATTAGTTCCTCCTCTGCAAACGCACCAGGGGTACAACTAACTATATAGGAGCAATTTCAATGGTATTGTATGAGTGAAATGTCCAGCTAACTATAACACCCCTACAACTTATAGTTTTTTGAGTGAATTATAAAGGTTTTTTAAATGCTAATTCCTATCTATATAGGGCCTGAAACCTATGGTTTTTTCAGTGAATATGTATATTCAACTGAAAATGATTGTTTGAAATATACAAATGAATTTCTTAGACACAATGTGGTTTAGGCATAATAACTTGACAATATGAAGTAAGATTTTACAGTGGTTTATTAAGTTTCATTAAGGCACATATTCACAGCTAGTGTTTATTTATTTTGCACTTTCACACTGTTTTGTTTCATTGACTGCGTATATACAGGCATTCACATTGCTTTGCATACATAGAAATGAATGTTTTACCGTTGATTTGGGTATGATTGTGTAACACATTTCATTCAAATTGATCCAAATGAATTTGTAGTAATAATTGTATTAGGCTGCAAATTGCACTTGCAATGAATCGGATTTGATAATGTGTAAATAATGCCCACTGACGATTATCACTGCACGCAATGACTGTTTCTATGTCTATGGAAATGGCCGATGTAAACAGAATACGTCATCAGGTTGCTCCGACCATCGAGTGGCGCTTGTGTGTGTATATAAACTGTCTTTTCTGAGCACAAAGGTGTTGTGACCAAGGCGGCTTGTGTCCGTCGAAACGCGTTAAGCCATTCATGTAGGGTGAATAAATCCCTTTTCGTGAAGCCCACGGAATCAGTGCCTTTTTTTTAAATCTGGACGAGTGAAGGTTTGGATTATATATATATATATATATATATATATATATATATATACAGTTAAGGTTTGTACATAGAGCCTATTACAATACTGCCAATATTTTGCAATCTGAATTAGCAGATACCTCAAACTGCTGGAGGTGCAATACTTTAGAGGGTGACTACCTACATAGGGTATGGTCCGGCCCCTCAATTCAGCCATACTGGAAGAAAACAATAGAAAATCGTAGCCATAGAGGTTAGGTGAAAGATGTTGAAACCATACTGCAAGATTTGGTGGAAAAACAGTGTACCAAATTACACAAGCTGGCTACAAGACTTTACCACTCGCTGTGAACATTGTGAAGTATATGGATCACTCTTACCACATAACTCTCGTCTCCAAGGCATATGGGGGCTGCTACGACCATATCTAGATGAAACTGAGTCCTAGTAAAATAATCTGTTGATTATATTACCATGCATAATACATGCTTGTAACATATTATGGACAAGCACAACATATGGAGAACTGTGCTAGTTGTTTGTTGTTGTATTCGACCATGTTTACCATTGATTGTATGACTTATGAGAAGAGGCAAAATGACCTGTCTCTTCCTCTTACATAAGTACCTGTTTTGTAATATAATAGGCAGTGCTTGGAAAAAGTGGATTTATTTCTACACACTTCATTTCCTGTTTTTTCCATGGGCTGAACACACTCTTGCTATTTATTTTTATTGCAGATTTTACTCAGCAGATTTGAATCATTCCTTATGACAGTCAGTCAGTCAAATATTCTTTATTCGGTTCTTTTACAACCAGAAAAAAGGCATCAAAAGGTAAAACAAGCAACAAAGGATATATGATAAATTTCTGCTCGGACCCTACACCAACCACCTGCGGAGTACCCCAGGGATCCTCCCTCAGCCCCACGCTGTTTAGAGTCTACATGGCTCCGCTCGCCTCTATTGTCAGGAACCACAGACTCAACATAGTTTCATACGCAGACGACACCCAACTCATCCTCAACCTATCCAATGAACCCAAAGCAGCCAAACACAACTTTCAAGAAGGCATAGAAGTACTCTCCAAATAGATGAAAAGCAGGTGCCTACAACTCAACACAGACAAAACAGAAGTACTCATCATGGTCCCACACCCCCACTACTGGAACATCACCTGGTGGCCCCCCCGCCCTCGTAAGCCTGCGCCCCCCCCCAGGACCTCGCACGCAGCCTCAGAATCATCCTTGACTCTGTCACATCCTCCTGCTTCCACGCCCTCCGCCTCCTATGCAAGACCTTCAAAGGGGCCCCCCCTCGAACACAGGAAGACCATCACTCACGCCCTCATCACCAGCAGACTTGACTACGGCACCACACTCTACGTCGGATTCAACAAAAACCTCACCTGCAAGCTACAAAACATCCAGAACGCCATTGCAAGACTAATCCTCAACCTGACAAGACACTGCCATATCTCCCAGCACCTGCGCACACTCCACTTGCTCCCCAACAAGGCTAGAATCACCTTCAAGATTCTCGCCCACGCACACAAAGCCCTCCACTGCAACGGACCAGCATTCCTGAACAGCCGCCCTGAATCCACGCATCCCAAAGGACCCTACGATCAGCCCAGCTCTCCCACGCCATGGTCCCCAGCACCAGGAATTCCAAATTGGAAGGCCACTCCTTCTCCTTCTTCGCGGCAGGAGCCTGGAACACCCTACCGCTCAATCTCAGACAGACGACATCACTCCCCATCGTCACGAGAAACCTCAAAACATAGCTCTTCGATAGACCTCCTCCTTGATGGACTGGATCCTGCACCTCCCTCCCCTGATAGTCAGCAATATATACTAAAAAAAATAAGATGGTGTTTCAGCACATAGCAGCAAATCAAAAATTCCCTTATAAGAACAAAGATTAACATTTTATAACAGTAATCATAGGTCAACACATAAACAGAGCACATATAAACGCTAAAAACAAACACTGTAATCCCACAAACCATGATATTCAAAGGCAATTCATTGGGGAACAAATAAAACCAAAAACCATAGGAAATGTGACCGGTCGTTTAAAAATAAGATAATTTCCCAACTAAATGCCATAAATGAACTGCTATAGAAATATATATATATATATATACACCATGAAACATATATACAGTAAACATGTGTATGCGTCATTCAAGAGTTGGAGATGATTTAAGGCCGGCCTACACTTCCATATATTTAAAAGTCTTCATAAAGGGATAATAAAATCCCTCCTTGGTTTAGTGTAGAGTCGACAGTAGAACAAAAAGGGCAACATATTTTTAGTTGATTTAGAGTCGCATGGGCATGATTCAAGTTCGGCATCATAATGCACTACGAGGATATAAAACCAAGAAATATGTGATGCCGAACCTAAATCTAATGAGATAAAACCTTTTTGAATGACCCAAAAAAAAGATATTGCTCTATACATTCCTTGTGAATTTCCCCTTTACTGTTGCTTACTGTAGCATTTGCTATTTTAGCACTACCATTGACTACAATCACGGGGATTGTGGCCTACTAGGCTCAGCAGACCATTATCCTGGTGACTGTAATTTAAAGATGAAGAATTCTTTTTTGTTAAAAGCAGCCTTGTAGGAAAGTGCCCCTTTTTTTATGTTCACCCCCACTGTTTGCCACTGGTAGTGATGTTTTTCCACTGATGGGCGTTCCTGTAACCAAGCCCAAGTTTGTGTGTTTTTCCTAAAACCAAGGTTAAATGCTCTAATTGTGGTACAATTGGCACACACTTTAGAACTCCTGTAAGTCCCTAGTAAATGGTACCCATGTTACCTAAGGCATGGATACTAAAGAAGGTCCCAATGGGCTGCAGCATGTATTATTCCACCCTTAGGAACCCCCATACATATTACAGGCAGGTGTGAGATGGTGCAAACCCTGTGTGGAAACACAAAATCGCACATTTACTGTGTGTCATGCCAAAGTCACTGCATATAATATATGTGTCACCCCTACCGCAGTCCTTGTAGCCCTAAGGAGGGGTGCATTATGTTACATGTGAGGAGATATCTGCATGAGCAGATATGCCCCTGTGCTGTCTAGTTCAATTACTAGATGGTACCAATGACCAGGGAGGCCATCTTATGTATATCTACTGGGCACTGGTCATTACAAGTTCCCAAGCCACGTGATGGTATTACTGAAATCTATGGTTTTTGGTATCAAATACCTTTTCTTAATAAATCTGTACTGTTGCCAGCACTAAATTTATTAGGACACGTGCCCAAAAGGCACCTTAGAGGTGCCCCTTTAAAGAACTACCTGTGTCTAGTGTGCTAGCTAACTGGTCTTCTTAAGCTTGCCACCACAGATAAGTTTCTGATCCCCTGCAGGTGGGAGCCCATGCTCTCTGAGGGCTGAAACTGCCTGCGCCAGTGGAAGGTGTTCACACCTCCTCCTTCAAGCTGGCTAGTGTTTTAGCATATCAAGGCCAGGGGGTTCAAATTCCCTACTGCCTTTGATATGTGACCTCAGCTTTGACCAGATTTGAGAGATGCCAACCCCTGCCCAGAGGCCCATTTGAATATTGGAATTGGAATATTAAGTGTGACGCTGTATTTTATGTCATCTTTTTTATCGCAAATTTTTTGTCCGTGCTAAAAAAGCCCCGTTATTGCCAAACCCACACAAAAGGGGGGTGTTACCCCTCAAACTTGTTTTGATTTTCTGCTTGAATAAATGACTGATTGAGTATTACTCCTTGGCATTAATTGAATACCCAGAGTATGATTTTTTGTATAGCAATTAGGAACCACTGTTATTTATAACATCAAATCTGACAGCTGTCATTTTCTACTGTTTTTACTTTACAATTTGATCACGTCTTAAGTACTTACCAGATTCCGATAATCTTGGTGTCAAAAATTTTATAAAATCTGTGTTATGTTTCTAAATTGGTCTCGAGTTTCTTCTTGAAGGTGTGTCTCATTTATTGACTCTCCATGTACAATAAATGCTTAACACTATGCTCCAAAAAGCCTGAACTTCTCATCCACACTACTGCAAAGAGAGTGATGAGGCGAAAATGTAATTTAAATTATAGGAGTGCATCATAATTGATTGTATAACGTATCAACATATATTTATGGAATTATTGTTAACATGAGGTGTTAGAATTGTGAAATTGATTATTGTAATTATGGGAAATGCATTCGTTTATGGATAAATGCCCTAGAAAGTTAAGATAGGAAATGGATGTTACTGGCAGAACACATTATCATTTGAAAATTGTGCTCTGTAACTGACATTATTCACTTTTTAATATGCATGACAAATAATATTTTCTAATTAGTAGGTAAGTATATTAATTGAAATGCTAATAATAGTTATGCAAATTGTATTGTCAGTGGCGGCTGGTATTTACCAGGTTGGGTGGTAGGTCGTGGGGAGGCAGGGGTGAAGAGTACAAAAGAAAAAGAAAAAAAACACTTACCTCTCTGACGTCGCCACTGCTGTCGCCTCCTCCTTCCCTCGGTCCTCCTCACCTGCAGTGCAGAAAGCAGGAAACACCCGGCTCCCAGCCTCCCAATAGCCAATCACAATGCTGCAATGCTGTGTTGGGATTGGTCTGAGTGCCATGAATCGGCAATCAGCCAGAGAATGGAAGTCTTGGCATGTTCTCCATGCAGGCTGTAATGCAGCCTGCATGGAGAACATACAAAGGGTGCATGACGGTTTGACTGGCCTGAGAGGGAAGGCCAAAGTGTCATGCGCACTAGGAGTGGGCAAACCACTCCTCCTCTGCCCTGCTCTAGGCAAGTGAAAACAAATGACCAACAAACATTTCCATGAGTTTACCCAGGAAGTGCTAAAATAAAAAAGAACATAACTAGGCACTAGAAGCCACAAAGTCCCCATATGTAGAAACCATTGAAGTGCCTCCAAACTTAAAAGAATGATACACACAAAGGCATTTTAGTGCATTGGTTTCAAGAAGTAAGTCTAGGGCTGTAAAAAAAATAAACACATAGGGCCTCATTTATGAGGCTGTGCGTCACTTTTACGCCGCCGGTGCGTCACTTTTTGTGACGCACCAGTGGCGTAAAAAATGCGCCTTGTTGCGCCATATTTACAAAGTGACGCATCTAGGTAGATGCGTCACTTTGTAAACCCCTGCGCCACATTATACCTGCGCCAGGTATAATGTATGCAAGGGGGGGCATATTGACGCAAGGAAGGGTCGTAGAAGTGACGCAGTGATATCTATGAGATTACACTGCGTCACTTTTAGGACGCCGTTGCGTCAAAACCTTGCGCCTGCCTCACAGCAGGCGTAGGACTGACGCAGGCCTTTTCACATGGGGCTTGCCCTATGTGAAAGGAGGCATTGCTGGAGTTGCTTCACTTTTGTGACACACTCCAGCAATGCGTCACTTTTGCGCTTACAGATACGTCAGAAATACTGACGCATCTGTAACTCCTTGCGACATGATGCGTCATACATTAAATATGACGCATCAGGCATGTCGCAAGGAGTGCGCACTGAGAAGTGACACATCGCTGCTTTCACGCAGCGATGCGTTATTTCTCATAAATGAGGCCTACAGTTTCACATTCGGATAATGGCACAATGTGCATCCATAATTATTATTTCTATTTCTCAGTGACCCAAGGCCTTTTAGAAATAAAACGAATGTTGTAGCAAGATACACCACACAGTCCAAAAGATCCTCCCCACTGGAGTGAAACAAGTTGTCCCAAAATTGGGTCCACATCTATTTATCTTTGTCTTATCTAACTTCGGCAACCTCTCTTCCACCCATCAAAAGTCTAATTGACAGTTCCAAGGCATTTATATTTTCTGAGACTATCTTGCTTCTGTGATTTAGTCATATTATTACTTACAACCAATGAGCAAAACCTGTTAACCTAGAGCTCAATCTTCTTGGAATGTGACTTTTCTCTCACTGGGATAATGCATAAAGTGTTTTCCTGATCTATCAAGTAACATCAACAATTGTTCCACAGCCAATATTAGTCACATTCTGTATAACTAACCCTCCATGGGAACCAACTCCATATTTCATATGGACAAGATAGTCAACAACAAGGTCTGGGCAATTTGCCTAGAAGTTCTAGAAAGAAATAGAAAGCACTAAGTCAAGTAAGATAAGATGGTCCTATTCCATACCATTAGATAGAGCAATGTAAAAATCGTAATTATTATTATCTACTTTACATCTCTCTCAATATTTTATTAGCTCCAGGCATTTCCAGAACATATGTAATAAAGTGCCTTCCGAAACAGTTTTCTTTCTATCTCATTTGAGTAAGCTGGAGGAGTGTAATTCAACTGTAGTAACATATTGTAAGCTTTTTCACTGCAGATTGCAAACATGCTCCCATAACATACTTTTCCTATTTACGGTTCAGTCGTAAATGTCTCCAGTATGTTTTTACTCAAAATTTTGAGAACGTGCATGAAAGAAATCTGGGTTATTGGTTGAGGTGAACGGATGCCGAAATCAGGGATCACAACAATAAAGGTTTAGGGTGAACCACAAAAGTCACTAAATTAACCTGTGCTTAACCCTCTTGACACAAATCAGTCTGGCTTAACATAGAGGCAAAGTATAAAGTCTTTTTGCAGCACACAAAGAGTAATAAAGTGAAAGCATAACACAAACAAAATATCAAACCATACTATAGTACATTTTAATGAATACAATGATACCAAAATGCCATCAATTCAATCAGAAGAACTAAAGATAGTAAATGTAAAAGTTTTATGTAGATATAGCGCCTGGAAGCACAATGCACTACGCGAGGTCATCTAACCATTCTAGACTGGGGGAAATTCAGACATTCCGACCAACTGAGATGGAGTGCAGGCCGCTATAAATGGACCAGGTTAGCCCAAATGAAAAAGTTACCTTTTCAAACTCCTGCGCGAAGAGGTCCATTCGCGGTGGAGGAGGCCGCGAGGAGCAGGGCGAGCGGTGTAGACAGTTTTTAAAATGTATTTTTTAACCAAGTTTTATATAGCACAAACTTGACCTGAATCGGCTATCAGTGCGCTTCACATAGCACCAGTTGTGTTAAATGAGGACACTTTCATTTTTGTTAGGCACGGAGATTAAGTGATTTCCCCATTGCTGAGACTCGAACCCAGTTCCCCAGATTCGAAGTTGACCGCCCTAGTCATTAGGCCAACTCCTCTCCCCTAATATTTGCTGTAGAGCGAAGAGCAGGCCTGATGTCACAGATGGTTGTAATTGTAGTATGAATATCCAGTTGGGCGTCACAGACGGCTGTTGCTGGAGGTTCGCACTGGCGGTCATTGCAGGCTGTCGCTGCAGTAGTGCAAAGTGCAGATCTCACTTGCGCGTTGTCCCTGGCAGTCACTGTAACCATAAGAGTCAGGTTCACAAGATCTTTGTGTTGACAGTCAACGCACGAGGCATAGTCTCGGCATAAACAGACCCATTCACAGTTAAGAATATACCACATTTTTTGAACTTTTTACCTTCTTTCACAGGAGGAGCTCAGGTGATCATGGAAAGAAATGAGCAGGTACCTGCTGCCAGTCTTTGAATTGGGGAGACATTCTGACCAATCAGCACATCTGCTTTAGGAAAGTTCTTCACTTCCATGCCAAGGCTCCAAGAAGTTTGGGGTGACAAATGGCTGGTGTCAGGATCCTTTGCGTGTGCTGGAGGCAACCTCTCTGCAGTGAAAGAAAGGGGTGGGAACAGCTCCACCCCAGCCATCCTGACAGGATGGCCCATCCTGCCTACACAAAGCCCCCTTGGCCTCACTGTCTGGCAGAAAAACACAAATACGAGAGCCATTACAGTTGTGTGACCCAGAACACGAATAGCAGGCACCACATGGCTAGGGCAAGAAAATGCCAACTTTCTAAAAGTGCTGAGGCAACAAATGATGGATGGAATGCCGAATGAAATAAATATTCAGCCCCAGTCAAGAGATCTGGGTAAAATCCATTGTTCTTTTGCTCACTATGCCATGCCAGTTTGGACCCAGCCGTATGCAAATCAGTTTTGACCCTGCTCCTCCTGGGAACAGT
The DNA here is from genome assembly GCF_964263255.1 of Lissotriton vulgaris. Classification (NCBI taxonomy): domain Eukaryota; kingdom Metazoa; phylum Chordata; class Amphibia; order Caudata; family Salamandridae; genus Lissotriton; species Lissotriton vulgaris. Next base: position 1,184,889,207 of record NC_141691.1, read on the forward strand.
CTAGCCTGAAATTCCAAACCAAGTCCTCCCTGGCTTCCTGGGACTGTGTTTGGGGAAACACCCCTCATCAGCCAGGCTAGCTTGAATAGTGTCACCGTGATCCATGTCTGGACCTACCTACCCACTTGGGGCAAAAAAGTGCTGCTGCAACAAATGACGGATGGAATGCTTTATGAATCAAGAATTCACCCGCTGTCAAGAGATCTGGGTTAAAGCCATCATTTGTTTTCTCTCTATGCCACCCCATGAATGCTGAGGGACCTTGGGGGTCAAGGATTCCTTGTGTTACCTCCAGTAAGTTTGGTAGGTTTCCCAAGATGGCCCCCGATCCTGTGGCCAAAAATCCAGATGACCCCCTGCAAATCCAGGTTGTTTTGTGATAGGTCATTTTGATGTCCCCGCAATATGTTTTTGGCCCTTGCCTGTCGCAGGTACTTGACCCACCAACACAAGTGGGTTACCATTGTTATCTGGAGTCCTAAGGGAACGCTGGGTGGTAGGAAATGTGTGGATCCACACAGATTCCAGAGCTTTCCACTACAGAAATGTGAGGATTTTTTTTTTTACAAAGTTCGAGGTTTGCAAGGGATTCTGGGTAACAGAACCTGGTGGGAACCAGACAAGTCACCCCATGCTGGATTTCCCTAGGTGTCTAGTTTTCAAAAACATATAGGTTTTCTAGGTTTCCCTAGGTGCCGGTAGAGCATGGGTTCAAAATTTACAGCTAGGCAGTCTGCAAAAAAAGGGCTCCTTTTCACTATGAAAATGTGGTGTCTCCATGTTGCGTTTTGGGCCCTTTCCTGTCATGGGCACTAGGCCTACCCACACAAGTAAGGTACCATTTTTCTTGGAAGACTTTGGGGAATGCGGGTTGAATGAAATTTTGAGGATCCATGCAGATTTCCAAACTTTCCACCACAGAAATATGAGGAAAAATTATTTTTTTTATTTACAATGTTTGAGGTTTGCAATAGATCCTGGGTAACAGAGCTTGGTGAGAGCCAGACAAGTCACCCCAGCCTGGATTTCCCTGCATGTATAGTTTTTAAAAATGCATAGGTTTGGTAGGTTTCCATAGGTTCAAGCATAGTTAGGTTTCAAAATCTACAGCTAGGCACTTTGCAAAAAATGGGTCAGTTCTTACTGTGAAAATGTGGTGTGCCCACGTTGCGTTTTGGGCTGTTTCCTGTCTCGAGCACTAGGCCTACCCACGCGAGTGAGGTACCATTTTTCTCTGAAAACTTTGGAGAATGCGTGGTGGGTGGGAGTTTGTGGATCCACACAGATTCCAGAACCTTCCATCACAGAAATGTGAGGAAAATGTGTTGTTTTTTTACAAAGTTTGAGGTTTGCAAGGGATTCTGGGTAAAAGAACCTGGTGAGAGCGAGACAAGTCACCCCATCCTGTATTCCCCTGCATGTCTAGTTGTAAAAAGTGTATAGGTTTTCTAGGTTTCCCTAGGTGCCGGTAGAACGTGGGTTCAAAATCTACAGCTAGGGACTTTGCAAAAAAGGGCTCCTTTTCACGATGAAAATGTGGTGTCTCCACGTTGTGTTTTGGGCCCTATCCTGTCGCGGACACTAGACCTACCCACACAAGTAAGGTACCATTTTTCTTGGAAGATTTGGGGAATGCGGGTTGGGTGGAATTTTGTGGATCCATGCAGATTTCAAAACTTTCCACCACAGAAATATGAGGAAAAATGCTATTTTTTTTTTTACAATGTTTGAGGTTTGCAATAGATCCTGGGTAACAGAACATGGTGACAGCCAGACAAGTCACCCCATTCTGGATTTCCCTGCGTGTCTAGTTTTAAAAAATGTATAGGTTTGGTACGTTTCCATAGGTTCAAGCGTAGTTGGGGTTCAAAATCTACAGCTAGGCACTTTGCAAAATATGGGTCAGTTTTTACTGTGAAAATGTGGTGTGCCCACGTTGCGTTTTGGGCTGTTTCCTGTCATGAGCACTAGGCCTACCCACGCGAGTGAGGTACCATTTTTCTCGGAAAACTTTGGAGAATGCGGGGTGGGTGGAAGTTTGTGGATCCACACAGATTCCAGAACCTTCCATCACAGAAATGTGAGGAAAATGTGTTTCTTTTTACAAAGTTTGAGGTTTGCAAGAGATTATGGGTAAAAGAACCTGGTGAATGAGACAAGTCACCCCATCCTGTATTCCCCTGCATGTCTAGTTGTAAAAAGTGTATAGGTTTCCTTAGGTGCCGGAAGAGCTAGGTTTCAAAATCTACAGCTAGGCACTTTGCAAAAAAAGGGTACGTTTTCACTGTGAAAATGTGGTGTGCCCATGTTGCATTTTGGGCTGTTTCCTGTCGCAGGCATTAGGCCTACCCACACAAGTGAGGTACCATTTTTCTCAGAAGACTTTGGGGAATGTGGGGCGGGTGGAACTTTGAGGATCCATGCAGATTCCAGAACTTCCACCTCAAAAATGTGAGGAAAATTAGTTTTTTTGACAAATGTAATGTAATGTAAGGGACACTTTTATAGCGCTGCTGACACCCAACGGGTATCCTGGCGCTGGGATTACCCAAAAACACTGTGTGTAACTGAGTTGAAAAACAGCTAGGAATTTTGATGCTGAGCTTTGCAAGGGATTCTGGGTAACATAACATGATGAGAGCCAGACAAGTCAACCCATCCTGGATTACCCTGGGTGCCTAGTTTAAAAAAATGTGCAGGTTTGATCGGTTTCTGTAGGTTACGGCAGAGCTAGGGTTCAAAATCTACAGCAAGGCACATTGCAAAAAAAGGGTCAGTTTTCATTGTAAAAATGAAGTGCAGCCACCATGTGTTTTCAGCAGTTTTCTGTCATTGGCACTGGGTCTACCCGCACAAGTGAGGTACCATTTTAATTAGGAGACTTAGGGTAGCACAGAATTGTAGAGCAACTGTTATTACCTATTGACCTTTAATGCATGTCTGCCTTCCAAATCAAAGACAATGTGTTAAAAAGAAATCACTTTGAAAAATGTCCTATAATTCTCATGCTAGTATGGGTACTCACAATTTCGGAAATGTGCAAATAACTACTGTTTCTAAACTCCATGAGGGATATTCACAATTACTTATCTCTAATTTATCCCCACCTTAATGCATCAAAAGTGGAGATAGCTGTAACACCCCATTCACAAGCTGGTGCAAACTGTAGACAACGTCAGTATTCCTGCGATAACTGCCCCAACATTTATCTCCACTGTGGACACCAACAACTAACCCTAATGCAGAGTAGGCATTCCCGTGCAAAAACACACAAAAAAACCACAACACCACCTTCACAATGAACTGCGAGTCAAAACCATGCGATAAGCCGCGGTAGCAGCAAGTATTTAACACCTGCCTCCTGCAGGTGTAAAGCCCGATGACTACATGCAGTAGGCAACGGAGCCCCGCACACAGCCACACCCAAAGAACAAACAACGTCATGGAGCTACTCATCATGCAGCTCGGAGGCCCAACAGGGCCACAACACCCACCATCACCACCCCCAGGACCTCACCACCCCCAAGGCCCAGACCCGCCCCCCCAGACCACCACAGAGGCAGCGCAGAGTAAGACAGAAGACCTACCAAAAATGCTCCCGTCTCACAGACCTAACACCCGAGGAAGTCATTGCCCACTACAGACTCAAAAGGACAATCATCATCCCCATCATGACCCACATTGCCCATAGGTTGACGCTCCCAACACAGCGGGGAACCAACATCCTTCCACAGACAAAGCTGCTGACTGTGCTGCACCTGTTGGCCTCTGGTACCTTCCAACCAACAAATGCCAGAGTCGGAGGGGTCTCACAGCCAGCCCTATCAAAGTTCATCACACCTGTCCTGGAAGCCATCTACAGCTTCATACCCCAGTACCTTCAATTCCCCCACACTGGGCAGGAACAGCAGGAGACCAAGCAAGACTTCTACGGCATAGTTGGATTCCCGGCCGTGTTGGGGCAATAGACTGCACACATGTCCCAATGGTGCCCCCTGCAGATACCACACACCACTACTGCAACTGAAAGCACACCCTTTCCATCAATGTGCAGGCAATAGCCGACCACTTGTGAATGTTCACCAATGTCGTTGCAAACTATCCCGGCAGTATGCACGATTGCTACATACTCCGACAGTCCATCATCAAACAGCACTTCCAGGATGGCACATATGGAACTGGACTGCTCATTGGTAAGTGCCAAATCAACACACCACACACCTCAAAGCTACCATCACACAATGCACAACTGTGAGAATGCACATGTGACCAAACAACATACAGCATGTCAATCAACTTGACCACCTACCAGACATGACAACACTACTCCATGGGGATCCTGGGCTACCCCTGCACACAATACAGCTATATCATGTCACCACAGCTATACAACAGCTGAATGTGTGCAGATCCGGAATGCAGCCATGTGCGAAGGATGCAAGTAACCCATGAATCGGAATGTACACAACAAGTGAGGCGTGGATGTGCAGGACAGATATGTGCATGAATTACACAGATATGTCCATGTAGACCATAACTGCTGGTGACTGGAGAGTAGTGAACAGTGAACGCAACCATGTCACCCCAGGTCGTGGCTCAGATAATGGAAATGTCGCTCGCTACAAAACCCCCTGTGTGCGTGAGCATAGTGGGTTGGCCCTGAGTATGCCAAGCGTGCTCAGGGGTGTGGACAAAAACCCTGTGGTGCAGAGCAGGGTTCTCTCTGGGAAAGGCCACCGTCACTGACAGGGCGGTGCCTAGCAGTCCACCACGAGGCCGACGCCTTTAGCAGCGGGCCTGTGTCCCTGTGCGCCTGCTGCACCCCAGGACGCTGATACCCAGACCAGGCCTGCCCACCCCTGCACCCCAATGCCACACTGCTCACCTACCGACACCTCCGTGTGTCAAAGAGGGCCCACCACGTGCCGGTGCAAGCTCCGAGCACCAGTGCCGCAAACTCTGCAGCCTCCACAGACCATCGCTGGCACCCTCGACGCTGGCCCACATTATTTCATTCTCATTGACATACTCCACTGGTGTCCTCTTCGTCTCAGGAGGTCCCACATGTGGAACTGTGTCCTGAGTCCTGAATGGCAGTGAACCCACGCCCGTGGCAGCTGCCACAGCACCAGACTCCCTTCAATCAGTGAGGCATAATTCCATGTTGCAGGCCTACGCTATTTGGTGCCACTAACCTTGTTCAATACAAGCCGGCGACAAATGGTGCCACTAATCCTGTTCAATGCAAGCCTGCGACACGTGGTACCACTAACCCAGTTCAATGTAATCTGGCGACATGTGGTGTCACTAACCCTGTTCAACGCAAGCCTGTGACACGTGGTGACACTAACCCTGTTCAACGCAAGCCGGCGACATGAGGTGCCACTAACCCTGTTCAATGCAAGCCTGTGACACGTGGTGCCACTAACCCTGCTCAACGCAAGCCAGTGACACATGGTGCCACTAACCCTGTTTAATGCAAGCTGGTGACACGTGGTGCCAATAACCCTGTGCTCCGTGAGTGACCGTCAGCCTCCGGCGGAACATCATTGGTGTCTGAGCCTGTGGCCTGGGGGTTGTCATCAGCATTGGGCAGGTACGGACTTGTTGAATGGCATGAGTCTGTGGCCTTCATATCTGCCATGTTGCCGAACACAGCTGGCAGGTGCCCTCTGCATCATGCCCTACGGGTAGACCTTCCATTCTTCCCCGAGACATCGCGGAAGGCACCTATGCAACATACGACACCCTGCTTTGCCCTCATGACCCTACACCAGTCTCCTGCAGGTCAACGTCCCGTGTTGGTGGGCCCATGTCAGCCACTGTGCATCCAGGGCCACGAACCCTGTGCGACTCAAGTCATCCCCCCAGTTGTTCTGACATTGCATTTCTTAGTGCCTGTTGACTGTTGGCGTTGTTGACAGCACCAGCTACTCCCTGAGGGCTGGCTTACACTAAACCCACACACAGTTAGCACAAGCGTTACTGGATTAGTGGGCCTGCCATCACATCCTGCCGTACCAAGTATTGACTCTTTTCTCCCTGCACTTTCTCAGGTGATGAAGGATAGGCACTCTGCCCTTGGATGATGACACCCCTTTGAGACCCGAACACACTCGCCCAGAGGAAGTACAATGTGGCCCATATACGCACCAGGGGCATAGTTGAATGCACATTTGGCATGTTAAAGTCACGTTTCGGGTGCTTGGACGGCACAGGTGGAAAGCTCCTGTACAGCCCGGCCATTGTGTGCAAGATGATCATTGCATGTTGTGTGTTGCACAATATCTGTGTACGCACCAATGCCCCATGGATCCCAGTTCCAGAAGTACCGGACGATGATGAAGACGATGGGGCAGGTGGCCCAAATCCCACTGAAGCTGAGGCAGGAATAGTCCGTAGGAACACCATCATTGACAATTATTTCTCATGAGCATGTGACATTGTGGCTGTCCCTGGCAAACATGGGACAGTACAAAATGTCCAAAAGCACAGCATGTGAGAATAAATCATATTTGCAGGTTACAGGTTGTACTTTTACATTGTCATGTCACAGTTTCCTGTTGTGCCAGATGTGATTTGCCATGTTGTGCACATTTGCGGCACCAGTTGTGTCCTCTGTACGGTTGTGAAGGTGTTGCTGTTTGTACCAGGATGTTGTCAATGTCGAGGTGCACTTATACTTATATGCATATTCTGCACTGTGGGTGATTTGTTCCTGCGGCTCAGATTTGTCTGTCACTGGTCCCTTTCATGCGGTGTGCATGTTAGTTCTGTGCTTCCACGGTGCTGAAATGTTGCAGACTTGGGTGACTTGTGCTCTTTGTCGAGTTGTGACTCTTTGGTTTGGTTTGTCCACAGATGTGTCATTGACTTCAGGGGGTTGTTTGTGCAGGTGGTTGTATCCGAGTGTGACCTGCTCCTTTCCCGTTGAGGTCCGCTCTCAGCCACCTCAGTGTTGTGCTGTGTACATCATCATGGTGATTGGACTTCAGTCATGCTACTCGTCATGTGGTGTCTCTTGCATTGTCAGTGTGGCTGAGGTATATGCATGTTTGCTGTGTTTCGCACGTCTGCATGTGTTGGTTGTATGCTTGCTGATGTGTTGTGTGGGTGCCCCTTTGGGCACATGGTGTAGGTGGGACTACTTGGTGTTTGAGTTTGTGCTGAATTGTTCCCGTGGGATCAGGGACATGATCCTGAGTCATTGTGGATGTGCAGTGTGTTCTGCCTAAGAGCATGTGTGCTATTTTGCCTATCTTCTACTGTACACCCACTCCCTGGTCGGTGCGCACCCTGTTGATGTGGTATTGAGTCATGTTGGACGGTGTCTGGATCTCCGACTCCTGTCACTGCCTCCTGATTGGTGACTGTGGCCACTATCTTCTCCATGTCATTCAGCTCCTGGTGTTCTGCTGGCCCTCCTCATCCGGGATGCGTTGCTACTTTCGTGTTGGTAGCGAGTTTCTGCTTGGTTTTGCCATTCACATCAGTCCAGGGCCTCTTGAGCTCTTCTATTATCCTCCTCTGCCATGAGACGGCATTCACACGGTCCGAGGAGGTGTGCCATCTTTGCCTCTGTGTTGCCAATGACACTTTGGAGGGGATGTACAGTTGGTGGTGGTGTTCTGACTTATCCTTGGCGATAATCGGGGTTTCCTGGCGACTGTACCCTGTCTTTCTCTTCGGCCTTCCACAGGCCCTGTATTCCTGGGTGTTCCTCCATGGGGATTGTGGGGTTCATGGTGTCCTCTGCAGTCGCTCAGGGTGCATCCGTGGTACTCCGCAGTTAATGTTGTTTTTTAGTGGCATTTTCCGTATGCTGTTCTTGTGCTTTTTCCTGCATTACGCGTGGGTGTTGCTGGCCTCTTGCCGGTTGTCACTGTTTTCTTATCGTGTTTGAGCACATTGCGTCTTTTTACGTGTTGGGGTTTGTCTTTTTATCTCCTTCGCGGTTGTTGTATTGCGGATATTGGCCGCAGTTTTGGCGGACTACCGCATGGTACCGCCGTGTTGTGAGGTCCACGTTGACACAGGGTTATTTTCCTGCAATAGGCTGCAATGTGTAAAGTTGCGTTAACATTTTTCGAAGATGTTTAGCATACGTTCTAGTGAATATACCCATATATTTTGTTCCAATTTCAGAAATACATATGTGTCTTTTATCCCTGTTTTTCACTGTATATATTTTCCCAATTGCTATAAACCTGGAACATAGTAAAAAAACATTGCAAGACTCTGCTCAGTAATTGGCTCTGGGTTCATCGGGTTCTTTGTGAACCTACAATTCCTATACATCCCCACAACCAGAAAGGTCCAGCAAATGTAACGGTATATTGCTTTTAAAAATCTGTCATAATTAGAAGACCTTACAGGTGAAATCTTTGGCATAAACTGCTGTTTTTTCAACTCATTTAAAGGTTTTCCTATTTTCCACAGTTAGTTCCTATAGAGAAACCTTGAAGGACTTACACAAATGACACCTTACTGCATTTTGAATTTTGTTTACTTTTCTAAAATGTTTAGCTTTCTAGGATCCATTATTGCTTTCATACCCATTTCTACCATTAACTGGAAAAAGGTTGAAAACACAAAAAATAGCAAAAATAGGCTATGTCCCGTTAAAATGGCAAAACTGTGTAAAACAATGTTGGTTTTCTGACAAATGTCTGTCAGTCCCTGAAAGCTGAGAAACTGGTGATTACAGCCTCACAAACCCTTTGTTGATACCATTTGCAGGGAAAAAACAGACAGTTTAATTTGCAGCACATTTTCCCATTTAAAAATATATATATATATATATATTTAGCTGTATTTTGGCTAATTTCTGGGTCCCCTCCAGGGGAATCCACAAACCCTGGGTACCCTTCTAATCCCTGTGAATTAGGAAGAAAAGGTAGCACATTTGGTGTGTATAACTTATGTGGTCAAGAAGTTACTGGGACCTAATTGCGAGCTACCCCAAATAGCCAAAGAAAAGCTTAGCACAGGGGGGAAGGTCTAGCAGCGAAGGGGTTAAGATGATCAAGCAAAGGAAGGAATAGGATGTGAACAGCTGGGAAGGGAACCTAAAAAGGAAAACAAACACTATCAGACTTTTGTGATCTATTCCTAACACATATATGCAGGAAATGTATCTTATGTAAATGCCTGTAAGATAAAATCCGAGCCTCGATAAAATCGAGTATGAATGACATTATTTTCTGTTCTCAGAACCTCTTAATGAGATTGTTCTAAAAGGAAGGAACAGAACAAGTCTCAAAGATTCCTTTTTCACACACTACCCTACCAGTATTCACTTTATACAGGTTATATGTATATGGTATGGTAGTACCCAACAGTAAAGAGCAAATGCTTTGTTACACAGGGGAAGGGCCTGCTATGCATTACTTTATGTGGCACTCCTGTTAAATGGCAAACATGAGAACATGCTAAATGTTTACTCCATCATTTGAAAAGCTCTAATTGTTTCCAGCAGAGCACATCAGTGAAAGTAAAGATCAATCTTCTGAGCAATAAGTGCTACTCAATCATCATAGCATGCTGAAAGGTGTAGTAAATAATATTTAGATAAAAAATATGGCAGTGCCAATAATGTAATGCACGCTGTTTCTCCAAATAGCACTCTCTGAGAATACTTACTCGTTTCTAACAAGGTCACACTGTTAAGAAACACAGCACGTGTCAAAACAAATTAATTAGTCAACAAGAGACATTAGGGCATATTCTGGAAGAGCTATCGCTGAGTTAACAGCACTGTATCGCAATACATTTATCACTCAATTCACAAGCTGGTGCAAACAGCCCATAGCACCAGTTTACCTGCGATAGCAGCCGCAAACAAAATTGCCACAGATGAGCCCCGCAACTATCGCTAATGAGATGCAGAGTAGGAGTTCCCGAGCAAAAAGCAGCGACAACACCACTCTACAACATTCTCAACGACCAGCCAGATGGACAACAAGATCACAAAACATGGCATAAGATGCGTTAGCAGCAGGAAACTAACACCAGCTCTCCCCTGGTGTAAAGTCGGACAACAGCCTGCACCACAAATGGGAGCCAAGGCCAGAGCCACACATGAAGAACAACAAATGCCATGGAGCCACTGATTCTGCAGCCTGGACACCCAAGAGGGGCACAACACCCACTGCCCCACCGCAGGACCCCCTCCCCACCTCCCCAGATGAAGGCATGCCACATCAACTACACGAAATCATGTACCAAATATTCCACTTGATATCGCACAATCACATCTGGTTACAAGCAGACACAAAAGTGAGCATCACACATACACCTTCGAAGCAACAAATGAAAATGTACTAAAACAAACACAGAACAGAAATGAAGACACATGGCATCACCCCTCAGGACACTCAATAGGTCCCAACCTGCAAGACAAAAATCATGATGAGAAGGTGTGTCCTGCATACTTTAAGGGACAGACAGAGAGCGAAAGAGAGAGAGAGAGAGAGGGAGGGAGAGCTAGACCGACATAGAGGGGGGAGAGAGTTAGACGGACAGAGAGGGGGAGAGAGAGAAATAGACGGACAGAGAGGGAGAGAGAGAGAGAGAGAGAGACAGATGGACAGAGAGGGGGAGAGAGAGAGACAGACGGACAGAGAGGGGGAGAGAGACAGGTGGACAGAGAGGGGGCCAGACAGAGAGAGAGACAGAATGAGGGGAAAGAGAGATAGACGGACAGAGAGGGGGAGATAGACAGACAGAGAGTGGGAGAGGGAGACAGATGGAATGAGAGGGGGAGCTAGAGATAGACTGACAGAGAGTAGGAGTGAGAGAAATATGGACAGAGGGGGGAGAAAGACACATATAACAGAAGAGATGGACTGGGAAAGAGAGTGCCGACACCGAGCGCCCAGGCCACACTGCTCACCTGCTACCACCTGTGTGTCTCCCACCACGTGCTGGTATGTAGTGCAGCTCACCAGGTCCCACATCTGAAACAGATACAGCATCTGAAACAGAGTCCAGATGTATGAATGGCACAGTACATACAATCAACATCATCGTGTGTCCGCCCCTGCGCACCCAGGCAGCTGCACCACAGCTCCTCCAACCACAGAGCGGTGCATACCCGCCCCTGCGTACCCAGGCCTCACTGCTCACCTTCTGCCACCGGCTTGTGGAAATGAGGGCCCACCACTTGCCAGTGCAAGCCCCAAGCCTAGGGCCCGCGGACATGGCACCCTCCACACAGTGCAGCTCCAAACCGCGGCCCCCAGGTCTCACATTTGATGATGTGTCTTGATTTCTCCAAGGAAGAGGACATACCAGTGCACCCGGCATCATCGCAGTCTGCACACCCACTCAGCCTCATAGGCACCACTAACTCTGTGATCCAGAAGTTGACGCCACATGGCTACATGGCGATAGGCCCACGCTGCCCGCTAGCTCAGGCCTACACTTCGGTCCAGCAGGGCACACAAAATCTAAGCCATCAGGACCGCTGGGATGAGGCATCATTGCAGGTTGCACACCCATTCAGCACTTAAGGTGCCCCTACCTCAGTGCACCGAAAGTCACCATCCCATGGCAGTGTACCTGTGCTGGCTGCAGTGCATCTGGTGCCATGGAGTCTATACCCCACAAGTCAGGGACCACTATGATTGGGTATTATGCTGTGGACGCCATCATGTCACCTCAGGGCCTGCGGAATGTGATGCCGCAGGCTCCTTGGCCCCCATGCCTACATGCACACCACACAGATACACCCAGAGAGAGGTTGGAAATGGTGTTGTGCACGTGCGCCCAGCACGTTTTATTGGTAGGGTCACATTCACTGTGACACTTGTGCTGGAAGGGTGTAGTATGTATATATACCAGCTGTGAGGGATTGTCCGTGGCATGCTGACAACTAGACCTGTGAGCAGCAGATCACCACAGGTAAGTCCTGGCACATGAAGCATTGTTGTCCTCCCCTGGAGCGTAAGCATAGTGGGCTGACCTGGCGTATGCCAGTCCAGCGTAAGGGTTTGATCAGTGACCGTGGGGCTCTGGGTGTGGTTCTGTACGGGGCTGGATAAGGAAGTAACTAATGCGTGTGCCACTGTTGTTGCGTCGGTGTCACCCGTACAACATTCGGCAAAGTGTCACCCTGTGACCCAAGTACAATGACATGAGCCACATGGACGTAGGGGGAATTAAATGACCCTATCAATACTACCACACATGAAAGACCATTGAAACGGGACATCTGTGCGATTCAGAATGTTTAATGCACATTCAGTGGAGTGTTGCATCTGGAGCAGTACAGGGCCATGCAAACCTCACTTTACAAGGTTGGCCCATGGAGGGCCATCCAGAGTCCTTCATGGAATGAAAAATCCAAAGGAAGAGGAAGAGTTCAGTCCGCCATCTGTTTGCTGTGTCATTGGTGATCAAACTGAATATGGCAGTCCATTGAAAGGTCCAAGGTGAGTGTCGCAGATTGTATCAGCGGACAGTGGAAGGTGATGATGCAGAGGGCAGAACCAAGCTGAAACTGCAAAGACAAAACCTCAAGCAGGTACTAGTCAGGGCATAGCCCTTGAGAATCAACAACACATTCTTGTTGTTTGGAAACCCCTCACCCACCTACCTGGTAGGTGGCATGCTTCATCATCGGGGCCCAGCTGGATCACCGAATGCGATCCAACTGTGCTGCAACGCCTGTTTACAGCGGAGCAGGATTTTGTGTGTAAGTGAACAGTGCTATGTGAGGTGAGGTATATGTTAAAAATGCCTATAGGAAATGCCCTTATAAAAGTTTTAATGAAAGGGTCCTATGGCATGGTAAAAAACAATGATCGGATATATATGAGGTGGTAATGCCCCTCTAAAAAGGGAAATGACCCCAGCTGCGTGTCTTTTGTATCATCCTGGCTCGTAAAATGGATAACTGAGGGACCGTTTGTCTCCTCTAGTAAAGACCATCAAACCTAAGACGAGTTGCAGGAACCGGTTCCTGCAACTCGTCTTAGGTTTGACGCGCTTTAGGGTGCGCGTTGATACAAAAGACACGCAGCTGGGGCCATTTCCCTTTCTTGGCCACAGCACATTTTTTGGTCCTGAAGAAAGCCTCACGACTATCGTAGAAGGCTGAAACTAGTAGACCTATACACACTTTTATTGTGATATAGAGGGGCATTACCACCTCATATATATCCGATCATTGTTTTTTACCCACGCCATAGGACCCTTTCATTAAAACTTTAATAAGGGCATTTCCTATAGGCACTTTTAACATATACCTCACCTCACATAGCACTGTTCACTTACACACAAAATCTCGCTCCGCTGTAAACAGGCGTTGCAGCACATTTGGATCGCATTCGGTGATCCAGCTGGGCCCCGATGATGAAGCATGCCACCTACCAGGTAGGTGGGTGAGGGGTTTCCAAACAACAAGAATGTGTTGTTGATTCTCAAGGGCTATGCCCTGACTAGTACCTGCCTGAGGTTTTGTCTTCGTTGTTGCATCACATATATTTGGGGAAAAGGACAAGCACCTCTGTTTATTCCTCACTCTCTTGTTGCGATTAACCAAGCTGAAACTGGCCATATGGCGGAGATAAATGCTACTATGTTCTTCTTACCTTGATGGCAGATTCATCCACATCTTCATCCTCTGCTGCACTGTGTGAAAGGGACACCTCAGGGGCCGGAGGTGGAATGTCAGCCACACTGTGTGGCACTGACACTTCAGGGTGCGGAGTTGTGGATGTAGTTGTAGCAGCAGCATGCATCAGCAATGTCATGAGGATCGTTTTGAGGTCATTGAGGAACCCAGCTACCACTTCCTGATGTGCAGCTGTGGCAGCCTCTCTTTCACCATTGGCCCGCTCCATGGTCTCCATGAGCCTCCGCATGTTTCCCACCTCCTGGGCGAGCTTGATAGTGCCACTCTGACTAGTCAGTCGTTCTTATCTCTGAGTCAGGACTCTGGCGCTGTCAGCCATAGTTTGTTGGAGAGCATGGCGCGGACTGAGGGTATCCATTAGGGACTGTGACTGGTCCCTGATGGAACTTAGGCACCCACATATGGCATCGTGTTTGTCTGCCATGCGGTCGAAGCCCACCCGCACCTGTTCAGCCAGATGCTCCTGGCATCCAAACCCATGGCGTTTGAAGGTCATTTGTTCTTCGTGGGGATCCTGGGAGGTAGCCGTGGTGGTGGGTGCTGCCTGCTGTGTGGTATGTGCAGGGGGTGGTGTTTCCTTGTTGCTGCTGGCCTGTCCTGCTCCTGGACATGGGCTTCTGAGGGTGTCAATGCACTCTTGGAGGGCGTCGGAGTCGAAGCTGTGGTGGTCCTCTTTGTCATCAGAGAAGAGAGGTTAGGGCTGCTCGGCAGGAGGTGTTGATTGTCTCTCTGAAATATGAAGGGGAGATGCAGTTTACAATGTGTTCAAATGTGGGTTGTTGCATTGTACATGTTTACATACAGACAGACTGCATGAATGTGTACATCGTGGCTGTTTGTGAGGAGCTGCCTGTTTGATGGGGGCAGGGGACATTTTGGCAACAGACGTGTGTGTGTTTGTACTTGTACATAGTCATCTCACATTTCCCTGCATTGCCACTTGTGATTGGCCAGTGTCTACACCAAGTCAGCACCAGTTGTGTCCTGTGTTCTGTTGTGGTCATGTTGCGGTTTTTGCCACATTGTGCCACATTTGTGCCTCAGTGTTACTGTGCTCCACATGTTATGTGTGTGTGCTGCATTTAGGGGGGGTGGCCCATGCTGCCCTTTTTTGCTGCCCCTTATCCCTTTTCTGTGATGTGCCTTTGCCTTCTGTGCTTATGCAGTGCTGAGATGTTGCATAGTTGGGTACATTGGTCTCTTGGTGGGAGTTGGGGTCTGGGGCATGGTTTGTCCGCAGATGTGCTCAGCTCAATTGTGCATGTGTGCCATTGTGCCCATCCCCCTGGTACCTGGTCATTACTCTCCCTGTTGCTGTTGTGTCCGGTCACGTTGAGCAGTATTTGGTCCCCCGACTCCAGTCACCATCTCCCACTGATGACTCCATGTCGTCCAGCTTCTCCTGTGGCGCAGGACTCGTACCTCTAGTCTGCATTGCTACCTTCTTGTTGTTGGCGTGTTTCATCTTGGTTTTGCTCTTGACATCATTCCAGCGCCTCTTGACCTCTTCCATTGTCCTCTTTCGCGCTCTCACTGCATTCACCTTGTCCACAATGGACTGCCATAGTCCGTTTTTGGTTGCCAATGACACAGTGGAGGTGACGAACAGTTGTTGATGGTGTTTGACCACCTCCGTTATCAGGATCTAGTTTTCCTGTGGACTGAAGCACTTCTCCCTACTCTTCTTCTCCTTGGCCTTCCCTGACCCTGAGGTCCCAGGCAGGTCCTCCGGGGGCTTGTGGAGTTCTGGTTCTCCTCCGTACTTGCTCCGGCAACATCCATTGTGCTTCGCTGTTGTTTGGCATTTGTTTGTAACTTTTTTTCCTACTTTTATGGTGATTTTTCCCGCCTGACACGTGTGGATTGCAGGCTTGTTACTGGTTTTTTACTGATTTTAGTATCGCAATTGGCCTCATTGCGGCTGTAATTGAATTTGTGTTTCACATTTTTGCGGCATGGCATTGTTTTTGTGTTTTTATTGATTTTAACGCTGTCAGTTGACGCGTTATCTGAAGCCTATCTCATTGTACCTCCGTGTTGAGAATGATTGGTTAACACGTGTAATTTTTTCCAGCGATAGACTGCGATATTGGAAGTTGCATTAGGCATCTTTTGCATTGGTTATCACATGTTCTTGAGAATATGCCCCATTATCTGCACACAGAGCCTTTCATTTGACCCACTATTAGCGATCCTGCTTACAGCCAGGCCCCACAGTACAGCCAATATGGTTCTCAATGGAGATTACTGCAGCAGCCTGTAAGGTACTGTGGCTTGAGGTCAGAAAAGCTAGTCAAACAATTAAAGAAATTAATAATCAACAAAAATGCTGCAGAGATAATACCAGAACATAACACGATTTCAATCCAATGCATACATGCAAAATTGCAGAGATTGTTTGATGCCAGGGCACCCATATCGCACCAACCAGAAGCTCCGAGAGTCCCAAAAATGACATGCTGACCACCAGGAATAATCCTCATTGCGCTGGAAGGGGAAGTGTTAATTATAGCCCTAACTATGAAATTGTAAGCAATGCAACTTTAAAGCGAGTGAATGCCTCATATGATTTTTAGTTCAGGAGGTGGTTTACTGTGTGATCTGCCTTTTTTCAGTATTCACTCCTTGTTCCCAACTTTGCCACTGTTAGAACTGGGGGTCTCTAGTTGGCAGAGGTAGGTACCACTGTCCAAATAGGGACCCTTGCTTCTAGTCAGGGCAAGGAGATAACCCTCTTAGATAACCCCTGCTCGCCCTCTAGGTAGCTTGGCCTGAGCAGTCTAGGCTAACCAAGAGGCAATGCGTAAAGTATTTGTACCAACACTCACAGTAACACAGTGAAAACACCACAAACTGATTCCACAACAGTTTAGGAAAAATAAAGATATTTATTCTAAACTACACAAGACCAAAACGACAAAAATCCAACATACACAGTTCAAGAATATGGTTTCAAAAGAGTTCTTCAGGTTGTAATCAAAGTTCTTTAAGTTGCGTTAAAATAATCCACAGATGCGTGAAAAGTTCACAGTTGCGTCACGTTTACTCACAGTACCTTTTAGATGCAACAAAGTTCCACAAGCAGGAAGCTGGTGCGGTGGAAACAAGCGATGCGTTACTCCTGAGACCCTGGGGAGGCGATGCGACAGCCCCGCTGCAGCAGCGGGCGTGTTGCGACGAATCCGGTCTGTATGGGGAGGAAGGCCGCTTGCGTGGATTCCGGTGCGTAGGTTCCGTAGGAAGTCTGTTCTCGCAAAGGCACGATGCGATGATCTCGTAGGGGCTGCGACGATCTCCGGGGCGACGATGCGCGGTCCAGCGGTGATCCTCTCTCTCGCAGCTCCTCGATGCGATGGTTCTGCGACGATGCTCGCAGCGACGTGATGCGGTCCACAAGCAAGCGGTGCGGTGATCTCACCCAGCGACGACAGGCTCTGCGACGACACTCGCAGGGATGTTCAATTCCCCTGCACCGGTCTGGTGAGTCCCGCAAACGAAGGATGCGACGGCTCTGGCAGCGGCGTCAGGAGCTGCGACGATCTCGACCTTCGTAGCAGCGGGAAACTTCTCGCACTGTCGGGGATGCGCTCCGCAAGCGAGCGATGCGACACTTTTCAGATTCAAAAGTCTCTCAAGCTTAGTTTCAAGCTTCCCAGCTCAGGTTCAACTTCCAGAGGCCCCACAACTGGATCAAGCACTCTAGGAAGGACAGAACTCTCTCAGCAGAGTTCAGGGAAACTGGGGTGAAGTCCTTTTGTTCCTGGGACTTCAAAAACAGGGAGCCAGCTCTTCTCAGGCCCTTGGAGATTCCTTCAAGGCAGGGGACACAGCTCACAGCAAAGTCCTTCCCCTCTCCTTGGCAGCAAAGCAACAGCAGGTCAGTCCAGCAGAGCAACAGCAGGACAATCTTCCTTCTTCAGAGTCAGCTTTCTCCTTGGCAGAGGTTCTTTCTTGATTCCAGGATGATCTAATTTTCTGTTGTCAGGGGTCCTGTACTTATACCCCTAAAGTCGTTGTTCTCTCTGTGCATGTGGGCCCTGAGCCCGGTCTGAACCAGTTCTGAGTGGATCCTGAGCACTTTGTTTTGCTGGCTGCATCTTTCCTTTCAGAGTGAGGGGCAGGGTCCTCAGCCTCCTAGCAGGAGGTGGAGCCAGCGTTGTGGCAGGCAGGCACAGCCCTATTCAGCCCAGGTGCTAACTCCTCCCACCACTCAGGTTGCAATTGCATTCATTCAGCCTAGTGCTGACTCATCCAGCCTCTGGGGGAATTCCCCAGCCCCTGTCACTCACAAACCAGACAGTCAATACACAAACAGGCACACAGAAGGGTCAGACAAGAGAACAGCAACTTTCTAAAAGTGCTGTTCTCAAACACAGGATTTAAAAACCACCTTTCCTAAAAGAGGTGTTATTAAATTCTGAGTTCAGGGATACTAGATACTTATGTCCTATCTTGTTCCTATGGGAAGAAATGCTGTTAACCACTGTAGCCAGCATCCCCCATGGTAACCTATGGAGCAAGATAGCCTTACTGTAATTCACTACCAGAGCATGTCACCTGC
Organism: Lissotriton vulgaris; assembly: GCF_964263255.1. NCBI lineage: Eukaryota > Metazoa > Chordata > Amphibia > Caudata > Salamandridae > Lissotriton > Lissotriton vulgaris. The sequence continues at coordinate 1,184,907,407 of NC_141691.1, forward strand.
ACTAGTACATGCTCTACCTTTCACATACACTGCACCCTGCCCAGGGGGTACCTTAGGCCTTCCATAGGGGTGACTGATGTGCACGAAGAGGGAAGGGTTAGGCCTGGTCAGTGGGGACACTGACCAGGAGGACATGGCAGTTCTAAACTGCCCATAGGCGCTGCAGTGGCAGGCCTGAGACACCATTTTTAGAGCTACTCCTGTGGGTGGCACAATCAGTGCTGCAGGCCCACTAGTAGCATTTGTCATCACCAGCCCTGGCACACCCAGTGCACTTTACTAGGGACTTCATGATGATACAAATATGCCAAACATGTATATCCAATCAGAATAACAATTTACATAGGGAGCACTTACACTCTGGCACTGATCAGCAGTGGCAGAGTGTCCAAAGCATCTAAACCAGCAAAAACGAATCCAGCACAGCATCAAAAAAAATACAGGAGGCAGAGGCAAAAAGATAGGGGTAATCACGCCAAAGATGCCAGGTCTAACAGCCACCATTCAATTAAGGTTTACAATTTTTATTTAGTTTGACTGAGTTTTATATAGCGCAAACTTCACTCGAAGGTATCTGCTATCAGAATGCTTTACATCGCACTACTTGCATTATATGAGGACACATACATTTTTTTTGTTAGGCATGGGGAGATTAAGTGATTTGCTCAGATGTTCAGCCTCAATACCGAGACTCTAACGCGGTTCCCCAAGTTCGAGGTCGACCGCCCTAGCCGTTCGGTCAACTTCTCTCCATACCTTGCGATATTAGTGTAGCCTGGTCTTTAAGTCTTGACCTCACCGTCTGTGGAAACATGCATTCAACGTATTGATAGGGAACGCCAAAATGGCGGCTGGGCTGGAGCTCTTCGATGTAGCTCGGGGGCTAGGGATCACTTTTTTGTGAATATCCAGTTAATACCCACACATCCACACCTAAGCTCAACACCGCCGCAGAGAGGACTGTTTCCGCTTTGCTGTGGTCTGCTTCACTTCCACGCAAGGAAGAATTGGCCGTGGTGGCTGCCGGTTTTCCTGGTAATCTACCTGGTAGCCGACTACAACAATGAGGCTCCCCCTGAACTGCTGCAGACCAGGGAGTGGATTGCCACATCGTCGTAAGGAAGCTTTGGACTTATGTGCAACCGCTCTCCCTGCAACTGACCCGGATATTCAACAAAGATGCTGATGATCCTCAGGGACTACGTTGGTCCAGTCATTGGATTGGAGAAGACCGAGTCCCGATGCACAGATGCTGGTGAGTTCCACGGACCCCTTGGGGCAGTCTAGGCTCTCTGAGACTGATTGCACCCGGGCCACTGGCAACCTACCCCTGATGGCCGCCCTCGGCAAAATCGCTCCCTCTGGACCATCTTTGGTACAGGAGCTGTGCTACGTCCATGGAATCCTGACTCCCAGCCACTGAGTGAGTTGGTTTCCCTCGCAGTGTGCCCCTTTCTCTGAGTGTTACAGAGGCTGATCGCTGGGCTCTCAGGGTGTTCCCTCTCCTCCGCCGCCAGCTCCTGGATGGGGGACCGTGCATGAACATTTGGGCCACCTCCGAAGCTTGCCCCATTGTTGTGGCTTTCTATTCCCTTGTCTGCTGACCACCACGAAGCCTCGCTTCCCTGACTTTCCGAGAGCAGTTGTGCCTTGACCCCAGATGCTTCTGAACCCCCACTCGCCGTTCCGCTCCCACCTCGCCTGACCCCTAAATGGCAAAAATGGCAATGGCAAAAAATTGGTGCAAAGTTGCTTGAAGGTGGGCCAGGCAAGGGCTGTTCCGGTCCCTAAAATGGCGCCCGGAGCGTGATTTTGTTGCTCACATCAGGGTCTCCACAGCGCAAAAGACTTTCAATGGGATTGTTTTTTGCATTACTTCCTACGTCAGCCTCACTCACACCAAGAGAATTTCTTGGAGCAACAGCTGAGTGCCCTGCAACCCCGGTCCTACTTATTCTATATGCCTGACCTTAAGATGGCTGTACTCGCCTGTCCCCTGGAAGCATTGCTATCAAGTGCATATCAACCCTACAGTAAGTCTTGGCCTCTGGGATGTGTGCAACCAATGCCCCCGGACTGAAATGTGGAGCATTGTACACACCACAGAGCCGGATCAACAGGGCCCATGGCCAGTGGAACTTTGATGGAACTTTCAATGGACTTTTGACAATGCCCCCTGGGCGGATACGAAAACTGTTTGTACTTTTCTTGGTGCAGCACATGAAGCAAGAGCCCCACTTTATCAACAATACATTAGCATTTTAAGGCTAGTTTTACATTAATATTTGGGCATAATTCAACTATATACTGCCAGTGCCGCAGGAAGATACTTTTTGTTGCAAGTGGTCAAAGTTCCTGGAAAAATAAGAAATTGATAAGTCGCAGAGTTCCTTCACATCATAACCCAAATCATACCAAACCTCGCCAAGATTAAAGTACCTTTTCATCTTCATTTAGTGATGATTCAGTAAGTGGCAAGCAATGTCCCGTCTTTAATAGTCAATGGTAACAAAATCTTTATCCATCAACTCTTCACCTTTATAGATATGAATGAGACTGATACTTGAATCTTGTGTTCTAATAATTACTTATTGCTAGCGTTTTTCTCTGATTTTCTTTACTAAGGGCATTGTCTTTGGGAGTCACTCTTGCACATGCGTGTGTGAGATTCAAAATGTTACTTATGTTCGTATGTCGTCTTTTTTATGCTTGTCCTTGTCTTTCCTTTTCCTCTTTTCATTTAGTCCTAGAGCTACTCTTAACCATTACAGACGATCTTTATTCTTCTTGCTTACTGTTCTCTCTCTTTTTTTAAACGGATAACGTCAATTTTCGATGCTAAAGGGTTGTAGCATCCTGTCAAACATACTGAAGTTTTAGATTACTTAGCAAGACATGAAGCAGATATTTGTTTACTCCAGGAGACTCAGATAGATGGTACCGTTTTACCTTACAAGAAAACAAAGTGGGTTGGTAATGTTATCTTATCTCCTGCAGTTAGCAAAAAAACTGAGTTGCTGTTATTTTGCAAAAAAACTACATCTCTAAATACTTAACACATTTTCTAATGATGACGGTCGTTACCTTATAGTTAAAATTAAAATTGATAATACTGTTTTACACATGATTAATTTCGTGGTCCAACAAATGATGACCCTCATTTTTGGTCTCTCTTTACATCAGAAGTGTTAGGTAATGTCCATAGGTAAATAAATGTGCGGATTGAGTTTTCCATCATGTGTTTCTACCCACTATAAATCGTAAGTGATGTTTTGCAGTTTCAGGCCCTTATTTACTTTGGTTCAGATCATCTGGTAAAGTATTATTTGCTAGTCGTTTGGTGGATCTCATGACCATTAGCCAGCCTATTCATAGACTTAAAAGAATAATGAATATATGGCCAGAGCCTTACTCTATTCTATACTACCTAATGATTTTTCTTCTTTCAGTTTGCCCAACTAGCACCCCTAGCTTGTTTCTGTAACATACTTTGCAATTTTTCCTGTGCCTCACAGGCATCTTTACTGCTTAATCTGAATTCAGACTGTGCTTGCAAGTGGGGTGCAACTGCACCTTTTACGAGGATCATCACTTATTTGTCCTCAACAAACTGGAATCTGGCGAAAAAGGGAGAAAAACAAAAAAAGGAGGGAAGAAGTAGTGATAAAGGGAGAACTGGGGGAAAAAAGAACCTGGAAGAGTAAGATAAAGGATAATGGGACAGGAAGTGTCTCAGGAGGATTAAAAATGCATAAAGTGGAATCAAGACTATAACATCCTGGTTTTGGCCTTCCTTCTGATCGCTAGCGACAGCCGAGGGCTTCTGACCGACACTTTGCCACCTAGCACTAATTGTTTTAACAAATTAAACGCTGGACATCTATGTGCTAAGTGTATTGGTGCAGAATAAAAGTGTAAGGTGTACTTAATAAAAATAAATTGTGAAGAAAACACTAAATATGCTTTTATCTGTATTAAACAATGTCAGTCAGTCAGAATACCTTTATTTCGCCAACACAATGTAGGCATAAAAAGTATACTACAGTAAAAAGAAACATTTGCAGCGTTTCACAACATTACAGTATGATTAAAATATATAAAAATGGTAATATAAAAATACAAATTCATAATTATTTACACAGTACAATAAGATCAGTTAATTGTTCGGTATATAATTTCAGCAAATTGAACACTCTCTTTTTTAATGCAGATAGCAAAAAGGGCGCCAGTGAGCAACAAACAAAAGGGTCAGGTAATGATTAGAGGTAATAAAGAGATACACAACACTGTCTGAAGTTCATTTTACACATAATGGGGACAATAAATCGCTTCCTTTCATCACAATAAACTTTACAGAAAAACAAAACGTGTATGTCATTCTGAGTAAATTGGTGATCAAATGAACAAAATGGGAGGTCAGAAGCAACAAAAAAATTACGGGGAAAGTCCAGCATTAAAGGTATATATTTCAGACAAAATCTCACCAGAATGTACCTATGCTGTATATTAGTGACGAGGGTTAAATATATGGAATGTATCCTTTTGCATTATGCTAGGAGAAGTCAGGTATGTCTTTACTGTCGGCAGATAAATATTTTTAGCCTCCCTTTTTATTTGCTGATTAGAAAGCAATTGCATTTTTAGGTCATGTTTTGAGATTGAACAACAAGTAGTAGGGCCCAAAAAAAGGCGATGTAGCAACAATGTACTTATTCTTCCAGTTAAGTAAAATGTAGAAAATGTTGGGCATTGCATTCAATCTTTTGAATCATCTTGCATTCAATTGTTGGTTTTTACAGCAGATTAATAAAAACAAGGCACATCAAGTTCCTTGTTTACAAACAGAACATGAGATGTATTTTTTACGGCACCTGACATTTACTGCTTTATATATTGTCATATTACGTAAGGCTGGGCCCTTCTTTTGCATAGGAAATGTCCATCATCTGTTCTGCAAGCATTGGTTAGTTGAACTTATGCAAACAACTACAAACTTAGGGGTCCAAAAGAGGATTCAATCGTAATCCTCTGCTCGTCAACGCCTTATCAATAGTACAAGGGTACGAACACAATAATAATACTAACAAAACAGATCACAAGATGTGAAGAACCAGTAACGTGAGTCACCCCTGGTGTAGGATTCCCATCAACAGTCTTGTAATGATCAATATTATCATTTGGAAGTCCTTATCGGGTATTGTGTCTCTAGATCATTGAGACCGGCATACCCCGATAACCAGATGCGGGGTAGCGACCCACAATCACTTGGTACTGCCACATAGTGTTGATGTGATGGGAAGTGCAGTGTAAGCAAAACAAAGGTAAGTGGTGATCTTAAAAAAGGATAGGGAACTCAACCCAGAAAACGTTAATAGTTGTTGGCCCCTTCCTTAATAAAAACCAGAACAGTATAATATCGTCATCGCAGTTCAAACAAATAGCTCCTCGCAGCTATTTGTTTGGACTGCGATGACGATATTATACTGTTCTGGTTTTTATTAAGGAAGGGGCCAACAACTATTAAAGTTTTCTGGGTTGAGTTCCCTATCCTTTTTTAAGATCACCACTTACCTTTGTTTTGCTTACACTGCACTTCCCATCACATCAACACTATGTGGCAGTACCAAGTGATTGTGGGTCGCTACCCCGCATCTGGTTATCGGGGTATGCCGGTCTCAATGATCTAGAGACACAATACCCGATAAGGACTTCCAAATGATAATATTGATCATTACAAGACTGTTGATGGGAATCCTACACCAGGGGTGACTCACGTTACTGGTTCTTCACATCTTGTGATCTGGTTTGTTAGTATTATTATTGTGTTCGTACCCTTGTACTATTGATAAGGCGTTGACGAGCAGAGGATTACGATTGAATCCTCTTTTGGACCCCTAAGTTTGTAGTTGTTTGTTTGATTCCTACGGGGGATAATACTTAGGCCCGGTCGGTAAACATCCCTCTAGCCCTGTATTAGATTGTCTTTTTTCTTAGTTGAACTTATGATCAATTTATGTTCTCTGACCAATCAGGAATAGACAAAATAGGGGAGGTCACACACCCGAGAGGTGTCTTGCTTCATCCTCAAGCAGCTCCTCATTGGGGCCTCCTTACCCATTACCCCTGTAAATAAATAGATCATTACATGTATTCTACGTTCACATCATGTTTTTATCATTGACAGAGGGACCCTATAATTAAAACTTTACTTCCTGTCTGGATCCCTTCAGTCATTTTTAACACACTTTTCTGTCAACCATTCAACTCACACTTCACCACACATCAATGCAACATACATCAGCTAAAAAGTGAAGATCTCTGGCAAGAGCTTCCTTAAGGGACCAATTGGGGATTGCAGCACCGCCCAATGAAGAACTGCCCAACGATGAAGCATGACACCTCTCGGATGTGTGAGGGCCCTTGCTCCTAAAAGAAGCAACCCCCTACACCTATTGGACCTAGCTTCCCACTGAGGAACAGCACACTCTGGGGCAGATTTACAAGCCCCATGCGCCACCAGTACATCACTTTTCGTGACATACTGGTGGCGCAGGGGGCTCCTCCATATTTACAAGGAGGGGAAAAGCCACCCTGTGCGACTTTTCCTCTCCTTGTAAATACGGCCCTTCACATGCAGCACTGTGCATGAAAGGGGTGTTCCATGGGTGTTGCTGTGGGTGTTCCCACGCAACACTCATGGAACAAGAAACATCTCCAGATTTACGAGAAATAGTAAATCTGGAGATGCGTGTGAATGCTACGCCACCCTAGACATGGCGCAGTGAGCTGCAATGAGGAGAAATTGTTTAATTTCTCCTCGTTTTTTCCTCTTTCAATGCATGCTGCACTCTACAGCATGCATTGAAAGATGAAAAAGTCTCTTGTGATTGTTTTTGTGCAAGAAGGTGCCCCTTCCTGCACAAAAACAATCTCCCCACGACGCAGGCATCCTTGCACCATGGTACAAGGGTGCTTGCACCGGCGCATGGCTGCAGTTTGTGCACCCTACGCCGGGGAAGCACAGAGATGCAACATATTCTTGTAAATATGTCACATCCCTGTGTTTTCCAAACTAACACAGCACGGCACAGCAAAATTACTTGCTGTACCGTGCTGCTTTACTTTTTTGTAAATCTGCCACAATTAAGAATAATGTCAGGTTGCTTTTAGAATATAACCATTATGACATGCCAATTGGTAAGGTCGCCACTCAGTGTGCTTTATAAGCCTCCCACTGGTTGGAAGTTCATGTAGGGTTTACATACAATGGGTAAAGGGAACCAACCAGTTTACCAAGGTTTACTGGAGGTCTGTACACGCGAGACTTCTGCGAAGGTTGCTTGTAGATTGCCTGTCCCACATAATTGCTTACCAGATAATCATTATAATTATACCATATATATCCCTTTCACAGGGTATGTCACATCTTGCATACTCTAAGATATCTGCAAAGTCGACATTTCAGTGCCCTTCAGAAAGCATGTGAGCACAAAGGTTCACCTGTTTGTGTCCTACCCTAAATTGTACTGTTTTCCAAAATTGTAGACTCATGCATTCAAGGGTACTTTGGGGCATATTATCAAGGGGGTTTATCTCCGCTTTTTTGGCTTTAAAAGCCATGAAAGCGGAGATAAAATTATCTCCCTATTACCTAGCTGCTGCTAACACCAGTTAGCGACAGCTAGTAGGAGATAGCGACCATCTTGGGCCCCACTTTGCATGTCAGTGATATTTATCACTAATGAGATGCTAAGTGGGCGTGCCAAGATGTTAGAGACTGAAAACAGTCGCTAACATCGCTATCTCCTATTACCAACTTTTGGAGATATTCGCGCTAAGCGGGAATATCTCCAAAAGCTAACACCTGCCCTGAGCAGTTCTTAGCCATGTTATCCAATGGGAGGTGGATAACATGGCTAAGAGCATTAGCTCGCTAAAGCATGAATATCGCTGACTTTTCAGCGATATTCATGCTTTGCGGCGATTTTTACCGCATTTGCGTTAAACCTTGGTAATACCAAGGTTTATTTGCGGTAAAAATCGCTGCAGCGCTGCGGTAAATTTTTGTCTCTAACCAAGCAATAGCGATTTTGTTTTCAACATCTCCGATAAGCAACAATTGCCCATGAATTTAAATGCTGATTCAATATTTGTGCTGTAGGATCACCGTTTACAATGTAAAGGGAGATTGCGGTTGTGTGCATACAGATTGCTTTTTTATGAACGACGCAAAGAATTTAGGCATTACTTTTATAATGAGTTGCTGAAATGCTGCAGGCATCTGTGAAAGAAATCTGAATCAGAGCAAAATTGGGATGGTTCATTATGTCTGAATTTGTCACGGTTTTGCACATTTTTACCCAGCTGCAGAAACAGTTTTATTTAAACATTTTACAGCAGGTTCAAATTAGATGTTTAAACAATAATAAACATGTTTGTGAAATGTGTTAAATATGTGAAATGGTAAATCCTGAATTGTTAGAATCAGGACATTTATTGTTAATTGTGTATTCTGTTCATATAAATGCATGAGAGATACTGCAGGAAGAAGGTAGCACTCCTGATTACCTTTTCATAAACAGGATGCCTTGAAGGAACTAACATATAGTATATACATTGCCATAAAAGACACAAAGAACTTTTCACATAACACAAATATACAAAATGAGTTTTTGTGGGGAGACAAACCTCTGACCTACTCTATTGTAGGTGATAATACTGAGTCACATTGCAAACGGAGACGTGGAGAACACAAAGCAGTCACAATTACAATGGTTTTAAAAGATACATGAAATACATCCCAGCTCTTTTAATCAGAAAGTCAATAATTAAAACACGATTTACAATGTGAGTTGGATTTTGTAGAATTTCCAGATTTTCTCAAGCTTTACTAACAGACATACAGGCACATAATGACCACCAGCAGAGATAGATTTCCTACAAAAGAAGATTTTCAGCACAGGCAGCAGCAGTGCACACTCCCTTCATGTGTGTGTAGCAGTTCTAATGTAAAATGTAGGTTGCATTACACATAGAGAAACTGCACATACATGCCCATTTCCAGGCTACGCTTCTATCATGTACAGATCAGAGTTTTTTTGTTCAAATATCTTTATTGCTTATTTAAAAAAATGCATTTGTAATACAATAACAATACAATAGGTCAGAATCAACTATATACTAAATTACTGACGAAGCATTTAAAAAGAGAGAATTCATTGCCGAAAGCCAAATGGCCAGGATAATAAGAGACAAAAATGTCATTATATTCAAAAAGTGAACAATAAATATTATAACAAATATATATATTATAAAATCATCAAATATTGACATATATCCAAAAATATGGAACAGGTAAAACCAAGTACATATATGCAAACAGAGATAGAAATGAGCTGTATAGTTGAAAAGATAAGAAAAGTCTGCAGAGGGACCAAGGAAGAGAAAAAGAAAAAAGTGATATTAAAGAAAGACAACGATGGAGAAGAAATTAATAAAATAGGTGGGAAGGGACATTTTCTTCACTGATAAGAAAATAAGTTAAGAAATAGACTCGAGGATACTGAGCTACCAACCCCTTAGAAGATAAGCTCATGTAATTGTCCAAGGAAGGTCAAACATTACTAGAAATGGTAGCCATCTACCACTGGTATCATGTTGAGCTGTAACAATAGACAAATTAGCCTTTTTAAAATAAGAGTAACAACCCCATTCCTCTTACCAGAAGCCTCGGAAAAAGAAACAGCAAGAACCAATTTTCCTCATAAGAAGAGCCTTTTTAAAGGCTATCTTAGTCTCCTGAAGTAGAACCACATCATCAGCTAAACCTTTGTAGTAATCTAACATTTTGGACCTCTTAACTGGGGGATTCAAACCCCGAACATTAAGTAAAACTATATTGAAGCCCGACATAGATGTGCATTGAACAACAAGAGTGAATGCATCTGATAAAGAGGTAAAAGTGAAGCCAATAAAAAATTAAAACCTAAAGGAAATGTAGCATATATCCCAAAGTAAAATGAAGCAGATATCCCAGAATTGGGGAAAAAGGAAGGAAGGGAGTAATGACTATAAGGAAAAAAAGACAGAGAAAGAGTATTCCAGGAAAATATGTAGTATTAAAAAAGTGTAACCCCACCAGGGGATTGTCTGTAGTTGACAAATTGCATGGGGAAACAACGTGGAGGAGCAAAAGCAGAGGCCATCTACAACGATGCAGACACGTCAACAATAGATATGTCACAGAGCGACGAAACAAGTGTAACATTTCAGGTGTATTGACTATATTGCCTATAACACATTAATAAAATTAAATAATGCAAATTCAATAAATATTACATACATGAACATTGAAGAAGACAGATATCATTTCATAAATAAATAAATAAAGTAAGGTTATATTAGCAGATCAATCCAATGTTTTATAAATATCAATCTGAGGTATTATAAATATCAATCTAAGGTATTATAAACGGTCTATAAAACTTGCATAAATACAATGCAAAGAGGATAAGCACAAAATATAGAGTATAGAATATATAGCTATCTGTAAACTGATGCACTAAAAAAGCAGGAACAATCTCATACAATTAGAGCCCCTGGTATATAACAATTAAATAGAGTATCTAACATTAGATACAATTGATAAGTAAATCATCATAACACATACAGATCAGATTTGAATGTTTGTGTGAGCATGCACTAGAGGGTAATTTCGAGTAGTACCTCATGGCTGTAGAGAAAGGCCACTCCCAGATGACCCAGGCTCCATGGTAGGGGCTTGTGGCATGATCACAATTGCACACCGGTGACCCAGAATGCCAGTCGAAACAGTGACTGTACCACAGGGCATAATACTGCATGCAGTCTGCAAGAACCCACATATGGCCATGCCCTGTACTATAGACATTCTACACAAAGTATAAGTACAGAGACTCTCGGGTGAGTGTGACATTTTATTAAGTAAAATTCATATTAGAAGATAGAGTTGGTTTTTCTCTGTTCCGGAGCATAGAGAGTACCCCAGGCTTAGATTTCTAGATTATCTGCAGTTTCACAGTGTCAGTCACAACATTTGCCAGGAATATTAGTGAGGTAATTACCATAAGGTAGACAGCGTACTGGAATCACAAGAAACTGCAGTGTGGGACGATGCACTGTAAAATTAACACATTATTGTGTAGTCAGAACATGTGAAGCAACCAAACATATACAGCATAATATCATTTACTCTCTTGTTACCCGCTCCTAAATAGTCACACGTGCCACTGATGAAATGTAGAAGGTAGTGAATCCCACCATGTTGAAGCAATAGAGATGCTGACTATTGTCATTGCTAGAACGGCAAAATACTGTCTCGTCCTGGCGACCATGTCTGCATGTGTGCCGAGTGAAACAAGCTGCAGAGTAATTGCTATGTCTAGCATCAGATTTATGTTCATGAACTTGATTAATTTGGATTTCAAGAGATCGAAAGCCAGACAAGTGCTAAACATGTGTACAAGGTCTGCCTCATAACTATGACATTGCCTTATGACTATGACATTGGTGGCAGCTCATTTCAACAGTGACGCCCCATTCAGCAATCTTGGCAAGTGAATATTTACGATCAAAGAGAGTTCTAAAATGTTGTGCCTGTAGTCCAGCAGATGGCAAAAGAGTGTGTCCGAGTTCTATAGATTAATAAAAACTACAGTTGTTCTACCAACCCATCCCTCCCATGTAGTGACATGTCTTTCTAAGTTTTCTGGCATGTTTCCAATAAAGTGCTCATAAATTAGGCTAATAGTACAGTTAACATCACTCCTGTTAATCTCAATAAGATCGGACTTTGCTAATTCTCCAAATGCCCTTTCTCTTTTTAGAATATAATATTTAATCTTTTTTCGAATGAGGCAAGTATTCCCCCTACTCATAGCTCACCTAACCTCTGAAGCCTCATGGCTGTCCACTGAAGACACCATGGTCTCTAAATAGCGGGGGAGATACCGGGATCTCCATATTGGGGTAAAATAGTTAAATTTCCCTGACCCAATTCTCTTCCTAAGGTTAGAATACATTTTATATGCTACATGGAGGGTCTTCATATTAACATTATACTAACTGGGTTTGGTGAACTTTAAGTGACACTGGTTGGCCTCCTCCACAAGCAATAGTTAGAGCTACTCTTTGCTTCAGTCTCACCAATGAGAAAAAACATGTATTGTGGGGCGGCAGACCATTGATAGAGTTTAAGGTTAGGTACAGCCTAATCGTCTCTTTCTCTAGGTAACATCAGAAATTTGAGGATCCTCCGGGCCTTAGAGTTTAACCAAATGAAGCTACTAACTATGTCATTTTAATCTTCACAAACCATCCGTTCTTAAAATCTAGAGGGATTGATCGAAATAGATACAGTACTTTAGGGAGAAATAAAATCTTTATGACATTGCAGCAACCCACGATTGACATATGGAGGTTATCCAGCCAGTGAAAGTCATTTTTAGTTTTGTTAATAATCAGGGTGAGTTTAGACCCCACAATTCTTTCCACATTCACCATAAAATCAATTTCCAGATACTATGCTGCCTTTACAGTAGGCTCACCAAGTCTTGAAGGAAACCTATTGCCCATGACCTGGGTTTTAAGCTGATTCAAAAAGTATCCTGACAGTATCCCAAACACTAAGGGCCAGAATTACAAGGCCCTTGCGCCACTTTTGCGTTACTTTTCCCATGTTCAAAATGTCACAAAGGTGGCGTAAGGAGCTTGATAATCTGCCCCTAAATGTTCTTTTTCCACCTCCTGCATAGAAATCAAGGGATTCGGTGTAACAACAGCGATGTCACCAGTGTATGCTAAAATATTTATGGGCAGGTCATGGAACCACATTGGTTCTATCAAGACATTTGTTTCTAGCCTTCTGATCAGAGGATTGATACATAGGGCAATCAGCAAAGGATAGCAGGGACACCCCTGCCTGGTGCCTATTGAATTCCTGATAACATCAGATTGTCCCACTTCATAACCCCCCATAGATAGTCCCAGGCTACCCTGTCAAATGCCTTCTCCGCATCTAATAGGGCCAGAACCCTGGTTTTTATACAGACAGTTGCTCCTTCAAATAGTGTGATGACACAGCCTATAGGACCTGTTGTTCCCCTCCTTGGTGCAAAGCCATGCTGCCAGGGTGAGAGCACCTTGGTATACACAACCTAGTAGATACGATTTTAGAGTATATCTTTTGAATCACTGTTGATCAGGGTGATCAAACTATATGACCCTGGGCTGCCCAGAGGTTATTCTTTCTTAAGGAATATCTCAATAGTGCAGGCCCACGTATCAGGTATTTGCTGACCATTTTGTGCCGTAAGAAATGTTGTGACCAAATCTTCCTCTAATTCGGAGAAGAATACCTTTTAGAATTCTAGTGGTATTCTATCAACTCCAACAGCTTTACCTGAGGGTAGTTCAAGGAGATCTGCATGGACCTCGTACCTAATAAAAGGGCATCTAAGAAATCCCACTCCTCAGGTGTTATTTTATCACCAGAGACCCTACCTAGATATTCTGTTAGGTGTGCATTGTCCATTGTCCCCTCCACCCAATATTGTGTCTCATAAAAAAACTTGAAACACATACCAAATCCCTATAATGTTAAACCATATACAAATTTAGGTTATATGCATACTGATGCTATCTTTGGGTGAAGTAGAAAAAATTTAAAGCACATGTATTAATGCAAAAATATAGGGATTACATTTAGCAATGTTATGTAGTTTACACTTAATTGTAAATTATTTATTTGAGGATGATATGTTGTATAGTGGGGTTAGTTGCCTAGGTGCAAGAGCTGTCAGGGCAGTGATGTAACCAACAAGGCTTAGAACGTTGGGTGAGGTTTTTGTGTAAAAGTGACAGTTGCCTGCTGTCTACTTTGTTTATGGTCTAACGCTGTTTTTATAGCTTAATAAAGCTTATATTATGCAAATCTGTTTAAGGAAAGAGTTTGTTTTTGATCCTTAGTTAATTTGCTACAGTTTACAAATGCCCACAAAACCAGTTTTTTTCCAAAATAACAGAGTTTTCAGTCTCAACTCAGGTCTTTTTGTTTAAAATTCTAATTCTGTGTCTCTTAAAATTCCCATGATTTCTATTTTTCTCATTATTAGTGGATTGCGCCAGGATACCAGTTGGTGACAGAGAGCTCTATAATTTTTAAAATAAAAACTAGTTACCTAGGGCATTTGTGCTTTGTCTTGAAAGAAGGCCCCTGGTCCTAATGGGATACCCCAGGATTTGTTTCGGGATGATATAAAGATTTGGAGCCCTGTTTTGAGTTTGGCTCTGAATGCTGCTGCACGAGTAGTGGCATCCCCCTCTTGGTCCACAGCTGTGATTGTACCAGTTTTCAGAAGGGGAATAAGGATGATACCCTGTGCTATTAACCAAATCTCACGGACGACGCAGAAGTGAAACTTCTAAGGAGGGTAATCCTTAACAGGCTGATCCAGTGGACCGATGCTATAATGACATTTTTGCCTAGGTCCAATGTGGTTTTAGGCCACGTAGATCGACATCCGATCAATGTTTGAACTTATACTCTATTATCAATAAGTGTACTGTGGTCCAGTTGGAATCCCTCCTCCTGACATTCATGGACCTTATGTCTGCTTCTTAAAGGGTTAAAGGCGTAAAATTGTGGGGCCTGCTGTTAGTATACAGGTGTTCCCGAGCATAGTGGCTCTTTTATGTGCCCTACACTCAGACATCTCGACTTTGGTGCCGTTTTCTAAATGAGCTAACTGCACTTGGGATTTTTCCACCAGTAGGGGTGTTCATCGGGGTGTATTCTTGCACCCTTCCTATTCGCCCACTACATTAATGGTATTGAGCAAGGTTTTCTTTCGGTCCAGGCAGGTTGCCCGAGGATTGGATTGAGATTGCTTCTGGTATTGTTATATGCAGATGATGCAGTTTTCATGGCTCAAACTGCTGTAAGGGGCTGCAGCTAACCTTGAAGAAGTGTATTGCCTTTATGGGGGGTTTGGATTTGGCAGTTAACTTCACTAAATCGTAGGTTATGGTTGTTGGCCATGGTCCACTAGCTCTGGGACCTTTAATGTGTCCAATCATGACATGGCCAAAGTCCAGGCCTTTCCCTTTTTACAGCGTGTTTTTTTGTTGTAAACAAACACTGTAAGGCCATGATTGAGGGGAAAAGATTGTAGCTTGTCAAGGCCACAGTGCAGTGGACAGTTTTGCGCGTAGGTTGGGTTCTTGGTCATCACGTGTTCTGCTTAAAATATACCAGGCGTAATATGTGTCACAGATCCTGTATGGTAGTCAGGTCTGGGGGTACGTGAAGAGTGATAAAATACAGCCCGCTAAAAACCATTTTTTAAGACGGTTGGTGCAGGTTACCCAAAGTACCCTGGCCTTTTCAGTCCATGCTGAGTGTGGAACCAGTTACCTAGCTGATATAGTTTCCCTTAGACCTCTGTTGTATTCTGGACCAGAGAGAGATTCAAATTAAACAGACATATTCTTTCGGACAGTAAGTCCCTTAATCACGCGCTCAGAATCCACTGGATTGCTTATATGAAGGCAGCTTTTTCCACACTAGGGAAGCTGACATGTTCTTAATCCCCACTCACTATCACTCTTAGAACTGAAAGGGGTAAAGGATCTGTTTCTAGAGTGAGCTGTGTTGGCAAGAGAACAGGCAGAGTTGATGAAACCCACAGTGAGAGGACACATGTTCTTGAAAGCAGTCTAGGGTATAGAGCCTTACTAAGTACAGGTACCCAATTTGAAGGACAGATTTGTTCTGTCCGGGTTTAGATTTAGCCTGTTACATCACCTCTTGGCCTCGCCCTGCGGGTGGGCCATCCAGGCTCCATGCTGCCCTGCGACTGTGACAATAGGTCTCCGCAGGACATGTTACACTTTGTAATGTTCAGCCAATACTTTTGTATGCCTAGAAAGCAGTTTATTGTTCCACTGTTCAAGCACTTGAAATGTTATTCCTTGCACTTCGGTACCTGCAGTTGTTCCCCAGCGAACATGTTTTATTTGCTGTCTCTTGTTTTTTTACGATTTGCACTGATGACGGGAAATTCTAGACCCAACTAACCAATGTATTGCTGCTAGTGGGATACCTCTCAAACTTTTTTTGTTACTTTGTCATTAATTTTAATTTTTTGTATTTTATGTAAATGGGTTACTGTTGTGTGACTGTATGTGCTGTGATGTTTGTTCTTTTATGGTTGTTGTTGCAATCAAATAAAGGTTTTATGATATATGATATTATTTTGACCCTATAAAGTTGTTTTAAGTTATTCACTAAAGGCATTTAGTGGTAGTAAAGTTAGGATTCCTAACTTTACTACTGCTAAATGCCTTTTGTGAACACCGAAAGTCATAAAGTTAGGATTTTGTCTCAGTTTAGTAGTAGTAAAGTTAGGAGTCCTAACTTTACTACTACTAAATGCCTTCTGTGAATACCAAAAGTATTAAATTTAGGATTTTATCTCAGATTACTTTTGTGAATCGGCCCCTCAGAATTCAGTTTGTCAGCCCTGGCCACCTCTGCCTTGCAACCTTGAGGGTCAAGAGCTTAAAAGGGTACTTCATTTTCAGTTTGAGGATCTGCATTACAGAGTCCCCAGAGGTGAAAGACCCATTTGATTGCAATTGAGGCAATTGAGGCTCGGTAACTTAAGATATTGATTCACGTTTGTCTCTTCACTTTCCCATGGCCCTTGAACTGCGATTTGGAAGACTCTTAAGGGAAAAGGTAAAGGACAAGCAATCAATGTTGATGTCACTTCTGCACCCTCCGGTCTTTCAGTTAAACAGTTGAAATCGTGCTGGTCCTTATAAGGCAGTTTCTTAGTCAAGTTGTTAAAGGATTTTCCTCCATTATTTGTATAAACGTTTGTGGATTGACACAAAGCATTGAAAGAGAGAAGGCATCAACAATACTTTTATAACTTGTGGAGCCAATGCCAATCCACGATAAGGACCAGGAATCGCAAATTATGGAGAAAGGGTTTTGTTTTAGATTACCAATCGCAAAATATGGTGAAAGGGTTTTATTTTAGATTACCAATCAATCCAGTAAATATTGAAACCAATATTAAGTTCAATAGTTACAGCGATACAGCAGAGAAGCAGAAATATATCAGTAGGTTGAGTCGCAATAAAATGAGATACAGAATAGTGATAGCCACAACAACAAAGAAATAAATTTAAGCAAACAGTTGTTCTATAAAGATACTTTCCTTTGCTCTTTTAAACAAAAGTAAACAATTGGATAATCTAACAAGAGTCTCTATTTAGGGAGTATAGGAGGTGTCACCTTAATCAGCATAAAGCTTCAAACTTGCAAGAATAAGGCAAGCAGAGAGGTCCGTACCCCTCAAAGCCTAAAGGGAATCTCTCGTCTCTAACAGTGTGAACACCAATTATATGTAACAAGAGACTCATAAATGCTCTTATCTCCTTTCATACCACCAGGAATCAACCAAATTGTTACTGGAGTGCATGTGCAACATCACTTTAGTTTCCCATAGCTTTGAACTTGGACTGCGGTACTCATCCTTGAGTATCACTCCGTCCTTGTACACTATGAACAGAAGACCCTTTTTACCATGTATTCTCCACATTCACTGACAAATTCTTCCCTCCAAGACTCTTTATCAGTAGTCTAATGCAAACAATAACCCTTTCTCTAACTAAAGACAATCGTAATAATAACCCTACAGAGAAAGAGAGAATATGCTGGCAGGTAAAAATGCATTTCAACTAAGGCATGTTGTCAGTCTAAGGTAAATTACAAATTAACATGAACTTCAGAAACATGATTATTCATGTGCACGTATAGCTTTAAGAATAAATGAAATACGTGAATGAAAGAATACAGTATTACATTTTTTATTGAACATTAGTGTACACATATATATATGGTTAGTATCTACAATGAATGCATTTCATTAATGCATTTAAGTGCTTCACACATGTTAATGAAGTTAAGACACTCAGGGCCAGATGTACAAAGCCATGTAGCATTGCAGCCACATCAAATAGCAAATTGCAATAGCGATGTAGGAATCCTAAATAGGGATTCCCTATTTGTCATTCCTAACCCGCATGTACATCGCATTTCCTAAATGCGAATTGGGCATTTAGGAAATGCTATTACCATTGACTTGAAGTCAATCTTATCCATGTGTAAAATAAAAAAATGCATTTAAAAATGCATTTTATATTGTGACAGGAAGCACACGTATGACCTTAGGACATATGTGCACTTACATGCACCCAGCGCTTTTCAGGGTGCCTCCAGGACTGCATTAAGGCTACCGGCAACCTTGGGTTTGGTTTTCCTGAATTGCGATTTCCTATGACAAAATAGCAATTTAGGAAATGCAAACCATTTCCAATTTTACACATAGGTGGGAATGCAATGACATTTCCTTTTTGTGATTCCCTAATAGCAATTCCTTCTTTATGAAAGAATCGCTATTAGGAAATCGCAAAATTAGTACATATCATTTTGCATTTTCTAAATGATGATTCCTATGGAATCGGTATTTCAGAAATGGAAAATACCATCATCGTACATCTGGCCCGCAGCGAATATAAGGTCAGATAAGAGTATATAATGGCATCATTGTGAGGTATAAGTGTGGAGCCTAATTTACGCTGATCAACAGTGTACATCCAATTTGATGTTTGCTTCTGCTTTCATAGTTTGCCTGCTGAATTTTAGCCTTTTTAATGATCAAACTGAGAATACTTAACAAAGGAAAAAATATCAGTCAAATTAAATAATTAATGATTGATATTCTTCTCTCTAACGCAGAACAGATAGAGGTTTCTTCCTAGTCGAGCTGTGTGCCACCGCTTAGAAACATGAAGTCCTGGTGCCTCGTTATTTCTCTGTAATAAAGCAGAATTGATTTGTTTGGCTGCAATAAACAGGATTGCCAAGGGACATCGGTTGAGAAGAGCAGCAGCTTTAGAGGCCCAGAGATCTATGGTCTCATTGTAGAAGACTTGGTGATCCCATTTATAAGGGAACCTTCATTCTCTGGTTATTCATTTGAGCACTGCAGCGTGTAGTGTGCTCGCTTCAGTGATTATTCACCCTTGTCCCAGAGATGACCTGCTGGGTTTCATTTGGAATGGCAGTGACCGCTCAGGAAGTTTTACTGAAGTATTAAGGGGAGAAATGACTGGCACAGAAGTGCATAACTTCGGAATACTCACTTTTGCAAAAGTTTTTATTTATTGGGGCTCTACAAAGAAAACCTCAAGATACAAATTGGAAAAATAAAGTAGGAGAAGAAACTATTACATATCACAAGAAAACAAAGAAGAGCAGATAAGTAATTTAAAGTACACTTACATTGTAGGTTCATTATTTGGCGCTCTAGATAAGAAGAAAGTACAAACTGCAAAGTCTTTTCAGTCTGGCAGGATGCTGCATGTTGGAAGCAACACTGCACGGGTACCATGGCGCTAAAACAAGCAAGGAAAATGGTTTCACTGCCTTTAGGTTGGATTGATATCACCTATAATTTGATGGGACTGAGCCCCTCACACACCTGGTGCCATGATGTAATCAATAAGAAGCTGGATCTTCCTTGTTGATTAAGCAAGTTACTTTATTGAATTAAGATGAAAAGTAATAAGTTGTAACGTTAACCCCATCAGGAGCAGCTGTCCTGCTGCTCAGCCCTCACCCAACTGGCATTCATAACACACTTACATTCCACTCATCCAACATTCCACATCTCATGCATACAAGCTGAGCAGCAGGAAGATACAAGATACAACATGCCATTGCAGCTTTTGTGTGTCTAAGCCTCTGGCCTCCTCTTACCAGCACTGACAGGTCATCCTCTCCCAGGTTACAGTGGTACCATATACTCATGCGTGTAGAAAAAGACTTGGGCCCTTGGCCCAAATGCTAAAGTAAAGAACCACACTGACACTAGTGTTATGGGTGGTAACTGGCCACAGAGCACTTGCGCCCGGGCCCTTTTATTAACAGGGTCACCTGACTGATGACACCTGTGTTGGATGGGTGTGGGGTGAGTGTAAGTAGGTCCCCATGGAGGGACTGTTGTATGACATGTCCAGCAGAACACTATGATCCACTCAAAATTTAAGAGCAAAGACAACAAGTCCAAGTTGTGGTAAAAAAAACAAAAGTAAACATGATACAACGTAGTCAGTCAGTCCCTAGATTTGGTCAGCATGGCAGCATGTGGCGCATGGACTGATGAAGCTGGCTGCGACAGGTCATCTCTGCTCACATTCAGACTTTAACATGTGTGAGACAGGACATGGACACTGGTTTAAAGACATCCAAAACCTTCTGGCTGAATGCATCCTTGAGTCATGTCTATTGTTGAACGTTGGTCTCCCCTGCTGATGCTCCAGATGATTTGTAGTTGGCGCCAACAGTTCAAAAACTGGGTGCATCAGTAGCATTGTCAGAGTTCATCTTGAAGCTTGCATTTGTGGTTTTGCTTGACTCCTTGATGATAGTCTTGTCATACTGCAATCTGTTGAAGTCTCTGCTGCAAAGCCTTGCTACCTACTGTAATCTCTCAGTGGGGCACTGCCAAGTCCATCTCTTATGCTTGTGGAGGCCCATTGGATAGGTTGCCACAGAACTGCATGCGGTCTGTGTTGGGGCTGCATGAGTGCCGTGTCTGGACTATTGCAAGACAGCCAAGGACCATCTGCCTAGTCGCTTTTGCAGCTGCAGTGGTAGATGGGCCCTGGTCAAGTTTCTTTCTCACCACTGAGATCAGAATGTAGGCAGGGTGAGCAGGTACTCGTTGGTTGACTGATACTTCAGTGTGTCACTGGTGCTTCAATATTTTGCTATATTTGGTCCTCAAAACACCATGAGTGTCTGCAATAGCCGGTATCAGTACTGGTATTGAGGATCACATGGATAAAACCCACATGAGAAGCTATATGGCAAAGCAGGATTCCCTTTAATTTTTTTTTTTTTATCAAACCAGTTCTCTCACTCACAGGCCTTAGCCAATGACCATTACCTGTTGGGAGGATCTTGCTATATTCATTGGAATGTTTCCCACCATCTTGCCTTTTGCCAAAGTTCATAAAGTTTCCAATAAGCTCTGTTTTTTTTGTATTATAACTCACTTTATACAGCCTGCTTGCATAGTTAACAGCTATCAGACACTCTTTTACTGAGACTCAGCTTGTAACCACTTTTTGATAATTTCGCCTTCTGGACAACAAGACAAAATAGAATAATAAAGCTCTTCTCTCTTTAGTGGGGGCCTGTCCTCCCTCAACGCATATATCTATTCTGAACAATATCAAAATGGGACTGACCTGTAGAAGAGACATGAAGAGGCTGCACTCTTTCTCTTGAAAGGACATCATCCTTAAATGTTTTCATATGATTGTGTGCTACCAGTAGTATGTGGATGGCCCATCCACAATGATAATGTATGTATGAAAAAAAACGAGCACTGTCCTTGCACTCTTTTACAGGTGCACTGCGCTGAGTGGGAACAACTCCCTCCAATTAATCATGTTCCTCCAGGTAATCCACAGTAAATTTTTTTAATCCAAGTAATATTTTCCCTCCTGGTTGCTCTTTAATTCTTAATATTCTTCACCACAACGGAGACAATAGGATGCAAACTGTAGTCTTGATTAGACATTCCAAATACATATTGTATACCTGTATGCCACCAATAGTTATGGAATTATACACCTTGCCCACCTCTTGCCAGAAGGTGAGCAAACCTGGACATTCCATGAACATGTGCACATCATTGGTCTCCTTCTGTCCAAATCTTGCCCGTCTGCACACTCTTAAAGAGTAGAAAGATGTTTTTTCCTTAATGGAGCAGAGGCCATCATAGCATACAACAATTTCAAATATACATGATGAATCTTCTCCATCTCTTAATTAGGCAAGTTGTGGTCCAATATTCCATACTGCGGTTTCATCCTTCCATCTGAAGTTGTTACCATGCTCCAATACCACTTCCTTCTTTTTGGGCGGATATCCTGTGGGCTCTCCTCCATCTGAGAAATCTCTTCACAAAGTATCACATGCTGCTTAACCCACAGAGATATCTGAATGTATATAAACCATGATTGCTCTCAGGGTAGCAGGTTCTCCCTTCACCTACACATCTCTGCAGGTTTTGATCACCTCCCTTTCAACAACTTATCCACAAAACACCCCGGAGTCCCTGGCACATCCCATGTTGGTGCTGACAGGCTATAATATAGGGTTCCCAAAAAGGTTCTTATGTCAAACCACAACTTGGCAGCTGCTTGGGCGAAATTAAGTATGATTCTTTTAGAAAAATGTAGACCAGTTTTTGTTATACCTGACAAAAGGCTATTCTATATTCTCCCTATTGTACTTAAGTCTGGTGTTCTCATCAGTCCTCTACAGTTCTTTAACTGGAAAGCCCAACAGTATAACGGTAGGTCCGTTGCAGCCAAACCCCCTTTAAGACATTTCTTTTGAAGTTTTTTCCAGGTGATCCTGACCCCTCTTGAGCTCCAAATGAAGCTAATATACTGCCCCTCAATCTACTGCAACATTGTTTTGTCAAAGGCTGGGGGTATATTTATTTTAGGTTTTTATAGAGCGCGTAGTCACCCACGAGTATCCCAGCGCTAAACCTCAGGCTCCTAAGGGTTGAAAGTAGGGGAGGTTGACGACTCAGGGGAAGAGTAGGGTTTTAAGGGACTTCCTGAATCGTAAGAGGTTTGGTTCCGCTCTGAGACTCGGGGGGAGCGCGTTCATTTTTTTTGCTGTATTGACTGAGAAGCGGCGGCCACCTGCAAGGGCCTTCTTCACCCTGGGAATCATGATAAGGTTTCCATGTTCTGACCGAAGCGCTCTCGTAGGTCTGCAGGGTGTGATCCAGTTGTTGAGAATTGGGGGGCCTGCGTTGTGCAGTACCTTGTGGGCCAAGCACAGGGCCTTGAAAGTTACTCTCTCCCTAACTGGGAGCCAGTGGAACTTCCTCAGTGCAGGTTTGGCTGATGTTCTGGCTGGAGTATTCGTAAGTAGTCGGGCTGCGGCATTCTGGGTTTTTTGCAATGTTTGGAGAGTGGATTCTGGTGCTCCCAGGTAAATGGCGTTGCTGTAGTCCAGCCTGGATAAAATTAGGCCTTGGATCAGCAGAAGTCGGGACTGGAATGGGAGTAGGGGGAGCACCTTTCTGCATGATCTGAGTAGGCCATAGCAGATGCCGGCCGTTTTTCTTGCCTGTGTTCTGAAGGTGAGATCTGTCTCCAACCACACTCCCAGACTCTTAACTACCGTCTTGGGGGTAGGGGGTTAACCCAAACAGGCGGGCCAGATGTTAGGGGGAAGGTTCATGGTTTTGTGTCCTAGGAGCAGGATCTCCGTTTTTGATCCATTTAATTTTAGGGCTGAGTCACTCATCCAATGATGGACATTGGAGAGGCAGTCACGGAGATTGGAAGGCTCTAGCTTGGGGTGGGAAAGCGTCACCACCAGCTGAGTATCGTCAGCATAGCTGGCGATGGTGACTCCAAATGGTGAGACCAGCTCCTATTGTTGAACAGGAAGGTAAATTTAGGTAAAATCATCATGTTAACCACATTAACTCAGCCATAAATTGTCTGGGGTACGTCTTTCTATCTGGAGTGCAAGCTTTTATACTCTTTAATTTCCATGCTTAAATTAATCTCCACTAAGGCTTCTAAAGTCTTTCACCACATTAATACCTACATATATATTAGCCTCCTTCATCTTTCTTCTTTCCCTTTATTCACTTGGTACCCTGAAAATGACCAACATCTGCAATCTCCATTTGGATTTTCAGGGTATGATTTTTTCGGGTCTGATGTAAATAAAATCAGATCATGTGTGTACAAAGCTAACTTTTTGTGAGCTTGTCAGGACTGCTAAAGGGGGCAATTATAATATTTGCCCTGAGACTTTGGGTACAGGACTCAATATACAAGTTAAACGGGAACAACTGGCATCCTTGTCTTGTTACTTTCTCTTAATATTCACTTAGTCTGATAGACCTTAATTAACTAATATATTTGCGCTTAGAGAGCTATAGAACATATTTTTCACCCTACAGAAAGTATCTCCCAATCCTAGAAGTACTAGTACCACTGCTAGATATGCCCAATTGACTTGGTTGAACGCTTTTGCAACATCTACCGTAATCACTGCTAATGGTGTGTTGTTTGCGGTATTCAGATCTGTTGTTCACAAAAGGGAGTGCCTCAGTGCGTGCAGGTATCTATCAGGCATAAAACCTTTCTGGTCCTCATGGGCCAGCTTCTTAACTACCTTAGCCAATCTTTTCACCATTATTGCAGCAAACATCTTGTAATCACAATTTAACAGTGATTTTGGCCTGTATGACTCACATCTGCTGTGCAGCTTGTTGGGTTTCAAAATCAGATAAATGGTAGCATTCTGCCATGATGTGGGGGCATAACTTCCCCAGAGTGTCAATGGGGCTTCTTGTCTGCAGGTATAACAATAGTGTCAGACTACACTATGGTTGTTTGATGCTCCATGGGTGGTAGTGATTAAGCACTAGACAAGGGATAGCATGATGGAGTTGCTAGCCTTATTGTGAACCTGTATGACAGGTAATAATGACTTGTTGTGATGGTCACAGACATTCGTTCTCGGTTCATTGACAACTTGGAGTGAATGTGGCCAGGTGTTTAAATCCTTTCTTTGCAGAGGCATTTGCATCCTTCCACCTGGATGGTCTGAGTTACACTGGAAAGCGTGGGGCAGAGACTTGGTTCGGGCATGCTTGGAGCTTACTCTTGGTTCTCCAACTGTGCTGTTGCCAGGCCTGTTCTTATTTCACCTTAGTGGCTTGTTGCTTGTGTGTCTAGATCCGTTTCATCAGCAGCTTGAGTGTTCTTGAGTGAGCCTGGCCTGGCCTCTCTTGATCTTAAGTTCTGGGCTTGGTTGGTCAGGTTTCACAGTGTGGACTGGGAGGTCACACTTGCACTTAGTCCTCCTCTTTCTCCTTTGTGCTTTGGCATGCACCTTCTTTTCAATGATTTTGTTGAGACTTCTCGTTGCTAGAGTCTCATCTGCTGGGTGTACCATCTTCTGGACTATGTAGGTAAGACTTCCAATCGCTTAAGTCTATCCTTCTAGGGGCAGCACCATACTCCTTCCTCAGGACTTGCCAACTGGGCCTTTTCATGGTTGGCTGTCTCTGAAGTCCGGTCACTGGCCTCTGGTGTTGGACTCTGGCTTGGTGATGATCAGGGCAGTCACTGATCCAATTTCCATCCTCTCCATTGGTGCTGTGTGGCATCTGGCCATGTGTTGTGTTCCTTCTTCTGATATCTTCTCGGAGCTCTCTTCCCGGGGGTATATGTCTGTGTCTGGCCCTCTGCCTGTAGGGTCGTCCCTCTGCATAAGACTCTGCTTTTCTCGGTTGGTGCGGCATATCGCCACATGTTACATATTCCCTCCTCAGGGACTTTCTTGTAGCTCCTACTCTGTGGTGGTCATTCTTACAGGATCTTCTTCTGTAGGCAGCAGGGAGCTGTGTTTCTGTCTCACTTTTTCTGGGTGGCACAAGACTTGCGTTTTTAGGCATCACTACCATCAGGCATGGTTTGTGGGATGTGGATACATATGCATTGAGGTTTTGGGACATCACAGCATTGTGTGGTTCTGTTCACCTTCTGATAAGGCCTTGATTTTCTTGGATCTTTTCTGCCTGGGTTTGGATACATCTGGCATTCTTGGACAACTGGTGTAGTGTTTCTGAGGTTCTTTGTCTCTTAAGCACTTGGTGGGTTGCATCTCGTAATCTGAGTGCCTTCCTGGTAGGCTTTCATGTGACCGTTGTGCAGAAGTAGAGTCAGCGGTCACTGGCCTGTTACTGTACTCCTTTTTTAAATGTATGTTGTGTTTCATGGTGTATTTGCCTCAGTGAGGTATGTCTGCTTGTAATGTGCAGTGCCTGATTGTGCTCTGCGGAATGACAAGTTATCATTTGGGGATCCTCTCTCATCTTTGCTAGATGGGAATCCTCTCATTGTCTATTGGTACCATGGGAGGTGATGGGCCTTAGAACTCTTTTGTTAGGCCCCATCTCTCCATCTGAGGTCTTTCCCCTAACATGGTTTATGTCCTTGCTGATGAGCTGGAGCAGAGTCCTCTGTGAGAGCTGCAATCTCATAGGTTCTGGCCCGGATGAGTGTCTGCGGTGGATGAGCAGCTCTGAGCACTTACGTCCCTGTATCCTGGACTCTGTCATGGTGCTGCTGCACTTGTTCAGGGCCTTCAGTTGCACTTTGGTTGTCCTGCCAATGTGGTTGTTTCATTACTTCTTAACAGGGCCGTATTTCAATGGAGGCTCCTGATTCTATGCAACCGCCCTCTATATTTTTTACCTTCACTGCTCACCTTTGTTTTGTTTTCAGCTGGTGTGATCCTGTTGTTGAGGGAGCCAGTTGCTATCCCTCTAGGTGGTGCATCAGGCAACCACCTGAGGGTTTGTGACACTCCTTGCACTTGTGTCAGTTTGTTGCCTCAGCCCTGGCAAGCTGGTGCCACTTTAGTCAGGTATGGGAGTACTCACCTCTGAGATGCTCAAATGCAGGTTATTTCTGCTACCAGAGCCCTTTTGTGGCCAGCCATCCTTCCTCTTCTTTCTGCAGAATATGAGTGAGGGTTTACTTTCTTGTGTCAGCGGCATCAGATGGCCAGCAGAGGGTGGGGGTATGCAGCAGGCCTAGTGCAGCCTTTCACCTGTGCTCGCAGTCAATCATGGTATGCACCCACAAGGGTATGCACACTGGTCTCTTCACTTCTGTCACTGCTGCCATGCCTGGATTCTTCAGTCCCTGCTATGGAGGCAGAAGAGCTGCCCATACTACTGCCAGTGCATGGGTGGGGAGAGTGCTGCACTGTGATTCTCTTCCTATGGGGACACCATCAGCTTTGAGGGCAGTGGGGGCACAGTGGGGGCAAGGACATACATGCCAACATTTTGAAAGACGAAAGGGAGAATGTTTTAATAATAACCTGGAGAATGTTTTTCCCCCATTAGCGTCAGTTGTGGCCGGCATCGGGTCTATTGACATGTATGGGACCTGCAAGTTTACTGCTGCAGATATCGGAAATACACATATAAAAATGTTTCCTTATCTGTCAGGAGCACAGAGAACTCGCTATGGCAGACAGAGAGAGCATGAAAAAAATGTTGTGCACTTGCATGCAGGAACAGGTCCCGGGTAGTGCACAATCTGAGTCACTAAAGACCAGTCCCTGCAGTCTGTAGCCCACAGTGTAATTGGGTTTTTGCATGCAGCAATCGGGAGGCAGGAAACTAGCCTTGAAATCGGTAGTGTCCCACCTGAATCAGGAGGGTTGTCATGTATGCAAGGGCTGTGGGCTACAGTCCTCAAAGGAGGCATCAAAGAGGTCTTATGTGGGTTGACTCTTTATTAGTTATCAGCCTTTCATGGAGTGAGGGCACCCAGTAGTGGCAGCCTGCAGGCGTCATTTCCTTTCCCTTCAAAGTTTTGTTCCGAGCGCCTTCTGCTTTGTGACAGCTTGCCAGGTGAGAATTCCTCTCTCTGTCCTCAATGGGCTGGTTGCACTCTAACGCTGCTTGTCCAGTGGATGCACTGCACACAGGCCCCAGGACTTTTTCCTGGGCAGAGTTGGTCTGTGGTAGCTCCCAGTGGCGGCTCCTCCGCTAAGGCGGAGGAGCGTGGCCCCACTGCCTTAAAGTAGGAAAAGAAAGGAAAATGAAAATTATATAACGTAATGTTAGTCTAATTTGATGTTGTCCTCCTGCTGTGGCAGCTTGCATGAGGATGGGGCAAGGTGGGGCTGAAGAGCAGTGGAGGAGGGTACAACCCTCCTAAGTGCACAATGACTGTTTGATCGGCCATCTCGGGCCACCCAAAACAATCATGTGTACATTCCCTGTACTCCATGCAGGCTGCATTACAGCCTGCATGGAGAACATGCCCACCTCTACAGCCCCATGTAACTGCGCTCGGACCAATTCCAACGCTGCATTGCAGCGTTGTGATTTTGGTTAGGGGAGCTTCCTGTTCATGGAAGACAGAGAAGAAGCAGAGACGGGACCCGTCGGGAGGGTAGGTTTTTTAAAATTAGGCCCTGCGCACCCCTTACCCCTCTGGTAACTGACTACCCCCTCAAGCCATGCCAGCCACCACTGGTAGCTCCGCTGGCTCCTGCCTACTCTGGGAAGGGACCTCAGCTGTTGGGGCAACTTCTTATTATATCACTTATGACACCTTTTTCTCCTGCACGAGGGGTGACTCTAAATTCTTCTGCACAGTGTTCCACAGCCACTGGTGTGTCACATAGTTCTCCTGCAGCCATCCTCAACAGCGGAGCGGGACAGACTACAGCATTATATTCTCCTTAGAATCTCCTCCTGGGTCAAGACTTACTTTGTCATCTTCACCCTGCACATTGTGACAGGACATTCTTCATGGCCGAGGTACGCGGCAGGTCGGGTCTTGTCCAACTTGTGATCAATGTAAAGGCATGACCTCTAGGCCCACATGGTAAAGTAAAGAACCACACTCATTCTAGTGGTATGTGGTATGGGTGATAACTGGCCATGAGCACATCTGCCCAGGCCCTTTTATCAACAGGGTTACCTGAGTGGATGGGTGTCAGTGCGGCCCGTAGGGTGGGGCTGTTTCATGAAGTGTCCAGCAGGACACTACAATGCACATTTGCACATTCATCCAGGAGGTAGCTTTGCAGATTATTTGTGGATCATTTAGCATAAAATTCTGTGGTGCGCAATGAGCAGCCCTGGCTTTTAGGAAAAGCAGCTAAATAAATGGACCAAATAAGTGAATAGCTATCCTCTTTTTGCATTTCATTAAGTTTCCACAAGATTAAATAATGCCTGTACTTTTATGTAGTGAAGTACGGTAATTATAATAATATGTTAGAGCAATGTCACTGCACATTCCTACTATTGGCATAAACTTGCAGAAATGCAATAAGGCTTGATTTGATCACAAATTTCCTTGAGATGGACTGCATGACTCACACTAGGCAGGGCAAAGACTGCACAAACATGAGCCAGTGACAAGCCATGCAGTGGTGGTGAGAATAGATGATGTTAGGTGTGTGATTTTTTTTGTCTGTAGTAGAGTAGCTGTATAGTGTTCTTCACTAGGCGTCAGCTACTGCTGCTGCAACATGCACCATGAGGCCGAGCGAGGGACGTCCTGCCACTTGGGGTGGTGTCCAGCCTATAAGTGCACAACTCTGTTTCTTTTATTTCACTGTCTCTGCCACGGCCTATCTCGTAACGCCGAGCTCCCACCTCAGCACTACACCACCCAATCACGTTGGGGCAATGGATGCTTTGGCACAGCTACATCATTAAAAGGTGCACCTGTGTGGAGTGGGGCTGCCGTAGCTGGTCCCTAGGTGGAAACGTTATGTTTTAAAATGAGTCCATATTGGCCAGTATCTCTGAGGCTTTGAATCACTCCCAGATACCGATTCCTAGGGATACTTTTTATTGAAGTTTTCAGACTGAACGACTAGAAGCATCAGTTTTACCCAACATCAACCACTTTCCTATTCCTGTTGGACAGAGGCACCATTCAGTCATTAGATCTGCACATTTCACTGCTTCCCTCTTAGTGCTGGCTGGTTTAGTGACCCAAGTAAGGTGACTGTAGTCTTTTGCATTCCTAATATGGGGTGTGGATATTGATCTACAACGTCAGGTAGTTGCCAGGGGACTTCATAGGAGTGTCAGTCCATTCTACTCTTATAAGAGCTGCATGCACAGAGCAAGGTGGAAAACATGCACAGATGCTAATCAAGGAGGATGCAGCAATTAGTTGATACAAGTAAGCATCAGTATTCATGTATTCATGGTGGTAGCTCAACCAGTGGCACTATATGTATTTTCAGAATTGAGAATAGTCTGTTGATGACCATATTGTGAAACATGATGTAGTGTGACAAAAAGTGTATTTTCTTCACAGGCTTGTTTGCATTTGCATATGTCTCCATGTAAGCCCATATATTTGAGTTTTAACATACTGATTGTATACTCAGTGGCGTATCATGACTGGATATTTGTTTTGCTGTATATCCTCTGTTGCATGATGGCTTTGTTGTGATAGGGAGGTATTTGTCACGCTTTAAGTGGGGTGGTAGTGAAATGTTGTTACTCAGATGGCCTCTACTCAGTCAGGACATCAGAGAAAGTTTTCCATCGACAGATTGTAGTAAGGTAGTCCTGGCTGGTAGATGTAGTTTAAGTAGGTTTATTCAAGTTACACAAAACAGTAGTTGAGCTCTGTAGAGCAGCCCCACCAGGAGCAGCCTGCTAGCTGCTCAGCCCTTCCACC
The DNA here is from genome assembly GCF_964263255.1 of Lissotriton vulgaris. Taxonomy (NCBI): domain Eukaryota; kingdom Metazoa; phylum Chordata; class Amphibia; order Caudata; family Salamandridae; genus Lissotriton; species Lissotriton vulgaris. The sequence goes on from NC_141691.1 coordinate 1,184,937,818, forward strand.
AACTGTCACCACTCATACCCAGTCACTACAACATTCCACTCATGGCCCACACACCAACATTCCACACAGGTCACTTACACTGGCTGAGTAGCTAGGAACAAGATAACCTAGTACATAATAACACAACATGAAGATACTACACAGATCCAAAGACACTCCATCAACAGAAATCTTAAGCTCTGCCTGTCTCCAAATGAGGCAGGCAGACTCAGTGTTTGGTGGATAGGTTACTCCATTGCATTTGTGATTGAGTAACCTGGCCACAAAGCTCTAAATCAGGCCCTCTGTTCTTGTGGAGAATTGACTGGTGATCAGGATTGCTGCATCTTGCTGTCAACCTGGAAAGCATTTAGAGTGTATGGTGAAGCAGAGGCAGGAGCTGTGTTTGAATTAGGAGATGAGGTTTATAGTTTGTTTGAACTTGAAGTATGTAGATGACTGCTCCTGGTGCTTCTTGAGGACAAATAATTGCCATTATTGGACCCTACTGTGAAAGAGAAGCCACAAACGTCAAAAACACCCTTATATACTTGCTTTCTCTTCTGTGTTGTTGACTGGCTTGAGTGTTGAGAGGCTCTTTTGTGTTCAATGGGGCTTGAGTGTATTAGGAAAAAGCAGTGTAGCACTTAAGACTGATGTTTATGTAATGGGATGCTGATTACTTTCTATTAGCTCTCCAAAGAGAGCCAGTTCATTGTAACAAGAAGCTTTGATCTTGGCTCTCACAGATCAAAGGTTTTATGTTAGATGCAGTGCTAGAGGTTAGCAATGATGCCCTTGTTTCACCTTGAACCACTGAAAGAAATCCCATCTGAGTTAGTCCCAATGCGTCCATTTTTCCATTCATTTTTTTAGGTCAAGTCTGGGCAGCACATTCACTGCTCTACTAGGCATGTTGTCTTAAGGTATGGACTTTAACCCCTTCGCTGCTGGCCCGTTTCCGCCGCTGTGCGGTAAACAAATGAACAGGGGCGGGCCATGACGAACCCCAGCCGTCATCAGCACACGAGCACCGTAGTGCATGACGGCTGGGGTTCGTCATCAGCGTACAAGGGGTTAAGCCAACTTTTAGCCCACCTTTTTAATTGGCTCTTGTTACTATCCTTTCTGAATGGTTTCTTTTGATTCATGAATAGGTTTAGTCATCTCTCCTTAGTACCACCTTGTCTGCATTTGTAACCTCCCATGAGGACTGGACTTTTTACTTGTGTTGTTACATCGTCTGTTTTATATACAGTCTGTGAGCACTAGTTTCTTTAATGATTTTCCCCTTATTGCCGGCATGATGTGCCTCCCTGCAAGGGTGCCCGCTTGATTAAATTAATTTAATATGCACGGGCACCGCACTTGATCATGGCACCCCCTTAATTTGATATGCATGCACGCCTCCCTTCACCATGGCGTTTGCTTAATTTAATGTGCACAGGCACCGCGCATGACGTTGTACCACTGCGCCCATTTGATCATTATTGTGTTTTTTTTTATAAATCACCAAACACAGCCCTCCTAGTGCCATGACTAGCGGCAGGCCTGCCGCCAATTTTTTAATTAAATAATATAAAAACCGAGGCCCGCTTTTTTATTTGCCATCACCTGCGCTTTAGCTTTAAACAGCTTAACCTAAAACGTGGGTGCCGTAATTACTTCAAAAGCAAAGAAATAGGGGAAAAAATAGCTTTTTTCTATTTCTGTACTTTTCAAGCAATCGCGGCACTCACAGTTTAACTTAACATTTTTTTTTATCTACAGTGTTTTATATAGCACGAACTTGACCCGAAACAGGTATCAGAGCACTTTACATAGCACCAGTTGCATTACATGATGACGCATTCATTTAAAAAAAAAAATTGTTAGGCACAGTGAAATTAAGTGATTTGCCCAGAATCACAAGATGTTCAGCATCATTGCCAAAACTTGAACCCAGTTCCCTAGATTCGAGGTCAACCGCCCTAGCCGTTAGATCAACTCCTCTCTCCAACATGTTCAAACCATAAGCGCGGGTGCCGCCATTGTAACAAAAGTAAACAAATAGAGAAAAAAGTGTGTGCCGTAGATTTTTTTTTATATTTGCTTACTTTTGTTACAATTGCAACACTCACGCTTACGCTGTAAACATTGCAAGCTAGAAGGGTGGGTGTTGTGATTGCTTACTATTATTTTACTTTTTTAAGCAATTGCAGCACCCACGCTTTATCCTACAAAGTTTACTGCTAAAGCACAAGTGCCACAAAGGTCTCACACTTGCAAGAGCTTGAGGTATTGGATTTGTAATTGAAAACCTATGTGGTATGCACCGCCTGCAGGTTTTCAACATCACATAAATAAAAGGCATTGTCATTTACAATGCCAATACCTTAAAGTTTCACAAATGCAAGACCTGTTGCAATGGAAATGCTTGTTCTTTATGATGGTCCTCCTCCTATTGAGGCTTTGCATGCATATCTGTTCCAGGCAGAGTTGCATTTCCATGAGACTGAGATTTTCACGCAAGTTTTCTGAGTGTGCATAGGCATGGCATGATACTTCATCCCTGTGCTATATGCGTGTGGAGTAATTGTTTATGTTTAGTTTCTAGAAGGAAATATCCTTAGATTCATTCCATTCAGTGATGGTCTATGCATTATTGGGTATTTTAATAACTACTGTCCCTACCATCTGTTTCATCACTATTTGTGCTCAAGGTATTCCTTCATTTTCCCTTTTTGGCACAGCGTCAGGCACCTCTGACCCTAATTGAGACCAAATTGCAAATCTAGTGCTCTTTCACAACGCCCTTGTGTGTCCTGCAACCCTATATCTACGGTCATGTCTAGATAGGTGGCATAGTAATAGTTTTTCAGCCAGGGTTATTCCGAGTAGACTAACCATATAAAATAGGATCAGACACCTGTAATAAATGGAACCCCCTAAGTATTTATTTTGTTTAATGATTGTGGAGGATTGTAGAAGTTATGTGACATGTTTTTGTAAGGATTGGCAACATTAACGTGAGTGGAGACAGTAGACAGTTAGTAAGTACCTATGGTGTGACATTACAGTTACTTTTAGATTAACATAAACTGGCTTCCAGTGTAAGGATTAATTTCTTCCCTGCATATTGCATGCGGGCTCTGCCGCAGAAACCCCCTCCTTTGGTCTCACACAGCCAAACCGTCTCTTGGGCTCCAGGACCCAGCAGCATTCTTGAGCGGTGCCATCTTGTTTTCCTCTAGCGCGATGCAGTACAGAAGATAGTGGAACGAGCTTCCCTGCATGTTTCTCATTGGGAGTAGCCGCATGCAGGTGAAGTTTTCCCCATCATGGCAGCATCAAAGTTGAATTAAGAGAACACATATACGTGTTTTCTCAACTTTATTTCAAACTTATTGTTTACTTTACATTTAGATGTATTGTTTTCTTGTTTAACTTTCCCTAGCCCTATCCAAAATGGCTAAATGTATTCTCCGATGATGCCACGTCCTGTTTTCCGCTGTATAAGTGGAGTTTATTTGCGCTGACGTTGTTTCTGCATCAATGCTGGCTCATTGGACTCTGTGGATTCTCCAGGTCTCTCCAGTTCCTATTGCTGTTCATCAGTTCTTTAGACTTCCTGCTTGGCCTAGTCAGCTAGAATCTTTTTCTGATCTCCAGTTTTTCTCCTTCTTACTGAGTAATTTTCTGAAGCATTGCTTTATTTCTTATTTCCAGTGATGCATCAAGTCCTGCTTCTGGAATTAAGGACCCCTTTCTTCGAACCAAGAAGATTCTCCAAGGGTCGCCCAGAAGACTGGCACTTGACATCCAGTATGAAAAACTGCCTACAGATTGAAAACAAGGAGAGTCCCATTGCCTACTTTTTCTTCCTCCTCTAGCCCATTCCTCTCGAAATCTTGACTAAGAATTGCCTTTACAAAAGGTTTACCAAGAGGCTATGCTTGTGCTTTGTTTGTAAGCATCAGTGTGCACATTGAAACAGAGCAAGGCCCACCTTTCCCAAAAACCTTTCCGGTGAGACTAACTCTGCCCAACTGGGCTAAACTGGAATTATGAACTTTGTGAACGAAATGTCACTGAGTGGCAGTGGCTGCTGCTCAAATGTCACAGACTCTAAGTGTAAAATAGAGTCCAACTCCAGGGTATTAAACATCTCCAACACCTCAGACCGAGCCTGCTCTGTGGTACTGTATACATTCAGACCTGCTTATTATCCTATTTCCCAAGGCTATTCCAAGGTCTTTTCAGCATCGAAGACCCCGACCACCCCATGTTTTGCACTGATGAAAATAGAGAGTGCAAACAAGCCATCATCCCTGCCTCCATATCAGAGAAGGGCTGCATAAGTAAAAATCAGCTATCTCCAAGTGCAGGTGAGCCCCGAAGACCCTTTTTATGGTTAAGCTCCCTCCAATCTTGTGCCAAACTTTGCTTTGGTACTTTTTTTTTTATCTGTGTGGCACATCTGGATTATTTTACTCGATCTGGTTACTCGCATTTAATTTTGAAGTTCGAAGCCTAAACTAAGGATAATCTGCATCCTGATCTGAGTTGTTTTTAACTGCCTATTTGCACGTTTGGGGTTGATATTAGCCTCTTGGTTCCTAATCAGTTTCTAGCATTGTATTAGCACACGTGTGGGGTATTATTAGCCTCTTGGCTCCTAATCTGTTTTTAGCATTGTACTTTTAAAATTGCTAGATTTTACTTACTGCTGTGTCCCCTGCTCCCGCGCTCGTCTCCCACAGAGCCTGCTTTCCGGTCCACCACAGCTGTTGCTGATTGTGTCAAAAAAGCATTCCGGATCCACTTCCGGTGAGGGGCGGACTAGCACTCTAGTTGCTGCCCCTACTCCCGGTCATAAAACTGATGCTGAGACGGACACGCATCGGGTGCGCCACTGGTACGCCAAAGGCGCGAATAAGGCAAGCCATTTTGTGCCCATCTGCGTCCGACCGGGGCCTGGAATCCTGGCCAAAAATTGGTTTACTCCTTGGAAGAACTTAATAAACTCAATAGTTCATATCATAAGCCAGTCTACTCCTATTCTCTAGTATAGAGGCTTTGTTCAGACAATCTGTTAGTGGACAATGGGGAACCAGAGCTGAGTGGTGCTCTGGTTCAGAGGACTATGGAGGCGGGGCCAGACGAGCCTTTTGGCTTAAGGGCTGCTTTGCTAAATACTTGGTCACTTAAAAAACACAACTTTGAAATTTTCAATCTGCTTCAGGAGAAGGAGTGGTACACCACCCTCTACAGTCAACATTGCTGTTTAATGACCTGTTCCACGAAGTGGTCAGTGATCTGTGTTTGAGATGCCAACAGATTCTTGTATTAGGGGATTTCTACTACCACTATGATCTGACACCAAGAGATTGTGTGTCTAGCAGGTTCGGAAAAGCTGTGACCATGTTGGGGCTGCAACAGATTGTAGAGACCCCCACACATGAGAAGGGTCACACTTTAGACCTTATTTGGACTATGTCTCCAGCTATGTTACATATAGAATGAAGACCCTGCAGCTGGACAGATCATTATCTGATCAGCTTTGTGATCCCTGTGGGCAGCCGACCTAACCACCCACCTCCAGTGTGGAGAATGGTACGGAATTAGCGCAAGGTAGAGGATGCCAGGCTGAGGGAAGCATTTAATGAGACAGTACACTCAGGAACACAGTCCGGAGATACGGATTTGGAGTAAGAGAAATTCTCACATCGGATAAGGACAGCCATTGACATTGTGGCTCCTGCTCAGAGGGAAAAGATAACATACAGAACGAAGGGTGCCCCATGGTACACAGAAGAATTAAGGGGGGGAAAAACAGGCCCTCCTTCAATGCGAAAGGCATTGTCGGAAATCACGCAACCCAATTGCCCAGGAGACGTATAACGCAAAACTAGTCCCCTACAAAGCATCAATAATCACTACCAAATCTGCGTATTATGAACTGAAGATTAGGGATGCCACGGACATTCAGAAAGAAACCTTTTATGTACTCAGGGAGTTGAGTCAAAAGAATGAACAGAGGACGGTCACCAATCAGGGTGACTGTGAAAAGATACAGGACTTATTTCTAGGCTAGGTTAAAGACATTATTACGGAAATAGGCAACACTCGTATAAATCCCTGCCCTCTATGAGTGGTGGATTCACCAGATTTTCAGGTCATCTCTCTGTCAGTCTTTCTTGCACACAACTTAAATGGTTTAGCCCATATTGTGGCCAAAGAAAAATCGGGGTCACCGGAAGATCCCTGCCCTCCTTGGGATTTTAAAATGGTTATTCCTGCGGTAGGGCAAGAGGTGCTGTCACTTTTAAATCTGTCTTTGGCAACAGGGAAGGTACCATACAAATTTAAGGAAGCTATGGTGATTCCACTGCTGAAGAAAGCTCGGGCTGACATCAACAATCTGAAAAACCTCCGATCCATCTCCAGGCTTTCGTTTTTGGCTAAAGTAATTCAGCAACATGTGCTTAGAGTTCTTTTGTCCTTCTTGGAAGAACATCAGCTGTTACATGCATGACAAGCAGGATTTAGGGCTCACAAAAGTGCTAGATGAACTGAGGCTTGCAGCTGACAAGAACAACCCCTCAGCAATGATTCTATTCGGCCTCTCAGCCGCATTCGATGCAGTGAACTAGGCACAGCTGTTGGCCTGTATTCGGCGGTTGGGAGTCACCGGGATGGTCCTTCAATGGATGGATGGCCTCCTTCTTGGAGGATTGATCTCAAAAGGTCCTACTAGGGGAATGTACGTCTAGGTATGACGCCCTGCCATGTGGCGTTTCACAGAGCTCCGCGCTGTCCCCCGCTCTCTTCAATATTTACCTTCAGCCATTGGTATAAGCACTGGCAAAACTGGATTGTCAGGTGTTTCATTATGCCGATGGCACCCACTTCATTGTACGAGTTGATAATTTTCCTCAGACACAGCTTAATGTTCAGAACATCCTCTGGTTCACTATGAGCTGGATGACCTTAAATTCACTTAAGGTAAATTCCGATAAGAAAGAGGTGCTTGTTCTTACAACAGGTGCCAACCCCTAGTCCAGTGTCTTCTGACCACAAGAGCTTGGCACCACCCCGACAGCAGTGCCAGCCGTGAAGAGCGTGGGTATAAGGCTAGACATACTAATAATATTTGGAAGCTCAAATATACACCATTGAGTTGGCCTGTTGGCTAGCAGACTATTGATAGCTTGTAAAGAGATCAGATTTCACCTTCTACTCTCTGTATTATGAACAACACCCCATTCATAATTGGCTAGTGATTGCATACTGCATATAGTATGTTTATCTTGGGTGACCAAAGGGGCATCTGCAATTATTAAAATGATGTTATTGCTTTTTTCAGTTTAATTGAGTTTCCAAGTTTGGTGACTTTTTTACAGTATATGTATTTGCATATTCTGATGAATTATTGATGTGTGCTTCTTTTATGTAAAATAGCACACCAGCCTACACAGCCCATTCTTATTGTACCTCTGCTCAGCCTTTGACCTAGACTATGAATATTTGACCACAACACACAAAAGGCCAAATTTCTCTTTCAATCCAAGTACCCACTGTTCATTTTAAGAGTGAAAGAAATTAAGGGCCTGATGTAGGTATCAAATACCGGTCGGAAACGGCCGATTTCGGCCGTTTCCGACCGGTATTTGGCCTACTGAGATGTAGGGGACCTTTTTTTGTCCGATTCGGTATTTTACCGATTCGGTAAAATTACCGAATCGCAAAAATACCGAATCGGTAATTTTACCGATTTTTAAATTTGGGATGTAGGTGGGACTACTTTCTGTCCCACAGGCCCTTCAGATTCGGTATTTTAACACCCAATCCAATTGGGTGTTAAAATACCGAATCCAGGTGTGCATGCACATGTGTGCATGCACACCTATGCCATGTGACAGACAGACATGCCCTTAGGGCATGTCTGTGTGCCACATGGCTCACATGCCTGTTTTGGGGGTGCTAGAGGGTGTCAAAGTGACACCCCCTGCACCCTTGCACAAATCGGTAATTACCGAATCGGTAATTACCGATTCAGTAATGCCCATTGATTCCTATGGGCTTCAAGGCCCATAGGAAGCAATGGGGGATACCGAATCGGTATTTACAGAATCGGTAAATACCGAATCTTACAGATTCGGTATTTACCGAATCTGAAATACCTACATCTCCCCCCCCTCTAATTTACCACTTCATAAATACCGATTCGGTATGATTCGGTATTTATGAAGTGGTAAATGTAGATTTACCTACATCGGGCCCTAAAACTTTTAAACAAATGCATGTATTTTCACCATTCTCAATGGCAGGCAAAGATTTGCATCACCCAAGGCAGTTAATTCATCAAGACATCACCAACACTGTTGATTTCCGAGAACAAGATTGGTGATTCATCCTGTGCTGTGAAAAGTTGACTGGCTAGGGCAGTGGACCAGAGAAGAGGCTTGTTACTGCAGGAGGTGGAGTTGAAGGTCTCATGCTCTTGTAATGGTACCTGGCAAGCCGAAGGACAGGAAGCATGAGATGATGCAAGAGCAGGGCATGGGCTCTAATCGTAGAACATGCCAAGGATGTGGTCTTCAGCGGTCAACAGCTAGCAAGTGATGCCAGACTCACTCTCTGACACACACATACACTTGTTACCATCCTTGTGGTGACTATGTGTGAACACCTGCTTTGTTGGGACTAACCCTTCCCAATGTTTTAAAAACATACCAATAGCTGAAAAAGGTTAAGAAAAAATTCATAATAAAGGATCCTGCTTCAAATGTGCAAATATGTTGTTATTTAATCGCATGCACAGTGCCATCTTTTTGGGGACTTGAACGTGTGTTACCACCTTTGTGGGAACTTGCTCTAGAATTGTCATTTGCTATTGAATACAATAATGAGCACATGGCTAAATATGTATTTTATCAGCAAGACAGGCAAATAACATCATAATCTTTTCATAATTCAATAGCTTAATGTATTATATGGGTACAAAATAGGTGAATTGTGTTAATAAATTGCCAGAAAATAACATATTACAGAAGGAAATGTAAAAGTGTATGTAACTCTTTTCTTAGTGCCCCAAGTCTTAACCCCTCCCATGCTGATGACGAGCTCAGCTCGTCATCAGCCATGGTGCTCGTGTGCTGATGACGAGCTGAGCTCATCATGGCCGTTAGAATGCTCACACGTGGGGATAATTCCCCCGCTGTGCTGAGTGTTCTAAGGAAAAGGGTGTGGCCGTGACGAGTTCAACTCGTCATCAGCACATGAGCACTGTGGCTGATGACGAGCTGAGCTCGTCATCAGCACTGGGGCGCTGTGTGTGCCCCCTCCCCCGCCCCCAGCACAGCGGGAGAATAACCCCTGCAGCCAAAGGGTTAAGAGATAAATGGCAGTGGGTGTAACTCACACAATTTTTTGTAGTGTCATTACACAAAATTACAGCAAAATGACGCAAACATTTGCTGAATTATGCTTGAAGCATATCCCAGCATTTAGCATTTTTTATCAGAGCACAAAATGCACCCTTGCATCCAAAACAGGCCTGAGGATGCATTTTGCGCTAGGACAACAGCTAAGAAAATAGCTCTAAATGCGACAGAACCCAAACAGCAGCAGTAGGCAGCCACTTTTGCTCACTATATTTGCTATTCCAGTGCTTCTGCAGTAGGATTTCTGTGCCAAATTACTCATAAAGAGTCAAATGGTTAAAATACCGTGAACTTACTGCAATTACTACTCTGCGTAATGAAAATTTCAACCAGGTTTAGAGCTAAGGGATTAGCATATGGATACATTAAATGATGGGATTTTTAATATTCACTAGTGTGATGATTTTCATTAATTTCAAAGTAGCTAATAGCCCAAGTCTCCCTAGCATGACATGTAATGTTATTGTTTGCATAGGAATGGTGTGTGATGATAAACACAGAGGTCATATGTGATGATATAAATATCATAGACTCTTCAGTGACACTGTCTAAAACCATGATGAAAGTCCTCACAGAGGTAGTATGTGAAGATAATGATGTTCAAGTACCACAAAGACAGTTTATGAATATAAGAATGTTCAAGTCCTAACAAAAATTGTGTAGGAAAGTAATCTTGTTGAAGTCCCCACAAAAATACTGAGTGATTATTGTGTTATTCAAGTCCCCACAGAGATAGCATGTAGTTATTGGGATGTTTAAGTCCCCACAGCCATAGTGTGTGATAACTGGGATGTTCAGATACCAACAGAGATAGTGTGTGCTAACTGGGATACATTTTGGTTATTAGGATGTTCAAGAACTCATAGAGATGGTGTGTGAAGGTAGGCATGCTCATGTCCCCTCAAGGATAGTGTGTGAAGATAATGTTCAAATAGCTACACAGACAATGTGTGAAGATAATGATGTTCAAGTCTTTACAGTGATAGTGTGTAAAGATAAATGTTTTCAAGTCCTCACAAACATTTTGTGTTATTATAGGGAAGTTCATGTACCCACAGAGATAGTGTATGATTAGTGGGATGTTCAAGTCCCCACAGTAATAGTGTGCAGTTACTTGGATGTTCAAGTCCCCACAGAGATAGTGTGTTATTATAGGGAAGATGAAGTCCCCACAGTGATAGTGTGTGTTTATTGTGCTGTTCAAGTTCAAACAGAGATACTTTATGATGATGGAGATGTTCAAGATCTGACAGAGAGAGTGTGTAAAGGTAAGCATGTTCAAGTCCCCACTTGTGGGACACCCCCGCGCCGCACGGCCACCAGCTGCTGCGTGTGCCCCCAGTGCCTGCCTCTGCCTCAGCGCCGTCCTCGCTGCTGCCTTGAGCGCTCCCCGTTGGTTTTCGCCCGTTTTGTCAGAGATTTGTGCTTGTTCTCTGTCTGTGCCCGAGATCGTGTTTCCACTGTTTTTTTCCCCGTTTTGCCCTGTAATTTTGCCTGCTTTTTCTGTGACGTGTTATCTTCGTTTTTTTACCTCCATTGTGCCTGCCTCCTTCCTGCTTGCCCGCCTACCTCGCCGCTCTCCCTCCCCGCTCCCGCTTCCCGCCACCGCCATTAGCCCCGCCCCTTTTTCTTCTGTACCCTCCCCGCTCCCGCCTCCCAGCTGCTCCGCCCACCCGCGCACTTCGCCTTAAATGGCGACCGTGCGAACGCGCAGCGGTCACGCGCAGCGGTCACGCGCAGCGGTCACGCGCAGCGGGCGCGCCGATTGTGCGCCGAAGGCGCGCCAAAGGTAAGCCCGTCTGCGCCCGTCCGCGACCGGATCGCGACCAGCGCCAGGACCCCTGGCCCACGAAGACCCCGACCAACCCGCCTGACGTACTCCGCCGCCACCCTCAACGCACTCAACACCGGCCGACTCCCAGAATGCCATCAAGCCGCTCCACGAGGTACCCACGGACCTTTCAGCTGCCACACCTGCAAGTTCTCCTGCACCCGGACCAGCCTCGCACCAGCACCCGCCAAGTCGAACACCAGCAGCACCCACCTCAAGTGCATCCTGCTCAACACCCGCTCCGTCCACAGACACGCCATCGAACTCTGGAACCTCCTAGACGCCACAGCCCCTGACGTTGCCTTCCTCACGGAGACCTGGATGAACGCCTCTTCAGCTCCCGACATCGCCATCGCTATCCCAGAGGGCTACAAGATCGTCCGGAGGGACCGAAACGCCAACCAGATGGGAGGAGGCATCGCCATCGTCCACAGGAGCACCATCCGTCTCACGACCAGCACCGACAACACCCTGACCAGCGCCGAACACCTGCACTTCCAGATCCACACCAACCCGAACACCACCCTCAGAGGCACCCTGATCTACCGACCCCCTGGACCACGCACGCAATTCAGCGAGGACATCGCCGACTTCGTCAGCCCACACGCCCTCCCCTCTGCTGACTACATCCTCCTGGGAGACCTCAACTTTCACCTGGAGAACAACAACGACCGCAACACCAGCACCCTGCTCGACAACCTCGCCAACCTGGGACTCAAGCAACTGGTGTCCACCCCCACCCACCTCGCCGGACACACACTCGACGCAGTCTTCTCTTCCAGCACAGACATCGACTTCAGCCACGCCACAGAGCTTCAATGGACGGACCACAGCTGCGTCCACTTCACCTTCAAGAGAACGACGACCCACCACCACCAGAAACAGGCCGCCCGCAGAAGCTGGAACAAGATCACAGCAGACCAGCTCGCCACCTCCCTGAGCCAGCACCCTCCTGCCAGCTCAGCGAACCCCAGCCAGGCCGCAGACAACCTCACGAAGTGGATCAACAACTGCGCGGACGAACTCGCCCCACTGAGGACCCCGCCTAGCAGACCCGGCAGCAAGAAGGCCCCATGGTTCACCGACGAACTCAAGAGCTCCAAGAAGAACTGCCGAGCCCTCGAGAAAGTCTGGAAAAGGGAACCGACACCGGACAACAGGACCTCCTTCAAACTTGCCACCCGGAAACACCACCAGCTGATCCGCGCCGCCAAGAAAACAGCTTTCAAGGACCGGTTGGACAACAACGCACACAACTGCAAGGAACTCTTCAACATCGTGAAAGAGCTTTCCAACCCCAGCGCAGGAAACAACGACATCACCCCATCGCAAGACCTCTGCAACTCCCTCGCTTCATACTTCCACAACAAGATCGCGGACATACACAACAGCTTCAACAACCAACCAACGCACACCATGACCGAACAACCATCCCCCACCACCACCCTCCACGCCTGGACCCCGATCAGCACCGAAGACACCATCCGCACGATGAACTCCATCCACTCCGGATCACCGACCGACCCCTGCCCTCACCACGTCTTCAACAAGGCCGATGCTGTCATCGCACCCCACCTGCGAGACATCATCAACACATCCTTCGACACCGCCACCTTCCCCGAGAGCTGGAAGCACGCCGAACTCAGCGCTCTTCTCAAAAAACCCACAGCGGACCCCACCGAACTCAAGAATTACCGCCCCATCTCGCTCCTCCCGTTTCCAGCCAAAGTCATCGAGAAGACCGTCAACAAGCAGATGGCCGCCTTCCTCGAGACGAACGGATCCCTCGACCCCTCACAGTCCGGCTTCCGAGCCAACCACAGCACCGAGACCGCCCTCATCGCCGCCACCGATGACATCCGAGCCCTGATGGACAATGGAGAAACAGCGGCCCTCATCCTCCTAGACCTCTCCGCGGCATTCGACACGGTCTGCCACCGCACCCTAGTACGGCGCCTCAGCAACATCGGCATCCAGGACAAGGCGCTGGAATGGATCGTCTCCTTCCTCAACGGAAGAACACAGAGAGTCCGCCTACCACCGTACAAGTCAGAGGCCTCCGAAGTCATCTGCGGCGTCCCCCAAGGATCATCTCTGAGCCCCACCCTCTTCAACGTCTACATGAGCCCCCTCGCGGCCATCGTACGCAAACACAACCTCAGCATAATCTCCTACGCCGACGACACCCAGCTGATCCTCTCCCTGACCAACGACCCTGCCGCCGCCAGAGCCAACCTGCACGAAGGGATGAAAGAGGTAGCCGAGTGGATGACGACCAGCCGCCTGAAACTGAACTCGGACAAGACGGAGGTCCTCATCCTGGGCTCCTCACCCTCCGCCTGGGACGACTCCTGGTGGCCTCCCGCCCTGGGCACCGCACCCAAACCGACAGACCATGCACGAAACCTGGGCGTCATCCTGGACTCCTCCCTCTCCATGACCAGGCAGGTCAACAACGTCTCCTCGGCGTGCTTCAACATCCTACGCATGCTAAGGAAGATCTTCTGGTGGATCCCCACCGAGACCAGAAAGACCGTCACCCAGGCCCTCGTCACCAGCAGACTGGACTACGGCAACGCCCTCTACGCCGGTACCACCGCCAAGCTCCAGAAGAGACTCCAGCGGATCCAGAACGCCTCAGCCAGACTCATCCTCGATATCCCACGAACCAGTCACATCTCCGAACATCTGAGAGACCTTCACTGGCTCCCCGTCAACAAAAGAATCACCTTCCGCCTCCTCACCCACGCACACAAAGCCCTACACGACCAAGGCCCGAGCTACCTCAACAGCCGAGTCAACTTCTACGCTCCCAAACGCCACCTCCGATCAGCCAACCACGCCCTCGCCGCCGTCCCCCGCATCCGAAGAGCGACTACAGGAGGAAGGTCCTTCTCCTACCTGGCCGCCAAGACCTGGAACTCCCTCCCGACCGACCTGCGCCTGACCCAAGACCACCTCTCCTTCAGGAAGAAGCTGAAGACCTGGCTGTTCGAGCAGTAGCGGCACCCCCCCCCCCCCCCAGCGCCTTGAGACCCCACGGGTATGTAGCGCGCTTTATAAGTGGCATTGATTGATTGATTGATAAAGATAGTGTATGAAGATAACTTTTCCACACAGATTAGGCCTGGTTCACAAAGGTAAATCTAGACGTATATTTTTTTAGGTTTATATAGTGAGAATTAGACCTGTAGTAATCAGAGTGCTTTTCATGAGCACCAGTTACGTTACAGATGGACACATTCATCTTTTGGTAGGCACTGGGAGATTAAGTAATATGCCCAGAATCACAGGATGCTGAACGTCCCTGCTGGCACTCAAACTCGGTTCCTCAGCTTTGAGGCCGACCGCTCTTGCAATTAGTTGTAAGTTAAACCAAGAGTCTAACTATACTACTTTTCAGTATTCACAAATGTAAGTTACGAGTAGTACCTTTATGATTGCGTATTTTCTGCACTCCAGGCAGAGTTTCCACACTCAGGTAGAATCTCCACACTGGGCAGAATATCTGGACGGGGCAGAGATGCAGATCTCTGCCCGGAGTGCGGAACCTCCACAGTCATAAGCATGCTGCTCGTAACTTACCTTTTTGGATACCAAGAAGTAGTAGAGTTACACTTTTGGTGTAAAATATAGACCAAAAGTCTAACTTTTCCTTCATGAATCGAGCCCATAGTGTGTGAAGCTAATGATGCTCTGACATGCTTAGGCCTACGCATAGTCTGTGATTTTAGTGTTTTTCAAGTCCCTTGTGTGGAGATTATCTTGGGCCAGAACATACATTTATAGTAAGCAAAGATAATGATATTAAAATATCCACAAAAAGAATGTATTATTACAGGCATTTCCAAGCCTCCACATACTGTGATATTATAGCTGTGATAAAGTCTCTATCAACATAGTGAGGGGAGATTATCATGGTCTTATCTACACTCTGATAGTGTGTAAAGATAATGACATTTAAGTCCCCACAGAGATAGTATGTGAATACAGGCATTTTTAAACCTTTGCATATTGTGTGCTTTTAGTGGTGTTCAAGTCTCTGCTGACATAGTGTATGTAGATTATCATGGTCAAGTCCATGCTGTGAATGTCTGTGAAGATAATACTATTCAAGTCCCCACAGAGATAATGTGATATTAAAGTGATGTTCAAGTCCCCACAGAGATAGAGTGTGATTATAGGGATGATCAAGTCCCCACAGAGATAGTGTGTGATTATTGAGATGATCAAGTCACCACAAAGATAGTGTGTGATTATTGGGCTGATTAAGTCCCCAAAGAGATAGTGTGTGATTATTGGGATATTCATGTCCCCACAGTGATAGTATGTGATTATGGGGATGTTGATGTCTGAACAGAGATAGTTTATGATTATGGAGATGTATAAGATCTCACAGAAATAGTGTGTGAATGTAAGCATGTTCAAGTCCCCATAAAGATAGTACATGAAGATAAATTCTCCACACAGATTGGGCTTGATTCACAAAGTTAAAGTCAGATGTATTTTTTTGTTTGTTTCATATAGCGTGAACTCAACCCATAGGTATCAGAGCGCTTTACATGAGCATCAGTTACTTTACAGATGGACACACTGGGAGGCACGGGGAGATTTAGTGATTGCCAAGAATCACAGGATGTTAAGCGTCCCGGCTGAGACTCGAACCTGGTTCCCTAGCTTCGAGGTCGACCGCTGTAGCCATTAGTGGAAAGTTTAACCAAAAGTCTAACCATACAATTTTTCAGTATTCACAAATGAATGTAAGTTACGAGTAGTATCTTTACGACTGCAGATTTTCCTCACTCAAGGTGGAGTTTACACACTCGGGTAGAATCTCCACACTCTGGGCAGAATCTCGCACTAGGGGCAGAGATGCAGATCTCTGCCCGACGGTGGAAACACAACAGTCATAAAGATGCTGCACGTAACTTACCTTTTTGGATACCAAAAAGTAGTAAAGTTACACGTTTGGTCTATAATATAGACCAATATTATGGTGGTCTTGCCGTTCCTGATATTCTGAAGTATTATTGGGCTTCCCAGATGGTCAATATTAATGGCTGGGTCTTCTCTCCCTCGGAGGAACCCGCGTATAGAGTGGACTGCTTGGCATTCGGTGCTAACAGTTATTTGACAGAGCTCTATAGGAAGGGAAGATCGAATTTGCTCCACCCGGTCCACACTAGGACGGTTCTCTAAGCCTGGCAGCGGGCCAACAAGATGACGGGATGGGCTCCTAAACTCACAAACTGAACACCTTTATGGGAGGGTGGACAACTGATGGGACTGACGGGTTTTCATAGCTGGAGTTTAATAGGCAATGACTATCTTGGGGATGTATGGAGGGCAGGGAAGATGATTGACTTCTACGCGCTGCAGGGACAATTCGAACTGGGGAAGGGAGAATATTTGAGGTACTGACAGTTGCACCACGTGCTTCATTGTCACCTGTGTGAGGGTACTCGGCTGCCTGAATATTCACCCCTTGAGGATCATTTGCTCCTGGACCCCATGATAGCTAAGGCCATCTCCCTGACCTATCGTCAATTATTGAACACCCCACACAGTTTAGGCCCCTTGCGAGAGGCTTGGGAGTCCGACATTGGCCTCCTCGAGGACGACGATTGGGCTGTGGAGTTACAGATCCCTCGAGAAATAGCCATAAGAGCGCTGTTTCGGCTTATCCAGTTTTGCATCCTACATCGCTCCTATGCTTCGTGCACTGCCCATGTCTGGATGAGGGGGGTGCGACAATGACACATGTGTTCCTGGCTGTGACGAGGTAGGGTAATTTTTTCATACCTTATGGTCATATCCAGTGATCCAGATGTACTGGGAGAGTGTCACTGAGTAATGACGCATGTAGTGGGGGAGGATGTCCCGCTTGATCCACAGTGGCTTATCCTGGGGGTGTCAGGGGAGGACAGGTGGCCACAATGTGTTAGGACATGGTTGTCCCAGGCTGGGGGAGTGGCGAAGCGCAATGTTGCCTGCGCATGGGAGGTGCACCTCCTACAGTTGCAGCTTGGAAGAAGGAGCTAGGCTTGTGCTGTGGGTTAGAGCTTGTGATCTGCCATAGTCGGGGATGCCCATGGAAAGGAGCGAAGATTCGGGATGCATGGGTTAAATACAGGGGGCTCAGCTAGAGGCCAGGGGGGGTGTACTCTGGGGATGGGGTGTGATTGTTAAGTAGGGTTTCCGGCAAGGGTAATTGTGATATGAATCATCTTTTGGAAATATACGCCACGCTATGTCACTTTTGCACTGCTTGTCTCTTCGATTCTGTACCTTACTCAAGTAACCGTGATGAAGCTTATTTCTGTTTCAATAAAAAGACTGTTTAAAAAAATAGACCAAAAGTCAAACTTTTCCTTTGTGAATGGAGCCCATATGTGTGAAGATAATGATGCTCAGGCATGCTTAATCCTACACATAGTGTGTGATTATAGTGGTTTTCAAGTCCCTTCTGACAGAGTATGGGCATATTATCATGGACAAGTACATACATTGATAGTAAGCAAAGAATGATATTACAATCTCCACAAAAATATTGTATTATTACAGACATTTTCAAGCCTCCACATACTGTGTGATTATAGTGGTAATAAAGTGGTAATAAAGTCTCTACCAACATAGTGAGGGGAGATTGTCATGGTCTTGTCCATATAGCAATTGTGTGTAAAGATAATGACATTCAAGTCCCCATAGAGATAGTGTGTGAAAACAGGCATGTTTCAGCCTCAGCATACTGTGTGATTTTAGTGGAGTCCATGTTTCTGTTGACATAGTGTATGGAGATTATCATGGTCAAGTCCATACAGTGAATGTATGTAAACATAATGGTATTCCAGTCCCCACAGAGATAATGTGTGGTTATGGTGATAGTCAAGTCCCCACAGAGATAGTGTGTGATTATTGGGAATTTAAAGTCTCCACAGTGATAGTGTGCATTTATTGGGATGTTCAAGATCTCAGAGATGGTGTGTTAAGGTAGGCATGTTCAAGTCCCCATTACAATAGTGTGTGAAAATAATTTTCAATCCTCCACATAGCTAGTATGTGAATATAATGATGCTCAAGTCTTCACAGAGTTTGTGTGCGATCATGGATTTGTTCAAGCCTCCACATAGTAAGTGAATATTGTGGTGTTCATGTGTCCCTAACAACACAATATGTGTCATCATCGGCACGACATCACGTTTAGGAACCAAGGTCTAGCACAAACACTGACGCATCACCTCCTATGCACAAAGCATCGTCCCTGAGCGGGAAAGCTCAATGACACTGCACCACCTTAAGGAACTGAAGCATCAACAGCATCTGCGACGCCTCACCTCCTCTGTGCCACACAGCATCTTTGATTTTAGATGCATTCAAGGTATTGTAAGGGGATCTGATTGATTCCTGTATCCAACACATGCTCTTTCGCTGTCAGATGGAACTTTTGGATTTCTACTGGTCGAGTGTGACCAGATAGCCCCTGCCTGAGCTATTGTTTTCCAAGAGCTAGAACTTTATTTAACCTAGAAGAATTCACAACTTGATTGTGTATGTTGGATTTATTTTGTTGTTCTGGTCCTGTTTTACACAGATATATATTGGCTATTTTTCTAAACTAGTGTGGAGGACTTTTGTGGTGATATCAGTGTGTTACTGTGGGTGTGTGCAAAAATACTTTACCTCTAGAGATAAGCCTGACTGCTCTGTGCCAAGCTACAAAGGGGGTAAGCACAGGTTATATTTGGTGTGTAACTTTCTCACCCTGACTAAGAGTGTGTTTCCCTACAGGGTGTATACTGCCATTCCTAACAACCTTCAGCAAGAATCTTGCACCGCTTGCTGGGCACTCAGTCCTGATGTGAGTGCCCAATTTACATGGAGCTTGCCCCCTCATTTGGAGCAAGCCCCTTCCTTCCTGTTTGCTCACACAGAGAAAACATTTCTTAGGTTGGCATGTTTGTATCCGGTGGTACATGACATATCTCCCATCATTCAAACACTTGGTCAAAATAGCTTGGGCCACATGATAGCCTTCACTCTAAGTAAGGAGTGTAGGCTTGATCATTTACATAAACCTGTCCTGGATGATTCAGCTGTCTATGCTCAATTTTCCTTTATTTGATACTCCACCAAAATATAGTACTATTACTTCCCTGTTTAGATTGCATCAAAATGATGTACTTTTCAGCATCCCATGAATTGATTCGGAAGCCACAGAGAATCCAGTAAATAGTAGTCAGACAGCTCTTAACTGTAACACCTTGGCTCTTATTATGAAAAGTCCAAGGGGGGCATAACATTCATGCATTTCGGTGTCACTTTGGTATTACAGTAGGGTCCACAGGAGCATGCATGGCTTCTTCTGGAATATGGTTTACACTTTCTCGGAATGTGCGGCAGCATGACCACAACGTGACCCACTGACTGTGCACCATTGTAGTAGCCAATGCAGATTGAATGCACCACCACAGAAGGTGGTGCACAGACAATGCACACCACAAGGGCCGTCTTGGGAGGGGATTACAGGAATCCAACAGCTCCTTCAGGCATCCCTCTGGAGGTAGCTGCATTAACACAGTATACTGTACTCTGGGCAATCCCTGCACCCTCTTAGAACAGAGAAAAGTGTAGGTGATAAATGAGTTGTGGTTTCAAACTGCAGCTCTGTCTTTCACTCATGCACTCTTTTTGCAAACGTACTTCTAAGTATTGAACAAAGAAATATCATGAAACAAGAAAACAGTGGACAACGCATTGAGAACCAAAATATCGTTAAGGTGTGTAAATATGGAGTAAGTATAGATTTACTATTCTATCTCCACATCTATGCACCTTGAAGATGTATTTATTGTTAAGATACAAATATGTGGAGTTAGATATAAAAGAATCTCTACTTGCCTTTCATTATTTTGAATTTCAATATTTTGAATTAATATTTCTGTACAGCAATATTTGGTCTTCGATATTCAGGGGGCACACCTCTCTTTGCAGAAGGCGTCTATTAGAATTCATGCCTGCCATGAAGCCAGTGCATTTAATTTGTGTAATTGGGCATACCATCTACAGCACTTCTGCTGTCTTTGGCTAGTTTTGTGCTATCCAAATACCATGAGGCAGATTTACAAGCCCTTTGCGCCACCGGTGCATCATGTTGCCTGATGCACTGGTGGCGCAGCCTGCTAAGTAATATTTACAAGACCAGGTAAAGTCACCTTGCGTGACTTAACCTGTGCTTGTAAATATCACCCCTGTTCACACAACACTTTGCGTGTTAGGGGCGTGACATGGGTGTTGCTGTGGGTGTTCCCACACAATACCAATGTCCACTGATGCCTTTCTAGATTTACGAGAAATTGTAAATCTGGAAATGCGTCAGAATGCTCCACCACCCTAGGAATGGCATAGTGAGGTGCAACGAGGAGAATTTTTTTTATTTCTCCGATTTGTTTCCGGTTTCAGTGCATTCTACAGCACACATTCGAAGAGGAAATCACCTCATTTGATTGTTTTTGTACAGAAAGGTGCCCCTTCCTGTACCAAAACAATCTCCGCACTACGCAGGCACCCTTGCACCACAGTGCAAGGGTGCCTGCCTCGGCACATGGCAGCAGCTTGTGCGCCAGCGCAGGGGGAAGCACAGAGATGCAACATATTATTGTAAATATGTCTCATCCCTGTACTTCGAAACTAACGCTGCACGGCGCAGCAAAATGACTTGCGGCACCGCGCTGCATTAGTTTCTTGTAGATCTGTCCCCACATACATATACACAGAGATAAGGGTGCACCACAGTGCACACAGAGACAGTGGCCTCAATTTAGTAATGTTTCAAAGTGACATTTCAATCTCTATTATGGTCGCTTATGGATAGACACCTTACACTGAAAACAATGTGGCTCAAGCCTTTCCTTCTCAAAGCAAAAGCTCCACACCTACCATTATTCCAGACCTCAAAGAGCTGGGTGCGCTCTATCCTCATTTCAACATGCTCAGCAATAAATTTCATTTTGGAGGAAATTTTTTTTTTGCGATCAAATGATCAAGATACAAACTTGGTCCTAGCAAGAATAAGAGTAATTTGCAAGTGTCTTGAATTTCAAAGAGCACTAGCAATCTGAATATGGCTCATCTCAAACTACTGTAGTATAACGAAAACTAAATTGTGTAGGCATCTGCATCAATGAATACATATATTCTCATACTATGCCATAACACCTCATTCTTGAGTATACTAAATCATGTTACAAGTACACTCCTATAACTCAAGCTTGATGCATTCGGTATACTTCATTGTACAACCAACATGCTACTCTGTGCTCTGAAAAGGGCACCCCGATCATGATATAAATCAGAGTGGTTCATGACCACAACATGGATATGAAGCCCTATTTGAATGCTACAATATAAAACTTGGGCTATGATTTCCTGCATACGTAATAATGACTTGTTTTTTGGTGGCAATCCTGCTTAAGGGCATGATATGAGTTTGGCAGATGGCATAATATCCGTTGGGATGGTGGATGACATTTTCTCCACCATCCAAGGGGTACTCTGCCCTTCAAATTTAGAGATGACCGCTAGCCCTGTGGAATGTCTGTCAAATTTAAAAATGACTGCACACCATGTAGTCATCTCTGTACATTGGAGGGTACAGTCACCACAGCCTTTCCTTTCAATCTACTAGAGGTTTGGTGTATAGCCGCTGTTGGTTTTGACAGCCATATACCAAACTTCAGACTATTTTTGTATTGCAAAAACAAGCTCTCAAAGTGGTAGTTTGTTCTTGAAAAACAAAAATTAATAACTCCCACACCCTGGAAATGTTCTCCTAAATAGGGTGAGTGGTGTAATGTTCGTCCTCTGGCGGCCCCTACCCTGTCGGACACTTGGAGCAAGTATTTCATCAACAGAGTTAATAGGGGATCCATCTGGTGGCCAGATACTTTGCCATAAACATGATAGATATCCTATCCGTCCAATTACAGGTGCATTATATCCTTATGCACTTGTAATATGGCCAATGGGATATCAGTCACATGTGTGATGGAGTACCTGTTCACCAAACTCTAAATCAGGCCCTTTTTTATAAATGGTTAATGTGGGCATAGCTAATATTATGGCTGTGCTTGTAGTTTTTTACGGTGTATAGGTTTAATTAGAGTGGTGTAGAGAAAGCCAAAAAGCTTAAATAAATATACAGCCTGTTACTTCAAAATGTCTGTGCTAGATAAGTGTGGGAATAGAAGATAGCATGCTTTTGATGCACAGAATGCCAAAGCATGCAGTTCCAGGTTTTCATAGTGAAAGAACACATATTATGCAAAACTGTCATTTACTTGTTTAAACCCAGCCTTATACACTTTGGATATGGTTTAATGACTGATATGGAAATGTTAAGAGGCAGTGCAGGGAATGGTGTGCTCATATGATTTACATTTGTACAAAAATGAGGTAACAAATAGGCATCAAATAAAAAAAAGATCCAAAAATGAGACTAAATGGCAAACAGGCAGGCACATTTTAATTTTTTCCACATGCTCCTGGATTTTTGACTGATTTTTTTAACATAGTATTTTATGGTTACCTCAATCTCATCAGAGACAATGGTCATCAAAACCCCTTTAGTCTCTGAGCTGTGCCCTCAAATCAGAAGGGCAGTCCCAAAGTGTTTTTGTTTGTCGGGTCCTGCTGTTCAATGTCATTTACCCACTCACACCACACCTTCTAATTAACTTTCAAAGGTGTCAAAATAGCAACTAGTAGCCTGCTTTGTGTTTCAATTGCTCACTTTAAGCATACTTGCTTGATATCTGGAATTTACGGTTTGTCAGCATACACCCTCACATAAGAAGGATTAATTGACAGACATATACATAAATGTTTACTCTTGATTAAAAAAAGTCAAAAAAGCAAAACATGCTTTCCTTATAAGAATAAATGTGCTTTCGAATTTGAAATTCCCCGTAACTGGATGACATTTCTGTAAATTGGTTGGATATAAATGCAGAAAATGCCCCTAGCGTAAACCAGTAAGAAATTATTTTAAAAGCAAAACACAACAGTACACAAAGCTTAGTTACTGATGTGCACAAGTTTCAATAGGTTGTTTGATTACACAAGCACTTTAGTGATGTGGCCCATATTGTAGAAAAGTATTTGTGTAAAGAAAGACAAGTTTTACTAACAAGCATGTCAGACTGAGACATAAAATAGGTCCTGGCACCAAAATAAGAGTAGCCCCCATTAGTGAGTCATGGCAATGGAAGCGGAAGGGTCCTGATTAATTTTGTTAGACTCATTAATAGTTTCCTTTTTTCCAAATGCATTTTACACCAATGCAAGTCATCAGGAAAGTACAGTTGTCCTGTTAATTAAACACACTAAGTATTATTTAGTATTGACATTTGTACTTGAATCATAGGTACTTCCAGTACACATTTCTTTCAGTACACATACATTTCTAGACAGGCCTGCTCTCTCCTGGAACACAGGGCAAGTAAAACACCCTACATGGCATAATGTCAACATTTTGAAGTAAGAAAGAAGGACACATAAAGAAAAAAAAGAGGAATTTATTTTTACTTGCATTGATTTGAACACAATTTTATGGAGGAGACAGCAAAAATAAATCTGTATGTAATTTACAAAATTGTGAGTAACCCTGCTGAGACAGGTGTGTTGGGATCGTTTGACTTGGGTAGAAATGGAAGTGCATGCAAAGATTCTTCAAGTGCAAAAACACTTTGGCAATGGGCCATACATGCATAGGGGTACTATCTAGCACTGTAAGTGGGCTAAAAAAGTTTGAAAGGGTACAATAAAAAAAGCATGGGCAAAGAGGTGTACCTAGGAATATTGTATTAGAGACGCCTCCTTAGTAATACAAAACACCTTGAGTATATGAATATAATACCTTTATCACAATCATTTTCATGGAGAGAAATGCAAGTACTCCAGTTGCTGTGCTTACAACACCCTCCAAAAAAAAAAAGAATAACCGTGGGGAGCCATGGGCAATGGCCAATGCGTCAAGGGAGCCGCGGGTCGAAAAAGTTTGGGAACCACTGATTTACACTGATAACAAATTACTTGGAGTGTAGGCCTAAAGGGTTACTGCTGAAGACCTTTACAGAAGAAACTGACCTGTAAGTTTTCTTGATTACTGGTGATGGTGAGTCCTATGGAATGTGTTATAGTGTAACAGTACATAGTGGTGTATTTGATTGGAAGATTAAGATATATTTTGAGTACGAGCTACGGCCTGTGCAATTTGCTCACATTAGCTAAAATTTTCAATGTCCTGATGAAAGATGGGTGTTGAGGGTGGGTTTCTTGTTGAAGTTTGCTACATCGTTTCAAATTGTTGATGAGTATGCTGCACTCTATTGATTTTTGATAAAACGAAGAAACTGCATAGTGCTCTAGTTAAATACATACATATCTTTGCCAGTGTAAAAACTTTGCTATGTCATGTACAATGCAAAATTAGCAAAGTATATGTTAGAAGAATCTCAGCAAGCATTACTTGCCAAGGATGAGTGATTTTTTTAACCCAACCGGACCTGACAAAGTAGCAAATTATCAGAATAGCATTATATGTACAGGATAGGGAGACCCATTTCCAAAAGGATTTTCAAAGTAGATCTCAAACTATTCACTCAGCAAGCTCTGAAAAGCAGATGAACACACCATCCAATGAGACAAGTTTGTCTCTATGCGCTTGAAAACTGATAGTTCCATTGTATCGAACATTGTTGGCATGCTCATTAATTTATTAGGTAATATTCCCTTGAAGCTATCGTAGAATATAATTCACAAAAGACTAACCTGGATAATCTTTTAGCTTGTGGATGTAACCTATATGGATGTAGAACAATCCCCCATTTATGAAGGTGCAGTTAAATAGTAACAAGATCAAAAAAGGTTGTCTATGCCGTTCCTCTTATGGTGGAGTCACAAAAATAGCAAAGGCTGCTTCCCCCTACGTTCCTTTGAGTTCATAGTGGGAAATCCATGTGTTAGATTGTAATGCCCTCACACACCCTTTCAGGTGTCATGCTTCATGATATGGGCTGCTTCTGGTTGGGTCGGCGGTGCAATACCCAACGGGCTCACCTCAAAGAGGGGCACTTTACCGGAGATCTCTTTCCAACAGCCATAAGGTGAAGTGCGGGTGTGGGGCCAGAACTGTGTAAATGTGTAGTGGTGAGTTTAAAATAGGATTGGGAGTAACTGGCATGACTTTTTTATTCTGGGGGGTCTCCTATCCTTGTTAAAAACAGTGAACAAGGCACTCATCTGAGTGTTATGTCTCTATGTGGATCGTCCTTTGTTAAAGATTGTTGGTCAACATGTTTATCACTTCTAGTAGACTATACTAGCGATTCTTCAGGACCGGGTAAAAGAACTATCTACACTAAATATTACTGCTATGAGAATTACTAACCCTGGGCGAAGAACTACGCTCCGTTTGCGGAGTTTGCGGAGTTTTGGCAACTCCGCGTTCCGCGGAGTTCGCGTAGCTGCCGATAACTCCGCTATCCGGTGCGGAGCGTAGTTGTCGCGCGCTAAATAACATTGTCGCGCGCTAAATAACATTATCGCGTGCGCGGCAATGGCTTACCTTGGTTCTGCGTTCGCTTTTTCCCGGTCGCGTCTGCCACCATGTTTGTAAACCCTTCCGTGCAGCTGTGCGAACGCGATAACGTCATTGGAAGCGCGATAAAGCCATAAGGACGCGCAAGTATGTTTGTTGGTAAGATCGAGTTGCCGAACACGCAGAACCTGCAATTTTGCACAGAATAACTCGCGAGCATGTTAAAAGTTAAACCATAATAATAAATTACCATTTTGGTTAGCAAACAAGTGAAAAACCCCTCAAAGTTGTACCTTTGGATGTATTTTTTGGGGGGAAGGAGTCCTCTTTCTGTTTCTACTCTATTTTTGAATATTAAGGAGGAAGGGCTCTGGAGTTTACAACTTCCTGTCCACCAGGCTCCTCCCAGTGCTTTGTCCATGAGGTGGTCACTTTCATTTGGATTTTGAGCTGGCAGGATCACTTTCTGTGTGTGTTGGCTGCATTACTGCTTTTTTTGAATCTTACTGAGGACTTTTGGATTTTGAATTCTCTTTTTCAAGTAAGTTCAGTAATGTATGAGTGAGTATGATGTTGTAGACTTGTGTTTGTTTGATTTAAAATTTTTTAACTACAGTATTCATTCCTTGATTTAAATTATTGATGGGTGCCTACTTTTATGAGGTCCCAACTTGTATTTCTTTTTAAATTTCATCCAGGCTACATAGAGGGATACCCATGGGTAAAATCATAATTCTGTGTTTAAATTTTTATTCAAGTTTGTAAACAAACATCATGGCTGGCATTGGATTATGGTCATCATTATGCAATAGCAATGTCTGCTGTGGAATTTCTGTTTGTGTAATGAAAAAGTTTTTTATTTTTTTAAGCCAATAGCTGACCCTAGTACTCCATGTAGTTAGTGTGTAGGCATGTTTGAGTTCATTGTAATAACTTTCTGTGGTTGGCCTGGCCATGTGTTGTTGGCGGCCATTTTATGTTTCCCAGCCACTTTGGTCTTGCCATAGGCCTCCAAACTTGTGGCCTACTCTTCCAGTAGGCCAGAGGTACTAGTCATAGGGTCATGAAAGGTAATCAACTGTTTTTCTGGTGTACCTCTAATTAGGAAATCATGGATGGACTGGTTTGATTTAGAAAATCTTATGTTTATGTGTGGGGTATGTCAGGTTTCGGGTGTCTGTCAATTTCTGCCATTAGGTAACCCTAGGAATACAGCTCGGGTAGGTTTGGTAACGTCGCACCGTGTGAGAACGCGACCTTACCTTTTTTGTCTTGTTCGCGCGCTCAATGTACTGGCTCGGGAACGCGATAACGACTTTTTACTCGATTCGCGTTGCCGAACACGCCGATTTTGCATTCTCGCGAACAATATGTCCCGAGTTGCATAAAAGTTCCTCGAAAATGTTTAATGTGTCCCCTGTGCTACCAAAAAGTCCTCATTTTTGTTATTTGGTTGTAGTTTTGTCTTCCTGGAGCATGGGCCACTCCCAGTTCCTTTCTGTCCTCTATGTAATGATTTCTTGTTTATGGTTGGGGTGACCAATTTGGGGGGTGGTGTCTGGTGTGTCCATTTTGTGAAGCTAAGCATTGTCCCTTTGGCATAGGCATTTATTGTCTGTCCTCTCTTTCTTTTCATGTAGTGGTGAGGGCCATTTTGTGTGTACTTACTTCCTTTGTGATGATTCTGCTATGTTGTTGTTGGTGGGCAGGCCATGTGGTGGCGGCCATTTTGTGTATGCTTCCTTTGTGACTGATTTTGCCATGTGGTGGAGGCCATTTTGGGTGCATCCCCTTTCCATGTTGTTTTTGGGTGTCCCTGTCCTCCTGGCCCTATGGAGGCGGCCATTTTCTGTGTCCTTCCCTGGTTCTCTTCTTTTGCCATAGCCATCCAAGGCTTTTGTAGGTACTACCACTCACAGCCATAGGTGCATTCAAGTTAATCAACTATTTTTGTGGAGTAACTTTAATTACACCGTGTATGGCTTTGGATTGCTTCACATTTTTTGTAATGGTGGTACTTTTAGTTTTTGGTTGCTTGTGTGTAGCTAATATGGCACTCCCTGCCAGTAGGTAACCCTAGGAATACTGTTCGCGTACTTTTGGTAACGTCGCACCGTGTGAGAACGCGACCTCACCTTTTTTGTCTTGTTCGCGCGCTCAATGTACTTGCTCGGGAACGCGATAACGACTTTTTACTCGATTCGCGTTGCCGAACACGCCGATTTTGCATTCTCGCGAACAATATGTCCCGAGTTGCATAAAAGTTCCTCGAAAATGTTTAATGTGTCCCCTGTGCTACCAAAAAGTCCTCATTTTTGTTATTTGGTTGTAGTTTTGTCTTCCTGGAGCATGGGCCACTCCCAGTTCCTTTCTGTCCTCTATGTAATGATTTCTTGTTTATGGTTGGGGTGACCAATTTGGGGGGTGGTGTCTAGTGTGTCCATTTTGTGAAGCTAAGCATTGTCCCTTTGGCATAGGCATTTATTGTCTGTCCTCTCTTTCTTTTCATGTAGTGGTGAGGGCCATTTTGTGTGTACTTACTTCCTTTGTGATGATTCTGCTATGTTGTTGTTGGTGGGCAGGCCATGTGGTGGCGGCCATTTTGTGTATGCTTCCTTTGTGACTGATTTTGCCATGTGGTGGAGGCCATTTTGGGTGCATCCCCTTTCCATGTTGTTTTTGGGTGTCCCTGTCCTCCTGGCCCTATGGAGGCGGCCATTTTCTGTGTCCTTCCCTGGTTCTCTTCTTTTGCCATAGCCATCCAAGACTTTTGTAGGTACTACCACTCACAGCCATAGGTGCATTCAAGTTAATCAACTATTTTTGTGGAGTAACTTTAATTACACCGTGTATGGCTTTGGATTGCTTCACATTTTTTGTAATGGTGGTACTTTTAGTTTTTGGTTGCTTGTGTGTAGCTAATATGGCACTCCCTGCCAGTAGGTAACCCTAGGAATACTGTTCGCGTACTTTTGGTAACGTCGCACCGTGTGAGAACGCGACCTCACCTTTTTTGTCTTGTTCGCGCGCTCAATGTACTTGCTCGGGAACGCGATAACGACTTTTTACTCGATTCGCGTTGCCGAACACGCCGATTTTGCATTCTCGCGAACAATATGTCCCGAGTTGCATAAAAGTTCCTAGAAAATGTTTAATGTGTCCCCTGTGCTACCAAAAAGTCCTCATTTTTGTGTTATTTGGTTGTAGTTTTGTCTTCCTGGAGCATGGGCCACTCCCAGTTCCTTTCTGTCCTCTATGTAATGATTTCTTGTTTATGGTTGGGGTGACCAATTTGGGGGGTGGTGTCTGGTGTGTCCATTTTGTGAAGCTAAGCATTGTCCCTTTGGCATAGGCATTTATTGTCTGTCCTCTCTTTCTTTTCATGTAGTGGTGAGGGCCATTTTGTGTGTACTTACTTCCTTTGTGATGATTCTGCTATGTTGTTGTTGGTGGGCAGGCCATGTGGTGGCGGCCATTTTGTGTATGCTTCCTTTGTGACTGATTTTGCCATGTGGTGGAGGCCATTTTGGGTGCATCCCCTTTCCATGTTGTTTTTGGGTGTCCCTGTCCTCCTGGCCCTATGGAGGCGGCCATTTTCTGTGTCCTTCCCTGGTTCTCTTCTTTTGCCATAGCCATCCAAGGCTTTTGTAGGTACTACCACTCACAGCCATAGGTGCATTCAAGTTAATCAACTATTTTTGTGGAGTAACTTTAATTACACCGTGTATGGCTTTGGATTGCTTCACATTTTTTGTAATGGTGGTACTTTTAGTTTTTGGTTGCTTGTGTGTAGCTAATATGGCACTCCCTGCCAGTAGGTAACCCTAGGAATACTGTTCGCGTACTTTTGGTAACGTCGCACCGTGTGAGAACGCGACCTCACCTTTTTTGTCTTGTTCGCGCGCTCAATGTACTTGCTCGGGAACGCGATAACGACTTTTTACTCGATTCGCGTTGCCGAACACGCCAATTTTGCATTCTCGCGAACAATATGTCCCGAGTTGCATAAAAGTTCCTCGAAAATGTTTAATGTGTCCCCTGTGCTACCAAAAAGTCCTCATTTTTGTGTTATTTGGTTGTAGTTTTGTCTTCCTGGACAGGCCATGTGGTGGCGGCCATTTTGTAGGTACTTCCTTTGTGCATTTATCATTGGCCTCCCTGCTTTTGGTCTGATCTGATAGTAGGACAGAGTCCCAGAGGTGGTAGTTAGTTACTAGTTAGCGGGGCTGCTTTATGTAGCTGTTTCTATTTGGTCTATTTAATTACCATCATTACGGCATGTGTGTATGCCATTGCATTTCCAAGTTGGTTGTCTGGGCAGGGGGGTAGCTAACTTTTTTGTGTGTGTAATAATTTTATGACTTGTATGTGTTTTTGCAGTGAAGTTTTACAAACTCTTAGCCATGGGGTATTTTGATTTTCCTTGCATTAACCTGTCATGACTCATGTGTAGCAGGCATCCTCCTTTTTCTGTCCATATTGGTATGATAGGCCTGCTTGACTTTATTATTGGTTATTTCTGGACTTCATGTGGCTGGGAGCTGTGGTGCTCGTAGTATTAGTCTTCTTTTTTGTGTTTTATACATTGCCCTGTGTGTCTTTCAATTGTTCATGTGTTGGCTTACTGCTTGTTTGACTGACGTTTTCTGTCTTCTTTGCTTGTAGGTGCACAGAAAAAGACTGAGGAGGTGCTGGCTGTTTTCATCCATCGCCCGTTCAACTGCCAGACGGACGTCCTTCAATTGTACGCCACGTGTGGTGTGTGACTCATCTGACCACACATCTCTGCAATTTGTGCTACTGAGTGCTGCTGTGTGCTGCTGACATCAGAAGAAGATGGGTCCTAAGAGAGCAGGTACCAGGTCCTCCACCACCAAGAAAGTTGCTGAGAAGAAGGTACAGAAGAAGGAAGTGTCACTTAAGGCTGGTATGGACCCCCAAACCTTTTTTGGGCCCCCAAAACGTACGCCTGCAGCAGCGGTGTCCGTGGTGCAAGCTGGAGCCAGCACATCCGCATTAGCGGGGGCAAGCCACCAACCCAGGGCCAAGCACATGAGGGTCGAAGAGGTAGCCGGCCTAGTGTTACAAAGCAGTGATACTGAGCCTGAACTTAACTTATCGCTGTCTCATAGTAGCACACAATCCACGCAAGATGAAAGTGCTGAACAACCGCCGCCAGCAGTAGATGTTCAACAACCACAACCACCGCCCGCAATAGTTGTTCAACAACAACAACCAAATCCCACAATAGTAGTTGTTGAAGAACCACAGCACGCTATAGTACTTCCTCAAGAACAACAACCACCGTCTCCGCACGCAATAGTGGAAGTTGTTCCTCCCGATGTCGGGGCAGTTCAGGAAGTAGAGCCTCATTCCGAGCAAGAAGAAGAGGAAGCCACTTCTGGAGGTGATCTACTGTCTTTAAATTTACGAAAGGAAAGGAGGGTTAGTGGCAGTGCATCGAGTTCTTCGCATAGCATCCCTTCAGATGACCTTGATAAGGATTGGCACCCACAACGAAGAACTGAGCATTCAAAGGAGAGGCATCAAAAGACCAGGCTGGGAAAAAGGAAGGATCCGTCAAGGCTTGAACTTCCGGAGTTCGATGTAGGTGAACAGGATACTGATGGTGATAAAGACGGGTCTGACACTGACAATGTCATCATCACAAGCGTTATTCCTGGTGCAGAGGATGTAGAGACCAGCATTTTCACCCTATCCAGAAGGGCTGCGATTAGTGATGAGCAGATAGCACGTGTAACTCCTACACACTCAGCGCCCAAAGTAACACCAGCTCCCATTTTTGCATCAGCGAAGGCCCGGCAGCGTGCGACATCCAGCGCAAGCGCCACCTCAACAGAAGGAGGTAGTGGCAGTACTAGTACTGAACTGTTACATAGGGAAATTCAACAAAAAGGCTCCAGTTCATCCGGGATTGGAAGTGGGTCCTCCTCTTCCAATGGCAGGAGACAAAAGTTTAGCTCCCCAGTCTGGGATTTTTTTTACGGTTCACCCACATCAGGAGAACATTGCTATATGCACCATTTGTCACACCAATGTTAGTCGTGGTAAGATTGGTACAAACTATGGTACTGGAGGCCCAACGACCCATATGAAAAAAACACACACAATTGTATGGGAGAACCACCTTGCAAGCTTACAAAAAGATGTAAGCACTGGTGTTGGTGGGGAGGATACAGTACTACAAGGTCCACTCATGGAAGACGAGGGAGACGATGACCTTCTATCTGGGAGTGGTACACAAATGAGCCCTGTCGCCAGCACTGGAGTGGTGCAGTCCAAATCCTCAGCATCAGCAACTTCTCAGTGGCACCAGAGTCAGCCGGAGACACCAAGGGCAAGGAGTGAAAAGTCTGCGTTGAAAGGTGGTCCGTCTAGCAGAACAGACAGAATTACCAAGCAGCTTACCATTACTGGCATGTTTAGGCAGGAGGGAAAGTACGAGCGGAACCACCCAACAGCACGTTTGTACAATGCGAAACTTGCAAAAATGTTGGCACTGGACCTTCTCCCATTTTCATTTGTTGAGGCAGTGGGATTTCGGCAATTAGTGGCAACACTCGCCCCAAAATGGGACGTTCCCAGTCGCTACTATTTTGCAAGAGTTGCTATTCCAGCACTACACCACGACGTGCTGGGATTGATTGGGAAAGCCTTACAACAGAGTGTTGTCCATTGTATCCACCTGACAACCGACATGTGGAGCAGTCGCGAAGCCACAGCAGATTACATGTGCATCACCGCACACTGGATCTCTTTTGCAGGTGTGAAAGACAAGTTAACATCAGGCCTTCTTGACGTTGCTGGGATTTTCAATGACACTCGCAAACATGCAACTGTAGCCATGTTTGGTATGGAGAAAAATCATACTGCTGACAACATTTTGTCTGACTTGAACAGCAAGGTCTTTGAATGGCTGAAACCAAGAGGCCTTAAGATTGGTTTTGTTGCCACCGACAATGGCAGTAATGTAGTGAGGGCAATGAAAGATGGACAGTATTTCAGGGTACCCTGTTTGGCACACTGCATTAACTTAGTCGTGCAAGACTTTCTGAAAAATGAACTCCAAGTCAGCACCATACTGACCATCTGCAGAAGAATATGCACGCATTTTAACCATTCTTTCAAAGCGCGGAAGCTGCTACGCGTCATCAGCGGGAGCATAATTTGCCAGTCAAAGCACTGATCCAGGAGGTCCCAACACGTTGGAACTCGACTTATTTCATGCTTGAGCGTCTCTTTGAGCAGTACATACCACTGAATGCTTATGTAATGTCAAGAAGATTAGTGGATCCTACTGTTAATCTTAAAAGCCTGACCGTTGAGATGTGGCAGTGGGACATCATTAAATGCTTGACAGAGATGCTACAACCTTTTGAGGTGTTCACACGTGCAGTTAGCAGGGAGGACTGTACTATGGGCCAAGCCATCCCATTGTTGTACATGCTCGAGCAACAGCTGAAGGAGGTCTGTGAAACATACGAAGGTGACGAAGAAAAAGTTGATGCATGTACCTTGGCCAAGGCCTTACGCAACCGCTTATCTGTAAATGCAAGGCTTAAAATGATTGTGTCAGATCCAAATTACATAACTGCAACAATCTTGGATCCACGGTACAAATTGTTTGTCAGCAGTAGCGCAGTCATTCCTTTTTCAGATGGGGATGTTGCCAATTACAAAAGTTCCATAGCTGTGGAAGCTAATGATTTCGAAACTGAACGGCTGTTACTTAAAGGCCTGACAGTGCCAGCCCAGGACAGTCAAAGTACTCCAGGCCATCCTCCTGAGGCAACTCAGGCAAGTTCATCACAGCATGAGAGCGGTGCGTCCGCTTCCCAGCAGGCACCAACAGTACCAAAAGCAGCACCTACACGATCTGATTCAGCAGACACAACCAAAAGCATAACTGCTTTTTTTCTACAGAAGGGGATGGGTAAGTCCGTTGCTGTTGCAAAGGGGAAAGAGGAGCAGCAAAGCCGAGCACCAATGAACACTGAGCGGATGGTTCAGGCCTATCTGGATGACACAACAGAGGTGTTCATGGAGCAAAGCCCATTGGTCTATTGGTATGAAAGAAGGAGACAGTGGCCAGTGCTGAGCAGGCTGGCGATAAAGTATTTGGCTTGTCCTGTAGCCAGTGTCGCCTCTGAGCGGGTTTTCAGTGCTGCTGGTGCCATTGTGACATCGAAAAGGACCAGTCTCTCCCCCAAAAGCGTTGAGAGGCTGACAATGATAAAAATGAATCAACACTTCATACCACCAGACTATACTGTACGTGAATCAGAGCAGGATGAAGAAAGCGAGCCCGAAGAATTCATCACTGCTGGGTTACATGACCTACTGCTGTCCGGACCCGCAGAGTTTGAGGACGAGCACCTCTTCCCTGACCAATAGGCTGTTAAATTGTGACTTTTTCCCTTCTTTTATTTGTGTTATTTATTTTCTTATTAAAAATGACTTTCTGGTGCAAAACTGCTAATCTTAAAATAAAAAGCTCAACCAAATCCATCCCCACCACTCATTCTTTTAATGTACCTACTGGAGTTGCACACCTGTGCATTTATTTTCGCTGTATCTTTTTTAGTTACCTCCTGGAGTTGCACGCCTGTGCATTTATGTTCCATGTTGACTGCACTCCTCAGAGTCTTGCTGCATCTTCTTGACTCCCACTCAAGTCAATACAATTCCATCTTGGCAGCCATACATTTGATGTTGTAGATGGAGTATAGTACAATAACAATAATGTAGCCTCTAACAGTCCCTCCATAATAAGTGAACCGTACATACCTACAGCCATCCTCTATTTCATTTGAAATCTGCAACTCATAATAACTGCCTTGCTGAGTCTTACTGTTAAGGCTACCACCTCTGTCTGCAGGCATTCAGAGACGACTCTTCTGTGTCAAAAGAAACTTGAGCAGGCATCCACAACTGAAGTCAACTTGTTGTGATGACTCGCATTACAAAGGCTCGGCAGCATCTGTGATCAATCTTCTGACAGTGAAAGAGAAGAAGAGCAAAACAGGTATAAAAATGGATGATGCCATGCATTGCATTGGATGTATTTTTTGGCTGACTCTGAGCTAATGTGCATGGAGTTGAAGTATACTAGTAACTTCAGTTCAGACTCACGTGATAGCCAATTCTTCCATGTTATTTACTAATAATAGAAATTATTTACGCACTTGTGTTCCTACTACTACAGATGCAGTCAGGACTTAATTTATCGTAGTCACTCACTACAGACTGAGTTGCTGATGATAATGATGGTGACCACCATATCTTTGCTGTCAGGCAGTTGGATCTGAGCTGATTGATGCACAATGTTTCTTGGAGTGGAATACAAGGTAATAAATAAATACAAATAAGAGTCACAGCACAGTAGACCCAGGCTACTACATGTTTGTGCACAGTGCTGTGGTAGAGTACAATAGTGGTATGATTGATGACTGAGAATGACGCATTGATTTTGTTGATTAATTTTGTAAATGCTAGGTTGCTTTTTCAATTTCATTCACCTTTCTGTGGCTCTGAAATTTTTAGGGAAATGCAGTTTGTATAACGGCCAAACCTGTGTCGTCGTGGGCCTGTTGTTGTGTGCTGGCTCCTGTCTTTTTTTGTACTTCTACATTAAAAATGATATGCAACTAGTAGACTTATACAAATTGTATCCAAGCCGCCTCAGTCTGAAAGTCCTCTCATACGACTACTCCTCTTGTATTGTTTTTTTTATCTTCACTGTATTACAATTTGTTTAGGTCATTCACATTCTTTTGTATTTGCCTTTTCTTTTTCAGGCTGGACATCTTTCACGGTTCACCCACTGCTTTATAGTATGAGCATCAACTCTCATCCTTACCACAGATCCTCATCATCAAGCAATTGGATTGCGGGAAATCAAGAATCATATTCAGCGTGTCCTTTTCTTACGTCCATTGCTTACAATCATTAGCTAGCTGATCAACATCATAAATCATCGTCTTCATTGTTTTGCTTTTGTTGTCTCCAATCTCCATGCATACTGTTTTTCTTTCTCAAACCTTTCCCAAAACCCCCGTACCCATCCATTAAACAATCCCTAACCCTCTTCCCCCGGGCTGCGTGGTTACATTGAGGTGTGATGTTTCTTACATTAAATATACACCAACAATTTGATCACGCGCTTGCTGGGGCAGATGTGGTCAAAGCAACAATAGTGAAATGTCAACAAGGCATGGCCAGGATCTTCTGCGGCTTCCCAACTCAAGCTCTGTGTATAACGCCAAATAATTTACCATTAACATCAAACAACGAATGCATCTAATGAATTGGCGTAATTTTTTGGGTAACAAAGCATTATGATTTAGAAAAGTTTGACGTTGCCGTGAGTACTACAAGTAAAGTTGAACTTCTTATCTTCTCTTGCACTTTGTTTCCAGTCCCCAAAACCATTGTTTTGTTTCAGTTTAGCAGTTGCAATATTGGGTCACCCATGCAATGTACTGTACTTACTTATACTACCCCCACATTGTCTGTCACGCAAATGACTGTCTCTTTCTTTTTGTCGCTACTGGCAGGGTCTGTCTACTACTATCACAGAAGTTCTGATTCTGAACCACAGATTCTTCGCCATTGTCTTGGAAATCAAATGCAGCCCTTGCAGTGCCACACTTCATGATAAATCATCATCATCTCATCAGCAATCACAGGTAAGATAAGTTTGCAGTGAGGTATAACGCAAGACAGACTGGTCGTTCTTCTAATACTACAAATATAACTCGGTGAGGGTTTACTGCATCTATCTGTTTGCATGTTAAAGATGTGGGCAATATATTTTATTATTAAAAAGCACTGTCCGCCGACCTGCATGGCCAAATTAAACCTTGCGAGGTTGCACAACGTACATTATTTGGTGAAACACTCCCCCCTCCAACCCCACAAGAAACGCAAATGAACTTCAAATGTTTTCTTTTTAACATAACTTTGTGTCTCGTTTATTTTAACATAATGTAATATATAACTAAAGATGATACAAAAATAAAATATATATAAATCCTACACCAAGCTGTCCCCCTACCCGCCTCCCCTAACCCCAACCAAATTCCCACGCTCAATGTCATGTAAAAAAAAAGTAAAAACCCAACACCCAATTCCCACCCACCAACAAAAGGATTGAAAAAGGGGCAAACAGGGTCCATCTCATAGCCGGCGGGCTTTTAAGTGTTGATTCACCAGGATCTTTACACGCTCCTCTATCTGTTTTTTAGTCTGACTGCTTTGAGCCTCCAGCCTGGCTACCCGGAGGAGAATTTTTCGCTGGAACTGGCGGCACCTACATTGGCAGCCATGTTGTTGTGGGGGGGTGGACGATGCGGGGAAAATCTGGCGGCGGGCGGCTGCCTGAGCACGCCGACGTACTCCTGCAGGCTTGGGGGCCGGGGCATTGGAAGAGGCAGCAGCTGCTGCCGCCGCCTCCTCCTCCTCCTCCTC
This sequence comes from Lissotriton vulgaris, assembly GCF_964263255.1. Classification (NCBI taxonomy): domain Eukaryota; kingdom Metazoa; phylum Chordata; class Amphibia; order Caudata; family Salamandridae; genus Lissotriton; species Lissotriton vulgaris. The sequence continues at coordinate 1,184,975,142 of NC_141691.1, forward strand.
GGCCTGAGCCACCAGCCGGCGGTAGGCCTCAACGATGGCCTGCAGTTTCCGCTGACGGGCCCGGACTGCCAGCTCCTTCCTCGTTGGTTTAGAAGGAGTAACTATAAAGAAAGAGACAGAATTGTTGTAATCAAAAATCCCAGCAAATAAAGAACGCAAAATGGATCCAACACATAGTGGGCGGCACAGTACAGTAGCAATAGCAAGCAAGTTGAGTACCTAAAATGTTGTTTTATCTATCTTGAACATTATACGCCTTATATACTTCATTTGTCTGCCTTTTTGGCACGGCATTATGCCTGCCCTAGTAACATAGCATGGGTGTACTTCAACGGTCACATACGAACACCTGTCTTTTTCATATCTCGTTTTTTTATTTCATATACTCTGTGCTTCCGGGAAAAGTGACAGTCTCAAACTAACATTAAATTAACAGTGGCCAGCTAGTACTAGTAAATGTCTACTCTAGAGACTATCATTCTTTATATCGCCAACAAACGTTAGGTGGTTTGTGTTTCGCCAGCAACGACCCGGAATGCATCCAGTCATCCCCTCCTTCCCTTGCCTTTGTGTTTAACCAAAACACCGCTGCCAACACTAGTATCCACTATCCACTAACCACCAATATTGGATGTGTCTCCCACCCACGCAGGCAGCTGTGTTTTCCACTTTCTATGCTTCCACAACAACCCACGCATCCAACTGCTCTCAAACACCTGCATTGCTGATTCCAAAGTATCCTTCTATATTATATGATTAGAGCTTTTTCCTTGCACCTTTCATCATACTTAAAATCAATCTCATGTTAATCCATCGCGGTCATGTAATGTTGTGGATAAGACTTTTTTAGTCTGCCACCAACCTTTCACAGCTGAGTTGTAGTCACATAGAAGAGGCATGTATAACTAATTTTATCAATTCTGGCCGGTGGTAATGCTTTTGCTAAGCTTGGTAATGAGAACAGTGGCGTCATATATTGTCCAGTAGAACTTCAAGTTCATTATAAATATCAGAGTACAGTGAGGAAGTTTTCCCCACCCACCAAGTAATGCGGATCACTATTGAAAGTAACTTACCATCGCCCACCGTTGTTGTCTCCTCCCCCGCTGCTGCCGGTGCTGCTGTAGGTGCCTCTGGTGGTCCTCCATTCCCCTCCGGGATCGCCTCTGCTGACGGCGTTGCAGCGCCGCTGCCCCCGTCGGCACTGGTGGATGGTACCGGTTCTGCAAAAATAAAAATAAGTCATTAAGTACACCTTTTTAGATGGATGCACAGCCCCCATTGTACTTGTTCACCAAGAACGGAGTTCTGCAAAACAGTTAAGTACAACGTAATCACTAGTAGTCCACATTGCCTAGTACAGCAGAGTAAGTAACACACTACACATATCAGCATTTATTTGGTATGGTATGGTACCCAAGCTCATCTCATCTATACTGCTACTCTAGTCCTTGGAAAGTTAGACTGAACCATGTAACCTAACCAGTTTACTTTGTACATCAATGACATGTCTACAGTTTTGCGCATGCTACCTCACAGCTTGTTGCGCAGTACGAGAAGACGCCTTTGAGGCCACATGATAGTTCAAAGCATACACCTGAAGAGTTTGGAAAATAGAGGCCCGTATTTACTTTTTGAATGTGGATTGTGGAATCCAGTTTCCTTACAGCCTCAGGTTACACCTTTTTTTTAGCATGACAGCTAAAAAGTTGAATAAATGTATGTAATGTTTTCATACTGTCTAACGTGCACCACTTTTGTCATTATCTTTCGGCAGATGAGAAGATTTACTTCTACGAAGCAAAGATTTGCAGAGCTTACCAACAAGAGGCATATGCAACCAGTATACGTTCAATGGTGAGGGGTCTCCGACATTTCCCACATTTCCCTGTCGTGCACTGGTAGCTGTACAAATGTAGAATACTTTTTATTGAGCCTTTTTTAACTCTGGATTTCTTCTGGTGGCCCTGCCCTTGACGTATTTGACAGAACAACTTAAAAACATTGATGTTACTTACTTAGTTACTTCTAACAAAATAAAGGTTTTGAAGTACCACATTGACTCGGAAGTATATTTTCAGTGTCTGTTGTCTTGTAGACTTACACGAGAGAGTGAGAAAAAGGGGGTTACTTAGGTTATGGATTGTGTAATAAAAGCATTTGGCATCTTCATATTGGGGTTCAGGAAAGGGGTAATTGAATAATTGACCAATGACTGAGCCCATATAGGTTGTCGTTCATTGAATTGTGGGTTCCTCTGAGTTCTGTGACTGAGGTGTAAGACTGTAAGTAAGTAAGGTCCAACCTGCCTATCAACAACAACATCCAATTTTGGGGTGCATACATAGTTATGTATGTCACTGCATAGAAGAATACCCGCAAGAGTAGTAGTGGTATTCATTACTAACGCTTACAAAATAGTAGACCAACATCTGCATGCATACTTGGTTGGTGTCAATTGCCAAAGAAGAGACATTACAGAGGAAAAAGCATAAGACAGGAGTGGACCCTGTGCCTTCCGCTATTCGATCACAGATTTTTTGAAAAGATTGATACCTTAACTAAACAGTTAGGTGAAATGTCATTAATCGGTTGGAAAAAAAGCTCCGTTTGAAAGTTAGGGAAATATCATTGTTCCAAAAGAAAACACTGTTGGACTTACTAGGGACAGCAGCAGGATCCTCAGTAGAGGAGCTCTGTGCCTGTGGTTCACAATCACGTTCACCCGCCGACTCGGTCCCAGCCTTCTGCTTGCCCCTGGGTTCTGTGGTTCATGTAAGAAATAATAAAGAAAGAGAAAACATTGAGTGCTGTGAAACATAGACAGCAAGCATTTCAAAAACCACTGCTACAACATTAAAAGAAACAAACATTGGTCTACCAAATGACTACTGCCTTGCATGATTCACTGACTAGTGTACTTGGTGAAAACAAATCAAATGTTCCATAAACATTCTGATTGCAGATTACTAAGTAACACAGAGGCAGTAAGACCTGAACAACACCACAGATTCAAGAATGGGGTAATCAATCAATTATCTGTAAGTAGCCATTTCTTTTTCATTTTTTGCCAGCAAAATGCATAGATCGCAAGGAGGAGACATGCTTAACTTTGTGCATACTAACTAACACGGAATTGTACGTTCATGGCATCATATTTTGTTTTGCTACTGACTGAATGCTACTGCTGCCCTACCCACTCAATAAACAAACTACATCAGTTCTATGGAGGGCTGAGGCAGGGGCGGCTATAGGCTCATGGTGGTCCTGGACTCCTGGCCAGGGAGCGTAGGTGGGGGGCCCGGAAGAGGAGGTCGGGGCGGAGCATGGAGGCCAGTGAAGAGGGGGGAGTCAGGGTGTTTGGAAGTGGAACAGAGCCGGAGGCACCAAATCCCTGCCAGGGGCCGCCACGCAAATATGTATCCATCCTCTGAGGATTATTAAATTAAGGATATATATTGGTGGGGTGGCCCCTGGCGTTTGGTGGCCCTGTGCAGTTGCACAGCTTGAACATGCCTAAATCCGGCCCTGGCTGAGGTAAGAAGAACAAAGTAACTTTTGCATTCATTGCCAGAGGAGTATTATTCATGCATAAGAGAAGGCCGTGAAAAAAAGATACAATATGCATTGCAAACACGTACAATTATCCGTCAACGGCTATTTCACTGACGGACAAAGGAAGGACAAGACTCTATTAATAGCATTAACTAACTTCAGTTCTCTACAATAAAGAAAATCTCACACCAATAAACAGCAAAAGCTAGCGCCAAATTGAACACGCAAGAGTCAGTGAGGATGAAGAAGCGCAGCATAGACCAGTGTCATACAATTACAGTAGATATAATAACGGAATACATTGGAAATGTAACTAGTAGCACCAGTCATCGCGTTACTTATTCAGCCAAGATTTACAAAGATACAACAACAATACTTATACTACTATAGAGATATATTATACACACACTTTTTTTTTTTGGGTAGCCACTCACCAAGACCCACGACCTCGACGCCAAGCAGGTCCAACAGGTCCTGCTCCCGGTCCAAAATGTCTGCCCAACGGTGGGTCAGCTGGTGGTGGGTACGCCGGATACCGGAGCAGCGGAAGACTGCCCGACGCACCTTCACCCACCGCCGGAGACGCTCCTCAATATGCTGGTAGCCGGAGCCGGGCCTGCCACCTGCTGCCAACATCAAAGGGAGGTAGCGCTGGATAAAGAAAACCAGGGCAGCCACCTCCTCCTCCCCAAAAAGTTGGCGGGGCCTCACCCCTTGGGGGCGCATTCTGCCGCAAGGCAGCCTAGTTTTTTGGGGCACTGGCGCCTTGCCCTTTGAGCCGCCGCTGCTGCTGGCGCCCTTGACCATGGTTCTGGGTGGAGGGTAGAAGAAAACTAAAAGTTCAAGACAAAAAGGTAGGGGAAAGAAGAAGCAAGGTAAAAGAACAAGAAGGAAGTATAAAAAGCAATAGAAAAGTTGTAAAAGTAGAAATAAAATGAAAAATATAAACCTAGGCACAGAGAGAAATAGGTAATAACTAAAGAAAGTTAGAAAAAGTGGGTAAAAAGACAAGGATTAAAGAGATTTTAACAGGATGCAAAAGTAGGCCCAAAACCATAGCCAGAGTGTGTGATCCAAGATGGCTGCGCCCATCGCGACCGCATGGGTAGGTTCGCGCGATATTTAGCGCGATCACGCACTTTTGTAGTGCGAACGAGAAGATGAGTTCCCGAACATGTCTTGCACAACGCGACCACGTTAATTGTGACCCGGAACAGGAAATAAGGGAACGCAAGCAGGCGGGACAAACCTCTGGGGTAATTTAGCGCGCTAGCCATCCCGAGCATGCAGGCAACGCCCCGAACACGCGCACCGCGCTCCCGAAGACGAAAAACGGCGCGCGAACGGGCCCAGCAAGCAACTCCGCATGCTTGCGGAGCTACGCGTAGTTCGCGGAGTGCAACTACGTCTTCGCGTAGCTCCGCGGAGTCCGACTCCGCGAACTACGCCCAGGGTTAAGAATTACTCATTAGTGAATTGATTTAATTCAAAAAGTGCCAGATGCGACCTGGAACTATCTGTTGTAAGGGAGACAAAAGATTTTTTGGTATAGGTATCCAACAGGTGCACACAGTGTACAGTAAATAGCAGCACATTTCTTGTAGTGACTCTTAAATGTATTCCTTATTGATTGAAAGCACAATGCTTCTAGCAAATCTCGTGTTAAAAACAAGTGTAAAATCCCCACAGTGAGCTAATGTGGCTAATTGCCCCATGTGGACATTTGTTGTTGTGGCAGCAATACATACGGCAGGACTCACCATATTCAGTACATTCCCCAGGCATCATCAGTATACGGCTGATCACACATAAGGCTTAGCTCCTATGTGTGCATGACTAAACAGTGAGTCCTGCTGTATGTAACTCAACAGAACAGAGCGCGAAGCAGCCTTTGCTACTCTTGTGACTCCACCATAAGAGGAACGGCATAGACAACCTTTTTTGATCTTGTAACCCTGGGGTCCCTGTTTATGCTGGACCTCCCACTCCTTGTGAAGTGGAAAAAGCTCCCACTGTCCCTCTCTTTTTTCCACAGCAGTTAAGTAGTAGAAATGTTTTCCTCATAGACTACATTGAGCTAGCTGCTCTGTCCTTAATACATCACCCATTTAGAATTGCTCAAGTAATTGTTGTCCACATAATTCAACAATGATCTGCACTAGATACGAGACCCAGGACCAAAAAGTGGGTCAGACATTTACCACTTTTGCCCGCATTACTCTAGATTCCTAATGCAGTAATACTGCACCAGCATAACTGATGCTACTGATGCTGCAGGGTGCAGTAAATTCTGGTTGCATTATCACCATGCTATAACAAGTTTACACATTGATTGCTGCATATTTTTTCTGACCGAAGTGTGCTTGTTGAAAAATCTTGGAGTGCTGGTTCCTGTACATCTTGCAATTCCAGTTGGTCTCGTAGTTCTCATGATGGGTCAACTTGGTATTGCCACAGTTCTTTTAATATAGGCCTAAATGTCCATCTCTCTAGCCATTTTTTGAATAAAGTGTTTCTTTGATATCTTGGCTTTACAGTTAACAGACCAAATTTATGGTCTGACTATAAGTAGCTTGTTAATCACCTCAATTGATGAGAGATGTTATGTTACATAAAATGTCAATTAAACAGGGTAATAATGTGACTCAATTACAAGTACATGTTTGTGAAGGAGTAATACTATCATTGGGGCAGGGGGTTATCATTATACATTATTACGAAGAAACAGTTGGTGGATTGAATCATTAGAAACTGAGATGGATGAAAAACAGAAGTTCAGTGGATTTATCTGCTTTGAGTATTTTAGATTTCAGGATAATCCCATAAATATTTCAATAGGCATGGATGTTGAAAATAATTGATCATCTCGAAGGTGTAAGATGTTACTTTATTTCCTTATGTTTGACATTACACTCACTTTGAAGTTAAATGAGAAATAGAATTCTAATCATTATTTTTTTTTCTGCACATTTCTTTTTTTCATAAATGTTATTGTTTATCTAGACAATCAATTATGAAATACTCAGTTGTTGATTTTAAGAGTAGGGTAAACAGACCACAAGTTAGAGTATAACAAAAGACTGTCCTCCAGTCAAATCGTTTTCAAACCAAAAGAGAGAATGTTCATTAATAGTTAATCCAGACACTACATGTACACACCCACAATTTTCAGCAGTTATTAGATTTGGTGTAGGTGTCAGCATTCAATGATACCTCATTTAATAGACAAAGCATGATAAATGTTTTTTTAGATTATTATTTGAATACATTGGTTATGAATTTTCTTGTTTCATTCTTTTGTAGAATTGAAGTGTTATCTTCTGATAAAGGGACGGGTTATATCCCTAAATCATACCAATTATAGTAAAGGAACTGCTAAAGTTAATGAATAACTAAATTAAAACTTACAATTGAAGCTCAAACATCTTATTCATAAAACAGACAAAATTGTTATCCTTAAATGAACGCTAAAGATATTCGGAACAGGGAGCCAATGAATTACATTAATTTTCCTTGGGTATGTGGTAGACCACTGTAAATTTGAGCCTCTTGCCAGTGTACTGGAGGAAATCAGCTGCCTAATGTGGCACCTGCAATCAGTTCAATTCAAGGATATAGCTTAGTATGCAATAGTTGGAAAATCAGGAGAGCTCTACTTTGATATGAATGCAGGCTCAGTATGTAGTAACAGTAATGAAAATATCAATAAGCCATGGAATTTCTCTTTTCTTGTTTTTATTCCAAATCTTCATACATAAGTAGCCAAAGCGTTTCGTCCGAAGGACTTCTTCAGGGCGAATGATTATCAGATTTACGTCAGGGATTATGTATTCCAAAACTTTAACAGTAAAACATAGTCTAGGTCTTCGGAAGATAAAATAGAAGGTATCCTTGTTTTTGGATGCCAAAATTCGCACCCATTGGCGGTGATATCAATAGTCACCTTCAACGATCTTCATGTCTCCAAGCCTCCAGTACCTTTTCGAGGCTGCGACCTGGAGGCTTGGAGACATGAAGATCGTTGAAGGTGAATATTGATATCACCGCCAATGGGTGCGAATTTTGGCATCCAAATCCCATATCAACTCGTCATAAAGTATTTGCAGAGAAATTTACTCTTCTATCTCTAAAAAACAAGGATACCTTCTATTTTATCTTCCGAAGACCTAGACTATGTTTTACTGTTAAAGTTTTGGAATACATAATCCCTGACGTAAATCTGATAATCATTCGCCCTGAAGAAGTCCTTCGGACGAAACGCGTTGGCTACCTATGTATGAAGATTTGGAATAAAAACAAGAAAAGAGAAATTCCATGGCTTATTGATATTTTCATTACTGTTACTAAATACTGTGTGGTGTGCTGTACCATTGTGGTGAATTGTATATAGTGCCTTGGCACTGACTTTGGAGGCCTAGGGGTATATGGTCTCTGCTTTCTGGCACTCACAAATAAGACTAGACCAAGACATAGAGAATAGAGTGCAGTCAAGTGTCTTACCCTGTACCCCTTTCTTAGCATCTCTAGCAGGCTCAGTATGTGATAATGCTGTAAAATAAAAAACTTTCAAAATGGTGAGTCAGGAGCTACACATTTAGTATGCCTTGTGGTCCATGTACATCATGCTTAAGATCTTGAGCAATCTTGGAAATGAAAATTATCACAGACAATTCCCTCTGAACACCAGTTCTGTGCTTACTCAGATTACACAAGATGATTCATACACTGTTTGTACTACCATATATACGCTACCACAAAACACTGGCAGGAATATAAGTCAGGGTGTCCTTTGGCATGACTGCTTTGTGATCTCAACAGCCACTTTACAAACTCAGCCTTGAAGTCAGAGGACTGTTTCATAGTTTCGGAGGAACTCAACATGATATTCAACTCATACCACTACAATCTTCATTCTCAATCTCTTACTCCACACATTGAAAAGACACCAGGATATCTTAAGGAGGCCACTCAAGTCTGGGTGGGAACAAAACCTCAAGATCAAAATAATGTCCCTATATTAAATATTTTATATTTATATATATAAGGGGTAAGGCTAAGGGGCAGCTCCATCACCTCAGCCTCCATCACCTTCACAAGTTGAGAAGGCTGATTGTGCTTCATCTCCAACTCTCCCGTACTTGTGAGGCCCCTGTACCTACTTGCTTTGTCACTGCTGTATGAGATCCAGACAATTGATCGTAATCCCTCAGACTGTAGGTCCTCGTGACTGGAAGGTGTTGGTCCTAATCTGTATCAGTTTGGACCATTACTGTAACACTCACAGCTGGAGATGTGTGAAATTCACGTAATTTGCCATGTAATTATGCTAAATGCATATCTGCCATTTAGTACTTTATTTTAGTGGTGGGATCAATAGCTAATCATGGTCAGGTGATAGGCATGTTTCCCACACGCTTGTGTTAACAGCATGTAACTACACAGTGGGTGCCAAGGCATAACTGCAAAAATGTCACGTAAAAAGCGAAATGAGAAATTTCTGAGATTACAATGGGAAAATAATTTAAATGTCATCTGGCCCAATGCATAGCATCTGTGTGATTGCTAATTAAAATCACAGTGCCATAGAAATTCATACTGGGTGTTTCCTATTCAGATGGGTTCCCTTCAGCTGCCAAATATCTATTACAAACAGTAGATTGTGAGATGCAGGCTGTTGCAAAAGAAAATACACTTTTTGGTACAAACAGTGGGAACCAGCCCTCTAGTTTACCAAGTGTCGCCAACCAAGTATGCCAGTGAAGAAGAACCATGAGGCGTATTGGTCACAAGTGGCTAGCCACCTAGCCAGTAGGGCTCACTTAGAAGCATATAAAATCTCAACTAATCCACTTCCCTCCCTTAAAAACAGGAAAATCAGTTTGCTGTGTTTAACTTTCCATGGCTCAGCTTCTTACCATTAACATCTTTCTAACTGCACTCTGTCTGCTCTTATATGCACCACATTGAGCCGAACTGAGAATTTTCTGATGGGATACTCTTTTGTACCCTGAAGAATCTGGTACATGTAAATTCTCTGAAGACAAGGAACTTGAACTATGGTAAGTTTATCTATACTGAGTAGCTCCCAATGTTCCAGCAGCTGGACCAATATTTGGTATGCACTTTCCCCCCAGTCTGGGATGATCAGCTGGCTAACCACACAAAGTACCTGTGCCATCTACTGAGCATGCAGTGGGTATATTTTTGTATAGGGAAGCCCAAGCAGCATGTATTCCTGGGAACATGGCAAAACTCATTTGAAACATGCTCTCATTGGCATTCATGTCCAGAACTGCTGGAGTTTGGGGCAGTTCACCTTGTGTATAGTAATGTGCCATGTTCCTCCACGCTGTCTCTGGCATGTGTCAGGGCATCTCTGGCACCATATGTAGGAGGAATTTGATAGCAGTAGAGTGATAGTTTAGTAATAGCCACTTTTGTCCTAATACTTCTTAACGACTTCTGTGATGACTTAATTACAGTCAATGTGGGTTTGAGACAATCTTTTTTGTCACTGTCCTTGGTGAGGGGCCATCTTTGAAAGAGTGTGAGAAAGACATAGGGGCATATTTACAAGAAGGTGGTGAAGCGTGTCGTTAAGCCAAGAAGGCTAATGCCGTGCTCCGTCACTTTAGAAACACAGTGCTGCACCATATCTACAATATTGTGGTGCAGCCCGGCATTTCCCCTGTGCTTGTTCTAAATGTAGCTGCCTAGCGCGAATGCAGGCACCCTTGCACCATGGTGCAAGGGTGCTTGCGTTGAGGGGAAGGATTGTTTAAGTGCAGGAAGGTGTCCCTTCCTGCGCATAAACAATCCCGAAATGGTGTTTTGTAACTACTGTGTGTGCTGCTTAATGCAGCACACATAGAAGTTGCACAACGTCATTTTTTTAAATGATTGTTTACGTGCAGGAAGGGACACCTTCCTGCACACAAACAATCATTGGTGTTTTGCTGTTTCTATGTGTTCTGCATAATGCACCACACATGGAAACAGCAAAAACAAGGAGTAATTTAGCATTTCTCCTCATTTTGCCAGGTCTTAATTTTGACGCTACCTCAAATTCATACTGCCCTTGTAAATTGGGGGCAGTGTCAAAATAAACGTGTGTTGCAGTGGAACACCCACCTCAACACCCATTGCCCTCCCCTTTCACGCTGAGTGTAGCGTGAAAGGGGGCCTTAATTGCAAGGCAGCATTAAGCCATGTTAAGTGGCTTAATGCTGCCTTGTAAACAAGGCAAAGCCCCTATTGCCACAACAACGTCTGAAAAGGTGATGTTGTGGTGGCTATAGGGGCTTGTAAATATGCCCCATAGTGTCTAATATGGTGGTATCCAATCAGTTGAACCAATGTTATGAGGTTTTAAAGTTCTTAGTGAAAAATAGCACCTAAAAGATCCAAGCGCCAACAACTGGCATCTAATTCCGTGAGTTCGGGACAAAGTTGAAAGTTTTGGCTGACCTCAATGGAGTGCGGTTCAGATGCATGAGGTGGATTGGGCTTGGTCTCAGCTTACTTTTCAACTTAGAAAAAAAAAAATATATACTGCTTAATATGGTCTCCTCTTGGGACACTCATTTGAACATTATGATTTTGTAATTCATTATCAAGTGTTGATGCAATTAAGTTGTAAACAATTATTTTTCGAATTTCTTTTTTTTAAACAATTCCCTTGTAAGCTCTAACTTTCTGTAACCTTTACCCAGGATCAAATGGGGTAATTGAGTTCCCCATTTGTGTATTATGAGATACAGACAATTGATCGTAATCCCTCAGACTGTAGGTCCTCGTGACTGGAGGGTGTTGGTCCTAATCTGTATCAGTTTGGACCATTACTGTATCACTCACAGCTGGAGATGTGTGAAATTCTCGTAATTTGCCATGTAATTATGCTAAATGCATATCTGCCATTTAGTACTTTATTTTAATGGTGGGATCAATAGCTAATCATGGTCAGGTGATAGGCATGTTTTTAAATTAGATTATATAATTCCTTTGCTCAAGGCTGCTTTTTTTCCCCCTGTGATTCGGGATATGCAACGCCGGACGAACAGATGCTTTAGACATGGATGCTGGTGTCTCTAATGGGTACATAATACCCATTATACATGGAGCTTGCGATTTCAGAATGTAGCATGTTATGTGAAGACTGGAATCAAATCTATCCTGGAACAGAGGAATTACATCATCCAATTTCTTGATTGCACAAAGCTATTTGTAAGCACTGAAGAACTTCATTCTTATGGCCAAAACGAGTTGGCTGGTAAAGAAAGAAAAATAAAGAAGACTTTATTTGAAAAACTGTATACTTTGAATTTTTCCTCTTTGGGTGCACCTTCATATTTTTTTTCCATCTTTGTAAGAGATCAGCTTCAGTGAGTTCAGAATGTTAGAAAGGTCTTCTGGGAGATAGTCTTGAAAAGTGACCAGTTAGTGGTGTACTGGCTGGGTATAGGTGATGGTGTGGATAATACTGATGAATGGCTGATTTTAAAGCTGATTTTATTACTTTTTGCATGAAGAAGGAGTTGATAATGGTGCATCTGTTGGATTAAGGTGGGATAACTGTTACTGTGTTGGGGTTGGCACACTGTTTGACAGCCTTAAAGTGGGCTTTGCCTCTGTTGATTGCTTTGTCGAATATGCTCTTGTAGTATGTGGCTTTCACTGGAGTGATAATGGAATGACAGCTGCAGCAGAGTGGTTTCAGAAGGATAGGGTCCTCTTGGAATTTTATTCTTCTCCATTTCTTCTCCAGTCTTCAAGTACTGTGCTTCTCTTCAGTGAGTTCTTGGATTTATCAGGGTGCTGACAGCTTATTCTTGATGACACGAGTTTTCAGAGTAGCAAAGTGTTCTAGCCATCAATATTGAGAATTTTATCTTTAGACAGCTGGAAGGGGAATTGAGGCTGTGTCTGTATAATGACAGTGGTGACTCTGTACATGACTGTCTTCATTGGGGGCATAGTGCTCTCAACAGTCAACACTATTTGTGGGCCTCATGGAAGGTGGTGGCCAACAAATGAGCTTTTAAAGACCTGTATGAATCAGCATTTACATTGCATAAGAAAACTGATGGACAAAATATTCTGCACTCAGAGCTTATTTTAAGCCGATAGTTTCTGGTGCTCAGCACAGGCACATAATCATCAACACTGTTGCTTTTCTTGAGCACCAGTTAAGGACACATTCATTTACGGTAGGCATGGGGGATTAAGTGAATTGTCCAGAATCAGAGGATGTTGAGGCAACCCCGAGATTCAAACCTGGTTCCCACTGGTTCTGTATATAATAATCAACAAAGGAGTGACTGTGATACCAAAAAATAAAAAATGTGATAAGTTTGTTGGAGCTAAGTTCCGCTGTGATAAATGCTCACACGCGTGTGGCGTACACAGCGGAGTAGTCTCAGAATCCCTAATTATCCCCAAAAGGCTGTCCTCAGCTAGGGACGAGTCTAGGGGCTTGTTGGTCACCCAGCTATGGGTGGGAAGGGAAAAATCCCTACTTTTTTTGAAGGACCCTCACTCACCACTAGTTGGTGACATGCTTCATCATCGGGTCCCCGCTGGGGTGACCGAGTGTCTCCCCAGCGTGCTACGACGCCTGGTTACAGCGGAGCAGGATGTGGTGAGTGTAACAGTGCCAAATTAGGGAGTGACTAAATGTGATTGTGCAAAGTGTCAAAAAATTAAAAAATGCAAGGGTTGTACCTTTAGAAATTTTTTTAATAATGGCCACCCCGCATTAATTAAAAACAAAGTGAGCGGACTCCCCAGGTTCTTAATTACGGAACCGGAGTCCTAAATCAGAGACATAGGTTGGTCGACATGTTTCAGCTGTGTGTAGCGGGTCGCTCAGCTTTCTTCAGGACCTAAACAAAAGTCCTCCGGTGGTGTGCGCGCACTAAGGCGCACCCTCCCAGGAGGCTCTAAGTGTGAAAAAATATATACAGTGAAATAGGACGGAAAGTGTCCGTCAACACCACACTACTCAATTGGTAGGGATGTATGGAAAAGACTTTAAAAGGGACATGGTAGCGCCCCTTCGGGAATGGCAGCGTGGGATGTCTTCACGCGGCGTTAGTTTTCGCGCACGCGGCTCCCCTCCGAATACCTACTCGGTCAGCGTCTGTCTCCCACTGGTTCTGGCCACTACATACATTGTCACCCTATTTTTTATGGTTTATTTATTTATTTTGAAAGTTTTATATAGCGCGAACAAGATCCTTGCGGATATCAGAGCGCTTTACAAATACAGGGAAAAGGAAAAATGAGTGAATGTTTAGCAATCTTTTTGTGCACAGAGTATCTTTAGGTTCTAGATGGAGAACAAAAATTGGATAGGTAAAAGAGGTAAAGGTTCAGGTGAATTTAGCCATGAGGATCGCTTTTACTTCCTTCTTGAAAAATGTAGTGGAGGAGATAAGTCTGGTTTCTGGAGGGAGTGCATTCCAGATCCTGGGTGCCATTCCTGAGAAGAATATCGGTCGGACTTTGGCGGCAGTGGTTACCTTCTCTAGTGTACAACTTAGGATACACAGACGTGGATAATTGAAAATTCCAAACTGAGTTTGGTCGACGATTGGGAACATCAACTCTGTAAGAGATATTTTTAGATGTCTGGACATTGAGGTCCACTTGGCGAATTGAAACTTCCGGCTGGAAGTATTAGAGATGTGCAACGTTTACGTCCTGAAGATTGTCCTGGGGAATTCTTAAACCAGTATTGGACTGAAACGTCGACACTTAAACATCGATTTGCTCACAAATGAACCTTTGTGTTTTTTTAAACGTTTATATGTCCTTTGAAAATCTGTGATGTATGGTATTTTATTTGTCCATACAAATGAAGCAAAAGATGTTTTATACTACTTACAATAAGATTTGAAATGTTAGTAGTATTGTTGTTGCCATACTGAATTTTGATCAGAATAAATAATGATATTTGAGAAGAATCCCATGTATTGTTCAACATATGTTCACTTGCTGTGACTACTTATAAATAAGAAATAATTGAGAAACAATTCCTTAGGGGACACTTATGTAGATTTGTCATTCCTGAGAAGGAGCGTTTATAAGTTTTTTCCTTCCGGAATCTTTGAGGTTTCAGAAGAAGATTTTTTGTGCTTCTAGTGGCTCTTGCGCCACCTGAGATTGTCAGCTTCTGAGTGAGGTAGCTAGGAGAGTTGTGGTGTACAGCCCTGTGTGTCATGCAGGCGATTTTTAGATGGATTCTAGCATCATAAGGCAGCCAGTTCAGTGATTTTAAGTCAGGTGAAATGTGCAAGCGTTTTTTTGATCCAGTGATAAGTCTCGCTGCAGCGTTTAAAGAGGCTCTTAAGGGTGCAGTTGTTGATTGGGGGAGTCCGCAGAGGGCCACGCTTCCATAGTCTATCCGAGGAATGACTAGGGCTTGTACTGCCATTTGGAAGTCCTTAGCTGTTAGGAAGGGTTTAAGTTTCCTCAAAGTATTGATTTGGAAATTAACTCCCATAGTTGCCTTGGTGATATGATGTGCATATTGAGATTGGCGTCAAGGGTTATGCCTAAGGATTTCGCAGACTCAACTATGGTAGGTTGGACATTGAGTGCAGTTAGGTGTTTAAGCCAGGTTTGGGGGGTAGAGATTTTAGCGGGGGATGAAATGAGAAGGAATTCCGTTTTTAAAGCATTAAGCTTGAGGTGATTCTCGGCCAGCCACGTCTGGGTGTTCCTAAGCTTTGAGTTGAGAAGTTTGATGTCTTCGGGGATTGTATTTTGAGGTAGAGTTGTGTGTCGTCAGCGTACATGTGAAAGTGTACATTGGATGCTTGCAGTAAAGTGGTGAGTAGCTCCGTGACTAGGTTGAACAATGTTGGGGATAAGGAAGATCCTTGTGGGATGCCTAATGTTACAGGAACGGGTGAGGACATCGAGTTGTTGCTCTTGAATTTCTGAGACCGGTTATGCAGAAAGGAGGTAAACCACTTAAGTACGGTCCCTGATAGACCCATTCTGATATTTAACAGCTCAAGTAAGTTCTCGTGTTTGACTGTGTCAAAGGCTGATGAGAGATCAAGTAGGGTGAGGAGGCAGGTATCGTTCTGATCTAAGATTTGGAGAGCGTCATCAATTATGTGTGTCATGGCTGTTTCCGTACTGTGTCCTGCTCAGAAGCCTGATTGATGAGGGTTGAGGAGGTCAAACTTGTCAATGTGTTTTGTCAATTGGAGTTGTACACATTTTTCCAGCAGTTTGGCCAGGGTGGGAATATTGGAAATAGGACGGTAATTGTTTAGGTCAGTAGGGTCTGCTGTGGGTTTCTTGAGTTTAGGCGAAACTTGTCCCACTTTGAGGGAGTCGGGGATGAGTCCTTGTTGAAGTGAACTGTTAATAATTTTGGTCCGTAGTGGGAGGAGCAGTGTGATGAAGTCCTTTACAGCGTTAGCAGGAAGGGGATCAGTGAGGTGATTAGAAGGTTTCAAAGTACTGAGCAGTTTGCCAATTGTTTCTTCTGAGTAGGTGTCAAAGGACGACCATGTGGCATTGTTTTTTGGTTCAGTGGGTGTTATGCTGAGGGAGCTAGAGTAAAGGCTTAGGTAATTGAGGAGATCGTTCCTGATGTTGTCTGTCTTTCGATTGAAGATAGGAGAGAATTCTTCACAAGTCGGTATAGCGCTCGTTGTGCTATATGATTGTTGGGATTGTTCCTTGGATTGTGTTTTGATTAGCTCAAACAGTTTTCTTGGCCTGTTTTTTGCTTGGTCGAGCTGGTGGCTAAAGAAATCTGATTTCGAGCGTTTTATTTTCCTAAAGTAGGCGTTTCACTTTTTCTTAAGAGCTTTAAGGTACAAAGCTGAGGGGGCTGATCTCCAGTTGCGTTCTGCCAGTCGCATGTCTTGTCTATCTTCGTTGAGACTACCATCGTACCAAGGTTTAGAGTTCTTAGTGGAGACTCTTTTTAGTTGCAAGGGGGCAAACTCATTGATTATTGAAGACATAGAGTTAAGGTAATGGTCGGTGAGAGCTTGAACGTCTGTGATACCAGTAGGGGGAAGGAGAAGATTGTAGCTGGGGGAAGGTAATGAGTTGGGGTTGAGTTTCTTCAGGTCTCTTTTCCAGACCTTAGGTTTGGTGGATTGAACCGGGTTGAGTTTAACATTTTCATTGATGAAGAATGTGATAATGTGGTGGTCAGACCAGTCACAGTGTTGAATTGAACCAAGTTGGGTAGAATTCCCTTTAGAGATGATTTGGTTGAGGAAAGAACCTTTGTCATGAGTGGGGCTGTTGCAGATTTGGGTGAGGTCAAGAGCGTTGAGGATGTTTTTGAGACTATTTACCAACGCGTCATTATGGTCATTCCAATGGAGGTTGAAATCACCAAGGAATATTTGAGTGTTTTGACGACCTGAGTTGGTTGTGATCATGCCCATGAGTTGTTGGGTGAATGTTAGGTTGTCCCCAGGTGGATGGTAAATATTGTGTATAGAGCATACAGGTTTGCTCTTGCTGATGAAATAGAGGAAGATGTATTCACAGGAGGTAAGTGTAGGGGAAGTGGCTCTAGTAACTGAGAGGTTGCTCCTGTAAATGCATGCGATTCCACCGCCTGTCTTGCCAGTCCTGTCCAGTCTAATGATGTGATAATTGGGGGGAACTAGAATGTCAATGATTGGCGTTGAAGATTCTGTTAACCAGGTTTCAGTGAGAATGATCAGGTCAAGGTCCAGTGCTTTGATGATGTCGGCTATGTCAGAGGAGTGTCTGGGGTCCGATCTGCAGTTGAGTAGTGTGCACTTGAGCTGTGGGGTGATAATGGAGGAAGAGGGTTCTATAGTGAGAGGGACTTTTTTAAGGTTATTGGGGACAGAGCTCCTATTGTTGTGTTGAGGGGGGCCTAAGGACGTTGGAGTGAATAGTGGGGATGGAAAGGTGTGTGGTGGCTATGTGGTTCAGGAGAACGGGGTCGTAGGAGCGAAGGAGGGAGTGTATGTCATATTCCGGGAGTGGATTGATGGTACGTCGAGTGTGGGTGGAGGAATTACGAGCGGGGATTGAGGTCCAGTGAGGAGAGTTTTATGTGAGAGAGTGAGTAGGATGGGTGAGGGACTTGTTAGGAGAGGAAGTAAAGGTGGGTAAGGGGTGTCTGTGTAGCATAGAGAGTAACTCTTTGAAGGTGTGAAGATCCTCTTTGATTAGGAGGAGAGTGGACATAATCAAGTCCAGCGTGGAATTAGGAATGGTGTTGTAGTTAGGGATGGGAGCTGAGGGAGAATAAGTGTCAGGGGAATTGGAGTGGGGGGAAGGGGTGTGATGGGATTAGTGAGGGGGTTGGTGGGATTAGTGAGGGGGTTGGTGGGATTAGTGAGGGGGTTGGTGGTAGGAGAGAGGGGGAGGTTGGTGGAGGAATGTGGGCTAGGGGTTACGGGGGTGCAAATGTGGTAGTAGGGTCTGAAAATGGGAGAGGCGAAGGTCCTGGGAGGGGAAATGATCCTGTTGTGGGGTGGGGGAGTGGAGTTGGGGGAGGTGGGGTGTTCTGAGTGTGCAGCTGGCAGTTGGAGGGGGGTATGGGGGAGGGAGGGGGGAGTGAGGGTGGGGACGATGTAGGGAGAGGAGGAGTGATGTACGCCGTGAGGCGGGGTGTGTGAAGTTACTATAACCGGTGAGTGAGTAACTAGAATACTGGGGAGAGGGAGGAGGGGTGTTTCGTTATGATGCTGTGCTAGGTTAGAAGGAGGGAAGGTGGGGGAGGTGAAGGGACTAGTGGTGGAGGGAGGGAGGAGGGGGGTGTCATTATGATGCTGTGGAGCTGGGATGCAAATGACATGGGTGGAATGCTATGATTGGGGTCATTTGAAATCTTACCTTATTCCATCCCACAGCATCTGTGACAATTTTCCAAACTTTTCGAAGCGGAATGGAGAAATGATGGGGGATGTGAAACAATTGAGACATTTCTGAAAATGTGATAACATAGGCGTATCAATTTGGGAAATATATTCCTGCAAAGATTTTCATGAGAAAACAAACTCAACTTCTCACAACTGTACAGATAATTACAGCTTAAATATGCCTTACTCCCACTCAAGAGAGACTGGCCAAAAATCCAAAATGAAGCACTCTAGAAAGAAGAGTACTGAGAGAAGCAAAAGGAAAGTGCCATCTCCCAAGACTATAAAACACACAGCCAAACCTTGGGAATGACCCTGCAGACAGGGCCAATTCCAAAACTAGCCATGTGTTTCTCAAACATGAGACACTGCCCTAGACTCACACTTTAATTAATGTATTAGACTGAAATAGGAAGCAGTGACACAGTCCACTCAGAAACAAGGGTGACCTCTAAAGCTGGCAGGCTACACCTTGTTAGAATCTATGTGTTATTGTCTGTACCAAAGGAGGCAAACACAAGGAGAAGATGGACGGAGTGCTGAAACTGTTCAGACATGCACCCCCAGTCACAGATCTGAGTTGAATCCATCATTATTATTCAGGTCACTTCTCCACCCCAGTTCAGACACAGCCGTATGCAAGTCAGTCTTGACCCTGTTCCTCATGGAAACAGTTCAGCCCGAACTGCCAAGACAGGTCTTCCCTGGACCAGAAACATCCATCCTGGGACCAGTTTCAGGGTAACACAGCTCATCAACCTGGTTAGCTTGAGTCTAGTGGCAAAGTGAGCAAGGTACCCATGTCTGGGCATGTTCTGCCAACTTAGGGTGAACAAAGCAAACACAAGGAGATGAAGGACGGAGTGCTGAAACTTATCAGACACTCACCCCAAGGCACGGAAAGCTAGCCTGGCTGATGAGGGGTGTTACTCTGAAACCGCTCTGGGGATAATTGTTTCCGTTCACGCTAGACTGTTCCCGTGAGAAACAGGGTCAAGACTGATTTGTATATGCCTGGGCCTGAACTGGGGTGACAAAGTGAGCTAAAGAACGATGATGGATTCAACCCAGATCTGTGACTGGGGGTGAGTGTCTGAAAAGTGTGAGCGCTCCATCCATCATCTCAGGGAATGCCCAGACGTGGGTCTCTTGCTCACTTTTCCACTGGATTCAAGCTAGCCTGGCTGATTTGGGGTGTTTCCAGTGCTAGGATGCTTGTTTCCAGTCCGGGGAACACCTGACTTGGCAGGACTGTTCCAATGAGGAACAGGGTCAAGAGTGATTTGCATATGGCTGTGTCTGAACTGGGGTGTTGAAATGAGCTAAAGAACGAAGATGGATTCAAGCCAGATCAGTGACTGGGGCGAGTGTTTGAAAAGTTTCAGCCGTCAGGCCATCATCTCCTTTTGTTTGCTTTGTTCACCCTAAGTTGGCAGGTTATGTCCAGATGTGTGTCTCTTGCTCTCTTTGTCACTGGATTAAAGCTAGCCTGGCTGATGGGGGGGGTGTTAACCCAAAACCAATCCCAGGATGCTTGTTTACGGTCTAGGGAAGACCTGGCTTGGCAGTTCGGGCTGGACTGTTCCCAT
Source organism: Lissotriton vulgaris (assembly GCF_964263255.1). NCBI lineage: Eukaryota > Metazoa > Chordata > Amphibia > Caudata > Salamandridae > Lissotriton > Lissotriton vulgaris. Next base: position 1,184,995,168 of record NC_141691.1, read on the forward strand.
GGGAACAAGGTAAAGATTGATTCGCATATGACTAGGCCTGAACAGGGGTGGTGGCTAGAGAATGATGATGGATTTAACCCAGATCAGTGACTTGGGCGAGTGTCTGAAAAGTTTCAACACTCCGTCCATTATCTCCTTGTGTTTGCTTTGATTTTGCCCTAAGTTGGAAGGGTATGCCCCGACATGGTGTTGTATGGCATTTTAGATTCCGAATGGATTTACCTGATTCTTGCCTTTATATAGGTACAATTCACATTGCCCTTTTATAGGCATAGAAATCAAGCCCTTATTTAGGCATAGCCCATGCAACCCAAATACAGGCATGGCTACTTCCATCCGTTCACCAAACGTCACAACGATTTTATTTGAAAACCAGCTTAAGCCGTTAGGGACTTCCCCTTGCTTGAATATTGATTTCTCCAAGAACTCAGTTAGTTTTACAATGAACATCTATTCCTTAGGGGTTCATTCATGACGTTCATATGCCCGACTTTACATCAAACATGGCATTCCTAAACACCTTCAAGGTATAAATATACCTTCACTTGCTATGGCAAAGCACAGTGGTTCGGAGCAGTTCTACTACCTACTTGCCCGACGCTGCTCGCTACAGCAAGTGCCGAAGGAAGCCGACTCTCCAGCTGACGCACTGATCCGGAAGATGCCCTCCTCTACTGAGAAATTCAGCTCCAGTGTTTCTGAATGCGCTTGCGGGGTGTTGGGAAATCGAGTCCTGAGACAGAGATACCAGACCTCACGTTATTCTAAGGTATGGAGCTGATTAGAACCTAGAGAAACCTTTGGTAGATTCTTGTCAAATCCTAAACCTATGCTAAATACCATACTTACTTCTTCCCTCGTACCTAGACCTAGGTTAGATACATTGGGGTAGGCGTATTTTAGAAGCATCAGTTGAGTATTTTAGCCTGTGTTATTTATGTATGTATTTTTATTTGGCTTAGAAACCATACAATGCTATTACAGTATTATTTTATAATACTATTGTCGCTGTAAGCATTATAGTTTGCATTCTGTCTAACGATTGTAGCAGTTTACCTCTCTTGAATGAGAAAGAAGACTGTTCAATAAACCTTTTATTGAAAACGCCCGTCTGACTATTTCTCTGCAAACTCTGTAGAAACGAAGCATGCACGATGGACTGAGTGAAATACTTATCTAATGTTTCTACGACTCTGAAGATATTTTCCAATCCTAGGGAAACAAAGTTGTCATGTTTATGCGATTGTCAGAAACTAATCCCTTCTTGTGAATTCAAGAAAGTTTCTAGTGACCTCTTACCTAGCTGGCACTCACAATTAAGTTTAGTATATTCGATAGAGACCTACTGACTTAAGTCCTAGGTCATATCTATAGGATATATTATTCCAATGCGCAGAGCCTATTGGGAATTTATAAACTACACTACATGGCGCCCAATGTTTGGTAAGGCACTAATTTAACGCTAGATACTAAAGTAACTCAGTCGTACTTTTCTCAGAGACCCCTTTTTCCGTAATACTCCAATAGATGTCTGGAGTGGGTAAAGGGATTATATCCGCCATAGCTGAGTAGGACAAAAAATCCTATGTATTAGCTTGTTGGTTTGTTCAACGTTGAAGGATAAAGTGTTCCCAAATATTGTGCACCTTATCTTTGTTTCCTTGAATCTCGCTTTGCAAACTTTCAGTCAACAAAATGCCGGATAACGGCGACAACACCGAGAACGGTGGAGCTGCGGCTGATCCAGCAGCTTTTGACATAACAGGTTTTAATGAAATCGACGATGATGCTATAAGCATTCCTACAACTTCAAGGAAAGCCATCACTATAAAACTTATAAAAAATGGCCTAACATCGAGAGGTGGTAGGATAGTTTTTGTGATAGAGGCACACAAATATCACCAGACAGAGTTATTCTATTCATGGATAATCTTCCCTGAAGCAAATCCAGTAACACAGATGTTTCACTTCTACAAAGAAGATGAACCACCAACGGAATACATTCCTTTTGAGGATATTGAAATTACACTAACTTACCAGGAGCATGCACTCTGGTTTGAAGGCGCCCTAAAACATATTAATCACATTACCAGGCTGGGTCCACTAGGTAGACCAGGAGCAACTTGGCCAGTTTTAGCCAGCTATACTCCACATTCTGAAATTAATTAAATGACAGAGGTGGAACTAGGAGCTCAACTAAAAGAGCTAATCAACATCTATAGACAATTGGTTCAATATGTCATGCAGACTCTTACAGTCCAACCAGCAATAATGATTCCACAGCATCCCCCCCCACCAGGGGAATACAAATAAAATTTCACCACAGACTCTACATTTGGTCGTTGGTAAATTACCCGCAAAACGGGAACAGCTTCCAATTACTCAAATCGAGGCAGTATTTCCTAATACTACCCTTCATGAGAAACAAAGAATTTTAACAATCTATTTACCAATGGGGATCGCACCACATCTGGAGGACGGCGACAGTTGGGAAACAGCCTTTGCTGCAATTTACACTAAAACACATGGTGTTCCATCTATGGCGGTAATACCAGACGTCCTGAAACAAATTCAAAATGAATACGGGGCACAGCCTGCTTTAAATCTAGGTATGAAATTACTGAAAGATTTCAAACAGGTCTCAGCAATAATATTAGCTAATATTAAAGGTGAAGCAGCATCTGTGGCGATCCGCCAAAAGTTAAGGGAATTTGATGTAACTGAACAACCACAAGAACTGGCCAGAATAATTGAAAAATCGTATGAAGAATTAGACCTCTTGGGTGGGAAACCAGTTAAACTCCAACTGTCTGAAAGTCCTGAAAATGTCTTTACTAAAAACACTCCTACTCCTATTAAAAAGAAGTGGGAACATAGTAAACAAACTTCCAAAGAGAAGCGCTCTCAATCCAGAGGTAGGTCTCCTCAAAAGGAGCCCACTGAAAGTAGGTGTATCCTCAGGAATAGAGATAATTTGAGAAAACCTGATAGATATCAAGATACTGATACACATTCCTCTCGTACCTTTCAGACTTCGTCACAGAAATCCGAAAGATGAGGACAGTCAGAAAACAAGGAAGGGCGCGTAAAGTCCAAAGACGATCAACACGTTCAGAAAAACAAGAAACCTCAATTCCCCAAAAAGAAGGTAGCAGGTCTAAAAATCAGATATGCCGAAGATCTTGAGGACACAACTCAAGAACAGCGAATGGTCTCAGACAATGTTGGACAGTGCAGGAGAAGTCACCATAGCTCGCAAGAACTTGAAGGAACATCTGGAGACAGTGGACTTGAATGAATTCATTCAAGTTGAAAGTGCAGATATCAGGGTTAGTTGTCCACATAAGTTATATGAAATAACACTGGATAGAGGGGGACATACCAAGAAAACTGAGAGCACTCTTTTGGGAGCTGCTTTCTAAGGGTTGTGACATTCTTCTCGCTGAACGAGACTGGCCACCACAATTTGTCAGGGGGTGCCCACATGGCGAGGACATAATTATGCCAGCCTTCTCCAACCACATTCCAATTCATTTAAAATATACCTTTGCCAGGAAATGGGCAGTAACCCAGGCTCCTGCATTATATAAAAATCATGTAGGATTCTCCTCATCATAAAATCCAGTTGAAAAATCAACCAACTGCACAAAGGCAGTACCAAGTTAATCAAGAAGCTAAAAAACAGGTCAGGGAGATATTAGATCAACTTGAGTACCAGGGGCTGATTGAAACGTGCGGAGAAGTGTGGCTCAATGGTTAGAGCGGCAGACCCTGATGCAGAGGTCTAGCCCGGGACCAGGTTCAATTCCCAGCCTCGGCGGGTCTTGGCCTCAAAATTCCACAGACCTGAAAATTCTTGCCTCGGTGCCTATTCCAATCATGGAGTCCCACTCTGCAACTCTGGGCAATAGCTTGCTTAATCTCCACAACGGCCCCCACAATGCTAAGGATGCCTGGCCTCCACCTTGGGTGTGCCCCGGAGTGGATGCCTCACCGGGAAAGCCAGGATGGGTTCCACAGCGGTATTCGTACAAGCGCCTTGAGACCCTTGCGGGTGAGTAGTGCGCTATACAAGTATCAATTTACATTACATTTACATTACACCTCGTCAATGAAGAATCCTTTGTTTCCTGTCCCCAAACCAGACAATACATATCATCTAGTTTTGGATTACAGACATCTAAACTCTTGTTGCAAAATGTTTGCAGTACAAAATGCACACAGTGCAGCATTGTCATCTCCCTATCTTATGCGCCCGATCTTGCTGCGGACAGGTTTAGAGCATGCATGCAGGAGCTGGGCTCCTGGATGTCGACCAACTTGCTGAGGCTGAATGGCAGAAAGATGGAAGTGTTTGTGGTGGGGGGTGGCCCATCGGTGTGGTCGTCGGCATGGTGGACACCCTGTCTGGGGTCGACTCCAACACCATGTCAGGGAGCCAAAAATCTGGGCGTGTGGCTCGATGCTGATCTAACATTTGGGCCCCAGATCAGTCGGGTGGTAGGGGTTTGCTTTGGCATCCTGAAAGGGCTACGGAACGTTCTAGAGTTCCTCCCTACAGAGGTTAGAAGGACGCTGGTGCATGCCCTTGTCATTGCTCGATTGGACTATGGCAATCTTATTTTCTGGGTGCCACGGGAAAGAGCCTTCACCGCCTACAGGTGTTACAAAATGCAGCGGCTCATTTGGTTTTGAGGCTGCCCAGAAGATCCGCCTCGAGGAGAGCGTTGCAGGCACTTCACTGGCTTCCGGTGAGGAGTAGAATTGAGTTTAATGCCCTGTGCATGTGCCACCGCATTCTGGGCGGCAAAGCACTGAAGCCGTTACAGGGCCTAATTACTCGCTACGAGCCAGCCCGAGCATTGAGATCCTCTGGCTCCGGCCTACTGATGGTTCCCAAAGTTAAAAAGGCACGCATGGGGGGTAGATCCTTCCAGTTTCTTGCAGCCAGAAGCTGGAATAGGCTCCCGCTGGAACTGCGCTTGGAACCGTCAGAGTCAAGATTTAGGGGGAAACTGAAAACTCACCTGTTTGTTCAGTAGATGGGCTCTAGGTGCTGCTGAGACTTTGTTGCTTCCACTTACCATAGCGCGGGGACACGCTGGTGTGCGTAACCAGGCACTTTATAAACCTTCCAATTATTATTATTATTATTATTATTAATGAATAACATTGTGCGTAACAAGTATAAAACTACATTAGATATTTCTAACGGTTTCTTCTGTCAGAACATTGCACCAGAAAGTAGGTATGTGACAGCTTTCTCAATTATGTGGACACAGCGTCACTTCTGTCGTCTCCCTCAGGGATTCAAGAATATTCCGGGGTTATTTTCATCAATTGTACTAGAGTTACTACAAACATATGATGACAAAGCCTTGTCATATGTCGATGACATCTATCTGACAGATGATGACTTGGATAGACAATTGAACAGGGTAAATACAATTATATTGGGATTCCTCTCTGAAGGGTACAAATTCAATTTAAAAAAATCGAGAATTGCCCACCTCAACGTCCTATTTCTAGGATATGAACTTTCAAGTGAAGGCAAAAGCCTGGCAGCAAACTTTCTAGAGAAATGTGCGCTGCCCCAACCTCCAAAGACACTGAAAAACTTACAGTTGATTCTAGGTTTCCTAAGTTTCGGAACAACATACATTCTAAACTACGCAGAAAGGGTCAAACCTCTGTACGAATTAATCAAACCTGATTTTCAAACAGTTAATTGGACACAAAAACACACAGAAATGTTGCGTTCATTGCAAACAGACATGTTAGCAACAAAACATTTACAAACATGCGTAAACGTATGCAACTTAGTAATTAGAATCATTCCAACACAATGCGGATTCACGTACTTAAATTTTAACGAAGGTGAAAAAGTACCACTAGCTTACAAATCACAGTTGTACACACAAGCAGAAAATAAATTCACATCAACAGAAAAAATTCTGACAGTGTTTCAAACTGCAGTAGCAAAAGAGAGAGCCCACGCACAGGGTATTCGCATAATGGTCGTTATACCTGTACCTGCCTTAGAGGCAGTGACAAAAGTGAGCATTCCAAATGCAAAAGCTTTACATCTGAGATGGATACAATGGGTTAATTCTCTTGCTGCAACAGACGTTGAATACATTTTTGACCCATATTTGAAAACACTAGCATTTCTACAATACGAACAAGAATGTCCTCTGCCTACTGAAATTCTGCCTCTAGAGCAGTATGAATGTATAATTTATACTGACGGATCAGCTCAACCCGTTACGGGGGGCAAACAAGCCTATAGTTGCTTTATGCGCGATCATTAAAGGTCGTTGGCACAATGGCAACTTCCGGCCAGTGGTCACTAAAAGCAATCTCTAGGAGATTGTACAGCTCAGCGAGCTGAACTACAATCATTCAAGATGGTGCTTGAGAATACGCACCGCAAATTCCCCACATTCATAGTGTGCTATCCGTATTATTGTGTTCAATCTTACAGTGAATACTTGCAAAACTGGATTCAAGACGGTTACAAAGATGCAAAAGGTGGCACAATCAAGCATAAATTGCTTTGGGAACCAGTAGTTCAGTTAGGACAAGGACTACAATACACTCATGTGATACATACGCTGAGTCATCAACGTGATGGTGTTCACGTTGCAGGGAATTCATTGGCGGATGAAGCCGCAAAGGCAGCTGTGCAAACGGCTTCCGTAGCTGCAATAATTCATTCAAAAACGAAAAAAGACAGCGAAATAATCCAAGCAGTCAATGCTTCAAGCAAAGACAGTGGTAAAACATTACCGAAAGGTTTTCCACTCAAATACTCATATATAATTGATGCAAACTCCATTCCTTTTGCTCGAATCCCTGGAGTGGGCGATAGGGTAAATCCAAACAGGAAACGTAGAGTTGCTTTGATATACAAAGCACATTTGGGAGAGGGTCTGATACATCAGGGAATCTTTAAGACTATACTAGAATTAAAAGAGATGTACCGGTGGCCAGGAATGAATGCACACATTTACACATTTGTAAATTAACTGCAATGCCTGCAAAAGAGATCGCAGCACAGAACGCAACCAGATTCCTGACTATAGCATAGCCAGCCCAGTACAGACACCATTGTTAGACAGCTTAAGACTTTCTACACCCAGACGTCCCTGTGGACAAATGCGATCCCACAAATATTAAGACAAGATACATTTGGATGTGGCCTCAGCGCTCGACTGACGCTCAAACTGTTATAAAAGATTTGCGAGTCTTTATCGGCACATAAGCAGTCGCACGCTACATTCTGACCAGGGTCCTGCATTTAGCTCTCGAGCTTACAAGGAGGCCATGGCTAAACTGGGCTTTGCATTGCGGTACTCTAATCCATTCCATCCTGAGGGAAATTCGGTAGTGGAGAGAAAAAAACGGGACATAAAGCAATCTAATACACCTAGGGAATTAGGCTCGGGTGACGGGTCGATCAAACATCTAATAAGTGTCCAACGTAGTCTTAACAACCTGCCAAGAAGTTCTCTAGAGGGTATCACTCCATATGAAGTCCTGTTTGGGACCAGAATGATAGTATTTGATCTTGATTGTCAGACTTCAGTGGTAGACCAAAAAGCCTTTGATATCAAAGAATGTTTGGCTGTTTTACAGGACTTAAATGAAATAAGAACGAAACAAAGTAATGTGTTCCTAAAGCCAACCACCATTGAAGAGAAACCGACCATCCCAGCAAGGCCTGTCTATATTCCTAAACTTGGGGATCTAGTCAGAGAGAAGATCACGGACAAGAAGGAATTTGGACCTTCTTACAGACAACCAGTACCTGTCCTAGCAATCCACGGATCAAGAACAGTATTACTGCCGCCCCTTGCTGGTAAAAAGGAGAACAGGTTTGTGTCCATCGACCTGGTCAAACCACATCATGTGGCTGGTCAAAGCAGTAGGCCAAGTAGACTCCGACAAAGTAGCAGACGCCCTAATCTGGCTACTATCCAAGAGGTTCAAACTGAGAGACTCATCACCTTTGAGGAATCTGCAGTGCGACAAGAAGGACTATGCAACAAAGCAATGGAACTTGTACCTCTTGAGACCCAAATAATAGTTAGTCAAGAAACACCTATCTACAATGAAGTAACAAGTGATCAAGTGATTCCAGCGATTTCAACGAATCCTGATGCAATCCCTACAATTGAAAGAACTGCCTCTAGCTATTTCATTAACTTTGATACGTTTTTTGAGGATACCAGTGAACTTGAAATGACGCCAGCAAAAAGAACTTTCAAAGAACAAGCAATAGACCGTTTTTCAACACCTGAAAAAGACTTATATGGTTTCACCATGGATTGAACTTTAGATTGTGTTGGTTTTGCTTTTTCTTCTACTATGGTTGACTCTGGTAATAACTTTGGGAATGCTGATAAATGGAAGATATGTTAAAAAGGACACAGCAAATAAGAACATCAACTTACTACTCAAGCCACACAAATCATCTCATTGTGAACAAAGAGACTTGTCATCAGTGAACATCACAGCCGTTCCTATACCTGGTGGTATAGCTGGGAACAGAACTGATTATGACATTTTTGGCCCTGCGGAGCTGTGGAAGATTCCACACCAGTTCAAGATTTCCTTGAATGACTTTGTTTCATCTAGTACCTTTTCTGATGATTGGGACTTCGAGACTATTAATAATATGATGTCAGACTTAGAAATGTCTGCGGTATTTACAAATCATGAATACTTAGACGGTTCATCAGATTATGAACACATGTATTGTTATAATCACTATGGTCATCAATTCTTGCAAAAATCTGCAAATCCTAGAAATGTATTGATGTATAACCAATGGGAACATTGTCCTACACCACCAAAGGGTAGCTTTTTGAGAAAATGTTCATACTTTTCAGGTTTTAATGTTTCCAATCCAGAATCGTTTTACTTTAAAAATGTTAATAAGACAGGAATGAAAAGTATGTTGACAAATATCAAGCAAATTTATTCTGTAGCCTTTTATGCTCAGCTGCCTTCACTAGGTTTCGACTTTTGGAAAGACAACATTGAGACAAAAACTGTCTGGGGCACAAAAGATTGGCAAGTGCTGATGTGTTTTATCTAGGAACCCGATTCAATATTGTGACCTTATGCCCCTATACTGCTATAATCAATAATATCCCTATAATGGCATAATAATCAGATCCATATTTCAGTAAATCGCCCCTGCAGCCCAAGGCATGGCGAAGCTACTTCCTTAGATTCCTAGAGAGCACACCAAGTTCTTTCGATAGACCAAACCTCCAGCAACCTGGGAAAGCCCTGCTTGCTTTGTTTTGATTTGTAATAGAACTCCTGCGAGCACTGTAAGAACGGCCAGTTCTTAGTGACATCTTTATTGACGTCTTATGTCCAAACCTTACGTCAAACTCGGTACCTTTTAGGTATAAATATACCAACATTGCCTTAAGCAAACACACTGTGGTGATTCTGGAGCAGAGCAGCTTATCTACTTTCCGAGAGCCCAGCAGAAGCGAGAAGCCTACGGGCGCTGCCCCTCCTCTTTGACGCGCTGAGAAAGACGCTGTCTTTTCTCCTGCCGAGAAAATCCAGCTTTGGCGTTTCCAGCCTACCCTTGCGGGTGACTGGGATATCGGGTCCTGAGAGGGAGATACCAGACCTCCTACATTCTATTCCCAAGGTACAGTGCTGACTAAACCCTTAGAGAGAATTCTTGAACAGATCCTTGGCAACACACCTACTTAACTTAAAGTGCTACTTACTTACTCCTTCCCATGTATTAGGCTTAGGTCAGAGACACCGGGGTAGGCGTATTTTAGAAGCACCAGTTGAGCACGTTAGCCTATGTATATATGTTTTATCCATTTTAAAGTGTCTTATGGCTAAGAAACCATATCAATGCTTTTACAGTATTATTTCATAATACTCCTTTTACTGTACGTACTTTACTTTACATTAAGTATTGGAATTGCGGCAATTAATTTCTCTTGCATGAGAAGAAAGACTGCTCAATAAATAATACCTTTTATTGAAAACGCCTGTCTCTCTATTCTCTGCACCCTGGTGAAATTAAATATGCACAACTGACTGAGTGAAATAGCTGTCTATTGTTTCACACGACTCTAGAGATTGACTCCTATTCTGAGGGAGCAAAGTTGTCATGTTAATGCGGTTGTCGGAAGCTGAATCCCTTCTTGTCTGAGCCAGGGAAGCTGATCACTTCCTATTCATTCGAAAAAGTTTCCAGTGACCTCTGAGCTAGCTGGCGCAAACCTACATTAAGTCTAACATAGTCAATAGAGACCTAGAAGATCACTGCTGTTTATGTTATTCCAATGCGCAGGGCCTATAGGGAAAATAGGAACTACACTACATGGCGCCCAACGTTTGGTAAGGCGATAAAACTAATGCAAGACGATAGAGTAACTCAGTCATGCTTTTTTCACACAGACCCTTTCTCCCGTAAATACTCCAATAGACGTCTGGAGTGGGTGAAAGGTTAAAATCCGCCGGAACTTAGTAGGAAGAGATTCCTATGTAGAGTGTCTGGTTTAGTCAACGTTGAAGGATACAGTGTTCCAAAATATTGTGCACCTAGGGCCAGATGTAGGTAACACATTTTTACAGACTGAAAATTACCGATTTTTACCGAATCGGTATTTTCAAAAAGTGAAACGAGATGTAGGTCAAAAATCGGTAAAATATACCGATTCGGTATAAATCGGTAACCCCTTCACGGTATATACCGAATCGATATATTCCGAAACGGCAAATACCGAATCGGTAACTCACATGCAATCCTATGGGCCTGGAGGCCCATAGGAATGCATTGAAACTACGGACTCGGTATTTACCGAATCGGTAAATACCGAGTCGGTAAATACCGAGTCGGGATACAAAATATCAGGCAGTTGAAGATACAACCAATCACGTGTCACCATCCCGCCCCTCAGGCAACCAACAGAGCAATAGACCAATCCTGTGCATGGACCCCACCCCACATCCAGGAAGTGGCCACACCCATGCAGGTGCAGTGTAACTGATCACACAGGAGAGCAGACACACAGTGACAGGCAGCTGTGAAGCAGAGCCCTGCAGGAGAAAGACATGGAGCCCCAAGACTCTCAAAAAGAAGGTGCAGAGAGGAAGAGGAAGCTGAAGTTCAGCACTGGAGAACTGCAGGTCTTGGTGGAGGAGGTAGTCAAGCACTACCCAAAAATATTTGGAAAACAGTCCCTGCATGTACCAGAGGCTGTCAAGAGGAGCACCTGGCTGGGGATCCAGACTAAAATCAATGCCATTGGAGTTACCAACAGGGAAGTGGACGACCTAAAAAAACTATGGTATGATCTAAGGATCACCACTAAGAGGAAACTGGCTGCAAGAAGCAAGGAGTCAAATTTAACAGGTGGAGGGAAGAACAAGGCACCTCCACTCACAGACCTGGAAGAGCTAGTGGAGTCCACACTGGAACCAGACTGTGTCCTGGGGACTGGTGATGCAGACAGCTCAGCCCGAGCTGCAGCTAAGAAAGGTGAGGGACATGTCCATCATCCCACGCCCCCTGCCTGTGTTCCTCCCCCAATGTGGCTATGTATTTAGGAAATCCAGTTCAGACTTTAGTACTCACCTGCAAAGCATTATGGGAGTGGTAGTCATAAGAATACCCATATGATCAGTCAACATGAAAAGTTGTCAGGCATGCCACACAATACAATCAGACACATGGGAGGAGCAGCAAATAGTGATGGCAAAATGTTATTTAATCATGATGTACACGGTGAAAGCACCACTAAGATACTGTCCATGTCTGTCCACAGGAGAGACATCACGCAAGTCACAGCAGGTGAGGGAGAAGACACATCCCCAAAGGGATAGCAGCGAACAAGAAGGCAGGGATGCTGGGCCCAGCAGTGCAAGACCTACCGACATACCATAGGCAGACGACACCATGCAACTGGAAGCATCTCCTATGCTCATAGGCTCACCACTACCTGTGTCAGAAGAAACACACACCAGCAGACTCTGAGGTATCCGAAATCCTCAGGCCAGTGAGGCATGAGGGTCCCCCGCATAGGATTCTACAAACATCCTCGGATGAGGAAGGGGATTGTGAGGAGTCAAGGCAGTCTATGTCAGGGAATGCACCAGCTCACACATCCACTCCTGACAGGCCATCTGAAGGTAGAAGACGTCGTAGGGCCCGGGAGTCAGGCGGCAGTGGCCGTGATGAGAGTGTTTTCCAAGGCCTTGAGACCACAATGGTTAAGGTTCAGCGTCTGCAAGCAAAAGGGATCAGTGCAGTACACAGGCAGATGCTAATTCTTAACACCAACTTCACAGACATGAACAAAGGAATAGGATCAATGGCAGACAGCATGAGGGACATGGCAGAGGGAGTCAGGGACATGTCTCAGTCTGTCATGACACTCTGTGAAGAACTTCAGGAGGACCGTGCACAAAGGCGCAGGGAGAGCCATCGTACGCAGCAGTAGACAAGCGGCATACGGGAACTAGCAAATGCAACTTCGCTTATGTGTCGCCGGTCAGTTGCAATGAAGGAGGGGCTGGTGCACTGCTGTACTGACCTCACACGGGGATGTGGAGAGTCACTTCAGCGATGGAAGTGTTGCTGACAAACCAGTCAGCCACCACAGGGGCAGAAGGTGTCAGTGACACAGATACTACTAGTAGCAGGGCCAGCACCCCTGTCCCTGAAGTGAGGAGGAGTAGCAGACGCCAGAGTGCTGGCGCTGCCACAGCAGACTTTGAACCCAGCCCAGCTCCTGCAGCACGCGGGGCTGTACATGGGCGCAAGCAGTGAGTCCAGCAAGTTCAGTTGGACATGGGAGGGTGAGGTAACCCCTGTACACACAGTAGTGCCAGGCACACTAGTATGTGACATTTTTGGATCATTTATTTTCTATGTAGTGCTAAATAAACTACGTGCATTGAGGTACAACACGTGCTTTGTCTCCATACTTACTCAGAAGTAGTTGTGTGTGATTTCTGTCTGTCTCTGTCTTCCATCTGTGGGAGTTGGTACTCCAACTGTGTTGGCAGCTGGTAGTGCCTGGTCATCGTCATGGTCTTCATACTCCTCCAATTCCACCTCTGTGCCCCTTTTAGTTGCGAGGTTGTGCAACATTGCACAGGTTGCAATGATCTTACAGCACGTTACAGGTGCGTACTGCCGTGCCCCCCCACTTTTGTGGAGGCGGCGGAACCGGCTCTTCAGGAGGCCAAAGGTGCGCTCAATGATGTTTCGGGTGGATTTATGTGCCACATTGTAACGTCTCTGGCTGGGGGTTGTGGGGTTGAGGTAGGGCTTCAGGACAAAGGAACGGAGTGCATATGCACTATCCCCTAAAGTGGAAGACAAAATTATACATTACTCAGATGCACACATTGACATACATCTGCTTCATCCCTCAAGGGAGTGTCACCCATTTATTTACCTAGAAGGTATCCTTCCCCAAATTCGCCCGCTGTCAGACGGGTATAGATGCCACTGTTTTGGAAGATATATGAGTCGTGGGTGCTTCCTGGGTATCTGGCCACTATATCGGTGATGATGAACTTGGCATCACAGATTGCTTGTACATTGATTGTGTGTTGACTTCCTGTTCCTGTATATGTGCTCTGTGGCAGCTGGGGGGAAAATGGGGATGTGGGTCCCATCAATGCAGCCAATCACGTGTGGGAAGTTAGCCATGAGGTAAAAGTCTGTCTAGGTTCTGAGCAAGTCCGCATCTGTGTCTGGGAAGTGGATGTAGTGATCCATTCTTTGTATCATGGCGTCCAGGAACCTTCTGAAAAAACGCGACAGGCAGCTCTGGGACACCCCACCTACAGCTGCCACTATACTCTGGTAGCTCCCAGATGCTAGGAGGTGTATGCTACAGAGCATCTGAACATGGGGTGGGATGGCATGGGCCCTTGGTCTTGGGTGGTCCAGGAGTGGATGCAGGTCCCTGATCAGGTCCATGATGGTTTCAGGGTGCAGTCTGTATCTCTGCAGTATCTCTGCCTCTGTCAATTGTAAGAGTGTAATCCTTTGCCTATATACCTGTTCCTCCCTTCTCCATTCCCTCTCACCTGCTGCCTGTAGCCTTAGCCGTCTTGCTATGACGTAAAAAGCAGCCATTCTAGTTCCAGTGTTGCATTTTGGGGCCCTTTTTTATAGGCTGTACCTGATTACCACCTGCTTGCAGTCCATGGTAAATACCGACTTGAAATTACCGAATTTCGGAGGAATTTGGTAATTTAAGGCTCACCTACATCGCGATGGCATGGTATTTTTCATTTCGTAATTTCCGATTCAGTATTTTTACCGATTCAAACTTTTTCCGACTCGGTATTTGTTCCGAATCGGTAATTTTACCGATTCGGAGATTTCACTGACTCGGTATTTGTTCCGATTCGGTAAATTTACCGATTCGGAAATGTTAACGATTCGGTATCTTTACCGAGCCGGTAATCTACCGATTCGGTAGTTTTACCGGTTTTCGGCGACCTACATCTCTTTTTCCTAATACCGGTTGGTAACAGCCGAAAACACCGATTTTCGGACGTTACCGCCCGGTATTAGGCTACCTACATCTGGTCCCTAATCTTTTGTTTCCTTGGAAACCTGCTCTGCAAACTTTCATTAAAATAATGTCAGAAAATGGCGATAACATCGAAACCAATGAAGTCGCAGTAGATGCGAATCAGCGGGGTTTTAATGTTACAGGGTTTAATGAACCGGGTGCAATTATCATCCCGGTCAACATAAGAAAAACTATAACTTTGAAGGTTATAGAACACGGACTGACATCACAAGGTGGTACAGTCATTTTCGTGATAGAGGCACAGGAATATCGGCAGACAGAGGTATTCTATTCATGGATAAACTTTCCAGCGGCAAATGCTACAACACACAAATTCCACTATTACAGAATAGAGGAACCACCGGATGAATATACCCCTTTCGAGGATATTGAAATACCACTAAGTTACCAAGAGCACCTGCTCTGGTTTAAAGGCGCCCTAAAACATAATGATCACATCACCAGGCTCGGTCCACTAGGTAGACCAGGAGCAACGTGGCCGGTTCTAGCCAGCTACACACCACATCCAGACATTGAAAAAATGTCAAGAGAAGAACTTTCAGCACAGCTAAAATTACTCATTAAAATTCACAGACAGTTAGTCCAATATGTAATGCGGACTGCAACAGTTCAACCAGCTGTTAATATTCCACAGCTGACCCCTCATCAGGGGAACACAAATAAAATTACACCACAGAACATACAATCATGCCTGGGAAAAACACCCGCAAAATGGGAACAAATTCTATTCTGGCTAGCATAGAAAATAACTCAAATAGAGGCAGTATTCCTGAATACTACCCCGATTGAGAAACACAGGATTCTGACTATCTGCCTTCCAATGGGGGTCGCACCACATGTGGAGGACTGTGACACTTGGGGCACAGTCTTTGCTTCCATTTACACAAAAACACACGGTGTTCTATCTCTGGCAGTAATACCAGATGTGCTAAAATAAATTCAGAATTAATACGTTCCAGAGCCTGCTTTAACTCTTAGTATGAAATTACTGAAAGACTTCAAGCAGGTCTTGGCTATATTATTAGCCAACATAAAAGGAGAAGCAGCATCTGTGGCGATCCGCCAAAAATTGAAAGAAACAGATATAACAGATCAACCAATTGAGCTTGCCAGAATCATAGAAAAATGCTATGAAGAACTAGGTAGAGATAGTTTGGGTGGGAAACCAGTAAAACCCCAACTACTTGAAAATCCTGAAAAATTATTTATTAAAAATAATCTAAACACTCCTAAAAAGAGCTGAGATGGAAATAAACAATCCACTCCCAAAGAAAAAGTTTTCCAGTCCAGAGGAAGGTCTCCTCGGAAGAGAGAAAAAACTCTGATTCGAGAACATCAGTCTCCCCAAAGGGAGCCCTCTGAAAAAAGATACAACCTTAGAAATAGGGATAATTTGAAAAAACCTGATAGATATCAAGATATTGATACACGTCCCTCTCGATCTTTTTCGCAGAAATCGGAAAGAAGAGGACGGTCAGAAGAAAGGGAAGAGCACGCCAAGTCCAAAGACAAGGAACCTGCTCAAAGTAAAAAATTACAATTTCCAAAAAAGAAGGTAGCCAGTATTAAAATAATCAAACATGCCGAGGATACTGAGGACACAGCTGAAAAACGGAGGTTGGTCACAGACAATTCTAGACAGCGCAGCAGAAATCAGCATAGCTCGCAAGATCCTGATGAATCATCTGGAGACAGTGGACACGAATGAATACATTCAAGTGGAAACTGCAGATACCAGAGTTAGCGAACCTCATAAGATATACGAAATAACATTGCTATAGAGGGAGATAAGACTAGGAAAATAAGGGGTCTGTTTTGGGATAACCTCTCAAAAGGCTATGACATCCTGTTAGCTGAGAAAGATTGGCCCCCAGAGTTTGTCAGGGAGTGCCCTCATGGCGAAGAAATGATTATGCCTACCTTCTCAAATCATATTCCAATTCACAGAAAATATATATATGCAAGAAAATGGGCAGTAGCTCAAGCACTTGCATTATATAAGAATCATGTAGGATGGGATGAGGACTCTCCTCCTCACAAAATCCAGCTAAAATGTCAACCTACTGCACAAAGGCAGTACCCGATTAACCCCTTCCATGCTCATGACAAGGTCATCTCGTCATGGGTGTTACCTGCGCTGGGCTTATGATGATTTGACCTTGTCATGAACAATGGGGATCATGCATCTCCAGCACAGGAGGGGAAAACCCCCTAGCTGCCAAGGTGTTAAGCAAGAAGCTAAAAAACAGGTCAGGATATTTTGGATCAACTTGAATATCAAGGGGTGATTGAAACATGCACCTCTCAAATGAACAAACCTTTGTTTCCTGTCTCCAAACCAGACGATTCGTGTCGTCTAGTCTTGGACTACAGACACCTTAACTCATGTTGCAAAACATTTGCGCTACAAAATTCGCACAGTGCGGCACTAATGAATAACATAGTTCGCAAAAAACACAAAACAACATTAGACATCTCTAATGGTTCTTTTGTCAAAATATTGCACCAGAAAGCAGATACTTGACCGCTTTCTCAATAATGGGGTCACAGAAAAATTTCTGTAGACTCCCACAGGGATTCAAGAACAGCCCAGGATTATTCTCAGCCAGAGTAACAGAGTTACTACAAATGTATGATGATGAGGCATTATCTCATGTCGATGACATCTAACTCACAGATGACGACTTGGATACTCACTTGAAAAGAGTGAACACCATAATACTTGGGTTTGCAGCAGAGGGTTACAAATTCAACTTTAAAAAGTCACGAATTGCCCATCTAACTGTCCTATTTTTAGGATAGGAATTATCAAGTGAAGGCAAAAGCCTAGCAGACAACTTCTTAGAGAAGTGCGCTGTACTCCAAGCACCAAAAACGCTGAAGAACTTACAATCGATACTAGGCTTCCTAAATTTCGGAAGAACTTACATTCTAAATTATGCAGAGAGAGATAACCTCTCTACGAATTAATAAAACCTGATTTTAAACCAATCAACTGGACTCAAAAACACACAGAAATTTTGAGATCACTGCAAACAGACATGTTAGCTAAAACA
Organism: Lissotriton vulgaris; assembly: GCF_964263255.1. Lineage (NCBI taxonomy): Eukaryota > Metazoa > Chordata > Amphibia > Caudata > Salamandridae > Lissotriton > Lissotriton vulgaris. The sequence continues at coordinate 1,185,012,836 of NC_141691.1, forward strand.
AATTAAGAAACACGTGACAATACACGCAACCTTGTAATCCGAGTCATCCCAGGAAGATGCGGATTCACGTACCTGACCTCTAATGAGGGAGAAACGGTACCAATAGCTTAAGTTCAAGTTCAAGTTCAAAAATTTGTATAGCGCACTACTCACCCAGAGGGTCTGAAGGCGCTTAAGGGAGGGAGGTGCTTTACTTGTCGAATATCCAAGTTTTTAGTTGCTTACTGAAGGAGGGATGGTTCTGTGTGAGGCGGAGGTGGGTGGGGAGAGAGTTCCAGGTTTTGGCTGCTAAGTAGGAGAAGGATCTTTCCCCCATGGTGGATCTGTGGATGCGCGGAATAGCGGCGAGGGCTTGATTGGACGATCGTAGTTGGCGGGAGGGGGTGTAGAAGGAAAGTCACGTGTTGAGGCATTTGGGCCCTAGGTTGTAGAGGGCTTTGTGTGCGTGGGTGAGGAGACGGAACATTATTCTCTTGTTGACAGGGAGCCAATGGAGGTCTTTGAGGTGGCCGGAAATGTGGGCTTGCCGAGGGATGTCCAAAATGAGTCTGGCTGAGGCGTTTTGGATGCGTTGGAGTTTTCTCTGTAGTTTGGCTGTGGTTCCGGCGTAAAGGGTGTTTCCGTAATCCAGTTGGCTTGTGACCAGTGCGTGGGTGACCGTCTTTCTTGTTTTGGTGGGGATCCAACTGAAGATTTTTTTGAGCATGCGTAGGATGTTGAAGCATGATGATGAGACGGCGTTGACTTGTCTGGTCATCGAGAGGGAGGAGTCCAGGATGAAGCCCAGGTTACGTGCGTGGTCCATAGGTATGGGTGCGCTTCCCAGGGCCGGTGGCCACCATGAGTCGTCCCAGGCAGAGGGGGATGACCCTAAGATGAGGACTTCCATTTTGTCCGAGTTTAATTTTAAATGGCTGTTCTTCATCCACTCGGCTACTTCTTTCATTCCATCGTGTAAGTTGGTTTTGGAGGTGTTTAGGTCTTTGGTGAGGGAGAGGATCAGCTGGGTGTCGTCTGCGTAGGAGATGATGTTGAGGTTGTGTTGGCGTGCGATGGATGCGAGGGGACTCATGTATATGTTGAAGAGGGTGGGACTGAGTGATGATCCTTATGGTACGCCGCAGATGACTTTGGTGGCCTCTGATTTGAAAGGGGGGAGGCGGACTCTCTGGGTTCTTCCGGCGAGGAATGAGGTGATCCATTCCAGTGCTTTTCCTTGTATTCCGATGTTGCTGAGGCGTTGTATGAGGGTGCTATGAAAGACTGTGTCGAAGGCTGCGGAGAGGTCAAGTAATATGTGGGCAACTGTTTCTCCGTTGTCCAGTAGTGTTCGAATGTCGTCTGTTGCTGCGATGAGGGCCGTTTCGGTGCAGTGTTTGGCTTGGAAGCTGGATTGTGAAGGGTCGAGGGATTTGTTGGATTCGAGGAAGGTGGCGAGCTGACTGTTGACGGCTTTTTCAATGACTTTGGCAGGGAATGGGAGGAGCGAGATGGGTGGGTAGTTTTTAAGTTTGGTGGGGTCTGCTGTGGGTTTCTTCAGAAGGGCGCTGAGTTCGGCATGTTTCCAGTTTTCCGGGAAGGTAGCGGAGTTGAAGGAACAGTTGATGACATCGCGGAGATGGGTTGCGATGATGGAGTCTGCTTTGTTGAAAATGTGGTGGGGACATGGGTCGGTTGGCGATCCTGAGTGGATGGAGTTCATCAGGCAGATGGTGTCTTCGGTGGTGATTGGGTTCCAGGCGCAGAGGTTGTTAGAGTGCGGTTTAGGTTCGGAGGTTGGTGGAGAGGACTGGTCTTTGGACTGGTTTTCAAAGCTGTTATGTATTTCGGCGATTTTGTTGTGGAAGAATGAGGATAGGGAGTCGCAGAGGTCTTGGGAGGGAGTGATATCGTTTGTGCTGGCAGTGGGGTTAGTAAATTCTTTGACGATGTTGAAAAGTTCCTTGCTGTTTTGGGCATTGTTGTCAAGTCGATCCTTGAATGCTGATTTCTTGGTGGAACGGATTAATTGGTGGTGTTTGCGGGTGGCGTTCTTGAAGGTGGCTAGGTTGTCAGTGGTTGGGTTTTTTTCCAGGTTTTCTCGAGAGTACGACAGAACTTCTTGGATTTCTTAAGATCGTCGTTGAACCAGGGAGCTTTTTTGCTGCCTTGCTTGATTAGATGGTTTTTCAATGGTGCTAGTTCGTCGGTGCTGTGGTTGATCCATTGTGTGAGGTTAGTGGCTGCTTGGTTTGGGTCCGATGATTTGGCAGGGAGGTTTTGGTGAAGTGATGTGAAGAGCTGGTCGGTGGTGATTTTGTTCCAATTTCTTCGAGGAATAGGTTGTGGGGGGTTGTGGGTCGTGGTCTTTTTGTAGTTGAAGTGAACGCAGCTGTGGTCCATCCAATGGAGAGCTGTGGTGCGATTGAAGGAGATGTGCTTGCTGGAGGTGAAGATAGGGTCGAGCGTGTGTCCAGCATAGTGGGTGGGGGTGCCAACAAGTTGTTTGAGTCCGAGATTGGCTAGGTTGTCTAGAAGGGTGGTGGTGTTGCTATCGTTTTTCTTTTCCAGGTGGAAGTTGAGGTCTCCCAGTAGTATGTAGTCCTCGGAGGGGAGGGTGTGAGGGCTGATGAAGTCAGTGATGTCTTCGCTGAATTGTGTGCGGGGTACTGGTGGTCTGTAGATGAGGGTGCCTCTGAGTGTAGTTTTGGGGTCGGTGTGAATCTGGAAGTGTAGGTGTTCGGCGATAGCGAGGTTATCGTTGGAACTGTTCGTGATGCGGATGGTGTTCTTATGGACGATGGCGATGCCTCCTCCTGTTTGGTTGATGCGGTCCTTTCTGATGATCTTGTTGGTGTCCAGGATGGCTATGGCGATGTCGGGTGCTGATGAGGCGATCATCCATGTTTCTGTAAGGAAGGCGACGTCCGGCGATTGTGTGTCGAGTAGGTTCCAGAGTTCAATGGAGTGTCTGTGGACTGAGCGGGTGTTGAGCAGGATGCATTTTAGGTGGTTAGTGTCGGAGCTTTCTTTGGAGTTTGTGGGTTTGGTGTGGGTTTTGATGCAGTCGAACTTGCAGAAGTGGCAGGTGAAGGGTCCATGGGAGTGTCCTGGGGCGGCTTGGTAGTAGTTTGGGAATCGGCCGGGGTCAAGGGCTAAGAGGGTTGCGGCGTCATATGTTATGCGGGCGGAGTAGGAATTGCGGGGGCCAGGGGGTCTGGCGCTGGGCGGGGTCCAGGCGCGGACGGGCATAGACGGGCTTACCTTTGGCGCACCTTCGGCGCGCATAGGACGCGTCCGCTGCGCGTGAACGCTGCGCGTGGAGGCATCTGTCATAAGATGGTAGTGGAGGGCGGAGGGGCAAGGGAGGAGCAGCTGGGAGGCGGAAGCGGGGTGGAGATCCGGGCATGGAGGCACAACAACAAACAACAAAATGGCAGCAGGCCAAAAAGCGAAACTGGATTGGGGCACAACCTTCAATAAACGCTTTGCACAGATGAAATTATTCAGCCAAAGGCAGCCAAGCACAATACAATGCTACTGAGTGCACGCTTTCAGAGTGTAGCGCTACGATAAATATGTAAGCAGAACAGCAGACAGGCACTAATGCGCGTTTTCAAAATAAAGCGCTACGATTACAATATTAATAGCGGACAGGCACTAATGGAAGTTGGAGCAATGCGAGCTCTCCAACTATCTGGCAGTAAAAGCAATTTGGCAGTGAAAAGCGCTACGATACCACAACAGTGCAGGGAGCAGCGTGGGGTGCGACCGCTTCTGAGGGCTTCAGGACGGTCACAGCGTAAATGCACGAGGGTAAAGCCTACATTATCAGTGGGAGGGAGGAGCAGCTGGGAGGCGGGAGTGGGGTGGAGATCCGGGCATGGAGGCCCAACAACAAACAACAAAATGGCAGCAGGCCAAAAAGCGAAACTGGATTGGGGCACAACCTTCAATAAACGCTTTGCACAGATGAAATTATTCAGCCAAAGGCAGCCAAGCACAATACAATGCTACTGAGTGCACGCTTTCAGAGTGTAGCGCTACGATAAATATGTAAGCAGAACAGCAGACAGGCACTAATGCACGTTTTCAAAATAAAGCGCTATGATTACAATATTAATAGCGGACAGGCACTAATGGAAGTAGGAGCAATGCGAGCTCTCCAACTATCTGGCAGTAAAAGCAATTTGGCAGTGAAAAGCGCTACGATACCACAACAGTGCAGGGAGCAGCGTGGGGTGCGACCGCTTCTGAGGGCTTCAGGACGGTCACAGCGTAAATGCACGAGGGTAAAGCCTACAGTATCAGTGGGAGGGAGGAGCAGCTGGGAGGCGGGAGTGGGGTGGAGATCCGGGCTGGGAGGCACAACAACAAACAACAAAATGGCAGCAGGCCAAAAAGCGAAACTGGATTGGGGCACAACCTTCAATGAACGCTTTGCACAGATGAAATTATTCAGCCAAAGGCAGCCAAGCACAATACAATGCTACTGAGTGCGCGCTTTCAGAGTATAGCACTACGATAAATATGTAAGCAGAACAGCAGACAGGCACTAATGCGCGTTTTCGAAATAAAGCGCTACGATTACAATATTAATAGCGGACAGGCACTAATGGAAGTAGGAGCAATGCGAGCTCTCCAACTATCTGGCAGTAAAAGCAATTTGGCAGTGAAAAGCGCTACAATACCACAACAGTGCAGGGAGCAGCGGGGGGAGCGACCGCTTCTGAGGGCTTTAGGACGGACGGCTTACAAACCACATTTGTGCACACAAGCAGAAAAAACATTCAGTCTCACATAAAATACTGTAAAGGCAGTTCAAACTGCTGTAGCAAGAGAACTAGCCCAAGCACAAGGCAAAAGAATAACTGTTTCACAGCAGAATCAGCCTTCGAGGCGCTATTCAGCCCAGTAAATCTAAAAACAGTGGCATTAGATCCAAAATGGATACAGTGGGAAAATTCTCTTGCTGCAGAAGAAGTGACATACTATTTTGTCCTGAACATGAAAAAACTGAATGATTTAAAATATGAAGAAGAATATCCTCTGCAAATCGAAATTCTGCCTCTCCAACAATACTCTTGTATAATCTATACAGACAGATTTGTACAGCATTACAATGTAGATGATAAATCCTACAATGCAGCCTGCGCGATTGTTAAAGGTCGCTGGCTCTGCGGTAAATTCAGACGGAAAATAACAAAACTGAATCACTGAGAAAATGTTCGGGTCAGCGAGCTGAAATCAGATCTTTAAAGATGGCGCTTGAAAATGCCGAACGTGAATTCCCGACACTAATAGTGTGCGATTCGCATTTCTGCGTCAAATCTTACAATAATGATTTGCAGAACTGAGTTCAAAATGATTACAAAGATGACACAGGTGCCACAATCAAGCATAACATGCTTTGGAAACAGGTAGTTCTTTTACAAAAAGAACTACAAAAGACTCACGTGATACACACTCTGAGTCATCAACGTGATGGCGTTCACATTGCAGGGAATTCATTGGCTAATACAGCCACAGCGGAAGCGCCTCAACGGGCTTCCGTAGCCACAAAAAAGCGTTCAGAAAAATACATAGTCGGGGAAACGATGCTGGCGGTAAAAACGTCTTCAAAAAGCAACTGTGCAGCACTACCCGTGAACTATCCACTCAATTATACATACATAATTGACGTAAACTCCGTTCCTTTTGCTCGAATCCCTGGAGTGGGGAATAGGGTAATTCCAAACACGAACCGGAGAGTCTTAATAATAGCAGACGCACACATGGGTGAAGGTCCAAGGCACAAACAGATGAAGGAATCTCTGACAGAATTACTATCAGAATACTGGTGGCCGGGGATGAGCCTGCAACATTACAAATTTGCGAAGAGCTGTCCAGACTGCAACAGAGACCGCAGTAACGAGCCAACCGGAGTATTGCCATGGCCATTTCTGTAGTTAGCATAAGGCTATCTATACATAAAATCCAGCATCCTATTAATTGATTTTAAGACTAAATTCACTTAATAATGTGGCCCCAGCGCTCAGCTGACACCAGAACTGTTATAAAAGATTTGCGAGTCTTTATCGGCGCATACACAATTGCCATGCTTCATTCTGACCAGGGTCCTGCTTTTAGCTCTCGAGCTTATAAGGAGGCCATGACCAGCATAGGCAATGGGTTGCGGTTCTCTTGTCCCTTCTATCCTGAGGGAAATGGGGTTGTGGAAAGAAAAAACCGAGACATAAAGCAATCTATAACGGCAAAGTTATTAGGTTCGGGTGATGGGTGGGTCCAGCATTTAACAAGTGTCCAACGTAGTCTTAATAATCTGCCAAGAAATTCTCTAAAAGGTTTCAGCCCGTACGAACTATTGTTCGGAACTAGAATGTATGTTCAGGACTTAGATAGTCATGCTTCAGTGGTAGAAGATAAGAAAAAATGCTTTGACATTAAAGATCGTTTGGCTGTTTTACAGGACTTAAATGAAGAAAGAAAAGCCCTGAGCAACATAAAGTTAAAACAGCAGCCAACAACCACTGAAGACACACCACCTGTCCCAGCAAGACCTGTCTGGATTCCAAAGATTGGGGATCTGGTCAGAGAGAAAATAGCGGTGAAGAAGGAATTTGGGCCTTCTTACAGAAAAGCAGTACCTGTCTTAGCAATCGACGGAACTAGATCAGTTGTACTTCCGCCACTTGCTGGTAAAAAGGAGAACCAAATTGTATCCATCGACCTGGTAAAACCACAATCATGTGGCCAATAATAATTAGTAGGCCAAGTGGACTCCCAAGAAATAGCAGAATACCAAAATTTGCTACAATCCAAGAGGTTCAAACTGAGAGACTAATCACATTTCATAAACCTGCAGTGAATAAAAAAGGACTATGCAGAAATGCCATGGAACTTGTGCCTCTTGAAACCCAAATTGAAACAGTTTGTCAAGAAACACCAGTCTACAATGATGTAGCATCAGAATGTGCTAATGAAAGGCAAATTGAAAAAACAATTCCAACAATTGACAGAACTGCATCTGGCTACTTCATCAATTTCGATAACTTTTCTGAAGATCAAAGCAAGCCTGAAGTAACGCCAGCAACAAAGACTTTTAAAGACAAAGCAACAGAACTCTTTCATCAACTCAAAGAAACTTATCTCATTTCTCCATGGTTAGAATTTTGGATTGTGCTATGTGTATTTTTCCTCCTGCTTTGGCTCATCATGGTGCTTTGTTTGGGAAAATTCATTGAGGGAAAATACAGTACAATGGACACAGCAAGTCAGAACATCAACTTAGTTCTGAAGCCACACAAGTCATCTCACATCTAGAAAAGAGAACTATCATCAGTGAATGTCACAGCCATTCCAATACCCGGCGGGGTAGTTTGGGACAAAACAGATTACGAAATATATGGACCGGTCGAATTCTTGAAATATCCTCATCAGTTTAAGGTTTCATTAAGTGACTTTGTAAAACCAAGTACATTCTCTGATGATTGGACTTTGAAAGCATAAATAATATGATGTCAGATTTCGTATTATCAGCAAAATTTACAGAACATGATTATTTGCAAGGTTCATCGAATTATGAACAGATGTATTGCTATACCCACTATGCAGACCACAATTTGCATAAATCTGCTCAACCTAGAAATGTTTTTAAGTATAATCAATGGGAACATTGTGCAACTCCACCTAAAAGCAGTTCAAAAACATTCTATGAGAAATTCCAATACTTCTCAGGGCTTAACACAAGTGATGCAGAAACATTTTATTATAAATTGTTAGATAAAACAGGGACAAAAACCATACAAATACTAAATTGATCTATTCAGAAACATTTTATGAAAAAATGATTACATTTGGTTTTGATTTCTGGAAAAACAACATTGAAACAAAAACCATCTGGGGTACAAAAAATGGCAGGTACAAGGCCTAGAAGCATTATTTCGAGCCTGCATGATAGCAGAACAAATAATGTTCTTGAATGACACCATTTAACAAACTACCTGTTTTGGCCTAGCCAAAATCAAAGACTTAAACAAACCGTCTATTCCAAAGCCAATACCTGATTACACAACCACAGATATTGAGATAGACGTATCCAAACTTTTCCAAGAAAATAGAACACATCCTGATTGGAAAAAGTGGTTAATCTGGCCAACAGACACAAATAAATGTCAAGATAGATTCCTGAACAAAATACAAGGGTTATAAATGACCAGACCAGACCCTGGATACTCCCAGAGACAACATCCAGGGATAGTAACAACATACAGTGTAGGGAAACTATGCCTTGAATGGCTACACACATCCACACTGGCAGAAATTAAGCAACACTTATTTTTACTTAAAGATGGTGCTGACTTGCGCGATTTCATAATGGGACCACGCAAACAGCGTCAAAACGTTTCATAGAGGCCAGTATATACGCTGCTTACAACGAGGCATGGAAAGTGACTCAAATTGAGACAGCAGAGAAAATACGAGAAATTGATCGTATTCATTTGGAAAAATCACTTTCTGTTGTGGACAATGGGTTAATGACTCTGTCCTCCAGAATATATTCTCTGGACAGTATTGTATCATCTGCTATAGATATAATAGATCAGGACTTGCTAATGTTACAACATGGTCAGTCCCAATTACGTTCTATTGTACAGCTAGGCTGGACGTTGCAAAACCTGTGTTCAGGCTATGTGGCTTGGCGTTTAATCAACACAACGTCATTGTTCTCTATCTTTAACCTTACTGATAAACAAATCAGTTTGGCACAGAAAGGAGCAGAACATACGATTCTGAGCATTGAAAAACTTGAGAGATTACCATTGACAATGTCAGAAAGACCTGTCATTGAATGGATAATACACGGGATTATCACAATTCCGATAACAACTTTCCAATTTAAAAAATGCCTAGAGTATATACCAGCAGGGCAGTATGAAAGGTTGGGTAAAGGGTACATTAAGTCATCATGGAAATGACCTTATACACACACATGTTATAGTGACAAAAACCAGAATTTATTTCTTAGTGGTAATAATTGTAAACAACCACTAAGCGTTAAACTTCTGTGTCAAGGTATTAATTTACATGGGGCCTGTAAGGGGACTTCAAATAACCTTTCATGCCACCAGTACGGCACACCTGCAACAGAGATAGAGCCATTCTTTATGGGAGTTACGTTCTAATAACGGACCACAGCTGTTGTGGCATGGTGCCAGGGAAAGCATATCTCTTAAGCGTTAGTTCCATGGTCACTTGCTGTATGCAAGCATTGTATCCAAACGGCCCTGGAGACTCAGAGGCGACGATTTGGCCTCAGTTGAATATCTCTTCTATATGAATTGGTACTTTAAGCAGAATGAAGTCTGTGCTTTTACAGACAACAGTGCCCATCACGTCATCAAAAGAAACGTATGATCTTCAAGTTGCAAGGACAACGGCAGAGATACATACACTTTTATCAACTAATTGCCCTGTGCATTTCGTAGAAATGCTAAGCCAAATCCTAAATATGTCAGATGCCAGTGGTATCTCAAATGTATTTAAGACAATTTTTTCGGGACCGTTAACACCCTTCGAAGCAGTCCTGGGCATCTTTCCCAATTTTGCCCATTCGGTTTTTGGTGGCCTACCACTAGTTTTGGGACTCGTAGCAGGAATCTTATCTTTGACTCTTCTGCTCCGATATGGCAAGCCAAAACGCAGACATGACTCCGGCAACAATGGAAGAAACGATCCTAGCGATACGCTACCGGGACCGCATAACTAAAGTCCTTGGATTAGCCCGGCTGAGATCTGAATATGACCTGGTTTCTTTCATTCAGACCTATATGGCAGAACTGCATCTTACCTGTGCTTCGATGTATGCTATGCGGAGAAGAATGCGTGTTAGACACCTGTCTTATACTACAATCAGCAGTGCCAATGGATGTCACTACTTTGCTAAGTCCAGTAACGGCTCATGCATCGTGTTGTCCCCAGCGGTTACCAATTATGATGACGGAATTCGTTGAGACTTCTGCACTACGATTAGGTGGTGGCAGTGAAGCAAGAAATGGGAGCAACATCACCCAGGTACGACCTTCTGTGAGCATTGCTGATCCCGAAATCGATGATAGCAATCATTCTCACGACTGCCCGGTTACAGCATTATCACCCTTGGTCGAACTTTCACCTGAAGCTGTAGACTGTTTTTTTGCACATCTATCTGAAGTCATGTTCTCCCCTGAACCAAAAGAATGACTTTTAAAACAACCGGCACACAGCGTTCCCCTCAACTCTGAATTCGGCCTTCAGCTTTGAAAAACAAAAGCCACTGAAAACATTTGGAACTATATTTTCCCCTGAAGCGAAATTATTTTTTTTCGAAAATTTCAAAATATTTACCTTTTTTTGGCACACGTACTCTGCTTACAGTAGAACTATTCATAAAGAACAGAGCTTCTATTTTTAGCAAATCTAGAGACAGTATATTACCACAGCCTCTAGCACTCTCACAAGCAATTTCATTTATATGGGATGAAATAGTCTCAACCTTCTTTTCTGTAATTAAGAGACATTTCATTTGTAATTTTCGCAAATCGTTCAACTGAATATATATGCAATTTTTGAATGATTACATTGCTTAAAAACGTACAGTACCTTAACGTTCCGTGTATTTCGCATACACCATTTCAAATGCAAAATGTATTTTGGGGTGGGTTGGAATACACATGCATCTTTATTGCTTAAGTTTTTAGTAATTGATGGACATAAAACCGTGGAGTGGGTGATGTGTTTTATCTAGGAACCCGATTCAATATTGTGACCTTATGCCCCTATACTGCTATAATGAATAATATCCCTATAATGGCATAATAATCGGATCCATATTTCAGTAAATTGCCCCTGCAGCCCAAGGCATGGCAGAAGCTACTTCCTTAGATTCCTGGAGAGCACACCGAGTTCTTTCAACACACCAAACCTCCAGCAACCTGGGAAAGCCCCGCTTGCTTTGTTTTGATTTGTAATAGAACTCCTGCGAGCACTGTAAGAACGGCCAGTTCTTAGTGACATCTTTATTGACGTCTTATGTCCAAACCTTACGTCAAACTCGGTACCTTTCAGGTATAAATATACCAACGTTGCCTTAAGCAAACACACGGTGGTGATTCTGGAGCAGAGTAGCTAATCTACTTTCCGAGAGCCCAGCAGAAGCGAGAAGCCCACGGACGCTGCCCCTCCTCTTTGACGCGCTGAGAAAGACGCTGTCTTTTCTCCTGCCGAGAAAATCCAGCTTTGGTGTTTCCAGCCTACCCTTGCGGGTGACTGGGATATCGGGTCCTGAGAGGGAGATACCAGACCTCCTACATTCTATTCCCAAGGTAGAGTGCTGACTAAACCCTTAGAGAGAATTCTTGAACAGATCCTTGGCAACAAACCTACTTAACTTAAACTGCTACTTACTTACTCCTTCCCATGTATTAGGCTTAGGTCAGGTACACCGGGGTAGGCGTATTTTAGAAGTACCAGTTGAGCACGTTAACCTATGTATATATGTATATATGTTTTATCCATTTTAAAGTGTCTTATGGCTAAGAAACCATATCAATGCTTTTACAGTATTATTTCATGATACTCCTTTTACTGTACGTACTTTACTTTACATTAAGTATTGTAATTGTGGCAATTCATTTCTTTTGCATGAGAAGGAAGACTGCTCAATAAATAATACCTTTTATTGAAAACGCCCGTTCTCTCTATTCTCTGCACCCTGGTGAAATTAAATATGCACAACTGACTGAGTGAAATAGCTGTCTATTGTTTCACACGACTCTAGAGATTGACTCCTATTCTGAGGGCGCAAAGTTGTCATGTTTATGCGGTTGTCGGAAGCTGAATCCCTTCTTGTCTGAGCCAGGGAAGCTGATCACTTCCTATTCATTCAAGAAAGTTTCCAGTGGCCTCTGAGCTAGCTGGCGCAAACCTAAATTTAGTCTAACATAGTCAGTAGAGACCCAGAAGACCTCAGTCCTACGTCTAAACTGCTGTTTATGTTATTCCAATGCGCAGGGCCTATAGGGAAAATAGGAACTACACTACAGTGCAGGGGATGGAATCTTTATTTAGAGCCTGCATCATCCCAGAGCAAATTATGTTTTTGAATGATACTGTCCAACAGACATCTTGTCTTAGGTTAGCCATAATAAAAGACCTAAACAATCGGTCCATAACTACACCTTCACCTGATAGTGATAACACTTCAGAGGGGGAGGTCGACATACATACTATTTTGCATCTCAACAGAACAGATCCACTGGGAGATGTTGACATTCCCCAGCGGGAATTTATGTTCATAGCTATGGCAGTCCATAGATTAGTTATAGCCAGGGCTTGGCTGGATAAAAGACCACCGGTATTACAAGTATGGTTGTCAAACCGTTTGGCTGCTTTTAATTTGGAAAAATCAATCTATGCACGGAAAGGCAGGAGAGGGAGGCAGCTTGGTCTGAGAATTAGGGATCCTGTTAGGAGATGGAAGGAGGGATTGAAGTTGACCTGATTGTCTGAAATAACTGAGCCCGCCATTGTTTGATGTATATACCGGTTTCTGCTTATTCTCTTTTTCTCTTAGTTATCTCTGTCTTTTCTTTTTGTTTTTTATTATAATAAGAGTGTCTCCAGGTTGGAATGCTCTATGTTGAGTAAATACCAACAAGGAAAGTAGTTTTCTGAAGTTTAATGGTACAATTGAAGCACAGCCTGCATGTACATCCACTTGTCAAGAGAGATCGGCTATAACTGACTCCCAACACAGTTGGAGCCAACAGCTACATTACTAACACACTAAGGACGTCTCGAGTGATGCACAATTGAATCACAACATCACTCGAGACCAAATTGAAATAACAACAATGACACGAGTCGGCGCGAGTCCACGCAGAGAAAAGCACGAGCAGAGCCTCGCACTCAGCATGTACTCGCGCTGACTCGTGCAGTACAACACAACACACCTTCCCCCCTTATGAAAAGAAAGAAAAGAAGAGAAAAAAAAACACTGTACATTAAACTTTTTTCATAATAAAAGCAACAAAATCAGATAACCACTTTGGTTTCTTAGTGACTCTTTTTGGTAAAGAAACAGTAGCATCTTGACTGGTGGAACTGTAGTCTAAACACGCAGTAGTGGTGAGAGTAGAATCCTGATTGGTAAAACCACCACTAGAGCAGGAAGGTAAGACATCTGTAACGTGGGAGTCCTCATCCAAAAAGGAAAAATCAGGATGTTCAGGAACAGGCTCGTTACAGTAAACATCCTTATTGGCCTTGAGAATGGCAATTCTACTCAGATTCCAAACCTTATTGTTGGATAGTCTCACAGAGTTTTTCAAAACTTCTGAAACTTCAAAAGGGCCCATAAATGAACTTTCACCTTTCTTGACCTTCCATGGTTTCTTGACCTTTACCATCATGCCAACTTCTACCTTGGGGTCATTTCTTGAACCACATTTCTCATCAAAGTATTTTTTGTTTGAGGAATGGGTGCGAATGAGATTTTCCTTGACTAAACTTAAATCCACCTTGGAAGGAGTAGATTTCACTAACCATGGTGGATTCACTTTTGTCCTAGGAACTCTCCCTCTCATGATCTCAAAAGGAGAGTACCCAGTCATAGAATTTGTGGTTGTCCTGTACATCCACACCTTCTTAAAAATCTCTACTTCCCAAGTTTTATCGTTGCTACTAGTGATCTGTATGGCCCCTTTAAGAACCCTATTGAATCTCTCTATAACCCCATTTCCACTGGGATTATATAATGACGTAGTGCAATGAACAATGCCAAGTCTTGAAAAATAGTCATTAGCCTTCTTGGAGATAAATTGTACACCATTGTCAGATATAATCCTTACTGGTAACCCTTCCTCAATAAAAACTTTATCTAAAAAACACAAGACTGAATCAGTGTCTATTTTCTGGACAATTTTGATAATAGGCCATTTAGAGAAAATGTCAATGGCTGCTATAACATACTTGGATTCGTAGCCAATGGGACCCATTATGTCTATGGCAATGGTTTCCCAAGGATTACTAGGGATACTATGTGTACCCATATTGGGTTTCAAAGTAACTAGAGACTTGTCAGAATTGGCACATACCACACAATTTCTGACCAACCTTTCAATAAACATGTCTATCCCCGGCCACCAAAATAAATGTTTAACCTGATGTTTGGTTCTAACCATGCCACTATGACCTTCATGACCCTGCATGACTATAGTTTTCCTTAAACCTACTGGAGGTACAATACGCTCGCCTCTTTTAATGATGTTCTCACAACATGAGAGTTCTGACCTTACTTCCCAGAAACTTCTCAAATCTGAACTCAAACACTTCTTTTCAGGCCAAGTACTCACTATATAGCTGGCAACAATCTTTAACACTGCATCATCCTCAAATTTCTCTTTCCACAAATTCTGATCAATGGAAATGGGACCCTCATCATGGATCATGGCAATCTGGAAATTGTCCCATTCATTATGTAAATCCTCTTGAATAGGTAAAGGCATCCTAGACAAAAAATCAGCAGAAACATTTTCTCTCCCTGGCAAATATTGTATGTTATAAATAAAATCCTGCAAACGCATGGACATACGTGCAATGCGAGCTGAAGCTCTTAACATGCCTTCTGTAGTAAGTAACCGTACCAGCGGTTTGTGGTCACTCCTAAGAGTGCATTCCTTACCCCAGACAAACACCCTGAAATGTTCTAAAGCCCAAATGCATGCTAAAGTCTCTCTTTCTATTGTGGAATACTTTTCCTCAGCAGGGGTGAGTGCCCTAGAAGCATGTGCAATGATCACTTCTTTTCCCTCCTTATTCTTTTGAGAAAACACAGCACCTAGTCCTTTTGCGCTAGCATCAGTAGTAATAATATTTTCCAGGGAAGGATCAAAACAAGATAACGCACTTGCTGAACAGATAGCATTCTTAACATCACTGAACTCCTTCTCACATTCACTAGTCCACTCAAAAACAACTCTATTTTTGATTAGTTGCCTGATATTATATGTTCTGCACGAGAAATCGGGTACATACCTAGCGTAAAACTCAACTAACCCTAAAAAGGACCTTACATCGTCTTTAGATAAAGGATGAGGAGCCGATTTAATAGCTTCTAAAAGTGAAGGTTTGGGCTTGATACCTTCTGCACATAATTCATGCCCTAGATAATTTACAGAATGTACACCAAATTTGCATTTCTCATGCTTGATGGTAAGACCATGTACATTAAGTGCATTCAAAACCTCTTCCAAAGCCATAATATGTTTGTCTTTATCATCATTGAATACCAAAATGTCATCTTGAAAACAGATGGCATGTTTACAGTCCTTCAAAATATCTTGCATGACTCTCTGGAAAATTGCTGCTGCGGACGCCAGTCCAAAAGGCATCCTGTTGAATCTGAAACACCCAAATGGTGTAATAAATGCTGTCAAATCCTTACTCTTTTCACTTAACTCTATCTGGTGATACGCAGCAGATAGGTCAATAGTTGAAAAAATGTTAGATCCCCCAACTACAGATAACATTTCGGAAATGCGGGGAAGAGGAAACTGATCTACAATAATATTATTGTTAAGATGGCGAAGGTCAATACATAATCTCACCTTGCCATTAGCTCGCCTGGCAACCACTATGGGCGAAACCCATTCGGAGGATTCTATTCTTTCTATTATACCTCCTTCCACTAAACCATCTAATTCATTCTTGACTTCCTCTCTGACAGCAAAAGGAATATTACGAGCTTTGTGTATTTTAGGACACGCATTCTCTTTTAAGCGAATTTCATGCTTAAAGCTAGTTAACTTTCCAATGCCTTTGGAAAAAACATTTGGAAATTTACTCAGCATCAAAGAAGAAATCCCATTTTGCTCATCAATCAACATCACTGGAGTAGGACTATTAGGATCCAGTACAATGTCAAGTTTGCCAAAGTCAAACCAACTTAGGACTGAAGGACCCTTCTTTGAAACATACAACTTTGCAATGCATTTTCTATTCTTAAATCTGAAAACTAAAGTCCTGAAACCTAATATATCTATCCTTCCACCCGAATATCCTTCAGGATTAATGTCACTTTCTTCTAAGTGGCTACCAAGTCTAGGTACAAACAATTTTTTCCAGACAGATTCACACACTATAGAATAAGGTGAACCAGAATCTGCATACATGTTAATCTTTACACCTCCAATAACCATGTCACACAATGGCTTTTTCTTGATGGAATGGTCATTTACATTTAAAACAGCAGAATCTTTTATGTTTAAAACGAATAAACAGTCATTGGAGTCATTTGTGAAATCATCCTCATCACTATTCTCATTCAATTCAATACATTTGACTTTTTGGTTGACATTACCCCTTCTGCAGGCAGAAGTAAAATGTCCTTTCAAACCACAATTGGAACATTTCTGTTTTAAACCAGGGCAGGTTTTGTCATTAGCCAAATGTGATTTGCTGTTGCACCTAAAACATTTGAGATCAATCCTTGGTGTTTCAGGATTTACTTTGGGAGAAAATACTTGTTTCTTCTTGAAAGTATCTCTATTTTTTCTGTCATATTTTTGATTAATTTTTGCAACAACATTCTTACTGACAGAGGCATCATTCCCTTTAACTTGTAATGCACTTCTACAAGAAAGCTCAGCCTTTCTAACGATTGACAATACAAAGTCTAAGTTCTCATCACCATTAATCCAAAGTCTTTCCTGTATAGTCTCATTTTTAGAGTGCATGACTACTTGATCTCTTATGAGGTCTTCTTGTAAGTTTCCAAATTTGCAATCTAGAGCTAAAGTTTTCAGAGATGAAACAAAATTATCTACAGTCTCATCACATAACTGTTTTCTCTGGAAAAACTTGAACCTAGAAATACCTATGCAGACTTTAGGAGAACAGTACTTATCGAAGTCATAAATAGCTTTGTCAAATACATTCATGTCACCACTAGCTTGTGAAATGGGAAGTTGATTGAAGGCTTTTAGTCCTTCAGGACCCAAACTGTGTAAAAAAATACCCTTTTTTTCTGGAGCTTTCATCTTACCATTTGCATCCAAAGTCTCAATATAATTTAAAAAGTAAGCTTTCCATTCAATCCAAGGCATACAAGGGGCACTACCAGCAGACCAATAACTTTGTGGAGGGGCAAGAGTATAACCTTGAGCACACATAGTGATAAAAATAAATGGTACAGCTAGTGAAAAGACAGTAAGTAGTTAGTCTTAGTAGAAAAATAATTAAATACAGTACTTGAATGTTGATGGAAAAAAAAATAATAGTCAAACCAATGCTGGAAATTCAGAATAATTTTCCTGTGTTCAGATGAAGATTTTCAAATGTCTTCTTGAACTTGAGATCACCACCCGTTTTTTAACTTTCCAGACTTCAGATCACCATTCGTTTTTTTTTTAAACTCCTAAACCGTTTCTATTGTAAAGGTCTCTTTCTATACACGAAGAGAAAAAAAAACGAAGTCACCTTGTTTGTTTCATCAAAACAAGGAAACCAATGAGAAACGGGGTCTCAGTTTCCGTGAGGAATCGAGCAATAGCTTCTGTTTAGTGATTATCCAATCCGTGTGGAGGAAGATTTCACCAACGCGATGGTAAACAAAGACGCGCACAAATGAGGCAAACTCTTCGCTCCTGGATCGGAAACCCAGCCTCAAGGGTGCACACAGATGAAACAAATCCCTCGCTCTTGAATCGGAAACTCAGCTTCACTCGGAAATTCAGCTCCTCGAGTGATTGGTGATCGCTCAATTGAAAAAATTAAATTGAAACGGAGGCGTGTTAAAAAGTAAGTGGATTTCCAAAAAATACGTAAATAAATTTAAATCCGGGCAGGAAGTGCTTCTTTAATGCTCCATCCTTCGTCGCCAGATTTGTTGAGTAAATACCAACAAGGAAAGTAGTTTTCTGAAGTTTAATGGTACAATTGAAGCACAGCCTGCATGTACATCCACTTGTCAAGAGAGATCGGCTATAACTGACTCCCAACACAGTTGGAGCCAACAGCTACATTACTAACACACTAAGGACGTCTCGAGTGATGCACAATTGAATCACAACATCACTCGAGACCAAATTGAAATAACAACAATGGCACGAGTCGGCGCGAGTCCACGCAGAGAAAAGCACGAGCAGAGCCTCGCACTCAGCATGTACTCGCGCTGACTCGTGCAGTACAACACAACTATCCCACTTTGGTTGGCTTAGATCGTTTTTATTATTATAACGCATTGTAATGTACCTCAACTGCAATTAATCTATACTGTATATAAGTCTTTATGGTTCGGATGTACTGTATAAAGCTGTGCTATGATGTATAATTATTTGTAGGAAAGGTGAAAAACTTTTAATAAAAATATTAAAAAAAAAAAAACAACAGAACAGATCCAGATTGGAAACAATTGTTAATCTGGCCCACAGGCACAAACAACTGTCAAGATAGATTCCTGAATAAAACACAGGGGTTCACATTTACTAGGCCAGATCCAAGATATGTTCAGAGACAGCGTCCAGGTAGAGTAACAACATACAGTGTAGGGAAACTGTGCTTTAAATGGTTATATAGATCTACACTCAAGGATGTAAAACAACACTTATCTTATCTTAAAGATGGCACTGATCCTAGGGAATTCTTGCTAGGACGAACAACACCACGTCATAAACGTTTTATATATGCCGGTATCTATGCTGCTGATAATGAAGCACTGTAGATTACGCAAGCAGAGACTGCAGAAAGAATACGAGAAATTGATTGTATTAATTTAGGGAAAACACTCTCTGTAGTTGACAGTGGGTTAACAACTCTGTCCTCCAGGATATATTCTTTAGACAGCATAGTATCTTCTGCCATAGACGTCATGGAACAGGACTTGGTCATGTTGCAACATGGTCAGTCGCATTTACGTTCTATCATGCTATTAGGCTTGACGTTACAAAACCAACGTTCAGGGTATGTGCCTTGGCGTTTAATCGATACTGCGTCACAGTTTTCAGAATTCAATCTCACTGATAAACAGATCAAATTGGCACAGAGGGGAGCAGACTATACGGTACTGAGCATTGAAAAACTGGAAAGATTGCCATTTACAGTCGCTGAAAAAAACAGCCACTGAATGGGTTATACACGGAACAATCACTCTGCCTGTTCCAATTTTCCATTTTCAGTAATGCCTAAAACGAATACCAGCAGGCACATAGGAAAGGTTGAGTAAAGAATACATCAAGACATCCTGGGAATTACCGTACACACACAGATGTTGGAGTCGGGGGAAGAGAGGTATTTCTTAGTGGTGAAAATTGTAAAAACGCACTAAGCTGTTCTCTCCTTTGTCATGGTATTAATTTACTCAGAGCCTGCGAAGGCTCCCCTACCAACTTATTCTGCCACATGCAATATTTTCCGGCTGCAGTGATTGTTCCACTTTCTGGACAACTTTCAAATGGAAGTTACATTATGTTGAATGATCACAGTTGCTGTAACATGTTGCCAGGTTTACCCTATCTAGTAACTGTGTCAACCAGGGTCACTTGCTGTATGCAAGTATTGTTTCCATAAACCAAGACAGACCGGGAGTCGCCGTTATGACCTTCACTGAACATCTCTTCTATATGAATTGATACTTTAAGCAGAAGGAAAGCCATTCTTTTACAGAAAACTGTGCCACTGACTTCGACCAAAGAAACCTATGATCTGCAAGTCACAAGGACTTCTGCAGAGATACATGGCCTCTTAACTACAAATTGCCCTATACATTTCTCAGAAATGTTAAGTTGTATCTTAAACATGTCTGATACGAGCGGTATTGTACATTTTTTTAAGACAGTATTTTCTGGACTGTTAGCACCTTTTGAAGCAGTACAAGGAATGCTTCCAAACTTCGTGCACTCTGTGTTTGGCGGATTGCCTCTCATTTTGGGACCCGCTGCAGGGATGCTATTTTTGCTCCTACTGCTTCGATATGGCAACCAATCCACAAGCGACACCCAGTTCACCATGTAGACAACTCCACTGGCGTGAAGTGTCGTGAGCGCATCGTCCAAATTTGGGGATTAACTTGTTTAAGAGAAGTAAATTCCACATGGTTTCTGTCATTCAGACCAATTTGCGAAGATTGCATCTTGCCTGTTCTACACTGCATGCTATGCGGAGAAGAATGCATGCTAGACACATGTCTGACACTTCCATCAGTCACGCTAACGGATGTTGATACTTTGCTTGAACCAGTAACGGCCCATGCACTCTATTGTCCCCAGCGGCTACCAATTCTGATGACGGCATTCATTGAGATCTCACAGACACAAAATGCTGACCGTGAGTTACGAGAGGAAACAGGCACACAGGTATCATCTACTGCAAACATTGCTAATGCGACCAATGCTGATGGCGATGCTTCATATCTATGTGCGGTTTATCTTCTTAATGAGGTAATCCAACTCTCACCTACAACGGTTGGCGACTTTTTTACAGACTAAAAAGATTTGAGGTTTTCTCTAAACACTGACTTTTGATTTGGCACAGAGTGTTCTGAGAGATTCTGAATCAACCTTCCATTTTTTCAAAACAAAGTTCTAACTTTGGAACACTTTTTTCAATGATTAACTATTTCTTTTTCCAAATTTTTAATTTTCATTTTTGGCACAAAATAATCTGTTTAAAGTAGAACTATTCATAGAGAACTAGAATTCTTTGAAAAACTTCCAAAGACAATATTTGACCTTGTCCACATAAAAAGTTTTATGTACTGTAATATGAAATGGTTTCGGCCCTTTTTTCTGTATTTACGAGCCATTTCATAAATGTATTTTCACGATTCATTCAGACTGCATTTACAAATGTCAACTATATGTTTAGAATGAAACATTGCTTTAAATGAGTACAGCACCAATGTGCTTTTGTGTACAACCAGTACCATTGCATTTTTATGTATTTTGGCAGAGTTTTAACACATCATGTTTAGATATGTTTAACGTGTTTAGAACATAGCAATATCGTACATAAGAAAGTGGAGTGGGTGTTGTATGGCGTTTCAGATTCCGAATGGATTTTCCCGATTCATGCCCTTATATAGGTACAATTCACGTTGCCCTTATATAGGCATAGAAATCAAGCCCTTATTTAGGCATAGCCCATGCAACCCAAACACAGGCATGGCTACTTCCATCCGTTCACAAATCGTCGCAACGATTTCTTGGAAAAATAGCTTAAGCCGTTAGGGACCTCCCCTTGCTTGAATATTGCTTTCTCCCAGAACTCAGTTAGTTTTACAATGAACGTCTATTCCTTAGGGGTTCATTCATGATGTTCATATGCCCGACTTTACGTCAAACATGGCATTCTTAAACACCTTCAAGGTATAAATATACCTTCACTTGCTATGGCAAAGCACGGTGTGTCGGAGCAGTTCGACGACCTACTTGCCCGACGCAGCTCGCTACAGCAAGTGCCGAAGGAAGCCGACTCTCCAGCTGACGCACTGATCAGGAAGTTGCCCTCCTCTACAGAGAAATCCAGCTCCAGTGTTTTTGACTCCTCTTGCGGGGTGTTGGGAAATCGAGTCCCGAGACAGAGATACCAGAACTCCTTCATTCTAAGGTATGGAGCTGATTAGAACCTAGAGAAAACTTTGGTAGATTCTTGGCAAAAACTAAACCTATGCTAAAGAGCATACTTACTTCTTCCCTCATACTTGACCTAGGTTAGGCACATTGGAGTAGGCGTATTTTAGAAGCACCAGTTGAGTACTTTAGACTGTGTTATTTATGTATGTATTTTTATATGGCTTAGAAACCATACAATGGTATTACAGTATTATTTTATAATACTATTTTCGCTGCACGCATTAGAGTTTGCATTCTGTCTAACAATTGTAGCAGTTCACCTCTCTTGCATGAGAAAGAAAACTGTTCAATAAACCTTTTATTGAAAACGCCTGTCTCACTATTTCTCTACAAACTCTGTAGAAACGAAGCATGCACGATTGACTGAGTGAAATACTTATCTATTGTTTCTGCGACTCTGAAGATATTTGCCAGTCCTAGGGAAACAAAGTTGTCATGTTTATGAGGTTGTCAGAAACTAATCCCTTCTTGTAAAATCGAGAAAGTTTCTAGTGACTCTGGAGCTAGCTGGCACTTGCAATTAAGTTTAGTATATTCAATAGAGACCTACTGACCTAAGTCCTATGTCATATCTATAGGATATATTATTCCAATGCGCAGAGCCTATTGGGAATATAGGAACTACACTACAATGGGTCCCTTGCTCACTTTGCCTCTGGATTTAAACTACCTTGGTGGATGAGCGGTGTTACCAGGATCCTTGATTACAGTCTGGGGAAGACCTGGCTTGGCAGTTAGGAATACATTGTTCCCATGAGGCACAGGGCCAAGACTGATTTGCATATAGCTGGGTCTGATCTGGTATGGCGAAGTGAGCTAAAGAACGATGATGGATTCAACCCAGATCTGTGACGGGCTGAGTGTCTGAAATGTTTTAGCGCTCCGTCGATCATGTCCTTGTGTTTGCTTTGAACGGAAGGAGGACCAGGTAGCCAGCTATTTTCCTTTGTACAGCAAAAGTCGACTGCAGAAATGTGGCCTTCTCCTGTCTGTGCATTCCGAAAACAAAATTCAGTTAAACATTTTTTTAAAATGTGTGATGGATTATTAGATCAGCTGGAGGGCAAGGACTAGTCACTTATGCATTATAGTCAGAGTCACTGGAATTATGCAAATTTTTAGTCATGGTATTTTCTGCATAAGTATGGATTTACCACCTTTCCTACATATTGTAACATAAAAATTATTGCTAGCCCAAATTAATAAAAAGTTACTAAAACACAGCGAAAGGTGTTGCTGCGCAGTGAAAGGCCCTTCCCATAGGTTGAGTGATCATCTTTCTGTTGCATATTGCTGTATTTGGGTGTCAAAATGATACTAATGAGGTGAAATCTTTGCCCAAATAGTGTGTAAAAATGACAAAAAAATAATGAGGTAATACTCAATCACGAAATGTGCTGGATTATGTTGCATAACCTGCCCTTTCTTGACACATAATTTAGTCAAACCTGTCACATAATTTGGGGCCCCCATGCCGCATAATTCCAGCACCCCTGAATGGAGTGTACTGGACTGGATATGCAAACTTTACCAGGGAGAACTTCAGGAATTAATTTGAGCTCATTCCCAGTCACAAAAAGCTAATTTTACCAAACATAGCTTTACATTTGCCATGATTACTAAACTTCTAAGCTGAGAGTCAATTAATTAGCCAATCGAGCATGCTTATTTCGTAGATTATGTTATCCCATATTGATAGGGTAACTAGGGCGCCTGGATTTGCTGAGTCAATCTTCTTTTTTCACCCTCTGTACCCTGCATACTTCAACAGATTTAGCACGTTTCTGGTTTTAAGAAAAGGCCAGCTGGACACAGAGGAAAACAGGTTCATGTGTTCTAGTGCAGGGTTAGCTATCTGCCCTAAACGAAAAGCAATTTAGTTAACACAGATTATACTGTGAACATGTGAAAAGGTTGCTTTGAATTTCTCTTACTGTAACATGGACTGTGTTGGAGAATGCTGGCATTTAAGGTATGTAAGGTATGCAGTGGCCCTGGGTCTATGCAAAATTATATTTCTACATCTAGGTTCGGGGAACAGTAGGGTTTTAGATTTTCAAAACTTGGTCACTATGAATATCAGACCTTTTTATATAATTCATGCATCCTGGGACTTATTGTTCCCATATACAATGATAAACAAAATTCCAGAATGAAAAGGATAAAAGTAGAATTTGATTAATTATTCGTAAAGTGTGCAGTATTTATGTGCTAACATCAAAGAGAGGCTTATGATGTCTTAGTGTCAAGAAGCTACGCAGCATATATTTGAAAATTTGGAAAGTCAGACATTTACCTATACAATTCAAATAAGGGAAAACGCACAAACAAATACAAAGTATTTCACTGTCTGTGCTTTTCAAAGTACTCCCTCTCTAAAGCACAAGCACGGAAATCTAATTATAGATTTGAAATTGGAAATATTGGGTTTCTCCAGTTGCGGACACCTAACAGTTTACTTATATTAGCATACAGTTCATAATGACCACACTGGGAACAGCACCAACACCCACCGACCTTGCACGCAATCTAGAATTCATCCTCGATTCCTCTCTCTCCATGTCTAAGCACATCAACGCCGTCTTCTCCTCCTGCTACAACAAGCTCCGCAGGATCTACAAGTGGATCCCGACCAAAACAAGGAGAACGGTAACACAGGCCCTCGTCAGCAGCAGACAGGACTACGGCAACGCTCTCTACGCAGGAATCCCAGCCAAACACCTACGAAGACTACAACGCATCCAAAACGCCTCCCTCCGACTGATCGTCAAAGTACCCCGCCACAGCACCCCCCACCTGAGAGACCCACACTGGCTCCCCGTCGACAAGAGGATCACCTTCAAGCTCCTCACCCACCCACACAAAGCACTCCACAACGCCGGACCAGCCTACCTGAACAGCAGACTCAGCTTCCACACCCCCACCCGCCAGCTCCGCTCTGGCAGCCTCGCCCTTGCCGCTGTCCCCCGCATCCAACGAGTGACCTCCGGTGGCAGATCCTTCTCCTACCTTGCCGCCAAGACCTGGAACACCCTCCCTACCCACATACGGCAGACCCAAGACCTACTCGCCTTCAGAAGACTCCTCAAGACCTGGCTCTTCGAGCAGTAGCAGCACCCCCCTCTCCCCTCAGCTCCTTGGGATCCTCACAGGTAAGTAGCGCGCTTTACAAGTACTCAGAGTGATTGATTGATGGGTTATTTCAGAATGAATTTCCAGCAACTGAATGAAGGTGCAAATTGCCAATTTTTATAGGTCAGAGAATGTGAGTTCCCTTCACCTTTTTCCTCCTAACAGGATAGAATACAGGGAATGTGTCATTGGTGATGGCAACATGTTCTTTGCCGTTGCAGATTTATTCCTTCCTCCTTCCGTAAGAGCCCTTTTACTGCCTATCCTCCTTGGCAGTCCTCCCCCCCTGAAGGTGTGCTGGGTGTGGACCCTGCAGCACAAGAGAGCCTCTATTGTCATGCTCTTGGCTGGAAAAGAGGTGTGAAGGGGAGCTTCCTTCAGCACTGCATGACAAAGACATTGACCTCCCCAGCTCCGTCAGGCATCTTTCAGCCCATGCCCCCAGTGTTTGCATAGCTGAGAGCCTTCCCAAGCCGTCTGATTTCTCAAGCTGTCAGTCTTTGAATATAATTCCTGTCTTTTGACACTAGAAGCGAGGATACTTGTTGTGTGTCTTTCTTTTCGTGCGCAGGTATTTTTTGAGCCTCTGGGGCTTCCTCTCGTTAGCTCCTTTCTTCTTGCATTCTCACTCCTAAAAGTCCATTTTGCTCAGTGCGTTTGTAGGAAGAAGCAGATCTCTGTCCCAGATGTAAAATTTACACTTTGTAAGGCATGTGTTTATAAAATATTCTGTATTCAGGAGTAAACTCAGTGTGTACACACAACAGCTCCGTCGAAGCACATCTGCTGAAGCTGTTAAAACCATTGTTAATAATGCTTTCATTTATGAAATATCAACCCCTGCAGGCCCCCAAAGGCTTTTCTAAATACTTATAGCAGATTTTTAAGATCGGATCCAAGTTTATTTTACCTGGGTATCCAGTACTTACAGCTCCCGGCGAGTGCATGTAATGAGCATGCATATGAAAGCAGCTTATAAATGAAGGTTGTGCTTGCTCCAAATGGTCACTGGGACAAAGAAAATCGTTTGTTATTATAAAGTGCAAGCACAAAGTGAACACAAAACAAGTGCTCTCATGAAACAATTGTGTGCCTGAACAAAGTGTACATAAAATACTTTTGTGCGAGAAAACAGTGGCCTGTTAAAAAGTGTGCTTACGGCTGGGCCCACCCATGAAAGAAATCAGTGTGTGCATCAGCGAACATGTGCATAAAGGCAGTATGTTCTTGAATCCAATGCATGCATTAAATACGTTTAGACACTAAGGTCCCCATCAGGATGGCGTGCGGATCGCCCCTGCCAGGCCGGCAGTATCCACCACCGGCCTGGCGGGGGCGATCCGCCCGCCATCCTAGCTGGAATGACCCCCATCCATATTAGTATGACTGGGGGGGTCCGCGGTGGACGGAAAGACCGTCCGCCGCGTCTCCACCCCGGTCGCCGGGCGGAAAAGGGTTTATATGATAGCGGTGTCTATCAGACACCACCAGCCATATTACAATGGGTTTTTTCAGATGCCGCCACGGAAAGGCATGCGGAGTCTGCTCTGGGGGCCTGATGCGGGCCCCCATGGACTCCGGGGGGTGGAGGGTGCACATGGGGGAACCTATGGTATTCCCCAGCAGTTCCATGCACAGCATGGCAGGCACTGCGCGGGACTCCCGCCCTTATAGCGGGCGGTCCCTTTCACTGGTAGGATGTCCGCCCGTCATCCTAATGACACCCTTAGTAATGTGCAGGACACAACAGTGTGCATGAACTGCTCTTTTCCATTCAACCATCGATCCATTTATATCACATTTTCACCCTTCCATTCACCCACTGATATCCACCATTTCAACTTTGCATTCAGTGATCCATTCATTCTTTCATCCATCATTTAATCTACATCCATCCATCCATTATAATCCATCTAATCACTCTGTCATTAATGCTGTCTGCCATCCACCCCTCCATTCTGCTATCCATCATCCATTCACACACCCAGATACTCTGCCATCCATTCTTTCATCTTTTTAACACACCCTTCCGTTACTTTACTTTCCCATCCTTTACCTGTCCATCAAACTATCCATCTATCTCTTTTCTCTGCCATCCTTTCACCTATCCATCCACCTATTCATTTACTCACTGATCCATCCATTCATCCACCCATCCTTTTATTCTGCCATCCTGTCCATCACCTATCCTTTTTCTCATCCTTTCACCCACTCATATATCTACCAACCCACTCATCCATCTACTCACCCACACATCCATCCATCCTTCCTTTCACCCTTCCTTTCATTCAATATTCCTTCCTTCTTTCTCTTTTCTATTTGTGCATCTTTCGTTATTCAGTACTCCTGCTTGCTCTTTTATTACCCTATATTCTTTTTTGGCGTTAATTAAGAACTTCTGTCTGCCGAGTTGCAGTCATAGGAGGCTGAAAAGAACCTCAATCCTGCTTTAGTTGCTAAAGTGGTGGTTCACAACATCACAAGTTGTCTTCCCCTATGTATCTCAGCCAAAGTGCTTTGAGGCTACTGAAAGGTGGACATAACATTGCTTCAGTTAGCTGGCTGAGAGAATGTAGCCTTTACCACAAAACAACTCTATTCTCTCAATCATCTAGCCATCATCTAAAAGATCAAATTTCGTGTTGCATAGTAATATTTAAACAAAGGCAAAGCAATATAAAGTCTCTGCATTTTTGGTATGAGCATTAAACTAACAATGGCCATTGATGCCCCTAGGTTACTTATCAATAGCAAGAAAATCAGTTTATATTGTATCACTTTGTATTACACCATCATTCTTTAATTGCAGGTAAGGATCACATGTCAATAATAAAGTAATCTGGGATTCGAAACTGACCAAAATTGCTTATAGTAATCCTATAAAACTACTAACAATTTTTAGACCCGAGTAGTCTAAATTCAATAGCTTCATAGCAATAAAGTTTTATATTAATAAATACAGAAAATGTTCATTTGAATGTAAAACATTTGGATAAACATAGGGCTATGCAGCTTTTACTTTGAAATGTGTATCCTTTCTGCTACTAGACTGTGTTTCTGGTGATCAAAGTGTGTTTAAATGCAAAGGGGCAGATTTATGATACCGGGCGCATCCCCAGGAATGCGCCAGATATTTTGCGCCGCTGCCCTGCCACCCATGGGCAAAAACGGCACAGATGTGTGTTTACAATGCTGCGTCAAGACCTTCGCCTGCTTCAAGCAGGCGCAGGATTTTGACGCAGCATTGGCCTGAAAGTGACTGAGTGAAATCTTATAGATTTCACTCAGCCACTTTTGCGAGGCGCACCTGCCCCAGAACGCCCACCCTGCGCTGGAACGCCCACAAGTGGCGCAGGACTTTACAACGTGACGCATCTGCCTAGATGCGTCACGTTGTAAATGGGTCGTAGGGATGTGCCACGTTTACGCCGCAGTTGCGTGATGCAAACGTGGCACATTCCCAACATAAATCTGCCCCAGTGTGTTTAAGACTGCAGTACCACCTCCTGTCTACAGGGGCAGAGCTGAGCAGAAATAAAAACACACGTAATGAAACACAGGTCCCCACAAGGCAATTTTTTTTAAATGTTGTAAAAATCGGCACATATGTTCCTGAAGTCATTATTTATCATTTAGAAGACATTGCCATGTGGGGACCTGGGTTCATGTCCCCACAGTGCAATCAAGTCCCCACAGCGTGATTGTGTTATCGCACTCAAGTCCCCACAAGGATAGTAACACAAACATGCACGCACAAACACATGCACACATGCTTCTGGTCAGTGTTGGAGACTTCCATTCTCACCTTTGAAATTGCTAGATTGTCTCTGCAGCTGGCAAGATGGAGAAAAGGCTGAAAGTGACTTTGCAGGTGTTTTTGTTTTTAGGTGTTGTGCCCATTTGATTGCTTTAAGCACTTCCTTGTATATGGTTTATATTTGTGATTCTTCTTAGCTCAGAATTTGGCAGTATTTTGGACTCTGTTTCTTTGTGCTTGACGTTCATTCCTTGTAAATTTCATAATTAGCGTTTGTTTTGGGTGGAAGAATAGTTGCGCAAAACATGCTTTTAGGTGTCTTTGGCGATGTGTTATTCAAACTGTTTATCATACCATCAGTTTTGGTAGAGAGAAGTTTTTGCGATGGGTAATTCGCTTTTTTGTTTTTTGAGGACATGGAATTTTGGGCCTGCTTTCTAGTCTGGCGGAAGCGTTACTTGAAGGATATCCGGTCCACCATATTACAAGTGCATTATATCCAGTGGCACCTGTAATAAAATGCGAACAGGAGATCTGTCTGTTTGTGACAGAATAACCCTCCTGCCGAGCTCTGAATCATGTACTATGTCTGAAATGTCAATTCAAGTATTAAAAATGCTGGCTGGTCAGACTTTGTCTGATTGGCTCATTGTTCTGTAGACATGCCTCAAACATGGGCCATTACACCACAGTGTGGGGGTCAATTGAAATGCCAGTCCCTACTTACAGCAGAGATATTATCATTCATCAAAAAAGGCAAACAGCTAGTCTTCTAAGGAACGCACACACACAATTGTGTATAGTTTCTACCAGCTGTATATACAAGTACACTTATTCGCTAAGGGGGCTTTCAAAACTTGTGGTCGCTGGCAACCAATCGCAGTGTTAATATGTTAGTGCTTTGATGAGGACCAAGGCATGGGAGTATTTGCTGCTCGGGAAGGCAGTCGTTAACCCTGTGTGGCCATGTGGAGGAGAAATTGTGATCTGATGGATTCAGGAAGTGCTTAATTTGTGCCGGTTATTTACGGGGCTCGCTACTGGCACTCAATAGTCAACACGGGATCTTATGGCAGCCGGCAACATGGGGGCGCTGTTTGCTACTTTTAAAATGAGCACAAAAGCAGTTACTTAATAATTTAATATTAATTGAAAATGACAAATTCCAGCTATCTGTGCCATTCCTTTAGCTGTCAGTGGTCTGGAACAGTCTGCACTGTCACACTTTTAGGAGTGGGATGGTTTGTAAATGTGCTGATACAGTCATTAGCATTGCTGGCTGGGGTAATGGGCAATGCAAGTTGTTGTGGGCTCCTGACTCTGCCCTGCTACTTCTTTTTTTATAACTTAAGTACTGGAGATCTGCATTCTTCCACTGTAGAGGGTGAAAGGGGTAGAATATGTCTGAATGGCCTCTACATGGGATTTCGCACAGATTCATGACATCAATGTTTCCACCAATGAAATAAAGAAACAGTAATGCAGTGAAAGTGGCCATGTCTAGAATATAAATGTTGACTTTCAAAAGCGGAAAACAGTGCCTAATTTGTGCAGATGGCTGCACGTGATGAGCACCAGCACTCATTTTAGGGAGCTGGACTTATTTTTCATCAACAGATGTTGACCCAGAGCAAGAGAGAGAGAAAGGCAGAAAAGGGAGACAAAAGAAGGAATTAGAAGGTAGGAAATCAGTGACGCACGGTGAACCTAGGGGCAAAAAATAAATCCTGTAGGAGTGAGACATAAAAGACTTGCATGGTGGTGAAAGAAAGAGGCATAAGGTGGTATCAAGACTAGGCATCCATGGTAATTGGCAATTAGCCAGCAAAAGGCTCCTGAGAAAAACTTTGGGTCCAATGACCTATTTGCTTTAGTTTCTAGCTGACCATTCCTGGTTTGCATATTAATGTGCATATTTAAAGACATGTTGAAAAAAGCAATTTATTATTTACTAGTTTTTTAACTGTGTTTGTGTTTTGCGTCACAGCAGTGCTTATTGCTTTTAGAATCCTTTTGACAGGAATGTAGTTTTAATAGTAAAAGTATATATCAAATGTCATACATTCAAGAGGGAAAAGCCTAAAAATTGCATAGGGTCTCTTTCCGAGGTCCACCGAAGTACTGCTTGCAGTTGGACGTGAATAAGGAAACCCAGATGTGTGGTAGAACCACACCTGCTTATTATTCCCTGAATAATTTTATTCATATTATACAAGACAGATTTATGTGTGTGTATAACTCTAACATTGTAAAATCAGCACCTTATAAAAGGAAAGAAAGCAATATTATGTACAGAAGAATAACACAGAAATACTGATCGCAGTCAATACCACAACCCCTACTATTGGTATTCCGCACGCAAATTATGCACCAGGATACCACAGGTGTAAGAACGGGTCTATTACACTGCGTCCAGTATAAAAGATTGTTTATAAAGCCATGCGATTTAGTTGACTGTGGGAAAAATCTCTTCCTGGTGAATCCTAGAATGAGGCGAGTGCACCAAAATCGATTATGTTTTTCTTCTCCTGCCCCTACCTTATTAAACGCACTTTGTCTGGGGTGAAAGGAATGGTTGTCATTCTGGGGCTTATTAATGAGCCCGTGCGTCACTTTTCCGCTGCTGGTGCGTCACTTTTTGTGACTCACCAGCAGGGTAAAATATGCTCCATGTTGCGTCATATTTACAAAGTGACGCATCTAGGTATAGCATCACTTTATAAACCCCCTGCGCCACATTATACCTGTGCCAGGTATAATGCATGCATAATACGTCTCTTCACCCCGTATCATATTACCCTGCATGCTGTCACAGCGCGTTTACGACCATGTTGTGACAACGCATACCATTACCCCCCAAGTCGTTACAACGACTTGTGGGGGGGGCGCTGGATGTTGGAATAGTAAAATTTACTATTCCAGTCTGTGCGGACTGAAGGGAAGGTGTTGGACTTTAAATCCAACACGTTCTCCCCCCTCCGCAAGCCATTTTATTGACTTGCAGGCTAATGGTATGCTTTGTCACAATGCGGGTTGAAGGTTGTTCACCATGCATGCAGGGTGGACGTTTTGATGCAAGTAAGCCTTGTATAAGTGACGCAGTGAAATCTATTTGATTTCACTACGTCACTTCTAGGACACAAATGCGTAAGACAGCAGGCGTAAGACTGACGCAGGCACATTTGAAATGGGACTTGCCCATGTGAAATGACCCATTGATTGAGTTGCGTCACTTTCATGACACACATCAGCAATGCGTCATTTTTGCGCCCACAGATACGTCAGAAATACTGATGTATCTGTAACTCCTTGCGACATGATGTGTCATACTATAAATATGACGCATCCAGCATGTTGCAGCGAGGGCGCAATGAAAAGTGACGCATCGCTGTTTTTAAGCAGCGATGAGTCACTTTTCATAAATGAGGTCCTCTGTCTTTTAGAAACAAAAAGGTTTTTGACCAATTGGGTAGCACAAAAGATAATTCAGTATTATCAGAGAGACATGCAAAACAGAATTAGAATGAAATATTCACAGATAACATTAGGAATGTGGCCTAGCAAAATTACAAATGATATGGGCTTATTCAGAAAGGTAAACACGCGCCAATATATTTTCTCACATGTATATTTACTATACAACTAGATGTAGGTTTACACTTTTTTACTATTTACCATCTCCATATGAAGATTTCTTATACACCTATGGTTAGAGTTACCTGTTCCCACTTGCTGGTGAAGCCTCCGACAATAGGATTTATGAGTGTAAAGTTACTGTTAGTAACTTTTCTCATGTACATGGAGATCTTAGCCACTGTGGCAGAGAGCTCCCTAAGGGAAACTCAAGGGAAAATATGAAAGTGTATTACTACTGTTACAGTCCGTTTGAGTGACCATGCTTGGTGCTTCATGTTCTCTAAAGCTGGGCTTGAGTACGTGTACTAACGTTTTTAAACCCTTAGAGCTGTAGTAACAAAATGCTGTTTCTTAATACACCCCATATATTTAAAGCCAAGAAAGACCTCCAAGGATTTCTTCCTAATGAGACATCGCTCCTTTTGATACTCACGCTGTTTCGTAGTAGAAAGTTAGGTGTGGTGCTGTAATGTTTTTAATATGTGACAAAATATAAAAGAAGAGCTGAAAAAAAGTCTAGCACTGTTAGTATTGCTCTTGTCAAGCTCATTATAAGGGCACAAAACATAGACACTGATTTACAGACACCCTCTGCACTCGGGGGTGGAGGCTCCACAGTCATAACGTTATCTCTGCAGTCTTGCTTAATTTGAGCCCGTGCTGATAGTACCAGTTAAAGAAACACTTATATAGAAAACACATGACTTTCCCCAGACTCACTGTATTTTGAGCTACTGAAGACTCGATCCGGGTTCTCCTGCTCCGGAAGGGACAGCTCAACTGATTAGCCCAAATTCTCTCAAGGTTAATAAGTGCCGGGACTCTAGTCAGGAGGCAGTTTGCACCAGCACATTTCTACTGTTAGCACTGCCCCTGAGGAGAGCCCAGCACTTTTTGTTTTACAAATTAATCACAACACGTCAGGATTGCCGCACTGCAGGTACCCATTGTGGAGATCCAACAACGAGAGAGGAGATCCCGCCTCGTCTGCGGATCCTCCGCCCTGAGGGCAGAGGGTCTCTGTGAATCCATGCTGTAAGGTTCTATTGTGGCTATAATATTGGGTTTTTAGGTCGAGCTATTTATAGCTGTGAACTATTGTAGTTAAAAAAACTCTTTGACCAAGAGGATTCCAAGCCGGATTCCTCCCAATGCATGTTGTCTACTGAACCGTGAAGCTTCGCCAGGCGTGCGCTTGGCCTCACTCACACCCCACGCTGGTTCCCTCTCACTCGCTCGCTCCCCTGCTCCCCCGCCTCCCAACCCCATCCGCCTCGCACACCACATCAAGGGCTGCTGCTCCCCCGCCCACCCCCCCACCTCCCCCCACAGCAATGCAGAGAGCTTGTTTCTCTTTTCACACGTGTGAACAATTGTTTCATTTTCTGCGCAGGAACTACGAACAGCTATTCACACAGCATAGACTGGATTCCCGGTGGCCACACTTCCTCTGCTGTTTGTTGGCTTGCTTGTTCTTCTCCCCCGCTCTCCAGCTCCCCTGGTTTCGTTTGCCTGCTTCTCCTTGCATTTTCGCAGGCTTGATGAAAGATTTGCGTACTTGTCTATTTAATACCCGAGAACTTCCAACTTCCAAGATCTCAGCGCTGCCTACCCCCACCCTACATACACACACCGAGGAATGCTGACCGGATTGACAGTCGTAAATTGAAATTATGGCGGAGCCGAGTCACAAGTTATCTAAGTTCCATTGTGCGCACTATTTAGTTTCTTGTTTGCCTCAGTTTGGGCATCAGAAAAGCGCACACTTCACGGACGCTGTGCTTCATGTTTCAGTTGGTATTTGCTAGTTGGTTTGATTATTGTTTTACTTTAGAGGCTGTGCACCTTTAATCGACGTGCCCACTTTCATTTCCACTATAGCGTCCTGTTTCCTGCTTGAGGCAGCCTGCTCACCCTGTTCCTTCTCTTCTTTCACCCCGTCCCCACAACCCCCACCCAGATCGCTGCTTGAATTTAAAGTGATTTGCCCAAAATCACAGGACACTGCTTTCATTTTCAATATTGCGTCTTGTTGCCTGCTCGTGGCAGCTTGCCCAGCCTGTGCCGTCTCTCCCTACCCCTTAACCCTTCACCCTGCCCCCACTACCCCTCGAGATCGTTGCTTGTATTTTAAGTGATTTACCCACAATCAAAGGATTTTGAGACGATGCAGAGACTTGAATTCCCAAGTCTGCAGCTCTGACCATACGCCCATTGCAGCATGTTTGTTGCCATTTCATTGCTGTTTTTTAAAATGTTGACAGATGGAGTAATTTATAAGCTCAAATGCTGTTCCAGTGCCATCTCTCCTCACCGCTTTTCTTTTCACCATCACATCTTGTTTCCTGCCCAACCTGTGACATCGCTTTCCATCCCTTCACCCCGCACCCACCACCCCTCCGAGATCACTGCCTGCATTTATTGTGATTTGCCCAAAATCACAGAACACTTTTCATTTTCACCATTGTGTCTTGTTTCCTGCTTGTGGCAGCCTGCTCGCCCTGTGCTGCCTCTCCCTACCCCTTCAACCTGCCACCACCAACCCTCTGAGATAACTGCTTGTATTTTGAGTGATTTTCCCAAAATCACAGGATGTTGAGCTGATGCTAAGACTCGACGTCCCGAGACAGCAGCTGTGACTGCACGCCCTTCACCACATGTTTGATGTCATTTTTTAAATGTTGCCAGATGGAGTCATTTATAAGCCCAAATGCTGTTCCAGTCAAATTGCGTGCTGTCTTTTCCCAACCCTTCCCCGGTTTCATTTTCACCATCATGTCATGTTTCCTGCTCACCCAGTGCTGTCTCCCCCTACCCCTTCACCCTGCCCCATCACCACTCCGAGATCATTGCATTTATTTTAAGTGATTTGCCAAAAATCACAGGACACCACTTGTTTTAGGTCGAGCCTGACCCATCGCTTGCGATGGTCTGTGCGCCAGACCTTATGTAAGAAGGACTTCAGAAAATGCAGCCCCAAAAGCTGCTGGCGACAGTTTACAGTGCATGTGCTCGGGTGCGCGCTTGAGCAGATGTAGCATATGGCATTCCTCCTGTTCATTAAGCCTCCTGTGCTCCGTGCATTCCCCCCTCCCTTTTAGCCCATCCCTTTGAAGTCTACTCGCATTTCCCTCCTCCCCCTTCTGGGTCCTTGGCTCCTCGCAATCCCCCCTCCCTTCTCGCCCAGCCCTTTCATCCTCTGCTGCCTTCTCCCTTTTTTAGGTCTCGTGACCTAAAATGCGCGCAAGCGCATTGAGGGAGCGAGAATTCAAGTAGCCAAAATCCTCGTCAAACAAAGGGCTTTCTGCTGCGGTTTTCTTAAAGTTCACGTGAATCACGTGAGCAAACAAGCACGCGCATTCACGGCCTACTTTCAGTTTCCCAGCAAGGGCTTCTCCTCCCCTAATTATTCATGGCCGGCCGCAGGCCGGCCGTACTTTCAGTTTCCCTGCCGCTCACAGCACATCAAAGGGCATCGCCCAGCGTACGCTCTGCTGCTTCTCCTCCCCTATGCATTTTCTTTCACACACACCCTCCTCTCGCCCCCTGCAACGCTCCTGCCTCCCCCCTCACCCACTGTCTTCCTAGTGACCCTTTGTAAAAGCGAACGCTTTCTCTGCCGCTGACTTCTTGTAAAACTTGAGGCATGCTTCAGGATAGAGTATGGCGGCTGCACATTTCTTTTGTAATGCCTGGTTCACCGAAATCTATCAAAGCATGTGAACAATGGAGCCCGTTGGTTGCAGCCCCTCTTCCCTATCCCACTCCCGAGCGCCACGCTTTACACTTGCAAACAAAACAGGTGATGGACAGAATGTGGATCAATGTCACACATTCACCCCAGTCCAAAGATCTGGGCCCAAATCCATCGTTTTCTTGCACTCCACACCACCCTGGGTTAGACAATGGCGATATGCAAATCAGCTCCAGTCCGAACTACAAAAGCCATGTCCTTCCCAGAGCGGAATCAAGCATCCGAGGACCGGACCGGTTTCGAGGTAACACCTCTCATCAGCCCGGCTAGCTTGACTCCAGTGGTGTGGAGTGCCTGGGACCCACGTCTGAGCATCCCCAGCGCACTTAGGGCGGCAATTGCAAACAAAACAGGTGATGGACAGAATGTGGATCAATGTCACACATTCACCCCAGTCCAAAGATCTGGGCCCAAATCCATAGTTTTTTTGCACTCCACACCACCCTGGGTTAGACAATGGCGATATGCAAATCAGCTCTGACCCTGTGCCCCATGGGAACAGTCCAGTCCGAACTACAAAAGCCATGTTCTTCCCAGAACGGAATCAAGCATCCGAGGACCGGACCGGTTTCGAGGTAACACCTCTCATCAGCCCGGCTAGCTTGACTCCAGTGGTGTGGAGTGCCTGGGACCCACGTCTGAGCATCCCCAGCGCACTTAGGGTGGCAATTGCAAACAAAACAGGTGATGGACAGAATGTGGATCAATGTCACACATTCACCCCAGTCCAAAGATCTGGGCCCAAATCCATCGTTTTTTTGCACTCAACACCACCCTGGGTTAGACAATGGCGATATGCAAATCAGCTCTGACCCTGTGCCCCATGGGAACAGTCCAGTCCAAACTACAAAAGCCATGTCCTTCCCAGAACGGAATCAAATTGTTTTTTGTAAATTTCTCCCTCAGTGTACTGGGGTAGCCCAGCCGTGGGTCCCAGAGCCTCCACACCACTGGAGTCAAGCTAGCCGGGCTGATGAGAGGTGTTACCTCGAAACCGGTCCGGTCCTCGGATGCTTGATTCCGGTCTGGGAAAGATATGGCTGTGTAGTTCGGACTGGACTGTTCCCATGGGGCCCAGGGTCAGAGCTGATTTGCATAAAGCCATTATCTAACCCAGGGTGGTGTGGAGTGCAAAAAACAATGGATTCAGGCCCAGATCATTGTACTGGGGTGAATGTAAGACATTGATCTACATTCTGTCCATCAAATTGTTTTTTGTAAATTTCTCCCTCAGTGTACTGGGGTAGCCCAGCCGTGGGTCCCAGAGCCTCCACACCACTGGAGTCAAGCTAGCCGGGCTGATGAGAGGTGTTACCTCGAAACCGGTCCGGTCCTCGGATGCTTGATTCCGGTCTGGGAAAGATATGGCTGTGTAGTTCGGACTGGACTGTTCCCATGGGGCCCAGGGTCAGAGCTGATTTGCATAAAGCCATTATCTAACCCAGGGTGGTGTGGAGTGCAAAAAACGATGGATTCAGGCCCAGATCAATGTACTGGGGTGAATGTAAGACATTGATCTACATTCTGTCCATCAAATTGTTTTTTGTAAATTTCTCCCTCAGTGTACTGGGGTAGCCCAGCCGTGGGTCCCAGAGCCTCCACACCACTGGAGTCAAGCTAGCCGGGCTGATGAGAGGTGTTACCTCGAAACCGGTCCGGTCCTCTGATGCTTGATTCCGGTCTGGGAAAGATATGGCTGTGTAGTTCGGACTGGACTGTTCCCATGGGGCACAGGGTCAGAGCTGATTTGCATAAAGCCATTATCTAACCCAGGGTGGTGTGGAGTAAAAAAAAACGATGTATTCAGGCCCAGATCATTGTACTGGGGTGAATGTAAGACATTGATCTACATTCTGTCTGTTAGACCTGGCACCTTGGCGTGAGTCTCCCTTCCACTTTTTTGCTGATGTGCCTCCAATGTTTTGCTGGTTTTCCGATACTCAGGGCACTGCGCCACGGCTGATCCGTGCCGCAGTGCAAGTGCTCCCTACTGTAAAATTGTACATACGATTGGTATCCATGATTGGTGCATTGGATCTACTGTCAGTCCTTAGTAAAGCGCACTAGAGAGTGCCGGGGCTTGTAGATGCCGATGCTGCTGGTGGGCCTGCAGCGCTGGTTGCGCCACCCACCGAAGCAGCCGTAAAGTTGTGTCTGGGAACTGCGACCGCAGAACCCGCGTGCGGTCTCGTACTGTCACGCTAGCTGGGCAAGTGCACCCACTTGCCAGCCCCTGAACCTTCCCTTGACTACATATTAGTCACCCCTATGGTAAGCCTGCGGGCAGGGTGCGTTGTAGGTGTAAGGTAGGACAAGCCCTGATGTGTGTGGCATGTCCTAGTAGTGACTTACAACCAAGACCGTATTTCACTATTGAAAGCTACCTGCTCCATTAGGCCAGACTGAGCTGCGAGAATTATTACACCCTATAATTCCCGCAGGCTCAAGGAGCATGGTAGCGAGTCATGTTTAGTATGCCTGAACTCAGGATGATAAAATATTTCTTGTAGTCAAGTTTATTTTAGTATCCTGGGTTTGCAAATGCTACTTTTAGAAAGTTAGCATTTGCTTGCTTAACCATTTCAGCCCGCCTCTGCTGGTATGTGTATCTGTCTGTCTGGGATGTGTGAGTGACAGGGCTGGAGGGATGACAGGTGGTGAATGCACAGATTACACCTTAGTGGGAGGGAGGAGTGCCTCTTGACTCGAACTGTAGCTGTGCTCGGCCACCACAATGCTGGCTCCACCCTCCTGGGGATCGGTGGATGACTCTGCCGGCACCTGGCCCAGGAAGGGCGAAGCCCCCATCAACAAGGTACTCTGGCCGCCCCTGTCCGCACAATGCTGGCTCCACCCCCTGTGGGGCGTCTGATGCGCCTGCCCCTCACACTGAAAGCAGAAGCCGGAGTACACCCGCCAGGGTACTCAAGGACTGAGAGTGGCTATGCAAAGGCCCCCCTGGCCTGCGAGAACAAAAGAAATGGCCTATAAAAGAAGGAGCCCTGCTCCTTGAAAATTAGATCCTGTTTGGGCCACAGAAGGACTCTGCCCTACGAGAAGGACCGTGAGAGACAAGGAAGGGTGCTGACTCTTGCCTGTGTCTGGTGCCTTGCTGCTGAAGGAGAGGAAGAAGAAAAGACTACGAGAAGACTTTTGCTTTACTTTGTGCCAAACTCTGCTAAAGAGATCTCCAAGGGCTTGCTGTGAACTTGCCCCCTGACCAGCGTCCCAGGACCAGTGGACGCTACCCCCTGAAGGAAAGCGACTGCGGGTGCTGACCATCGCCGCAGCACCGACGGAGGAATCTCCTCCAAGGCAACGACATCCACCTGACCACCGTGACCGGGGCCCAAAGCAACAGCGAAAGCAAAGTGAGGACCAGCCGCCGCTGGCCCGAACACCGTGACCGCAACTGCACCGGGAGCCTGAGAGCAAAGCGAAGGAGGACCCGTCCGGTCCGAGCTCTCGAGGTGACTGCGCAACGAGCAGCCACTCACCTGCAAAGACGGACAGTTGCCCTGTGAGAATCCGCAAGGTCGGTAGCCTGCCCGACAGCCCAGCTGTGAGCCCCCAGCTGCACCGGCATTTGGCTGGGTACGTCCCGCACTTGGGGACCGTACTGCCACTTGCCGCCACCGCACAGCCGCCGCCGCCAGGGTCGGAGCGGACGACGAGGAGAGGGCCCTGCCGCCACAGAACACCGCTGCCCCGGATGACCAGTGACCTGCTCGGCTGAAGAGCCGCAACGATCAGCGACCCCGGGAAGGCAACGCGACGTGGGACAGATCCCCTGGAAGCCGCCGGCTCCACAAGAACTTTGGTTAACACCGGCCTACGGGCCCAAAGAGAACTGCTATAAGAACTGTGGTAACCTGAACTGAGTAACTTGCAACCGTTATCATAAAGTACGTTGACTGTATTCACAAGCCTGCTTAAAATCTATATAAAGATATATATTTTTACAGAATACAGTCTGGTATCGTTGTGTGGTGGGTTGGTTGTAAAGGTGTACTATTGCAAGTGTTTAACCTATATGCCCCAAAGATTAGCCTGCGACTGCTTAAGCCACACTACCTAGAGGGTAAGCAGAGGTTGTCTGGAAGGTAACCCTCAGCCCTGACGAGGAAGAGGAGAGTCCCTGCTTGTCGCTAGTGTTGCACTGCGCCAACTAGAGACTCCCCCTTCCTACATTGGATGCAGCGGTGAGGATTTTTCGAATTTACACTTGCGATATCTATACCTGAGCTTCTGACCACTACACAAGGATTACGGTCCAGTTACTTAGCCACAGACTTTGCTTTTTGAATTTTGCCGAAAGAAGATTCCGAGTGCAGAAACCATGCCGGGCACAAAGAGCCTGGATGGAGCAGAGTCCACGACCTCCGAGGTGTTGGAGGTAGAGTGGGACCCCGCCAAAGTGGATAAATATTCCAGGGACGAACTGAAGTTCTTTTGCAAGAAACTCAAGGTCCCGCACGCTGGCTGCAAAAACAAGACACAGCTCTCCAAGGCCCTGAAAGCCTGGATAGAGTCCCGAAAGACCCCGGAGGAGCAAGACGTCCTCGCCGAGCAGAATGCAACGGAGGAGCAGAATGCACTTGGGGATCTGATCGATCTCGAGAGGCAAGACAGCGAGCACAGCTTTGGTAAAGGCCTGTCGCCAGAGGAGCTGGCGGACAGGAAG
This sequence comes from Lissotriton vulgaris, assembly GCF_964263255.1. NCBI lineage: Eukaryota > Metazoa > Chordata > Amphibia > Caudata > Salamandridae > Lissotriton > Lissotriton vulgaris. Next base: position 1,185,053,446 of record NC_141691.1, read on the forward strand.
GAAACGAGGAATCACGAAAGAAAGCTGGCAGAATTGAAAATCCAACTGGAGCTTGAAACAAAAAGAATGGCGCTGGAAGAGCGAAAGCACCAAATGGATTATGAAGTAAAAATGAGGGAGATAAGTCTCAAGGAGAGAGACTTGGATCGTCCTCCCTCTGGTGGCAGCACATCGCCAGTGCAGGTAGAGTCAAGAGTGCACATCCCGAAAGACGTAGTTAAAGAGTTCTTTAAGGGGGATGACATAGGACAGTGGTTTAGGGCATACGAGGTAGCCATGTCCTCCCACCGGGTCCCTGACAAGGATTGGGGAGCGGGGTTGTGGGGAAGGTTCCTTAGCGAAGTGAGAGATACCTTGCTAGATTTGCCCGTTGAAAATCAGAGATCCTATGCCCACATGAAAGAAGCTTTAATGAACAGGTACGGGCTTACCCCTGAAATGTATAGACAGAAGTTTAGGGGATGTACTAAGCGGCCTGGGAATACGTATGTGGAGTATGTGACTTACTTTTGCAGAGCACTGGATGGTTGGGTGAAAGGTAACAACGTTAATGATTTTCAAGGTCTCTTTGATTTAATGGCATGGGAGCACTTGTCTGATCACTGTTTTCCTGAGTTACGCCAACACCTGATCGATAGCAAGCTGTCCAACCCGAGGAAGCTTGCTGAGGAGGCGGACCGCTGGCTCAGCACCAGGGTCCACAAGGGTCCCGTGGGAGACTCCGCCAAGAGTGGGCAGGGTCCCCAGCAGAAGAGTGGGGGGGACAAAGGGGGAAAACAGAAAGGGTTCCAGAAAGGCCCCCAAAGTAGTCCCCAAGGGAGCCCGCAGCAGGGTTCTCAGCCTCCCCCACCTCCGAAGCAGAATGGGGCCAGACAGGTAAACCTGTTCCAAAGGGGCCCTTCAATTGTTTCAAATGTGGCGAGCCTGGGCACATATCGAGTGACCCCAAGTGTCGCCTGTTTGGAAAACCCGCACCCACTGGTGCTCCGCCCCGACAAGTGACTAGCGTTCACCTGGGAGAAGAAATGATGGTCCCGGGGGGTGGAGATCCCGTTCACATGACCCTGGTCTCACTCGGAGACAGCGAGATGATCCCTACGAACTACCTGCCCTCTAACACTAAGAAATATGGGCAGGTGGTGATCATCAATGGCAAGGAAGCTGAGGCTCTTAGAGACACAGGAGCCAGTGTGACTGCAGTGAGGCAGCACCTGGTGTCTCAAGAGCAGGTTGTACCCCATGCCTACTGTAGGGTTATCAACGCTGATAATTCTGAGAGTCAGTGTCCGATGGCTCAAGTTCCCTTCGAGTGGGGGGGGGGTCTCTGGTACTCTGCAGGTCTGTGTGAGAAAAACCATGCCTGTTGACTGTTTGCTAGGGAACGACTTGGAGCACTCCCCTTGGGAAAAGGTGGAGAAGACGACTCACCTGCGGATGGTGGGTCTGCCTGACTGGGCGTGCGTGACCACCCGGTCAATGGCAGCCAGTAGGGGTGATCGAGAGGTCCTGGGGCCTGAAGGAGAGGCCCAGGAACCGGCCTTAGGGAGAAGGCGCAGGGGGCGCGGGAAACCGGCTCCTGAAGTTCCCACGGTCCAGGAGGAAGCAGACCTTGAGGGGGATGCCCTGGAGCCTACAGGGGAACAGATCGCGGAACTGGGGGACCTGCCTGAGCTGACCCATTGGCAGCAAGAAGGAGGACCATCGAGGGAGGAATTCTGCAGGGAGCAGAAAGAATGCCCTTCTCTCGTGGGTATGCGGCAGCAGGCTGCAGACCAGGCCAATGGTGTTCAGGCCAAAACACATTACGTGTACTGGGAGAACGACCTCCTGTATTCGGAGCCTAAGGCTGCTGAACCTGGGTCAGCCCGTGTGCTGGTGGTACCCCAGAAGTTCAGAGCCTTCCTACTGGGTCTGGCTCATGATGTGCCCTTAGCAGGACATTTGGGGATGGACAAGACCTATGACAGGCTTGTCACCCACTTTTACTGGCCCCAAATGCATAAGAGTTCAGATGCTTATTGCAGAACCTGTCCGACTTGCCAGGCAAGTGGGAAGACGGGAGGGAAGAACAAGGCTCCCCTCCAACCCTTCCCTGTGGTCGGTACGCCATTCCAGCGAGTGGGTATTGACATCGTAGGGCCTCTGGACCCCAAGACAGCCATGGGCAACAGGTTCATCCTGGTCTTGGTGGACCATGCCACCCGGTACCCTGAAGCCATCCCTCTGGGGACAGTGACGGCTCCCGTGGTGGGGCGTGCACTGATGGGAATTTTCTCACGAGTAGGATTCCCTCTAGAGGTGGTGAGCGACAGGGGGACCAATTTCATATCGAAGTATATGAAGTCCCTGTGGCAGGAGTGTGGCGTGACGTATAAGTTCACCACGCCCTACCATCCCCAAGGTAACGGGTTGGTTGAAAGATTCAACCGCACCCTAAAAGGCATGATCATGGGCCTGGAAGGTCCGATGAGGCGTAAGTGGGACGTCCTCTTACCATGCCTGCTCTTTGCATATCGCGAGGTGCCCCAGAAGTCCCTAGGGTTCAGCCCCTTTGAACTACTGTACGATCACCCCGTGAGAGGACCGCTGAGTTTGGTAAAGGAAGGCTGGGAGCAATCTCCCAGGAAACCTCCCCAGAATGTATATAGCTACATGCTGGCCTTCAGAAACCAGACCAGACGCTTCAGACAACTTGCCGAGGCAAATCTGGAAGCGAGCCAGGAAGAAATGAAGCGGTGGTACGATCAGAATGCCACTCTGGTCGAGCTTCAGCCTGGACAAGAGGTGTATGTCCTGGCCCCAGTGGAGCCCTGTGCCCTTCAGGATAAGTGGACAGGACCATTTGAGGTTGTGGAGCGCAAGAGCCCCGTGACATACTTGGTGGACATGAAGACGCCCAGGAACCCTTTGCGGGTCCTACATGTCAACCGCCTCAAGCCCCACTTGCGAAGGTCCGAAGTGGGCATGTTGTTGGCAACCGATGACGGAATGGAGGAGGAGTCGGAGCCTCTTCCTGACCTCTTGGTGGCCTGTGAGAAAGATGGGTCAGTGGATGGAGTTAACCTCTCACCCACCCTGACCGCCGAACAACAGGAGGACTGCCGCCAGTTGCTGGGGCAGTTTCCAGACCTGTTCTCCCTGGTTCCGAGTGTCACAGATTGGTGCGTCCATGATGTGGACACTGGAGACAGCTTACCTGTGAAGCATAAGGCTTACAGGGTAACTGACAGGGTCCGGGCCTGCATCAAGGAGGAGGTCTCCAAGATGCTTGCCCTCGGGGTGGTTGAGTCTTCCAGCAGTCCTTGGTCCAGCCCCGTGGTCTTGGTTCCGAAGGCTGCTGCGCCGGGAGCCACACCCGAACTCCGGTTCTGTGTGGACTACAGAGGACTCAATTCAGTCACGAAGACTGACGCGCACCCCATCCCCAGAGCTGACGAGCTCATTGATCGGCTAGGGGCTGCCCGGTTCCTCAGCACGTTTGATTTAACGTCTGGGTACTGGCAGATCGCCTTGACCGATGGGGCAAAGGAGAGGTCGGCATTCTCTACACCAGATGGGCATTTCCAGTTCCGGGTTATGCCATTTGGAATGAAGAATGCCCCTGCCACCTTTCAGAGATTGGTCAACCAGGTGTTGGCTGGACTGGACGAGTTCAGTGCCGCCTACCTGGATGACATCACAGTGTTCAGCGGTACCAGGCCCGAACACCTGCGACACCTCTGGGAAGTGTTGATGGCCCTGCGCAGAGCAGGCCTCACAATCAAGGCAAGCAAGTGCCAGATTGGGCAGGGTTCCGTGGTGTACTTGGGACACCAAGTTGGGAGTGGCAAGGTAGCCCCCTTGCAGCCCAAAATCGAGACCATCCTGGCTTGGGAACCCCCCAAGACCCAGACTGCAGTGAGAGCCTTCCTGGGGCTCACTGGGTATTACAGGAGGTTTGTCAAGGGCTATGGCACGATCGTGACCCCCTTGACAGAGCTGACTTCGAAGAAGCAGCCCAGGAATGTGATTTGGACTGACACCTGTCAGAAGGCTTTTGACACCCTGAAGACTGCCATGTGCATGGCGCCCGTGCTCCTGGCCCCTGATTTCTCCAAGGAGTTCATTGTGCAAATAGACGCTTCAGAGCATGGTGTAGGGGCTGTTCTTTCACAGATGACTGAGGAGGGCTTTGACCAACCCGTAGCCTTCATAAGTAGGAGGTTACTTCCACGGGAAAGTAGGTGGAGTGCAATAGAGCGTGAAGCATTTGCTGTGGTCTGGGCGCTGAAGAAGCTAAGACCCTACTTGTTTGGGTCTCACTTCCGAGTTCAGACGGACCACAGGCCCCTCAGATGGTTGATGCAAATGAGGGGTGAGAACCCGAAACTGTTGAGGTGGTCCATTTCTCTACAGAGTATGGACTTTACGGTGGAACACCGCCCTGGCACCGATCACGCCAACGCTGACGGTCTGTCCAGATTTTTCCGCCTTAGTGATGTGGAACTCCCTGGGGAAGGGTAGTTCCCCCCACATTTCAGCTGGAGGGGACACATGTTAGACCTGGCACCTTGGCGTGAGTCTCCCTTCCACTTTTTTGCTGATGTGCCTCCGATGTTTTGCTGGTTTTCCGATACTCAGGGCACTGCGCCACGGCTGATCCGTGCCGCAGTGCAAGTGCTCCCTACTGTAAAATTGTACATACGATTGGTATCCATGATAGGTGCATTGGATCTACTGTCAGTCCTTAGTAAAGCGCACTAGAGAGTGCCGGGGCTTGTAGATGCCGATGCTGCTGGTGGGCCTGCAGCGATGGTTGCGCCACCCACCGAAGCAGCCGTAAAGTTGTGTCTGGGAACTGCGACCGCAGAACCCGCGTGCGGTCTCGTACTGTCACGCTAGCTGGGCAAGTGCACCCACTTGCCAGCCCCTGAACCTTCCCTTGACTACATATTAGTCACCCCTATGGTAAGCCTGCGGGCAGGGTGCGTTGTAGGTGTAAGGTAGGACAAGCCCTGATGTGTGTGGCATGTCCTAGTAGTGACTTACAACCAAGACCGTATTTCACTATTGAAGGCTACCTGCTCCATTAGGCCAGACTGAGCTGCGAGAATTATTACACCCTATAATTCCCGCAGGCTCAAGGAGCATGGTAGCGAGTCATGTTTAGTATGCCTGAACTCAGGATGATAAAATATTTCTTGTAGTCAAGTTTATTTTAGTATCCTGGGTTTGCAAATGCTACTTTTAGAAAGTTAGCATTTGCTTGCTTAACCATTTCAGCCCACCTCTGCTGGTATGTGTATCTGACTGTCTGGGATGTGTGAGTGACAGGGCTGGAGGGATGACAGGTGGTGAATGCGCAGATTACACCTTAGTGGGAGGGAGGAGTGCCTCTTGACTCGAACTGTAGCTGTGCTCGGCCACCACAATGCTGGCTCCACCCTCCTGGGGAGCGGCGGATGACTCTGCCGGCACCTGGCCCAGGAAGGGCGAAGCCCCCATCAACAAGGTACTCTGGCCGCCCCTGTCCGCACAATGCTGGCTCCACCCCCTGTGGGGCGTCTGATGCGCCTGCCCCTCACACTGAAAGCAGAAGCCGGAGTACACCCGCCATGGTACTCAAGGACTGAGAGTGGCTATGCAAAGGCCCCCCTGGCCTGCGAGAACAAAAGAAATGGCCTATAAAAGAAGGAGCCCTGCTCCTTGAAAATTAGATCCTGTTTGGGCCACAGAAGGACTCTGCCCTACGAGAAGGACCGTGAGAGACAAGGAAGGGTGCTGACTCTTGCCTGTGTCTGGTGCCTTGCTGCTGAAGGAGAGGAAGAAGAAAAGACTACGAGAAGACTTTTGCTTTACTTTGTGCCAAACTCTGCTAAAGAGATCTCCAAGGGCTTGCTGTGAACTTGCCCCCTGACCAGCGTCCCAGGACCAGTGGACGCTACCCCCTGAAGGAAAGCGACTGCGGGTGCTGACCATCGCCGCAGCACCGACGGAGGAATCTCCTCCAAGGCAACGACATCCACCTGACCACCGTGACCGGGGCCCAAAGCAACAGCGAAAGCAAAGTGAGGACCAGCCGCCGCTGGCCCGAACACCGTGACCGCAACTGCACCGGGAGCCCGAGAGCAAAGCGAAGGAGGACCCGTCCGGTCCGAGCTCTCGAGGTGACTGCGCAACGAGCAGCCACTCACCTGCAAAGACGGACAGTTGCCCTGTGAGAATCCGCAAGGTCGGTAGCCTGCCCGACAGCCCAGCTGTGAGCCCCCAGCTGCACCGGCATTTGGCTGGGTACGTCCCGCACTTGGGGACCGTACTGCCACTTGCCGCCACCGCACAGCCGCCGCCGCCAGGGTCGGAGCGGACGACGAGGAGAGGGCCCTGCCGCCACAGAACACCGCTGCCCCGGATGACCAGTGACCTGCTCGGCTGAAGAGCCGCAACGATCAGCGACCCCGGGAAGGCAACGCGACGTGGGACAGATCCCCTGGAAGCCGCCGGCTCCACAAGAACTTTGGTTAACACCGGCCTACGGGCCCAAAGAGAACTGCTATAAGAACTGTGGTAACCTGAACTGAGTAACTTGCAACCGTTATCATAAAGTACGTTGACTGTATTCACAAGCCTGCTTAAAATCTATATAAAGATATATATTTTTACAGAATACAGTCTGGTCTCGTTGTGTGGTGGGTTGGTTGTAAAGGTGTACTATTGCAAGTGTTTAACCTATATGCCCCAAAGATTAGCCTGCGACTGCTTAAGCCACACTACCTAGAGGGTAAGCAGAGGTTGTCTGGAAGGTAACCCTCAGCCCTGACGAGGAAGAGGAGAGTCCCTGCTTGTCGCTAGTGTTGCACTGCGCCAACTAGAGACTCCCCCTTCCTACACTGTCCATCAAATCGTTTTTTGAAAATTTCTCCCTCAGTGTACTGGGGTAGCCCAGCCGTGGGTCCCAGAGCCTCCACACCACTGGAGTCAAGCTAGCCGGGCTGATGAGAGGTGTTACCTCGAAACCGGTCCGGTCCTCGGATGCTTGATTCCGGTCTGGGAAAGATATGGCTGCGTAGTTCGGACTGGACTGTTCCCATGGGGCACAGGGTCAGAGCTGATTTGCATAAAGCCATTATCTAACCCAGGGTGGTGTGGAGTGCAAAAAACGATGGATTCAGGCCCAGATCATTGTACTGGGGTGAATGTAAGACATTGATCTACATTCTGTCCATCAAATTGTTTTATGTACGCTTTACACTTGAGCACGGTGCCCGCTTTCAGATTAACAACAGCGGTGCCGCTTTCAGATTAAGAACACGGGCGCCCGCTTTCAAAATTAACAACACCCCCACGCCGTGTTCCCTCTCACCTTTCCTCCTCCGCAAACTTGATTAACAGGAGGCCATGCTAATCACTGCCTTCTCCCAATGACCTGCAGTTTCCACCCCCTCCCCAATCACCCACAGCAATGCCTATATGCTCGGCTAGTTGGTGACTCTGCTTTCATGTTTAGCGAGCGTCATGTGAAGATCCTGACTACGCAGTTGCCGAACATTTCCAGTTCTTCGAAACAGCGTTAGACTGCGGTTGTAAAACAGAGCCGCTTCAGAGTCCATCCTTGTTTAGGGTTAGCAGAGTGATGCGTGTTACATTTTGGTTACGCCACTGGCACATAACGCATCTCATTCAGCATAGCGCTGATCGCGGTTTGAACACCACTTCGATGCGCTAGAACTAATACAACAGGAAGAAGCACTGTATACTGAAGAGCAGATACTATTAAGATTATTCAGTTTTTTGAAAGGCAGCGAATGAGGCAGGGTCGAGGCGATTCGCCGTAGATGAACCACCTGCTGTTACAATTAGCGTTTTGCAACAGGCGCTGAACCTAAGGAGCTATACTAAGTAACTGACTTGGTGCGTGCTGATTGTTGGAGATCCAGCGGGGGCTCGGCACCTTTGTTGCCTCAGCTCCTGCCCCGACCCTGGACCAGAAGTGCCCCCTGCACCCTCGCTACGAGGATGAGGGTCCCCAGGCACTCGGCCAGCGTCTGCCTCATCAGCCGCCCTGGGCCAGAGGCGCCCCCTGCACACTCACCTCGAGGATGAGGGTCCCCAGGCACTCGGCCAGCGCCTGCCTCATCAGCCGCCCTGGGCCAGAGGCGCCCCCTGCACCACCACCACAGCATCCACCACCACATCCACCATCACCACATCCACCGCATCCACCACCACCACATCCACCGCATCCACCACCACATCCACCAACACCACCACATCCACCACCACCACCACCTCCAAATTCACCTCCACATGCACCGCCACATCCACCGCCACATCCACCACCACATCCACCGCCACATCCACAGCCACATTCACAGCCACATCCACCACCACATCCACCACACCCACCACCACCACATCCACCACACCCACCACCACATCCACCACACCCACCACCACCACATCCACCACCATTACCACCACATCCACCATCACCACCACCACCACATCCACCACCACCATATCCCCCAGATCCACCACCACCACATCTATATGTTTTGAAAAAAGGCCAAGGTGCACCACATCAATACTTAGGGGAATAACTATTTTCAGTGAAATAAACAGTAATAATCATATCAGAGAGATTCTTCTTCATGTAGTTTTGAGAGTTCTTTATTTAGTTCAGATGGTTAAAATATACAGGATCTACAGCCGACGCGTTTCGTCCACAAGGGACTTCTTCAGGGCAGGATAGTCAGATGGTGATGATGTCCCTGGTTTCTGGACCGTAGGTGAAGGATAAATAATTCAATCCGGATAACTATATTAATCATCCGATGGTATCATGTGTAGTTCGAGCTTAAATTCAAATGGATAACTGGCGTGCGAGGGTTCAAATATCATCAAGATCGCACCAATAATATCAGGTGTTGCAATGTCTTGTGTTCAAGCCACATCAAAAGTGAGGATAATACTCCAATAGTAGTGGAACCAGGGTAGAAAGGTAATGGAAACCTCCGTATAGAATCTATTTAAATCTTTTCTTTTATATGCGGGGAAGTATAAGGAAAATTCTATTGCCAGAAAGCTCTCAATGAAGCTTGCTGCTGCATCCCCTGGTTCCTGCGTGGCTAGCGACGTTAGCGTCTGTCGAGACGTCCCCCTCCGTCAAGTACCGGTACTTAAATAGATTCTATATGGAGGTTTCCATTACCTTTCTACCCTGGTTCCACTACTATTGGAGTATTATCCTCACTTTTGATGTGGCTTGAACACAAGACATTGCAACACCTGATATTATTGGTGCGATCTTGATGATATTTGAACCCTCGCACGCCAGTTATCCATTTGAATTTAAGCTCAAACTACACATGATACCATCGAATGATTAATATAGTTATCCGGATTGAATTATTTATCCTTCACCTACGGTCCAGAAACCAGGGACATCATCACCATCTGACTATCCTGCCCTGAAGAAGTTCCTTGTGGACGAAACGCGTCGGCTGTAGATCCTGTATATTTTAACCATCTGAACTAAATAAAGAACTCTCAAAACTACATGAAGAAGAATCTCTCTGATATGATTATTACTGTTTATTTCACTGAAAATAGTTATTCCCCTAAGTATTGATGTGGTGCACCTTGGCCTTTTTTCAAATCTTATTATAGTTCATGTTTGAACCTGCATTGTGACAGTGGGTGTTCTTTGAAGTGTGCACACAAACTGCCCCATGTACCAGAGGGCGAGATTTCTTGGAGAATAAACTGACTAGGTGCTGTCCTTTTGGGAATCTACCACTGTTACTTTCCTTTTTTGTACACATCTATATGTGTGTGTGTGTGTGACCACACCCACCACCACTACATCCACCACCCCATCCACCACCACCACCCCATCCACCACCACCACTGCATCCACCACCACCACCACATCCACCACCACCACCGCATACACCACCACATCCACCATCACCACCACATCCACCATCACCACCACATCCACCACCACATCCACCATCACCTCCACATCCACCATGACATCCACCACCACATCCACCACATCCACATCCACCGCATCCACCACCGCCAATAGGTCTTGCAGTAGGAAAGTTGGAGCTATTGGTTTTGTATATGACAAAGCCCTTTATGTATTTAAAATGAAAACAAAAATAAAAGGCATTGTTATTTGCAATTGTAATAGCTCCAACTTTCCTACTGCGAGACCTATTGGCAACGCCAGTGCTTGTTTTCGTTAGTTGCATTCACACAAGGAAGTCGATTTTAGGTGAAGGTTTATATGGCAAATGCTGACGTCGACAATAAGCTGCACAATAAATTACTTAATCACATCTTTTAATTGTATTTTAACTAAATTGCCTTCTACTAAGGGACTTCAAACTAGTCATGTACCCTGTACTAGAACACTTGAAAATGTGCCTCCATCAGAGTCAAGTCGGCTCCCGCTCAGTTCTAATTTACTGACATTTCCTGGGATGGTTGGGGTAAACATGGAACTGTCCTGGATACCGGCTCACCCTGCATGTTTCGTTCACACAGATCATCATACTAAATACATTTTAAAAAGATTTGATATAAAACTATTTTTCACAATAAGTGTGTCACAAATCGCAACGTGCCATGATTGAAATTATGTACTAGTGGGGTTCTGTTGTTTATAATAACTCCATGGCCCATTCAACAGACTACTATGTGTTAAAATGACAAGTCTCATCTCTCTTTCTTTCTTTTCCTTTCTCACACTTCTTTTTTATCTTCTTTCTCTAGTTACACTTTCCCCTAATCCAATCCCTCCCTCGCATTTGTCCTTTCTTATTTCTACATCCCTACCACCCCATTCCTCACTCGCTACTCCCATTCCTTCATTCATTTATTTCTATACTGTCACTCCCTCCTTTGCCCCTTACTTTGGCATTCCCCTCTTTTCCTCCTTGCTACAACATTTCATCCCCTTCTTCTTCCTCTCCTTCCCCAACCATTCCTTCATTCTTTGCATTGTGTTAACCTGTCCTCCCTCTCTTTTTTCACTTCTTTCCTATATTCTTCTGTATTCTTCTTCTTTACTTCATCCCCCCTCCTACTGCCTCATTCCTGCAGCCTTTCACTGTCCCTTCTCTTCTATTTACTGCACTGTCCTTCACAGTTCTTAATTTGAGGCAGTGGTTTCAGGTGCTCAGCACCGGCACTTAATCATCAACACCGGTGCTTGTAGCGTGAACTCAATCCAATTAGAGCGCTTTTCATCAGCACCAGTTAAGGACACACTCATTTTTGTAGGCACTGGAAATTAAGTGATTTGCCCAGAACCACAAAATGTTGAGCCGAAGTTGGCAGCTCTGGCCATTGTGCCACATCCTCTCCCATTCATGGTTAGTAGTAGGTTCTGTTTTAGGTGGAGCTAACAGGATAAATGGGCTGGTACAAGCTGCCTCTTGACGAGAGCACTCAGAGACACCACCACATCACTCAGGGGCACCACCACATCAGGATAATGAGTGTTGAAGAAGTTAGGGAAAACGAATAGCAGAGCTTAGTAAAAGAGTGAAGTCTGTAAAATGAAGCACTGAATACGACAAGAACAAATTAGATTGGACCTAATAAAACTGCTGTGTTACACTGGAAGGATCTAGAAATCTAGATAGATGACGGTAAAATGCTGCCAGGATCAAGATGGAATTTCAATTCCACAAGCAGGATGTTTTCATCAGTTACAATAAACAAATGTACATTCCAGCTGTGCTGAACAAAATGCTGGCCACAGCTGGAAAAATGTCAAGGCTGTTAATATTAATGTGCTCCCCAAGAGGGCGTGTCCAAGGCGGGTAACATTGCAGCGCTCATTGAAAGAGCCCTGCTGCCAAATCCCACGATCCAACATGAATCTCCCACAAAACACCTCCATTCATAATGCACCAAAGCAGTGGAGGGGCCTCTTCGGAGAGGGGGGTGACTAAGTACCCACAAGCGAGCCTGGGGCACCTGTTGGTAGAAACACCCTGTGGACTGATGAACGGGCCCTGGAGTGCTGAGGGTTAATAGGGTCGCACCGAAGGGAAGCCTGGGACCATGAAAGCAGGAGCAGGGGGCTATCAGGGCTTTCAGTGAGGATTGTTGCTAGCCCCAAAAGGGATACTGGAGGAAAGCCGAGGCCTCTGTTGATGCTTCAGTCACCGGCTCACTGCCTGGGCAGGATGAGTTGTCGCAGGTCGCTGGCCTCTCTGCTGGGTGCCAGGGGCTGATGATCCGTGGCAGATGATGTTACTCACTGAGGCCTGGGGCCGCCTGGACGATTTCAGACAAGGGTTGAGCCGGGTGCTCGAACCCCTTTTAACTCTGCTGCTCTCCCATCTTTCCCTAGAGATGGTTGCAGCAGGCCTGTGTGGAGGCGACTGCAGGCCTCCTCCACCCTGCACCCGGTAAGGGTGAGGGCACCCTGGACATTGTAGAGACAAGGCACCCGGGGCTAGGGGACAGAGGGCCTCTGTTGAACATACCTGGTGATTGAAGCCATTGGGCATCAATGCTCTTATCCTACAATTGGTATAGCCCACAAGGGTCTCAAACTCCGTGGTGCACACCTCTGGCATTGCCACAGTGGAAGAAAAGCTAGACATAGTTTTGGAACAATTGAATGGTCTGAGCATTCCTTGAAGGCAAGTTTGACACAGTGGCCATGGATATCACTCTACTAAGAGACGACCATTACAAATTTACAGATAGGGTTTGCACTACGGCGCAGACGTTGTCCGAACTTCAACCGCAGATGCAGGAGGCTTGGACACAGTACTACAGAGCCAAATTCTGGCCCTCACAGACAGAAAGGAAGACGTTGAATGGTGCTCCTAGAGTACACTACATCAGAATAGTGGGAGTCATAGAGGGCACGGCGGGATAGGATGCTGTGTCATACCTAGAGATGTGGCTCCTTCGTTTCATACCTGCATCCGCCATTACAGCTTTCTTTTCATTAGAATGGGCACATCATGTGTCGGCACATCGACCACCCCCAGACACTTCTCCAAGGACCTTTGTAGTACTCCTGTTCCAATACAGAGACCGAGATCTAGTACTTCCAGAGGCCCAGAGACATGCCACTCTGGTGATAGACAAGGCATTAGTGATGATCTTCCCAGATTATACATTCAAAGTCCGATGACAGACACATATTTCTGGCCATCTAGCGTAAAATGCAAGTACTAGACCCCAAATATTCACTCCTTTTTCCAGCCTGAATTTGGGTTCATGAAGAGGGACATACTAATTTCTTCACTGATCCCAAAGATGCATGGGAGTGGGTGGAGTGCCCAGGGGAGAATCGGTCTTCATTCCATGCAGAATCAGTCCTCCTGGACGCCGCCCCTGGGGGCCAGCGTGGGGAGGCATGGGGGCACAACTGTGGGGCTCTCCACAGTAACCCTGCTCCCTAGACCTCATTTGAGCTGATTGAGTGGGATGTTTTTAAGGTGGCGATCAGGGGACATTGCATAGGGAACATCATAAATTTGAGATGCAGGCTGAGCAAAGACATTGCGAACGTAGAGCAAGGGGCTTCTGCACTTAAAGAGGCAAGCTTAAGAGGCCCAATTAGGCAGGAAGTGGCTACGGCAGATGAGACAGGAACATGGAGTGCAATTGGAACGGCTGCGCTGTCTCAACTACACAGTCCACACGGCTAGGATACACGCAGATTCCGACAAGGCAGGGAGGCTACATGGTATGGCTGATCCAGCAGGATCAATCCAAACACATCATGCTGTCTATATGCCAGCCCTCAGGGAATCAAGTGGACACACAATGGGCCAGACATGAAGAATTTAAACAATATTACACAACCCATTACCAATCCCCATTTGTGGCTAAAAGAGCGGACATCCAGGCACTCTTGGAGCCTGTGACAATTTCCGGCTCAACGACTGGCTAAAGAGAGGACCTAATGGTGACATTACCCCACATGAGGTGCAGGAAGCCATCAGAACACGAGCCACGGGGAAAACTCCAGGCCCAGATAGAGTACCAATTGAATGATATAAATGATACACCATGCTTCTGGCCCCAAAACTGGAAACAATGGAGGATGAGTCCATAGGGGCTTCACCTCTCCCATCCTCTCTATACAAGGCTCTTCTTATATCACGGCCTAAACTGGGCAGGGACACTGAGGAGTTATCCTCTTATAGGATACTGGCAAAACTATTAGCTGATAGGCTGGACCCGCTGTTCTAGCAGCTTGTGCACCCAGATCAGAATCGATTTGTGCCAGCCATAAACACTCCCCATGAATTTATGTAAGTTTTTCTGTGTCCTTAAGTTCTGCCTTACTGACTGGCTGAACTCCGGATGCTTGGTCTTTGATCTGGAGAGGGCCTTTTAGTGTCTGTATTGGGACTACCTCTTTGAGGTGCTCCCTTGCTATGGCCTGGGGCCAGGATTCCTCCGCCTGGTCCAACTGTTAAACATAAACTTGACAGCCAGGGTTAAGATGGGTTAATTAATATAAGACCGCCTACAAATACAAAGGGGTACCCGTCAGGGCTGTCCCCACTACACTTTTCACTGGCAGTGGAGCCATTAGCACATATTGTATGTGATGGAGGGCTGCGCTGGGGATTCCCACTTAGAGATGGACATCATTCGGATATCACTTTATGCTGATGACATGCTTATATACCTCAGGATTCTCCGGGCCATTCCTGTCCAAATAGCACATACATTTGCTGAGTTAATTTGAGCAAGTCATGCCTTTTCCTATTCGAGGCCTAAATGCCTGATCCTATGCTCTAGATAAACAATGCCCCCCCTGCTGTGGCACCCTGACAGATCCCGCTATCTGGGAATCTGTTTATACCACTCCCAGTCAGATCTTATGAAGGATAATTTGGGCTGAGCAGTCACAAACTTAAGGTCACAAATGGTGCTGTAGCAGACCCTGCCGCTCTCTGTGGTGGGGAGCGAAGCTCTTATCAAAATGTTCATGTTACTACGCCTTGTCTACTTTTTTGCCAACCTCCCACTCTACATCACAATCACAACCTTTTGATCACTGGAACAAGTTGAAAAGTAGTAAAGTTAGACTTTTGGTCTAAGTTTACCTTTGTGAATACCAAAAAGTTGTAAAGTTACACAAAAGTAGTAAAGTTACACAAAAGTGTAAGTTTACCGCCCGTAATCTCCCACCACATCAGAGCGTACCAAATTTTGAACAATACTGCCAGGCCTCCCAGTTACAGTAGGTGGCTAAGTGGTTAGCCAGCCACCAATTGGCTTCTCCCACGTGGAATGTGCCCAAGGTACTGGGCTTGTTACACCCACACTCTAGGCTACAGATGCCGCAGCCTTTCCTGCTACATATGGTATACCAATGCTACTGACGGAGCCTCTTCCTCACACGCTTAATAAGACCATATGCGCCAGCCCTCCCACTTTTGGGTATGCCACGTGCTGCAGTGTTCACATTGCGGCAGGTTCTCGGTTTATGACATGCTGTGGGGATATACATGTTAGGATGTCTCTACAGCGATGGGGTACTCCTACCTGTAGAAAAGCTCATGGCGGATATCTGTTTACTACAGTTCCTCTTCTACACCTCCATAACTAAATCCCTGGAGTGACATACACCAGGACCAGACATGCACTTAAAGATACAATACATGCATGTGATGGGCGTTGGCCACCATCTTGTCCGCTGGCCCGCAAGCTCCCTGAGCACTCATAATGCTACCTCCCTGACACTGTTATGACAGCATTGGGATGCCGACCTGATTCCACCACACACAGATCGGAAGTGGCAGCATATTCTAGGGTACCCTAATCTGGTGCCCCATAATGCCAGCTTCCACCATGTACAGTGCTATGTGCGCCTCAGGGCATGCCTCATTCAACAAAAATCAACAGATACTTTCATTGCACGGACGCAGCCTTCCCATGCTGCTGCACAATCCTTCACATGCTCTAGGTGTGCCCGTTAGTATGTCAGTACTGGTGTGCAGTCACAACCCACTTAACCATATGCATGGGACACACAACATTGCATAACTGGCTAGTTTGTCTATGAGGCTAGCTGCTCCCCCCCAGAGAAACAGGGCTTCTGCTTGGTTAATTGACCTGGCCAAACTGTTCACTAAGCACCAGATCATGCAAAAATGGAAATCTCGTGATCCCACCACCCTGACCGGCTGGTCACTCTCCATGGCAGCATGGGAACAAGCCGCAAACAGGCCTCTACACGAAGAGGATGCTGGGTAATACCAGCATGAGAGCAGCATCTGGATTCTGCAGGGGACTCTGGGAGCCTGTATGACCATCATCCGAGCAGAAGAGGCAGCGAGTCAGTGGACGTCAGGCGGCAGGTACGTTTTGATTTTCGTTATTTTTTTCCCCTGAGCTGCCTCACCAATTTCTCCTGGTAGCGGAATCCAATGAAAAAAGCTCCTGCCAGTTTATTTTATTGTATATTGTGCCACATTTAGGGAGCATTATGTTCTAGCTAGGACTCTTTCCATTTCCACACTCATATCCATTATGGAGTTATGCCTCTAAATGACCATAATCTCTGGAGACATTAGCTGTTATTTGTTTGGCAAACACGGTGAGATATAAAGTAAACAGCTTGGACAAGTACCTGTTGGTTCCTCTGTTTGTGTAGTGACATAAAATCTGTCCGACTGGCACATACAGCCCACAGCAACCATGAGTAAACATGATGTCTTCATTTTGTTTCTTTTTTAACAAGTTGACCGATTATTTTCCTGTTGTCGCTTTTTAATAAATTTGTATGATCAGAACAGTTACTTCTGTTTTTAATATATGTTTTTCTGCTGCCCTGGCTGCTAAGAGAAGGCATTGCAAGAGGCTGGAGAGAATTTGGAGGAGGCAGTATGATACTTTTGCTAAGCAGTCTTACAGAGAAGCAGTGAAAGAATATCATAGGGAGATCACTGCAGCGAAAAAATCCTTCTTAGCTAAAAGGATCTAGGAAGCAGATAGCTCCTGCAAAGAGATCTTTAAGATTGTTAAAGAATTCACCTCTCCCTCCTGCTGTACTCCTACGTCTGCTTTCTCGGAACCTTGGATCAAGGAGCTTGCAGCATTTGTTACTAATAAAATACGCACCATCCAGTCAGCCTTGCAAGGAACCCAGAACATCTCGATTTCGGGTTCTGTGGTCGACGGCCCTTCTAATCCCTGGTTACATCCACTGGCTTCGCATATGGATTCCTTGGGTCCTACCCTGCACTGTTTCCCCTCCTTAGAGCCTCAAGCCTCGCTTGACCTTTTGTCTAGCCTGAAATCTGGCTCTCCACTGGACCCTTGTCCCGCCAAGTGTCTTGCGACCCTGGCACCCGCCCTTAACCCGATCATCAACCCTCTCATTAATGCATCTTTGAACTCGGGCAAAGTCCCCTCATCTTGGAAACAGGCCCTAGTTCTTCCCCTCATTAAAAAACCGAATGCAGACGCTAAACTGCATTCCAACTATAGGCCAATCTCGTTGCTTCCTGCCCTGCCCAAAATTACGGAAAAGCATGTTCATACTACCCTTACCAACTTTTTAGAGGGTAACTCCTTATTACATCAGTCACAGTCCGGGTTTAGATCTAACCTAAGCACTGAAACCGCTCTACTTGAGGTAACCGAGGCTGTGAAGGAGACTCTCGACAGGGGTGGAAAGGCCCTGCTTAACATGCTCGATCTGTCGGCGGCCTTCGACACCGTTCCCCACGACCTCCTCCTAACTAGACTCTGGGAGATTGGCCTGCGGGGAACGGTGTTCGCATGGTTTCAATCTTTTTTGGCCGACCGGAGACAAACGATCTGGGCCCCCCTTTCTCCGCCCTGATGCCGCAGCTTGAGGTGGGGGTCCCGCAGGGCTCCATACTTAGTCCCTCCCTTTTTAACATCTTCCTTACACCTCTGGCGGCACGGGTGGAGGAGCTAGGGGCCCAGATCATATCCTATGCGGATGATACACAGCTCCTGTTCACCTGTGACAGGGGCTGTGACTTCGACGGAGCAGCCATCCGGAAGTGTCTGGAGTTTGTGTTTGATTGGTTCGGGAAAAGTGGCCTCAAATGCAACTCCGACAAATCCGAGATATTGTTCTTTGGTTGTCCTGCAGACCTGAGATGGAAGCAATGGTGGCCTTCGGCCATGTTTCCCCCTGCCAGCGATTCGGTCACAGCTAAGAATCTGGGTATGATGGTTGATAATACTCTTTCCTTCAAAGCCCAGGTTGCTGGCCTGACTGGGAAGTGCTTTGCCATCTTAAGGATGTTGCGTAAGTTTTTGCCATACCTATCTTTGGAGCACAAGAAGATCACGGTGCAAGCCCTGATAGGCTCGCGCCTAGACTACGCCAACATCCTTTACTTAGGTCTTCCTGAATATCTGCTGACCCGTCTGCAGATAGTTCAAAATTCAGCAGCCAGGGCAATCTTTGGTCTAACTAGAAGAGCCAGGGCCAGCAATCTCCTTGTCTCTCTGCATTGGCTGCCGATTCGTAAGCGCATCTCCTTCAAGACCTTAACTACAGCTTTTAAGGCGCTTCACAATTTCGGCGCTGGATATCTGCAGAGAAGGGTCAACTTCTATCTTCCATCTAGACCTTTGAGGTCCGCTGCCCAGGCCAATGCCATCGTCCCAACAGTGAAACGTGCTCGCTGTGGAGGTCGTTCCTTTAGTTACCTTGCACCCCGTCTCTGGAACACGCTGCCCCTGACGTTGCGGACATGCTCCAATCTTTCTGTCTTTAGAAAGGGACTTAAAACTTATCTTTTTGCCCTGTAATGCTGTTATGGTGAATTCTGGTGCCGTTATGACTGTGTGTTAGTTGCTGGTATTTGGTGTGATGATCTTTAGCGCCGGGACGCTCTTTGGAGCAGCTGAGCGCTCTACAAAACAAACAGTAACATAACATACCATAACATATAACCGAACCACAATGTCGGCCTAATATAAATACTAAATAAACATGTGTTTCTCCACTTTTTAGAAAAGTGAAAACAAAGTTACAAAATAGTGTCAGGCTCTGGAGATGTTCTCCTAAAAACTCATCATATCATTTGAAGAGGAAGAACCTACTGAGAAAGATCAAGACTCTGTTAGAGACGAATTGGTAAAAAAAACACACAAAAAAATCCTCGCAAATATTTTGGGAAATAAATAGCAGTCTCTCCACAAGAGGTGAAGATCTGGTGATTTCTAAGTCTTATTCAGTCCCCATTTATTACTGATTTGTATCGGCCTGATAGTGAAAATATGAATTTTCCTTTGCGTGAATGGATGACTGGTCTCCTGAGGTAATCCATTAACTGTGTTATGAAATGAAGTGACGGACTAAAATATTCTCAGATCTCCAGTTTAAGTGGAATTCCAACTGTGGTACTTAAATCACATTTTTAGGTCTGACCATGGCTCTTCAACAAGCTTGGAACTGTGGAGGAGGATATCCACAATACGTAGCTTGGAAGTAAAATACTAGCTCTAAAACGAAAGGGCGCAACCAGAAAAGCTCAATTAATAGCCTTGTTAGATATGGAAGAAAAGATACTTGCAAACCATTTACTTCACCGCTTATAATACTAGCTGAATCAGGAGGGTATTTTACCTTTGGTGAACATTGGCTTTGGCGTGGGAACAACACGTTTTAACTTCATGACACTTATGGTGGAAGATGTACGACCGTTTTTTGCAGTCGCCAAGGGGATTTCAGCCGCAAGTCACTGTCCCTGAATATTAGATGTAAGCACATTTACAATTTGGACGAGTGTGCCTGTGCACTGTCAGTGACCTCGCTAAAGAGTACATAAAAAGCTGCAATTGTATCATAAATTCAAAGCTGTTTTGAACGGGGCCCCCAAAATCCGTTTGACACAGAGCCCCCAAAATATTTAAGATGTCCCTGGGCTGCAAGAAAAGTTAATTAATATTGATGTCCTGTCCGACAACATTATAAACTATGAGGTCTCATATAAGGCCATATACTTGGATTGAACATCAACAATCTTCTCACAACTGAAATATTTAGACATTTACAATCAGTTAACAGCTTTCCACCAAAACGACATACTCCGCCTATCTCCAGTAGGGCCCATGCCGTTGATTTAGTATTACTCGAACACACTCCATTTGGCATTCAATGTTGGCCAAATCCACTATGGGCCAGATGTAGGTAAATAGCATTTACCGATTCGAAAATACCGAATTTTACTGATTCTGTATTTTCGAATCGGTAAATGCTATGTAGCAAATCATTCGGTGAAAATTACCGAATCGTTAAGATTTAGTATATACCGATTCGGTAATTGCCATTCATTCCTATGGGCATGGAGGCCCATAGGAATGAATGTCAATTAGTGAATCGGTAAATACCGACTCAGTAAAAGAGGGAAAACATTGAAGGGTGGCAGGGTGTCACTTTGACACCCTGTTGCACCCTTCAATTGTGTAAGGGTGCACATGTTGCAGACACACATGCCCTAAGGGCATGTATGTCTGTAACATGGCACTGAAGCAATTTGCATAAAATTGCCTTTTGGGGTGTTTTCGTTATTTACCACCAACTTGTAGTTTGTGGTAAATAACGAATCATAACATGGGATAAGCACTCATTTAAGTGCTCCCTACATTAGGAATTCGGTAATTTTCCGAATCGGTATTTCAGAAATTGGTAATTTACTGATTCCTTAAATTACCGATTCAATAAATTACTGAATCCTTAATTTCTGCCCCTACATCAGAAAAGCCTATTACCGGTTGGTAACGGCCGAAATTCGTTAATTTCGGCCGTTACCGACCGATAATAGCCTTCCTACATCTGGCCCTATATGACCACAGTGCAAGAAATGTCTGATAATGAATATCAGTGAAACTAAAATCATGATTTTTGACAGGAAGAGAAACAAACATACCTGGCCACTGAGGGGCATAAAATCTGTGGTTAAGGAATATTTATATCTGGGCATACATTTTAAGTTGTCTTGTAACCTCGAATTGAAAAAAAGCATTGGCAAAACTAATAAGTCAGGGGTTAGCAGGACTACTTAAAAATCATTGTGAAAATAATGAAAAGTAAAAATGTTGTTTTCTGAAGATGGGTGCATATGTTTGCAAAATAAAATAAAACATGAAGGAAGGCAAAAATGAAAGCAGAGGTGTATCTACCTCCCTGGCACCAAAGTGAACTACTATTTATACATATGTGCATATCACTCACAACGAAGAGAGACAATGGTCAAAGTGGACTGACTTATTAGCCCATGCCTATGCTATGAATGACACATGAAAATAAAACAATGGATGAAGAGTGCTATTTGAATGTCCTAGTAAGTATCTTTTTTCTTTATAGGAAAACATGAGGGTGTCGAGACAGTTAAAGCTTTGTCTAGGCCAAACCTAAAAATATTGCCTCTATGTGTGGATATAATGCATTTGGTGTCAGAATGTTGTCAGCAGGGCGTAGGTTGTACCTTGCACGTCAGCACTAAAAGCGTTATGCTAAGTAAACTGATTCATGGTGATACTGCTCAATGCCATACCAATCCAAATGTAATTCACCTTTGGATACTATTGAAGTTAATGAACTGCTTAAATTATTCAGGCTAAGACCTATCTCGACTCAGATATTTCTCATTGTAATTTGGCAGATGATACAGACCTAAAGAATATGTATGTGTTGCAACAAGCTTTTATACAAATAGATACCCATTTCATGAGATCAATATTATGGGAAGAGATGCTAAAAAGCAACAAGGTGAAACAACAACATATCTTATTCACCTATTATATTTTTATAGGCTCAGTAATGCATGCAGGAAGGAAAGTTGTGAGGCTCAAAATTTGGTTTAAGTGCACACCATTTTATAAAAAAGATTAGCTTTGTTCATGATTGTCATTTAGCCAGAGGCTCTAAAGTAAGCTTATCCTTCTAACAATCTCTACAAATGTAAAGATGCAACGTTGCTTAAGGGATATTATGCACTCTTCTTTAAAGCAGAAGTTTGGCAGTATATACTAAAGTATGGAACTTTTGAATACGTGGGGGCTTATTTATGAGAGCCCTGCATCACTTTTGCACCTTGTAAAGTCCTATATGTCTGACGCAGAGCTCTCATTTATGAAACCACACAAAGAAACCCTGCATGGGTTTGAGTAGCTCATAAATCATGAGTAAGGTGACGCAGAGCAAATCGCTGCATAGGAGGCATTCCATGGGCCTTGTGGTGGATTGCCCACACAACAATCGTGGAATTTTATGCTGTCCCAGATTTACAGAAGGATGTAAAACATGAGGAAGCCAAATCCCGCCAAATCCTGAGGTGAGGAGTAACAAGGAGATGTGTTTATTCATTTAAATTTAGAGCAAATTGCATTAAATTATTCGACAAAAATATGCAATAAAAAAATGTTCAGGTAGGTATAAAGCATAAAAGCACAAAGCACCACTAGTGGTTATCTGGTCTTGCAAGACTAAGTGAAAGTCACAAGTTTAGGCTGACCACGATGGAGCGCGGGTCGATACATGGACCACGTGAGCCCCGCTGAAAAAGGTACCTTGTAAAGTCTAGCATGAAGAGTCCAGTTCACGGTGGAGGAGGCCACACAGAACAGGAAGAGTGTCATGGATGGTCATCGCCGTTGCGCGAACAGCAAGCGGGCATCATGGATAGTGGGCATTGTAGTGCGAAGATCCTGTTGGGCACCGCCGACATGGGTCACCTCTAACAGTCTTTATAGGACAAAGAGTCAGGTTTGTGCAGAGCTTTTCATTGGTGTGCAGTGCAGGTTTCAAGATTTTGGTGCAAACGGGCCTGTTTGTGGCTGTTAAGATCCCAAAATCTCAGGATGTCTTCCCTTCTTCGGGAAGGAGCTCAACTGATGCCACACCAAGAGTCCAGGACCTGGGGGGCACCTCTTGGAGGTCAGGAACTCACCCCAGCAGAGGCCTGCAGGGCTCAGGTATTTCCAGCTGCAAGTCCAGTTGCAGATCCAGGCAGCAAGTCAGCTGGCAAATACAGGGCTGCTTCTGGAGCTTGCTATGCCCCTGTAATTGTAAAATGAGGTCAGTCAGGTGGCCCTTGGAGTCACTTCAGCCTAGTATGAAAGTCTGGCCTTCCTGTTCAACAAGCAGGGCAGGCCTCAAGCAGCGGAGCAGCAGGGCGTTCTTGTTCTGTAATATCCACATGTTTAGTAGTGTACTGAAAGGTTGGGTCTGTGGGTTCAATAAATGTACATGGTGTGTCAAGTCGAATTGGCAATTTAAAACTGCATGCAGGCTACAATAGCATACCTGGCACATCTATTAAAGAGCTACTTAAGCAAGTGGCACACTAAGTGCTTCAGATGCACCAGTTGCATTTAATTTACCAGCATTTTGTGTATATAGTATCACACTTTACTAGGGTCTTAATAGTAAATTAAATATGACCATCAGTAAAGAGCCAGTTTGACTATGGTTTAGGAAGTGACCACAAGCACGTTAGCACAGGTTAGCAATGGTAATGCGCAGAGAGTCTAAGACCAACAAAAACAAAGTCAGAAAAATAGGAAGTGAAAGGCAAAAGGTTTTGGGGGAAACAACCCTAAGGCTAACTGGACTCACAGCTAGTGGTTTGTACCCATTGTGCCTTAGGTAATGTGACCATAACACATAATATTACATGCGTTTGCACTGGACTTTTAGGAAAGAGGAAGAAGTATTTAAATATTATGATGCCCATGATGTTTATAAAGCTATGTCATGTTATTTGGGAAGTGCTATTAAAATATTTTGTGATAGCATTGTGAAGGTGTTGCACAGTGTTATGCAAGGAGATGAGAGCAGCACAGAGTCATATTTATTTAAGTCCTGCAGCAGCTTCCAATCCCTGCACTAATGCACAGACAGGCGGCATAGCATCACACACACTTTTTTAACATGGACATGCAAATAGGATTTGCACAATGAAGGAGATGTTTCAGTAGTAAATGTGGGAGGGACAAGAAGTAGTAGCTTGAAATGGGGGCTTTTTACTTCTACTTAGTTAGGGGTTAGGGAACTTTTAGGAAGGGTTTATGGAGGGATATGGTAAAGCAAACACACCCAAAAAAGAGTAAGCTCATTACTAGTCACAAACTACACTTTTAAAGTTACAAATGCCATAAAAGTGTCAAAACAGGTGTAAATGTACTTTAGTCCATCTGTGAACTTAGTCAAGCACTACATATGGTCAATGAAATGTACTGCAACACTCTCCCATAGAAAACAATGAAGGCAAGGTCATTAAAAAACACTCCATAGGAATTAACATTAACATATTTATATTATTTCAATATGTCCAAAATATATAGTAAGGGCAATACATTAACTACCTCTCTTTGTTTTAAGCTCACAGTGTGGAATGTGTGGTCCATGCCAAGAGCAGCCATTCAGGAAAGTTAAAATGGAGCATCCCCTATGAGGAACTACTACATGCCAAACGTAGTTTCAGTTGTCAGGAAAAATATGTTAAGAAACAAGATAACATGGTAAAAGAAAGGGATTACTCTACTTGGGTTATAGTGAATGCAGCACAAAGAGCTAAATTCAGGGATAGAAAGGAGGTCTTTTCTGCTCAGGGCAATTCCGCCAAATCAGATGATACTACACCATGCATGGCCACATTTAACAAACAGTCTGCTGATAATTTTAAGTTAATAAAAGCACTGTCACATTCTTCATTGGAGAAGGTTATAAGAAACAATCCTAGCACTAGCTTCAGATGCAACAGATCACTATGGGATGGGCTTGTCAAAAGTGAAATAACATAAGCTATACCAAGCAGACATGCCACACTCTCAATCTTCTTTAAATGCCATAAATGTAAAGCCAGTAAAAATAGTAGAAACGCAAATTGTTATCAAGTATCTCATGTAAACAAAGCAAGGTTGATAAAACAGTTTCTGACCTCTAATTCAGAATTTGTAGTCTATGAATTGGGACTGAAAAGGTCCCTGCATGGTGTGCACCTCTGCCCTGAATGCCCCGGCTACATGGCTATTTGGATCCCTGGTACTGATTTTTGTCCATGGCCAAACAGATCATGCGTGTTTGCCATGACCTGGTCCTGTCTCATGGTGATTCAGTCTTGTTAGAACAAGAGTGGGGCATCAAGCACTACCCGCATAGTAGTGGCCGGCTACTTCCCTTGCCTGGAGTTGATACAAGTACAGTGGTGGCAGCATACCTGTTTTGTGTTTAGTAAGAATCAGGAGAGTGAACAGACCTTCCAGTCCACTCAAGAAAAGTTACATTACTGTGTACTTAACTCACACTTGGCTTATATAGTGACTGTGTGTAGTGCTGGTTTGCACATTATACTAGTGTGAGCATGCTGGGATATATGTGAGCCTGTGTATGGTACATAACATGAAAGCCTGTTAGTTCCATTTTGGAAGCCGAGGACCTGGAAAGGCTAGTGGAGTTGAGGCCTGCCATAACATTCGTGCTCCAATGAAGAAAGAGGGACAGAGCATCTTCTGTACACATCAATGTTTTTTTTATTCGGAGACGAGTTGCTGGTCTCTGGGGTCTGGGCTCATTGTAAAGTAAGTTGGTGGGTCTCATAAGGTTGGCACAGTAGGACCAGGGAATCATTATAGAGGGGAAAGCTTAGGCCTTTGGACCTTTTTGAAGCATATTTCAGTGAAGGCTGATAGCCAGGTGTGATTCCCGGTTACTCCTTTGAACTGTTTTGTGGTCAATCAAAATTGGAGCCGCTCTTGTGGTGGCAGACTGTCCTTTTGACAAACAAAAGGATAGGGGAGAAGGGACTTCAAAGAAGTAGGCACAGCAAGAGCTATATCAAAGGACTGTTTTTCAGGCAAGAGGGTGGGGAGGGGAAGACGTAAAATGCTGCTCACTAGTGTACATTTACCAACACACTTGCACATTTTAATTCGCCACTCTTAGGCAGTTATGTTGTGAGGGAGGATAGACTCCATTGCTATACACTGAAATTTGTAGGGAAAGAAGGGAGGAGCAGAAGTGGAAAGGGAGTGTGGCTAACAGTATTTAAATGCTCTATGCCAAATTAATTGTCAGTACGAACCATTGAAGGACCTGGAGGCTGGTGACCCATATGAGGAGGACCTGCGCTGGCTATTCCAGTGACCAATGCTCCGCCAATCCGAGCATGGACACCATTGGTTGTACAGTTGAACACCCTTGCCTTGAACTATTTGCCCAGGGCACGTAATGGGTGCTTTAAATCTGACAGTCTGGCAAATTTTACCTATAATAGGTTAGGCTGCCCGTCGATCATAGACTATATCATGGTGAATAATAAATCCTGGCACCGGATGGTTAATTTTAAGATTGCCCCCAGATATGACAGTGATCATAATGCCCTTATTTTAGAATGGACATTCTGTATATTGGGGATGTCCATAAGGGTGAATCATTGAAAATGACAGGGTCAATCCTAACTAAATGTAGGAGGAGAGTAAGATTGGGCACCCTATGTGAATCCTAAAATAGATTAACTTCACTCTATCAAATAAATTACACTATATCTGGAGGTTGCAAACCAATTGAGTGAGTCTGGATATTCTACTCTGTGAAATTACAGAAAACCACAAAGGCCTAGTGGCAGCCTTGGTGGATAGCTTTTCCCATGTAGTACAAGGTAAGGAAGGCAGTGCACACAGACATCCCTGGTATAATGGCAAATGCCGAAAGTCTAAGACATTCTTGCTTTCAGCTATTAAATGTAATGATACGCTGGGGATAAAGGAAAATAAGTTTCTTCATAAACACGCAATTAAGAAAGCTAAAAAGGAATGGGAAGCATAAAAGTGGAAGAGCATGAGATATGCTTTAATTAGGAGAGACATGAGGACCTTCTGGAAATTAATAGGTACTTCTGGAAATTAATAAGTACAGGCATTCAAACCTAATTTGGGTGCGGAGGTCAAGAGGGCCCGCTTTCAATCACTATATTCCAGGATAGAGGGCACTCCTGAGGAAGTTGAAATTCATTGCCCCCAGCTACACCTGGCCTACCCAGAAACTCATGCAATCTCTCTTAAAGAGGTAACGGCTGCAATTGCTCGAGTAATACTTGCAAAGTCTCCAGGCTTAGACAAGATCCCTGGAGATCTATATCGCCCTGAATGTAGCATTTGGGCTCCGTACTTTTGCAGCGTTTGCAACACTACCTTACAGGGAATGGAGATCCCCATAACATGGCTAGGGGCGGAAATCATCCCTATCTTTATGAAGGGCTCACCCCTTCATCCGGCGAATTATAGTCCCATTAGCCTTATCGATGTTGAACAAAAAAACTTTGCTGTACCGATTACAGAACTCAATGAAGGAGTTTTCCATTCTCAGCCTTTTTCAGGTCAGCTTCTGAACAAAAACGTCCACAATCAATCAAGTTTTCAGGCTGCAATTGTTGCACTGGATTATGACTTGGGACTCCGTATTCTAATCTGTTTTGTAACTACATGATTTTGCACTATACGCTCGTGATACTTAGCGCCCCAGGATATTTAATATTCTTTTTAACATTTTATTGCTCCTATATTTTGTATTATATGTGTATAAAAATACTTTTATACTGATGAATTATACTGAATTTTTAAATGTTTTATTTGTGCTTTTTTTCGATGGAAAGGTGAAATCACTTGTGGATCAGGTTGCTCATCCTACACCTCCAGAGGAGCGCAAATCTTTAGCCATTTGGCAGAGCTTTGACCCCATATCTGAAGATGCCCTTCTCAAGTGCATACGCGAAACAAAGCCCTCCAACCATTCTCTTGACCCTATCCCCAGTGCCATTGCCTTTGACTTCTATACCCATTCCCTCTCCTATTGGACCACTCTGATCAACAGGCTCCCTTCCTGTCTCCTTCAAAACTGGGCAGGTCACCCCTCTGCTGAAAAAGCCCACTGCTGATGTGAATGACCTCAACAACTTCCGCCCCATCACCAACCTTCCCTTTCTTGCGAAGATCACGGAAAGATGTGTAGCCAAACAACTCTCTTGTCATATCAAGGACAATGATCTTCTTGACAATTGTCAGTCCGGCTTCATCCAAAACTGCAGCACTGAAACAGCCCTACTGCAAGTGGTTGATGATGCGCTGAGGATACTCGACTCAGGGGGGTCCTGTCTGCTAATTCTCCTTGACCTTTCCGCAGCCTTCGACACTGTTAATCACAACACCCTCCACAATATTCTTCAACAGAGAATGGGCTTGGAGGGCACTGTGCTTAAATGGTTTGCATCCTTCCTCTGTGACAGATCTCAAATGATCAAAATAGCGAACAGTCTTTCTTCTCCTGTGGCGGTGGGTCATGGTGTTCCCCAAGGCTCTATACTTGCACCCACATTGTTCAATCTCTACTGAGAACCACTGGGTAACCTCCTAAGCAAATCCGGGATTCACTATCATCTCTATGCAGATGACACTCAACTCTACCTCAAGGTTGCCTCCACTCATGACCTCTCCATCCTAAGCTCCACTCTCGACTCCATTCAAAACTGGATGTCATCTCATCAATTGATTCTGAATCCCTCCAAAACTGAATTCCTCCTCTTCTCCTCCTCACTCTCTCCTCCCACGGTTCAATCATGGATGGATCAGATGAATCAACTCAACAATAAACCCATCATTGTCGACAGCGCAAAATCCCTTGGTGTCATTCTAGACGAAAAACTCAATCTAACTCCCCACATCAATTCTATTGCAAAATCTGCTCGATACCAACTGCGCCTTCTTTGAGCAATCCGTCGCTTCTTCCCGGAGCAGGACCTTATAACCCTGGTGCAATCGCTGGTCCTCTCCAGACTAGACTACTGCAATTCTCTTCTTACTGGCCTCCCCAAATCTCATCTGTCCCCACTTAAGTCTGTCTTCCATTCAGCAGCTCGTTTCATTTATGGGGCCAAAAGAAGCGATCACATCACACCGATGTTATCCACCCTCCGCTGGCTTCCCTTCGAGGCTAGAGCTATCTACAAGACCGCTTGTATCACCCACAAAGCCTTGCACTCCTCCTCTCCCCGCTACCTGGCGAATAAACTGAAACTCTCTGGAGGCTCTAGATCTTCACGCAATGCGGAGAATCTACTGCTTGAACCTCCCACTTTCAAGAAGGAAAGAACAATGCCCCAATCATTTTCAGGCAACGCAGTGAGAATCTGGAACTCGTTTCCGCCTCAGCTCCGGACCACCGCCTCCTCCCAGGCCTTCAAAAGGGACCTCAAAGTTCTCCTCCTCCAGAGATAGCTCCAAAAGTAATTCACGTCCTCTTGCTATTTGGAGGAAGACTTCCCACTACTGATATTTTCTACTTTCCATGACCATGGAAGTGCCTTCCCAGTGTTTGTCCTGTGGTTGGAGTGTCTGCCTTTTTGCAGTATTCTCCATGTACTTGTGTTCGGTGCCCTTTTGTAACATGCACACACCACTTTGCCCTTGTAACACACGGTTGCTACCTCTCACATGTTTTTACCTTTGATACTTGCACAAGTGCCACCTTGCCTACGTAACGCTTGTTCTTGTGCCTAGCACTTATTGCAGTATTATACCTCAAATTATACTCTGTTTTCTCTTATAACTACACACTTGTCACTTTTCCTCTTGTGCACTTTTGACTACCTCATGTATTTTTGGTTGCTCACAATTTTTACTACCTCAAGTATTTTGTTTGCTCACAATTATCACTATTACCTTTACTACCTCATGTATTTTTGGTTGCTCACAATTTTTACTACCTCATGTATTTTGTTTGCTCACAATTGTCACTATTACCTTATGTAAGTAACGTATGCTTTTGTAATCTGCTCTTTTGTAATGTTTCTCATTATGTTTCATTTCTGTTCCTAATGTGAAGCGCTCTGACGCCTTCGGGTAAAGTCCGCGCTATATAAAAATGCATAAATAAATAAATAAATAAATGTTATGGACTTGTGAGGCCGAAATAAAGTATCTCCTGGCGTGACTATGCCAAACGGAGAAATCTATAATTTGTAACAGAAAGAATGTACGAGACAGGGGGAACTGGTGATTCACACTCATGATGAAAGTGGTATGCGACCAGGAACACTGGAGGAATCTAGTAAAGGCAAAGCAAAAGTATAAGATGAAGGGTGACCTCAAAATATTGAAGGAAATGGTGACATTGAGAGACCTGGCTAACCTTTTGTTGGACTTGGCCCTCTCTGCAGGGTCACCACCAAACTTTTTGCCTTCACCCATCCTGTATTCGGAACCAGTTTTTGTTGTCTTGTTGGTGTCAGTGCACTTTACTACTGATTAGCAGTAGTAAAGTGCTAAAACATTTTACGATTGGCTTACACCTGACTGGTACATTTAGTTTACTTGTAAGTCTCTTGTATATGGTACCACTGGTACCCAGGCCTGTAAACTAAATGCTATAAGTGCGTCTGCAGCCCTTAGTGAGCCACCCAGTCAAGTAGCTCTTCAAAATATGTCTCCAGCCTGCCATTGTACACTGTGTGCAGTTTTAAACTGCCAGTTCAAAATGTCAAAAAAAACTTTGGCCAGGCCTCTGCCTCGCCCTTTTACCCATATATGACACCCCTAAGGTAGACCCTAAACAGCCCATATGGCTAGGTGCATTGTACATAAAAGTTAGGACATGTGCTTCTATGTTTTGCATGTCCTGGTAATGAAAAACTCCTACATTCGTTTTTCACAACTGTGAGCATAACAGGATAACTCATAGGCTACCATTGGGCTACATCAATTCTTTTAATAAGTGCTAATGTTTGATTGGGAACAGGTAGAAAAGTCAAGTTTGGTTTTAAAGAATTGTCCTTTAAAATTCTCTTTATTGGTAATGTTTTCTGAAAATGCCACTTTTAGAAAGAGGGGCAGAGTCAAAAGCCGTGCACCGTTACCCAATCCACAGGTACAACATTGGAATTTTCAATCAGGGGAGAGGCAGACGCGCAGGAAATTTTATCAGTGAGGCCCTCCGCAATAATTGAACAAGACTGTTCTGTTGTAAACACTATCCCTATTTTTAATCTTTCTGAACATTTATTGTCCTCTGCTGAGGTCTCACTACTATCTAAGGGACCCAGCTTCGTGCCCACAGAGAAATCCTGTCTGTTTGACACCCACCTGGAACTATTACAATTCTTTAGAAAATTGCGTATCAAGGCATTTTTCTGCGTAAAGATAACAACATGGTTGAGAATTTCTCAAGATTGAGGCCCCCTTCTACTTTTAATCCTCCTACTAACCAGGTCCTTATTGAATTGTTGGCCTTTGCATCAATAGTCTTGAATGATGTGCTTGCTTTGAACACAAACTTCGAATATATTCCATATAACTTCTCTTTAGCAGAACGACAGGCACTAACAAAATTGAAACTCAACCAAGAGGTCATAATTAAGCCGCCCGACAAGGGTGGGGGATAGTGGTGCAGTCTAAGACTTTTTACAAGACCGAAATCAAACGCCAACTTACTAACCTTAATCACTATCTCCCTCTGAGAACTAGTCCCTTGGCCGATATTCAACGTATGATTCTTACAGTGACTACAGCAGCCAAAACTTAAGGCTTTCTAACCCAGAAAGAATTTACATTTCTGAATGCCAAATCGCCGCGAACACCAGTATTGTATACACTTCCAAAAGTGCATAGGAGTGCCCTTCTTCCTCCAGGCCGACCCATTGTCTCTGGATGTGGGTCAGTCCTGGAGCCATTATGCAAATACATCGACATATTTATTAAGGATTTTGCGCGAGTCCCCACCCCATAGCTATGTGCGCAACAGGGGTGACATTATTTCCCAAGCTGAGGTCATGCAATTCTGCCCCAAGACTGAGTTGTTGGTATGTATGGACCTTGAGTCCTTATACACAAACATCCCCCAATTGGAGGGGATTGAAGTGATTCGCAAGGTTTTGGACACGCTGGCCGCTCCTAAGCTAATACCAACTGACTTCATTATTGATCTTTTGACTATTTCTTTAACTAAGAATTTTTTTGAGTTTGACAGACAATATTATTTACAGATTAAGGGGACCTCAATGGGGGCTTCTTATGCCCCCAATTTTGCCATTTTGTTTTTGGACGATTTTGAACAACATTTTATTTTTGGCTGCAATAACAACCCTTTCTTTGATAGCGTTCGCAATTGGCGACGCTACATTGACAATGTTTTTTTCATTTGGACTGGGACTAAGGATTTATTAGACAGGTTTATGATTTGGTTAAATTCATGTTCCAATGACCTCAAATTTACGTTCAATTCATGTAATTGTCGGGCCGACTTCATTGGACCTCACCATTTTTCCTCACTAAGGGAAGCTGTCCACGAAATTGTTCATTAAACCTACGGCCCGTAATACTCTTTTAGAGTATTCAAGTAATCACCAACGAGGGCTGCGGGACGGGCTCCCCTTTCGGACAATTTTTACGGATCCAAAGAAATTGTTATTTTAAAGACGATTACTTTCGTGAGGCTGAGATCCTTTCAAAGAAACTGCTACAACGTGGATATCCACGTAAACTTGTAAAGCACTCGATGAAACGAGCATGGTACAATCACCCTGACCTCATGTTGATCCCTAAAATCAGGAAACCAATGACTTACATTCCATGCGTGACAACATTTGGGACTCGCAGTGATCACATTTCCGGTATTATAAAACATTGGCCACTAGTCGTGGACACGGGTATCACACTTGAGTTACCGTTGTTTTCTTTCAAGCGCGGTAAAATCTTTGTGACCATGTGGTCCGAGCAGCCTTGCCTCGTGCTGAGAGTCCAACTTTATCATCTATGTGGGGTCTTAACAAAACCGTAGGACACATGTGTGTGTCCAGTCTGAACACAAAACAATTTGTGCATGGCAATATCAAACATGACCTGCGCACCGTCTCCAATTGCAACACGGCCAATGTCGTATATGCAATTTGGTGTCCGTGCGACCTGATTTATATCGGTCTAACGACACAAAAGATTAAGACACGACTTGGACAACATAAAAGCCGAATACGCTGCCAAACTGAAAACGCTCCCTTAGTGGCACATTATCAACAGTTTATTCGTGGCCCCGGAGATATGCGTTGGCGGGTATTGAGGTAGTTAAAATTCCTGAACGAGGTGGGAGCATCTTAATATCTTGAACAGAACTGAGTGTCGCTGGATGCTCCGCTGTAATACCATCAATCGGGGCCTCAACTCTATGGAGGAGTGCCACTCGATTGTAACTAGCTGAGTTCTGAATTTGATCATTTGCTGAGAATATTGTACTCTGTATTAATTCTCTGATATTGGACAACATGCACTTTGTGTAGATATATTTTAGAGAATGAATCCGCTATGTATCATCTGGCTCCATGTAATTTGTTTGATGTGCTTGTCTTATGTGACGTTTATGATATGCATACAAACATGTTCATGATGTAATTTCTACAGTTGATATGTGTACAATTGATTTAATGGATGTACTATTTGCATGTTGTATCTGTGATCCTTTGTAACTAGACCTGTTCAAAGGAAAACACGTCC
The DNA here is from genome assembly GCF_964263255.1 of Lissotriton vulgaris. Classification (NCBI taxonomy): domain Eukaryota; kingdom Metazoa; phylum Chordata; class Amphibia; order Caudata; family Salamandridae; genus Lissotriton; species Lissotriton vulgaris. The sequence goes on from NC_141691.1 coordinate 1,185,086,953, forward strand.
AATCTTGCACTGGACTATTCTTGTCTTGCCCAGATGATTGATCTAGATCAATAACCTTTTTTTAAACAATACTCTTTTACTTTTCAATAACGGCATCTACAAGATGAAGGGTCTCACAAATTCGCACTATTTTCTTATTGTCAGTAACTACAATTTTTGATTTACAGTGTTAGTAATACAGTCGCAGTATATCTGAGGGTGAAACAATTGTTGTCGCTCCTTTTTCATAGGCAAAGGTTTTTTTCGCATTAATGATAACACTTTTATTTAGTTTTTCTCTTCCAAATATGGCAACTTTATTTGTTGCCGTTTTGGGTCAATAAGCTGTTCATGAATACTTGATGCACTTTAACATTGTGGGCTAATACTATAATTTCACGGTGATATAATGTGAATGACGAACCAGGGTGGTTTTCAATTTTTCCTGTGACAGTTTGATACTGTTATTTCAATTGGGAATAGTTTTCCATACCGGCAGTGGGCTTTTCGCCCCCTTTAAAGATGGCGCTTTCATTTGGGGTCTTTTTGACCCAAAATGTCCGCCATGCGCGCATGATTTGCGAGGCTGTTTTCTATTTTTAAACGAAACGCTCACATCAGAAGGTTAGTGCCTCGATGTGGCAACCTCTGGTGAGAGTGAACTCTAAGTCCTGACTTCGGTAAGTGGCTTTGAAAATATACATGACTCTTGCTATTTCTTCCGTATGCAGTGCATTTATTTAACTTATGCCTGTTTTCACCGAAAAATTGGTGCACGCGTCTTTTTAATGGCTGACGCGTCTTTTTACCGTTTAGCATTGACTGCATGATGAAGTTCTTCTTTGCCAGCTAATGCTATTTGCAAGGATTTTTGGCCACTGGCATATATTGGGGCTTTATACAAGCGAATAATGATTTCTGTACATATGTGCACCCGTGTCTCGCACGGCTATGATTAAGTCGATGCATGAGCATTTCGTGTTTCTAATATTTGTTTTTATGTTGAGATATGCGGGGTATAAGCTTAGCTAGTCTACCTTTCTCCCCGTTTTGCAGCCGATTTATTGGGCATATCCGTGGGTGCAATTTACACGCCACCCACCGCATCCATATCATTGGAGATATTCGAGGGCATAATTTAGACGCCTTGAATTGAAGCATTGGATTGCACCCATAATTGACACTTCCGAGTAAGTTTATGGCATTATTTTTTCGTATCATTGGTTTTTCGCCTTATTTCATTGGCAGTTCATTACTAAGGATGCATTCGCTTTCTATTTGCAGAGCTTGAATTTTCGCCAAAATGCCATTCCATATATGATTGGCTTGTCTTATATTAAGGTGATTTTGATTATTATTTTTACCCCTGTGGTTGATAGAATCACGACTGGTATGGTGTAGTTCCCCTTGTCTCTGTGTCCTCATTCTCACTTTTGTTTATTTCTTCTCTTGATTTTTCACTTGGTGGTCTCCTCCCTCTAGTCTTTTCCTTTGAAGAAGCCTACTCTTCATATGTATTTGAAGTAATTTTTATATTTTTATTATACAGCAATTTAACGCTCAAGTTTTCTCCTGTCCTGATGATGACCGCACAGTAACCTAGCGGTTGAAACGCCGTTGACGCTTTTTGTGGCCAGAATTTGTGAAGGACACATTATTTTGTTTTTGTTGTTCTCTTTGTATATATAATGTTTGTTCTTTAGCCACTTGCTTGGCATGTGAATTGACTGTTTTTGTTTTGCCAACATTTTCCTTGAGCATTATTGTTCTTTCTTGGAATTAAAAAAAAAAAATCATATGCACAATATATTAAAACTGTCCTTTGAAATTTGTTCTTGTGTATATATAGGCTTCTTTTCTTTTCTTCTCTTTTCTTTCTACGTTTGAAGTTTGATTGTTTATTTTGACTTCTTCACCTGAACTTCCTGTTAGGTGTCATAAACTTTTAGAAAGTTGGCCACATGACTCGGTGTAGTTGGCAGTTGTCCCAGACAGTATCACAAAGAGGGACTGGGTGTTGGTAAGCTTAGTCATTCTAGCAGGGTGGTTGGGGGCAGGGATGACACCTATCAAACTTGTACATCAATAGGGACTGCTTCTTGCACTAACATAGAACTTCACACCAGCAGCCGCGGCCCGTGCTGCTAAGAGTGGTGGCACGGTGTGGGGCCAGGTGGTGGGATATCAACAGATGATGTCAAAATAAATAAATAATGATTTTCCCTCATTGTCGTCTGCCAAAATGCCCCCACCTGGCCTGCCACTCTTGCCTGCATGGGCCTTGGCTGCAACATAGCCTTTTTGTCACCTCAGAAATCTTGGGTCCTGGGCAGGGCAAGGAAGGAAATTTCAAAACCAAATGTATGGGGAAGCCTAGCAGTTTCTCTCACTGGAGAAGTGTGGCTCAATGGTTAGAGTGGCAGACCCTGATGCAGAGGTCTAGCCTGGGACCAGGGTTCAATTCCCCGCCTCGGCGGGTCTTGGGCTCAAAATTCCACGGACCTGATAATTCTCGCCTCGGTGCCTACTCCAATCATGGAGTCCCACTCTGCAACTCTGGGCAATAGCTTGCTTAATCTCCACAACGGCCCCCACAACGCTAAGGATGCCTGGCCTCCACCTTGGGGGTGCCCAGGAGTGGACGCCTCACAGGGAAAGCCAGGATGGCTTCCACAGCGGTATTCGTACAAGCGCCTTGAGACCCTTGCGGGTGAGTAGTGCACTATACAAGCATCAATTTACATTTTTACATTTATTTGAAAGCCATCACCTTGTACAAATAGTTGACCCTAAAACCCACTCTTCAGAATACTGCTAGACCTACAGACTCTACAAGGAGAAGGGCAGTCCAGCTGCCTGAGGACTGCTCAGCTGCCTGAGGACTACCCAGCTGTTTGAGAGCTGCCTGCTCCTTGAGGTCTGCCTTGCTGCTTGAACACAGGACTACCAGATTGTTTCCAAGGTTCAGTCGACTTGCCTCCTGTTCTAAGGTAATGGGACACAACAGGCGCTTGACCGGTGGTTTCATGGAAACTGACGCAACTATGCATCTCAGTGCAATTCCTCACATTCCCAACTCCAGATCGGTGGCTTCCTCAGAACAGATGCAACAAAGTCCTTACCTTGCTATCTCCAATCTGGTGGCCTCATCATAAGTGATACAGCTCATTGCACCTTGATGCCAGACCTCGCATCGTAGCTCCTGATATGCAGCTTCCCTAGCACCGACCAGCGCAACACATCACAATGCAAGTCTTTGCAATGCAGCCCTGGACCGTTGGCTTTTTCATACTGATGCAGTGCGACGCATATCATCACCAGCATCGCAGCTCCTCAGTGGCTGCTTTGACAGCACTGACCTAGCATATAGCAGGACCACACACTCATGCTCCTGCTCAGTGGCTCCTTCATGCAGCATGGCACAGGCCGACACAGACTTTGCATCTTGATACCAAAGGACACAAGCTAAAATTTCAATGATCCAAACTGAGTACTCTGCGCGGTCTGCATCCCATCGCTGTTGGTCTGAACTTGTGACTTTGTCCTGGTCCAGTGCGACCAGATAACAGACATTGTTCATATTTGCTTCTAAGCAGTATTTTCCCTAAATCTTTTAAACTTCATTAATCCGGTTCTGGATATCTGTTGTTTTGGTCTCATTTTATTTATTAAAGATTACTCCATTTTTCTAGATTGGTGTGGAATTTTTCTTGTGGTGTTTCTACTTTATTAATATATGTGTGCTGCATAAATTCTTTACACACAGCCTCCGAATCCCGCATGACTGCTTTTGTGCCAAGATACCAGAGGGTTAAGCACAGGTGAATTTAGTGACTTTTTGTGGTGCACCCTGAACAGAAGGATTGTCGTTGTTATTTGAGTAGTGTTTCACCCCCCACCCCCACCCCAACCCCCTGCAACCAATAACCCAATTTTGTCTGCCTTTAAACACTGCTTCTATGAAAAACTAAATAAGGCTGATTAACTCTTTGCAATTCTTATACATGTTGTTAGTGAACATAGCAGAACTCCTAACATCATGAATACTAGAGGCACAATGATGAACACAGTCATTGTTTGGAAACAAAAGTGTTGTCTGGAACAACTTGGCATAGCAGCACGACAGATAATCATTCACTTCAGATTTTTCCCAAGACAGAGCTAGAAAACAGGTATCCCTCTTGACCAAAACAGATAAGACAAGCTGATTGTTTTCTCAAGGCATGCAGGGGACAACTCTGGGCATTTTCCCGCAAGGACTGCAATGGTTGGGATGCGAATGCATATTGTTGATGTAGGATATGGACAGGTAAGAAGCAACAAGGAATGGTGCAGGCAGGAATGGTGTTTCAGACTGTGGAACTTGTGGTGGCACCCCCATCAAACAACCACTTACCTCATCCAGTAAATAAAGAGCAGAAACAAGAGGAAGGCAGAAGATTCATCCTGCAGCTTTTGGCAGATATTGAGTTTTTACCCACCTCTAAATGACCCTGTACTGTGAAGGTAGAAATCTTCCCTAGAGCCAACATCGTCAGCTAATTCAGCCATAGGTGTGTGTGGCTGTGGTTGTGTCTTACATTGCACCGTCATCACATCTGGAGCTTTTTTCACTCAATGGGCAGTATTTACTCAGGTCTCCTCTTTGCATACCTTGAGTCCCAGGGGCCCTGCACACCTTCAGTAAGTAGTTTGGTCCTAATTACCTTTTTCTTGCTCCAAAATATGAAGGTACATATCTTCCCTTCCTCCAACAATCATATGCATTCTAATTAAATAAACTCAGGGGTTGGTCACTGGTCGTACTATGTATCAAGGGACAGATTTAAAAGCCCTTTGTGCTGCCAGTACATCACGTTTTGTGATGCACTGGCAGTGCATTACACTGCCCCATATTTTCAAGGACAAGAAAAGCCACCCTGCATGGCTTTTACATGCAGCACTTTGCATGAAAGGGGCGTTCCATGAGTTTTGCTGTGGGTGTTCCCATGCAAAACCCATGGAACCAGACACTTCTCCAGATCTATGAGTATTTGTAAACCTGGAAATGCGTCAGTATGCTACACCATCCTAGGGGTGGTGTAGCGAGGCGCAATGAGGAGAAATGTTTTCACTTCGCCTTGTTTTTTTCTTCAGCATGCATTGAAAGAGAAAAATGCCTGTAGTGATTGTTTGTGTGCAGGAAGGTGCCCCTTCCTGCACAATAACAATCTCCCCAAGATGCAGGCATCCTTGCACCATGGTGCTAGGGTGCCTGCACCGGTGCATGACAGCTGTTTGTGCGCCAGTACACGGGAGAGCATAGGAATGCCACATATCCTTGTAAATGTGTTGCATTCCTGTGCTCTGAAGGAGCTGCAGCGTGGTGCAGCCAAAGGGCTTGCAGTGCCACGCTGCGGCTCCTTCTTGTAAATCTGCCCCCTAATTGGGAAAGTATTATGGTCAGTTTTTTGCTTTCAATTAGCTTTCAACCGTATGTCTCTGTCAGTTTCCTTTTTTTTTCTTTCTGCATAATCTTTATACCTCTGGTGCAATTTTCTTGTTTTTATTTTTACTTTTTTTTCTCTATTGGTGATCATCTTTGTGCTTTTTATTTCTTTACTTTTTATGATTTACTTAATTTAATACTCAACATCTAAAGCATTTTCTCGTTGGACTGCCATGATGTTCAGATCAAGCTTTTAAAATTGTGCAAGATTCCCTGGAGTTCTCCTTTCGGTCAATGCAGGTGCTCAGTAGTCACAATTCTCACATTAACTGGGCAATGGGGGACTCACTCTAAGGAATTTTGAAACAGTGCTGGACGTCGGCAGTGACCTTTACAAGGATAGATAAGGTAAAAATGAGATTGGATACCATTTGGTGGGAACATTGGCTCAAGTCTGATACAAAATATTGTCCCCCAATGTAAAACTTCCTGTCACTAGTGCAAGTTAAATGATCTGACCCAATATGGATAGATGATTTGTTGACTGTCGATGGTTAGAAAACTGAATACAGATTTTTGTGATAAAGAACAGCTGATGCAGTGACACAGGCACATACGATCTATTTTGAGAATATTATAGCCTTACATGGAAACAAAACATTTCTGGAGGCCTGTTTTTGTGAAATGCATATTCTAGCTTGTGAGCAAATAATCCATACTCATTGTTCCCTAAAAGCGTAAATAAAATAAGCTGAGAGCAGAGCATTGATTTATCCTTCTTCAAAATCTTCAGAATGGAAAGAATTGTAAAAAAAGGACACGTCAGAGAAAACTGTACATAGAGAGAGCTATTCAACGAAACAACATCAAAACAAGATTTAATTAGTATTGAACCATTCAGTGTTTGTTAAATTGAAGCAGCCCACGTCAGATACTTATGCATTCTGTAGGTGTGGTTGAGTGACACAAAATGGTGGATCCTGGTATCTTACCTTTTCTTTCCAAAAGTGCAATACGTGATAAATATTTGAAATTCTGTAATTTAATGCTCACATAGAGCATGTTAAGCCTGAGAGCACACATTGGAATAAATAATGCACAGTAGACAATATCGCTGATTGGTGGCCTGAAGAAACGTGATTTAATATTTAGGTGAAACAAAAACAACTTGCATACGAATAGTAAAATAATAATAAAAGTCCTGCACAGTTCTGTGGTAGCAGCTGGTTATATTCCAGGATACTTCTTCAAAGTGTTTTAAAGTCAACTTGGTGCTATTGCTTCTTGACACAAACATGAAACCTTTTCTTGGATGTGTATTTTACGATCCTGCAATCCCGTCACAGCGGAGTCCATACCACTTAAAATGATAAAAGTTTCAATAGGCACTTAAGTGGAATTAAGAAAAATCTATCACTCTTTCCACCGTGATGCCAGAAAGCCATTCGCTTTCCTAGGTTGTCATGTCTGTAAGTTGTAGATAACAACCCTGAGCTTGTCTCAGTGTATTTCCAAAGTAACAAAAAAGTACAGTATATATATTACAGGATTTATCTTCTCTTTGTGAAACAAACCTAAACTGACAGTTTAATAAATATTGTAACCTGCTGCAAGCAGCTGTTGTTCTGTACAATCAAAGGTAAGTTGTCACACAAGCTTTTGGTATGTGTTTTTTCTCTTTACTGGAATCTCCTTGGCAAATTTTAGGTGACTTTGTCAGCTTTGTAACTTTCCTCCTCCCCAAACATTTCTGCCAATGTCTTAAAACGAGGCCCCCAGTCACTTAAGTAGTCATAATCTTGTTCTGCCTCTGTTGTAAGTGATTCTATTGTGCTCAGGGACTCTGCTACTGAGCCAGTTCCTTCATAAGCGTATGTAGCAAGTGAGTCATAAGGGGGCGCGCTGGGATCCCCGTCGTTCTCCTGCAGTCTCACAATTATAAAATCCCTTATGTCTGTATTATCCTCTGCCTGGGGTCTTAGACGCGGCAAACAAAGGGGTTCTGGTTTTATGTCCCTCCGGATTTTCTTTTCCTCAATCACTTTGGGGTTTCTTAGAGCACCGATGTCAAAGGCCTGGGTATCCTCCTCGCCACCGCCTTCATCATCGTAATGGATGACATTATCCCTTATGTCTTCTTTCGATGTCATCAAGGTGTCCTTCTTCTTCTGCTTTCTGAGCGCCACGTACAACACAACAATCGCTAGAAGAGGAAATTTAAAGAATAGTGTTATTTAGGAATGATTTTAGAGGTTGACATAATTCGCAACTGAGAAGAATTTACATAAATGCAGTTCAACACTTTTTTAATGGCAATCTAGACATGATTCAATTTCAGACTTTTTAACGATGTAATCTTAACTAAGAGGGAAACTTTCATCTGAAAATGACAATTTCAAACTGAACAATCAATTTCCCAAAGTGCTAGGATGGAGTGCACATTGTTTACCTAGTTTGGCCAAAGAATGCTGGTTTTGTGATCAACAGTTACTTGATGTGTAACTTTTCAGATATAACCTGAAATTTCCCTATGAAGACAAAGATCAGGGTCAAAGTCAGTTGACTTAAGTGTTCCACGATCTAAATTTGTTGAAGAGGAGAGCTAGGTGAAGGCTGGGCAATGCCTTTCATGAGGTCTGAATTTTATTTTGTAATAGGTTCGAAAATGGGCCAGGCAAAATTGGATACAGTATTTCCAGACTAAATTGTCAGATGAGGTAACACAATGCCACATGTAATTGGCTGGGTGGTATCCAATCCTGGGAATACTGCTCTATAAAATGAATATTTGACCTCTAATCTCTAAATCCACGACTTTATGAGACACAGGCAGGAAAGTTTTGAACCATAGAGTGAGAACCACTGCTTCACTTCGAAAGTTGTGCTGTCTAGACCTCCTTTGCCTGCTTTATATAGAGTGTTTCTATACACATTGTAGAAAGGCCAAATTTGTAGAAGCCAGCCACACAGCTTTGTCCTGTGCCTGTGAGCATGTCAATGATATTGCCTACAAGACTTAATTGAAGACAAATAATAACTGGTACAAAACCACATCGTTGCAAATAACAATTTGCCTTGATCTGAGGGATATGTTTTCATCCAATTATGAATTGAGCATAATTTATGCAACAACTTTATTTGACCTGTTGCTAATTTCCAAGACAACTACAAAAGAAGAAATCGAGTAGGCAAACGGGTGCCATTTGTGCACAATATCCCATGTTTTCAAGAAATTCTAAATAAGAAGCAAAATCAGTGTAAACAAGGTGTGACAATTCATGGTAATTCCATGCACAATGAGCATGTTTTTCTAGCGACAGGCATTATTCCGTAGGTGGACATACAGCTAGAGGCAACCAAATGTCATACTTTAACAGAGTAATTTGAATAATTAGGTGTTTAATTCACACAATAGGGGAGAAAGGATACAAATGCCATTAACAATCTGTTAGGAGAATGCCTGTAAACAGATCTGACTGTAGTAAAAAAAAAATGCAGACCCTTAGGCCACAACAATTTATTAGAGAAAATATAAATGAATATTTATTTATTGAACGATGTGCTTTTTTTAAATGTTTGTTTGTGTGTATGTATGTATGTATGAATGTATTTATTTATTTAGTTATTATATGGCACACAGTGTAGCGCAGGGACACTGTCAAAACACTTTGCAGATGAAGGGGGTTACACAAGACATAGATTGTCCTTGCGCCAAAAGATTCATCAAGATGATAGACTAACAAGGTCTTCTGAGGCCACCAATTGTGGCAGAGTAAAAAGGCTAGACCAGAATGTATTCAGATATGCTTTATGGCGCGGTGAAAGAGAGAGATGTCATTGTCACTGTTATTGAACTGTTAAAAGGTCAGTGGGTGGTATAAAGTAAAGAGAATCCAGAGAAAATTGAGTCCTACCCACCCTCCAAGAGGTGCTTATCATTATGTTACTGAAACAAAATAAACTGACAAATGGTATGAATCGTATTGGCCATTTTTCCTAATGAACACTGAAACAACAGTTCTAGCTAAAATTTTGGAAAAAAAGGATACTCCAGTACCTATCACGGACTGTGATGCCAGAACAGACTTGTTTTACTCCCGGACATTTGACATCTCACATTTGTCATATTTGCTCACCTTGCTTCACATTTGAACCCCAAAAGCAGCCATCTTTTTCAATGTTAAGAAAGCATTTACCTCCTTAAAATGGAGTTTTGTGCTAGCATCTTTGCAATGCACTGGACAGTGGTAGCCATCGCACAAAAAAGGTAGGGGCAAGAGGGGGTAAGGATGGAGGGGGAGTAGGACATGAAAGGGGAGGATGGGTGAAGGGGGATTGAGGGTAAAATTAAGATATAAAAAAACGTACCTCTTGCTGCCCCGAAATGATGGCTACCTCCGTACTTCACTTCTGGCAGTCTCCGGGAAGGCACAGGCTGCCCAGCCAATCCAGACGCTGTTCTCATGCTATGAGAGCAGCGTCAGGATTGGTCTGAGCGGCTTGCTTTGCCGCTCAGACACTGCCTGCAGCTTTTCTCCAACCTGGCTGTGAACACAGCCGGGTTGGAGAAATTGAAGTGTGCATGTCTGTTTGCCGGCCTGAGACGGCCAGCCAAACTTACATGTGCACTTTTGAATGCCCACTCATGCCTGTTATAGCACTGCCCCACTCTGCACGCGCATCCAGAGCCCCTCGCACAAAAAAATGATATTATTGTTTTAATATTTTATTTTTATGTGATCAACTCTGACCAGTGCGGCGACGCTCCTCCGCCATTACGGAGGAGCCGCCCCTGGCACTTGATTAAGGAAAAGCTGATAATATTGATTACTTTATTGTATGTTGAACCAGCAGCTTGCATTTGAGTTAACAGAACCATAACAGATCCAATAGTATGCATTGGGGCACCCAACAAGGTTGGCCTTATCTCCATTAATATTTGCAATTATACTAGAACCTTTGGCTTGTGGTCTTTACAAACTCCCTATATGGTGGGATCTGTTATTTCCCTCTGTGTATGCCAATGATATCCTGTTATTCTTCAGTTAACCAAGTGCAAGATGTACTAGATTACATTCACAAAAAGTGATTGCAAATTCACAAGTTGCAAACAACATTTTTCCTAAAGCAATCTGATTTTGAGGTTCGAACTATGTACTGTAGCATCCTCTCCAGCCCTGGTACATACAAATGATCACCTCACACAAGGAGCTTGGTATTACAAGTCTTTCTTACTCAGTGTGTAACTATTAACTGAACATTCTACATCATGAATTCTATCACCCACACCCAGGCACTTACGTCACTGTTCTACAGAGTCCGCTACGAACCAAAAGGGTCCCTTCATCTCTAACAAAACACCACATCTCCCCCTTTGTCAAATAAAAAATACAAATAATACATATAAACATCACAACTCTTCAATTAATCATTTTTGGGCTCAAATCAATCACACAGATCTGGTCATGTGAGGTGGTTGAGGTACCAGATAAGTGCCCATGACTGGCACTGGTGACAGATACATTGGTACGGTAGTTGGGCTCTCCAGATTCTCAGGTAAATAAGTCGTTCTTCTGATATCTGGAGTTGGCGAATGTCAAGGCAGGTGCTTCAAATGCAAGGAATCTCACATAATGGACTTTTCTGGATGGTGAACAGTCACCATGTTTCCTTAGTCACAACCCTCAGTGGGGGAGCATCAAAAGGAGCACCAAACTTGTGTTTCCATTTCTGTCTGACAATAACTTGGTCTCCCCTTTTGCTCACAGTGCTCTAAGCACAGCAGCATCTTGTCCGCATAGGTCTTCACTTTGCGTTTGTAAAATGAATCAGTGGTGCAAAGCTTATCAATGTCAATAGATCTTTCAGTGGTCCATTGTGGCTGTTAGACCTCGCATATCTTGGCGTGATTACCCATGCCTTTTTGCATCTACCTCCTTTGTTTTTAGATGCTTTGGGTGCTTACCCACTGCTGATCAGTGTCAAAGTACAAGGGTTCCCTATGTAAAGTGTAATGGTAATTGGTTGGCCATGATTGGTTTGTTTGCCTTACTAGTAAAGTCCCTAGAGATGTTCACTGTGTGTGCCAGTGCTAGTAATGCAAAGGTGCGCAGAGAAGGAAACTCAGACCGCAGGGGAGGGCCTGTGAGCAGTTTGCTCAGTTAGCAAGTTGTCCTGACAAGTGCAATCACTTATCAGGCCTTACTTTCCCTTTTACATACACATTGGGGCACCACTGTGGTAGGACCCAGGTAAACCACTGGGCAGGGTGCAGTGTAGGTAAAAGGCAGGACATATACTGAGGTGTGTGCTATGTCCTGACAGCGAAAAACACTCCATTTCCTTTTCACTGGTGAAAGGCCATTCTGCCCATAGGACAGAATGGGGAGGATGGGCATTGTGTTTTGGTAGCCTAGTATTCTGTAAGTTTATAATGGGGAGGTGAAGTTTAGTATGCATGAACTCAGTGTTATAACACATCTTTCTTTGAAAGTGGTTTTGTCACTGTGTGTTCAGAAACCCCTCTTTGAGAAAGCTGCTGACTTTTTTGCTTTAAGTATTTTTGTGTGTCTCTGCTGAACGTGGATTGACTATCTGGATCTGAGAAGTGAGAGGAGCTGGGAGAGGTCTTGACCCAGGGAGGGATTGAGATAGCACCAGACTGCCCTGCATCAGGAGAGTAGGAGGAGGAGAAGCCCGGGAGGTGAAAAGGCCTGGGCTGTTGCTGTAAACCAATTGACCCATCTCCTGCTGAGTGATAAAGTATCCAGATCCCCAGAATCAAAGGAAGAAAGGTGACACTGGGAGAGAGACACCCAGAACTGATTTAGGGAGGGGTCAGGGACCCCAGAGCACAAACAAACTTGAAAGAAATTAAGGGGTATAACATTGAGAGCTGAAACCCCTGAACTTTGGAATGAAACAGAAATTAATTGAGACTGAAAAGGCTTGGACCCATTTTGTGGTCAAGAGGAACCTCTGCTAAGGAAGGAGCAACTGAAGGGACTGCTGGAAAAGACCAATCCTTGCCTCGTGATCTGGGGCTGGTCTGCAGTTTGCTGTTCTAACCAAGCAAGAGGCTGTTGGGACTGTGCTTGGAGATGCTGGGTCCCCCTGCTTGACAAAGATTGTGCTTTGTCTTGTACAGTCAAGGGCCCAAGGTGAGCTGGCTCCCTGTTTTAAAGCAAAGGAACATAAAAGTTTCCGGAGAAGTTTCAAGCGATGCAGTTGGCGCGTGTTGTGGCAGCTTGAGACCCTCAGAAGGTGTGTGATCTTGGACACACAGAAGAGAATTGAGACTCAGAACTGCTTGGTGCATGTCGTAGTGCACTGGGGGCATTAGGGAAGAGCGCCTGGTAAACGTGTGCACCGAAGCTGAAGGGAGTCTCGGACATGCTTGGAGCATGTCGTGGTGCACTGCAAGTGTTAGTTAAGAGTGCCTGGTCAGCGTGTGCACCGAAGTTGGAGTGAGTCTCGGATGGGCAGGGTGCGTGTTGTGGTGTACCGCAGGCACTGGTGAGGAGCGCCTGACCAACATGTGCATTGGAAGTGGCGTGAGTCTCAGACGTGCAGGGTGAGTGTTGGGGTGCATTGAAGTGCACCGGAGGAGAAGTGAGGCTCGGACACGGTGAGCTTGTTGAGGTGCGGCCGCAGGCGTTGGTGAAGAGCCCCTGGATGTCGGGGCACCAGAGTTGGAGTAAGTCTTAGTGAAGAATGTAGCGGTACGCTTTGCATTATTTCTCCTTTGCCCAGCACAGGATATTATCGTTACCCTGTTCTTTATTGTTTGTCCATTGTAGCGTGTGCGATTTTAGCAGTGCAGCCAGCATAGCATTTGCAAGTGGTGGCTGGGATTTGCACCTACCATCCTGCCAGAATGAATATTACCATTTATTCTATGTTGGCTAATGCATCATGTGGTCTGATCGTATATACGTTTGTATAAAGTTTATACTCATTTTTATCAAACTCGTGTTGAGTTCATTTGTGGTTTCACCAGGAGGTTCCTGTAGGCATGGTTGCACATACAGAACACTTGTGCCTTGGAGATAGGCCTGGCTGCTCGTGCCAAGCTAGTAAGGCAGTGAGTGGGGCTATATCAAACTGTGTCCTTACTTGACCTAACGTTGAGTGAGGAGCCCCGGGTCTCGCACTTGCTGACAGTAGTGCGGGACTGGGACTCTGGCTTCCAACAGTGGCCATTTGATTCCAATGGCTCTGCCAAACATTCAGCTGGCTGGGTTTTCACCTGTGGTAGAATGTGGAGTTGACCTGTATGCATAAGGCGTATACTGAACAACTGATTTGAGGACAAGCTTTTCCAGCGCAGTCCTCAGAACAGTCTTCTTGAGGGTGCTCATAAATCTCTCAAGAACACCAGCACCACCATTCACCTGTGGCCAGAGTTGTGTGCTTTTATGATGCTTGACATTTAAATGAGTAGGAAAATCTTTAAATTCTTGACTTTTGAACGGCTGGCCATTGCCAGATTTCAAGACAGAACACCTCATGTTGCAAAACCACTTTCTAATCTCTCAGTGTCTCTGTCATGAGTAGTTGATGACATGTCTGGCTTCCACCAGGAGAAAACGGGAATATTAATCAACAATTACTAGTAGATGACGTACATTGTCAAGTGGTCCAAAGAAATCAATTTCAATCTTCTCCCAAGCATGCTTTGGAAGATGAGACGCGTTTAATGGATTTTTGGTTGTTTTGGACAAGTAGGTGCACAAATGACATGCCCGTAACTCCTTTTCAACTCTCCCATCAAGACGAGGGAACCACACTCAATCACATATTGCTTGTTTATTTACTCCATGGTGTATCTATTGGGCCAGTTTAAAGTCAAAGTCAAAGTCAAAGGAACTTATAGAGCGCACAAATCACCGAAAAAGGTCTCATGGCGCTTGCAGGACTCCTGTAGACAGGTGGTCGAAGCTAGACAGCATTATTTCTGATTGAATAGCCACATTTTTAATTCCTTCCGAAAACACTTATGATCAGCAATGGAAAGAAGATATGCCGGAATCTTATTCCAGAGGTTGGGGGCAAGAAAAGAGAAGGGTCATCCGCCACTCCGTACAGTGTGAACTTGTAGGGGTGAAGAAGGGATTGTGAACAAGATCTTAACATTCTTCCTGGCTGGTACCTGTTAAGCTTTTTCTCTAAATAACAGGGCCCAGTTTCATGTATGATCTTATGAGTGAGGCATAAGATTTTAAAATGGCCTCTCTTTCTTACCGGAAGCCAGTGGAGGGATTTCAGACTGGGGGCTGAGGAGACTCTGGGAGGAAGGTTCAAGATAAGTCTGGCAGCAGTATTCCGCAGGATCTGTAGTTCGGAAAAAAGATCTTCATTTAGGGAGGCTAGGAAGGCATTCTCATAATCGAAACGGCTTACAATTAGACCTTGTACCAGAGATTTCCTAGATTCAATAGGTAAACATTAAAATGTTTACCTAGTTTCCACATGATCCCATAGCAAGTGCCTAATACAAGGTTGACATGATTTTTCATAGACAGTTTGTTGTCAATGGTTATTCCAAGATTAGGCACTGCTGGTTTAGGGGATGGGCAGAGGCCCAATACCTGGGGCCACAAATTGTTAGACCAATGCTCTTCAGCCCTACCAAACAAGATGATCTCTATTTTGCTGCTATTGAGCTGTAGATTGTTGTTTCCCATCCAGTTGTTAATGTGGATCATACAGTTTTTAAATCGGATCATAGTGTCTGTGGGGTTGGGACCCCAAGTACAATAACTTGTTGTCTCAGACTCTCTATATGACAATTCTCGACCCTTGTCAAGTGATGCCTTCTCGGGTAACTAACAGTTCTTCCTGCACATTTTTAAATTTCTGGTATTCAAGTTAATTCTAAAAAAGTTGAGTATGTTTTCACCACAATGATGTGTAGTAATGTTTTTAGGTATCAGCAAATCTCTGTCAGTCCTCGTGGGAGCAGTGATTTGTTCCACTGATATGGCAGTAAGGGTACTGGATTTCACAATGAAGTTAACATAAGCATGAGCTGCATTTCAATTAGTTCCATGACACTGTATTAGTACACTTGAGCATTAGGCAGCAAGATTTAGATTTTTTCCTGGACCAATCACAATCGTATAATGATACTTCTACAATCACAACCCCTACACCTCACAGCGAGAGAGCATTTTGGTTTTAGGACTGCTGAAAATTGTCAGCAACGATTGGTGGTTGGTGACAACCGTGAAATGCTTTTCATAAAGCAACACATGAAAATGCTCACAAAGACACACAACACAGAGGCTTTCTTCTTCAGTTTGTGAATAGGCACATCCAGTCGATGTCAAACCCTGACTAGCATAAGCCACAATGTGTCTTGGAGCATTTGTATGCCCAGCGTGCTGACCAAGGTGGCAAAGTCGCATTTATACTTTCAACAATAACTGGCCATAGCAAGGAAGGATCACACAGCATAGTTACATCTTGTGGGGGAGAAGTGGATCACAAGTCTTCTACTTTATTTAGATCCAGAGTCATTTCCCCATCAGAAAAGATATGACCAAAGAAATTGAGTTTGGTGTTATGAAACTCACACTTTGCCACATTTAAAGGTAGACCTGCATCGGCAAGTATACAACACACATGTGTAAGACCTTTATCATGTTTTTTTCGTGTGGCCCCAAAAACTAGTATGTCATTACTGTAATTGAAAGTATTTGTGACTGAATGTCTTATGCAATGAATGACATCCTGAAAGAGTTATGCAGATGATGACACTCCAAATGATAGCCTTTTATATCCAAATAAACCAACATGAGCTGAAAAGGTAGTAATGTAATTCAGCTGTGTAATCATGTCAGCAATGTGAGCACCTGGATGTTGTTCTCTTTTAATCGCCTTGTTTTCTTGGAGCATATCAATGCAGATGCACAAGGCTCCTTCTCTGTCCTTCTTCAGCACTACCACTCTTGGAGATCTGCTTTGCATCGTAACTGTGGATCGCTCAATGATGTCATGCTTTAATAGTGTATCAAATTCTTTCTCAACAACCTCTTGTAAATGAAATGCTATTTGACAATGATGGTGAGCAAAAGGACATATGTCCTCATTTATGTGAAGTTGCACTTTCATTGTCTTAATGCTTTCTAATCCATGAAACAACGAAGGAAATTGATTTACCATTTAACGATGGGCATTACTGTTGTAGTTTACAGAAAACAGCCCCATGTCAGCAGCAGTAGTGAAACTGAGATAATATGCACTTGATGAAGTGCCTTGCAGGACATGAATAGGTGCTTGTACTTTCGTCTTTTATGCTTCACAATTGCTATAAATGAACCTTGACTTTGCACTGTTGTCGAAGCAACTCACGTATACACTTTGGTTTTTGATGGGGTTAAAAGTGGCATGGGAGAAATTTCATTGTACTGGGCATGATGTTTATCGATATTATGACAGCACTATTCACTTTCAGTGTGATTTTGGGACAGTGTCCAAATGAGTTTTGCACTTTCACTTGTGGATCTAGCTGTGACCCACATTGCTCCGTGCAAGAAGCTAATCCTACTTGCACACGTTGTCCAGCAATCAACATTTTAATTACAAACCCATCTTCCCCACTGTCGCTTGACGATGACAAACCTTTAGACAAGGAATTCAATGACAATAAACATCGTTCAGTTTGTACTTACCTCAATTGTTGTTGCCATTTAGCATTGTAGGGGTATTTGGAATATACCAGCCTTTGCATATCTGTCCAATGGCAGGACATTTACCTTCATGTGGAAAGAAAAATTCACATTGGGAACACACATTTTTTTTCTTTGGAGACACTCAGTGCTGATTCCTTTTGGGCTGATCCAGCCTCCATGTTAGCTGCTTGTCTGTCAGCTCTTTCTTCCACTCTGGCAGCCATGAGTTCTCTTTCAGCATTTGTCGTCTGAAGGAATCGGATGTACAGCCATCTATTTGGACATATTGCCTCTTCATCATTAAACTAGTTACACTTGCAATGCTTGATGAGCAAATCAAGTCTTTCTTCAAACTCATCCATTTTTTCACCAGCTTTCTGCCTTTCTTGGTTGAAAACGTACCTTTCATAGTCAATATTTGGCACTGGATTGAACTCAATGTTCAGAATCTCTTTGATTTGGTCACATCACCACCATGTGTTTTTTTATCACTTCTTTTACTCCTTCACCGGCCAAATTCTTCAGATTGTAAATGATTTGTTTGTCATTTACTCTTTCCAGAGCATCAATGAAGTCATCAAAGGTTGTGATCCAGGCAGTCCATCGGTCACCAATATTTTGCTTTTTTACGGTATTGAAGGGAGGTGGTGATTTTAAGTAGCCACCAGCACTGTATCTGATGTTCTTTTTAGCAGCCATTAAAAACAAAAATGTCACTATACGGACATCCACACACAACCTTTAAGTTGGTCCGACATGCTTCACCAGCCTCGTAATCACGACCCCCATGCTTCTGCTTGGGTTGCTGGTGCTGAGATTTGGTGGATTTTTTTACTCAGATTCTGGAAAGGGTGCTCTTCTTTTTTATAAATCTGGTTATCCCCATCTCTAATGTTTCCGTGCATTTATTTACTTCTACTCACAGCATTCTCTTCCACCACACTGAAGCTGCTCGTTGCACTTTCCATACTTGGTTATCACTGCCTTTTGCATTGTAACACTATATGAATGACGACTCTTTGTTATGCTATTGTGCAGTATCTTTTGTCTTGACTTTACTAGCAAATTTCTAGCCAATGACAAACAAACTGTAATGCCTTCACTTCCTTCATAGGCCTTACAATGGTTAAGTGGTGATTTGACTCCACTTACGCCAACCGTCAATTTTCACTTCGATTTAGGCATATTTTGCTCACACAAGCAATTTGCTGGCAAACTCTCCTAGAGAGCATTCTCAGTTCTTCAGGTTGCAGGGTGTTCATAATCCCTTATCTCATCACCAGTTGTAGCCTCCTGCGCAGGTACATCCAAATAATCACACCACACACAGAGCTTGGTATTTTACATCTTTATTCCTCAGCATGTAAACGTTAATTGAACACTCTACATTATCAATTGTATCACCCACAGACTTACCTCACTGTACTATGGAGTCCATCAGGAACCAAAAGGGCCCTGTCATCTCTAACTCACAAGACACTACATATACTAAAAGGCTAGTTCACAAAATACTGAATAATTTGGTCATAAAATGACTTGCCTATTTAATATTCATTAAGCAGTTCTCAATTTTTTATCCTGTGGGATTGGCTACAAGTAGGCCAGAAAGGACAGCAGACCACCATCCTAGTGATTGCATTTCAAAACGGAAAACCATTTTTTAAAGCTGCCCGTAGTGCTTAAAGGAAATGTTTTGGAAGACGACAGTGGGAGCAGTGGTACAGGGGACCACTGCCTACTCCCCTTGAAGCTGCCAACATTCATCCTAAAAGAGACGGGTTCAAAAGCAGTACCTTCCTCTTTGTGACTTAGTTACCATCCCAACAGGGGATGTGGGTAGCAGGCCAATTGTTTGCAATCGGAAAAACGGTTGAAAGCATTGATATATCTGGGTCTGAATCGCTATTTGGAAGGGGCTCCCAAAACATGTTGTTTTTGAATAACAAATCAGAAGACATTTCTAAACACCTTTAGTGATTCAGAAAAACTTTTCTGAATTTCTTAATAGGTTTAGTACTTCGGAAAAAGCTTTTTTCCTTGGCCTAAGTACCTCAATTACGGACGCACAATGGTGTTTTTGCTGCAGGCAGACACAGGAGGTATCCTTAAATAATATACACTGATTGCTTCACTTTTCATTTCTTCACATGCTGAATTATACACCATGTATTAAATCAATTAGCCCCATGGTTGGCACATCATTACCTAGTGTAGTTATTTGCATGTAAGGGAGATTTTCAATGAATCAGTGCAATGCAGCGCAGCCACCTGTGAGGCAGCACTGTGTTGCATGACAGGGAGGGAACAGGAGAGCGGCATAACTTTAGAGATATGGCTCCCTCCTCCCTTTCCCTTGCGCCAGCGCTGATTTCAGCTGCCATGCACCAGGCACACACCTTCTCGCCATAGCGCTAGGGTGTGTGCAGGAGTCTAAGATAGGTTTTTTACAGGAAGGGTGCCCTTCCCATGCAAAATACTATGCCTAGACATGATGTAAAGCTTTTCCCACCTTGTATGCATTCAGCACAGTGCAGCACACATGAAATGAAAGCATTTCTCCTGTTAGCTCCTGTGACCACCGAGAATTTGACAGTGGCGGCAGCACAGATTCTGTGCTGCAGCCTTGGGTGTGGCCGCTGACATTGTGGCACACAAACGGAGGGCCGAGGACCGAGGGAGATGAAAAGGCAAGGTCAACCTGCTGCCCCGATGGAGCTGCTTTGAGGAGGACTGACGGCCGCTTAATTGTGCTAGGGCCCGGCTGGTCAGCTACTATCCCAATAAGCATGGAGGACATCTGGACATCACCAGCTGGGGGATCTCTCCAGGCCCAAGAACACCGCTTGTGAGTGCAACAACTCCCTGAAGGCTTAGCTGAACTAGCACCACAAGAATTATTACTAAAACCCCACAGAATGGGGAAATTATCATGTTTGGGACAGCTTTTTACAGTCGTAAAACTAGCCATTTTGTAATTCCATGGGGTTTTCCATATACATTTAACACCTGTCCTGAGTAGTTTGCAAGTGTATGAGGGGGGCTAGTTGGATGTGGACAGGGTGAGGCAATAGGTAGGGGGTAGCATTGTTTGCTCCCCACTGTAAGAGCAAAAGACACAAATAAGGCTAAGCTACTGTTACAGGCAATCACTATTAGTCTAAGAGAAATTAACACTGAAAAGCTTGTGTTAAATTACTTTGACCAATTTTTTATTGGGGCTTCACTTTTTGATAAACCACCCATTGGGCCTCTTGGCAGTGTAAAATTAGCCTTGTGGGAAGCTCAGATGACAGTCTATATATACATCTTTTGAGAAGAGCCAGGTTTTTACTTATTTCACTAAAAGACAGGGGATCATTTTTGGGAGATAGAGGGCTGCAGAATTTGATTCTTTGAACTCTGAAGACTGCAAAAACATATGACTAGTCTTCTTTATCTTCAAATTCTTTTATTCGGTTAGACAATTAGTTAACCATAAAAAGTATATCATAATTTTAAAAACATATTCACATAAAAAAAAAGAAACAAATTAATGTTAATACAGTATTATAATACAATTTAAAAAGCCTATAACGTTACAGAAAGAATAACAGAAGGGGAAAATACACTTTCAGTCAGCTACATAGCACAAGATTTCAATGTGTTAGATCTTCGTTCCTTATTGCTTTACGAATTATTATGCATGATTTCAAATACATGGCCAGGCTCTTAGCCTCGTGTTGTGAATTTGGCTGTTGCAATGCAAGAAGCGCTGGTCGGCAGGACCTCAACCCCATCTGACGCAACACAGGCAAAACCCAGCGTTTGCGAGGTATGGCGTAAAAATAACAGAAAAAGGCGACATGCATGGTGGTTTGGGACGAGACCTTGTCGCATGGGCATTTCTCTAGGTCGTGAGACCAGTTTAATGGGTTTGGGAAGGTTACCAGTCGAAAAAACAAATTAAAGCGAAACCTGGTTAGAAGGTATTTTTCGTAGTTGGACAGATAAGTGAGATAAGGCTGTAAGCCTGGTGACACTTGTACCATCATAATGTGGGCATTTGATTGCTTGGGTACTTCGCCGCTCAAACGAAGTTTCCTAAGATGGTTAAGACAATGGCACTTAAAGGTTTTTCTACTTAGCTCACTGATTAGTGACGGCTCTGTTACATATTGGTTAAGATCCAAATCTTTCAAGAAGTTAACAACGTATGCCAACCAAGGGATCTTTTTCCAGGAGGTCAGCCCCAAGCAGTCCGAAATCAGGGCACGAGTAAGGTGACATTCAGGCTTGGACCAGATACGATGCCATAGCAGCATTGGTTGACATTTGATGTAATCAGCTAAATAGTCAATCCCAAGCTCAATATGGCATCCGTATGTGGGGGCACTCTGGGGGAGGGCCAACAGATATTTGACAATGCCGTTTTGAATTTTTTGGAGTTCAGCCGTATTTACATAACCCCATACACCAGCCCCATATGTGGCAATGCTCTGGCATTTAGCTTGGTGGACTTTAAGTAGTACGGGGGGAGATGGCTTACCCATTTTTCTAGAAAATGAGACAAGGGCGGATGTAGCGCGTTGGTAAAGCAGTTTTCTAGTTACCAGTGCCCTTTTCCACGTTAGCTGATCATCTATTAGAATACCCAAGTAAGGGTATTCCCTAACTCGTTCTAGTTTTGATTGCTCGATAGAGAGATGCTTCGAGCTTTTCACCTTGGGCCCCGTTTGCATGACAAAGGTCTTGGTCTTATTCACCTTTAACCCAAGGGAGAGCATTTAGTCGCAATATTTGTCCAATTGTTTCTGCAATTGTACCAGGGATCTAGCAAAGATAACTGAATCGTCAGCGTAGCGCAATGCTGGGATAGGGCGATGGTTAATGGTAGGTAAATCCTGGCTCCCTTCAAGCATGGCTACTTCCAAACCATTGGTGTATAAATTAAACAGGAAAGGAGCCAGGACGCAACCCTGCCTAACTCCACGTGTTATTTGAAAAGAGGATGTTAATTCACCACCTGTTCCAAACCTTACGCAAGCCGAAGCTTCAGAGTAAAGCTCGCGCAAAAATTTGATTAGCGGCAGATCGACCCCCAACTTCTCCAGAATGGGCCATAGCTTGGCGTGGATTACACAGTCAAACGCCGCACTAAGGTCGACGTAAACCATGAATAGGTTTCCCCGTTTGACTCCCACATACTTTCCTATTAGAAGTGTCAGATTTAAAGCCTGTTCTACGGTTCCCAGTCCCTCCCGGAATCCATACTGGAGGTCAGTGAAGATGTGCAGGAGTCTAAGATAGGTTTTTTACAGGAAGGGTGCCCTTCCCATGCAAAATACTATGCCTAGACATGATGTAAAGCTTTTCCCACCTTGTATGCATTCAGCACAGTGCAGCACACATGAAATGAAAGCATTTCTCCTGTTAGCTCCTGTGACCACCGAGAATTTGACAGTGGCGGCAGCACAGATTCTGTGCTGCAGCCTTGGGTGTGGCCGCTGACATTGTGGCACACAAACGGAGGGCCGAGGACCGAGGGAGATGAAAAGGCAAGGTCAACCTGCTGCCCCGATGGAGCTGCTTTGAGGAGGACTGACGGCCGCTTAATTGTGCTAGGGCCCGGCTGGTCAGCTACTATCCCAATAAGCATGGAGGGCATCTGGACATCACCAGCTGGGGGATCTCTCCAGGCCCAAGAACACCGCTTGTGAGTGCAACAACTCCCTGAAGGCTTAGCTGAACAAGCACCACAAGAATTATTACTAAAAACCCACAGAATGGGGAAATTATCATGTTTGGGACAGCTTTTTACAGTCGTAAAACTAGCCATTTTGTAATTCCATGGGGTTTTCCATATACATTTAACACCTGTCCTGAGTAGTTTGCAAGTGTATGAGGGGGGCTAGTTGGATGTGGACAGGGTGAGGCAATAGGTAGGGGGTAGCATTGTTTGCTCCCCACTGTAAGAGCAAAAGACACAAATAAGGCTAGGCTACTGTTACAGGCAATCACTATTAGTCTAAGAGAAATTAACACTGAAAAGCTTGTGTTAAATTACTTTGACCAATTTTTTATTGGGGCTTCACTTTTTGATAAACCACCCATTGGGCCTCTTGGCAGTGTAAAATTAGCCTTGTGGGAAGCTCAGATGACAGTCTATATATACATCTTTTGAGAAGAGCCAGGTTTTTACTTATTTCACTAAAAGACAGGGGATCATTTTTGGGAGATAGAGGGCTGCAGAATTTGATTCTTTGAACTCTGAAGACTGCAAAAACATATGACTAGTCACTAAAAGACGTGTAGAGGTTCGCATTAGTACCATCTACAAATTCTTTACTTCCCCTTCCTAACTCTCTGCTCTGATTACAAAATGTCCAGGAAGAACAATACTTTTCCGTACTGGCTCCTGGCCTCCCCACACAACTAAATACACATCACAGCTTTTCTCTCTACGCTTGGCATAGGGACAGTGCTGTTACCCAGTACAACACCATGCTACACACTTCATAAACTCTGCAGGACACATCTCAACACAACTATGTATTTTCAATGTGTTTTCTAAGATACGTATACCATATTCCGGATCATACTGCTGCTTGTTTTCACCACACCCTGGTAAAAGAACTGGTGCTGTCAGCCCTTCTTCCCCATGCCCAATACACAGGCATGAGCAGTTTGTGCCTCCAACTTGACAATGTTTCTGCCACTCTGCAACCTTGTTCTGAGAGCAGAAAAATATTCTGTTAAAGTGAAGGTGTGACACTCATGGCAGATTGAGGGTAGTGTCTTTCTTTATGCTTCAGATGTATGTACAGGTTTTGGATGGTGCACTGTCTAAAAATAAAGTTCGAGCTTTAGGGGTTCTTAATAGATCAATGGTCATAGGCAGGATCCTGGAGGTTTACTCATTGAGCCTCCCTGGCTACCGTAGGTTCTTACTTGTGACACATTGTTGGCCTTGAAGCTGTAAAGCTTATAATTTCCTGAAAAGGCAGAGGGCCTCATTTAAGAAAAGTGTTAGATCACTGCGGTAAGACAGCGAGGCAACATTTTTCACTGCTCCATGTCGCAAGGATTGACAGATGGGTCAAGAATCCTGAGGTTACTGTTGGCGCAAAACTCATGCATTGCTGTTGTTGTGTCGTAAGCATGACACAACTCTAGCAATGCATAGGATAGGCCTATACCTGTTTATCTGCGTCACCTTTATGCCTGCTATGATGCAGGCATAAGGTTTTGACACAGTGGTGTCTGGTGTCCTAGAAGTGGCGCAATGAAATCTGATAGATTTCACTGCGCCACTTCTACAAGGCTTTCTTGCAGGGGAACACCCACCCTGCATACATTATACCTGATGCAGGTATAATTTAGCGCAGAGGTTTATAAAGTGACACATCTGCCTAGATGTGTCGCTTTGTAAATATGGCGCAAAAGGGAGCATTATTTACGCCGCCGCTGCATCATGAAAAGTGACCAAACAGAGGCGAAAAAGTGTTGCAAGGGGCTCATAAATAAGCCCCAGAATATTTTATTAACCCCTCCCCTGCTGATGACGGAACCGCTCCGCCATCAGCTACGGTTGGGCTGTGATGATGACGGAGCGGTTCCGTCATGGCCCGGCCGCCGCGCCTGCGCGGCGCTGATTTCGCGCCTGCGCGGCCGTTGTATTGAGCGGGGCGGGTCATGACGGAACCGCTCCGTCACCAGCACAGCTCAACCGCGGCTGGTGATGGAGCGGTTCTGTCACCAGCATGCGGCCGCCCCGTTAGCGCTGCGGCGGAATAGCCGCCGCAGCGAAAGGGTTAAATGGACTGAGTATCGTACCTGAAAATATTTTTATCATTCAGCACTACAAAGTTAATAAATTACTACATTTAGCATGGGATAAAAGTCCCAAATAAACAAAAACATAAGTAATACATGTTTTTGCTTGTAAGGAGAAGTTGTTCTGTTTTACTATTAGGTGGAAAGAGTGGCAGTTAAGAGGATGGTATAGGACTGGGAATGGTTATGTGTCTTGTGAATACATGTGCCCCAGTGTTGGAGGTCTCATCACTCTTTTGTGTGAGAGACTCCCTATTTTACATTCAATTTGCATAAGCATCCCAAAATGGGACCTTTGGTACACATTTTTCTTATGAAAGTTACCAATGGTTTGCAATAAAAGGGTCCAGCTCTTGAATACTCTACACTTCAACCACCACTAATTCTGAAAGCTGCTCAAACACTACCTGTTTCGGTGGCGCAAATCATGAGTTATTTTTAGCTATATCACTCTAGCCACTAGAGGCGTGTTTTCTATTGATTAAGCAATGTAGTAGCACTGTATCCTCCTGTGTGTGCATGCAATTGGCCAGGATGCTAAATAGCAGAGTCTCAGTCTTGAGCAGGAGAGGACAAATCGCTTTCTGAAAACTACTTCCCCAGATCGACCCTTAACTATCTGTCCAGCTGCCCCAGCCCACTTTCTGGCCATGTTAGTTGGGTACACTACGTATTTGGTTTATCTCTCACTCAAACCTCCCTGACATTTGTCCCTTAGCTATGCCTCTGTGCATGCCTTGTTCGGTATTTGTTCTTTGTGTCATTATTCTAAAAATGTCAATAAAATGTTTTAAACATGGAAGTAGATTAGTCCTTTCTTTATCACACTCTAGGGAAAAAAAGCTAAGGTCAACACCATGTGATGAATATTGAAGGTGCAAACCTACCTGAAAGTATGATAATACAGAGCAAGATAGCTATTAAAGCTCCTGTGCTCAGTCCCACAGGCAAGAAGATCGCCTCAGCAGAGCAGGAGAGCAGGACTCCATTGGCGTCGCACCGGCAGACTTGAATTGTTAGGGTGCCTGTACTGCTCTGAATGGGATAGCTGCTGTCTTCAATCACAACAGGCAGTGTGTAGAACTCCTGCTGCCGCCGGCTGTATCCATTACGCCGGGCTTCCACTCCAGCAGTGCTGTCTGCAAGAGATCAGAAATCGATGTTAGCCCACAAGACCCATATTCCATAAAGTAAACAATTGGGAGATCCATCCATTCATTCATTCATGTATTTCATTGAGTCCAGTCATTATATCAGTCTTTCTCTGTGCAAAATGTGATATGCTCGCAGACAATAACTCGGCATCCACAAATCGACCACTTTTGTTTTAAAACCCTCTTCAGGACCCTACTGTTTATAAGGCAGTCTCATTACAAACATAGATTTTTCTTCTTCCAAAGAAAGAGATTGGTTGATTAGGTAGTCAGAACAGGCAAGTCATTTCCAGGCATGGTTGCTACCTACATGATCACACATTGTGACAGGTACCAGAATAATTGCAATAAAAAGGACCCATGTTTAGAAAACCACTCGCATGGAGCTAAAGGGAGGCATCTGCACATGCTCATGAGGGTCTGATGGAGTCAGAAGATACGAGCTTATGTATCAGCTTTATATGGGTCTTTGTGCTCACCGTTTTATGTGAGCCTTAGGCTCGGGTCTTCAACACTGCAGCGGGGCTTTAATGGTCAGAAGGCTATGTTGATAATTACTTACTAGTGATCAACTTCATGCTGTATGTTCACACTTTTCTCCTATGTCTCCTCTATTTATGCCAAGCCCTTCAGCATGTTTGACCTATCAACCACACCCATTTCTTTCTCACTGCAAAGCCCTCTCATCTTCTCACGCAAATTTGATTCATAACTCAAGAAAATGTTCTTATAAAATCTTAAGTTTGCAACATGGGAGCCAATTCACAAAGCAGTAGCGGGATCTCGTAGCGGGCGCGCCTTCGCGTGGCCGGAGTCGTGCCAGAGTCCTGCCCGTCTGCGCCCGTCCGCGTTAGGACGTGCTGGACGTGGCTGGACCCTGGCCCTTATCATCGGGCGATCCGAGGTCTACAATGCGGTGTTACTCCAGGAACAGGCTACTGGCCATTGACCAGTTGCATGGGAATTGTGGGGCAGCGCGGGTCGATCCGCTGTGCGGCCCTTTCTCGTGTAGCTGTGGGATGTTCATACTCCCCGCCCCCTTGAGAAGGGGATGCAATGAGCCTGCTGTTGCGCCTGCCAGTCCAAACCCTTCCATCAGTATTTGGAACCTAAACGCTAGGTCGATGGTTAAACATCATCAAGATCTCTTCGATCTAGTAAATAAGGAGTCGCCAGACATTTTCTGTCTGACTGAAACCTGGCTGCAAGACGCTGATACGGCCGTTGTGAACTTGGCCTTCCCGCCTGAATACTCGGTATTTACCCTGAACCGAGCCTCTAGAGGCGGGGGATAGCTCTTGCAGTTAAGTCCTGCTACTCGTGTATATGGCAGGGACAAAAGATTTCTGGCTGTGAAAGCGCTTTGTTTAAGGTTGCCATCTCGCCTAACTTTGCCCTCTCGGGTCTACTGATCTACCGCCCTCCAGGGAGTGAAGTGGCCTTTAGGATGGCATTTCCAGATGCCATTAGCACGTTGGCTGCAGGTTGCTCTAATTTTTCAATTCTTGGTGACCTGAACCTGCATTTTGACAACTTATCTAGTCCAACCGTGTCCAGTTTTGTGGCAGATTTCGTGGCGCTCCAGTTGGTTCAGCTGGCGACACAGCCTACTCATATAGGGGGTCACACCCTAGACCCATTCTTTACCAACAGAGGAATCTAGCATCCTTAGTTCAACACCGCTGGCCTGGACTGACCATTATTTAGTACGGATCCCGTGCCCTCTGACTGCTCCGCAACCCAAGCCAATGGTGCGCTCTATTCCTAGGCGGCGCTGGAACAAGTTAAAACTTGATGATTTTTTCCATCTTTTGTCTTCCGACCCGCTAGGTATAATTGAGTCGGCGGATCAGGGCTATGATCGCTTCTGCGATTGGGTAACTAGGGCGCTAGACTCCCTCATCCCAATAGTTTTGTGTAAAACTGGGGTAAGCAATTCCAGCCCATGGTACAATGACTTGTTGCGGGCACTTAAAAGCACTTGTAGGCGTGCAGAGCGGGTTTGGCGCAAAACTTATAAAAGCGAAAATAAAGTTTTGTATCTTGCCACTGTGAAACTCTATCATCGGGCAGTTTGCAGAACCCGCGCTGCCTTCTATGCCCTGCAATTTCATACCAGCATGAACCCCTCCAAAACTATCTTTAAGGTGTTGAAAGACCTTACCGCTAAAAAGGGGACTGCGACCTACCAGAGCTCCGCGGAGCACTGTGAAATCTTAGCGGATTTCTTTTTGGAAAAGGTCAATGCCATTTACCGAGCCTTTCCATTGGTGGCTCCTTCCGTTGACAAACCGCCTAAGCCTTTGATATCGGATGTGTTACATACTTTCCCGAGCCTAACATCAGAAAGTCTCAGTAAACTGGCACAACAAGTGAAGTCTGGGTCTCCGGCTGATCCGCTATGCCCGGCTTTGTTCAAAGATCTAGCTGCGCACGGTATCTCGCCGCTTTGCTCGCTGATTAACACGTCATTTACATCCGGCGTAGTTCCACTGAAGTGGAAACAGGCCGTGGTGAGGCCTATTCTCAAGAAGCCTAACCTGGATGGCAGCAAGCCTGAGAATTATTGTCCAATTTCTCTTCTTCCGTGGCCGGCCAAAGTTGCTGAGGCACACGTCAACTCTGTCCTCTCGGACCATCTACTTCAGGCTGATATTCTTGACATGACACAGAATGGGTTTCGTGCTGGGCATAGCACGGAGACGGCTCTACTGTATATGGTGGAGCACTTACGCTACGTGCTTGATGCGGGTCAAACGGCGGCGCTGGTGCTATTAGATCTGAGCGCCGCCTTTGATACTGTATCCCACCCTATCCTTCTGTGTCGTCTGGAGGAAGCTGGCGTTGCTGGCCCTGCTCTCCAGTGGTTCCGTTCTTTCCTTGCCAATCGTGCCTTTAGTGTGGCCGTACCACTCCAAACTCCATCCTTTGGATCTGGGGGATCCCCAAGGCTCCTCGCTGAGTCCTACGTTATTCAATCTATACGTAAGACCGCTGGCTGAGGTTGTCAGGGAGTGGGGCATGACCATGGTGTCATACGCCGATGACACCCAGCTAGCGGTTACGATCAGCGGGGATGCCGACGTGGATGCCCCCAGATTCCAACAAGGACTTCGGGCGGTCGTCGGCTGGATGACGTCCAACTGTCCCCAGCTGAACGCTAGTAAGACCGAGGTCATGATTTTTGGCAAACAAACTGAACTCTGGGGAGATAGATGGTGGCCATCAGACTTGGGCCTTACACCTACCCCAGTCTCTGAGCTTAAAAACCTTGGGGTCTGGCTGGATCCATCTCTTGCCTTCGTCTGTCACACCAAACGCACGGCGGCCTGTTGTTTTGGCATTTTGCGTGGACTTCGTCCCTTGCTTAAGTTCTTTGATGCCACCACCAGGCAACTCGTGTTTCAAGCTACAGTCATCTCTAGGCTGGATTATGCTAGTTCCCTGTTAGTGGGCCTGAATCAAGTGGAAATTGGGCGTCTTCAAGGCATTCAGAATGCTGCAGCAAGAGCGGTGGTAGGACTGCCCAGATTTTGCTCTACTGCAAACACCTTGCGCTCGCTGCATTGGCTTCCGGTGGCACAGCGGATCCAGTTTAAGGTCCTCTGTGTTGCCTATAAAATCCTTAAGGGACCTCCGGCTACGATTCTTACCAAGCTCTTGGTCCGTTATGTTCCTGCCCGGTCCTTAAGATCCTCAGAATTAGAATTGGCTGTTGTCCCCCGTTTTAAGCGCAGCAGGGCTGGCGGACGCTCTTTTCAAGTCCGCGCTGCAGTGCTTTGGAATTCCCTTACCCCGGCGATTCGCGCCCTCAGGGATTTGCTTTCTTTTCGCCGTGCTGTTAAAACCTTTTTGTTCATCTAGCACTCTGTTCCTTCGGCTCTGTGTTGCTTAGTTGTGTTGTGCTGCTGCCTTGTCGGGCGCCAGGACGCTCCTTCGCTGGAGCATCTGTGCGCTTAATAAATACGCATAACATAACAAAACATAACATAACATTTTCTATGGGAGGGTGATGCAATTCCAGTGGTTGCCATGTGTGATGGTGGGCTTACTGCTGTTTTTTTTAATAGTAAAAGTACACTCTGATTTTGGGAATAGCCAAAAGTAGTGAACTTGCTCAAAAGTGTGAGTCCCTTTTTGCCTTGGAATTTAGAAGCTTTTTCAAGGTAAAAGCTCCAGAGCCTTGGTGCATCTGGCCGACAGTTCCACAGCAGCAGCTACAATTTCAGATTTCCCTGTAGGGGAGACCTTTAAAAAAATATGACAAAGGCCCCTTTGGGATTAGGACTTTGAAACATTTTCAAACTTTTGACTTCCAGACTTTTGCTGGGACCAATCTACTTGATATATCCAACATCGCCGTTGGCTTCAAACTGCATCTAGCAGGCTTTGGGATTTTTAGTGCTTGATGTTTTTACTTTATTACTATTTTGGTACTACATAAATACTTTATATATTCCCCTAAGTTAAACCTGCCTGCTCTGTGCCACACCTACCACAAGGTTGAGCTCAGGTTAATTTAGTGACGTTGATGCTTTGGGTGGGCAGTCGTCAATCC
Organism: Lissotriton vulgaris; assembly: GCF_964263255.1. Lineage (NCBI taxonomy): Eukaryota > Metazoa > Chordata > Amphibia > Caudata > Salamandridae > Lissotriton > Lissotriton vulgaris. Next base: position 1,185,117,559 of record NC_141691.1, read on the forward strand.
CAAATAATATCCACTTTCTTACAACAATACTGGGAATAAAAAAAGCTGAGTTTTGCTGTTAATGAAGTGAGGATAATTTACCTTTGCTGCAAATGATTCCACCTCCATTTGCATTTGGTTTACAGGGGGTGTTTCTGCTAATGCCATCACTCTTCAAGGGTACTACAGAAGTTCCTTGGGAATGCTGTACGCATTTAACTCCCATTGAATGTAAATTGAATATTCCCCTATTTCAGTTGCGGCCAGTGCAGGTAAGAGTGGTGTGACGAGGGGGAGAGTCTACAGACGACGGAATAGGAAAAATAGAAAATGTAAAAAAAAGACAACCACTTACCTTGCACTTAACGCATGGCCGACTCCGCGATGCGGCGAGTGCAAGGTAAGTGGTTTTATATTTTTTTAAATTTTATTTTCCCTATTTCATCGTCTGTTGACTCCCCTCACCCGCCACACCACTCTTACCTGCACCGGCCACGCCTGTCCTTTTTACTATTGCATTGGCTGATATTATAGATGCAGCTTTTTGAGCAAAGATCCCTGGGCATATACGCTAACTGGCAACCATCCAATAGGCGGTGCACATGTCAATGAACCCTGGGGGCACCTAAAGAACGTTCTACATAATATGGCCCCAGATGCCGCTGTTCTTTTATTTTCTGTTTGAGCAAATGATGATGTTGATGTCTGTAATGCTCTTGTATGTGATACAAGTACATTTTGTTTGTGCTCCACATTTGCTGCCGGTTGGAATCAAAGGGTGTGCTATGAGGATCCCCACCTACTGTGGGGATCCATATCTCACATCTTATAATAAATGGAAGAAATGGATGTCTCTGTTGTCTGACCTTCAACCCAGACTCCCACTGGACCTCCGACTGACAGATAGGTAGAGCTATGCGACTAGGGCAAGCCCCTGTCTACCAGCATAAGCAGTGCACTGGAACCCAATATGTGACCCGCTACAATCCTAACTCACTTCTGTACCCCAGAAACATCCATATACTGACAACTATGACATTCAAGGGATGAGACTGAAAGCTCTTGCCCAAGGATTTTAGTAAACCACACCTAGCCCCTGCAGCGGCCACCTGTGCAGGGGAAGAATAGGGTTATGTTCATGTAGGCCCTGTCGAAACCAAGGTGTGCCTGGGTGATATAGGAGGGTGGAGGGTGGAGGATTATATACACCAACAAGGAAGAAGGATTTTTTCTGAGACACGGTATTTGCTCCTTCCCAGCCATCAGAACCTGACTGGGGAGCAGAGGTTCAAAATCTCTTAGGAATATAGGGCACACACGAGAATAAGAAATGATGGTCTGCTTGGAGGGAGCTATCAGAGCCTCCCCAGATATTAGACAGCCCAGTGTAATCAGGGCCCAAACAGTACACTATTGGTCCGATATAAGACGATATGGCACAGACATCCCAAACATCATATGGAGTACAATCCACCAACTGTAAATAAAAATAATGTTATGCTGCAAGTTATTTCACTGTTCAGTGCCAATAGGGAGAACAATTTCCTGTGAATCTGTTTCACTACATGGTCATAGAACTCCTCAGTGACTTGCAACATTCGTACAAAGTATCCCTTGGATATTTTATATCATATATATTATAAACTAGAACTGGACTAAAGACAATTTTTGGACCTATGTCTGAAAGTTATTTTCTAACAGAGGCTTGTTTGGACACTCTTTCCCAGCTGAATCTCTCTGTTGAAGCCAAACTTATTCTCTGTGGACTGCCATATGAAAGGGTGTCTTTTTGCTCCAGGCAATGTTCTAGTCTAGACTCGCTGTGGCCAATTTTAAAATAAAAAAAGACATGTTAAAAAGATGAAATTAAATACCTTAGTCATTACAGTGTATTAAATAGTTTGAGAGACAAACAATTTAAAACGTACACTGTTCACTTGTAGCAAACCTTCAACACCCTCTTTTCTCTCAGGTGATTGAATACAGCTCCAGTAGTTTAAATAACTTGGGGGCATATTATCAAGGACCGGTGTTAAAATTATCACAGTTTTATCGGGAGGAACCTGCCGATAAAACGGCGATAATGGGCTTGATAGTACGCCCTTGTTAATTCCCATAGAAGCCCATGTTAAAATAAGAACATGGGCGTCTAGGGGAATAAACAAGGGTGTATTATCAAGCCCATCATTGCCGTTTTATCAGCAGTTTCCTGATGATAAAATGGCGATAATTTCAACACCGGTCCTTGATAATATGCCCCCCGGTTACCATCTTCGCGCTCTAATCACCATAAACATAGTTGGCCCGTTTCACAGAAATTGTTCTATTACATACTCTTGTAGTATTCCACAATTCCAGCAGTACTCCTGGAGTATGCCATGGGTATTCCTGGATTTCTCCTGAAACCCATGAGTAAACCAGTACTATAACAAGCGTAAGTCAATCTAACTCATACACCTATCTTTGTAATTAACCCCAGTGCGTGGCGCCGTGAAAAAATATCACATATTGTGCTCTTTTAAAGCACTTCGATGCAGAGTCTGCAGTTATTTATTGTTAATGTAATATTGATACTCAATAGTCTACGTTTACCAATCAAGTATTATCTCTATTTTCAGACGTGCTCTAAACACCACTGAGATGCATTCTTAGCAGTGATTCATTAAGTGTGCTTCAGTCTGCTCTTCTATCATGCATTCAAATAATGAGATGGATGGGTGATTTGAAGTGTGAATGAATGGATGGAGCAAGGGTGAATGCAAGGGAAGGGAAGGAGTGGCGAGGAGCAATGGGTTTGTGAACTTAATCGCTGAGAACATCCTGGTTGGAGAAGTGAATTGCAAAACCACCCCTTATTTGCACTAAAACATACACAGTAACACACAAATGCATGCACCTACAGACACACACAGAGACTCACACACTGTGCTGGTTTTAGGGCGGAGCCACAGGTGCTGTCACACCGGGTGCCAAGTCCAAGAACACTGCACTCTAAATTATCTTTTAGGTTTAAAAGCACCTCCTTCAGAATTCTTTGCGTTTCCAGCAAATTTCAGGCAATAATACAAAATGCCAAGATAAGGCTGGTGATTCATGTACCTGCTAGAGAAAACTGAGTTTTGTCTAATAGCAGCCCTCAAGTTCCCACAAAATATAGACTACTAGATTTGACAGAAGTCAAGGCAAAGTGTTTCGCCTCCCATTCGTTTGAGTAGCTGGAAGAATGGTCAGCAACACAGTACTTAATTCGAATGAATCAATGTGGATTTCATAAGAGCCAGTCGCCAGTTACTAATTTACCTGCCCTAACGTTGATGGCTGAGAATGCCATTGACAGGAAGGGAAATCTGTAAATTTAGTTTGTCGATTTAAAAGCAATATTCAACACGGTTCCTCAAGCCTTGCAATGGAAAAAGTTATCTGCATGGAGCGTGAAATTGCTTGATCTTATCATCCTCTTTTATACGAACACCTGGGTTAAGGTCAAGCTGGGTGAAGGAGCCTGCCTTACATGGAGAACTGAAACTTCTAATGGCTTAAAGCAAGTTTGTGTGCATGGTGAATCTGAATCAACATCTGGAAACAATAAACTCACACTCCCCCAAATTTGTAAATAGTCCTCTAAAATATTTACAACATGCTGACGATATTACTCTGCTCAGTCAGACACCCATAGGCTTGCTGCGATTAATCAATTCCCTTGAAGAAAATATTTCACTTAATCATCATGAACTTGACATTAACCTCTTGGCTGCTAATGACAAGGGTAACTCGTCATGGACTTTCCATTGATTTCAATGGAAATTAAAGAAGAATTCAAATAATGGCTTAGCAGCCAAGAGGTTAAGATAACCAAAATAATGTCAATTGGGTCATTTACAGCCGGAATTCTATTCTGGTACTCAAGGGGAAAGCCAATGGCTGGTCATGAGTTACAAGAATCTTGGCATTTTGCTTAATAATAAAATGACCTTTGCGACATTTTGGTCTATTAAGAGCTAAAACAGCCTTTTCTATTTTTGCTTTCAAATCACTTCGAGGCAAATTAATGTGCCCCACTAATGATCATCTGGTGAAAAGTATGACTGCTAAACTAATTCCAGCATTTGCTTATTGGTCAGTTATCTTCCGAGGGAAAGATGCTAAACTACTGGATCTGCTGCAAATTAAGACTATAAACTCCATCTTCATGATTCCCAAGAATATTAGTCAGGCAGAAATATGGTCGGAGATTCGTCTCCAAGGCAGGCTCCAGTGCGACAGTCTGCCTCTATAAAACGTTTACATTCTTTGTTTTTATCCGAACCTGGGGCCTCATTTATGAAAAGTCACGCATCGCTGCGTGAAAACAGTGAAAACAGTCACTTTTCACTGCGCCCTCCTTGCAACACCAATGATGCGTCATATTTACAGTGTGACGCATCATTGTGCAAGGAATTACAGATACGTCAGTATTTCTGACGTATCTGTATCGCGCAAAAGTGACGCATTGCTGGAGTGTGTCACAAAATGACGCAACTCCAGCAATGTATCCTTTCACATGGGGCAAGCCCCATGTGAAAGGGCCTGCATCAGTTTTACGCCTGCTGTGAGGCAGGCGTAAGAAATTGACACATTTGTGTCCTAGAAGTGGCGCAGTGAAATCTCATAGATTCCACTGTGTCACTTCTACAACCCTTTTTTGCGTCAATACGCCTCACTTGCATACATTATACCTGGCGCAGGTAAAATGCGGGCAGGGGTTTACATAGTGACACATCTACCTAGATGCGTCACTTTGTAAATATGGCGCAACAAGGTGCATTTTTTACGCCACTGGTATGTCACAAAAAGTGACGCATCAGCGGCGTAAAAGTGACGCACAGCCTCATAAATGAGGCCCCAGGTTTTTAGCGAATATGTACTAGCAAAAAATCAACAACTCTCCCTATACTGGTGCATGCGGAGCCTACTTATGAGGGTCTTACAAACTTTTGACTTACAGGTATTTAGGCCTCTAGAGATGACTATAGTGTGCTTTAAATGTCTTTTGAGTCAAGCAAACTAAACAACTTTCATCCAATGTGGATAAATGTGCACTATTAGCCAACAAGCAAGCTTTGACAGTTAAAAAATCTTAAGGGAAATTGGGTATACAGCCTTACAAGACTAGCTCTATTCCATCATACATGAAAGATGCATATCTAAAGCTAAGACTTGGCAGATATCTAATTAAGGACGACATATGCAAAAGAAACAATTGATGGACAGAATGTTGGACACTGCTTTATAATTAGTCACTAGTGCTATTAGACTGTATTTATCTTGTACGTATAAGTACAATATAAATACAAAAGAACAATGGATTTAACCCAAATATCTTGACCGGGGGTGAAGGTATGATTTATTAAGCATTCCCTCCATCACTTGTTTGCGTAGCATCTAATTAAGGATGCCATTCCAAAATGGCTACATGAATGGCAAACTAGCAGCTGCCGGCTCTGTGGTTATCCACAAGATGCAATACTACATTTAGAATGTGTCTGCCCAAACCTGTTATGTGCTCGCCAAATTCTTTTAAAACCTCTGTTTTTGAAGGCAGGAGTAAGAACATCTCAGCAAACGTTTATGGTATGCTTCTCTGGCAAGCCAATGCAGCTTATTTGCCAGTTTGTTATATTCCTGACAGGGTGGCAGAATCTTTTCTACCTAATTTTAAGTTTTTTTTTTCCCCTCGTTGGCAAATGTAGGTGACTATTTGATTTACTTACATGTAACTGTAACTGCAAATACACTGAGTAGATTTATATGGACATGTTTGTTGTGTAATGTAATTAATGCTCAGCACTTTAAGCATTCTCTTTTATATGTTTTATGAATATTTTATCGATAACATGTTAAAAGATGGTGAATGAATGTTAAGCACTTTAGTTAGTTTTGCACAGGTCCTGTAATGAGCATCTCACGACCACTGTCAAATATTGATTGATTGGAGGGTAAAGATGGAGCATTAATGTTATGTATTTTAACAATTTTTACAAAGACTATTAACGATTTGCATTTGCTCCATTCTAGTAATTTACTCTTGAGAGAATTAAGCTGCACATGCCTAGTGTATAACAGCAACTGACTAGAAGTTATAGGACGGAGAATTATTACTAAGCACTTTATTTTTTCACAGGTTTTGAAAATGATTTGCACACAACAAATTTTGAGCAATAGTTTAGATTTGTGAAGAGTGACTTTTGTCATATTAGAATGAAGCTGGCTGCTGGTAAGATGTTCATAATTTTTAATTAACTTTTTACTTTTTTATCTTTATGGAGCTATGGATAGGGATATTCCTATTATGTGTTTCCTGAGTTGTGTGTTGTATCAGACATGTATAGTTGTTCATGAGACCATTTTTTATGTTGCTTACAATGATTGTAATGCTTTTAATAAATCAAATAATAAACTTATACGTACAATATAAATGCAGTCTAATAGCAGTAGTGGCTAATTATAAAGTAATGCAGAGTGTTAACACTCCTGCTGCAAAGCATCTGAAACATGCAGATAACAGATTTTTTGTAGGTGTAGGTAGTTCAGTGGCTTACTGCTGTTGTCACAGAGATACATTTGTTACTTGCAGTTCATAATACAATTCTTCTAATGTAGCACAGTGAGCTATGAACTGGCATTGAAGCGCTGCATGCAGTTTGCACGGCATAGTTTTAGAATCGTATGTTTTTTTCGCAGTTTTTCACCATCTTAAAGTTTCTAAAAATGCTTTGTTTGAGTAGAAATACATTGGTATTAGTCAAGTCAACAACAATTTCTGTGTTACATTTTAAATCCTGAGTGTGTGCTTTTGCATATTAACCACTCTTAAAATATGCTGCTAACTACCAGTATAGATAGCATGGGATTCCTACACCTTGTAGTTCTTATTGTTACCTCCAAGAAGACCAACAAAGCAGCATTGCCCCATCTCCTTTCTCCACCACTCTGCAAACGCACCTGCTGGCACTCTGCTGCTTGGGAGATGAAGTTTACTGTACTCCTGAGGCCCTCAAGAGGCAAGAGGACCTCATCACCAGCAGTTAGCCGAGAAGGGCGTTGGAAGAGTGGTGAAAAAAGGGGGGCCTCCTACCACCTCTCAGCAATCCAGTTGTGTGGGTCTTACTGGAGGTAACAGGTGGGCTAGTTGGCCTCTAAGGACCCTCAGCAATGAAGGGCACTTCATCATCCAACAGAGAATGTGCCATGAGGAGCGTTTGCAGAGTATTGAAGAAAGGGGGAAAGGCCTCGGCGAGTTGCCAGCTACTATTTTTTTCAAGTAATTCTAGGAAGAGGGGCAGTATGGCCCACTTTCCTTGATGCTGTTGGGCCCCGGGACCCCATCCCCCAGTGCCTGACCCATTTTTGTTTTAGTAATAAAACAGGAGAGGGGGCCATGCGGCCCCCCTCCTGAGGCCAATTTCCGCCTTGGGGACCCCATCCCACAGGGACCAGCATTTTTTTTATTTTTGCTATTTCTTCAGTTTTAAGGAAGAGGGGCCCTGTGGCCGACCTTCCCTGGGCCAGTTTAGCCCAGGGACCCCATCCCCAGGGGCATGGCAACACCTTTTTTTTAATGGGTAGGGGAGCCTGAGCAGGCTACAAGATGCTGGTTAGAATTGTTGGCAGCCAATCAGATCTGAGGCACGAGATCAAAAGGGTTTGCGGATCCTCTGTGGCCATATTTGTATATCTGATAAATATTTACACTTCTCAGCAACTACTGAACAGATTTACACCATTTAACAAAAAGAGTGTTTTTTGGGCCAAAAGTTACCTTTTTGCCAAATTTGATGTAATTCTGTTCAGCAGTTTGGGCTGTAGCCCTGTCTAAAGTTTCCTATGGAAATTAAAATAGCCAAAACGCATTTTGGGAGCCTCCCTTTTTCTCGGCCCCCGCTTGACGAATCACCCCCAAAAATTTCAACACAGCAACTGACCTGACCGCCCATTAGTTTTGAAAATTTCATGAAGATTCATCAAATCAAAAAAACACTTTTCCTATGGAAACTAGGTCCTAACTATCACTACCTACTAGTGATGCCAATACAATATATATATATATATATTCACTGAAAAAAACATAGGTTATAGACCATATATAGTTAGGAATTAGCATTTACAAAACCTTGAAAATTCACTGAAAAAACCATAGGTTATAGACCATATATAATTAGGCATGTGATCAAGCCACTCCGGTGGTGAAACGCGTTATGGCGGACTCATGAAGGAATAAACGCTACTTGCTTTTTGCAATCACTTTGGGCTCGTGTCTGCTTCTTTGGTGCTGACTGGGACTTCGTAGTTGCACCCAACTTGTGTAAGCAGCCTTTCGGATATATATATATATATATATATATATATATATTCACTGAAAAAACCATAGGTTTCACACCAGTTATAGTTAGGAATTAGCATTTAAAAAACCTATTAAATTCACTGAAAAAACCATAGGTTTCACACCAGTTATAGTTAGCTGGAAATTTTACTGACATAAAACCATTGAAATTCCCACGTTATAGTTAGTCGGACTCACTATAACTTGCGCGTGCAATGCACTGCTGATGACATCACATATTACATCACTCATGACATGGTCAGTGACATCACTCATGACACCATCCTTGTGACATATTGACAGACCTCCTTTCACTATAATGTAACCCTTGAGACACATATTCAAAAATAGAAACTGAAATTTTTAAAAAAATGGAGATACCTATATCAGTTACAACAAGCAATTCAGTAATTCCACTATCTATATACACATCCACTCATTCACCAACAGTTCTATATAGTCACTCATACATATACTCACTCATCATATGAAGAGATACACCTATACATCCTGTTACACACCGACATTCATCCAAAAGTTACTCACACACATATTCACACGTGCAAATAAACTATTGAACAACCATTTATTTGAATATAGAGTTATACACACACTTCCACCTTACTTCTATTGAAAATTACACATATTTATTCTCTTAAACAATCACTTATAGAAACACATACTTATTTAAACAGGAACTCTTACAATCTCTTACTCTCACATATACTCACTTATATACATCAATATTCATATATACTAGATTAAAACATATGTAGTTACTGATAAAGACACTAGTGAGACAGTCATTTACTCACTAACAAACACATATAGACACTCATCCACCCATACAGTCCTGTACATATGCTGTCTTCAAAACACATACAAAGAAAGAGTCAGTCACTCATGCATCTATGTGCTAAGTAATACCCCCACCAAACCATATAGACACTCATACTGATACTAATAAAAATATCTAATAACCCATATACATACGCATGTAGCTACTTATCAACACATGTAGCCACTTATACACAAAGTGAAACACTAATATATATATTTAAATATTTAAACATAACTCACTAATATTTATTTTTCAGAAAGACACATATTCACTGGATGGTGTCATCAGTGATGTCATGAGTGATGTCACTGACCATGTCATGAGTGATGTAATATGTGATGTCATCAGCAGTGCATTGCACGCGCAAGTTATAGTGAGTCCGACTAACTATAACGTGGGAATTTCAATGGTTTTATGTCAGTAAAATTTCCAGCTAACTATAACTGGTGTGAAACCTATGGTTTTTTCAGTGAATTTAATAGGTTTTTTAAATGCTAATTCCTAACTATAACTGGTGTGAAACCTATGGTTTTTTCAGTGAATTTCATAGGTTTTTTAAATGCTAATTCCTTTGTATATCGAGTTTCTAACCTTTTTTTTTTTACAATTTGCTGTTTTTTTTTAAGTATTCATTTTTTTTATAATTTTTTTCTTTTGCGCTCTGGGTGCGCGCTCGGGGAAGCTTTCAGCTAAGCTCTCCTGTAAGCTTCTTCGTGCGCTCATCTGAAAGCGCACCCAGAGCGCAACTGTCGTTCGTGAAAAAAAAATATGAATGAAAAGTTAATAATAATGCAAAACATTTCGTACCATACAAATAAAATTTTTTTTTTTTAATATGGAAAATGATTATGCATTTCTATGAAAGATTGATGACGTCACTTCGGCGCGCAACGTACGTGCCCTCGGAAGCGCCTACGTGCGCGGCTCCTAAACGCACGCAAAAGCGCCTACGATCGCGCCACGTTTGCGCCCCGGAAGCGCCTACGATCGCGCCACGTTTGCGCCCCGGAAGCGCCTACGATCGCGCCACGTTTGCGCCCCGGAAGCGCCTACGATCGCGCTGCGTAAACGCACCCGGAAGTGCACCTGAGCGCGCAGCGTAAGCGCGTCGGGTCATGTGACCCTAAAATAACACTTTTCATTGGTTGCTAACAGTTTTTTTTTACAATGAATGAAATCCCCACCCATTTCCTTCACTTCTTCTTTCACTTTTGTGACTGAAAGACCTGCCTGTTTTGCTCTTGCATATTTCTTGGATAATCATGGCTGCCAGATCATCCAGCAGTGAAGATGACTTCATTGATGAAGAGCCACCTACCCCAAAGAAGAAGGGACATTTCATCTGGAAATTTTTTAAGTTTCCTGCAGACCAGAAAAAGGTGAATGCACCAAAAGTAGAGTGCAGGATCTGCAAAAAGGTCCTGTCACGGGGTAACCCCCTAAAAAAATACTCTTTTGGCAACTTCACCATGATTCGCCATGTGGAGACCAAGCACCCCCAGAATTTTGCCCGGGAAAGTGTCAGGGCTCTGGCACAGGAGGTTCCTAGAGATGGGGCCTCTACATCAACCGGAGGAGCAACTTCTTCTGGAAGAGAACAAGCTCAGGGGCAGGTAGCAAACATCCAACCTGCATTCAACCATGGGGTCGTCAGATGCAGATACTGCAATCAACTCCTCACCTATGGGGAGCAAAGTGTCCTGCTCATGGTTCGGGCATTAGAGAACCATCACTGCCCTTCCCACCCCTAATTTTTTTCTTTTCTTTTTGCTCCTGTTGAGCAGTTTCTATTCCCTGTTTTTGTTCCTCTTCAGTTAAAAGAAGAAAACCAAAAGTTCTTTTCAGAACTACCTCCAATTCTCATCAAAGAGCTATAATCTTAAAAAATGAAGAGTAAGTGAAATATAGTGCATTGATAATTGAAAGGAGAATGAGTAAGAAAGAACAGAAAGGTATGAGAGGTGAAAGGAAGTGAAGTAGGAGGACTGAAAGAAGGTGAGTGTTAGAAAAGAAATTTATGACACAGTGAATAAACTGGAGGCCTCATTTCTGAAAAGTGACGCATCGCTACGTGAAAATAGCGATGCGTCACTTATCTGGACGCACTCCTTATGACATTCCACATATGTCATATTTAATATATGACTAATCAATTCGCAAGGAGTTACAGATATGTCAGTATTTCTGACATATCTCTAAACACAAAAGTAACGCATTGCAGGAGTGCGTCACAAAAGTGACGCAACTCCAGTAATGTGTCCTTTCACATGGAAAAAGCACCATGTGAAAGGTTTGCTATGAAGCAGGCGCAAGATTTTGGCGCAACTGCATCCTAAAAGTGACTCACTGCGTCATTATTACCAAGCTTTTTGCAAGGAACACCCCCTCTGCATGCATTATACCTGACACTATTTTTTAAAAAGTGACGCATCTAGGTACATGGGTCACTTTTTAAAACTCTGCGCCATATTGTATCTGCATCAGGTATAATGTATGCAGAGGGGGCAATCCCTCGCAAAAAGATTGGTAATAACAACGTACTGAAATCTATGAGATTTCCCTGCGTCACTTTTAGGATGCTATTGCGTCAAAATTTTGCGCCGGCCTCGCATCACTTTTATGTTTACACATATGTCAGAAATACTGACGTATCTGTAACTCCTTGCAACATGATTCGTCATACATTAAATATGACACATCTGGAATGTCATAAGGACTGTGTACAGAAAAGTGACGCATCACACCAGCAGTGTAATAAAATGTGCCTCGTTGCACTATATTTAAAGGATGCAACAGCATCCTAAAAGTGACGCAGTGAAATCTCAAACATTTCACTGCGTCGCTATTACAAAGCTTTTTGTGGGGGAACACCCCCTCTGCATGCATTATACCTCACGCAGATATAATGTGGCGCTTGATTTTAAAAAGTGACCCATCTACCTAGATACCTCACTTTTTAAATATAACGCAACGCAACACATTTTTTTACACTACTGGTGCAATGCGTCACTTTTCTGTGCGCACTCCTTATGACATTCCAAGTAACGCATTGCTGGAGTGCGTCATAGCGATGCGTCACTTATCTGGACGCACTCCTTATGACATTCCACATATGTCATATTTAATATATGACTAATCAATTCGCAAGGAGTTACAGATATGTCAGTATTTCTGACATATCTCTAAACACAAAAGTAACGCATTGCAGGAGTGCGTCACAAAAGTGACGCAACTCCAGTAATGTCTCCTTTCACATGGAAAAAGCACCATGTGAAAGGTTTGCTGTGAAGCAGGCGCAAGATTTTGGCGCAACTGCATCCTAAAAGTGACTCACTGCGTCATTATTACCAAGCTTTTTGCAAGGAACACCCCCTCTGCATGCATTATACCTGACACTATTTTTTAAAAAGTGACGCATCTAGGTACATGGGTCACTTTTTAAAACTCTGCGCCATATTGTATCTGCATCAGGTATAATGTATGCAGAGGGGGCAATCCCTCGCAAAAAGCTTGGTAATAACAACGTACTGAAATCTATGAGATTTCCCTGCGTCACTTTTAGGATGCTATTGCGTCAAAATTTTGCGCCGGCCTCGCATCACTTTTATGTTTACACATATGTCAGAAATACTGACGTATCTGTAACTCCTTGCAACATGATTCGTCATACATTAAATATGACACATCTGGAATGTCATAAGGACTGTGTACAGAAAAGTGACGCATCACACCAGCAGTGTAATAAAATGTGCCTCGTTGCACTATATTTAAAGGATGCAACAGCATCCTAAAAGTGACGCAGTGAAATCTCAAACATTTCACTGCGTCGCTATTACAAAGCTTTTTGTGGGGGAACACCCCCTCTGCATGCATTATACCTCACGCAGATATAATGTGGCGCTTGATTTTAAAAAGTGACCCATCTACCTAGATACCTCACTTTTTAAATATAACGCAACGCAACACATTTTTTTACACTACTGGTGCAATGCGTCACTTTTCTGTGCGCACTCCTTATGACATTCCAAGTAACGCATTGCTGGAGTGCGTCACAAAAGTGACGCAACTCCAGTAATGTGTCCTTTCAAATGGGGAAAGCAGCATATGAAAGGTCTTGCCTCAGTCTAACACCTGCTGTAAAGCAGGCACAAGATTTTGACGCAACAGCATCCTAAAACTGACGCAGTGAAATCTCAAAGATTTCACTGCGTCGCTATTACAAAGCTTTTTGCGGGAGAACACCCCCTCTGCATACATTATACCTGACGCTATTTTTAAAAAGTGACGCATCTAGGTACATGGGTCACTTTTTAAAACTCTGCGCCATATTGTATCTGCAACATGATTCGTCATACATTAAATATGACACATCTGGAACGTCATAAGGAGTGCGCACAGAAAAGTGACGCATAACACCAGCAGTGTAATAAAATGTACCTCGTTGCACTATATTTAAAAAGTGACGCATCTAGATAGATGCGTCACTTTTTAAATATTGCATAACAATGCGCATTTTTTTACACCGCTGGTGCGTCACAAAAATTGACGCACAGGAAGCGCAAAACTAACAGCGCAAGGCCTTCATAAATATAGTCCTGGATTTTCCCCGTGCTTCCGGTGCGCGTACCATGCGCTTCCCCCGCGCAAAACGAAAAAAATTTTTTATTGCCCTGCAGGACCCTATTTTAGTCCCTACATCAAACCTAGGGGGTCAGAGGGGGTCTACTCTTCCCCCTTATGGTCATTTGCCCCTTTTTTTTTCAAACCCCTTGTGTCTCGATTTTACCGAGACACAAGATGGCGGCCGCTCCGCACTGTTTAGAATGTTTACAGACAACTGAGATCCAATCAGCTTCCTGTGCGCAAGTCGCGTGTCGCGCCTGGAGCGCTCTCCCGTGCGCGCACGGGAGAGCGCCTATCCCCGCGCAAAACGAAAAAATTTTTTTAATGCCCTGCAGGACCCTATTTTAGTCCCTACATCAAACCTAGGGGGTCAGAGGGGGTCTACTCTTCCCCCTTATGGTCATTTGCCCCTTTTTTTTTCAAACCCCTTGTGTCTCGATTTTACCGAGACACAAGATGGCGGCCGCTCCGCACTGTTTAGAATGTTTACAGACAACTGAGATCCAATCAGCTTCCTGCGCGCAAGTCGCGTGTCGCGCCTGGAGCGCTCTCCCGTGCGCGCACGGGAGAGCGCCTATAGATATATATATTTTTTTGAACCTAAATTACTCAAAATCCACTGGAGCACATATCTTGAGACATAGCAAAGGCACATCGGGCTACCAGTCCCTACAATTTTGCCAAGTTTGGTGGAAATCCATTCAGCCGTTCGGGCTAAAAGTGAAATCGACCGCCCTATGGAAATTAACATGGGGAAAACGCGTTTTGGGACCCCCCTTTTATCTCGGCCCCCGCTTGACGAATCCCCCCCAAACTTTCAGGGAAGGACCGGACCGCCATGAGACCATTTTCCTGAAAATTTCAGGCAGATTCGACAACCGGCGCCAAAGTTATTCAAAATAGAATGTTGAGATTTAACATTGAAAATTATCCTAACTATAACTACCTACTGGCGACCGCCAGTAGGTAATATATATATATATATATATATATATATATATATATATATATATATATATATATATATATATATATATATATATATATATATATATATATATATATATATATTACCTACTGGCGGTCGCCAGTAGGTAGTTATAGTTAGGATAATTTATATATATATATATATATATATATATATATATATATATATTACCTACTGGCGGTCGCCAGTAGGTAGTTATAGTTAGGATAATTTTATATATATATATATATATATATATATATATATATATATATTACCTACTGGCGGTCGCCAGTAGGTAGTTATAGTTAGGATAATTTTCAATGTTAAATCTCAACATTCTATTTTGAATAACTTTGGCGCCGGTTGTCGAATCTGCCTGAAATTTTCAGGAAAATGGTCTCATGGCGGTCCGGTCCTTCCCTGAAAGTTTGGGGGGGATTCGTCAAGCGGGGGCTGAGATAAAAGGGGGGTCCCAAAACGCGTTTTCCCCATGTTAATTTCCATAGGGCGGTCGATTTCACTTTTAGCCCGAACGGCTGAATGGATTTCCACCAAACTTGGCAAAATTGTAGGGACTGGTAGCCCGATGTGCCTTTGCTATGTCTCAAGATATGTGCTTCAGTGGATTTTGAGAAATTAACGTTCAAAAAAATATATATATCTATAGGCGCTCTCGGGTGCGCGCACCCGTGAGCGCTCCCGGCGCGACACGCGACTTGCGCGCAGAAAGCTGGTTGGCTCTCAGTTGTCTGTAAACATTCTAAACAGTCCGGAGCGGCCGCCATCTTGTCTATCGGTAAAATCTAGTCATAAGAGGTGGCAAAAACAAAGGGTGGAATTGACCATAAGGGGGCAGGGTAGACCCCCCTGACCCCCTAGGTGTGATATGGGGGCCATTAAAGGGCCCCGCGGGGCCTCAAAAATTTTTTTTTTTTTTCCGATTTTCGCGGGGGAAGCGCCTGGTGCGCGCACGGGGGAGCGGGGGAAGCGCCTGGTGCGCGCACGGGGGAGCGTATCGGGGAGGGTACTATGGAAAAATAATCACTTCAAAAATTGTATGTTTATGAATTGTTTTTTTTTTTTATTTGTTTATACTTCATGAATTACATATAAAAAAGAATATTGTCTGATACAATTGATATTATTAAAGATAAATTTATTCCTCTGATTCTGTTTCATAATTTAATAAAATTTCTAACATAATATTGTCCGGAATTTCCTCATAATTATATGTACATGATTCAATTTCTTCCAAACATTCTATAAACTGTTCATCCAAAGAGTCATCCATGAAATCAACTTCTTTTTTTTCATCTTCTGGTTTTTCCACCTTTACTTTGATAGAAGTATCATTTGCCTTATTTTCTCCTTCCATTTTCTTTCTGTAAATTGCATATAAATTAACTATATTAGTAGAGCTAGTATACCAGAGAAGCCTAACTCAATCCATAACTATTACAGAGAAGTCTATGTCTATCTCTAACTATTAAAGAGGGATAGCATATCACTAACAGAATATTTTTTAAGAAATAAACTTAATGTGTACAATATACTTCCATAATTAGAAGTTACCTTAGAGAAATTAGTTGAAGTTGACAGTGAAATTTGTTTTCAAGTGTACTTCAGGAAGCAGTAGTCAAAATGGCTGTGTTTCCCTCTCTTCTTTTATATATATTGTTGTACTTAACCAATCAAACGACAGGAAAAAATCGTAGAAAATGAGAGATACTTTTTAATTGGTTGTAAATTCTAACATTACAAGTGTGTTTTTGTCATGTAATTTACCTCAGGATATTTAGACAGGCCTGTAGCCTAAATGTCTCAATGGAATTTCACCAAATTTGGGCAAATGGTAGGGACTGCTATGTAGTAGGGCGTATTCTATATTTGATGAAAGTGTCTCCATTGGGTTTTCCGTAAATTACTTTCCCACCTTTTTTTATTTTGCGCTTACTAGTGCGCGCTCAAGTACGCGCACGGGCAGCGTATCGGGAGTCATCCATTTTGTGTTTCGGAACAATCGAGACACAAGATGGAGGGTAAACAATGTTCGGAATGGATAGAAGGGGGAACTGTAGAGACTTCTTGACCCTCTAGGTTTTCTGAGGGGGGCTTAGGAGGCTCATAAACGTAAAAAAAAAAAAAAAATTCTTTAATTTTCCACGGGGGAAGCGCCTGGTGCGCGCACCTTTAAGCGTTCTCGTACGCGTACTTTGGTGAAAAATAGTGAAAAAAGTTAGAAAAAAATAAACGCTTTGAATGATCAGAGTTAGGGTAGCTCTGAAAAGAGCTTTTGGGTTCTGTGGTTGATTTAGGTACCTACAAGTAGGTTCCAATACACATTCTTAAATTCAGGAGGAATATTCTATTCCCCTCATCTGAGAAGTGCACTCCATCTCCTCTGTAGATGTCTTGCATGTTGTAACGCAAGTTATTATTGTATAATGAACCCATTCCATAGTCTCTCATGTAAGCAGAAACAGATTTATTTACATGTTTCCGTGCTTTCTCAAATTGTGGACCAAATTGGTTGGACCAGTTCCATTTCTGTCTTTGGCATATATTGGAATATACCAAGGCAGTGTGGGGAAAAAGTATCATCAATTGATGAAAGGTGTCCTTTAATAGCATTTCCAGACCTACCCCAGTTAATGTGCCTAGATCGTTTCCACCACAGTGCACAATTATAAGGTCAGGTTCTGGCAGATGCAAAAAGGTTTTCACCAATGGTATCAATTGGTGACATTTTAATCCTCTGTGGCCAATCCACTTGATTTCCACATTTGATAAATCAAGGTTATGAAAATTTCTGCTAGCTGCATACCTTTGAGCCCAGTGGATGTAGCTATGTCCAATAACCCAAACAGAGTACATGATGTGAGAAGGTTCTGGTCCAGTCAGATGAAGTGTGGGAATGAAATGGCAGTTGGAACAGTAGGAGTTCACAAAAAAATAATTGTGGAGTTTCTGTGCTCTTGAATCACTAGCAATGATTGGTGGATTCAGATAGTTGAAAACTGAAAGTTAGGGTGTATGGTTATGTTGTGTGAAAGAAGCAATTTGAATGGTTTAAAAAAAATCACCAAAAGCAAAAATACCCTGTATAGGCTGCTGTATTCACAGGTCAAACATCCTTGCTGAGTTAATTTGCAACATTGTAAGATAAACTTTTGAACCTTAGAGTTCAGTTAGGAGGGAGTTGCTATGGTAACAGATAGAAAGGTTTGAGAGGGGGATGGGTGTTGGTTTGAAAATAGTGAGGGAAGAGTTTTCATTGGTTGAATTAAGGCATATGTGTACAAAGATAGAGATTTTCTATGCCAGTCTTGGTTTCAGTGTATTGAGAGCACACCTTTTCCTCTGCTAAAGAAAAATTGGTGTGTGTGTCTGACACTGTTTTCAATCTCCAAAAGCATTTCTAAAGGTAAGTAATGATTCATTTAATTTAGATAGAGATTTATTTTCTCTATGGAGAATATTTGGAAGCAGATAGTTATGTTTTAGAAGTGAAATTGTATGTTAGTATATAAGTCCTGCGCAGTGTTTTTTACATGTTATTTAAAAATCGATTTTGGGTGCAAATGAATGGTATTTTTATTTGGCCTTTTTTATGATTGCCATGTGCAGTTGATGCATGACTTTAAACATGGGTAATAAGTGATGCACTGGTGGCGCCAGGCTTTTATAAATGAGGCCCTGATTTTGTTTGATGAGATTGAGTGGTTTTAGTTAGGTTCTGTGCAGTGTTTCTTACATGTTATTGAAAAATCGATTTTTGGGTGCAATTGATTGGTATATGTATTTGGCCCTTATTTATGAATGCCATGTGCAGCTGATGCATGACTTTAAACATGGGTAATAAGTGACGCACTGGTGGCGCAAGGCTTTCATAAATAAGGCCCTGACTTTGTTTGATGATATTGAGTGGTTGTACTTAGGTTCTGTGCAGTGTTCCTTACATGTTATTTAAAAATCGATTTTTGGGTGCAATTGATTGGTATATGTATTTGGCCCTTATTTATGAATGCCATGTGCAGCTGATGCATGACTTTAAACATGGGTAATAAGTGACGCACTGGTGGCGCAAGGCTTTCATAAATAAGGCCCTGACTTTGTTTGATGATATTGATTGGTTGTACATAGGTTCTGCGCCGTGTTCCTTACATGTTATTGAAAAATCGATTTTTGGGTGCAATTGATTAGTATATGTATTTTGCCCTAATTTATGATTGCCATGTGCAACTGATGCATGACTTTAAACATGGGTAATAAGTGACGCACTGGTGGCGCAAGGCTTTCATAAATAAGGCCTGACTTTGTTTGATGATATTGAGTGGTTGTACTTAGGTTCTGTGCAGTGTTCCTTACATGTTATTCAAAAATCGATTTTTGGGTGCAATTGATTGGTATATGTATTTGGTCCTTATTTATGATTGCCATGTGCAGCTGATGCATGACTTTAAACATGGGTAATAAGTGACGCACTGGTGGCGCAAGGCTTTCATAAATAAGGCCCTGACTTTGTTTGATGATATTGATTGGTTGTACTTAGGTTCTGCGCCGTGTTCCTTACATGTTATTGAAAAATCGATTTTTGGGTGCAATTGATTAGTATATGTATTTTGCCCTAATTTATGATTGCCATGTGCAACTGATGCATGACTTTAAACATGGGTAATAAGTGACGCACTGGTGGCGCAAGGCTTTCATAAATAAGGCCTGACTTTGTTTGATGATATTGAGTGGTTGTACTTAGGTTCTGTGCAGTGTTCCTTACATGTTATTCAAAAATCGATTTTTGGGTGCAATTGATTGGTATATGTATTTGGCCCTTATTTATGATTGCCATGTGCAGCTGATGCATGACTTTAAACATGGGTAATAAGTGACGCACTGGTGGTGCAAGGCTTTCATAAATAAGGCTCTGACTTTGTTTGATGATATTGATTGGTTGTACATAGGTTCTGCACAGTGCTTCTTACATGTTAAACAAAAATCGATTTTTGGGTGCAATTGATTGGTATATGTATTTGGCCCTTATTTATGAATGCCATGTGCAGCTGATGCATGACTTTAAACATGGGTAATAAGTGACGCACTGGTGGCGCAAGGCTTTCATAAATAAGGCCCTGACTTTGTTTGATGATATTGATTGGTTGTACTTAGGTTCTGCGCAGTGTTTCTTACATGTTATTGAAAAATCGATTTTTGGGTGCAATTGATTAGTATATGTATTTTGCCCTAATTTATGATTGCCATGTGCAACTGATGCATGACTTTAAACATGGGTAATAAGTGACGCACTGGTGGCGCAAGGCTTTCATAAATAAGGCCCTGACTTTGTTTGATGATATTGATTGGTTGTACTTAGGTTCTGTGCAGTGTTCCTTACATGTTATTCAAAAATCGATTTTTGGGTGCAATTGATTGGTATATGTATTTTGCCCTAATTTATGATTGCCATGTGCAGCTGATGCATGACTTTAAACATGGGTAATAAGTGACGCACTGGTGGCGCAAGGCTTTCATAAATAAGGCCTGACTTTGTTTGATGATATTGAGTGGTTGTACTTAGGTTCTGTGCAGTGTTCCTTACATGTTATTCAAAAATCGATTTTTGGGTGCAATTGATTGGTATATGTATTTGGCCCTTATTTATGAATGCCATGTGCAGCTGATGCATGACTTTAAACATGGGTAATAAGTGACGCACTGGTGGCGCAAGGCTTTCATAAATAAGACCCTGACTTTGTTTGATGATATTGAGTGGTTGTACTTAGGTTCTGTGCAGAGTTCCTTACATGTTATTCAAAATTCGATTTTTGGGTGCAATTGATTGGTATATGTATTTGGCCCTTATTTATGAATGCCATGTGCAGCTGATGCATGACTTTAAACATGGGTAATAAGTGACGCACTGGTGGCGCAAGGCTTTCATAAATAAGGCCCTGACTTTGTTTGATGATATTGATTGGTTGTACATAGGTTCTGCGCCGTGTTCCTTACATGTTATTGAAAAATCGATTTTTGGGTGCAATTGATTAGTATATGTATTTTGCCCTAATTTATGATTGCCATGTGCAACTGATGCATGACTTTAAACATGGGTAATAAGTGATGCACTGGTGGCGCAAGGCTTTCATAAATAAGGCCTGACTTTGTTTGATGATATTGAGTGGTTGTACTTAGGTTCTGTGCCGTGTTCCTTACATGTTATTCAAAAATCGATTTTTGGGTGCAATTGATTGGTATATGTATTTGGCCCTTATTTATGATTGCCATGTGCAGCTGATGCATGACTTTAAACATGGGTAATAAGTGACGCACTGGTGGCGCAAGGCTTTCATAAATAAGGCCCTGACTTTGTTTGATGATATTGATTGGTTGTACTTAGGTTCTGCGCCGTGTTCCTTACATGTTATTGAAAAATCGATTTTTGGGTGCAATTGATTAGTATATGTATTTTGCCCTAATTTATGATTGCCATGTGCAACTGATGCATGACTTTAAACATGGGTAATAAGTGACGCACTGGTGGCGCAAGGCTTTCATAAATAAGGCCTGACTTTGTTTGATGATATTGAGTAGTTGTACTTAGGTTCTGTGCAGTGTTCCTTACATGTTATTCAAAAATCGATTTTTGGGTGCAATTGATTGGTATATGTATTTGGCCCTTATTTATGATTGCCATGTGCAGCTGATGCATGACTTTAAACATGGGTAATAAGTGACGCACTGGTGGTGCAAGGCTTTCATAAATAAGGCTCTGACTTTGTTTGATGATATTGATTGGTTGTACATAGGTTCTGCACAGTGCTTCTTACATGTTAAACAAAATTCGATTTTTGGGTGCAATTGATTGGTATATGTATTTGGTCCTTATTTATGATTGCCATGTGCAGCTGATGCATGACTTTAAACATGGGTAATAAGTGACGCACTGGTGGCGCAAGGCTTTCATAAATAAGGCTCTGACTTTGTTTGATGATATTGATTGGTTGTACATAGGTTCTGCACAGTGCTTCTTACATGTTATTGAAAAATCGATTTTTGGGTGCAATTGATTGGTATATGTATTTGGCCCTTATTTATGAATGCCATGTGCAGCTGATGCATGACTTTAAACATGGGTAATAAGTGACGCACTGGTGGCGCAAGGCTTTCATAAATAAGGCCCTGACTTTGTTTGATGATATTGATTGGTTGTACTTAGGTTCTGCGCCGTGTTTCTTACATGTTATTGTAAAATTGATTTTTGGGTGCAATTGATTAGTATATGTATTTTGCCCTAATTTATGATTGCCATGTGCAACTGATGCATGACTTTAAACATGGGTAATAAGTGACGCACTGGTGGCGCAAGGCTTTCATAAATAAGGCCTGACTTTGTTTGATGATATTGAGTGGTTGTACTTAGGTTCTGTGCAGTGTTCCTTACATGTTATTCAAAAATCGATTTTGGGGTGCAATTGATTGGTATATGTATTTGGCACTTATTTATGATTGCCATGTGCAGCTGATGCATGACTTTAAACATGGGTAATAAGTGACGCACTGGTGGCGCAAGGCTTTCATAAATAAGGCTCTGACTTTGTTTGATGATATTGATTGGTTGTACATAGGTTCTGCACAGTGTTTCTTACATGTTATTCAAAAATCGATTTTTGGGTGCAATTGATTGGTATATGTATTTGGCCCTTATTTATGATTGCCATGTGCAGCTGATGCATGACTTTAAACATGGGTAATAAGTGACGCACTGGTGGCGCAAGGCTTTCATAAATAAGGCCCTGACTTTGTTTGATGATATTGATTGGTTGTACATAGGTTCTGCGCAGTGTTTCTTACATGTTATTCAAAAATCGATTTTTGGGTGCAATTGATTGGTATATGTATTTGGCCCTTATTTATGATTGCCATGTGCAGCCGATGCAAGACTTTAAACATGGGTAATAAGTGACGCACTGGTGGCGCAAGGCCTTTATAAATCAGACCCTGACTTTGTTTGATGATATTGAGTGGTTGTACTTAGGTTTTGCGCAGTGTTTCTTACATGTTATTGAAAAATCGATTTTTGGGTGCAATTGATTGGTATTTGCATTTGGCCCTTATTTATGAATGGCATGTGCAGCTGATGCTTGACTTTAAACATGGGTAATAAGTGACGCACTGGTGGCGCAAGGCCTTTAAAAATAAAGCCATGAGTTGCTATTGTATAAACTTAAATATGTTGCAATTTATTGTTTATATTGTTTGCTTTTTAACATTACTTTGTTGTTTGCTAATAGTGGTCTTTCATGTGTTTTTTTAACAGAACAACAGATTCAAATCAACTTCTGAAAAGCAAGCAAAAATGCCTTCAAGGCAAAGAAATATCAAAAATACCATACGGAAAAGGAGAACATCAACAACAGAGTTTATGGAATCCTCTTCAACAACTACTTCAAAAAACACCAGAAAAGCTTCTGGTAAGCCAATTAAGTCTTTTCTTCGTAACATATGTCGTAGGAAAAAAAATGAAATTGCTAATGTGAATATACAGAAAAAGTCAACAAATCTAAAAAGGAAAGAGAAGCCCACAAAAAATGTTTCCATTGGACCAGGAGAGAAGAGAATGGTTAGCAATAGAAGAGTAAATGTTTTTAGGGACATTCGTAGGCGAATGTTTCGCAATAGGGTAGTTTTAAATTTGCTAAAAAATGAAAAGAAAATTAAACTAAAAGCTGCTTTTTACAAGAAAAAGAAAAGTGTAGAAAAGATTGTTGATCAGGCTTTTGAAGTTAAGAAAAAATTATTTATTTTAATAATCAATAGAATTAGGATACTTAATAAGGCAATGGATGTTTTCAAATCGAACAGTAGATGGAAAAGAATTATTAATCGGAGTAATTTTTGTGAAGTATTTTCTGGTGAATGGATGCATAGTTCAAGTTCTGAGCCTTTTTTTAATGAGGAGAGTTACTTTCAGGAAAATGATTTGGTGCATGCGGTTGACACCAGTGGTCGTGCCTATGAGGTGAAAGATAGTTGTGTGATGGAAAAAGAGAAACTTGTACCTAGAGATGCAGAAGAGGTGTTAGCTGATGAAGTTTTAGGGAGACGTACTAAGGGTCCAGTGTACACATGGAAATGCAGTAGTATTTGTAGTGTGCGACAGGAATCAATTGATTTGCTTCGAAATTTCTTACGTACATATAGTAAAAAAAGTCTCAAACAAAAAATGAAGATCATGCAAGAGTTAGATCCTTGCAGAGTGAGAGAAAGCACAGGTTTGCAAGGGCATTCACTAGCATGTCTTTCTAGAAAAGTTTGTCGGAGTGTTTTTCATCATTTTAGGATGTTAGCAGTGCATCATAATAACGTAAGGAAATTAGTGAGGAAGTTGTATTATGCAAAAAGTCCTGCACTTAAGCTTAAACAGTTAAATAGTGCTCTTTTGCATGGATCTGAAGTGGATGTGAAGACTATTTGTGAAGAAATTGAGTTTTGTTATTTTGGGAACAAAGAGGACAGTGTAGAAATAGATATAGTAATGGATGGTAATGCAGAAGATAATGGACAAATTTCAAGTATTGAAAAGTTTGATGAGGAAATTATCAAGTTTAAGGTGAAATCAAGTGAGAGGCCTAATGTAACTTGTGTGTGTTGTCGACGGACTCATTATAAAATTCAGACTAGGTTAGTTGATTTATATGCAAAAAGTGAATTGGAAAATAATAGTGAATGGGAGGATTTTGTAAGTTATTTGTTGGTGGAGAATTCTTTTGATTTGAGTTTGGATCAGCGTATTTGCACTTATTGTTTGAAAAAATTAAATGAAAATAGAATGCCTGCAAGAGCAGTTTATAATAATCTTCAGTTGATAGATATTCCTTCTGAATTGATGGATCTAAATACTTATGAATCTATTTTGATTCAATGTGTCCATCCTTTTCAGGCTATTGTACGCATGGAGCCTAAGACAGGGAAATTGCCTCCATCAGATTTACTGAGAGGATTAAAGGGAAGAGTTGTTTATTTGCCTCTAGATGTAAAGAAAAATATTAATACAATTGGTGTAGAAAGAGCAGAAGAAGATCCTTTAGTTATTCTAGTTAATGGGGTTCCAACAAAGAGTAAGAAAATTTGGCAAGATTTAGTGGATGTTAAAAAAGTCAAGAAGGCAACGTTGTATTTAGTTAAAAACAATGAGTACTACAAACATGTAAGTGTTGGAGTTGAGGAAACAGCTACAGAAGAAGATAGTGATTCTTCAGTTGGTCAAATTGAAAAAGTTGATGTGTCTAGAACTGAAGAAATATATGAACATTATACTGTTCATCCTTTGCATTCCAAAGAAGTAATGGGAAATGCAATTGACTTGTTTCAAATGAAGGCAGCAAAAGGAAGTCCCATTAGTGTATGGGAAGAAAGTTTGGAAGCTCGTTGTTTTCCACAATTATTTCCAACAGGTTGTGGTGGACGATATGATGATCGACCAGTTCAAATTCCTGCAGCTGAATACCGGACTCTAAGATTATATGCAGAAGATCCAAGGTTTCGTCAATGCATTCCATATTTATTTCATCTACTGTTTGAAAGTGATTTGTCTGGGCTTTCTTATGCAGTTAATCATATATTAAAAAGTGGACCTCATTTGCAAAATGTATGTGCAAGGGACTTTATGGAGAAAGTTAATCTGCAAGACAGTATTTTGGAATCTCAGCTAATCAATCTCATGGCATGTCAACGTGGAACCAATGAGTATTGGTTTCGTCGTCATGGAGAATTGAAATGTATGCTAAGAAACTTAGGAACTCCTACATGGTTCCTCACTCTTAGCTGTGCTGAGTATGCATGGGACGATTTACTTCAATTTCTACGAGAGGCAAATGAAAACATACCAAATATAGAATTGAAAACACCAGGAGAACTGTGTTCTTTAGATCCAGTGAATGTTTGCAGATATTTTAATCATAGATTTGAAGCTATGATGTCTTTTATTACCAACAAAAAAAATCCTCCCCTTGGAGAGGTTTTGGATTTCTTTTGGAGGAAGGAATATCAAGCGAGAGGTGCTCCTCATATACATATGTTGTTGTGGATTAAAGATGCACCCAAATTTGGAACAGATTCAGATGAAACAGTGATGAGTTTCATTGAAGAGTATTCAACATGTGCTGTTCCAAAATCTACTGAAGAAAACAATTTAAGGCAACAAGTTTTAAGTTTTCAATCTCATCGTTGTGGAAAGTACTGTCGTCGAAAATTTAAAAACAAGGAAAAGTACTACACGAAATGTCGTTTTGCATTTCCTCGACCAGTGATTTCTAAGGGAAGAGTAAATAATTTGATGTCATCTCTACGACATACTGTGACGAGAAAATCTCCCAAAAACACATATAATTTGAAAAGAAATGAAGAATCTAAGTACATCAACGATTACAACCCAGTGATTTTGTCCATGTGGAATGCTAACATGGATATTCAGTTCGTTGCTGACAACTCTATTGCTGTGGCTCGATATGTGACATCTTACATCACCAAAAAAGAAAAGACAGAACTGAAGGAAATGTGGGAGGACATTTCACATGAAAAGAGTCTAAGCAAGAAATTATACAGTTTCAGTCTGAAGATGTTGTCGCATCGAGAAATTGGAGCATATGAATGTTCTGATCGGTTATCATCAGCAAGTCTCTATGCCAAATCAAGAACAATCATTTGGGTGAGTCTTGGTCTTGCTGCCACACGAAACCGAGTTTTGAAATCTGTACAAGAAATTGAATATTTGGCGGAAAAAGAACCAAACAGTACAGATATTTTGAAGACAAATATGTTGGATACATACTATCCAAATAGAAGTACTCACCTTGAGAACACATGTTTGTATGAAGTTCTTCAAAACTACAGTTATAAGAGGAACATCACAGAAGATATCAATAATGGAAAATATGCACTCATTGGCTATGAAGGATGTCTAGTGAAGCAGAAAAAAGGCCATTTGATTAATCATCGAAAATTGAGTTGTGAAGTTCCAGACAAAAGAGAATTTTACTACTTAGCTCTTTTGCAACTCTTTAAGCCATGGCGTACAGAAGAGGAACTACTTGGAGATTTTCTCTGTTATGAAGACTCTTTTAATGCAACTAAGGATACCATAGAATGTCCTATTTTTCTAAATTATCTGCAAATGTTGAATGAAGAAATGGAGCAAGAAACCACAATTGCTGAAGAGATAGCTAAAAACAGTTCTCAAGATAGTCAGAGTTCTACTTCATTGAGCCAGGATCCACTAGGAGGACCAATTATCCAAAATGAAGCTGCCACTGCCATGGATGAGGTGGAAAGAGCTATGGAACAAGCTCAAGAGGATGGAGTTAACTTAGAAGATTTGGTAACGCAACTAAACATTGAGCAGAAAAAGATATATGATGAAGTCACAGAGCAGATTGAACATGGATTCAGACATGAGAAAAAAGAGTGCTCATGTATATTATTTGACCCTGTCCGACTGTATGTAAGTGGAGAAGCGGGGACAGGAAAAAGTTTTCTAATTAAAGCCGTTGCAAGTTATCTGCAGAAAAGGACTGATTCACCACTGTCTTGTGTTGTAACTGCTCCAACTGGTCTGGCAGCACATAACATTAAAGGGATTACTCTACATCGTTTATTGATGCTGCCAGTTGAACATGATAATAAATTGCATTACAACAAGCTATCTGGAGATGCGTGTTCTGAAGTTTCAAGAGTCTTGAAGAAAATGAAACTTCTTATCATAGATGAAGTAAGCATGGTCTCAAATCTAATGCTTGCTTTTGTGCATTTGAGAATGCAAGAAATTCTTAAAACAGACTATGATGTGTTATTTGGAGGAAAACACATTATTGTTTTTGGAGATCTATTGCAGTTGACTCCAGTAAAAGGACAACCAGTGTTTAAAATGCTCACGCATGAAGATACCAGGAAGTCCCTTGGAAGCATTGGAAATGTTAATATATGGCTAAATTTTAAATATGCTGAACTGCTTCAAAATATGCGACAGGCCAAGGATGAAGATTATAAAAATATTCTACAAGATGTAAGAATTGGAAAAATGACTGAGAAAGGGAAAAAAGCTTTGCATAGTCGATTAATTTCAAATTTGTATCCAAATGACAACATTCTTCCAGAGAATATTTTTAAAAAAATGACTGAGAAGAAATCTGGGATATGTTTGATGCCAACTCTGCAAGAATGTTCCATCTTCAACCAAAAAATGTTAGACTTAGAAAATGAAGAGATTGTGAAACTAGAAGCAATAGATAAAATAGAGCATATGGGTGCAACAATTGTTTTGTCAGAAAATTTGAAAATTAAATTGCATTCATTGGAGAAAAGTATTTCAAAAACAGCTGGTTTTGAAAAGACTCTGAATGTGTGTTTAAATTGTCGTATCATTTTGAGAAGGAATTTAAATGTTGAAAGCGGTCTGGTAAATGGAGCAATGGGTTATGTTGTTGATTTTGTGAATTACAGAAATAGAGATGGAATTGAATTTTTAAAAATAAAATTTGATGGCATTGAACAAGTACAACAAATAAGTCGTTGTTCTGCTAGATTTTTACTTGTAAAAGACTTATATGTTCGCCGAAAACAGTTTCCTGTTTGTTTGGCGTATGCAGTGACAATTCATAAATCTCAAGGTTTAAGTGTAGATAGTGCATTGGTGAACATTGGAAGATCTGTGTTTAAAGAGGGTATGGCATATGTGGCATTATCTCGAGTCAGAACTTTATCAGGATTGTATTTGATTGCGTGTGATGAGACAAAGATTTCTGCAGATCTAGATTGTGTTAAAGAATACAATAGGTTAAGAAGAGAGTATGCTCCACATTTGCCTCAATATCCTCTGTTTGAAAAACGTGTGGTAGGCCGAAAAAGAAGAAATGAGGATAATTGTAGTGAGGTAGTTGCAAAAAGACAAAAAGTAGAGAAAACTGTAATTGAAAACAGGAAGAAAAAGAATTGTGGAGAAAATGTTGTTGGATTTCAGTTTGAAAACAGTTCTGGTGTCAACTGCTATGCTAATGTAGTGGTTAATGTTGTTTTTTTTCTTAAAAGTTTACAAGAACAGATTGTTGAAAATCGGGATCAAAGATTGTGTGGTTTATTGAATTCTGTGTTTCAGAAATGTAGCAGTGTTACAGCACAAATAGAAAGTGTAACAGAAATTCGAAATATTTTAGATTTGTGTTCTGGTCAAGATAAATTTTCACAGAACATTCAGCAGGATTGTCAGGAATTTTTAATGTATATGTTTGGTGTTTTGGAAGATGAAGGTGTAGATGTAGATAATCTTTTCAGTCTTTCTTATCAATGGCAGCATGACTGCCACAATTGTAGTTTATCAAGTACTACTACAATAGACACTGAAAGATTTATATATTTGACTTTACCAGACTGTAAATCAGTGTCTTTTAAAAATCTAGTTAAAGCAGCAGATCATAATATGGTGTGTACCCAATGTAACTGTACAATGCTGTCCACATTATTTATACAAAGGTATGGGCAGTATATCATTTTAGTTTTCCAACGATGTAGACCTGATGGAACTAAATTGACAACTTCTATCAAAAATTTTGTGGCTTCTCAGTTATCAATTTCTGGAAGGACCTTTACAACTGAAGCTATTATTTATCATGATGGACCTTCGACCACCTCAGGACATTATACATGCTACTTAAAATCTGAAAATGGATGGAGTTACTGCAATGATTCTCATTTAACTTATAAACAACGTTTGCCTTATGACTCTACAAATTCTTATCTAGTGTTTTTAAAACCAAAGTTTTAGTAAAGGGAATTGGCCTTTGAGGACGGGAATAGTTAATAAAAGTTAGTTAGTTAGTTAGTTAATCTAATATTTGAAATTATTTATCTCATGTAGATACTTTAAGTGGATCTCAAAGTAAAAAATACTGATATATCTGACACAAATTGGCCGTGAGGAAAATGTAAGATATGATGTTGTTAGATCTTTTTTCATAGGAAGTTGATGAAATCGAAGTTATAGAGCACAGGAGACTTTTTTCACCAAAAGGATCTTCACTATCTGCAATCTCATGTAGATACTTTAAGTGGATCTCAAAGTAAAAAATACCGATATATCTGACACAAATTGGCCGTGAGGATTGTGTATGGTATGATGTTTTTAGATCTTTTTTCATAGGAAGTCGATGAAATGGAACTTATAAGGAACAGCAGACTTTTTTTCTACCAAAAGGACCTTCACTATCTTCTACTTGGCCTCATGGAAAAGTAAGTGAATCAAAGATTAGTGTACATATATGAGATGTATGTTTGAATGGGTTTTTTTAAACACAATCTTTTAGATTGTGTTTTTTTTTCCCCGCTGTTATATGATGAAGACTTTGAACTCACTAATTTAAGTGGAATTCAATATATTCTGAGAACAGCAAAAATAAATAATGTAACATATTGTAGAAGTTATTGTGTTGTTTGCTTTATGTAATTTATATTGTGTTCACATTATTATGCACTCATTTTCTTCTTCACCCTTATTTACCTCTCTTTACTAATTTACACTCTTTTTTCATTGCTGTTTCTTTACTGTACTTCATTCACAACTTCTTAATGTAATAAGAACTATCTGCATTTCCTCAGTTCCTTCCACCACTTTTTATCTTTTTTATATTCTCTTAGTACCACTGCTTTAGTTTCCTAACCCTCTTTCTCTTTCTCCATTTTTTTTTCTTTCACACTCATTGTACTGTAGTTCAGTTAGTTCTTCCTTTTGTCTTTCTGTGTACTTACTCTCTCACTCCTGTTTTATCCATCGTTCTATACTAACTTCATTCCTTTCATCCCTTCACTCTGTGACTTCACTTCACTCACTCTCAATCATCTTCTATTCCTCTATTTTATTTATAGTTTATCAATCTGACTTCTCTCTTTTTCAATCATTTTTCTTTTAGTTTCTTATCTTTACTCATTTTGTTTTGATATTTTACATTCTTTTAGTATCTTTTTTACCTTTAGGAATTTGATCTCCAACTATTTCTTTTTCCTTTTTTTTTCTTTCTACATTACTTTCTTTCTGTTTTTGTATCCTTTACTATTGCTTCATTTCTAAGTAAACTTTTGTAGATTTTTAAACCTCATGAACTATTTCTTCTATTTTAATATACATTTTTATGTAATTATAACATGTTTTTTCCTTTATCTTTCACAGATACAAATTTGCATAGATTATATGGTAAGTGTGTTTGTAAAATGTTTTTTGTTATCACCTTTTGTTTTATTTTCACTATTTTTCTGTCACCCTACCGCACACCTATTTCCTTACTTTGCTTCCCTCACTTATTCTTTTGTTGCATGTTTACTTCCGACCACATTCAATTTCTTTCAGTACTTCTGCCTATGCACACTCCTTCACTTACCTTTTTTACTGGTTCACTTAGTCCCTTTGTGACAGTCCTTCTTTTACTCTCTCTCTTCTTTCTGTCTATTACTCCCCATGTGTTACCCTTATTCACTTACATGTACCCTCTTTCACCCCTCTTTACTTATATTCACTGATATTTACTTTCCCTCAATCACTGCTATTCTTTTCCTCTGATTCCGTCACTACCTGACATTCCCATACTTAACTGTCCTTCTTTTTACTTTCAACATCCATTTACATTCTCCCTTAACCTCTGCTTTAGTCTTCTTCCTATTTCTTCTTTCTTTTGCTCCATTACTCATTTTTCTTTTCTCAGTTACTTCCTTTTACAGTTTTTATCTGTCTTACTATCTATTACACAGTCCCTCCTTCATTTTTTTTTCTTTTTTTTTGTTAGTGCGCTGACGGTACGCGCACCAGTGCGCGCACCGAAAGCGCACCAAAGTGAAATATAAAAAAAAAATATTTTAAATTAAAAATATTATCGCAATATACATTATAGTGTTCATTTTTACAAAAACATACTTTAGCAATTCACTAAAAAACACATAGGTATGAGTATGAATAAAAAGTTAGGAATTAGCATTAAAAAAACCTATGAAATTCACTGAAAAAACCATAGGTTTCACACCAGTTATAGTTAGGAATTAGCATTTAAAAAACCTATGAAATTCACTGAAAAAACCATAGGTTTCACACCAGTTATAGTTAGGAATTGGCATTTAAAAAACCTATTAAATTCACTGAAAAAACCATAGGTTTCACACCAGTTATAGTTAGCTAGAAATTTTACTGATATAAAACCATTGAAATTCCCACGTTATAGTTAGTCGGACTCACTATAACTTGCGCGTGCAATGCACTGCTGATGACGTCACATATTACATCACTCATGACATGGTCAGTGACATCACTCATGACATCACTGATGACACCATCCTTGTGACACAGTGACAGACCTCCTCTCAGTGTAAAGTAACCCTTGAGACACATATTCAAAAATAGAAACTGAAATTTTTAAAAAATGGACATACCTATATCAGTTACAACAAGCAATTCTGTACTTCCACTATCTATATACTCATCCACTCATTCACCAACAGTTCTATATAGTCACTCATACATATACTCACTCATCATATGAAGAGATACACCTATACATTCTGTTACACACCGACATTCATCCAAAAGTTATTCACACACATATTCACACGTGCAAATAAACTATTGAACAACCATTTATTTGAAAATAGAGTTATACACACACTTCCACCTTACTTCTATTGAAAATTACACATATTTATTCTCTTAAACAATCACTTATAGAAACACATACTTATTTAAACAGGAAATCTTACAATCTCTTACTCTCACATATACTCAGTTATATACATCAATATTCATATATACTAGATTAAAACATATGTAGTTACTGATAAAGACACTAGTGAGACAGTCATTCACTCACTAACAAACACATATAGACACTCATCCACCCATACAGTCCTGTACATATGCTGTCTTCAAAACACATACAAACAAAGAGTCAGTCACTCATGCATCTATGTGCTAAGTAATACCTCCACCAAACCATATAGACACTCATACTAATACTAATAAAAATATCAAATAACCCATATACATACGCATGTAGCTACTTATCAACACATGTAGCCACTTATACACAAAGTGAAACACTAATATATGTATTTAAATATTTAAACATAACTCACTAATATTTATTTTTCAGAAAGACACATATTCACTGGATGGTGTCATCAGTGATGTCATGAGTGATGTCACTGACCATGTCATGAGTGATGTAATATGTGACGTCATCAGCAGTGCATTGCACGCGCAAGTTATAGTGAGTCCGACTAACTATAACGTGGGAATTTCAATGGTTTTATATCAGTAAAATTTCTAGCTAACTATAACTGGTGTGAAACCTATGGTTTTTTCAGTGAATTTAATAGGTTTTTTAAATGCCAATTCCTAACTATAACTGGTGTGAAACCTATGGTTTTTTCAGTGAATATATATATATATATATATTCACTGAAAAAACCATAGGTTTCACACCAGTTATAGTTAGGAATTAGGATTTAAAAAACCTATTAAATTCACTGAAAAAACCATAGGTTTCACACCAGTTATAGTTAGCTAGATATTTTACTGACATAAAACCATTGAAATTCCACGTTATAGTTAGTTGGACTCACTATAACTCGTGTGTAATGCACTGCTGATGACGTCACATATTACATCACTCATGACATGGTCAGTGACATCACTCATGACATCACTGATGACACCATCCAGTGAATGTGTGCCGTTCTGAAAAATAAATATGTTTTATATATGTATATGTAAAGGTCAATGGAAGAATAAATGTTTAAATAAGTGTCTTAATGGATGTTTTTTTTTTTTAAATTGATTGGTTAACTGGCTTATTAAGTGTATTTTAGTGAATACATATATTAGCGGATATTGTTTAAATATTTAAATGTTTGTATCAGTGTTTCACTTTGTGTATAAGTGGCTGCATGGGTTGGTGAGTAGCTACATGTGTGTGTATATGGGTTATTAGATGTTTTTTTTAGTATCAGTATGAGTGTCTGCATGGTTTGGTGGGGGTATTACTTAGCACATAGATGCATCAATGACTGACTCACTGTTTGTATGTGTTTGGAAGACGGCATATGTGCAGGACTGTATGGATGGATGAGTGTGTATATGTGTGTGTTAGTGAGTGAATGACTGTCTCATTAGTGTCTTTATCAGTAACTACATATGTTTTAATCTAGTATATGTGAGTATTGATGTATATAAGTGAGTATATGTGAGAGTGAGAGATTGTAAGAGTTCCTGTTTAAATAAGTATGTGTTTCTATAAGTGATTGTTTAAGAGAGTAAGTATGTGTAAGTTTCCTTAGGAGTAAGGTGGTAGTGTGTGTATAGCTGTATATGCAAATAAATGGATGTTCAATAGTTTATTTGCATGTGTGAGTATGTGTGTGAGCAACTTTTGGAAGACTGTCGATGTGTTACAGGATGTATAGGTGTATCACTACATATGATGAGTGAGTATATGTATGAGTGACTATATAGAACTGTTGATGAATTAGTGGATGTGTATATAAATGGTGGAATTACTGAATTGGTTGTTGTAATTGGTATTGGTTTCTCCTTTTTTTTTTAAATGTTAGTTTCTATTTTTGAATATGTGTTTCAAGGGTTACAGTGAAAGGAGGTCTGTCACTCTGTCACAAGGATGGTGTCATCAGTGATGTCATGAGTGATGTCACTGACCATGTCATGAGTGATGTAATATGTGACGTCATCAGCAGTGCATTACACGCGCAAGTTATAGTGCGTCCAACTAACTAGAACATGGAATTTCAATGGTTTTATGTCAGTAAAATTTCCAGCTAACTATAACTGGTGTGAAACCTATGTTTTTTTCAGTGAATTTAATAGGTTTTTTAAATGCTAATTCCTAACTATAACTGTTGTGAAACCTATGGTTTTTTCAGTGAATTTCATAGGTTTTTTAAATGCCAATCCCTAACTATAACTGGTGTGAAACCTATGGTTTTTTCAGTGAATATATATGTATATTAATATAATACCTTTTTTTTAAAGTATATTCATTTTTTTTTTAATGTTTCACCCTGGAGCGCTCCCGGTGCGCACCCCGGTGCGTGTACCGGGCGCTCCCCCCGCGAAATTTTACAAATTTTTTTTTGGGCATATATGCCCCTCCTAAACGCCCCTCAGAAAACCTAGAGGGTCAGGGGGTGTCTACTGTGCAACTTTTTACCCATTCCCAAC
The DNA here is from genome assembly GCF_964263255.1 of Lissotriton vulgaris. NCBI lineage: Eukaryota > Metazoa > Chordata > Amphibia > Caudata > Salamandridae > Lissotriton > Lissotriton vulgaris. The sequence continues at coordinate 1,185,152,588 of NC_141691.1, forward strand.
GTTGTTTGTCCTCCATCTTGTGTCTCAATTCAACCGAAACACAAAATGGCGGACTCCCGTAGCGCTCCCGGTACGCGTACCGGGGCGCGCTCCGGTGAGCGCTCCGAAAAAAAATGTGGGAAACGAAATTACATAAAAACTACTGGACAGACTTTCACCAAATATAGCATAGACCCTACTATATACCACTCCCTACCATTATCCCACATTTGATAGTATTCCATTCAGCCATTTGGGCTGTAGCCCTGTCTAAATATCCTGAGGTAAATTACATGACAAAAACACATATGAAAGTGTTGGAATTTATAACCAATTAAAATGTTACTTTCATTTCCTACTTTTTTTTCCTAACATTTGATTGGTTATGTACATGAATATAAATGAAAAATGAGAGGGAAACACGGCCATTTTGACTACAACTACCTGAGATACATCTTTAAAAGATGTACTCATTTATCTTCATCACCTTTATATAAGGTAAGTTTTAAATTTGTGAAGGGGCACTTTAAGTTCATTTGTAAAAACGTTTAATGACAGTTATTTACTGTCCCTCTGTTATAATTACAGATTGAGATAGGCTTCTCTGTTATAGTTATAGATTGAATTAGGCTTCTCTGGTATATTTATGAATTATATTAGGCTTCTACACATACACTTTTTTATATTTCTACTTCCTACCTCATACCATACACTGCCCAAAGATAACTTCACTGTTAAAAACTCACAAGTACCTGTCTGAACTTAAACCCAACAGTGCCCTATCTCTACTGATATATTAATTTTTTATGCAATTTACAGCAAGAAAATGGAAGGAGAACAAAATAAAATTAATACTTCATTTGAAATTGATTTGGAAAACAATCCTAAGGAAGACATTGATGAATTAGACTTTTTGGATCAGTCTCTGGACCAAGACTTACTTAATTGTGTAGAAGAAATTGAATCATGGAATCCAAATGAGGACATACCTGACGAATTAATGTTGGAAATACTTTTAGATTTTGAAAAATCACAGCAATACATTTTTATTTAAAAATTTAAAATTGTTTGAGACATTATTCTTTTTTATATGTAAATTATGAAATAGTACCAAAATAGATATAATATAAAGTGAGACTTAAAATAAACTGTGCAACTTTTTTATGTTACATAGTGATTTTGCTCATAGTTACTTCCTTTCTCCAACTATATTATCTCCAATGTCTATTTAACCACTCTTTATCATCTCCTGCCTCCATGTTGTTTCTGCTTTCCTGACAGACTATGGTATGAATTCCATATACCACAATAACTTCTGTAACAACATGCAAGATATCTACAAAGGAGACGGTGTATATTAAATTTTAGACTCCTACATGTTGGTACTTAAATTAGAAAAAAAAAAGAACAATTAATAAACATACAATTTTTGAAAAGTCTGTCATTCTTTTTTCCCCATGGTACACTCCCTGGAGCGTGCCCCTGGTGCACGTACCGGGCGCTCCCCCCGCAAAAAAAGAATGTTTTTGGGTTTTTTTTTTGCCCCGCGGGGCCCTTTTATAGCACTCACATCAAACCTAGGGGGTCAGGGGGGGGGTCTACCCTGCCCCCTTATGGTCAATTCCCCCTTTGCTTTTGCCACCTCTTGTGTCTTGATCCTACCGAGACACAAGATGGCGGCCGCTCCGGACTGATTAGAATGTTTACAGACACCCGACAGCCAATCAGAATTTCGCGAGCAAGTCGCGTAGCGCGCCCGGTGCGCTCCCCGGTGCGCGTACCGGGGCGCGCCTATAGATATATATATTTTTTTGAACCTAAATTACTCATAATCCACTGGAGCACATATCTTGAGACATAGCAAAGGCACATCGGGCTACCAGTCCCTACAATTTTGCCAAGTTTGGTAGAAATCCATTCAGCCGTTCGGGCTAAAAGTGAGTTCGACCGCCCTATGGAAATTAACATGGGGAAAACACGTTTTGGGACCCCCCTTTTATCTCGGCCCCCGCTTGAAGAATCACCCCCAAACTTTCAAGGAAGGACCGGAGCTCCACGAGGCAAATTTGAGGAAATTTTCAGGCAGATTCGTCAACCGGCGCCAAAGTTATTCCAAATAGAATTTTGAGATTTTGCATTGAAAAACATCCTAACTATAACTACCTACTGGCAACCGCCAGTAGGTAATATATATATATATATATATATATATATATATATATATATATATATATATATTACCTACTGGCGGTCGCCAGTAGGTAGTTATAGTTAGGATTTTTTTCAATGTTAAATCTCAAAATTCTATTTGGAATAACTTTGGCACCAGTTGACGAATCTGCCTGAAAATGTCCTGAAAATGGCCTCGTCGAGCTCCGGTCCTTCCTTGAAAGTTTGGGGGGGATTCGTCAAGCGGGGGCCGAGATAAAAGGGGGGTCCCAAAACGCGTTTTCCCCATGTTAATTTCCATAGGGCGGTCGATTTCACTTTTAGCCCGAACGGCTGAATGGATTTACACCAAACTTGGCAAAATTGTAGGGACTGGTAGCCCGATGTGCCTTTGCTATGTCTCAAGATATGTGCTCCAGTGGATTTTGAGTAATTTAGGTTCAAAAAAATATATATATCTATAGCAGCGCACCGGTGCGCGCACCAGGGAGCGCTCCGGGCGCGTGACGCGAGGTGCGCATGGAAAGCTGATTGGCTCTCGGGTGTCTGTAAACATTCGAAACAGTCCAGAGCGGTCGCCATCTTGTGTCTCGGTAAAATCGAGACATAAGAGGTGGCTAAAACAAAGTGGGAACTGACCATAAGGCGTCAGGGATAGACCCCTTTGACCCCCTAGGTTTGATGTGGGGGCTATAAAAGGGCCCCGCGGGGCATTTAAATTATTTTTTTTTTTTCGTTTTGCGCGGGGGAAGCGCACGGTGCGCGCACCGGGGAGCGGCCCTGGGAGCGCACTATGATGAAAAAAGGTGACAGAGTGTTTAAAAAATGAAGTTTTGATTTAGAAATTGGAGGTAGTTCTAAAAAGAACTTTTTTTTTTCTTCTTTTTGTTGTTTTATATTTTTTTTGTGTTTTTTGAACTTTTTGTACTTTTTTTGGCTTTTCAAAACAGTTTTATATATTTTTTTGTATTTTTTTGGGGGAGAAACAAAAAAAGGGAATTGAAACTGGCTCAACTGGAGCAAAAAAACAAAAAACCCAAAAAATTACTTCTTTTTGGGGCACTTGTGATTATCACCTGCAAGGACGATGAGTTTCACACTTTTTTCCCCATAGGAGATAAGTTTGCCACAAGCAGTGCAAGTAATTTTAAAATCAGCAAATCTCGGCTGAATGCAAGGCATCACCTCAGATGTTTCTGGTTGCGAGGAAGTGGGTTGGTTTCTTTGGGAGGGGGTCCTTGATGACTGGGGGAGGTTACTGGCCATTTCCCGGAACTCTGCACGAGAGTAGTTGTTTGGATGCTTTCTTGTCATGTGCCGAATCATGGTATAGTTACCAAAAGAATATTTCTTATTTGGGTTGCCCCGTGAAAGTTCATCATTGCAGATGAGGCAAGTGACTTTGGGCGCATTCACCTTTTTTTTCCCCTCTGGAATTGAAAAAAACTGCCAAATGAAGTGTGGTTTGGGTTTATAAGGTGTGTTTTCTTCAGGCAGCCATCTTCTTCTCCCCTCCTCTTCTTCCTCTTCCTCTTCCTCCTCCTGTTCTTGACCACCAATATAATTTGGAGCTGGTCCTCTTGGTGGTTGTGGTGGTGGTGGTGGGGCAGATGCACCAGCTGATGCTACTAATTAAGCCATTTTATAGTACAAAATATTACTCAAAGAGCAAAAAAGTAGACAGAGCAACAAACAGGTCTTCCTCAGTCAAAGGACAAAGTCAGAATAAGGAAAAAAGGTGGGGTCTTTCATCATTTAGAAAAAAAAACTGTCCTGAACCAATGAGAAGTGTTATTTTCAGGTCACAAGACCAGGGGCTTCATCATTATGAAACCAAAACTGTTATGAACCAATGAAAAGTGTTATTTTCTGCTCACATGACCCGACGCGCTTACGCTACGCGCCCGGGGCGCGCCCGGGTCGCGCAGCGTAAGCGCGTCGGAAGTTTACGTTGTGCGATCGTATTCGCTCGAGTACTTCCGGGTGCGCTTACGCCGTGCGTATCACGCGGTCGCGGCTACGCGATACGTCACGATTATGTTTTCGTTTGCGATATTGGCGCTCACGGGACGCTCCCCGGAGCGCGCCCCGGGGCGCTTTGTAAAAATACGCTTTTCGGGGCGCTCGCCGGGGCGCGCTCCGGGAGCGCTCCCCAAAATAATTTTTAAAAAAAAAATTGGGAAAATTGTAGGGACAGGTAGCTCTATTCTGAAGTGGTTTGTAAAAAACATTAACTTTAGAAAAATATGTATTGTGCTACATTGGGCTTAATATATGTTAGAGCCAAAATGTAGCCCAAATGTAGCCCAAAGTAGCCCAATGTAGCCCAAAGATGGCCACCAGAGATCAAAAATTGAAAATGTAGCCCAAAATTCAACTAGATGTAGCCCAACTGTAGCCCAATGAGAAAATGTACCAGAGTGTTAAAAAGAACAACTAGAGTGCTAACAGTCTTATTTATAAAGTGAAACTTATAGTTAGGAATTAGCATTAAAAAAACCTTTGAAATTCACTGAAAAAACCATAGGTTTCACACCAGTTATAGTTAGGAATTAGCATTTAAAAAACCTATTAAATTCACTGAAAAAACCATAGGTTTCACACCAGTTATAGTTAGCTGGAAATTTTACTGATATAAAACCATTGAAATTCCCACGTTATAGTTAGTCGGACTCACTATAACTTGCGCGTGCAATGCACTGCTGATGACATCACATATTACATCACTCATGACATGGTCAGTGACATCACTCATGACACCATCCTTGTGACATAGTGACAGACCTCCTTTCACTATAATGTAACCCTTGAGACACATATTCAAAAATAGAAACTGAAATTTTTAAAAAAATGGAGATACCTATATCAGTTACAACAAGCAATTCAGTAATTCCACTATCTATATACACATCCACTCTTTCACCAACAGTTCTATATAGTCACTCATACATATACTCACTCATCATATGAAGTGATACACCTATACATCCTGTTACACACCGACATTCATCCAAAAGTTACTCACACACATATTCACACGTGCAAATAAACTATTGAACATCCATTTATTTGAATATAGAGTTATACACACACTTCCACCTTACTTCTATTTAAAATTACACATATTTATTCTCTTAAACAATCACTTATAGAAACACATACTTATTTAAACAGGAACTCTTACAATCTCTTACTCTCACATATACTCACTTATATACATCAATATTCATATATACTAGATTAAAACATATGTAGGTACTGATAAAGACACTAGTGAGACAGTCATTCACTCACTAACAAACACATATAGACACTCATCCACCCATACAGTCCTGTACATATGCTGTCTTCAAAACACATACAAACAAAGAGTCAGTCACTCATGCATCTATGTGCTAAGTAATACCCCCACTAAACCATATAGACAGTCATACTGATACTAATAAAAATATCTAATAACCCATATACATACGCATGTAGCTACTTACCAACACATGTAGCCACTTATACACAAAGTGAAACACTAATATATATATTTAAATATTTAAACATAACTCACTAATATTTATTTTTCAGAAAGACACATATTCACTGGATGGTCATCAGTGATGTCATGAGTGATGTCACTGACCATGTCATGAGTGATGTAATATGTGATGTCATCAGCAGTGCATTGCACGCGCAAGTTATAGTGAGTCCGACTAACTATAACGTGGGAATTTCAATGGTTTTATATCAGTAAAATTTCCAGCTAACTATAACTGGTGTGAAACCTATGGTTTTTTCAGTGAATATATATATATATATATATATATATATATATATATATATATATATATATATATATATATATATATATATATTCACTGAAAAAACCATAGGTTATAGACCATATATAGTTAGGAATTCGCATTTACAAAACCTTATTTTACTCACACAAAACCATTGAAATTCCATATATAGTTAGTTGCACTAACTATATATCGCGCACCCGCAATCCACTGCTGATGATGTCACATATTACATCATTCATGACATGGTCAGTGACATCACTGATGACATCACTGATGACATCTCAAATGACATCACTGATGACATCTCAAATGACATCACTGATGACATCACTGATGACATCTCATTTGACATTACTGATCACATTACTGATGATATCATTCATGTGATAATACGATGAACCTCTTCAGACTCTAATATAACCTTAGATACAATCAGGGTAAACAGACACTCACAGACTGTCACTCATCCATGGAGTTACTCACACACCTAGTCAGTCATGCAAAGAATCAATCACACCTCCATTTCCTCAACTATACAGTTATACAAACTTTACTTATTCAAACATATACTAACACATATTTACTCTCTTATACAATCCCTGATACAAGTTCACAATGATCCATACAGCCACTCACACATTCACTGGCTCTTATGCACAGTTATTTATATATGTCAACTCTCACATGTACTGTGTTTTACATATGTACTTACTTTGACATGTAGCACTGAGATATCCATTCACTCACCAATACACTCATGCACACAGTCAACCGCCCATACAGCTGTTTCCACATGCACTTTTGAAACCATACATCTAGTGAATCAACTGCTCACACATCTATGCACAGAGTCATACACCTCCTAGCCACCCACACACACACTCAGTCTCCCATACAAATACTTGGGCAACCAATCAATAACCCATATAGGTACTCATATAGCTACTTATCAACACATGCAACAGTTTACAGAACAACAGACATAATGATGCACAAATTAAGACAGTTTAGTCACTAACCCATGCACTCAGTGAGACACATTTAATCACTCACTCATACAGTCAGTCATGCACCTACTAAATCCTTCATCCAGACACTTATACATCCACTCATTCTTCAAGATGTAAGACATATTTTAACTTTACAGAAACATACAGTCACTGGATGTTGTCATCAGTGATGTCATCAGTGATGTCATTTGAGAGGTCATCAGTGATGTCATCAATGATGTCACTGACCATGTCATGAATGATGTAATATGTGACATCATCAGCAGTGGATTGCGGGTGCGCGATATATAGTTAGTGCAACTAACTATATATGGAATTTCAATGGTTTTGTGTGAGTAAAATAAGGTTTTGTAAATGCGAATTCCTAACTATATATGGTCTATAACCTATGGTTTTTTCAGTGAATTTTCAAGGTTTTGTAAATGCTAATTCCTAACTATATATGGTCTATAACCTATGGTTTTTTCAGTGAATTTTCAAGGTTTTGTAAATGCTAATTCCTAACTATATATGGTCTATAGCCTATGGTTTTTTCAGTGAATATATATATATACATACATATATAAACATATATCATCTGTATATCTATATAAATACAAACATACATGCATGCATACATATACTTATATGCATAAAGATGCATGTTATTTACATGAAAGTTGAAAAAACACTAATAAAAGCAAAGCTAAAAAGCCACCTCATTACAAACAGAATGGCTTTAACTTAAACGAGGGCGAGATCTATTGCATTTTCAATGCTTGTTTACTTTGGTTCCATCAAGAAGGCATTCAGATGTGCACACATTTGCCATAAATTCTGAATGTTAGCACTCTAGTTGCACATTAGATCACTGTAGTAAAGCTACTGCTCACCAGGGACGTCTGCTGCTGGTATTCAAAGTGCATGTTTCAGTCTGCATGTCAGAATTTTTTTAATGAAATAGAAGAGGATTTGAGAAGTCACTCAAAATAATCCCTAATTTTTCTTTCTGAAGCACTAATCATAATTCATATGGCAAAATATACCCCCTCATTTTGTTCCTTTTTAAATTAAATGTTTTAAGAGTTACCACTTTATTCCAATCAAGATGGCTTCAGGTGTGCCATACCTTTGTAATAAGTAGGACTGTTAGCGCTCTAGTTGTTCTTTAGAACACTCTGGGACATTCTGTCATTGGGTTATACTTGGGCTACATCTGGGTGATATTTGGGCTACATTTGGGCTCTTTTGTCTCTGGTGGCCATTTTGGGAGACTGCATGTCAGAATTTTTTAATGAAATAGAAGAGGATTTGAAAAGTCACTCAAAATGTGCCCTAATTTTTCTTACTGCAGCACTAATAATACCTTCTATTGCATAATATACCCCCTCATTTTGTTCCTTTTTAAATTAAATGTTTTAAGAGTTACCACTTTATTCCCATCACGATGGCTCCAGGTGTGCTATACCTTTGTAATAAGTAGGACTGTTAGCGCTCTAGTTGTTCTTTAGAACACTCTGGGACATTCTGTCATTGGGCTATACTTGGGCTACATCTGGGTGATATTTGGGCTACATTTGGGCTCTTTTGTCTCTGGTGGCCATTTTGGGAGACTGCATGTCAGAATGTTTTAATGAAATAGAAAAGGATTTGAGAAGTCACTCAAAATGTGCCCTAATTTTTCATTCTGCAGCACTAATCATACTTTCTATGGCAAAATATACCCCCTCATGTTGTTTCTTTTTAAATTAAATGTTTTAAGAGTTACCACTTTATTCCAATCAAGATGGCTTCAGGTGTGCCATACCTTTGTAATAAGTAGGACTGTTAGCGCTCTAGTTGTTCTTTAGAACACTCTGGGACATTCTGTCATTGGGCTATACTTGGGCTACATCTGGGTGATATTTGGGCTACATTTGGGCTCTTTTGTCTCTGGTGGCCATTTTGGGAGACTGCATGTCAGAATGGTTTAATGAAATAGAAAAGGATTTGAGAAGTCACTCAAAATGTGCCCTAATTTTTCATTCTGCAGCACTAATCATACTTTCTATGGCAAAATATACCCCCTCATGTTGTTTCTTTTTAAATTAAATGTTTTAAGAGTTACCACTTTATTCCAATCAAGATGGCTTCAGGTGTGCCATACCTTTGTAATAAGTAGGACTGTTAGCGCTCTAGTTGTTCTTTAGAACACTCTAGGAGGCTGCAGTAGAACACAAAGGAATCAACTGACAGTCTCTGTCCTTGTTGGATGTACATGTTTTACTTAGAATGTCAGACTTCCTTTTCACATGACTGAGAAAGATAATGTGAATTTACAGAAAATATGCTTTCAGTTTAGCTTATAGATCCCCTTCCAAACCACTGTGGGAAAATCATGAGATATTAGTTTTCTTTCAAACAATATTCATGATATCACAGCAGAAGGTTTTTTCACATGGTAAAATCACCTTAGAACCCACCACAATTCCTAAAACGAGTATGGTACCATCACCAAATGATTTATAATGTAACTAAAGTCCTAAAACCCTCTATTAACTACAATGCTTTTTAATGAGGTGCTATCATGTATATTGGTCCCAAGATGGCTGCCAACACTTCTTGGATGAAGTGCTGACAGCCAATCAGATCAGATGTGTGGTTAGGCTCCGCCCAGATATATATATTTTTTTGAACCTAAATTACTCAAAATCCACTGGAGCACATATATTGAGACCTAGCAAAGGCACATCGGGCTAACAGTCCCTACAATTTTGCCAAGTTTCGTGCAAATCCATTCAGCCGTTCGAGCTAAAAGTGAGGCCAACCGCCCTACGGAAATTAACATGGGAAAAACGCGTTTTGGGACCCCCCTTTTTTCTCGGCCCCCCCTTGATGAAACCCCCTCAAATTGTCAGGGGCTGCTCAGAAACAAAACGCTCCATTTTCCTGAAAATTTCAGCCAATTCCGTCCACAAACGCCAAAGTTATTAGACATAGAATTTTCAAAAATCCCATAGAGAAAAAATCCTAACTATATATACCTACTGGCGACCGCCAGTAGGTAATATATATATGTATATATATATATATATATATATATATATATATATATATATATATATATATATATATATATATATATATATATATATATATATATATATATATATATATATATATATATACATATATATATATATATATATACATATATATATATATATATATATACATATATATATATATATATATACATATATATATACATATATATATATATATATATATACATATATATATATATATATATATATTACCTACTGGCGGTCGCCAGTAGGTAGTTATAGTTAGGATAATTTTCAATGTTAAATCTCAACATTCTATTTTGAATAACTTTGGCGCCGGTTGACGAATCTGCCTGAAATTTTCAGGAAAATGGTCTCATGGCGGTCCGGTCCTTCCCTGAAAGTTTGGGGGGGATTCGTCAATCGGGGGCCGAGATAAAAGGGGGGTCCCAAAACGCGTTTTCCCCATGTTAATTTCCATAGGGCGGTCGATTTCACTTTTAGCCCGAACGGCTGAATGGATTTCCACCAAACTTGGCAAAATTGTAGGGACTGGTAGCCCGATGTGCCTTTGCTATGTCTCAAGATATGTGCTCCAGTGGATTTTGAGTAATTAAGGTTCAAAAAAATATATATATCTATAGCAGCGCTCCGGTAAGCGCACCGGTACGCGCACCGGGCGCGTCACGCGACTTGCGCGGAGAAAGCTGATTGGCTCTGGGGTGTCTGTAAACATTCTAAACAGTCCGGAGCGGCCGCCATCTTGTGTCTCAGTAGGATCGAGACACAAGAGGTGGCCAAAACAAAGGGGGAAATGACCATAAGGGGGCAGAGTAGACCCCCCTTGACCCCCTAGGTTTGATGTGGGGGCCATAAAAGGGCCCCACGGGGCAAAAAAAAAAAAAATTTTTTTTTTATTTTCGCGGGGTGAGCGCCCGGTACGCGCACCGGTAAGCGTACCGGGGAGTGTACCATGGGGAAAAAGAATGACAGTTTTAAAAGTAGCTGATTAGAAAAAAAAATGTTTAGTTGTTTTTTTATATATACACATACATATATATAAATGCATATGCACATATATATATGCATATATGTCTATATGTGTGCGTGTAGAGAGAGGTAGAGAGGTAGAGGTGTAGAGGTAGAGAGGAAGAGAGGTAGAGAGTAGAGAGTGAGTAATAGAGAGTAGAGAGTGAGTAGTAGAGAGTAGTAGAGAGCAGTAGAGAGAGTAGCAGAGTGAGTAGTAGAGAGTAGTAGAGTGAATAGTAGAGTGAGTAGTAGAGAGTAGTAGAGAGTGAGTAGTAGAGACTGAGTAGTAGAGAGTAGTAGAGAGTAAGTAGTAGAGTGAGTAGTAGAGAGCAGTAGAGAGTGAGTAGTAGAGAGTGGGAGAGAGTAAGTAGTAGAGAGTAGTGGAGAATATTCCAAAGTTTGGCACAGCACCACTTTCACAATGAGTCCAATCAAATCATATCACTTAGAGTACTTATTGAAGCGCTGAATCTTGGTGTATATTCAAATGCTTTTATTTTCCTTAAGTTTATGTACCACAGCCAGCCGAAACGTTTCGTTCTGTACAACAGAACTTCTTCAGGGCGTTCTTATTTCCTTCAAGTTATGTCGGTATCCCGTTGTCATATAACTAGATATTTCTTCCAAATGTTAGACGAGACATAAGTATATTCTTATTAAAAGTGACTAGGTATCAATTTTACCCACACAATTCCGGCAGACTTGAGTAATTTATAGCATCCTCAAAGTCAGTCTTTCAAAAATTCCAAAGTATAGGACATGATAATCCAAATCCAAATGTTTCTCAAGAAAAGTCATTTACAATCGTTCGGAATATCGGTGTTTGGGCAGATATGATCCAGGGACCCCCAGTATGCAAGGGGAATTAGTCCCCCCTCTGCAAAGGCGCCAGTGGCCTGCATTGCAGAGAGGTGTAACAAGGGTGTGGCCTCATTACACTTCTCTGCAATGCAGCTCCCTCGCGCATACTGGAGGCTCCTGGTGGACTAGTTGACCCCAGGGACCCCCAGTATGCAAGGGGAATTAGTTCCCCCTCTGCAAACGCGGCAGTGGGCTGCGTTGCAGAGAGGTGTAACAAGGGGCATAGTCTCATTACACCTCTGCAATGCAGCCCCTGGCGCATACTGGAGGTTCCAGGTGGGCTAATAGGCCCCCAGGGGCCCCCAGTATGCAAGGGGAATTAGTTTCCCCTCTTCAAACATGCACGGGGGCTGCGTTGCAGAGAGGTGTAAAAAGGGTTGTGGCTTCATTACACCTCTCTGCAATGCAGTCCCCTGGCGCATACTGGAGATTCCTGGTGGGCTTTCAGGTCTTATATAGTTAGGAATTAGCATTAAAAAAACCTTTGAAATTCACTGAAAAAACCACAGGTTTCACACCAGTTATAGTTAGGAATTAGCATTTAAAAAACCTTTGAAATTCACTGAAAAAACCATAGGTTTCACACCAGTTATAGTTAGGAATTAGCATTTAAAAAACCTATTAAATTTACTGACAAAACCAGTTATAGTTAGCTGGAAATTTTACTGATATAAAACCAATGAAATTCCACGTTATAGTTAGTTGGACTCACTATAACTTGCGCGTGCAATGCACTGCTGATGACGTCACATATTACATCACTCATGACATGGTCAGTGACATCACTCATGACATCACTGATGACACCATCCTTGTGACATAGTGACAGACCTCCTTTCACTGTAATGTAACCCTTGAAACACATATTCAAAAATAGAAACTGAAATTTAAAAAAAAATGGAGATACCCATATCAGTTACAACAAGCAATTCAGTAATTCCACCATCTATATGCACATCCAGTCATTCACCAACAGTTCTATATAGTCACTCATACATATACTCACTTATCATATGAAGTGATACACCTATACATCCTGTTACACACCGACAGTCATCCAAAAGTTACTCACACACATACTCACACGTGCAAATAAACTATTGAACATCCATTTATTTGAATATAGAGTTATACACACACTTCCACCTTACTTGTATTGAAAATTACACATATTTATTCTCTTAAACAATCACTTATAGAAACACATACTTATTTAAACAGGAACTCTTACAATCTCTTACTCTCACATATACTCACTTATATACATCAATATTCACATATACTAGATTAAAACATATGTAGTTACTGATAAAGACACTAGTGAGACAGTCATTCACTCACTAACAAACACATATACACACTCATCCATCCATACAGTCCTGCACATATGCTGTGTTCAAAACACATACAAACAGCGAGTCAGTCACTCATGCATCTATGTGCTAAGTAATACCCCCCCAAACCATATAGACACTCATACTGATACTAAGAGAAACATCTAATAACCCATATACATACGCATGTAGCTACTTACCAACACATGTAGCCACTTATACACAAAGTGAAACAATAATATATATATTTAAATATTTAAACATTACTCACTAATATTTATTTTTCAGAAAGACACATATTCACTGGATGGTGTCATCAGTGATGTCATGAGTGATGTCACTGACCATGTCATGAGTGATGTAATATGTGACGTCATCAGCAGTGCATTGCACGCGCAAGTTATAGTGAGTCCAACTAACTATAACGTGGAATTTCATTGGTTTTATATCAGTAAAATTTCCAGCTAACTATAACTGGTTTTGTCAGTGAATTTAATAGGTTTTTTAAATGCTAATTCCTAACTATAACTGGTGTGAAACCTATGGTTTTTTCAGTGAATTTCAAAGGTTTTTTAAATGCTAATTCCTAACTATAACTGGTGTGAAACCTGTGGTTTTTTCAGTGAATATATATATATATATATATATATATATATATATATATATATATATATATATATATATATATATATATATATATACACATATATATATATATATATATATATATATATATACATATATATATTCAATGAAAAAACCATAGGTTATAGACCATATATAGTTAGGGATTTGCATTTACAAAACCTTATTTTACTCACACAAAACCATTGAAATTCCATATATAGTTAGTTGCACTAACTATATATCGCGCACCCGCAATCCACTGCTGATGATGTCACATATTACATCATTCATGACATGGTCAGTGACATCACTGATGACATCACTGATGACATCTCAAATGACATCACTGATGACATCATCTAGTGTCTGTGTGTTTTTGTAAAGTTTAAATATGTTTTACATATTGAAGAATGAGTGGATGTATGGAAGACTGAGTGTGTGTGTGGCTGGCTGGGAGGTGTGTGACTCTGTGCATATCAATGTGTACTTGTATCAGTGATTGTATAAGAGAGTAAGTATGTGTTAGTATATGTGTGAAAAGTATGGTGTTCTGTGTTTAACTGTATATAGATGAGGAAATCGAAGTGTGATTGATTCTTCACAGGACTGACTAGGTGTATGAGTGCATATGATAGTGTTGTAATAATGATTGACTGTATGTATGAGTGATTGTATGGGTGAATGAGTGAATGTGTGTGTAGACGTAGTAATCAGTGAGTGCGTATGTATTAACTGGTATTGGTGTGTCATGATGTCATCAGTGATGTCATTTGAGATGTCATCAGTGATGTCATTTGAAATGTCATCAGTGATGTCATCAGTGATGTCATCAGTGATGTCACTGAAGTATGGTGTTCTGTGTTTAACTGTATAGATGAGGAAATGGAAGTGTGATTGATTCTTTACAGGACTGACTAGGTGTGTGAGTAACTCCATGGATGAGTGGCAGTGTGTGAGTGTCTGCATAGGTGTATGAGTGCATATGATAGTGTTGTAATAATGAGTAACTGTATGTATGAGTGATTGTATGGGTGAATGAGTGAATGTGTGTGTAAACGTAGGAATCAGTGAGTGCGTATGTAGTAACTGGTATTGGTGTGTCATGATGTCATCAGTGATGTCATTTGAGATGTCATCAGTGATGTCATCAGTGATCTCATTTGAGATGTCATCAGTGATGTCATTTGAGATGTCATCAGTGATGTCATCAGTGATGTCATTTGAGATGTCATCAGTGATGTCATCAGTGATGTCACTGACCATGTCATGAATGATGTAATATGTGACATCATCAGCAGTGGATTGCGGGTGCGCGATATATAGTTAGTGCAACTAACTATATATGGAATTTCAATGGTTTTGTGTGAGTAAAATAAGGTTTTGTAAATGCAAATCCCTAACTATATATGGTCTATAACCTATGGTTTTTTCATTGAATTTCAATGGTTTTTTAAATGCAAATTTCTAACTATATATGGTCTATAACCTATGGTTTTTTCGGTGAATTTCATTGGTTTTTTAAAAGCTAACATCTGTAGCTGTAAAATGTATTATTCTTTAAATCCCAAAATATATTTAGATATTTATTGATAATTTTTTTTAAAATATTTTTTTCTTCGCTTCTAGTTCGCGAACCGGGAAGCTTTCCGTTAGCTCATCTTGATGCCGCGATCTAGTCCGCGAACCGGTCAACGTTACGTTAGCGGAACAGTGACGCGTCGCGGAACCGCGACGTATCACGTTATCGCGTAATGCGTCTAATGACGCGTCGCGTTAGCGCTCCCGAAAGTGCTCTGGACCGCGAACCGGAAGCGATCTGGGACGCGGCGCGCGCCGCGTAACGTAAGCGGAACAGGTCATGTGACTTGTTTATAAAACTTCTCATTGGTTCATTTCACTTTTGGTTTCCAAATGATGTATGACTAGGTCATGTGACCTAAAAATAACACTTTTCATTGGCTCAGAACTTTTGTTTTCCCCAAATCATGTAAACCCCTCCTTATTTCCTCACTCTGACTTTCATCTTGGTGAGAGAAAGACCATTTATCTGAAGTTCCACAATGGCTTCCATTCTTGCTGCAGCTGGTGCACCCCCACCACCACCTCCACCTCCTCATAAGAAGAGAGGACCACCTAGTCAAATTATGACTAACAGAGAGGAGGAAGATGAGCAAGAAGAAGAAGAGGACAGAGAGGAACAACAATTTGTCGAAAGAGTTGCCCCGGGTTTCTAAACGAAAAACCAGTTTCATCTGGCAGTTTTTCACCATCCCTCCTGGATCAAAGAAAGTGAATGCAAAATATGCCACCTGCCTCATCTGTGATCACAGATTGTCGAGAGGCACAGAAAAGAAGTACAGTATGGGGAACTATACAATGCATCGTCACATGAGCAGGTGGCATCCCTTGAACTACAGTCGGGCTGAGTTAAGGGATCTTGAAGACAATCCGACGGCAACTCCTGTGGCAAGATCTACATCCACATTGTCTTTGACGGGAAGAGAGGCACAAGAGACTGTGCCAAACATCCAACCCAACTTCCAGCATATGAAGTTATCTTGTATTTACTGTGGTGCTATGTTGTCATATGGCAACATGAGTGTCAACCTGATGAACATTGCATTTGAAAATCATAAATGCCCTAATGCACCCAAAAAGTAATTTTTTTTTTTTGCTCCAGTTGAGCCGTTTTGAAAGCCTGTTTTTTGTTGTCTCCCCTCCATAAAAAACACAAAAAAAACATAAAACAGTTCTAAAAATACAAAAAAATCAAAAAATGTTCAAAAAAAAAAATAAATAAATAAAACAACAAAAACAAAAAAAAACAGTTCTTTTCAGAACTACCTCCCCTTTCAAACAAAATTGCTAGAATGTTTATCACTCTGGCAAGCTCTATTTCTTTTGGTTCGCTTCAAGTTCGCTGACCGGTTCGCGAACTTTAAGCGAACTAAAAAAATATTTTTTTAAAAAAAAGAAGAGTTAGTATAAGGGAAGTAAACAGAGAATAATGTAAAAAGAAAGACAGCTAGAGAGAGTAAATGAGAGATAGTGTCAATGACATCATCAGCAGTGCATTGCGGGTAAAAAGAGAGGAAAACATTTACCTTATAATTCTTGTTACCTTTTTTAAATATTTTTTCATACTTTCAATCTGTAAAACAAAGAACAAACATTTCAAAAAATATTAAAACATGTATTTAAAAATTAGAAAAGACAAGGGAAAAGGTTCAAAAACAAACAGTTTTTCAACAACTTTGACATTTACAGAAGTCTCTGCTTCTCTACGTCCCCTACACAATCCTAAAGATATATATTCGAAAGAAACTGTATCTTGATGTTGCTGAACTGGAGCCTATTTTGGAACATGATGTTTTTCTTGCACTGCTAATGTCTCACAATAGTGATGCAATAGCAGCGCAAAAAAGATGTAAAGCCATCATAAAATTGTGTCTAAAAAAAACACTACCCAGAAGTACAGCACTCTAAGCATTAAAATTGATATTTACAGAACTCAGCTTACCCATATGTACCTCACATTTCTAAATGTATATCATAAGTACAAAAAGCATAACATTAATTATACATGTTAAATGGTTTATTTTTGCTGTTCTCAGAATGTATCAAATTTCACTTAAATCAGTGACTTGAAGGTATTCATCATGCAACAGCGGGGAAAAAAAAACACAATCAAAATGACTGTGTTTAAAAAACCCATACAACCTAAGAAATCTGATTTCAAAACTCCTTAAAATTAACTTACTTTCAATGACGTCGAACGATCTCCTATGAACAGCATCCACTCTGTTGTGCTTTAAATATTTTCAGCCCGCCACTTTCTGAAAGAAAACCTCCATCGATACGTGAAATATGTTACATAGAAAAAAAACTTCTCTCATTATATCACATGTTTCCACTAGGCCAAATCATGTTGCCGCGATTCGCAAGTCTTGTAATTCTTCCAATCAAATCCCGACATTTTCTATTTTCGCAACTTTCAAAAATAAAATATTTGAGATTATTTTCACAATCCTGGACTACTAATATCTTACTCTTCTTTGTCACTCATGTTCTCCTTTTCCTATAACACTGATACTGCTTACTATGAAGCAGACTTACTTGCATCAGGTTTATATAGTTGGATTTTTAATCGAGACAGCATTGCAGACTTACATTCCCTCTACTTAAAATTTTGGTTTTAAAAACACCAGGTAAGAATTTTTAAGGTCAAACGGCAATTTTTTTTTGAAAGTTACAACAGAATCATTACAGAATGACCAGCCGTTTCCAGACTTTAAGTAAGCTGTATAATGTCCTGATGTTGTTGATGGACCATCGTGATAGATAATTGCTACAGTAACAAAAGTCCTCCCTGATATTGACAGCTGAGAAGCCACAAATTTTTTTATTAAAGTTGACAATTTTGATCCATCAGGCCTACATCGTTGCATCATTAAAATGACATACTGGCCATATCTACGTATAAATAATGTTGACATCATATCACATTTACATTGGCTACACTCCATGTTGTGATCCGCTGCATTTACTAGCTTATTAAAGGACACTGATTTACTGTCTGGCAAAGTTAAATATATAAATCTTTCTGAGTCTACACTAGTAGTACTTGATACCATACAGTTCTCGCAGTCATGCTGCCATTGATAAGAAAGCCCAAACAGTTGATCTACATCTACACCCTCATCTTGCAATATATCAAGCATATACATTAAAAACTCCTGACAATCTTGCTGATTATTTTCAGAGAAGTCTGTTTGACCTGAACATTCATCTAACAGATAACGAACTTCAGACACACTTTCTACTTTTGTTCGATCAGTGCTACATTTCTCTAACACAGAATTCAACAAGCAGCATAAACTTTGTTCTGAATTGAACACAATCTGTTCTTTTAAACTCTCTAGTGAAAAGAGAACATTAACAACGACATTTGCATAGCAGTTGACACCAGAACTGTTTTCAAATTGAAAACCAACAATCTCTTCAACAGTATCCACTTTCTTTCTGCTAACAACTTTCGGTTCATTGACTTTTAGTCTTTTTGCAACAACCTCCCTACTATTACTGCTATTTCTACGTTTCCGGCCTACCACACGTTTCTCAAACAAAGGATATTGAGGCAAATGTGGCGCATACTCTCTTCTTAACCTATTGTATTCCTTAACACAATCTAGATCCGCACAAATGTTTGTGACATCACAGTCAATCAAGTACAATCCCGATAAAGTTCTAACTCGTGACAATGCCACATATGCCATACCCTCCTTGAACACTGAACTGCCAATATTCACCAATGCACAGTCTACACTTAAACCTTGCGATTTATGGATTGTCACCGCATATGCCAAGCAAACAGGAAACTGTTTACGGCGAACATATAAGTCTTTAACAAGCAAAAACCTAGCAGAACAACGAGCAATTCTCTGTACTTCCTCAATGCCATCAAATTTAATTCTTAAGAATTCTATTCCATCTCTATTTCTGTATTTCTCAAAATCAACAACATTACCCATTGATCCATTTACCAGACCTCTTTCTACATGTAAATTCCGTCTCAAAATGATTCGGCAATTTAAACACACATTCAGAGTCTTTTCAAAACCCGCTGTCTTAGATATAGTCTTCTATAATGAATCCAATTTTGATTTCAAATTGTCTGACAAAATAATAGTTGATCCCATATGCTCTAATTTGTCGATAGCTTCAAGTTTCACAATCTCTTGCTTTTCTAAATTCAACATTTTGTTGTTGAAGATGGCACATTCTGCAAGAGTTGGCATGAGACATATCCCGGATTTCTTCTCAGTAATTTTCTGAAAAATATTCTCAGGCACAATCTCTTGTTTGGGATATAAATTTGACAGTAATCGTGCATTTAAAGCTTCTTTCCCATGCTCGGTCACTTTTCCAATTCTAATATCTTGTAGAATATTCTTGTAATCTTCATCCTTTGCCTGACGCATATTTTGATGCAGTTCTGCATAATTGAAGTTTAACCATATATTGACGTTGCCAATGCTCCCTAGGCACTTCCTGGTATCTTCATGCGTGAGTATTTTGAACACAGGTTGACCTTTTACTGGTGTCAGCTGTAGAAGATCTCCGAAAACAATGATGTGTTTCCCACCAAATAAGACATCATATTCAGTTTTAAGTACTTCTTGCATTCTCAAATGCACAAAGGCAAGCATGACATTGGAAACCATGCTTACTTCGTCAATGATAAGTAGTTTCATTTTCCTCAAAACTCTTGAAACTTCACAGCAAGCATCTCCAGATAACTTGTTGTATTGTAATTTGTTGTCATGCTCCACCGGCAGCATCAGTAGACGATGCAAAGTAATACCTTTAATATTATGTGCTGCCAGTCCAGTAGGAGCGGTGACAACACAAGACAGCGATGACTCAGTCCTTTCCTGCAAATAACAAGAGATTGCTTTAATGAGGAAACTTTTTCCAGTTCCCGCTTCTCCACTCACGTACAGTCGGACAGGCTTCAACGACGTACATGAGCACTCTTTCTTCTCATGACTTAATCCGTGCTCAATTTCCTTGGTAACTTCATCATATATTTTCCTCTGCTCAACGTTGAGTTGTTTTTCCAAGTCTTGTAAGTTAACTGAATCCTCCTGAGCATGTGCCATGGCTCTTTCTACTTCATTCATAGCAGTGGCAGCTTCATTTTCGATAATAGGTCCTCCAAGTGGATCTTGACTCAATGAAACAGAACTCTGACTGTCCTGAGAACTGTCTCTGGCAATCTCGGCTGCAATCGTTGCTTCCTGCTCAATTTCCAAAGTTAGCATTTCTTGATATCTAGAAAAAGCAGGACATTCTATGGACTCCTTGGCTGCATTGAAAGAGTCTTCGTAACAGAGGAAATCTCCAAGCAGTTCCTCTTCTGCACGCCAAGGATTGAAAAGTTGCAAAAGTGCTAAATAGAAAAACTCCTTTTTTTCTGGAGATTCGCCACTCAATTTTCGATGGTTTACTAATTGGCATTTTCTTTGCTTGACCAGGCATCCCTCACCTCCAATTACAGCATACACTCCTTTCTCAATATCTTCTTTGATGTTCCTCTTGAATATATAATTTTGGAGAACCTCATATAGACAAACATTCTCAAGGTGACTGCTTCGATTTGGATAATATGTATCCAACATGTTGGTCTTCAAAATGTCGGTACTGTTTGGTTCCTTTTCTGCCAAATACTCAATTTCCCGAACGGGTTTTAGAACTCGATTTCGCGTTGCAGCAAGACCAAGACTCGCCCAAACGAGACTCCTGGATTTGGCATAGAGACTTGCTGAAGACAATCGATCAGAACATTCGTAAGCTCCGATTTCTCGATGCGACAACATCTTCAGACTGAAACTGTACAACTTCTTGCTGAGGCTCTTTTCATGGGAAATGTCCTCCCACATATCCTTCAGTTCGGTCTTTTCTTTTTTGGTGATGTAAGATGTCACATACCGAGCCACAGCCATACAGTTGTCAGCCACAAACTGTATATCCATGTTGGCATTCCACATGGACAAAATCACTGGGTTGTAGTCATTGATGTACTTGGACTCTTCGTTCCTTTTCAAATTGTATGTATTCTTGGGTGATTTCCTCGTCACATTATGTCGCAGCGAAGACATCAAACTGTTCACTCTTCCTTTAGAAATCACCGGTCGTGGAAAGTTGAAACGACATTTGGTGTAAAACTTGTCCTTGTTTCTGAATTTACGACGACAGTACTTTCCACAACGATGGCTTTGGAAACGTAGAACTTGTTCTCTTAGACTTTTCTTCTCCGTTGCGTTTGGAACAGCACACGTAGAATACTGTTCGATGAAATTCATCACTAAGTCATCCGGATCTGTTCCAAATTTAGGTGCATCCTTGATCCACAGCAACATATGTATATGAGGGGCACCTCTTGCTTGGTATTCCTTTCTCCAGAAGAAATCCAACACCTCTCCAAGAGGTGGATTCTTTTTATTTGTGATGAAAGACATCATAGCTTCAAATCTATGATTGAAGTACCTGCATACATTCACAGGATCCAAAGAACACAGTTCTCCAGGTGTCTTGAATTCAATGTTTTCAATATTTCCATTTGCCTCTCGTAGAAATTCAAGTAAGTCTTCCCAGCCATACTCGGCACAGCTCAGAGTGAGGAACCATGTTGGAGTTCCTAAGTTCCTCAGCATACATTTTAAATCACCATGACGACGGTACCAGTACTCATTAGTACCACGCTGACACGCCATGAGATTAATTAAGTGAGAATCCAAAATACTGTCTTGGACATTGACTTTATGCATAAAGTCACTTGCCGAGATGTTTCGCATGTGTATACCACTTTTTAAGATGTGGTTCACTGCATATGACAGTCCAGACAGATCGCTTTCAAACAGGAGATGAAACAAATAGGGAATGCATTGCCGAAACCTAGGATCTTCTGCATACAATCGTAAAGTCCGGTATTCAGACGCAGGAATTTGATGAGGTCGCTCATCATATCTTCCTCCTTGACCTGTGGGAAATAGCTGTGGGAAACACCGAGCTTCCAAACTTTCCTCCCAAACACTAATGGGACTCCCTTTGGCTTGTTTCATTTGAAACAACTCAATAGCATTCCCCATGACTTCCTTGGAATGCAAAGGATGAACACTATAATGTTCATATATTTCTTCACTTTTAGAGGCCTCTACTTTCTCAATTTGGCCTGCACACAAATCGCTATCCTCTTCATCACTTACTTCCTCTTCTGCAACATATACATTCTTATAGTACTTATTATTTTTCTTCAAATACACTGTTGCCTTTTTGACTTTCCTAACATCCACTAAATCTTGCCATATTTTCTTATTCTTTGTCGGAACCCCATTAACCAAGATAACCAGAGGTTCCTCTTCCACTTTTTCTATTCCAATTGTGTTAATGTTTTTCTTCAAATCTAGAGGCAAATAAACAACTCTTCCCTTTAATCCTCTCTGTAAATCTGCTGGAGGCAACTTCCCTGTCTTTGGCTCCATTCTTACAATAGCCTGAAAGGGATGGATACTTTGAATCAAAATAGATTCATAAGTATTTAAATCCTTCAATTCAGAAGGAATCTCAACCAATTCCAGATTATTATGAACTGCCCTAGCAGGCATCTGGTTTTGGTTTAATTTATTACAACAATAAGTACACACACGTTGATCCGATCCCAAATCAAAATAATTTTCTACCATCAAGTATGTGGCTAAATCCTTCCATTCACTATTATTTTCCCTTTCACTTTTTGCATATAAATCCACTACCTTAGTCTGATTCTTATAATAAGTGCGTCGACAACATACACAAGTGAAATTAGGCCTCTCACTTGATTTCATCTGAAACGTGGCAATTTCCTTCTGAAAATTATCTGTACTGGAAACCTGTACATTATCTTCCACATTACCCTCTACTTCAGGGTCAATTTGAACATTCTCATCTTTACTACCAAAGTAACAAAACTCAATTTCTTCACAAAGATTCTTCACATCTATTTCAGAACCATGCAAAAGAGCAGCACATAACTGTTTAAGCATAATTGCTGGACTCTTAGCATAATACAACATTCTCACTAATTTTCTCACTTTATTATGATGCACTGCTAGCATCCTGAAATGATGAAAAACACTCTGGCATACTCTCCTGGAAAGACAAGCCAGCGAATGACCACGGAAACCTGTCATTTGTCTCACTCTGCAAGGATCTAAATCTTGCAACAACTTCATTTTCTGCTTCAAACTTTTCTTATTAAATGTCCGTATAAAATCAGAAAGCAAATTGATGGAAACCTGTCGCACACTGCAAATAGAACTACACTTCCAAATGTACACAGGACCCTTAGGACGTCTTCCTAAAACCTCATCACTTAGCGCCTCTTCTGTCTCTGTTGTCACAAGTTGTTCTTTTTCAACTGGACAACCATCCTTCACTTCATAAGCTCGACCACTGATGTCAACTGCATGCACCAAATCATTATCCTGAAAATAAGTCTCCTCATTAAAAAATGCCTCAGAACTTGAACTATGCATCCATTCTCCGGAAAAAACTTCACAAAAGTTAGTACGATTTACTACTCTCTTCCATCTACTTTTTGTTTTGAAATCAGAAATTACCTTGCTTAGTTTCCTAATTCTATTGATTACCAAAATAAACAACTTTCGCTTAATTTCAAAAGCATGATCAATAATTTTCTCTACATTTTTCTTCTTCCTATAAAATGCCGCTTTCTGTTGGCCTTTCTTTTTAATATTTTTCAATAAATTAACTAATATCCTATTACGGAACATTCGAGTTCGAATGTCCCTAAACTGTTGTTTCCTTCTACTATCATGCACAGAGTTATCTCTTCCTCTACCAGTAACATTTGTGATGGGTCTCTCCTTTCCATTTAAATTATTTTTCTTTTTGTGAACTGAAACATTTTTTTGAGCAAAATTTTTTTTACTACAAATATTTCTTAAGAATGATTTCGTGCTCTTACCCGGACCTTTCTTGGTGTTTTGACAAGTATTTGGGGAAGAGGACTGCTGCAATAAAACATCATCCTGCTGTCTTTGACGTTTTCTAGCCTTTCGTATTCGACTTCTGGAAGGCATTTACCAAACTATGAAAGAATCTGCAGTTGAACCTGTGGAAAAATATAATATAAAATGTTATTAACCACTATTACCAAACAGTAAATAAATAACAGTCATCTAAAACTTAATGCCGTACTAATTATTTAACATAGCAAATATTTTCCACCAGCACTGCATCACAAAAATGACACTCAATGGTACAAAACAGGCATACAACACTCATAAATCACTCCCTAATATTTTAGATCATTAATTCAGGATGACGATAAGATGTAGCCTATCTAAAGATTTGTTTAGGCCCTGATCTTTAGACTGGGGTGAATGTGTGTCATTGATCCACATTCAGTCCATCACCTGTTTTGTTTATTTGAGGTGAGGCCAACACATGGTTGCAGATAAGATTTTCACTGAAAAAAACCAAGGTAAAAAAACATGTGAAGACCTACCAATGAAGTAAATCATTAAATGAAAACCAATACATTTCAGGAAATATGCACTACTAGTGCTTCATAAGATGTTTTGGGTCACATTTATAAGTTATTTGAGTATCTAGTATGCTATTTTACGTTCTTCATGGTGCAAATTTATTGTAAATACACTCCCACCTGCGGTTGGCAAATTTAGATTTTGATTATGGGAGTTAGATAGGCATGTTAATAATTTCCCAAAAATGGTGTATAACCCCAAACAACCTTTGAAGCAAATGCTTTTAGCCATGTTATCCACCTCCCATTGGATAACATGGCTAGGAAGTGCTTGCAAATGTGATAAAAAAAGGCCGCAATGCATGAATATCGCAGAAAAATCAGCGATATTCATGCATTTTCCAGCAAATGCTCTTAGCCATGTTATCCACTTCCTATTAAATAACATGGCTAAGAACTGCTCAGGGCCCCATGAGGAACGCTTTCCATTTAAAAAGGGAAAAATAACATCAAAGACACTAAAATGCCTTCTAAATATGAACCCAAACAACCCATGAAGCAATGTGAAAAAAAACTGCCGCAATGCATGAATATAGCAGAAAAGTCAGCGATATTCATGCATTTTCCAGCAAATGCTCTTAGCCATGTTATCCACTTCCAATTAAATAACATGGCTAAGAACTGCTCAGGGCCCCATGAGGAACGCTTTCCATTTAAAAAGGGAAAAATAACATCAAAGACACTAAAATGCCTTCTAAATATGAACCCAAACAACCTATGAAGCAATGTGAAAAAAAACGGCCACAATGCATGAATATAGCAGAAAAATCAGCGATATTCATGCATTTTCCAGCAAATGCTCTTAGCCATGTTATCCACTTCCTATTAAATAACATGGCTAAGAACTGCTCAGGGCCCCATGAGGAACGCTTTCCATTTAAAAAGGGAAAAATAACATCAAAGACACTAAAATGCCTTCTAAATATGAACCCAAACAACCCATGAAGCAATGTGAAAAAAAACTGCTGCAATGCATGAATATAGCAGAAAAGTCAGCGATATTCATGCATTTTCCAGCAAATGCTCTTAGCCATGTTATCCACTTCCAATTAAATAACATGGCTAAGAACTGCTCAGGGCCCCATGAGGAACGCTTTCCATTTAAAAAGGGAAAAATAACATCAAAGACACTAAAATGCCTTCTAAATATGAACCCAAACAACCTATGAAGCAATGTGAAAAAAAACGGCCACAATGCATGAATATAGCAGAAAAATCAGCGATATTCATGCATTTTCCAGCAAATGCTCTTAGCCATGTTATCCACTTCCTATTAAATAACATGGCTAAGAACTGCTCAGGGCCCCATGAGGAACGCTTTCCATTTAAAAAGGGAAAAATAACATCAAAGACACTAAAATGCCTTCTAAATATGACCCCAAACAACCTATGAAGCTCTAACAGTACATATCCTGAAATTTAATTCATTTCAAAATTCGTTTTTAAACACAGCATATAAATCAATTGTATACCTGCATTCATGAAGAAATGACTAAAAATGTCCTTGAGACACATGAAAGTGTTTTCTGCAATTCCCTAGCACCATTTTTGGGACACTATTAATATGGCTAGGTAACTCCCATAATCAAAATCTAAATTTGCCAAGCACAAGTGGGAGCGTATTTACAAGACACTTGCCCCATGAGGAACACTTTACATTTTAAAAGGCGAACATAACATCTTAGACACTCAAATACCTTATAAAAACGCCACAATGCATGAATATAGCAGAAAAATCAGCGATATTCATGCATTTTCCAGCAAATGCTCTTAGCCATGTTATCCACTTCCTATTAAATAACATGGCTAAGAACTGCTCAGGGCCCCATGAGGAACGCTTTCCATTTAAAAAGGGAAAAATAACATCAAAGACACTAAAATGCCTTCTAAATATGACCCTAAACAACCTATGAAGCTCTAACAGTACATATCCTGAAATTTAATTGATTTCAAAATTCGTTTTTAAACACAACATATAAATCAATTGTATACCTGCATTCATGAAGAAATGACTAAAAATGTCCTTGAGACACATGAAAGTGTTTTCTGGAATGCCCTAGCACCATTTTTGGGACACTATTAACATGGCTAGGTAACTCCCATAATGAAAATCTAAATTTGCCAAGCACAAGTGGGAGCGTATTTACAAGACACTTGCCCCATGAGGAACACTTTACATTTTGAAAGGTAAACATAACTTCGCAGAAAAATCAGCGATATTCATGCATTTTCCAGCAAATGCTCTTAGCCATGTTATCCACTTCCTATTAAATAACATGGATAAGAACTGCTCAGGGCCCCATGAGGAACGCTTTCCATTTAAGAAGGGAAAAATAACATCAAAGACACTAAAATGCCTTCTAAATATGACCCCAAACAACCTATGAAGCTCTAACAGTACATATCCTGAAATTTAATTGATTTCAAAATTCGTTTTTAAACACAGCAAATAAATCAATTGTATACCTGCATTCATGGAGAAATGACTAAAAATGTCCTTGAGACACATGAAAGTGTTTTCTGCAATTCACTAGCACCATTTTTGGGACACTATTAACATGGCTAG
The DNA here is from genome assembly GCF_964263255.1 of Lissotriton vulgaris. Lineage (NCBI taxonomy): Eukaryota > Metazoa > Chordata > Amphibia > Caudata > Salamandridae > Lissotriton > Lissotriton vulgaris. Next base: position 1,185,180,093 of record NC_141691.1, read on the forward strand.
GTAACTCCCATAATCAAAATCTAAATTTGCCAAGCACAAGTGGGAGCGTATTTACAAGACACTTGCCCCATGAGGAACACTTTACATTTTAAAAGGAAAACATAACATCTTAGACACTCAAATACCTTATAAATATGGCTCAAAACAACCTATGAAGCTCTAGCAGTACATATCCAGAAATGAAATTGATTTCTTAAATCGATTTTAAAAGCAACATCTCTGTTTCAGCTTACATAACAGACCATAAAATGGGCTCGATGTACCACAATAACTTGTGTTACTGCATGCCAGAATGTTACACCAAATATGCAATTACAATTTCTCTATGAAACTAATTCTATTAGTATATCACTAGAGACAAAACCACATTTTATAAACACAGCTTTCTTCATCATTTTCTCCTTAAATCATACTATTCTCTATCTAAATTAAATAAATGTTTTCTCACCTTAGCAAATATTTTTTGAGTTTTGAAAACAGTCTGAGAAATACACCAAATTGTCTTCAGCAGAAGAAAAAGGATGCACTCCAAAGGCTGCAGCTATTGAAAGCACAGAAATACAGATATTCTTTTCACATATCTCTCATATTAGCCAATCATACCTCTTCCCTCACTTTTTTCAAATCAAAACCCTTCCCCCCTCTGCCCTGTCTGCCTTGTATCCATAGCAACCACCTCCTGGAAGACCTCTCATGTTTGCAAATTCACACAACAATGTTTCAATTGAACTCTGAACTCTCAGTGCACCTGCGTATCCAGTGCAATCTTTCATTAAATGTTTCTTCCTTGACCATTCAAATTACATCTTTCAAAGAACACATCCATGCACCCTAACTTTCTGTTTTCAGAAATGGAAATGCACCAATCACTGCTAATGAATCATTAGCATTGTAAATCCACAGTTTTTTTTCTTTAGAAACTCCTACTGTTTCAACTGCCCTTTCATTACCACACTTCATCTGACTACAGAACAACCTTCAGCCACCATGTTTAACGTCTGGATTGTTGGACATAGTTACATCCACTGGGCTCAAAGGTATGCTGAGAACAGAAATTTACCTAACCTCAATTTACAAGATGTGGAAATTAAGTGGTTGGGCCAAAGAGGATTAAAATGTCACCAATTGATACCATTGGTGAAAACCTTTATGCATTTGCCAAAACCTGACCTGTTAATAGTGCACTGTGGAGGTAATGATTTGGGCACTTTGACAGGGGTAGGTCTGGAAATGCTTTTAAAGGACACCTTTGAGCAATTAATGGCACTTTTTCCTCAAACTGCCTTGGTATATTCCAATATATGCCAAAGACAGAAATGGAGGTGGTCCAACCAATTTTGTCCACAAATTGAGAAAGCGAGGAAGCATGTAAACAAATCTGTTTCAGCTTACATGAGAGACCATGGAATGGGCTCTCTTTACAACAATAACTTGCGTTACTACATGCAAGATATCTACAGAGGAGATGGAGTTCACTTCTCAGATGAGGGCAACAGAATTTTCATTCTGAATTTAAGACTGTGCATTGGTACCTACTTATAAGTACCTAAATGTACCATAAACCCAAAAGCTCTTCTCAGAGCTACCCTACATCTGATCACTCACAATTATTATTTTTCTCTAACTTTTTTCACTAATTTTCCACAAAATTCGCTCCCCGGAGCGCTACCCGGTTCGCTAACCGAAAGCTAACCTCGCGGAATTTTTTTAAAAAAAAAATTTTTTTCCGCACATATAAGCCTCCTCAGCCATGCTCAGAAAACCTAGGGGGTCAAGATAAGTCTACCATGACCCCTTCTACCCATTCTAAACATTATTTGCCCTCCATCTTGTATCTTAATGCGACCGAAACACAAAATGGTGGATTCCCGTGACGCTTAAGGTTCGCTAACCGGGCCGCTTCCCGGAAAGCGGTCCAAAAAAAAGGTGGGAAAGTAATTTACAGAAAAACGACTAGAGACACTCTCACCAAATATACATTAGCTCATACTACATAACAATCCCTTCCATTCTCACAAATTTCATTGAAATTTCATTTAGCCATTTAGCCTGTAGACCTCTCCAAATACCGTGAGGTAAATTACTTCACAAAACACATCTGAAGTGTTGGAATTGACAACCAATGAAAATGTTACTTTCATTTTCTACTTTTATTACCTGACATTTGATTGGTTATATACCTGTATATATATAAAGGGAGAGAAGGAAACACAGCCATTTTGACTACTACTTGTTGTTGTATATATCATTTAGAATATCAATAATAACATCAACTTGTTTCTAAAGGTAAGTTGTTATTTTTAAAACTGAAGTATATTGTGCACTATAAGTAAATATGGTAAACTTTTTCAGATAGTTATATACTATCCCTCTGTAAGAGTTAGACATTGAGAAAGGCTTCTTTATTATAATTATGGACTGATTTAGGTTTCTGTGGTATAATTATAAATTTACTTGGGCTTCTTCACAGGCACTTTTTAATAGTACTAATTCACGCCTGAAACCATACAGTGCCCATAGATTACTTCTCTGGTATAAACTCACAAATGCCTGTCTGAACTTAAACCCAACAGTGCCCTATCTCTACTGATATATTTATTTTTTATGCAAATTACAGCAATAAAATGGAAGGTGAGCAGAATGTTTCCTTCGAAATTGTTCTGGAGACCAACACAGAAAAAGAAATTGAGGACAATGATGACTCTGATTTCATGGATCAATCACGGGACCATGAATTAGTTCAATGTGTGGAATCAGTGGATCATTTACTTCATTATGATGACGGTCAAATGTTTGAACTTATGTTCACTGAACAAGAACACATATCAGACAGTGAAATGCTAGACGTTCTAGTAAATTTCGAAAAACAATCCGAAAAATAAAATTATATGTAATATTAAAAAATTGTTTGAGTCTTTAATCATTTTTATATGTAATTCATAAAGTAGTTAAATATAAGAAATGTTATTAAATTTTGAAACACAATCACAACAATAAAAAATTGCTGAAAAAATAAAAATATTAAAAAAAAATCAACAAAACCAACAAATAATTAACATACAGTATTAGAAAAGTCTTTCATTCTTTTATCCATAAAGTTCGCTGCCCAGAACGCTTTCCGGTTCGCGAACTTGGCGCTTACCACGCAAAAAAAAATTTTTTAATTTTTTTTTTTTGGACCCTCCTAGGCCCTTTTAAAACCTCCACATAAAACCTAGGGGGTCAACGAGGATCTACTATGCCCCCTTATGGCAATTTCCCCCTTTGTTCTGGCCTCCTCTTGTCTCTCGATCCTACCGAGAGACAAGATGGCGGCCGCTCCGGACTGTTTAGAATGTTGACAGACACCGGAGGGCCAATCAGCTTCGCATCGCAAAGTTCCGATACGCGAAAGGTTCGCTAACCGGATCGCTGCCCGGAGCGCTGTTACAGATATATATCTTGATTCAAACGTTAATTTCTCAAAATCCACTGGAGCACATATATTGAGACCTAGCAAAGGCACATCGGGCTAACAGTCCCTACAATTTTGCCAAGTTTCGTGAAAATCCATTCAGCCGTTCGGGCTAAAAGTGAGTCCAACCGCCCTATGGAAATTAACATGGGAAAAAGGCGTTTTGGGACCCCCCTTTTTTCTCGGCCCCCCCTCCACAAACCCCCCCCAAATTTTCAAGGGCTGCTCAGAAACAAAATGTGCCATTTTCCTGAAAATTTCAGCCAATTCCGTCCACAAACGCAAAAGTTATTAGGCATAGAATTTTCAGAAATCCCATAGGGAAAAAATCCTAACTATATATACCTACTGGCGACCGCCAGTAGGTAATATATATATATATATATATATATATATATATATATATATATATATATATATATATACATATATATATTACCTACTGGCGGTCGCCAGTAGGTAGTTATAGTTAGGTTTTTTTTCAATGTTAAATCTGAAAATTCTATTTGGAATAACTTTGGCGCCGGTTGACGAATCTGCCTGAAAGTTTCCTCAAAATGGCCTCGCGGCATTCCGGTCCTTCCCTGAAAGTTTGGGGGGGATTCGTCAAGCGGGGGCCGAGATAAAAGGGGGGTCCCAAAACGCGTTTTCCCCATGTTAATTTCCATAGGGCGGTCGATTTCACTTTTAGCCCGAACGGCTGAATGGATTTCCACCAAACTTGGCAAAATTGTAGGGACTGGTAGCCCGATGTGCCTTTGCTATGTCTCAAGATATGTGCTCCAGTGGATTTTGAGTAATTAAGGTTCAAAAAAATATATATATCTATAGCCGCGCTCCGGTACACGCACCGGTACGCGCACCGGGCGCTTACCGCGACTTGCGCGCAGAAAGCTGATTGGCTCTGGGGTGTCTGTAAACATTCTAAACAGTCCGGAGCGGCCGCCATCTTGTGTCTCGGTAGGATCGAGACACGAGAGGTGGCCAAAACAAAGAGGGAAATGACCATAAGGGGGCAGAGTAGACCCCCCTTGACCCCCTAGGTTTGATGTGGGGGCCATAAAAGGGCCCCGCGGAGCAAAAAAAAAATAAAAAATTTTTTTGATTTTCGCGGGGTGAGCGCCCGGTACGCGCACCGGTACGCGCACCGGTAAGCGTACCGGGGAGCGTACCATGGGGAAAAAGAATGACAGTTTTAAAAGTAGCTGTTTAAAAAAAAAATGTTTTGTTGTTTTTTTTATACATACACATACATATATATATAAATGCATATGCATATATATATATGCATATATGTGTATATGTGTGCGTGTAGAGAGAGGTAGAGAGGTAGAGGTGTAGAGGTAGAGAGGTAGAGAGGTAGCGGTAGAGAGGTAGAGATTAGTAGAGAGAGAAGAAGAGAGAGGTAGAGAGGTAGAGAGTAGAGAGTGAGTAATAGAGAGTAGAGAGTGAGTAGTAGAGAGTAGTAGAGAGCAGTAGAGAGAGTAGCAGAGAGTGAGTAGTAGAGAGTAGTAGAGTGAATAGTAGAGTGAGTAGTAGAGAGTAGTAGAGAGTGAGTAGTAGAGAGTGAGTAGTAGACAGTAGTAGAGAGTAAGTAGTAGAGTGAGTAGTAGAGAGCAGTAGAAAGTGAGTAGTAGAGAGTAGTAAAGAGTGAGTAGTAGAGAGTGAGTAGTAGAGAGTGAGTAGTAGAGAGTAGTAGAGAATGAGTAGCAGAGAGAATAGTAGTGAGTAGTAGAGAGTGAGTAGTAGAGTGAGTAGTAGAGACTAGTAGAGAGAGAGTAGTAGAGAGTGAGTAGTAGACAGTAGTAGAGAGTGAGAAGTAGAGAGTGAGTAGTAGAGAGTAGTAGATAGTGAGTAGTAGGGAGTAGTGAGTAGCGAGTAGTAGGGAGTGAGTAGTAGAGAGAGAGTAGTAGAGAGTAGTAGAGTAGTAGAGAATGAGTAGTAGACAGTGAGTATTTGAGAGTAGTGGAGTAGGAGAGAGTAAGTAGTAGAGAGTAGTGGAGAATATTCCAAAGTTTGGCACAGCACCACTTTCACAATGAGTCCAATCAAATCATATCACTTAGAGTCCTTATTGAAGCGCTGAATCTTGGTGTATATTCAAATGCTTTTATTTTCCTTAAGTTTATGTACCACAGCCAGCCGAAAGGTTTCGTTCTGTACAACAGAACTTCTTCAGGGCGTTCTTATTTCCTTCAAGTTATGTCGGTATCCAGTTGTCATATAACTAGATATTTCTTCCAAATGTTAGACGAGACATAAGTATATTCTTATTCAAAGTGACTAGGTATCAATTTTACCCACACAATTCGGGCAGACTTGAGTAATTTATAGCATCCTCAAAGTCAGTCTTTCAAAAATTCCAAAGTATAGGACATGATAATCCAAATCCAAATGTTTCTCAAGAAAAGTAATTTACAATCGTTCGGAATATCGGTGTTTGGGCAGATATGATCCAGGGACCCCCAGTATGCAAGGGGAATTAGTCCCCCCTCTACAAACGCGCCAGTGGCCTGCATTGCAGAGAGGTGTAACAAGGGTGTGGCCTCATTACACTTCTCTGCAATGCAGCTCCCTCGCGCATACTGGAGGCTCCTGGTGGACCAGTTGACCCCAGGGACCCCCAGTATGCAAGGGGAATTAGTTCCCCCTCTGCAAACGCGGCAGTGGGCTGCGTTGCAGAGAGGTGTAACAAGGGGCATAGTCTCATTACACCTCTGCAATGCAGCCCCTGGCGCATACTGGAGGTTCCAGGTGGGCTAATTGGCCCCCAGGGGCCCCCAGTATGCAAGGGGAATTAGTTCCCCCTCTTCAAACATGCACGGGGGCTGCGTTGCAGAGAGGTGTAAAAAGGGTTGTGGCTTCATTACACCTCTCTGCAATGCAGTCCCCTGGCGCATACTGGAGATTCCTGGTGGGCTTTCAGGTCTTATATAGTTAGGAATTAGCATTAAAAAAACCTTTGAAATTCACTGAAAAAACCATAGGTTTCACACCAGTTATAGTTAGGAATTAGCATTTAAAAAACCTATTAAATTCACTGACAAAACCAGTTATAGTTAGCTGGAAATTTTACTGACATAAAACCATTGAAATTCCCACGTTATAGTTAGTTGGACTCACTATAACTTGCGCGCCTGTAATGCACTGCTGATGACGTCACATATTACATCACTCATGACATGGTCAGTGACATCACTCATGACATCACTGATGACACCATCCTTGTGACAGAGTGACAGACCTAATTTCAGTGTAATGTAACGCTTGAAACACATATTCAAAAATAGAAACAAACATTTTCAAAAAAATGGAGATACCCAAACCAGTAACAACAACCAATTCAGTAATTCCACCATCTATATACGCATCCACTCATTCACCAACAGTTCTATATAGTCACTCATATATATACTCACTCATCATATGTAGTGATACACCTATACATCCTGTTACACATCAGCAGTCATCCAAAAGTTACTCACACACATACTCACACCTGCAAATAAACTATTGAACATCCATTTATTTGCATATACATTTATACACACACTACCACCTTACTTCTAAGGAAACTTACCCATACTTACTCTCTTAAACAATCACTTATAGAAACACATACTTATTTAAACAGGAACTCCTACAATCTCTCACTATATATACTATACTCACTTATATACATCAATACTCACATATACTAGATTAAAACATGTCGTTACTAATGAAGACACTAGTGAGACAGTCATTCACTCACTAACACACACATATACACACTCATCCACCCATACAGTCCTGCACATATGCTGTCTTCAAAACACATACAAACAGTGAGTCAGTCACCAACCCCTGCAGCCACTTATACACAAAGAGAAACACTGATACAAACATTTAAATATTTAAACAATACTCGCTAATATATGTATTCACTAAGATACACGTAATAAGCCAGTTACCCAACCAATTTTTAAAAAAAAAACATCCATTTACACACTTATTTAAACATTTATTCTTCCATCGACCTTTACAAATACATATATAAAACAAATTTATTTTTCAGAAAGACACACATTCACTGGATGGTGTCATCAGTGATGTCATGAGTGATGTCACTGACCATGTCATGAGTGATGTAATATGTGACGTCATCAGCAGTGCATTACAGGCGCGCAAGTTATAGTGAGTCCAACTAACTATAACGTGGGAATTTCAATGGTTTTATGTCAGTAAAATTTCCAGCTAACTATAACTGGTTTTGTCAGTGAATTTAATAGGTTTTTTAAATGCTAATTCCTAACTATAACTGGTGTGAAACCTATGGTTTTTTCAGTGAATATATATATATATATATACATATATATATATATATACATATATATATATATATATATATATATATATATATATATATATATATATATATATACATATATATATATTGCGGCTCCACTCGCACCTGCCTGTTGCACTCCTTGGAGGGTGCCTGCCTGTCGGGGGTGCACCCGACAACAATATCAGCTCAAAGGCCCCTCCCCGCAGTCCCACGGGAAATAGGATGCAGCACTCCAAGGTAGGTTCACAATTGTTTATGTCTCATAACTGAGGAAGGCAGAGTGCCGAAAGCGCGTTCTTTTGAGAATAAACAATTGTGAACCTACCTTGGAGTGCTGCATCCTATTTCCCGTGGGACTGCGGGGAGGGGCCTTTGAGCTGATATTGTTGTCGGGTGCACCCCCGACAGGCAGGCACCCGCCAAGGAGTGCAACAGGCACCTTCCACATGCTCCGCAAGATCTATAGATGGATCCCCACCGGAACCAGAAGGACGGTCATCCAGGCCCTCGTCAGCAACAGGCTGGATTATGGCAACGCTCTCTACGCGGGAACCTCAGCCAAACTAAGGAAACGACTACAACGCATACACAACGCCCCTGCACGTCTCATCCTCGACATCCCCCGACACATCCACATCACATCCCACCTGAAAGACCTGCACTGGCTCCCTGTCAACAAGAGAATCACCTTTAAGCTCTTCACCTACGCTCACAAAGCACTCCACAACACCTGACCAGCGTACCTCACCGAACAACTCACCTTCTACACCCCGAAGCGACCACCAGCGGCAGATCATTGTCCCACCTCGACGCTAAGACCTGGGACACCCTCCTCATCCGCCTGCTACAGACCCAGGAGCTGCTGACCTTCAGGAGACTTCTCAAGAGCTAGCTGTTCGAGCTGTAGCAGCACCCCCCCCCCAGCGCCTTGAGACCCTCACGGGTGAGTTGTGCACTCTACAAATGATCACATGAAACGATTCTCTCTTTACTATTCATTGTTTACCTGAGACCGCAGATATTCCTGTGTTTTGAGAAAGATGTTTTTTTTATTCTGGATAATGTGCTAATATTTAATCTGTGGTTTATGTTCCAATGTGCATTGCTATAAATTAATTTTCAAATACAAGGAACATTGCAATGAAATTTAAAACATGCATTCTAAAATGTGTTTTTCTTCTGAGTTTTGACAATACAGACTGAGTTTCACAAGACATACATAAAGAAAAAAAAACTACATCTAATATAGGAAAGTGTATGTAACTTCTTGATGACAGGATCTTGTTACAATGATTATTTTCAGGCACTAGGGAGGATTCCTTGATAGATGCTTGCATCAAGGGCAGCTTGCCCAGGGTGAGCCTTTCAGGTGTATGGTTAATGTTCTAAGAGCAGGACTGTTATTGGGAAAGAAGGCAAGACAAAGGGCTGTGTGTAACTTTCGTATTTGTTTTGGGAAGCTAATAGTCTGCAAATTAATTCAGCATTGTCAATTCCAAATATTTCAGTTAGATCTATTTTCTGTGGAATTCGAGCTTTGAAACATCCACCACTATATGTATAGCATATATCTATCTATATCTATACATATATATACATATATATATATATATGTATGTATATATATATATATATATATATATATATATATATATATATCAAGACATCAAAGTTGCCTGCTGAGAGAGGACCAACACCAGGTGGGTTATTTCATTTGTCAGCTTTATTTTGCGAGGGCAAGCACAGCACCGGTCATCGTGGCACAAAGATAGTCCTTTCCTGACGCGTTTCGTGCATAGACAGCACTTCATCAAAGGATTACGGACATCACTGCAATGAAACCGGCCATGTCCGCACTACTATTTCAACCCCAGTGGGCGTGGCCATCCATCCTCTGGCCTGCTGGGTCATGTAGTGCATATTTCGCTCCAGTGAGTTGCTCGGTTTCAAAACGTGTTGATAAAGTTGTATCCCAAGTGGGGTGTGCACAGCAGCATGGACGTTCCTGGCTTGTCAAATCTTCTCACAAATTCGACACTCACCCGTCCCAAAGCCGGAATGTCGGTTCACACTTCGGCGGGACTGCGAAACCGCAGCAGGGTCACTCTCGCGGCTCAGGCGGGGCCGCATTAACATCAAGACATCAAAGTTGCCTGCTGAGAGAGGACCAACACCAGGTGGGTTATTTCATTTGTCAGCTTTATTTTGCGAGGGCAAGCACAGAGAGCCGCGAGAGTGACCCTGCTGCGGTTTCGCAGTCCCGCCGAAGTGTGAACCGACATTCCGGCTTTGGGACGGGTGAGTGTCGAATTTGTGAGAAGATTTGACAAGCCAGGAACGTCCATGCTGCTGTGCACACCCCACTTGGGATACAACTTTATCAACACGTTTTGAAACCGAGCAACTCACTGGAGCGAAATATGCACTACATGACCCAGCAGGCCAGAGGATGGATGGCCACGCCCACTGGGGTTGAAATAGTAGTGCGGACATGGCCGGTTTCATTGCAGTGATGTCCGTAATCCTTTGATGAAGTGCTGTCTATGCACGAAACGCGTCAGGAAAGGACTATCTTTGTGCCACGATGTCCGGTGCTGTGCTTGCCCTCGCAAAATAAAGCTGACAAATGAAATAACCCACCTGGTGTTGGTCCTCTCTCAGCAGGCAACTTTGATGTCTTGATGTTAATGCGGCCCCGCCTGAGCCGCGAGAGTGACCCTGCTGCGGTTTCGCAGTCCCGCCGAAGTGTGAACCGACATTCCGGCTTTGGGACGGGTGAGTGTCGAATTTGTGAGAAGATTTGACAAGCCAGGAACGTCCATGCTGCTGTGCACACCCCACTTGGGATACAACTTTATCAACACGTTTTGAAACCGAGCAACTCACTGGAGCGAAATATGCACTACATGACCCAGCAGGCCAGAGGATGGATGGCCACGCCCACTGGGGTTGAAATAGTAGTGCGGACATGGCCGGTTTCATTGCAGTGATGTCCGTAATCCTTTGATGAAGTGCTGTCTATGCACGAAACGCGTCAGGAAAGGACTATCTTTGTGCCACGATGTCCGGTGCTGTGCTTGCCCTCGCAAAATAAAGCTGACAAATGAAATAACCCACCTGGTGTTGGTCCTCTCTCAGCAGGCAACTTTGATGTCTTGATGTTAATGCGGCCCCGCCTGAGCCGCGAGAGTGACCCTGCTGCGGTTTCGCAGTCCCGCCGAAGTGTGAACCGACATTCCGGCTTTGGGACGGGTGAGTGTCGAATTTGTGAGAAGATTTGACAAGCCAGGAACGTCCATGCTGCTGTGCAAACCCCACTTGGGATACAACTTTATCAACACGTTTTGAAACCGAGCAACTCACTGGAGCGAAATATGCACTACATGACCCAGCAGGCCAGAGGATGGATGGCCACGCCCACTGGGGTTGAAATAGTAGTGCGGACATGGCCGGTTTCATTGCAGTGATGTCCGTAATCCTTTGATGAAGTGCTGTCTATGCACGAAACGCGTCAGGAAAGGACTATCTTTGTGCCACGATGTCCGGTGCTGTGCTTGCCCTCGCAAAATAAAGCTGACAAATGAAATAACCCACCTGGTGTTGGTCCTCTCTCAGCAGGCAACTTTGATGTCTTGATGTTAATGCGGCCCCGCCTGAGCCGCGAGAGTGACCCTGCTGCGGTTTCGCAGTCCCGCCGAAGTGTGAACCGACATTCCGGCTTTGGGACGGGTGAGTGTCGAATTTGTGAGAAGATTTGACAAGCCAGGAACGTCCATGCTGCTGTGCACACCCCACTTGGGATACAACTTTATCAACACGTTTTGAAACCGAGCAACTCACTGGAGCGAAATATGCACTACATGACCCAGCAGGCCAGAGGATGGATGGCCACGCCCACTGGGGTTGAAATAGTAGTGCGGACATGGCCGGTTTCATTGCAGTGATGTCCGTAATCCTTTGATGAAGTGCTGTCTATGCACGAAACGCGTCAGGAAAGGACTATCTTTGTGCCACGATGTCCGGTGCTGTGCTTGCCCTCGCAAAATAAAGCTGACAAATGAAATAACCCACCTGGTGTTGGTCCTCTCTCAGCAGGCAACTTTGATGTCTTGATGTTAATGCGGCCCCGCCTGAGCCGCGAGAGTGACCCTGCTGCGGTTTCGCAGTCCCGCCGAAGTGTGAACCGACATTCCGGCTTTGGGACGGGTGAGTGTCGAATTTGTGAGAAGATTTGACAAGCCAGGAACGTCCATGCTGCTGTGCACACCCCACTTGGGATACAACTTTATCAACACGTTTTGAAACCGAGCAACTCACTGGAGCGAAATATGCACTACATGACCCAGCAGGCCAGAGGATGGATGGCCACGCCCACTGGGGTTGAAATAGTAGTGCGGACATGGCCGGTTTCATTGCAGTGATGTCCGTAATCCTTTGATGAAGTGCTGTCTATGCACGAAACGCGTCAGGAAAGGACTATCTTTGTGCCACGATGTCCGGTGCTGTGCTTGCCCTCGCAAAATAAAGCTGACAAATGAAATAACCCACCTGGTGTTGGTCCTCTCTCAGCAGGCAACTTTGATGTCTTGATATATATATATATGTATATATATATATATATATATGTATATATATATATATGTATATATATATATACATATATATAAATAGGGAGCGCTAGCAAGCAAGAGATGGATATAAATACATATTCTTTAAAATATTTATATATGTTTATTTCTATTGATTCTGTCAATTTGATACGTGTTGAAGTCAATGAGGCGGTAATTAGATGTAATTGGTGTGAAGGGATGAGCCAATTTACTTTTCGATTTTAAAATTAGGCAATTGCCTAATTTTTGTCACGCCTTAGAGTTAAAATAAAAAGTGAATTTCACTGAGAAATTAGCAATTCTCCAGAAAGCTCACATTATGCAATTCTCTATATTTTCTACTCCATGGGAGAGTGGTTAGAAGAGGGAATATGCCACGGGACAACCACGATGACTGCATCCTAAAGACACACCTGAAAGGTAAGCCATGCTACGAACGTACAAATATATTCGAATAAACGTTATACTCTTTTCCCATTTGTTATACAACACTGCCATCTCTTGGATCATTTGTGACTTTTTGTAATATATTTTGTTATCCACTTTTTTCCAAACTTCTTCTGTTGTTTTATTTAATTTCGATTTGTTCAGGCTCCACGCTTTTTCTTCAAGTGTGTATAAAAATATACTTTAGTTAGCAATTTTTAATCACATATTCCTCATACATTGAGCGTCCAGGCCAGTGCAATTAACACGTTTTAGAGGCCATATGTCCATGTGCTGGTGTTTTGAATGCAGGTTAGAGCAGAGAATTTTTCAAAAGCCTGTAAAGTATGCAGCAGTGTCTTAGGGATGGCACTGGATGGTACAGCACAGATGCCAAAAAACACAGGCACATATTTATAAGAGGAATTGTGTCGCTCTTGCACCATGCAACATGCAACAAGGAGTATGCCTCTCACAATTCTTTTTATGCAGAAAGCTGCCCCTTCCTGCACAAAAACAACCTGCATGTAACACAGGCACCCTTGGAAGGGTGCCTGCGTTAGCGCTAGGCATCCCATTGTGCGCCAGCTCTGGGGAAAGGACAGGAATGCAACGTATTGTGATAAATATGGCACATTCCTGACCTTTCCCTGTAACAGCGCTGCACATTAAGGTGACTTGATGCACTATGCTACATTACGAATACATAAACATGCCGCTTAATTATGATCTATTTTCCTTGAGGAAATCCCCAGGCCTAATGACTTTAACTTTCATCAAAGCTCTTCAGAGAAGTTCAGCCTTGTTAGTGAGTGATGCAGAACATCTCAAAAGGCAAAATATTCAAGTTTCTGTCACAGCAAAGCAGTAACTTCCAGTGCAGTCCAATTGCTAGAACCTTGAGAGACATACGCATAGTTGGTGATCAACCCAAAGAGGCACAAAACACAAGTGTGCTTTCAATATAGTCAAATATTGTTTTAGTAAATGTAGTTCTTGCATTTCTCAATCATGGTTCAATCTTCGTTTAAGCAGTTAGCAGAGTGAGGTCTGGAACCAATGATTTCCTGATCAAGGGTTGATAGATAACCTCTAGAAATAATGAAAAACACCCTTTTCTATTGATTTAAACAGGTAAGATGGAAGCTCACTCACATCATTGATTCCTGTTGACTACTGAAGAAAGGAGAGACCTTCCTAATCATTGACTTTAATTTATGCAGTTTTCTTCCAGTTTTTTCGCAAAAGAAATACAGTAGTACAGAGCCTTTCATCTGTTTTATTCGAAACATCGAGGTTGATTTTTCGTTTGGCAGAAAGGGCACTCTGTCCCAAGACCTTAGTCTCCCTGCCAAACTGAGGGTCCATCCACCGGATTAACAGTCAGGCAAATCTTAAGTATATCAGCGATGAAGCCTACTGCGTCTATGTCGCTGCCATGCTCCTCTGATGGACTGATGAAGTAAAAGCCATCAGACGTTTGGCACTTCGACTGCCTGCCTATTTTAGAGTGGGCGGCTGGAGAGCCAGTTTTTACTATTACTTACGACTGTCAAAAAACTGTCTGGAAGTGACAGTAAAAACCTTTCAATAACTCCCATGCCATGAAAGAAAACTTTCATGGAGTGGGACCATCAATCAGTTGGTTTTAAAAAAAAAATAAAGTTCCAATTTGGGATTTTGGGCCAGATGTACGACCATGCCATTTTGCGACTCACAAATTGCCTCAAATTGAGAGTCGCAATTTGCGAGTCACAAAATGCTAAGTACAACAGGGCCGGACACACTGTTTGTGATTCCCAATGGGGTCACAAATTGCATGCCTCATGAATATTAATAAGGCTGTCGCAATTTGCGACCCCCATTGGGAATGGCTAGCACTCCCAGGGCTGGTGGCATGCTGGAGTCAGCAGACCGCCATGTCTGGGCCTGCTTTGCCAATAAAGCAGTTTTTTTTTTCAAATGCAGCCTGTTTTCCTTAACCCCTTAAGTGCTGCCTCGGTGCATTGGCCGACGGCAGCACTACCTCCCCAGTGCTGCGCACGACCATTGGACGTCCATTCAGCACTAGTTCCAATGGACTGCGCAGCACTGGGGAGGAATGTTTAATAGCATCTATGAGGTTAAAGGAAAACGGGATGCATTTAAAAAATAAAAATTAAACTATTCAGTTTCATTTTTTAAGGGCAGGCAGTTTTCTCTGGACCATTTTCCTGCCACTACCTGCCTTAAAAAATATTTGCGCAAGTATTCCCAAAGGGGAAGGGGTCCCCTTGGGACCGCTTCTCGTTTGTGATTGCCTTACCACCCTCTGAAAAGGGTGGTAAACTGCAAGTGTTTTGCGACCGCAATTGCAAAACATTCATACATAGGTTTTGAAGTCACTTTTAGGAAGGTTGATATCGAAAAAGCGAGCAACCCAATATACCCTTGAGGGTTCGAGCAAGAAGTATGGTAGGGTAAAGGTACCTTCAAGGGATTTTGTTTGTCTTATTTATAACTTCAAGCAAATAGTGCAGATTTTGTGACTCAAAGTGATTTCGGTCAATCGTGCAAAAGAGCAACAGAGATTAATCATTCAAATTCAAACAGTCACCGTTGGTGATCTGAACATGAAGGGCAAAAGCAAAACGGGTGTATATGAAGTATTTTGTATTCAATACATTTCAGGAAGGGACACCCTTGGAACGCAACTTGCAAAATAGGGTTAGTACATTGACCACACATTTTCTGCGGTCTCAAACGGACCTAAAACCCCTTTATGACAGCAAACAACGTATGTACCTCTGGCCCTTTGTTTTTCAAGAAAAAAAAACAAGTCAAAGGTTTTATGGGCAGCTGTCATGTTTGATAGAGTTGTCCATCACACTTTTAACCTATTTTTAAACAATGATGGTGGTTCTTGGCAATGACTAGAGTTCTCCACTGGACCATTGAACAACCATACATTCAGATGCCAGTTACTCTATCAAGGTGACTGTGTATTTTACTCATTCTCTAACATTTAAATCAGGCCACTGTTTCCGTAAGTTCAAGATTCGCCCAGTTATGGTGCAGTCAATGAAGGGGTTGATGATGTATCTCTTGAAATGTGGCATAACGACTAAATAGAAGACATTTAATTATAGAACAAACTGGCTGCCATCTCCATTGATCTCAAATTTCACACCAAGTTGCTTCAAGATCTCCTACAGCTATTGTATGAAAAAGAATGTACATAATACAAGCCTTGAGAGATTCCACAATTCACCAGGGAATAATTTAAGAAATCAGGTTACTGGTTGAGGGAGATGAAACCCTTGTCAAGCAGCAACCCTAATTCTTCTCAGGGGGAAGTCATAAGCAAACCGTAAATTAACCTGTGCTCAAGCCTCTGGTAGCCTGGCACAGAGGAGTCAGGCTTAACTCAGAGACAATGTGTAAAGTATTTGAAAACACACCACAAAAGGATCCCACAATTTATAATAAATAAAACCAGACCAAAACGACAAAAATCCAATCAGCAGAATCAGAGATATTCAACTTTAGCAATTGTAGTGAAGATGGCACCAAAAAGTACAAAGCACCAACAGTGGATATTTATTCATGCTGGACAAGGATAAAGTCACAAGTTCAGGCTGACTGGGATGGAGCGCAGGCCAGCTACAGGGACCTAGTAAGGTCCACTGATTAAAGTACCTCAAATCCTGATTTGAGTAGCATTACCAAGATACCTATCGAAGATGCATTGCGCAGCTGGAGCAATACCTCGGGTCAGAGTTGCCGCAAGGCTGCGATGCAAGGTCTTGTGTCATCGAGAAGGGCTTTCAATGCAAAGTCCGGCATAGAGAATGCCCTGCGCAGTTGAGGTAATGCAATGCTTTACTGCAGAGTCCTGCATCGTCGACGATGATGGATGCAGGGGCCTGCACCATGGATGCATCATGCAGTGGTGGTTTCGAAGAGGATTCAGAGGAAATGTGGGTCTTTGCAATTGTTGTAATCCACACAGCAGCAGTAATGTATCGGTCCTGCTCAATGTTATGCCATGCAGGAGAGTACCACTGGAGCCATAGAGGCTGGCAGAGCACCTTAAGACAACATTTAGGGGTCCAGGACTGGGGCCGCACCACTTGGCAGGGGGTACTCACAGATGGCTGAGTCTAGGGGCAAATGCAAGCTTGTGAGAAGCTTGATGTGTGCCTGAGACTTTGGATCCAGAGGCCGGATAACTAGCCCTTGGAGTCCCTCTTGGGTTCTGGGTTCAAATCAAAGCAGGTCCAGCCCCTCTTACCCAGGCAAGAGGGCAGCAGGTCAGCAAGGCTGCAGTCCTTCACAGCAGCCCCGGCTCGCAGTGGTAAATGCTGTGGGGCCGTGAGGCGGGGCAGTGGCAGACTTCAGCGATGCTGCGAGCCCAAGGAAAGTGCTTTTATTTAGTTCGTTTTCAAAGTGCCATCGTATGTCAGACTCTACTACCCCCACCCCGCACTGCCCTGCCTCACCACTTCACAGCATTTACCAGTGCAAGCCACAGCAGCTTCACAGCAGCAATCCAGCAGAGTGTCAGTCCTTTCAGCATCCCTGTAGTCCTACCTAGCAGAGAATCCACAGGCCCAGAAGGTTACTGAAGATTTTGTGTCTGAGGTCCAGTATTTAAACCTAGTTTTTCCTTTGAAGATGGGAGAAGCTTCTAGAGATTACCCTTTGAAGTCCCCAGGCATCATGCTTTCCCTGGTCTGGCACCAGACTAACTACAGGGAGTAGGCAGTCCTTCGTGTGGCAGCAGGAGACAGCCTATTCTAGTTTAAGTAGGAATGTGCCCAGCTCGCTCTCCCATACTTCCAGTAAGGGCCCATGCAGGAACTGTTAAGTTCCTTACTGTGTGTGGCTGTCTAGGAAGAATACACAAAGCCCAACTGTCAGCTACACTCAGTCATGTGACCCAGAGACCGTCCATAGGCACTAAATGACTCAGGCAGGAAATTGACAACTTTCTAAAAGTGGAATTTTCAAAATTGCAATTTCAAATCCGACTTCACCATAAATTAGGATTCTTCATTTCAATTCCAAAAACACCACAGATGAACTGGTCCGCTCCCATTTGGAAATTACAGCTTATTATATGTAATAAGGTAAGTTCAATGTCATCCTATGGGAGAGGTATACCTTGCAGTAGTGAAAAACTAATTTGAGAGTTTTTCAGTACCAGAACATGTAAAACTTAAAGGTACATGTCCTTCCTTTTAAATATAATGCACCCTTCTCTATAGGCTTTTTAGGGCCTACCCCAAGAGTGTCTTATGTATAATAAAAAGGAAGCTTTGGGCCTGGTAAAAAGGTTTATGTTGCCAAGTCGAAATGGCAGTTATTAACTAAGTGGGTGGCACAATAAGTGTTGCAGGCTCACTTGTAGCAATTAAGTAAATGTAATATGCAAATTGGGTTTAAGGCAAGGTTACCATGTTGTAATGAATGAGCACATGTATTTTATTTATTTATTCATTTTTGAGTTCTATATAGAGCTAGCTAGACCTGAGGGTATCAGAGTACTTTACATATTATGAGAATGCATTAAACAGTGAATAACAAGTGGGGATTTATGAGGGTAAAAAAGACATAATAAGTGAACAAACCATACATTATTCAAGTTTTAAACCATGAACACCAATCAAATATAACAGTAAAGCATTAAGGTAATGATAACAGGGGAGATAAGAGACTGAAGCAGGTCAGATGACTGTCTCGGAGGATTTATTCAATGAGGGAATGGTCTTTAAGAATTGTAGATTAGTTTGTTCTATACTGAGGTAGTTGTTGAGTAGTAGAGATTTGAGGTCCCGTTTGAAACAGGGGAAGGAGGGGTTGCATTTGGAGGCATAGGAAGAAGAGAGTTGGAGCTTTGTAGAATCAGACTTCTGCCTGCTCAGGAAAGCTTGGTTTCAAGGTATTTGGGACTTCTTGCATGAAGGGCTTTGTGTGCGATACAAGCTGTCTTGAAGATACATCTTTCTTCAATGAGAAGCTAGTTGAGACTCAAGAGGGCTTGTGACATGTGATCAAACTATTTAGTTCCTGAAAGGAGGCTGGCAGCCGCATTGAGAACTTCTCTTAGAGGAACAAGGTGACTTTTTGAGATTCCTGTGATGATGGCATTACCGTAGTCAAGTTTGGATAGGACTAGTCACTGAACTATGGTTTTAAGATCATCAAGGGGAATGGACAATTTGATTTTTTGAGATGTTTTAGTGTGAAGAGCACTCCTTTGGCTGAGTTGTTGATGTGCTCTTTCATCGATAGATTTTTGTCCAAGGTGATACCAAATGGTAAACTGCCCAGAGGCCTAAGGCCATCAAAAACAAGGTCTTCAGAATTGGCTTAGGAAGGCAAATAGTTTGATGGGAAGCCCGCCCTACAGTTTGTAGGGCTGATATATAATTATTACAGAAAATAAGCACATAATCCTCTGACTGGAGGGCATCTCCAAATAGTTGAAGGTGCCCAGGATGTCTAGAATGGCAAAAGAACAATGGTTTCCCAGTACAGGATCTCAAGCAGGCTGCTTTAGTCTGCTTCTATGCACAGACTCCTCAATGTTAATAAACTAGAATGATTGGTTCTGTCAAATTAGATTAATGCTGTTTTGTAGCTATTTTCCCACAATTGTACACAAACACAATTTAAATAAGCTGGAGCACTGGATCAGCAACTTTCTTTTATGTTTTTATACCCCTTCAGTCTCGTAGATTCAAATATTTCCTACTTTTTAGTTCTTGATAGTACCTGGCCCATGAGTTGGATGTGTGGAAGGTGCAGACCTTCTACATGTTTAGATAAGGTGGCCGTTCTGACCAAAAAGGTCAGGCATGACTCAATTTTCAATTTGGCTGAGGATAAGATTTCACCTTTTCTACTTTCTGAAAACCTGGTTCTGTTTTCCCCTTTGGATTCTTCATTAAATGATGACTTTGACTCACACTTTCTGTGGTTCACATTGGTTTCTTTAAATTGTTGCATCCAAACTGGATGTATTATTATGCAAGCCACAACAAGAGGGCAAGAGGAACCATGCACCTGGCATAACACAGGGATATTTGTTCTGCTATTATTTCAGTTTATCAGTTATCAGTACCTCCATAAGATATAGGGCCCGATGTAGGTAGGCAAATACCGGTCGGAAACGGCTGAAATTTGGTAATTTCGGCCGTTACCAACCGGTATTTGGAAAATGAGATGTAGGGGAATGTTAAATTACAGAATCAGTAATTTTATTGAATCTGTAATTTTTCCGATTCTGTAAAATACCGAATCGGTAAAATTACTGATTCTGTAATTTAAGGATGTATGACGTTACAACGCATACTTTTACAACGCTTACCTTTACAACGCATGTTTTACACCGCAACATCCATTACAACACATACCATTACAACGCATACCATTACAACGAATACTTTGAAACTACCTTTACAACGCGTTCCACTACAACGCATACAACATTTACAACGCATACCATTACAACGCATAACATTACATTGCATATAAGGTAAGTGTTGGATAGTGTAGGGGTTAAAATTACTATTCTAACTCCAGGGGGTGCAACAGTAGGGTAAGTGTTGGATAGTGTAGGGGTTAAAATTACTATTCTAACTCCAGGGGGTGCAACAGTAGGGTAAGTGTTGGATAGTGTAGGGGTTAAAATTACTATTCTAACTCCAGGGGGTGCAACAGTAGGGTAAGTGTTGGATAGTGTAAGGGTACTATGTGTTGTAATGCTATACGTTGTAATGGTATGCGTTGTAATGGCATGCGTTGTAGTGGTGTGCGTTGTAGTGTCATGCATTGTAATGGTTGCGTTGTAAATGCATGCGTTGTAATGGATGTTGCGTTGTAAAAGTTTCGTTGTAAAGGTTGTTTCCCGTAATTTAACATGTAGGTAGCACTGTAATCAGTGCTACAAGGGTTTAAGAATTTGTTATTTACCACCAACTAAAAGTTGGTGGTAAATAATGAAAACCCTTCAAAAAGCATTTTTTTTTTGCTTTCAAAAATGTGCCATGTTGCAGACATACATGCCCTATGTGCATGTATGTCAGCAACATATGCACCCATGCACAATTGAAGGGTGAAACAGGGTGTCAAAGTGACACCCTGTCCCCCTTGCAAATTCGGTAATTTTACCGAATTGGTATTTACCGATTCAGTAAGTGGCATTGATTCCTAAGGGCCTTGAGGCCCATAGGAATCAATGGCGCATTGAAGGTTCACCTCCGCGAACACTGACAAGCGATTGACTAAAGGAACCGGAAACGGACAGCGCTTGATAAATACACCAGCCGAGTCCCGCTGCAAGCCGACAGATCTGCGGCTTCATACAGCAGCCCTACGCTAAACCGACCCAGCCGAGTATTGAAGCTGGAAGCAAAGGCATCCGGGACATATGGGATTTTTACAAACAATGGGCGAACTCATCCACTGAATTATAAACAAAAGAGTAAGATACCACGACGAGGACCCTGTAGACCATTTCTGAACCCCGCCTTCTAGTCATGATACGTATAAGGATAAATTGATAAAGCCCTGACGAGAACCCGCCAAGTAAAATAGCGAGTTCGAAACGCGTCGGCCAAAATGGAGACAAGCATCTGATGGGAACTAGCAACAAGTTCTTTTTTGTGCGACTGAGTGTGAGATTGTTTCCCCCAGTCCTTATAGAACTGCTTTAAGTATTTATAACTCTCTTCATTTGATCTCTTCTCTATTAGAGTGTTATTGTACCTCTTTTTTTGAAGACAGTGCAAACAATGAATATTGATGGTGATGCACAAAAATTTGTGTAAATGTATTTATGATATGTTCAATTCATGTCTTGTTATATTTAATGTTGTTTTGTATATAATTTTTGATTAATTGTATGTATATGGTATGTTCTTTGTCGGACAATTGAATCTTTGAATCCTAAAAAAACAAGAAATGGGTATAAAATAAATAATACCAGACAAATTTTGATATTCTCTCTATTTGTCACTCCAAATAAGGAGATCAAATTCCCTGTATGGTCAGCAAACCCCCCCCTTTTTTGAAAAATATTGCATATGGTCCAGCTGACCCTACGTCCCAGGACCTAACTCCCTGTTTCAGAATATGTATTCTCCCTTAGCACGTTTTTCTTACAATGGGAGTTAGAAGCTGGTCAGACACTGATTCTCACTTAAAATCTAGTTGATGTAAGTAAAAAACATTTAGATCCAAGATCAAAAAGAAATAGCCTCATCAATGCTTGCTCAAGCTTTCTTTTGGGCATCAGGCAGGTTAAGGTTCGGCTGTTTTTCCATGTCTTCATTTCTGAGCCTTTCCCATATTATTCAATATTGTTTGGCGTCACAAGGGCTTGGATGAGCGGGGAAGGGGTAATAAATTCAATTCTGTTCCAAACAGGATGCCCCAAAGTACATCTTGCCTAGCGCCCAAGTAATCCTTAAAATATCACTTGATTTCGGCAGATGAAAGTATCATCACATGAAAGAAAGATTCCACTGTGACAGATGTGTAAGAAGCCGAGAGGTACTCCAGGTAAGAGCATGGCTTCAGAAGGGTTTTTGTTCATACAAAATGAAAAAAATGGCAATACAAATATGAGACAAGCATCGACAAAGCCAAAAGGTCTTGTACGGAATTACAAGATTTTTGTTTTGTCAGTGTTTCTTTTTTTGCCATGGCTTTTGTAAAATGTTATTGTTGATGGGCTGCTGAGCCATCACCAGTACAAAAACATATTTTTAAAAGCAAAACATGTATTTTATGTCAAAACACAGTTGTGTGTGGAGATGTGCTCAGTGTGAAAGGGCACAATGACGTACCCACAGTGAGGTTTGTCAGTGGCTGACGTGAGTAGACCAATCTCTACATGCTGTATGCTGTAGAAGGTGGAAAGAAAGTGGCCTGACAACAGATGACGAAGAATGACTGAAAGCCCCACTAATTAAATATACGTTATACATCATTTTAGCAAATTCAACGGACTTGGCTATCACCAGACCTAAAAAATGCAGAGGAAAAAACTGCCTGTAACGTTCTTGAGCCCCTAATGTGAAAGGAGCAGAGGTTGTAGTATTCAGTTATGTATTGAAGTGTTTATGGCGCACACATTGAACTTCAAGGGTAGCAAAGCACTTTACACTGAACTAAAAACGCAAAGGTACAGGAGAAGCAAATAACTCAAATATAGAAGCCTAGGAAATAGAATGAAACAGACATCAGGCCCCATTTAGAGCTGGCCAAAAAAATAGGGTGGCAATACTAAGCTTGGTGTGGCTGATTTTGGCTTTATTCACTGCCCGTTATTCATGTGAGGTTTGGAACGAGGAATAACATGCCAGGGTCTTTTACTGTATATTTTCCTGGATTTTCTGGAGCCTTTGCTGAATTTTTCCTGATCATGTTAGCCACCTGCTGCCAGCAGATGGCAAATGTGACCAGAAGAACAGATGATACTATTTGGTGCAATTCTGCTCTCAGTAAGACTTATAATTGTGCACTATGGTAATTTAATAAACTGCCTCGATCATTACCACTCCAAGCTCCTTAGAACAGGTCTGCAATCTTAAAAAAAACATTAAGTGAGGAGGGGGCCGGGTCTTGAAGGGGACACAACTTCACACTGAGAACTCCTTGAGAGGTGCTTCTGTCATCAACCACCTATTGTTCTGCCCCATCTTTAAAAAACAGAAACAGACCTTGCTGAGGCCAATGCCAATGTTGTTAGGTGTTTTCACCACCCTAAATGTACTTTGGCTGGTTTGAGCCTCGAAAGATGAGCTGGAAACCAATTAAGTTCAGGGGATCCAAGCTCACCTTCTCTGCCACCATGCAATATCAGCTCAGGTGACCCTGTGAAAGGAGCAGATACTTTGTGACATACTGTGAGAATGAGGGACTACGATAGTACAGGTTGTTAGAGTCAGACAGGCTTTGAAGGGGAAGAAGCAAGATTGAATAACAGTACTTTGGGAAAGTTTAACCAGTTCAGGATAAAGAGGATTTTATAGGCAGGGAATGTGGAATATCTAGAATTTGAGATACATTTTTTATGTGTTTTTGATCACCTTTTCTTTTATGTAGGTAGCTGTCGGACTTGTCCCTTTTGGTGGTTCACCCCTGAACTTTTTGCCTTAAGCTCTGACATAGTGGTAGTGATTTTTGGCCTCTGCGCACTTTAGCACTGTGGCCCAGTGTAAAGTGCGTGCGCTCTCTGAGTGCATGTGGTGAGATTGGCCTGCCCTCCCATGGGAATGCATGGGGGATATGTGTGTCCATGGTAATTCCTGATATGAGAGGAGTGCAGGGGCGAGTTTAGTATGTATGAACTCGTGAGGGTACATGCTGTGCAATGGTAGGCGCAGATTTATAGTGACTGGTGGAGAAATGCCACTTTTAGAAGTTGGCATTTCTGTTTACTGGTTGTCTGCCTGCCTGATGTGAATTGAATGTCTGGCTTGTGATTGACAGGAGCTGAGAGGTGTGGGTGGCTCCAGGAGACAGGGGGAGTCTGCCCAGTGGTGAATAGAGAGATCTGCATGCAGATGGGAAGGAGGAGTTGCAAATGGGACCTGAATAGGGCTGTGCCTACCCTCCACAATGCCGGCTCCGCCCCCTGTGATGTGTCTAATCCCTGAGCCCCCACCTGACAAAGGAGAGAGGAGCTGAGCAAAACAAAGTGCTCCACAGCTCCGCCAAACCAGTTCTGACTGGTATCCCCAAGCCCTGTGCTGTGACCCAAAGGGAAAAGTGGTATAAATTTAGGGGCTCTGACCCTATGAAAATGTTCAGTGTTCCTGTTCTGTTCCTGACGGAGGAGGGGACTTACTGCTGCCGGGGCCCAGGAGGAACCGCCATGGTGGCTGCCTCCCTGCTGGAGGGCCCTGTGTGCTGGACCCTGGGCCCAGCTCTGCCCCTGAACCCCTTCCTTGAACTTTGGTTGTTCACTTGATTGGAGGGGGGAGA
Source organism: Lissotriton vulgaris (assembly GCF_964263255.1). NCBI lineage: Eukaryota > Metazoa > Chordata > Amphibia > Caudata > Salamandridae > Lissotriton > Lissotriton vulgaris. The sequence goes on from NC_141691.1 coordinate 1,185,204,892, forward strand.
TGCTGCTGCTGGGACCCAGGAGGGACTGCCATAGGGACTTTCTCCCTGCTGGAGGGCCCTGTGTGCTGGCCCCTGGGCCCGCTATGCCCCTGAACCTCTCCTGGACGTTTGCTGTGGAGCTGTGGCTCCTGAATCTGCAGAGCGCCTTATTTGTCCTGAGGAGGAGGTCTTTTTTGCCCACTTGTCGCGCTGGGCTGTGATCTTGTTGGGAGGGTATCCCCAGCATAGGGATTTCCCCCGTAATACCGTAATGGCAGGTGCCCACCCTGCGTTTCTCTTTAATGGCGGGAGCCCACCCCGCTTATCAATCGCAATTGTGGGTGCCCACCCCGCTGCATATTTTAATTCAGGAGAGAGCCTACCCCTCATTGTCCACCTTATCTTATTTTTACCTGCGGGTGCCCACCCCGTGAATCACCGCCATGGCCCAGGAAGAAAACTGAAGCCGCCGGCTGAAGCAGCATGACCCAAAAGCCAGGCGAGCTGCCTGACTCCGGGCAGAGCCACAGCCGAAAGTAGAAGGGGGCTCGAGGAGGAAGCATCAGCCTGCCGAGCAGGGCTCCCGGATGCCGCTGGGAACCCTGCGCAATGCCCAGAGAAGTCCCTGGTCCCAGGAGGGGGCCCGGGTGAAGGGGAGATGCGGCCCAAGAAGGCTGCGACCAAGCGACATCTTAGGCGGGGCTCCAGTGGTGAAGAAAAAGCCCTGCAGCAGCCGTAGTGGAACCGAGTGAAATCCCGAGAGAGAGCTCGGTGAGTAGGGCTGATCTCTGCGGGGAAGCCGCATGTGTGGTACGGAGTTCGCTTGGGGGCATTATTTGTTTAAAAGCTCCCATCCGCTCCTACGAGGGGGCAGACCTGTTTGAATAGAGCCCCAGAGGGCCACCGTTTTTGGGGGCAAGTTCTGTTTTGTGCATGGTTATTTGAAGAGCCCTGTGCTCCAACCTGGGGCAAGTTATTTGAAACGTCCCGTTGGGGCCAGAGCCCTTTTCATGACTCCCGCATGCGCCGCACCAGTGCGGGCAGCAGCAACATTGCCAACTTGTTTTAAGATTCCCAGCTGCCCAGCAAGTAGTGGGCAGCTGCACCGTTTAGGCTATTATTATTTCTTCAGGGGCATGTTGAGTTAGGAGTGAGATGCACTCCTTTGCCCCTGACATTCACAGCTGCGAAGCACTTATTGCCAGCTGCAACGTTTAGGCCTGCGCAGAGTGTGCACCCTTGACTTCCGTTGCTTTGGCAGCGCACCCTGACTGTTGGACATAGGTAATTTGAGCCCCTTTTGAGATGGCCAGTTGGCATGGAGGACTATTCGGTTTGTAGGGCGCCAGGCCCTGATGTGATTTATAGGGTGCTAGGAAATGTAGTATGATTTACGCACCCTGTTCTATACCTCTAAATGTGTTTTTTATAATTAGGAGGTTGTTTTGCATATTATGGTTTATGCTATTGAGATTATGTTTCCCTGTATGATTTATGCCTCTAATGTGAGTTATGCTTAGGAGGTTAGGGTAATGTGTTTAGACTTATGAGAGAATTGCATAATGTATTTATGCTGGTGAGATTGGCGCAGAATGTAATTCGCACCTGATGTGATACTGTGCATAATGTAGTTTATGTTACAGGCTGATGCTAAGTACAGTGATTAACAGTGGTTACTGGCTGTACGTTTATGATCTGTTTTACTTTTACTAAGTTTGCTTTGTGATAGTTCTGACAGTGGTCCAGTGGGCGCTGTCAGGTGTATATAATCCCTTGTAGATATGACCCAGTGCCAGGTGGCACCATGTATATTATGTGTTTTTCTATTCTAATGTGTAATGAGAATACAAAGGCTTTTTTTATATAACCTTGTGGGGAGTTCCTTTTGTAGTGTGCCTGGGATGTTGTTGCTGTGTGCGTGCGCAAATGCTTTGTACATGGCCTCCTGGTTAAGCCTTTACTGCTCGTTCGAAGCTACCAAGGGGGTGAGCAGGGGTTATCTTTGGCGTGTAACTCCCTTGCCCTGACTAGAGCGGTGGTCTCTGCCTGGCTTTGGCGCAAGCCTTAGCCAACCAGAGATCCTATTTCTAACAGTGGCTGTTCCCCATGACTGGAGGTCCTTGTTTTAGTGTTATTCTGTAGTTAGCGGCAATGCAGAATATTCCAGCTCCTTCTTTCTTTCTTATCAGCTCAGGCACTCAACAAATTAAGTAGCAGAAATGGAAGAAGGTATTCGAAAGATATGCAAAGGTGTGTTGTGCCACCCTGAGGGCCGAATGGAAGGCACCCCTGCTACTCCATTGTTTAGGCTCTGAGGGTCAAGAGGTCTTTGTTCAACTTCCGCAACCTTCACAAGTTGATGTGGAGGAATTAAATGAATATGAGTTATGCATTAAAAAAACTCGATATGTATTGTCTTCCTAAACTGAGCACCATTCTGGAGTGCTATCATTTTATCAGGAGGTTCCAGAGTGAGGGTGAGTAAATAGAGAATTATGTCATGGAGTTACATAGACTTATGTCTTCTTGCAAATTTGGGGGCATGATGGAAGAGAGCATTTGTGACCAATTTATGCTTGGTTGTGTGATTGAGAAGGTGAGGGATGAGCTCTGGTTTAAGGCTGAGCCCACTTTGGATGAAGTGTTAGTCATTGCGCAGATGACTCTATGGCATGTGCAGCTTTTATTAGGAAAGACAAATAAAAGGATAAAGTGTACATGTAATGAAGGAAAAAGTTGAGAAGAATGTAGTGAAAACAGAGGATGGATGTAGTAATGGGAAGTTTGATGCAAGAAAGTGTTACAGATATGACAGAGTTGTTCATCTGGCCAACAACAGGGCATGTCATCCCCTAAGAGCTACATGTTCGAATCGTAAAAAAAGGGACACTTTGTGGTTGCCTGTAAAGTGAAGGTCTTCAAACCTAAAGTTAAGGAAGTCAATGTGTAGAGTGACCAAGGTGATGAGAATGCAGATTTTGTATGTGGTCAGATTGTACTCCAAGTGGATGAAGAGGGGGTGGTTAAAACCTCATCTGTTTATACCATTTCAGTGGATGGTGAGTTGACAAATGTTTTGTTTGACCTAGGGGCAAAGATAACTATTGTGTCCAACAAATGTTATCACAACAATAAACGGAGCAAAGTGGCCTCATTTAAATTGGATAGCAGACCTTGTGCCTATGGAGGGGAACCCATAAAATTGCATGGTTCTTTATGAGTGGAATTGAATATGAATAGCAGTCAACATCAGGAAAAATATACATGTCAAAGAGGGGTAATAGTATTATTAGTTGGTCACATCAGGGTGAGTTGGGTGAGATGTTGGACCCTACTGGCAACATTCCCATCCTTTTGAAAGAAAGAAAGGTTCTGTGTGCTGTTGATTCTGTAGATGCAATGGTTTGGTTGAGAGGATGAAGGCTGAGTCTCCTGAGGTGGTTAGGGAGTTGGGTTGTCTTATAAATTACGAACATGAAATTCACTAGGTGGCACGTGCAAAACCAGTATGTTGTAAAGTTAGGAGTGTACCCATAACAGTATGTGAGGAAATGTCTGAAGAAATCAGGAAACTGAAGAAGTGAGGCATCATAGAGGAAGTTGAAGGCACTGAATGGATAGCTGCTGTGGTAGCTGCTAGGAAGGCCAATGCTAGTCTGTGTCTTTGTGCTGATTTGAGACTTCTTACAAGTGTTTGGTTGCGAACAATTATCCCTTGCAAAATATCACTGAGCTGGTACTGTTGCTGGGTGGGGCAACTGTCTTAAGTGCCGTCAACCTCACTTCAGCCTACCAACAGGTTAGGCTGATGGAGTCCTCTAGAGATTTGTGACTTCTTGTGGCATGTTCACATTTATCAGGCTTCCTTTTGGTCTGGTCTTACCGGCTTCTGTCTTTCAAAGGATAATGGAGAGGGTCCTCAAGAGAGTCCGAGTGGCCTGTGTATATCAAGATGATATTTTGGCATTTGGAAAGGATGCTAAAGAGCATGAAGTGTGTCTCAGGGAAGTGTTAAGTAGGCTTGCTGAGGCCAATCCTACTATTAAATCATAGAAGTGTAGATTTGGCAGGAGGTCTAGTAACTATTTGGGTCACACCATTTCTGGAGAGGGAGTGTTTTCTAAGGCGGAGCGAGTTCACATTATCACTCGCATGAGTTTCCCTTCATTGAGGGAGGAATTAATTAAGCTCCTAAGAATGGTCGAGTTCTATTGAAAGTTTATCAGGAATGTTTCAGACAGGAGTGTTAACATGTGGGGCCATTTGAAAAAAGGGGTTGTATTTATTTGGAATGATGATGTGAGGAGTTTGTAGGACTCACATTTTTTTTTCAAATAGGCTTTCCATATAAACACTGATGCTAATGTTAAGGAATTGAAGTGGTTCTGCAGCAGGTAGGTTGTGATGGTATAAACGCTATCATGTTCATCGCATGGCGGTTGAAGGATGCCAAATCTGGGTACTCTAGGACTGAAAAGGAGAATTTGGGGTCTTCTGGGTAGTAAAGAAACTCAAAAACAAATTGTGGGGGTCTTGTTTTGTTGTCAGGACTGACCATAAACCTTTGGTGGAAATGTTTATGAAGAAAGTGTGTCGATCAGGATAACCAGGTGGGTGATTGCGCTACAGGAGTTTGAAATTGCCATTGAGTTTTTTCCTGGTGTGAAGAACACTGTTGAACATATCCTTTCTAGGTCAGATGGAAATGCGGATTTTGTTTGTATGATCGATTGGGAGAATATTTTTGAGGAAAGGTGGCATAGTGAACTCTCTAGTTTTTGTGGTTCTAGGTGAAACCATGAGTATGTTACAAGCTGCTCGGAGTAACAAAAGAGATGGATCTGTAGATGTCAAGCATTTTGGGCTGTGAGCAGTGAGTTGTGTACTAGCAAGGGTTTGCTTTTCAGAGGGAGGAGACTTGCTCCTCCTATGAAGCATAGAGTAAGAACTAACTTGTCTTGCCCATGCTGTGCATAAGGGGATGTTGAAGTGTAAGGAATGACTTTGCAATTCATACTTGTGGGCAGGCATGGACAAGATGGTGGAGAGGATGGTAAAAGAATGTTTGATGTGTGCACTTAGTGATAAGACCAAACAAATGAGATTACAACCCATGGTGCTTTGAAGGTGTTCTGCTGGTCCGTGGAGGGAGGTTGCATTGGATATTGTAGGGCTATTTCATCGTGGGGGTCTCAGACGTTTCAAATTGTGGTTATTGATATGTTCTCCAGGTGGCCTGAAATTTGCTTGTCCAATACAGGGGAGAGCAAGGATGTGATTAGAGTTTTAAAGTTGCTTATGGCACAAGAAGCTTTCCCACACAAGCTTCTCACTGATAAAGGTGTGGAACTAACCTCCAAGAACAGGGAAGAGTTTCTATTGAAGAGGGGAATCGAGCACTAGTAGTGGCATTTCTACCATCCGGAAAGACTGATTTGCATATGGCTGCGTCTAAACTGGGGTGGCATGGTGAGCAAAAGAACAATGGATTTAAACCAGATCTTTTGACTGTGGGGGGGGAATGTTTGATTTGCTTTGCATTCCGTCCATCATCTGTGCGTCTTTTGCCTTCTCGCCCTAAGTGCTCCCGGTATGCGCTGACGTGGGTCCTGGGCTCACTGTGTCACTGGATTCAAGCTAGCCTCACTGATGAGGGGTTATGCCTCGAAACCGGTCCCAGGATGCTTGTTTCCAGTCCAGGGAGGGCCTGGCTAGGCAGTTTCGGCTGCACTGTTCCCATGAGGCACAGAGTCAAGACTGATTTACATATGGTTAAACCTAAACTAAAACTGGGGTGTCATGGTGAGCAAAAGAACGATGGATTTAAACTGAGAAAAATCCTAACTTTAAAACTTTTGGTATTCACAGAAGGCATTTAGAAGTCCTAAAATTAGGACTCCTAACTTCTGTGAATAGCAAAATGAGTAAGTGACTTCTGTAAATACCAAAATGGTAGTAAGTTTAGGATTTTGTCTTAAGTTAGTTCTGTGAATCGGGCTCTACGTCTTTGTTCAAATCACGGGTTTTGTTGCTAATGCTTTGCAAATCCCCAGTCACCCCATATTTCACCTGCATATGGTATGCTCTTGCAAAAAAAGGGATGTGAAGCAATTACCACTTTTCATGCAAGGAAGATTTCAAACTATATTTTATCTAAGCAGAATTGTAAATGACAGGACAGAGCGTACATGGTGCCGGGTACCTTCTCCCCATCTCCCTGCTTCCCCAGTAACAGTCTCTCATTCGAAAATATTCCCACATTCCATATTCTATTGTTCTTATCCACCCACTTCTCATGCATCAATCCACACCTACACATTCCACCAGACTATTACACATCTCAGCATTTTTAACAAAACTAAATACTCTTCTACATTGTCTAAAAAAGACCCTAGAATAAAAAGAAACCAATGCATTGTACTGACCAATGACATCCATGTTCCTAGCAATTAAACTAAATGCTCTTCTACATTCTCTACAATAAAAGGAAAGCCACCTCATAAGCATAAGGAATGAAAACAAGATTGCTTACTCTATATCTAAACTTTGTAACGAGCAAGTAATCTACTCAGCCTTCTACAAACACCCTCATTATTGACATCACCTTCCTCACTCCTCATTCCAGAAGTCTGCTCTTGATGCTTAGCCAATTCCTAATGACTAAGCACCAATAAACATATTGTCTTCTTCAGTATCCGTCCTCCCACTCTTCTACACATCTCATTTGCAAAAAGACACTCCACCCATATTCCATATTCTACCATCCTGAACTCTTACCGCCGTCATCATGACTTCCACCTCTTGTTGCAGATCAGACCATAATGAATGCCCCTTGGTCTCTCTCATGGTTTCCTAATGCAAACCCAGCTTCTCACAACTAGTCCAGAATTTTGCTTTTCATTCTTACAATATTTCAACATGTAATTTCTCATTTTCTCTTGATGTTTCCTTACTCGTTCCTTTATCTCTATACAACTTTCCCTCACTTGTTTCACATTCTGCCATCTCATTAAGCACCGAAGTACCAAATTAGGTATGGGTTTCAGCCCTCTTAATAATTCAAAATGAGTTTTACCAATTGCTGAATTGGGAATCACTCTTTATGACAGCAAGGTGGCTTGCAAAGGATTCCTACAACACAGCCCTGACTTAATAACCAACTCAAGTGATTCCTTCATGATTCTGTTACACCTTTCTACTTGACCATTCATTTGTTTCATGCCCAAAGCCAACACAATTATTTCATTCTTCCTGAAACAAATTGCACACCATTATTTGTCCCCACTTCTTCTGGGATTCCTTATCTTGCAAAAATATCCTCAAAATAATGTATCACCACTTCTGTTGTAACACTCCCCACCATACTTACCTCTGGCTTTTTTGAAAAATGGTTCACAAGAACTAAAGAATACGCCTCCTTCTCAGGCAAAGTTAAAAAGGGACCCATTATATAAACAGCCACCTTCATCAGTGGTCTATCAGAAATATCCACCAGACATACCAGAACCGACAAAAAAAATCTGATGTGTTACTTTTATCAAACACATCACATTTTCTCACCTGCCTATCTATACATGCATCCATGCCAGGCCACCAAAACTGTTCCAGAATTTTTGTTTTTCTTCCAGACATGCCACAATGTCTTTCATACACCACTTTCATTAACCTTGTTCATAAACCTACTGGAGGTAAAAATCTGCCCCTCGGCTCAAACACAATCAACGAATGCCAACTCACCTTGCACATTATGGAATGAAACACAATCTCCCATCAAATTATTCTCAGCAGGCCATCCTTCGACTAAATATTTTCTAACCGCTACCATATCATGATCATCTGCCATTACTTTAATCCACTCTTTCTGAGACACAACTACTCCCTGAATAGAAAAACTCTCCTTAACATCCACTTTACATTCCTTTTCTTCTTCCATACTCCCCTGACATCCACTCAAAGGTAGTCTAGACAATCCATCTGCTTGTCCTTTTTGGAAGCCAACCTTGGTGACTCAGACCTAATGCCCCCTGGGGCCAGCAAATGTACCAAAGTGTTATGGTCATTTCTAATAAAAAATGTCCTCCCTCCAAAAACAATTACTAAAATGATCTACTGCTTAAGTACATGAAAAAAATTCACACTCATTTACAGAATATTTTTTTCAGCTGGTCTAAGAACCCGTGAACAATATTCAACAACCCATTTTTCTTGCTCATTCTTTTGCACCAAAACCGCACCCAAGCCATAGTGAGTAGAATCCACTATAACCACTCACTTTTCTCCACCAATTAATGGTTTCAAACATGGTGAAATTGGGATTTCTCCTTTTAATATTTGAAAACATTGCTCTTGTTCCTGATTATATACATATTTTAAATTGTTTTCAGCAATTTCCACATTGGTTTCACTTTGCTGGAATACGTTTCGATAAATCATTCATAGAATTCAGCGAAACCTAAGAACAATCTCAATTAATCTTTGTCAGTAGGTACAGGAGCATCCACAATCGCTTTTACATGATCATGTGTTGGCGTAATTCCATCTTTCAAAATCCTGTGGCCCAAATACTCCATCTTCAATTTTCCAAATGTGCACCTGGGCAGCTTGACCGTCAATGCTGCTTTTTGCAAATCAGACAGCACTCGTTTGAGATTCACATCGTGTGCTTCTATATCCATCGGAAAAATCAAAACTTGGGGGAAGATTCATAGAACTAATCTGAGAGAAAATCCTAAACGTACTACTTTTGGTATTCACAGAAGGCATTTAGTAGCAGTAAAGATAGGATTCCTAACTTTACTACTACTACTAAACTGAGACAAAATCCTAACTTTATTACTTTTGGTATTCACAAGAAGGATTTAGTAGTAGTAAAGTTAGGATTCCTAACTTTACTACTAATAAATGCCTTTTCTGAATACTGAAAGTCATAAAGTTAGAATTTTGTCTCAGTTTAGTAGTAGTAAAGTTAGGAATCCTAACTTTACTACTACTAAAACGTTTAGGATTTGTCTCAGATTAGTTTTGTGAATCGAGCCCTTCATCATTAAATACTGTGGCCCCTTCAATGTTGTTTTAAAAGTTGATTCAATAAACTCTGGAACACAGCCAAAGAACTAGCTAACCCAAATGGCATTCTTTTATATTGGCACAACCCCTTTGGTGTTATAAATTAAGTGAAATGCCTAGAGGTTTCCTCCAGCTCCTCCTGATTATATGCATTTGTTAAATCAATAGTAGAGTACACAGTAGCACCTGATGCAGATGCCAACAGCTCTAACAAATTAGTTAATGGGAAGCTATGTGTCCAAATAGCATCATTCATGCTTCTAAGGTCCACACACAATGTCAGCTCCCTTAAACTCTTTAATGAAACTACAAGAGTTGTAAACCAATCTGAATACTTAATGGGTTCAATAATGTCTTTTTCACCTGTAACATTGCCTTTATCTTCATTCTGTAGGAGAAAGACAAATTATGTTCTTTCTGTTTTAATGGTATAGAATCGTTTCATACTACAAATGTATGTATATACTCTTTGAACAGGCTCAACTCCTCTCGGAACACATCCTTAAATTCCATTTGGAAGGTATCATACTTTCCATCACTGCTCACATTTGTATCAATTGCACACATAGCGGGATTGGCCCTAGGATCCACATGTATCCCAAGCTCTTCTTGATGAGGCCATCCTGAAATTGCCACTCCTTTTTCTGCAACAAATATTTTCTATGTGTTCTTCTTCCATTGAACTCCATCTCAGATCAAAAATATCCTTTCAGATTAATACTGTGACCAGAATAACTTCCTGGCTGTGCATTTGTCAATTTCAAATTAATTACCTCCCCGCCATGACAGTTTTGTGTATAGCTCATGATCAATAATTGTGTTTCATGCACACAAATCCACCAACCCTTCCACACCAATGCCATCCATAGTAACTTTACACTTTGGTAAACGCTAACCCTTAGCAGGACCCACATCGATAGGCACACACAATACCACTCCATCATCCAACTCAAACTCTTCATCAGGCACCACACAGTTTACTCCCCCTCTAGATATGTCCTTAAACACACTCTCAAAATGGACTTTACTTTTACATTTGTTACAAAGTTTTCAATTATAGGGCAATACGTAGGATATGCTAAATGAGTGAACTACCACCCCTATAAGAACTTGTCCCATTTTTCCATCTCACAATACCAAATATCTGTTCCTCATACTCTTTTTGAGTATTACTCTTCTCTTCAGGTTTTTTGCACCATTATAATTTTTATCAAGTACAAAGTTTGAAACTGCAGAACTATCTTTCTGTACCTCATGCACACATTTTTCAGATACTTCAATCAACCTGGTGGCATGTATTGCCCCTTTCAATGTGTTAGTATCTGTTTCAGCTAACAAACTTTCTTGAATTTTTAAAAAAACTTTCTATTAAATAAAATCTCGGACCTTAAAACTGCATCATACGTAATAGGTTCAAAATCACATGACAACGCCAATGCCTTCAAAGCTGACACAAATTCATCATTACTTTCTCCCTTCCTCTGACTCTTTGAACACATTTTACATTTCTTCAGAAGTAGATTTATTTTCTTTCCATATCTCTTTTGCAATACCCTCAGTACTCTGATACACATTCATATTTCCCGCATTTTCCAACCCTGGATTTCTAAATTCCCTTAATCCCTACAGCACCCAAAGATACTTTTATAAATGCAACTGTTTGGCAGGTGATCATTTGCCTTTCTTCAATGCCTCTGATCAATCCAAATCCCATTCTATTGGTGGTTTTCTCAGATCTGCTTGAAACGCCTGGGGTGGTTAGAATTCAGACCTCTCCCTATCCTTTTGGTTAGAACTAGCAACTGCTACTCCACTTCAAGCAGGTGTGCTTGAAACCGAGTAAAAACGCTTTTGGTGTGCCTGTCACCAACAACCACAAATCTGTGCTTCTTTTCCCAATCTAAAATGGACAGCAACGAAAATCCTGTAAATAAAAGTTTCGCCTAATCCAATATGGTCACCAATATTGCTTTTGTTAGGAAGACCGTTCTATCCAAATACACAGTACAGCCTTTCCCTAACTCTTAAAATTGCCTCCAAGACATTGCTTTGCGTCAATTTCTTTGGCTCCTAGCTCACTCCATAGACATCTGATCAGCTTGCATGACTCCAGAAAAAAGGCCTCCCGAAATGCCGCTTAGCATTAATTTCTATAGTTGGTGAGACTTTCTTTATGGAAATCTGGCCCATCTCCTCATTCTCCTGTGTCACCTTACCACCTTCTTACCGCAATAATGAGTTGAAACACTCTGAACAGTCTTAAGGTTAAAGCTACAGCTTGCTGCCTCCTCGCTCTTGCCTGCACACAACCAGCTGTAGAAAAATTGCAATTCCAACACACACCCTATTTTGAACAATTGTGAGTGAGCTTCCACCCTAAGTCCTGCCTGCTCACGCTCTTCACCATTGAAGTAATCACTTTTTATGCGTGGAAGACTTCGAACTATATTTTATTTAAGCACAAATGTATATGGCAGGGCGGAAAGTATATTGCGCTTGATATCTTCTCCCTGTCTTGCTTTTCCACCGCTGGGCTCTCCCTTTCCAACTAAGCCACATTCCGCCTTCTATTGTTCTCACACCCTCACTTCTCACACACCAATGCATGCCTGCACATTAAACCAGACTACCACAGGATGGAGCCACTATTTGAAGAAATGTTGATGGTCCTACTTTAAATGAATCACAAGTTCTATAATGTAAAATACTGCAAATCGAAAATCTTCTGCCAATAATACTCTAAAACATTCAAAATCCACTCAGACAAAATTATTTGATGTGTCTTTTGTTCAGGACACTTTTAAAGTGTACAACCCAAGAGGAATGTTTTGCACCAATCATGTCATAGTACAGTGCACAACTATTTTCAATCTTGAAAGCTGAATTACTTTATTTGCATATTTTGTGTTCACCTTTAGAAAAATAAATTATATTTCCTATGGACGAGTGAATGAAATTCAGATCATTCATTATCAGCTGTTTTCCTGATTCTAGAACACAGTCTGGCCTCATCGCTAAATGGGTCTAAAGAAATATGCATGAGGAGTCTGGTAAATAGATGGCTAAAACATCTTTATGACAGAGCATGAGCCCTTTTAAGTACAGTGCATGCAATGTTCTCACTGTTGTCAGTTGTCACACAACAGAAGCTGACAAATGTACTCCCACCCCATAGACAGGCTTCAAAGTGTGGGGACAATTAAATGGGATTATGCACATTCAGGCAGCTAGCCATACCTGAAAAAAGTTTTGCTATATAGGCTAAACCAGTAGTGACAGTTGTAGTACTTCGAGCCCGGTAGGGCTTTCATTGTGAGCAATGGGGAACGCACAATAGACACTGTATGTGAGCATCAGCTTAGCTGACATCATTGCATCCTTATATCCCTGAACAATAGTCAAATTGGATGCCTGTAATTATTACCACACAATAAAATACACAAGATGATGGACGGAATGTTGTACAATGGCAAAACATTCACCCCCAGTCACAGATCTGGGTTTAATCCATCGTTATTTCGCTCACCAAGCCACACAATGCCAGCATTTGTAAACATCTAGTTGGTGGAGAAAGTCATCTTAATACGCTTGTCATAAATATTAAGAGTTGACCATGTCACAGAAGGTGCAGCATTGAGTGGGAGCAATATACACTTTTCAAAACCCATTGAGCATAGACATTTTCAAATATGTTGCACAATATCTGGTAATGATTATTTTGCAGGTGTTCATATGTATTTTGTGGTCTAACAAACCGGTTTTGGGTGTTCTGGTGATATTTATAAACCACCGACCATTTACCAACCCTTCAGCCGCATGGATTCTTATCATATCACGAAAATTCACAGTAGTATTATCGAACCATAATACTAAAAGAACATTTATGTATTATATCTTCATCTCCTGTAGAACATCAGAAACAGAACTCATACTAAGTATTTAATTGATCTACATTCAGTGAATTCCATCCTTTGTATCCCTAGTAATCTAGCGCTGTGCAGTGAATGCAAAGCAGGCACACATTCAGCTTACTGTTATAGGTGTGGATAGTGAAATTTGGATTTGACGAAGCCTCTGGTGGTAGTCTGAAGGAGAACTTCTGCCCAGTAGGAGACAAGTCTTTGTCTGTAGCACCGATGAACTGGATTATCTGCAAAAGAAGAAGAAAACGACATTAAAGATATTGTATTGTATTTCTCTTCAGTGGGTGAAAGAATGTGTTATTTTGCTAGTAAATTTTACACTGAAACAAGAGGGTAATGGCATGATGTACTACTCTGACAGAAGCATGGCAGAAATTCCACCTGCATGTTATAACTTCTGTAGGATATAATGCACTTGTAATTTTCCAGCCAGGACTACATCCATGTTTGCAATGCAGTATCCCCCCCATCAAACTCTAAACCAGACCCAAAGTCAGCCCAAAAGATGAGGTGAGGCCACTTGCACTCTACGTTAATTTGCTCTACTGTGCTTACAGTCATTCTTACAATGCTATATATCAAAGGTGTTACTATTGCCAAACTCACTAGTTGTACTCAGAAAGATGAAAGTGACAGAAGCTTAATAGAACTCGCAAGTTTTCAACACTCTTCTGGTGCATTCCAGTCAGCATATCTTATGATGTCACAAAAAGTTATGCCACACAATAAATTAAACTGAAAGTAACATCAAACAAATCATGAAAACGTGTCAAAATAATTGTAAATCATATAACATAATTCCAAACTTCATATTTTAATAGACACATACTCTATAAATTCACTGAGATAATATTGACAGCAGCCCAGATTGAGTACGTAATGCATATCAATTACAAGTATTAATGGAGAGCTTTGCTGCACACAGAGGGTCTGATTCACAAAGAAAAACTTACAATTCTTTCTAAGTGTACGATTGTTTGGTGTTCACAAAGGGTATTACAAGTAGAATCGTGATGAGTGGGGAGCCTCCAGACATAAAAGGTTAGGATTGCCTATATTTCATGTGCACTGACTTCGCACTCTTAAAGATACAACTCGTAAATCCCTTTGTGAATACCAAAAAATCACAAACTTACACAAAAGTGTAAATTTGCCTTTGTGAATCAGGCTCAGAGAGGTTAATCTAGCACTGAAATAGACCATTGGGTGTTTGCTCATAGTAGAGGGGTTATTGTTAACTCTTCTACTTCTCTACACACCAAGAAGTGACACATTTGGATGGCAAGTTAAAGCATGCCTCTCCAGATATGTGGGGCAGACTTGTATAAGGTTAACTTGACAATCAAATGTGAATCTCACTCATGATGAGAAATGCTTAGGGCCTCTGCCATCATAAACTAAATCTGAACCCAACTGGATCCAAACAGAACTCAGCAAAAGGAACCCTCCCACACTGTATTATGATGTCATCTTCAATGTGTCTGGATTTATTTAACATCGGCAATGCCTAATATATGAAAATCATTATTGTACAATATACTTTGCGGTTGTGGACTAAGAAAAGGGAAAGAACACATCAGAGAATATTAATATGCAAAACAAACTAAGTATATTAATGTCTACATTTGTTTATTACCTCTCCTTTGTAGTAACCTTTTCTATTTCCTTCATGTGCTTGATGCCCAGGTGCATGTTTCCACATGGAATGTCATGCTATACATTTTCCTGTATCTCATTTTGCTAATACATAATTGTCATAGTGTCCTATTATGTACTGCAGACATGTAGTCTGATGAGCAAATGCTAAATTCTTCTTTATTTCTATATTATTGAGACAATTGTGAAAATGTTTTCCCTATAGTTAAAACCCTTCTCCTACTTCCCATCAAAGTTTACGTCCCATCAAAGTTTGAAGGTCATTTGTTCTCCTTCCTTTCCTTAAAAGTGTATAACTCAAACCCTTTGCTGGAAGTAAATTCTGACTATTTCTGGATTTAATGGATTGGAATTTGAGCATGGAAATAAACTCACAAGTTTGTTTGCAATCTGAAGCTAAAAAAGAAAACAACGTATTTTACTGTCCACTCCCCATCCCTCATAAGCTATTTTCTATGTGCTTGTGATGGGGAATTATGCAGTAGTAAACCTATTTATAACTGCTAGGAATCCATAAGTGAAGGTCTGACTTGTGAAGTTTAAAACATAGGTTTACAGCAGAGAATCACTCAGACCGTCTTGTGGACATGATGAGAAGGGGATCATAGATAACTGGAATTCACCATCTCTAAGAGTTTAACATATACAGCTATAGATAGGTTACCTTGAATAATGGGTATGTTTTCCCAGAAGGTCTTCAGAGGCATCAATTAGACAGTGGGAATTCAGAATCCTGAAGTGAAAGGTATTCCCTCTAGTTACAGATTCCTATTGTTAGACTTGACATCCTTGCAGCAGTATTTCCCCCAAACCTTTTGCCTTCACTCCCTGAATTTTGTTGGCATTAGGATCGTGCATTTTCTCCCTGCTAACCAGTGCTAAAGTGCTTTTTCTTTCTCCTTCCAACAAGGTAAAATTGGACTATAAGTAATTATCAACTTTAATTTACTTGTAAGTCCCTAGTAAATTGTACTACATATACCCTGGCCCTGTAAATAAATGATCCCTGTTGGCACCTGCAGGAATGGTGCAACCACCTAAATCAACTGTTTGAAAACACATATCCGACCGGCCACTGCAGCTTGTAGTTCTTTTTTAAACTGACATTTAGACCTAGCAAAATAACCCTTTTGCCAGACCCAAGCATTCCCTTTCTAGTACTTATAAGTCACCCCTAAGATAGGCTCTAAAGGCTGTTAGCGCAGAGTGCATGGTATTTAAAAAATAGGCTGTTTGTGTATGTTTTACATGTTCTGGCAGTGACCAACTCCTAATATTGTTTTTCACTGCTGTGAGACCTATCTCTCCCATAAACACTGGGTTACCCTGTCACACTTAATGAGTGCTAGCATCAGATTCGGAGCAGGTAGAGATATGCTGTTCACACTTAAATGAACTGAAAAAATAACAAACAAAAAATATATCTCCAGAGCTACCTACTGGATTTTTGTCACTTTGGTGTAATTTTATTTAGTACCTTTTACTCAATTTTTTTAATTAGTTGTGATTGTTTTTGTGTTGTGTTTTCTCTTTCTTACCGTTTGAGTGCTTCATAAACACTTGACACACACATTTCCTCTAAAGTAAGTCTGCCAAGGTGCCCAAGGCTTAAACACAGGTTTATTTAGCGACATTTATAGCTCACCTTGTCAAGTATTGTGTTTATTTTTTGAGTGAGGCTTTCAAACCTATCAAACAATAACTCAATTCTATACAGTAATGTTTTGTAAAATGCTCAGCTATTTGTGAATTTCCAAGGTATCTAACAAAGAACGTTGCTGCAGTTTCTGTGAAAGGATGTTCCTGGTTTACTAGCTCAAATTCAAAGACATTTGTAAAACACAGGAAGTAGCAGGTACCATCTACGTTGCATGGTTCCTTTTGCTTGGTATCCTTCCCTGAGGAACAATGCAAACTACAATTTAGATTCATGAATACTTTGATAGACCAAGCCCAGAAGATTCTAAAAATTCCAAGGGTCCAAGAATGTTATTTCACACATTCAGATAGAGTTGTAATCTTTGATAAATTACCATCAATAACAACAAATGGAAACGTTATTTTCATTTATTTTTATCTTCCAAAACAGTAAAGGGCAGAGCTATCACCGAGCATAAATTAATACAGATTTTAAACTTATTTTGTTAGTTACATCTAAAGCAGATGTAAGCATAAACAGTAACATTTTGACCATTCTCACTGTATATCCTTTAATACCTTTACCTGGTGCCTTTGCCCAGAGTCTCTTGAGAATATATGAACGGTTCCCTTTTCAATAAAATATACCCCAACTGACATCTCTCGAACTCCAAGATGGCAGATAAACCAGTGCCACTTCCAGAGCAAAGACTGATGCATGTTAAGTTGTAACAACTCCTTCCTGGCTGGCAACAAGGAATTTGACTCCAAATGGAATCTTTGGAGCTTTCACTGGTATTTCAATAAGTACATCAATGTGAAGAAAGGGGGAATTGGTGGTATTGCTATGTTGCTTGCTGGTTACGCTGTGATTAGCTACATTGGGAATATGACCATATTAAGCATGACCGCTGGGGAAAATACCACTGATGTACTTTGTGTTTGGAGTAGGAGACACCGAAACATCAATATTTAATTTAAGTCTTTTCTCTAAATTCTCAGATGTCTTAATATGGGAACAGGTTATCACCAATTAATAGATATTCTGTCTTTGGAAATGAAAAAAATTCAATAATAAAGATACCCCAACTACAAACAATTATATGATTATGCTAGGCTGCAGTCAGTATACCAAGGTTTCTCCATCTGCAACATAGGTTTGGGCTACAAAGGCACACATGGGTTGAGGCAAATGCAGGCCATTGTGCTGAGTGAACAATGGGAGTGTAGACAAGAATAACATTTAAGGAGTTACACAAGGAAGATCCATGTCTGCGTTTTTATTTCTAATATTAAGAACCTCGCCTCAGTAACCTAATAAAATCCATTTAGAAAGTAATTTAGAAATCACCCTATTGGATGCACAATCTTATGGTAAAAGTTCCAGTGGCTATCCATCTCTAGGACGCACACGGGGAAGTCTATGCCCTTGTTCCTTCATGGTGGACTTAATGTTGACTGAAGATGGCACAGATGTCATAGCCCCAAGACCTAGTAGTTTTAGGTACAAGAGCTAATTTTTAAGCATCAGACTTTGACCCAAAACAAGAGAGATAAAATGTAGTAAAAAGGAAGAAAGGAAGGGAAAAAGATAGGAAAGCAGTAATAAAGGGTTACAGCAGGAATGAAAAAACGAAGATGCAAGAGTGATGTAATAATTTAGAAAAGGTATGGGGGTAGAAGAAAGAGGCAACCCTCAAAGTTGGAAATATCAGCTTTTATCAAAAACATTGACCAATTTAATCCCAGGCTCTTATGCTCTGAGTGAACATTCATAAAAGCTAGGAATTAACAGTACAATACCTGTCCTGCTTTGGCATTTTCACATACTGTCATCTCGTTTTGCAGGTAGAGTTCAGGTGCAAATTCATTGACATCTAAAACATGGATGATGACTTTGACTTTACTTGTTAGCAGTGGATTACCTGTAAAGTAATGAGGGATGGACTGAGTTAATATTGATGCCACAGCCTAAACAAGAGAAATATTCACGTTCCGTGAAAGTCGAAAGATCTGGATGCAGGTATTTCACAAAAGATGTCAATACATGACTTACATGTGTTAGACTTAACATACGGGCATTGCAAAATAAACTAGTAGCTTACTAATTTGAAGCACTGTGTTGACTATGTGAACATGTGTAACTATCCACATTTTCTCTGAATGACCAGTGATGGTCTGGTTCTTGCCACTGAAATTTTAAATCCTATGATGCATTTTTAGTATTTATAATGACATATGTCGATAACGCCTTAAAAACATTTTCTGCAGGTGTTGAGATGGATTGTTTTCAAATGGAATAATTAGCATTTGAAGTATTACCTGGTGCCAAATGGAAAGCTGGCGATTAAAGTATTTAGATTTTTTTAAAAAAGATCCTGGGTTGGGGAGAAGGCTTCAATACAAGGTTTGAGCAGAGAGAAAAGTAGCAGTTGCAACATCATTGTGTATGTCACCGATTACAGATCACCATTTCAGCAGTACATAGTTTAAATTCACCATTTGAGAAATTGTACGTAATTGTACCAGGCCAATTGCTTTCCAAGTTGCATCAGTGACATGGTACTTAGAGTGCCTATCAGCAAAATGCGCCAATTTATCTAGAAGGTGAAGTGTGGTACTGAGGTGTGAGATTGTTCACATCGTAAGATTTAAGAAAGAAGTACCATTGTTTAGTGGCACTTCAGGTGCAAAAAATTGAACAGAGGTTACAAACGAAAATACTGTCATGCTCTTACAGCAGACCAAGGAGTCTCAATACATTATGCAGCTGTTCTGCTCAGAACAGTCATGGAAGGTAAATAATGCAGAAATCTAATGTGCAGAATTTGATACGTGTGAAGCATTTCATAAACGTGACTATGTCCGCATACTTAGTAATTTTTACCACTGAGGGCCTCATAACCCTCGTACCGCAGAAACCCTAATTCCGTTAGAAAAAACAGGTATTGGCCAAACTGGAATTGCAGAATCTTTGGTAACTCTGCACCTTAAGAGTAATTTACCAACAGAAATAGGGGCATGTTTACTAGAAACTGGTGGAGCGCGGTGTTACGCCAAAATTGGCAATGCCATGCTCCGTCAATTTCAAAACGCAAGGATGCGTTGCATTACTAAAATACAGCACACCCCTGCGTTTTCCCTAGTGCTGGCGCTAAAGAAGCTGCCTAGCACCAGTGCAGGTACCCTTGCGTCATGTTGCAAGGGTGCCTATGCTGCAGGGGTGATCGTTTATGTTTTGGAAGGGACACCTTGCTGCACATAAACCATCTTTATAGGTGATTTGCGGTTTCTATGTGTGCTGCTGAATGCAGCACACATGGAAAGAGCAAAATATGAGGCAAAATGAAACATTTCTCCTTATATCGCATGCTTAAGATCAAATATTCCCTGGGGACATGTTTGACCCTGCCCCATACCTTATAAATATGGGGCAGCATCAAAAAGCAGTGTGTGTCGCAGCGGAATTCCCACTGCAACACCCATTGCACGCCCCTTTCACACAAGAATAGGAGCATTATTTACAAGGCAGCGTTAAGCTATGTTTAGTGGCTTAATGGCACCTTGTAAATGACGCAAACAACTCAACGCCACCAGAACGTCGTAAAAAGTGACATTCTGGTGGCGTTAACTCTTGGTAAATATGCCCCATTGTATCTCCCTGAATTTGTAACTGAGTGGGTGGACATAATACCAGGCAAAAAACTGCCTGACTTGTAATGGGCCCCTATGCCTTCAAATTATTAATATTATTATTATGCAAGATGTACACCTAATTTTAATGCAGCCATCAATTTCAAGTGTTTCTTCTCAAGTGAGAAGCAGAAACTGTAGGTTCTTTAAACACTGATTGTAAAGAACTTTAAGGTTGCTATATGTTGCAAATAGAAACTTGGCTGTTCTTCAATAAAGTTTTTTGTTCCATGGGTATTCAAGACACCTCCTAATAATTGAATGCTCCTCATGGTCTTTTGCTTGTCTTTAGTAGCAGGGAAGTTGAATACGGCTTTCGTCAAATATTTTTCTTTTAGCCCCAAAAAAAGACTAAACGATCTTCATTTCTAAGGGTTTGGAGTAAGGAAAAATCAAACTTTGCATGGAATAATGAAACATAACTGAATTTTTCGATAACCTGCAGGAGGAGCATAATGTTTCACTTGGGAAATCTCAGACACACTGGAACATTCTAAGAAAAGAAACAGTCTTTTTAAATGTTGTGGCAAAAAAAGTATTGATTCAGTACAAACAGAAACATCTCTATTTTGAGTTAAGAATTCAGAAAAACGTCACAATAAAATGTATTCTTTTTGCACTGCCAAAATGGTGTACATTTTTATTTGCCCATTAACTCCTGGTGTACTAGAAACTCCCAAAAAAATCTTTCTGTGTAAATATATTGCCTTTAATGCTATGTCAGATTCACAAAGATGTTGCCCATGTAATTCAGGACTAGGCCGTTCCAGGAGTACTACAAGAGCAAATCACAGCAAAATCGTTATGATTCGTGTCAAGATTCTTGGTTATCACAGTGGTCGTTATTTAAAAATTCAAAAACTGGATAACCCTATTTTGTCATCCTTTACGATAGGATCTCATGCAGTACTCACTTATTTTACTTGCAAGTACAGAGACATTGTACTGTGCCGTGCTTTCTCTGTCAAGCAAATTGTTTGTTGCAATCGTCCCTTCTGTGGCATCTATTATAAAGTAACTGTCAAGCTCACTATTACGGTCTATTGAATACCTAGAGAAGACATAGAAAACAGAGGATGTTAGTATGTTAAATCTTTGGGGGTTATTATTTTATAGTTAAAATATTTCAAGAGTATAGCCCAGATACAAATAATTTCAGGAAAAAAGATTGACATTTGATCTGTTGGTTAACTTCTACAATTTGAACAAATTCAAGACATTTTAAGAATTCACAGACTATCAGAAGTGTTCATGGACATGCATGATATTAAAAGGAGTACTCAAATTGATAATTATTCATGCATGTGTAATTGTTACAGACCTATATGTCCCCATGTTCAAATGTTACACAAAAATGGTATTGCACATTTCTTTCCATTTGTCACCACTGAGAATTGTTACCACTTTCTCCAAACACAACTATCATAATCGATTAACAGCAACGAAACACAATCATTCCTGTCCAACAAAAAAGTAGATTTTTGAGTGTCTCATAAGACAGATCTCTAAAGGCAAGACCAGTTGGGCAGGTCAGGTGAATTGCATGAAATCAAGTTAATGTAACAGCCAATCCCTCAACCCTCCTCAAAACTAAAAACAATCTGAGCACTAAAATAATCATAATTATTACCTGTTCAGCACAGATACATTGTAAAATAGATAACACTCAAGAATTGAGGAGTCCAGTTGGGTAGACAAAGTGAGGTTTATTCTATGTTCAAAGGTTCCATCCATCCACAGACCCCCCTGCATCAACTGCTCTCAACCCCCCTCTTTCCGTTACCCAAGGTTCCATCACCATGGTATCACCCAGGCATAAACAACAGCCTGAGGTGGATACCACAATACCACACACTTTCCCTCTTTAGAAACAAAAAACATACATCTGAGATAACAAAAAAACAATTAAAACATGAGAAGGAACTACTACAGCTATGCAACTACAATGGTAAATACGTAAGTTCCCGACTCTTCTCATTTTCTTCTGCTCCAAGATGAAGTCCTTAAAATGTGACAACTGTTTTACATTTCTTTTTGGCCTCCATAGAAGCGAGTCTATAGGGGAAGAATAACACACATTGTCCTTCACCAAATCTTTCTTTACAACAACCACCCAGTTAAGATTACAAATGTGGGAATCTTGTTTTAACAGCATTAGTCAAAACTTTGATCACTTTATGTGGCTTCTAAAAAATACTTTAAGCCTTTCTCCAATAGGAAACCCTAATCATGACCAAATCACCAACTTTCACTGAGATAAATATATAGACTGCCTATAATCATAGTTAATTTTGCTAGATTTATTTTTCTCAGCCTCTCTGGCTTTCCAATGCCCATCAGACAAAAGCATTCCTATCTTTGATTCTGCATCATTCACACAAGTTGGTGCCACTAAGGTGTTGGGATACCTTCCTCTAAACAGCTCAAATTGTATTCTGGCCGTGATGGAGTGGGGAGAAACCCTATAAACCTCAACTTTTTTACATACCTCTTCCTTACAATCCACGTTATTTTGTTTGGCCATGGTGATTGTTTCTTTTAACACAAGGTTGAAGCATTCTACCATACGGTTTGTCTCTGGATGACATAAAGAACACCTCTTATGTTTGATAGCGCATTTTTCCAGAAATTCTTCCATTCTCTTTCAAAACTAGTTGTACCCCATTGTCAGTTAACAAGACACTGGGTATGCCCTCTCTCCCAAGCACTTCCTTCAAAAAGGAAACAACATGTCTAGTCTTGATGCCTTCAGATATTTTCAATTCTGGCCACCTTGAATACATTACAATGAGAACCTGAACATAGACCTCACACCCATTTCCTGTACGGGCCCCAATATGTCTAGGGCTACTTCTTCCCATGGTTTCTTCAGACAATCCTTGACTACCAGGGGCTCTACTTCGTGTTTTACAATCTTCTCACTCATAACGCACGGAATGCATTTCCTCACCAACCGTTCAACTTGCACATCCATACCAGGCCACCAGTAGGTCAACCTGAGTCTCTCTTTGGTCTTGGACAAGCCCTGGTGACGTGCATGAGCCAACACCAATGGTAAAGAACGTTTATGACAAAACTTTTAGTATGCGGGGAATCACAACGCGGTCGTTACAACGACCGCGTTGGGATTCCGCATACCATTACTCCGCAAGTCAGAACAACGACTTGCCGAGGGGGGAAGGTGTTGGATTTAAAATCCAACACCTTCCCTAGTGTCCGCACAGACTGGAGTTGGAATAGTAAATTATACTATTTCAATATCCAGCGCCCCCCCCTCCGCAAGTCGTTGTTCCGACTTGCGGAGTAATGGTATGCGGAATTACAACGCGTCGTTATAATGACCACGTTGTGATTCCCTGCGTACTAAAAGATGGCGGAATAAGGAGGCATATTCAACACCAATAGTTTCTCGCGAAGGGAAACAGGGAAAATAAGTCTGATACCTCTAAACAAAATCCTATTATTCTCAGAGAGCTCATTTCTACCATTCCAATACTTTTAACCATCACCCTTAACTTTGGCATGCCAACCTTCCCTTAGTGAACGCATAACTTCTTGTACTTTCTTGTCCATGGCACATGCATCATGCCACCTCTCTTCCTTGAGACCATCACATTCAATGTTCCCTACCCATTCATCCTCCTCACCGTTGTCATGGCACTCTTATCCTTTGGTACGTTACACTAATCTTGAGAGTGTATCAGCCACCTTATTCTTTACACAGGGTAAGTATTTTATCAGAAAGTTATATTCCTGCAGTGCAACCACCCATTTGGATATTCTACCAGACACAGCATCAATATCCTTGAACAAATATATTTCTCATAGAGGTTTGTTGTCTGTGTGCACCTCAAACTTAGTGCCCCAGAGTAGAAACTTAAGCTTTTTAACAGCCCAATGGATGGCTAGAGCCTCCCCCTCGATGATGGAGTAGCGTAGCTCTGCCCCTCGAAGACTGCGCAAGAGAAACAGAATTACATTTTCAGAACCTTTACACTCTTGTTGTAATACCCCACCTAACCCTTTCATGCTTGTATCAGTGGTCAAGACCGAAATTCCAGAAGAGTTAAAACTTCTTCATTTAGGAGTCTTCCCCAGCCTTTCCTTAATTTCTTTAAAATCTGTTTCACATGTTTCAGTCCATGTAAATTCAACACCTTTGCTTAGCAAAGCCCTCATATTAACATATCTCTCCGCAAACCCTTTCACTGCAATACCATGAAATTTCATAAGTTCCTCCTATTTGGTAGGGGATGCTTGTCTCTGTATGGCAATAACCAAATCATTCTTGGGTGTCACCAGTTATTTTGTGGCCTAAGTAATCTATCGAAGATGTCTCAAATTTGCACTTGTCCAGTCTAACAGTAAGATTAAATTAATCAAAACTTTGCAATACCTGTTTTACCGTCACATTGTGTTCTTCTCTATCCTTTCCAAAAATCAATACATTGTCTTGATAAATCTTTACACCCTTCTGTCCCTTCAAGACCTTCTCAAAGGCTCTTTGAAACATGGAGGCTGCTGAAACCAACCTAAATGGTGTTCTAACAAACCTGTAGGTGCCGAAAGGTGTTATGAAGGAGGTATGGTCTCTAGATTTGTCATCAAGTCTCATCTGATAATAGGCATATTTAGGATCTACAGTAGAAAAGACCTTGGCATCCTTTAGCAGCATGAGCATGTCAGAGATCTTGGCAAGGAGGTATTTATCAAATACAACTTGTTTATTTAACTCTCTTAAGTCAACACATAGGGGCAGACTGACATTCACCTTCCCAGCAGCCACTACCGTAACCAACAACTGTATTCCTTCTACCTCCTCAATGATTCCATCAGCTTTAAGTTTTTCTAATTCCATTTCATATGTTCCCTTACAGCAAATGGCACACCACATACCTTTCTAGAGAATGGTTTGGCTCCATTGACTAATCGTATACTGTGAACGTAGTCATCAAGACACCTTAGTTCATCCTGGAATACCCTAGGAAAATCCTTTTTGACATTTGAGCATAAATGTCATCTGAATCTTTTTGCACATTCAACTCTTTTACTTGAAAATCCTCTTTCAAAATGATGAGGGGATCACTGTTGGGACCAAGGATCACACCAAGATCTCTCTGGTGAAACCAGCTCAGAATGCTTTTACCCTTTTGAGATACATAGATACATAGATCTTGGCAGAGGTATATCTTGCTTTATATTCTAATAATCCTCAAAAATATTCAATATGTTTTTGGGATTCTCCACCATAAGCACATGGCCTAATGTCAGGCTTTAAAATTGTGATTTTGTCTTTGAGATTGTACAGATAAAATTCTTTAGAGACAATGGTAATTTTGCCCTTGAATCAAACAACACTTTTGTTTTACTCCCTTCCACCATATCCAACACTAGATAGAAAAGCAACAGATGACGGTCATTTATATGTCATCTACATATGGTTACCCAGGTCAGTTTTATCATAAACCTACTGGACTCCCAGTCTTAGTTCCTCTTCTGTCCAAATTCCTTAAATATAGAGTCTAAGTACCCTCATAGGGGTGAGACGAGGCACACCATCATTTCTATTGCATCTAGGAGTATATATGACTGTACGTCAACTTGAATGTGTATTACCAGAAAATCCCAATCGGTATAGACTTTGAACAGCTCTTTTTATTCCTATTAAGTGACATATGTTTATTGTCTATCTCAGCAATACTTTCATATAAAATATACATTTCTAGATATAGAGGCATGATCAATTCTTAATGAAGTCCCTTATCCTATACAGAACTCTTGTGTCCATATTGGTCTCCAGGACTCCACATTCTGGGATGTCAACATTCTTTGCCGATCTTAATTAGGTAAGACTATGGATCATGTCTACCGTATATATAGAGTTCTTGCATGCCCACCCGCCATTAGCCGAACCTCCTTTGCCCTGTGTCTATAGATAACGGCTATTATTTTGGGGATTTTACGTCTTATCACATTTGCCCGTGGTATCTTATATCTGAGCATGACACTTGTGCTTTTGCCTTATGTTGATCACAATAATAATCTTTGTTTCGCTGTTGCACACTCTGGTGGATTGGTGCTGGTGCTTTCCTGTATGCTTTTCTATAGTGGAAAGTGTCTGCATCTGCGGATAACTTAATGTTCTGCTATTTTTATTTGTATATAAATATTTAATATGTTGTGAGATTGTTAATCATGTTTAATTGTTCTCAGCCTTGTAAAAGTCTTTTGGAAGAAACATGTGTTGGTTACCATTGTTTGCTTTTGTTCATGAACTTTTGAGAAGAATAAAAAGAAGTAGAAATATCCAAATGGCTTCCTCTGATTACTGCATGGGTTAATGCCCATTTTTCAGTTTGGAACTACGATTTAGTGTGCCTTAAATTGTGTAATTCCCTTCCACCATTACCTCATCCAAAGGACCTTTCTTATCATTAGCTGTCACCTGTGAAACAATTTGACCACAATCAAAATGAGTACATTCGTCACTATTATATTCCGTTCTGACTGCATTAACCTTTCCCCTGTAAATTTTGGCTTTAAGAACCGCAGCAAAACACCCTGCTTTTTTACAATTTGAGCATGTAGATTTAAGTGTAGGGCACTTCTTGTCATTGGCAAGATGACTAATTTTCCCAAATCTGTAGCACCTGGGACGAAACAAATTATTCTTTTCAACCTTATAATTATTTTCTTTCTTTTGTTTTTTTCTTTTTAGGAACTTTTCACTAAGTAAACTACATTGCCCTTCGATTCTTCTTTCGTGATAATCTCTACACTTTTTAGAGAATGCTCAATCTGTTTTTCCGTTATTAGTACCTCATTCAATGAAGGATATTCTCTAACCTTTTTCCATGTTACAACCAAGCATGACTTGGTCCCTTATCCTTTCTTCAATTAAAGCACCAAACATGCATGAAGATGCTAACTTTCTTAAAGCGGTGACATCATTTTCTGCTGATTCTCCATCACTTTGAGTCCTGCAACTAAAATAGTGGTGCTCTAGAATGGTGCTTACTTCAGGTGTCTATCGAGTTTCAAAATACATATTTCACATTCATTCAGATCTTCTTCCAGAACCTCTGGTAGATGATCGAACACTTCTTGACCCTCCAAACCCAGACAATGTAGAAGAAGAGCTGTTATCCTCTCTGCACTCAGAGAGGCACAACAAACTTGTGCATATCGTTCAAACATATTTCTCAATTTTTGCCAGTTAATGGGTGGATCTTCTGGAGATATTAAAAAAATCTGAGGTGATGTGACATTTTGCATAGTGAAAGAAACAGACTAAAAACAAAATAACAAAATAAACTATTCAACTTAACAAATGCAGGTTATAGCCAGAGGTGAAGTAAGGCTCTAATTCAGTATAATGGAATAAGTTGCAAGAGTATTAAGTAGTTAAACCTTCAATAGTTGGTGTATCTAACCCTTGAATAAGAAGTTGAAGTGTGGATAGTGTAGAAAGTGTTTAAGAAAATGGTAACAGGGTACATCAAAGAGTACTACAATAAAAAAAAATAGGCATCAGCAAAATGAGTGTGCGCGTCCAATGTGAGTGTGC
This sequence comes from Lissotriton vulgaris, assembly GCF_964263255.1. Taxonomy (NCBI): domain Eukaryota; kingdom Metazoa; phylum Chordata; class Amphibia; order Caudata; family Salamandridae; genus Lissotriton; species Lissotriton vulgaris. The sequence goes on from NC_141691.1 coordinate 1,185,232,414, forward strand.
ACATCACTGAGCTCGGAGTAGATGCAGGATCAGCAGGATGGAAATCAGCAAGAAGAATGGGCAATGTAGGAAAGTAACTCAACTGGGTGTACGTGCGTGGTGACTAGAATGAAATAATTCCACAGAATGTGCACCGGAAAAGTGTCTGCGCATCAATGAAGGAGGATTCAAATGAATGAGCGGGCAGATACTTCCTAATCCAAAATGGGGTCCCAAAAAAACTTAAAACTGATATGTAAAATGTACTTTCCTGACTTAGAATGAAGCGAAAGCGCTCAGTAATAGACAAGCAGGGTGTGCGTGTCACCGCAGGGAAATCAATTCCAGGCTGTATCCGACTTCAGACCTTAATCCATAATGGCCGCTGTGTAGAGGAAGTTGAGTGCCCAGCATGTAAACATCACTGCCACACATAACTCAGGTGCCCAGAGGAAGACGTCATGGCTGCACACGTCATGAAGAGGTCACCAAATGAAGGGTTGTAGACCCCGAGCCCCGGGGACCACCACCTCCCCAGGGCTTTAAACAGTAATGGAGGGGCTGCGCGGCCACCCTCCTGGAGCCCTTGATGGCCCTGGGGACCGTAATTCCCCAGGTCCAGCTACTGCAGTGTCCCGGTGTGCCTCCCCAGGGACTTTGCCATTTGCTATGGCAGGGCGGGAGCACTACTCCCGCCCTGTCATAGCAAACTCCTACTTTGCTTCATTGAAGCGCGAGCAGGAGAACCTGCTCTCACTTCAATGAAGCACAGCAGATTTGCTTTTGAGCAAGGGGAGCTGCTTGTCAGCAGCTCCCCTTGCTCAAAAGCAATGCCGGCTCCCGCAGGAGGATGGGAGCCAGTGGGACCATGGGGGCATTGGAGCTCCTCCCACTGTCCCCAACAGAGAGGCCAGACACCAGGGGATGGGGTCCCGGGGCCCAGGAGAGGGTCAATGGACCCCAGAGGATGGAGGTTCTGGGACCAAAACCAGCCTGGGGAGGGGGGCCACGAGGGTCCCCCCAAGCCCGGGGGACCGCTGTCTTCCCGGGGCTTAAAATAAAAAAAATTAAGTCTGCCCCGGGAACCACTACCTCCCCGGGATACTCTTGAATTAAATGCGGGGGTCCGTTGTGAGAGATGTAATATGTGATGTCATCAGCAGTGCATTGCGGGGGCATGAGTTATAGTTAATTCTAGTAACTATAATGCCGAATTCCTCTCGTTTTATATGAGTGAAATGTCCAACTAACCATAACGTCCCTGAAACCTATGGTTTTTTCAGTGAATTTCTAAGGTTTTTAACTGCTAATTTCTAACTATAACGTCCGTGAAACCTATGTTTTTTTCAGTGAAAATATACATATATACATATATATATATATATATATATATATATATATATATATATATATATATATATATATATATATATATATATATATATAAAGCAAATCTTCAAACAGCACACTCCTGCCAGAAATGAAGACACAGACCACGAAGGCTGCAGTAAGGGAGATTTTAATTCAAACCTCTCAGGTGACGCGTTTCGAGCAACTAGTGCTCTTGTTCACACACCGCGCACCTGGTCAGCAAACAAATGTATATAGGCAGCGCAGCGGAACAGGTTGGCCAATATATAGATTTCTTTTTGCAAAATCATGTGACAACATTGCCTAGTTATGTCAAAGACACTGGTGACTTCCTGGGAAAAATTAGGAATATTCAATGGTCAGAAGGGATGTATCTAATCTCTTTAGACATTGAATCTTTGTACACTAGCATTGACCACCAGGCAGGATTATCAGCTGTTAAATTCTTTTTGGACCAAAGACCGTGCGAATTTTACCAGCACAACAAGGCCATAGTAAGCATGATGCAGTGGTGTCTCCACAACAACTTCTTTCTCTTTGGAAAGGAGTTGTTTAAACAACTAAGGGGTGTGGCCATGGGAGCCTGCTTCTCCCCCAGCTATGCGTGCTTGCACGTTGGCTGGTGGGAGGAGCAGGTGCTCAAAAAAGACTATTCTGCCATATATGAGGAAAACATCATACACTATTACAGATTCATCAATGACATTTTCATCGTGTGGAAGGGCAGTAAAGATAAGGCGGTGGAATTCATCAATAACATCAATAAGAACAAATTGAATCTCCACTTTACCCACCACATAGATAGTTCCAATTTGGAATTTCTTGATGTTAAGCTGTATATAGCCAATGGCAGAATAGAGAGTACATTGTTCAGAAAGCCCACGGCTGGTAACGTCACACTCCATGCCACAAGTGCCCATCCCAGGCACTTGATAGCCAGTATCCCCTACGGGGAACTGCTACGCTTGAAACGGATATGCAGCACGGAAGCTGAATTCAATATCTGTGCAGCAGAATCCATGCGTCGCATGAAGGCTAGAGGCTACTCGGATAAAATTGTAACATCTGCCTTAGCTAAAACCACCACTAGATCTAGAGCTAGCTTATTACCTGATCCTGATGATAAAGAACCTGCCTTACAAGATCAAGCTGTCCCATCTAGAACATCTGGGGCAGTTGAAAAGGTCCAATGTCCAAGACTGATCACAGCCTTTAGTGAGAACGAGCGCAAAATTAGATCCATCATTAACAAGAACTGGAGAATAGTTCTTACTGATCCAGTTCTTAAAACCAGCTTACCTTCCAGCCCTACCATAACATTTAGTAGAGGAAGAAACATGGGAGCTGAATTAGATCTTACCAGTCCCGAGATCAGAACAAGCTCCAATTGGCTAAAACCCAGAGATGGTTTTTTCAAATGCTCCTCGTGCCGGGCGTGCAAGTTTGGGATTAGCACCACAGAATACAACACCCCATTCAGCCCTACACCACATAAGATAGTAGGTAACTATAACTGCAAAACCGAATTTGCAGTGTATGTTCTCACCTGTACCTGTGGGCTGAATTACATCGGGAGCACGAAGTTACAGGTACATGAGAGAATACTCCAACATCTCCGTGCCATCCTACATAGTGATCCTAATTATCCGGTGGCACGCCACTTCAAACAAGTTCATAATAACAACTTAACTTGCTTGAAATATTTTGTGGTATCAGCAGTCCCCAAACCACGGAGAGGGGGTAACCGAGAAGCCTCGCTGAGAAGATTAGAGACCAAATTTATCCTAAACTTCAATAGCAAGTGCCCTAACGGTCTGAACAACACCGAAGACATGTACACGTGCTTGTAATTCAGTATTCTGTATGTAGCCCTATATGAAATAATATACATACTGTACATCATTTGAATTTGAATTTGAATTGATTTCTTGTGTAAATCGTGTTAACATCATCCGATTTATTGAATGTGTTTAGATAGTCATATTCATAACCAAACTAAAGACATAAATTGTCCTTGGATATATGAATTATGATGACCAGTTACATATATAATTTTTTCACCTCACTTTTTTTCACAATGGTAGAGATACTGTATCATGTCTCGTGTGAGTCGAGGTTATGGTGAATGATGCAAATGTATCTTTCCACTAGGTTTAACACATTTAACACGTAACTTATTATTTACACTGGGTATTTATGTTTCGCAGAGAAATCTAATAATGTAGCTTCTTCATGCACTTAGCCCTGTATATATTCCTCCCCCTGTTTTTTACGGAAGTCACAACTCAGAGTATAACAACATGCATTTAAGCAGTTGAAATTGTTGCACTTTTTTAAGTGTGTGTGGATTTAACCAGGAATGTTGGCAGTACGCTATAAATGCAATATGTATTTTTTGAAATGGTTTCAATCATAATTTCATTTCGAACTGCTATAACGCCTTAATATTGCAAATGAATTTTCTGATGTATATATTTTGGAATTACAGCGTCAAGGCTTTACAAAAATGAATTTCGCCTTGATGGGACAGCTCAATCATTTTGATGAATTATAAATCATTAAGTCTTTTTGCTATGTCCTTCGTTTTGTTCTCTGAACATGTGACCTCGGTGGGAAGGGCATTTTACTTAAAAATGGCTTCAATCACACACAGCCTTTATGTGAACAAGGGCGCCTGAGCCCGAAACGCGTCATCTGTCGACTGCTGTTTGGCTACAATAAACATCTTGCCTGAATCCAGAAGTGGTTCGTGTCTCTTTCTTCGCCGCCGAGGGCTCTCTGGTGGAAGTGGAAGGAGTAACCTGTTCGAAATATATATATATATATATATATATATATATATATTACCTACTGGCGGTCGCCAGTAGGTATATATAGTTAGGATTTTTTCTCTATGGGATTTTTGAAAATTCTATGTCTAATAACTTTGGCGTTTGTGGACGGAATTGGCTGAAATTTTCAGGAAAATTGAACATTTTGTTTCTGAGCAGCCCCTGACAATTTGGGGGGGTTTCATCAAGGGGGGCCGAGAAAAAAGGGGGGTCCCAAAACGCGTTTTTCCCATGTTAATTTCCATAGGGCGGTTGGCCTCACTTTTAGCTCGAACGGCTGAATGGATTTGCACGAAACTTGGCAAAATTGTAGGGACTGTTAGCCCGATGTGCCTTTGCTAGGTCTCAATATATGTGCTCCAGTGGATTTTGAGTAATTTAGGTTCAAAAAAAGATATATATCTGGGCGGAGCCTAACCACACATCCGATCTGATTGGCTGTCAGCACTTCATCCAAGAAGTGTTGGCAGTCATCTTGGGACCAATATACATGATAGCACCTCATTAAAAAGCATTGTAGTTAATAGAGGGTTTTAGGACTTTAGTTACATTATAAATCATTTGTTGATGGTACCATACTCGTTTTAGGAATTGTGGTGGGTTCTAAGGTGATTTTACCATGTGAAAAAACCTTCTGCTGTGATATGATGAATATTGTTTGAAAGAAAACTAATATCTCATGATTTTCCCACAGTGGTTTGGAAGGGGATCTATAAGCTAAACTGAAAGCATATTTTCTGTAAATTCACATTATCTTTCTCAGTCATGTGAAAATGAAGTCTGACATTCTCAGTAAAACATGTACATCCAACAAGGACAGAGACTGTCAGTTGATTCCTTTGTGTTCTACTGCAGCCTCCTAGAGTGTTCTAAAGAACAACTAGAGCGCTAACAGTCCTACTTATTACAAAGGTATGGCACACCTGAAGCCATCTTGATTGGAATAAAGTGGTAACTCTTAAAACATTTAATTTAAAAAGAAACAACATGAGGGGGTATATTTTGCCATAGAAAGTATGATTAGTGCTGCAGAATGAAAAATTAGGGCACATTTTGAGTGACTTCTCAAATCCTTTTCTATTTCATTAAAACATTCTGACATGCAGTCTCCCAAAATGGCCACCAGAGACAAAAGAGCCCAAATGTAGCCCAAATATCACCCAGATGTAGCCCAAGTATAGCCCAATGACAGAATGTCCCAGAGTGTTCTAAAGAACAACTAGAGCGCTAACAGTCCTACTTATTACAAAGGTATGGCACACCTGAAGCCATCTTGATTGGAATAAAGTGGTAACTCTTAAAACATTTAATTTAAAAAGAAACAACATGAGGGGGTATATTTTGCCATAGAAAGTATGATTAGTGCTGCAGAATGAAAAATTAGGGCACATTTTGAGTGACTTCTCAAATCCTTTTCTATTTCATTAAAACATTCTGACATGCAGTCTCCCAAAATGGCCACCAGAGACAAAAGAGCCCAAATGTAGCCCAAATATCACCCAGATGTAGCCCAAGTATAGCCCAATGACAGAATGTCCCAGAGTGTTCTAAAGAACAACTAGAGCGCTAACAGTCCTACTTATTACAAAGGTATAGCACACCTGGAGCCATCGTGATGGGAATAAAGTGGTAACTCTTAAAACATTTAATTTAAAAAGGAACAAAATGAGGGGGTATATTATGCAATAGAAGGTATTATTAGTGCTGCAGAAAGAAAAATTAGGGCACATTTTGAGTGACTTTTCAAATCCTCTTCTATTTCATTAAAAAATTCTGACATGCAGTCTCCCAAAATGGCCACCAGAGACAAAAGAGCCAAAATGTAGCCCAAATATCACCCAGATGTAGCCCAAGTATAGCCCAATGACAGAATGTCCCAGAGTGTTCTAAAGAACAACTAGAGCGCTAACAGTCCTACTTATTACAAAGGTATGGCACAACTGAAGCCATCTTGATTGGAATAAAGTGGTAACTCTTAAAACATTTAATTTAAAAAGGAACAAAATGAGGGGGTATATTTTGCCATATGAATTATGATTAGTGCTGCAGAAAGAAAAATTAGGGCACATTTTGAGTGACTTCTCAAACCCTCTTCAATTTCATGAAAAAGTTCTGACATATAGTCTCCCAAGATGGCCACCAGAGACAAAAGAGCCTAAATGTAGCCCAAATATCACCCAGATGTACCCCAAGTATAGCCCAATGACAGAATGTCCCAGAGTGTTCTAAAGAACAACTAGAGCGCTAACAGTCTTACTTATGACAAAAGTATGGCACACCAGAAGCCATCTTGATTGGAATGAAGTGGTAAGTCTGAAAACACTCAATTTAAAAAGGAACAACATGAGGGGGTTAATTTTGCCATAGAAAGTATGATTAGTGCTTCAGAAAGAAAAATTAGGGATCATTTTGAGTGACTTCTCAAATCCTCTTCTATTTCATTAAAAAAATTCTGACATGCAGACTGAAACATGCACTTTGAATACCAGCAGCAGACGTCCCTGGTGAGCAGTAGCTTTACTACAGTGATCTAATGTGCAACTAGAGTGCTAACATTCAGAATTTATGGCAAATGTGTGACACATCTGAATGCCTTCTTGATGGAACCAAAGTAAACAAGCATTGAAAATGCAATCGATCTCGCTCTCGTTTAAGTTAAAGCCATTCTGTTTGTAATGAGGTGGCTTTTTAGCTTTGCTTTTATTAGTGTTTTTTCAACTTTCATGTAAATAACATGCATCTGTATGCATATAAGTATATGTATGCATGCATTTATGTTTGTATTTATATAGATATACAGATGATATATGTTTATATATGTATGTATATATATATATATTCACTGAAAAAAACATAGGTTATAGACCATATATAGTTAGGAATTAGCATTTACAAAACCTTGAAAATTCACTGAAAAAACCATAGGTTATAGACCATATATAGTTAGGAATTAGCATTTACAAAACCTTGAAAATTCACTGAAAAAACCATAGGTTATAGACCATATATAGTTAGGAATTCGCATTTACAAAACCTTATTTTACTCACACAAAACCATTGAAATTCCATATATAGTTAGTTGCACTAACTATATATCGCGCACCCGCAATCCACTGCTGATGATGTCACATATTACATCATTCATGACATGGTCAGTGACATCACTGATGACATCACTGATGACATCTCAAATGACATCACTGATGACATCACTGATGACAACATCCAGTGACTGTATGTTTCTGTAAAGTTAAAATATGTCTTACATATTGAAGAATGAGTGGATGTATAAGTGTCTGGATGAAGGATTTAGTAGGTGCATGACTGACTGTATGAGTGAGTGATTAAGTGTGTCTCACTGAGTGCATGGGTTAGTGACTAAACTGTCTTAATTTGTGCATCATTATGTCTGTTGTTCTGTAAACTGTTGCATGTGTTGATAAGTAGCTATATGAGTAACTATATGGGTTATTGATTGGTTGCCCAAGTATTTGTATGGGAGACTGAGTGTGTGTGTGGGTGGCTGGGAGGTGTATGACTCTGTGCATAGATGTGTGAGCAGTTGATTCACTAGATGTATGGTTTCAAAAGTGCATGTGGAAACAGCTGTATGGGCGGTTGACTGTGTGCATGAGTGCATTGGTGAGTGAATGGATATCTCTGTGCTACATGTCAAAGTAAGTACATATGTAAAACACAGTACATGTGAGAGTTGACATATATACATAACTGTGCATAAGAGCCAGTGAATGTGTGAGTGGCTGTATGGATCATTGTGAACTTGTATCAGGGATTGTATAAGAGAGTAAATATGTGTTAGTATATGTTTGAATAAGTAAAGTTTGTATAACTGTATAGTTGAGGAAATGGAGGTGTGATTGATTCTTTGCATGACTGACTAGATGTGTGAGTAACTCCATGGATGAGTGACAGTCTGTGAGTGTCTGTTTACACTGATTGTATCTAAGGTTATATTAGAGTCTGAAGAGGTTCATCGTTTTATCACATGAATGATATCATCAGTGATGTGATCAGTAATGTCAAATGAGATGTCATCAGTGATGTCATCAGTGATGTCATTTGAGATGTCATCAGTGATGTCATCAGTGATGTCACTGACCATGTCATGAATGATGTAATATGTGACATCATCAGCAGTGGATTGCGGGTGCGCGATATATAGTTAGTGCAACTAACTATATATGGAATTTCAATGGTTTTGTGTGAGTAAAATAAGGTTTTGTAAATGCGAATTCCTAACTATATATGGTCTATAACCTATGGATTTTTCAGTGAATATATATATATATATATATATAAAGCAAATCTTCAAACAGCACACTCCTGCCAGAAATGAAGACACGGACCACGAAGGCTGCAGTAAGGGTGATTTTAATTCAAACCTCTCAGGTGACGCGTTTCGAGCAACTAGTGCTCTTGTTCACACACCGCGCACCTGGTCAGCAAACAAATGTATACACATTTTTTTGGTTACGTGATGCTCCACCTACTCAGTGAGTCACATGGTGCATAAACATAAAAAACAAACTATGGTTGTTTTGAATAAGTGCACACCGACATAAAATAAAACAGTGAGAAAGGCACTGAAACAAAATAGCTGCATGAATGCAGAAACATAAACTATGACATCCTATACTCTAATAGTGTAAAGTCATGATCAAATTAATTATGTTGGGGCAAAACCCCAATCTTGAATACAAAAGAAAGTATTTACATATAGAAAAATATATATATATATATGTATACTCACTTCCTGTGTACAAAAATATACAAACCATCTATCTATTTACATTACTATATACAATATTCAAAAATCATGACTCCGTAGTCATTGTTGTCAGATTCTGGCTCTGATGTTTCTGATCTCAGTAGAGCTTCCCTAGGTTTATCTTGGCTGCGTCTAAGGGCACTATTTAAAATATTGTCCTTATAGCCTCTCGCTCTGAGTCTGCTGATGGTATTTTGAGCCTCTTGCTCAAATGTCTCATGAGTGCTGCTGATCCTTTTAACATGCAGCAACTCACTATGTATGTGTATATATATATATATATCCAAAGAACAAACAGCCCCAAGGAGAGCACACTTAACATAGCGGGTGCCGGTGCAGAGGACAGGCTTGTCCTCTAATTATTTCTCACCAAAGGTTCCTTGACCAAGGAAAACACCGCACTGCAACAGGATATATGATTTCAAGGATTTATTCTGTGCAATTAAACACCACCGACCACCACCAACGCGTTTCAACAAAAACTCATTCTTGCTCACGGTATGGAAGTCACTGGAGGGTTGTGAAAAGAACAAAATTGTGCAAAGGGACTGAGCCTACTAAAGGTAATACTGTGAGCAAGACACTTTAAATGTTACTAAAACTTCATTGACTTCCATTACCAGCATGCAGCATTCTGCAGTTATCGAATGTGGCTAATTGAATAGCCCGAAGAAGTCACGTTTGGTAATTGCTTGTTTAAAGAATCTGCCCCTTTGCATGTGCAAGTGCCTGTGACCAAGGGGACAGGAGCCCCAAAACATGTAAGGCTATGAACTCATCTTGAACATTAATAAATGCAGCACTGCCTGGAAAAAAAGCTGCTGTTGGAGTGCGCTTTCATCTCGAGGAAGCTTTGGTTTAAAAATGATGGCTGCGGCGACATTCCAGCCGCGAAAGCGCATCGCCTCTAATGTCCGAGGGTCATCTGTAGACACATGAAATGCTTCGAAGTCTCCAGCCCATGGAATACCAGCTAGCTTTGTAAAAAGACTGCGATTGATGTCGAGGACCCACTGGAGGGTTGTGAAAAGGACAAAATTTTGCACAGGGACTGAGACTACTAAAGGTAATACTGTGAGTCAGACAATTTAAATGTTACTAAAACATCATTAACTTCCATTACCAGCATGCATCATTCTTCAGTTATTGAATGTGGCCAATTGAATACCCTGAAGAAGTCACATGTAGTAAATGCTTGTTTAAAGAATCTGCCCCTTTGCATGTCTAGGTGCCTGTGACCAACGGGACAGTAGCCCTGAAACGCGTAAGGCTATAAACTTATCTTGAACATTAATAAATGCAGCTCTGCCTTGAAAAATAGCTGCTGTTGGAGTGCGCTTTCATCTCGAGGATGCTTTGGTTTAAAAATGATGGCTGCAGTGGCATTCCAGCCGCGAAAGCACACCGCCTCGAATGTCCGAGGGCCATATGGAGACACAGGAAATGCTTCGAAGTCTCCACCCATGGAATACCAGCTAGCTTTGTAAAAAGACTGCGAATTATGTCTAAGACCCACTGGAGGGTTGTGAAAAGGACAACATTGTGCACAGGGACCGAGCCTACTAAAGGTAATACTGCGAGTAAGACAATTTAAATGTTACTAAAACATCATTGACTTCCATTACCAGCATGCAGCATTCTGCAGTTATCAAATGTGGCCAATTGAATAGCCTGAAGAAGTCACGTGTGGTAAATGCTTGTTTAAAGAATCTGCCCCTTTGCATGTCCAAGTGCCTGTGACCAAGGGGACAGGAGCCCCGAAATGAGTAAGGCTATGAACTCATCTTGAACATTAGTAAATGCAGATCTGCCTGGAAAAATAGCTGGTGTTGGAGTCCGCTTTCATCTCGAGGATACTTTGGTTTAAAAATGATGGCCGCGGCGGCATTCCAGCCACGAAAGCCCACCGCCTCTATTGTCCAAGGGCCATCTGGAGACACAGGAAATCTTTCGAAGTCTTCAGCCCATGGAATACCATGCTGGCTTTGTAAAAAGACTGCAATTGGTGTCAATGACCCACTGGAGGGTTGTGAAAAGAACAATATTGTGCAAAGGGACTGAGCCCACTAAAAATAATACTGTGAGCAAGACAATTTAAATGTTACTAAAACATCATTGACTTCCATTACCTGCATGCAGCATTCTGCAGTTATCGAATGTGGCCAATTGAATAGCCTGAAGAAGTCACGTGTGGTAAATGCTTTTTTAAAGCATCTGCCCCTTTGCATGTCCAAGTGCCTGTGACCAAGGGGACAGGAGCCCTGAAACGCGTAAGGCTATGAACTCATCTTGAACATTAATAAATGCAGCTCTGCCTTGAAAAATAGCTGGTGTTGGAGTGCGCTTTCATCTCAAGGATGCTTTGGATTAAAAAAGAATATATATATATATATATATATATATATATATATATATATATATATATATATATATATATATATATATATATATATATATATATATATTCACTGAAAAAACCATAGGTTTCACACCAGTTATAGTTAGGAATTAGCATTTAAAAAACCTATTAAATTCACTGAAAAAACCATAGGTTTCACACCAGTTATAGTTAGCATGAAGTTTTACTCGCATAAAACCATTGAAATTCCCATGTTATAGTTAGTTGGACTCACTATAACTTGCGCGTGCAATGCACTGCTGATGACGTCACATATTACATTACTCATGACATGGTCAGTGACAGGGAATTTAATAGGTTTTTTACATGCTAATTCCTAACTATAACTGGTGTGAAACCTATGGTTTTTTCAGTGAATTTCATAGGTTTTTAAATGCTAATTCCTAACTATAACTGGTCTGAAACCTATGGTTTTTTCAGTGAATTTAATAGGTTTTTAAAAAGCTAATTCCTAACTATAACTGGTGTGAAACCTATGGTTTTTTCAGTGAATATCATAGGTTTTTTAAATGCTAACTCCTAACTATATATAGGGCCTCAAACCTCTGAAATGTAATATTTTTTATAATGAATCCTATATTGTATACTTATATAATAATAATATATATTTTTTATTTTATTTTTGCCTTGGTGCGCTCCCGGTGCGCGCCCGGGTGTGCGCACCGTTAGCGCTATTGCCGCGAGAGAAAACATCATCATGACGTATCGCATAGCCGCATCCGCATGATGCGCACGGCGTAAGCGCACCCGGGAGCACTCGAGCGAATACGATTGCGCAACGTAAACATCCGACGCGACCGGGGCCGGCCCCCGGGCGCACCCGGGGGCGCGTCGCGTAAGCGGGTCGGGTCATGTGACCTGAAAAATAACACTTTTATTGGTGCAGAACAGTTTTGGTTTCCAAATGATGAAAGCCCCGGTCATGTGACCTGAAAATAACACTTTTCATTGGTTCAGGACAGATTTATTTTCCAAATGATGAAAGACCCCACCTTTTTTCCTTATTCTGACTTTGTCCTTTGACTGAGGAAGACCTGTTTGAACATCTTTGAGAACTATTTTGTATTTTAAAATGGCTACAGTAGCAGCAGCAGCTGGAGCATCTGCACCACCACCACCACCACCACCACCTCCAAGTGGACCACCACAACATTACATTGGTGGTCAAGAAGAGGAGGAGGAGGAGGAGGAGGAGGAGGAGGAGGAGGGGAGAAGGTGGCTGCAAGAAGACAATACCCCATACAAGCCAAGGCAGCACATTGTATGGGAGTTTTCTATACCAGAGGGCAAGAAGAAAGTCAATGCGCCCAAGGTGACTTGCCTAATCTGTGACATGGAACTTTTAAGGGGGAACCCTAACAAAAAATATTCTTTTGGTAATAATACCACGATTAGACACATGCAGCGTAAGCATCCGTACAACTATTCTGCTGCAGAGATGAGAGAACTGGCCAGTAACCCTCCCCAATCTTCAACCACCACCTCCAAAAGAAAGCAACCCACTCCATCGGGACCAGAGACAAGGGAGACGATCCCTTGCATACAACCACGGTTTGGGGAATTCAGAATTACATGTATTTTTTGTGGTAAGACCATCTCCTATGGTGAACAGAGCATAAAGCTCATCCTCCTTGCTGGTGACAACCACAATTGTCCCAAAAAACCCTAATTTTTTTCCGATTTTTTTTTTGCTCCAGTTGAGCCATTTTGTATTCCCTGTTTTTTGTTTCTCCCCATTAAAATAACAAAAAAATATAAAATAGTTCATAAAAGCCAAAAAAAGTACAAAATGTTCAAAAAACATTAAAAAAATATAAAACAACAAAAAGAAGAAAAAAAGATGTTCTTTTTATAACTACCTCCAATTTATAAAAAAAGGCTACATTTTTTCAAAACTCTGTCATTCTTTTTTCCTTATGGTACGCTCACTGGTCCGCTCCCCGTTGCGCGTACCGGGCGCTCCCCCCACGCAAATCGGATTTATTTTTTTTTTTGCCCCGCGGGGCCCTTTTATGGCCCCCAAATCAAATCTAGGGGATCAGGGGGGGTCTACTCTGCCCCCTTATGGTCATTTCCCCCTTTGTTTTTGCCTCCTCTTTTGTCTTGATCTTACCGAGACACAAGATGGCGGCCGCTCCGGACTGTTTCGAATGTTTACAGACACCCAAGAGCCAATCAGCTTTCCGCGCGCAAGTCGCGTAGCGCGCCTGGAGCGCTCCCCGGTGCGCGTACCGGAGCGCGGCCATAGATATATATATTTTTGGGAACCTAACTTACTCAAAATCCACTGGAGCACATATTTTGAGACATAGCAAAGGCACATCGGGCTACCAGTCCCTACAATTTTGCCAAGTTTGGTGGAAATCCATTCAGCCGTTCGGGCTAAAAGTGAGGTCGACCGCCCTATGGAAATGCAGTGTCTGTGAGCAGTTGATAACTGGCATGTCGACTTGGCCACTGTCACCACTTGCCAGGCCCTAACCTTCACTTTTCTTACATGTAAGGCACCCTTATGGTAGGCCCAAGGTACCACCCCTGGGCAGGGTGTAGTGTATGTGAAAGGTGTGTATGACATGTCCTGATAGTGAAATACCGCCAAATTCGTTTTTTACTATTGAAAGGCTATCTCACCCATAGGATAGAATGGGGAATGCTTTCTACCATCTTAGAAACATAAATCCCCACTGGGACAAGATATAGAAATAAAGATTAGGCTTTCTAAACTCAGAATTTAATAACACATCTTTTAATAAAGATGTTTTTTTAATTGTGTTTTTGTAAATGACACTTTTAGAAAGTAAGCAAAAAGCTGAGTTGCACTCAAGGCTTACAAATGTAAAAGTACATAAAACGTCATCCTCAAATAAATTCTCTAATGTGTGAAACCTGTGGGGCGGCTCTTACCAGCCACCCAATTCAAAATGAAAATGGTAACCAGAACGCATGCTGTAGACACAGAATGCACTACAGAACTCCACCCCCTGTGGCCATACTGCACCATGAAGGCCAGAACTGGTTTGGACTGGGCTAAGAGACCCTAGCCCAAAGAGAACAAATACATTTTGGGGTATAAGTATTAGACCTAAAACCCCTGAACTTTACACTATTTCTGGAATCAAGAGGAACCTTTGCCAAGGAGAAGAGCTGGAGAAATTGGAGGAGGCGTACTGGCCCTTTGCTGTGTGCAATTTGGGGTTGGCTTGAGGTAGCTGCTTCTGCCAAGTAAAAGACAAAGACTTTGTTGTGTGCTGTGTCCCCCTGCTTAAAGGAGATCTCCAAGGACTTGAGTAGAGCTTGCCTCCAATCTTGAAGTCTCAGGGACACAAATACTTCACCCCTAGCCCCCCTGAACTTCCTTTCTGGGAGTTCTGACCTGCCAAGAGGGGACTGTGGTGGGCCTTTGGAGGTTGTTCTTGCTGTGGAGAGCTGGAAAAGCAATGCAACTACAAGAAAATTGATGCTTCGCTCTTTTTGTGGCAGTTTTCCCGACGCAGCACCGTGGTGAGCGAAGAATCTCCATGCATCGTCGCACCACTGCTGAAACCAAAGCAGTTCCTGTCGCCGCTGCAAGAAGTGACGCATCGAGGCTTTGAGGCCGAAGAAACCGCAGCGCCGCTCGACATTGCATCGATCGGCAAGGCATCTTGGATTTCCCATGCATCGTACCTGTGCAGCAAGTTTTCTGGATGCATCACCAGTGGACCAGAACCGTCTCGGAATCGACGCATCACTTCCCGCCACAGACCGGATTTGACGCATCACTTCTCCTGTGTGCAGCAGAATTGTTGCATCGCCTCCCAAGGGTCTCAGTAACTGACAAATCTCTTTTTTTTATGCTTCCCATCTCTGCGGCTATTTGGGCTTGTGAATTTTGTCACAACTACAGGTACTTTGAGAGGAATCATGCATCCATAGTTTTCTATGGGCCACGTTGTTTGAAACCTTTTTTAAGTCACATTCTCATTACATATATGTTGGATTTGTGGTGTTTTGGTCTTGTTGAGTTTATATGAAGCTACTCTATTTCTCTAAAATGGTGTGGTGTCCATTTGTGGTGTTATCACTGTATTACTGTGTGCTTTGAGTACAAATACTTTACACATTGTCTTTGGGATAAGTCTGTCGGCTCGTGCCAAGATACCCAGGGGGTGAGCAGGGGTTGTCTAAAGTGTGTATCCCCTTACCCTGACTAGAAGCAAGGGTCCTTATTTGGACAAAGGTACCTACCTCTGCCAACTTGACACCCCATTTCTAACAGGGGGCATAGCTTTTGAAGACTTACAGCAATCCCACTCTGTGGGACTTACTGGAGGCCACAGGAGGGCTTGTTCGCCCCCGAGGACCCTCTGTAGCCAAGGGGACTTCATTCCCCAATAAGGAGTGTTTCAGGAGGTGTGTTGGCAGAGTTGAGGAAAAGGGATGGGCCTCCGCGACTTGAAAGTTTGTAAATAATTGTTTTCATTGGGGAAGGGGGGCCACGCAGCACCCCTCCCAATCTGATTTCAGCCCCCGGGACCCCATCCCCCTGGGCCGGGCCCGATGGGCAGCCTGGCATGTGGCAAGAGCTGACCCTGGGTGTGGCGGTCACCAGGGAAATCTTTAACTCTGGAAGGGTGCAAAGCAGCACCCCTCCTTTCTTTTGTTTTGGACCTGTCCCAGGGAAATGGCTGTGCCCGGGGCCAAGCATGGCTCGGAAGGAGTAGTGCAGCCCCCCAGCCAATTATTTACAAAGAAGAAGGCCCCAGGAAGGTGGTGGTCCCGGAGGTGCAGGGGGCCCCTGAGGCCCCCAATACATAGTTGTTTTGGCCCAGGGAGGTTGTGGTCACCATGGCCAGGTGGGGGTCTGAGAGGATCCATCCATAATAATTCATTTGCTACAGGAAAGGTGGGGTCCAAGAAGTCCCTCTGATTTAGCTTTGGCCTGGGGCACCAGGGAGGCAGTGGACCCTGGGCAATATTAAGCCCCAGGAGGGGCCCATGTGCCCCCATCCCTCATTATATGTATAGTGGATCCTGCAGCAAATTCTTAAAGACAGAGGGGTTGATTAGAATGTAGGGCAGATCGCCACCTCCCACATGGCGGTGGCGATCTGCCCTACATCCTTCACCACCCGCCACCCCTTTCACCCGATATATTTGGATGGCAGGGGGGACCCCAGTGGACAGAAAGACTGTCCGCCGGTTTCCCGTTGGTTGACCAGGCACAAAAGGGGCTATACATGGTGGCGGTTTCTGCTAGACAACACCATCCATATTAGCATGGGCAGCGGAGCATGGCTTGTATGGCGGAGACCCCGCTGTGGAAAGCCATGTGAAGTCTGCTATTGGGGCCCCATTTCGGGTCCCCAGGGTATTGGGTGGTAGGGGGTGCACATGGGGGTACCTAAGGTACCCTCCTGCATTGTCATTGACATGGTGGCAGGCACCTTGCGGTGCCTGTCACCTTGCGGTGCCTGTCACCTTGTGCATGACAATGCACACAGTGCATTCCAAGCATTGTGGCGGGCGGTGCTGTGAGCACTGACCGCCACAATGCTGGGAATGGCATCCTAATTGCACGTGCGGGACCGCCGCACCACTGGTGGCCGGTCCCAGCACTGCTAGGGTGGAGGACGGACTTTGTTATCCTAATCGGCCCCATAATGGTCTTTTTGGACTTGCGGGTCCTGTGAGACCCCCAAGCTGCCAGAGTGGTCCGGGCTTTTCTACCCTGCCCTCATTTCTTTTTTTCAAATGTATTTCCTGAGACTCAGACAAACAGATCTCAGCATGAGATCAGGAGAGGCCACTGATCCTCTCCATCCCTAGATATACAATTGGAAATGTCTTTAAATAACTCTGCAACTATAGTAATGTATACAGATTTGCATGTCTTATATTCAACTGCTGGAAAATATATTAGAGCCCAGGCTCTCAAGTTCCAAAGTCGGTAGCTTAGAAAATAAATCACCCTCTAAATTGAATTATCATGCCAATTCACTTATAGATTCCTGTAGGTATATGCCATGCTCATTACTAAAGACTCATCTGTAAGAGGGTGCAATTAATGCAAATACAAACCAGTGTACTTAGGTTTGATCTTTAATAAGTACATACAAAATAAAGAAGAGATAATTTTGGCATTGACATACAGAACTTAAACAAGCACTGGCAAAGTAATTAATCTTACATTGCAGGAGTGATCTGATAATCTTTGTAAGTGCCTGACAAACCATAATAATAGTACAAAGAATGCAATGAAAATATTTGTTTCTGTATTTTCAAGCTGTTTACTGCATCATATGATGCAAAGTGCCTGCTTCGTCACATGATTAACATGCTTTACTGCCATGTGATGATGCAACACACATTTCTTTATGTATCTTGACAGTCTAGGAAATACTATTTTCATTGTTTTCTAGACTTTTAACATGGCCAGCCACCTATATTGCCATGCCTGTGCTAACATATTTTAAAAGCCTTCAGAATTAGCATGGACAATAACAGCTGCCACTAATGTGATAAATACCACTGGATACTGTGAAAGAAAACCATTCAGGGTATCATCAAGGCCACCATCAGTCCCAATGAAGCCATGTTAAAGGGGACAGATAGCTTAGGAAGACATCCATGTCATCAATAAGGCCACCATTCGGCACCTGGTGCAACACAGACGAGCATCGGGCATGAGAGTGGAAAGGAGAGATGGGTAGTTTAGGGGGTTCAAATAAAAGAGTATGCACATGCTTTATAAACCAAAATATGCAAACGTATGGAGTGATAAACAAGGAGATTTTTTTTTAAGTAGTTCCATGACATCAGCAGTGGAACCCTACACCATACCCAATCAAAAACAAGGGTGAGGTAGCTATGCTCCAAGGAAATACCAACACAAAATTGGGAGAAAAACACCAGTAAAAATGAGGGAACTGAGATTCAACAAGAAAGCCGCCAAATAATGAGCAAAGGCTGCCTGTATCTGGTATTGTTGTCTAGAGTGAAATTGGAAGAGTGTAATTGTTTTCTTACCTTACAGAGCTAGAACCAAGATCAAGGTCTTGTGCAGTCACAGCTCCGATGATGGTACCAATAGGAGTATCTTCATAAACCTCCATACTGTATACAGGTTTGCTGAACACCGGTGGCTCATCCACATCCAATACACTGATCTTCACAGTGGCTGTGTCTTTGAAGGGGCCCGCAGAATGGAACCGATGGTCTAAGTGTACATTGGAGGCTTCTACCTTAAATGTGTATGCTTTTTTTGTTTCAAAGTCTAATGCCTGTGGTAAAGACAAAAAGAATATAAAAAATAAAAATTCAAACTTTTACGATGTAAATCATTTTAATTATTCAGGAAGTTGTTTGTTTAATTTATACAAAACTATTTTGATTGACTTTCAATGAACAACTAAACAATGCCAATATAATGATATTCAGTAAAGCAAGCAGTAATTAGGAGTGAATGAAGTGCATTCCAAAAGAAATGAACCAATTGGACATGTGTACCTCAGTGGTGAGGTGTGTTTGAATACGTGAGTTTTAAATTTGAAAAGGTAATGACAGAGAGGCACAGATTCTGCAATGAAGTCCAATATCTGTTGAGAAGCCAGGAAAAAGCCTGGTTAAGAATTTTCTTTTTCTCACTGTTATATGTTCAGTGCTGGCTTATTAGATTTCGATTTTGTGTTGTACTACAGTTTTCTTACTGCATTCTGTTTTGACTATGTTGGTGTGTTGTGCCCTAATATGCTTGAATTGTGATGATGTGTTACTTTTGTAAATGAGCCACAATGAGAGGTTGTTTAGTTAGCTCTTTCTGCTCTGCTGAGGTTTCAGCCCGGATGGATTTTTGAGGAATAGTGTTTTCTGGGACAAGAAAATGCCACGCTTTGGAGGAACTGGCCCTGCGCCTAGTTGGCACTCTGCATCCCATTGGTCATTGGTGCCACCCCTTGATGCCCAGAAGCTGAGATTAAACATGTAAGAGGTGCTTAGCCTCTGAATTCTGCTGCCTGAAACTACAAAAAGAAGGAGGATTGTCGTGTTGGAATCCTGATCTGCACCCAAGGGCCTGCTTGGTGAAGACTGTCCCTGCTGCACTATCTGGGACTACAGCTGTAAGGAATTTGCCTTGCTTCAAGAAGGAGTAAGGAGTGGAATCCCTGCAGCTACAGGTTATCAGAGCTGACCCTCTCCAATCAAAGTCTGCATCCTAAAGTAAGTCCAGTTGAGTTTTAAAGGGTTGAACAAATGCATTGAGGTAAGTGAAGTACATGCCTGCCAAGGACAATCTAGGAGATTCCAAACCCTTTAATTTGGGTTTTGGAGACTTGGAACCCACCAGGAGAGCCTCTCGAAGGAACTTCAGATATTTGGCAAACTTTGGGAAACTTTTTGGAAAAAGTTCTAGGAGGTGACCCACCCAGCCTTGAGAGCTAAGCCGGCACAGGTTCCAGGTTCATCCAGTATAAGAGCTCCAGAGGTCCAACTTCCAGAGTTTGACTGGGAGATCCCTGAAAGTCAAGCTGTCTAGCACTCACTGAATCTGGACTGGTGGAGAGCAGTGACTGGCCTCAGTGGAAAAAGCTTCAGAAAAGTTTCCAAGTCAAAATGAAAAATGTTGACCGAGGCCTACTGCAAGGGGTATCCGAACGAGGCTCCATTGAGGTCAGCCTCAAAATGTAACTTTGTCAACATGACCAGTTGTCCAGAAGTGGTGCTTTTGGTTTCAAGCACTAAAAAGTGTTTATTCTTTAAAAATTCATATCTCCGGTTCCCTACATTGCATTTTCATGGTTTTGGTGTCATTTTTAAATAAAAATATGTCATATTTGTATAAATTGGTGTGGAATTTTTATTGTGTGTTGTGTCTTACTTATTTACTGTAATAGTATTTTAAATGCTTTACACACCTGTTTCCTAAGTTAAGCCTTATTGCTCTGTGTCAGCTACCAAGGGTTGAGCAAGGGACTAATTTATAGAGAAACTATTTAGGACACAGTACCTTGTTGGTGGCCTTGTTGCTGGTGTTAGGTGCCTCACTACCCCTCCCAATAACCCACCTTCCAACAACCTCTGTATATAAACACAATCAAATGAGTTGCTCTTGCTTTTTTAATTATTTGCCATCTTTGTGGGTGTCTATTTTGAAATAACTGTTGTTAATCACTGATGGGTCATTCCCATTTTTCATATGCAAATCAATGGTATTTTCTGTAGCTGCAATTTTACAATTTGCCCGCACACAGTAGCACATATGATTTGCCATGGTGTTGTTTGCTCTGGTATACTTTTGTGCTGCATTGTTGCATTGTGTTGTTGGGTTGTACTGCAGTTGCTGTGTTACATTTTTTTTGCGACTGTCTTATTGTGCTGTGTACTTTATGTTTGCATTGTGTTGTTATATTGATTTTAGTTACGCTTGTGTCTTGTGTGATGCTACATGTTCATGTCCACAATTGATGCAATATTTCCAGGCAAATTAACATATTTTTTTTCAATTTTCTATGACAATAAATCATTTGCCACTAAGGTGCTAAATTCCCACTCTTCCCGCTCTTCAAGTATCTAAGTCATGGGCCAGCCCCACACTGGGATATTCAGCGCTCATTTTATGGGACACGATCCCACATCACTAGTGCACATGTAGTTTAGTTAAGGACGTCTCTAGCACCTGACTTTGTGATTTGGGGACAAAATCTTTAATATTTGGTTGAGATCTTCATCACACACTCTATTCGCGAGGGCCCTGACCTTGCAATCTTAAGCTTCTGTCTTGTAAGGAACTAGGCTCATTGAACTCAAAGAAACAATCAAGTTTAATCCAGCCAAATAAACCGTTGCACAATTATTAGGAAAAAAAATGAAAGTAATCAGCTAGTTTCTAATTGCAATAAAGCTTTGCTGTAGGTTTGGGAAATTGAGTCCATTGTGTGAGACAAGCTTTTGCCACTTAAACGTCAGACTGCAGAATATCAGCAGATTCCTCCATCAAGATAAGTATGTTGCATTGTCAGCAGATATGCTCTGTTACACTCACATTTGGAGGAACCCTGTCTTATTTGAACATGCCCAGGAGAATTCAGGAAGCAAATCCTTGAACATAAAACGTCCATCTGAAGTTGTCCTTCAGAAAACATCAGTGCATCAAAACAGATAAGTCACTGGAATATTATATTCAATAACAACTGTGTACCTGCTGTACAGAAGGAACTATTTAATTGTTTAGTGATTTTGTCCAGTTTTGTTCTTTGTAGTATGTCTATATGCGGTATAGGCCATGTGTTCAAATTGTTTAACTCTTGCTACCTCTAAAATATATATTTTTTAAAAGACAACTGTGTCCTTGATAAGCAGTGGGGTAGCTAGGCCTTATTCCGCCCATGGCGGCCCCTGCATTTGCCGCCTGTCTTGGCCAAATGAAAGAGTGGGGGGTGAAACTGCCCCCCAAAAACCCATGCCTCCCGGGGTGGACTACCCCTTCCCTTGCTACACCACTGCTGATAAGGTAATCATATTTCATCCATGCCTAGCCCATAATTCTAATTGCCTGAGCTGCCGAAGTTGAACCAGGGGAACCAAGTTAGAGTCCCAGGTGCGGCTGGGCCTCGTGTGATTCTGGGCAATTCACTTAATGTCACTGCGCATAAGAAAACAAGACTTTTTGTAATGTAAATGGTGCTCATGTGCAGCTCCTTTGAGCTGAGTTTTTGCCATAATATACAGCTGTAATAATAATAATAATAATAATAATAATAATAATAATAATAATAATAATAATAATAATAATAATAATAATACTAATAATAATAATAATAACAATAATATTAATAATAATAATAATAATAATAATAAACAGAGTCCTGCTTGAAAACTCTTCAATCCAATCCAATGATAACTTTATTCAATACTATTCAGTAGCATAAAAGTATAGTAAAAAACAAATAGAACCTTAAAATATTAAAAGAATGACTCTTTATATATTCAAATCGATTATGAACAAAACAGGAAAATGTCTACTTAACCTCTTAAGTGCTGCGCCTATTCCAACGGCCGACGGCACCACTACCTCAGGAGTGCTGCCGTCGGCCGTTGGACGTTCGAACCTCACCTGCGCAATGGAACGTTCAGCACTGGAGCTGGATGTTCCATAGCTGCTAAGAGGGTAAATGGAAACCAATTTCATCTATTTGAGTGACTCATTTAGAGTATAAACAGTTATCTTGTGGGGTACTTTAATTATGGGAAGACCCACTGCAGACTTCTCCTTATTTTTAGTGCCTGCTAAAGTTAAGAAGGCACTACGGTGCAGACATATGGGGTGTGTAATTGGTGTAAATATAAAAGTGCTGGTCTGCACTGTCTAAAATAAGGGTTTTAAGTACCAGTAAAATATATCTCTTCCTAGGGATTTCATAAAAATGTACAGAAAAATATGATGTTCAAATTGGTTGCCTGCATCACACTGTCAAATAGGAACAAAACTAGCACTGACAAATAGTGGCAGTTATTTGGAAAAACTATCCTCAGTGGCAGCTTATTTACCCTTAATCGGTTCAGGATAAACCTTTGTTGGTCATTGGATACCAAAGTCAGATATGACTTCAAGTCCTCCTGGAGGGCAAATCTATTAAAAACAACTACAAACGATTTTGCTCCCTCACACACATTTCCTTCCCATAGCATTATACAAAGTGCATTGTTTCAGTTGTTCTTCACCTAATAGTTTGCAGGACTCAGGATTAATAAAATGATTCCGTATTTATTCAGTCCTGTTTCTTTGAGCAACCAAATTGTAAGCCAGAGCAATATAGGAGCCATCTTAATCTGTCAGAGATGTACAGGGTTCCCAGTTCAGTGTGAGCTATGTAATTCGAACTACTGGAGGGGAGGGAAGGGAAAGGGTACGTTTAAGAAATGAGTCCTCAATCCTTTGAATGTTCTGTGTGTTGACCATTCCTCAAACACCTGCACCATAGGAAGCCGCTGCTACTGTTTTGCTTGTATATATAGTAAGGAGTTCCCTTATTGCTTTAAATCCCAATTTCTTTGTAAATGTTGATATCCCATTGATGGATTTCTCCATTTGCTCACATCTATTAATTACCATCGGAAACTACTAATTCTTGTTCCCAAATAGTATCCCTAGGTAGCAAAAAGTGGGTGATTCACTCAGATTATGCCCTTCTGTATGGAAGACGGGTTTTATCCTGGGTTTGGCCCCGTAAGTCATGATGTACGTTTTGGAGCCATTTACTTTCAGATACAGGTCCGCCATAAAAGTGATATATTCATCTATTAGGGCCTGTAATGCCCTCCCAGTTCTCACAATTAATACAACATCATCTGCATAAAGTAGAACTGGATATCAGGAAGTGGCCGCCCCGGGGGAGAGTGCCTTTGAGATAGCTGTGATTGGGAAGCGGACCTGAAAGGGAGCGAGTGGGACAAGTAGCACTGAGACTGCATTGAGGAAACAAACAGAGGGGGTTTGTAGCTCAGTTGGTGAAAGTCCTTGGATGACACAAGTCTTCTGCAGTTTTCTATAGAAGGCGCTGGTGGAGAAACTGTGGTACGAGGTTCATATAAATGCTACTAATATGGAAAGACATCAAAAGCAGGCTAGTACGGTGGCCAGGGTAGAAGCAGCCACCGGAATAAAAGCCGGAAAGCATTTAGTTCAAGCCAAGGAAACGTCTTCCGTAGCAAAAACCCTGGTGTCTGCGAACCAATCTGAAGTGAGCTCCAGCTCAGAGATCTCTACTGAAGAACATACGGAACTACCAGCAGCGATATCTCCATCGCAAATTCTATCCCAATCTCTACCGCTTCCAGAGGAATCAGTATCTAAAGCCCGGGTGGAGGTCCCTAAGAGGTTGGCCAAGGGAGTATCAGGGGGTGAAATGTTTCCCTTGTTCACAAAAAAAAGCAGCCAGCTTCCCACCACTCAGAGCCTAGCGCTAGCCTGTCAGGTCTCCCAGGCACCGCCCGGAGTGACACAACACTCAGTTTCCTTGAAGGACCACACATCACCCCACCCCAAGAGGCTCAAGCAGATCAAATGGAAAGAGAATCCTCTCTTTCACCTTTTAATCAAGGCTATACTGGCCTCATACCGGCTCAGCAGCCCATCTCTGAATCAGACCTAACTCCAGGGACTACCGCAAGACTGCAGGCGTTGGAGTCTGTGCAGATGCAAGACACATTGGGAGCTGTAGTAGAAATTGGCGGGAACCAGCAAGACACAGTAATGAAATTTTCCCTGAGAAGTCCGAGGATCTGTCCTCTAATTTCAGCATGCCTCCGATGGAAGCGAAAGATTTCCTGAACCTAATACAGGAGGAAATTAGAGAAATGAAAATATCCCAGGCATTAGAGACTGTGACTATTTAGTTAAGGCTGGAGAAAATCGAGGCTTCTATTGCTGGATTCCCAATCAAGCTTGACGAAGCAGAATCTAGGATTGTCCACCTGGAGGAGCAGATAAGCTCTACTATCAGGAAAGTAAATGAGGTGACTGCATATAAGATCGCTCTTGAGTCAAAAATAGAGGACTTAGAGAATTACTCATGCCGCTCAATCCTTTGGATATTAGGAGTTTCGGAGGGGACTGAAGGACTAATACTCTCCGGTGGGATGAAACTTTGTTACACAAAAAGTGCTCCCTGGTCAGGCCGGGGACCTTACACTAACAAGAGCTCATCGGGTTCCAGCCCAGCCCTTCCCAAACTCAAAGTACCCATGGACAATTTAGTTAATTTCTCGGATTATAGGATCAGAGAAAATGTCCTTATGATAGCTATTCAAATGAGACAATTTACTATTGATGAAAGGAGAAACAGTAGCCCTCATCCTCCTCGACCTATCAGCGGCGTTCGACACAGTCTCCCACCGCACCCTAATACGCAGACTCTAGGATGCAGGAATCCAGGACAAGGCCCTCGACTGGATCTGCTCCTTCCTCTCTGGCAGGACGCAACGGGTCAGACTCCCCCCTTTCCTCTCGGACCCCACACCGATCACCTGCGGAGTCCCCCAGGGCTCCTCCCTCAGCCCGACGCTCTTCAACGTCTACATGGCTCCACTTGCCCCCATCGTCAGAACCTACGGACTCAACATCGTGTCATATGCAGACGACACCCAGCTCATCCTCTCCCTATCCAACGAGCCCAACACTGCCAGACGCAACTTTCGAGAAGGCATGGAAGCCGTCGCCAAATGGATGAAAAACAGCTGCCTTCAACTAAACACCAACAAAACAGAAGTACTCATCATGGGCCCAAACCCCGACGCCTGGAGCGACACCTGGTGGCCCACCGCCCTCGGAAACCCGCCAACCCCCACAGACCACGCACGCAACCTGGGAATCATCCTGGACTCCGAGCTCAAAATGGACCGCCAGATCAACTCTGTCTCACCTTCCTGCTTCCACACCCTCCGCCTCCTTCGTAAGACCTTCAAATGGATCCCTCTCGAACACCGAAAGACAGTCACTCACGCCCTGGTCACCAGCAGACTCGACTACGGCAACGCACTCTACGCCGGAATAAACAAAAACCTCATCCGCAAGCTACAGAACATCCAGAATGCCGCCGCAAGACTGGTCCTCAACCTGCCAAAACACTGCCACATCTCCCAGCACCTGCGCACACTCCACTGGCTCCCCATCGAGGCGAGAATCACCTTTAAGATGCTCACCCACGCACACAAGGCCCTCCATGGCACCGGACCAGCATACCTGAACAGCCGACTCAAATTCCACGCACCCCAAAGGACCCTACGATCAGCCCAGCTTTCCTACGCCGTGGTCCCCCGCACCAGAAAGACCAGATCGGGAGGCCGCTCCTTCTCCTTCCTCGCGGCCAAAGCATGGAACGCCCTTCCGCTCTTCCTCAGACAGACAACATCGCTCCCCATCTTCGCAAGAAACCTCAAAACCTGGCTCTTCGACAGACCCCCTCCTTGATGGAATGGAACCTGCACTCCCCGCCCCCCCCCCCCCCCACCCCCACCCCTAGCGCCTTGAGACCCTTACGGGTGAGTAGTCGCGCTTTAACAAACTCCTGATTGATTGATTGAAAATACGAAATGTTGTATCTTTTCTGACGAGTCGGTGGGGGCGTCGAGAAGGCAGAAGAATTTGTAAAATTGCTTTTGTTATTTAAAGCTCAGGGGGCCCAGGCATCCATTGTGCAGCAATCAAAACTTAAGGTCTTGGTTAAAGGGAAGCTTCACTTGTTTACATGGGTAGAAGAAGTCCAGGAATTTTTTTAAGAAATATCTGAGACAAGATTACATTTGACTCAATATGTTTGTGCTGTATGGGAAAATTGCTCTGATTGTGTGGGTGGGGCAGGTGACTGAGGGTGCAGGGCCAAGGCACCCCATTAAGAGAAGGGGGAAATGTGGCTTGTGGGACCGGAGGAGACCAGATTTTGGGGGAGGGGAGGCTATGATGGGAGGGTTAAAGTAGTTGTATAGAGTGGGGGGAGGGTGGGAGAGTAGGGGGAGAGCATTGCGTAAATGAGCAGTAGCAGGGCTCTGATTGAAAAAAAAGGGTCAGGATAAGTATTGATGTAATTGGTAAGGTTTATAGATATAGGATGCAAAGTTTTTATGTAATTAGTAAGGCTATAGATATAGGATCATGAATATCAAGTAAGTGCAGTATTCTTTCGCTCAACGTGAATGGGATCTTGAACAGACAAAAATATGGAGATCTAATTAGATGGTTAGCTTCCTTTTCACCCCAAGTACTTTTTCTACAGGAGACTCATTTAAAAACGAATTCTCCTAGAATATTCCTCCCTAGTTGGTACTCGCATGCCTCTTTTGCTTCTGCAGGACTGGCTAAGAGAGAAGTTGCGATATATTTCTGCAGGGGTCTCCCATGAGAGTTTGGCCAAGTGAAGAGAGATCCCCAGGGGAGATGGATATGGGTTGAGGCTAAATTAAATGGCACGTTATTGCATTTCATCAACTACTATGGCCTTATTGTGGATGACACCACGGCCCTATGCAGAATTAGTGAGTTAATAAGTGGGGTCCCCGGTAAAATAATCATGGGAGGTGATTTTAACTTCATTCAGGACTTAAAGAAAAATACCTCGAACAAAAATAAAAAGAGCTTAAACCCAAAACTAAAAAGGGGATTGAGGTTTTAAGACAGGAGCATATTTTTGATGGATCCTTGGCGCGTTGCCAATCCTACGAAATTGGAATTTTCATGCTATTCGAATCAATTCCATACAGCTTCTCAAATTGATTTTTTCTTAATATCACAAACCTTGGATTGTACTACCCCAGATATAGACATTAATCCATTTTCTGACCATTCTCTTATTAAACTTAATATAGAAATAGGGGTAAGCAGGAGGCCAAGATCCAGGTGGCAGATGGATCGACTTCTTCTGCAGGACCAGCAATGGGTGGCTGACACAAAAGATTGGATTGTTGAATTTTTCAAAATTAATGAGAACGCAGCAGAAATTTTCTCAGTTTGGGGGAGTGTTTAAGGCTGCCCTTCGCGGGTGAATGATTGCACTATCCGCATCTCAAGACAAATTGATGAAAGAGAAAATTTTGAAGCTTCAACAGGCAGTAGTAGAAGCAACACAGTTTAGATATGTACATTCTGCAGGGATGGGGGACGCCAAAGCAAAGCTAGATAGGGCCAAATACGAGTTGAAGGAATTTTTTACTTTGGAAGAGATTGCTAGCTCCAGAAAATATCTGCAGCGAGTGTACGAGGAGAGCCAGTTGGAGAGCCAGATGGTTGGCAAGATGCTCGCCGGTAGTGTCAAAACTAAACAGGAGGCAACTACCATCACGGAAATTATTGATCCCAAAACTAGACTGTCTTTAAAGAGTAAAGAGGAGTAGCTCAAGTCTTTCTTGACCATTACTCTCAGTTATGCACCACTAGATATGAAGTTGGAGCGACTCAAATTGACAACTATTTTGATGGGGACGAGCTCCCTTTTCTTTCAGAGTCTATGGTGGAACAGCTCTTGCTAGACATACCAGAAGAAGAAATTATGAATGTAATAAAATCGATTTCAGGGACACAAGCCTGCTGAGCCGATGGTCTTCCAATTGAATGTCATAAAACCTTTTGGAGAGAGTTGACCCCTTTTTTGGAAAACCTTTTTTAATAATATCACTCAGGGAGGTTATGTTCCCCCTAGTTTCAAGGAATCTATTCTGGTCAGCTTTGTCAAAAAAGGGAAAAATGGCAAAGACATTAATACGTATAGGCCTATCAGTTGTCTTAATTCGGATTTTAAAATATTAATGAAAATTTGGGCACAACATTTTATCCCCATCGCCCAGGAGTTAATTCACTGTGATCAAACCGGGTTTGTAGCAGGTAGGTCCATGTCTTCTAATACCGGGTTTTTAATTCAAGCCCTTGACTATGTGACAAATAATAAAATACCTTCTTTTATTACCATGGTCGATGCCGAAAAGGCATTCGACCTGGTAAACTGGGACGCACTGTTTTTTGGCTTAGGTAAATTCGGCATCCAGGTGCAAGTCTTAAATATGCTGAAAAATATTTACCAAGGTGCGCAAGCCCGTGTGACAGTTAAAAGAGATTCATTTGGGACCGTGGACATAATCCGTGACACTAGACAAGGGTGTCCGATGTCACCACTACTTTTTACTTTTTTCATCTAACCTCTAGCTGTGAGAATCAGCGGAAAACCCCTAATTAAAGCTATATGCAAAGGGATGTCTAAGGTAAAATTATTCGCAGACGATATAATTATGTACCTCGGCCTGGATAAACAGATTGTGGAAGAAGTTTTTTTTAGAATTTAGTAAATTCGAACAAAAGGAGTCTATAAAATAAACCAAAACAAATGGAGATTTTAGTGCTTAATACGGACTGCAACTTTTTACCCACAATTTTAATAACCCATGCCCTGAAAGAAGAGCCTATTAGATATTTGGGTATTAATGTCTCGAGCCACATAGATCAATTATTTAACTTGAACTACCTAGCTGTGTGAAAAAAATTAAAACTCTGTTGGACAAGTGGTCCCTCCAACCACTGACTCTGATCGGTCGTGTAGCAATTTCAAAAATGTCAATTCTTCCACTGTTAATATTTTTGTTTGTTATTGTACCCTTAAAAATCAATGCTAAATATTTCAGGGAATTTAACTCAATGTTTAGGGAATTTGTTTGGAATAAAAAGGCGTCAAGGGTTAAATTGCCCATACTACAACTAGAGACAAATCAAGGGGGTCTAGCCTTACCAAATATCCGTACCTACTATGGGGCAGCGCTACTAGATCTAACAGCACGTCTATTGGAACCCAACGATCAGATGGACACATATTTTTTTGAAAGAATGATCGATGAGTCCGGCACACAAATTCCAGTTTTTCTAAAGACATCTAAACTTTCCAAAAAGTCCAGTTATAAGACTGTTCGTAACTATTCTGATCAACTCCAGTCCTTTTTTAAACAGGCACACTTGTCTGGGTTTGCCTTTTTAATATTGGAGGAATGCAGGGTGTTTGGCCTGCAAATTCATTCCAGCCATCTTAGGAGATAGAAGGACATTGGCTTTGAAAATCTGGGCCATTTGTTCATTTTAAATACAGTGATTTCCTGGGAAGGGTTACTAGGCAGAGCAGAGAATCGAATTAAGCCAGGGTTCTTGGAATATTTGCAGATTATTAACTTCATTAAAAAATATAATCTCCTGCCAAGGGGGTTCCTATTGCCCTGTTTGATGCTCTATATAAAGTGAAATTAAAGGGAGTAGGAAATTGGTACGCCCTAATTATGAAACAAAAGGTACTCCCCCTGTTGATGAATTTTTGGGAAAAATAACTCGGGAGACTACCTGTACCTTCACACATTAGGAATGGCAGGCTATAGCCCGGGTAGGAAGCAAGGCTCTGGGAGCAGTTCATTTTAAAAGGATAGCCTTTTTGTCACGGTGGCTGGCCTATTATACTCCGAAAAAGCTAAACAAATGTCATGCGGAAGTGGATAATAAATGCTTTTGAAGTCTCTCACACAGTGAGAGAGACTGGCTTCATATATTTTTTACTTGCCCAAAGGTTAAAGCCTTCTGGAGAAACATTTTTTAGCAATAAGCCAGTCTATTAAAAAAAAGATTGATTCAAAGACAGAAGTGGCTCTCTTCGGGCTCTCTAAACTTGGGCCACATTTGACTAAAGCCGAAGAGACGTACATATCAATCTGCTCTACAATAGCACGTTCATTAATTTTCCAAAATTGGAGGTCGGAAGAGATTCCATTATATCCTAAATGGATAAATAAAATGTCAAGAATAAGGAGATTTGAGGAAGTCTATGCTAAACGGGTTGGTGCATCAAAAAAGATTGACGTGGTCTGGAGGTTTTTTGATAATTTGGCATCTTAGCACATTGCACTTTAGAAAACTTGGCACTTTAACACACCGCACTTTATGCCCCTAACTGGGGGGTGGAAAAAAAGGGGGAAAGAGAAGAAGGAAAAGTACTGTATTAATGCCAAGATTTTGCTCATGAAAAAAAAAATACAGTTTTAGATAAATCAATTGACTCTTGTCGTAATCTTGATGATAATGTGGCACAAGACACTTAAGGGTATTTTAGGATTGGGAAGGTGCAATCACTCTTTTGATGTTGATGTAAACTTGATATTCCGGACCTTCTGTTTTGTTTTAATTAAGGATGTGTCCATCTTTGTTTTAAGGCTTTCAGATGTTAAATTTATATATTGTGTATTTGCGTCAAAGTCGGATTTATGATGGTTGTTGTTTTTTCTTTTGCTTTTCTCCTGACGAACAATGATTTGCTATATTTGTTCTCTGCTCTGCTCAGCAAAAAAAAAATCTCCAATGGCTTGAGTGTGCTTGTGTCCTGTTCTGAAGTCTCACGGCCACAAAGTCTTCACCTGCAACCACAGACTAGCACCTGTACTCCTCTCTGGACTCCTGTATTCAAAAGGGCACCAATTCCAGTTCTGGTGTCCTGTGAATTGTGTGGTTGGTGCTGCAGAGCAAGAAGAACAACTCAGATGCTGAGATCTGCACCGAGGCTGGGGGCACCGCTTGTGAAGTGCACAACACACTGCCCCCCACCGCAGCTCCAATGCCGTTCGACAGCACCAGCATCACATTATCGCAGAACCGATAATTGACAAGGGTGACTTAACGAAATCTTCAATGTTGCGCGGCCTCACCGGAACCGACTCCTCATAACTGTTGCCTTCTAACTTCCCCTGCCCTGGATTTGATGCCTCGCCTCCTCACAGACTCTACGCCTTGCCTCCCCAGTGGCAGAAAGGGACTGGCTTCACTGTTGCACTGACTGCCTCACCTCCACAACGCCATGCATCGCATGTTGACTTTGTTTCCAAGGTACTGTATCTTTGGGGGTCCGAGTGACTCCAAGCTCGGCCCACGCAACTTGCGGTTGGCGACGTACTTTGGATTTGTACCTGTCATGGCATTCTTCCATCCATGTTATGCAGATTTAAAGAGCACACTATCACCTGGGGAGGTACCCCTTCTTCCCTTATGACAATTGTATTTGTTACCCAAGGGGCAAGTCAGGAATCTTGTGCCTTCTGCAGAAGGCATTTATTGTTGTTAAAAATGGGGCTACGTTATGGTCTTTTTAATCATATACAAAAGAGGGTTTTGTACAGTGCATATCCTAAACTGCATTATTTCAAGGTGCTCTCAAATATGCTAATCACAGAAAAGGGGGCGGAGAAAGTAATTGCTGATGGACACACAGTTCGGTCAAACTGGGAAGCCAGAAACTAAACCAGGTTCTCTGGGTCAGGGCCCCACAACTAGATTTTCCCTCAGTCTCACAAAAGCTCCTCACTGGCCTGGGGATGTTACACAAGTGCATTCAAAATATCCTTCGTTTTTTTCACAAGACATGGAAACACCAGCGCAAACTTCTTCATAGAATGAGTGTGCCTTTGGCAGAAACAGTGCAAGTTTCACTCCATCGGTGGGCAGGTACAGCCAGGGCCGGACTGTCCGTAGCGGGCACCGGCCAATTCCCCGGTGCGCCGCACAGGTGGGTGCCGGTTTTCGGCCCCTGGGGGCCAATTTTGTTACAGGGCCTTTTTTGCAGCATAGTACCAGTCCTGGCATAGAGCTTGGTGGCAACCCGGTGGGAGGGGGGCTTAGGGGGGGGGGGATTCCGCCCGAGCACTCTGCCAGGGCCGGTTTTGGTTCCCAGTCCGTCCCTGGTTACAGCAAGGGTAGCAGCAGTGCTTTTCCCATCACAGTACAGGCAAACTTGTCAAACAAAACTGGAAGCTTAACTTTCCTTGCAGAGAGGAGACTGCCTATCAGGGCCAGACTGGGAAATCAAAGAAAGCCCTTGCAATTTACTCTGGAAATGCGTATTTTCTACTTTTGTTACTGGAGGCAAATATTGCAGCACTGCTGCAAAACCAGCCACTAGAAACAAAACTGACCTCCACCACTGCAAACCCGGCCACCACCCTTCCAGCCTCCCAGGGAAACACCTGATGCCCCGTACGACCATTCCGTCCCTGCTGCCTAGCAATATCAGACATAGCTTACCTCTCCCAGAATCGAGTTAGTGCAATCCTCCATTTTAGGGTGACCAGGTGTCCCCGTTATGCCAGGACGGTCCCTGTTTTTATCCAGCTGTCCCAGCAGATTTCAAGAAATTTAGCTCATGTCCCTGTTTTTAGAGAGGGTCGACTAAAAACGGTGGGAGGTGTTTTCTATATTTTACAAAGCAGGGATAGTTAGCAGTTGTTTTAAGAAAGCAATTTAATTAACAGGCACGTTACTGGGTTTAAACATTGCATTTTAATTAGGTTCTTACTGCCTGTTCTGTAATTCTCTGCTGAGGTGCGCTCTCATTCCTTGAAGTAAAATTGTAGTCCTCCTTTTATTTTTGTGAAATGTCCCCGTTTTTGGCTTTAACATACTGGTCACCCTACTCCATTTCAAATTAAACAGACCCAGCATGGCAGTACAAGCTTTCACAGCTCACATGTACAGTTAAGGCATGAGTTGCATGCAGATTACAGACGGAACTCTAGAGCGGGTGCTTAAGCCACGGAGAGGAATGTGATTAAATATGCGGGTTCTGACACCATACTCAGTTAGGCGGTATCAGCTTCCTTCCTGGCAGTCTTGCTGCTGTCATTTGGTCATCTGCTGTTTGCGTTTATTCTATGGCGTTTCATATTTTGAGAAGTAGCCGCTCGCGCACCAGGCACTGTGCAATCCTCCTAACCTCTGTGCTGCACGTTTAAAATGTTGAGAGCCACCAGTGAATGTATGGAATCCACACGAGAAACCCCCCAGACATTTAAAGAAGCGTCAAAGTATACAACTGTTCTTCTGCCACCTATTACAGTCTTCTCCACACGATGGCGATAAATGACCATCAACCCGTGTTCATGCGCAGAATTCAATTTAACTCACTTCCGACTGCTTATTTTCAGAAATACTGGGAACCTGAAGGCACTACTGTACTTATAGACGCCAGGGTATTCTACAAGGGATTTAATATACCGCGCCGAGACTTCCCTAACCTCTAACTGTGAAAATCGGAGCTATACTGTTCATGGTGCATACAAAAAGAATCTGAAATTGCGCCCACCCCCTCACAAGATTTAGTATAACATTCTTGTTGACCTCAATATGTTTACGTCTTCCGCAACATCCATGGTTTTATGCACTGTTATGCAGTAAATGGCATTATGACGGATCCCTTGCCGCATAACACACAGCCGACTGCAGGAGGGATGATAACGAGGCCGAGCAGCGCTTTTGCAAGCCTACGGCGGGGAAAGGGCTCATCCGGCTTTATTTTCAGGCTTTGAAAAGGGCACCAGAGTGTTGTCCTTCGAACACCTGCACATTCATCCTGAAAAGTGCGTTTCCATCTAGAAGGAAGCGTACAGCTGATCTAACAGTCCCGCGAGGACTGAACACACACAGGCTAGCAAGTCATGCCGCTAGCAGGCTCCAGGTGCCTTTCCCAGGCAGGAGCTTTCGGATCAAAAGCTGGCCTATACCACCACGTATTGTATTTTTTTAAACGTTGTTCTTTGTTGAGAGATAGCTTCCGCCCCAGGACACTGATACCCTGTCTATTGCAGTAACTAAAAAAATGGGTTATGTCTGCATAGAATTTCTCCCTTGTTCTCCAGCTGCACCGTATTTACTTAATGAGCAGGGGCAGGGCCTGCATTAGAATGCTAGGCGCCTGCGTGGACACCTAAGGTAAAGCAAGCATGGGCAACGCAGCAACAGCACTTGCAAAAAGCAAAACAGTGCTTACTTCCGCCTCAGGATACGGATACCCTGTTTAGAGCAATACCAAGTGGATTATGTCTGCACTCTGCATAGATATGATTCACCTGTTCTTCAGCTGCACCGTATTGACTTAATGAGCAGGGGGGCCTAGATTAGAACGCTAGGCGCCTGCTTGGACACCTAAGGTTAGGGTAGCATTGGCAAAGTCAGTCGGTCTGGGTTTTTCTTTAAAGTAATGCAGGCCTACAGCTCTAGTAAAAAGAAAAACATGCTTATTTTGTCAATGTAGAAACGAATTAGCAAAAAAAGGAAACATTATGTTTAGGTGCATGTTTTATTTTGTATGTACGATTATACTCATGAGAGAAACTAAACCCGAACATTGGCGGGGGCTAAGAATTTGAATGTGGGGGCGGAGCCATGATCAAAGTTGGAGTCACAATTACACTTAGACTCTGCCTCCAGTTATACATTTTTTATTTTAAATGTAGAACATTATGCTTCCGTTTCTGGGACAATTATTAGCAAACCGTGCTTGGGGAACTCCTTGAGGGTAGTCAAATAGGTCTTAAGAAACTTTTTAAAGAATATATGGGATTACTCGCCTCCCTCGTCTACCCTTCCCAGATGTTTTTGAAAATTAGAGTCCGGTGGTGTAGTTTATGCACATTTCTTTAATTATTTTCTATTCATACACCATCAGCATGAATACCTTTGGAGTATTTGCAAGATGGGATGTTGGTACACAATATTACTTTGGAGAGGATGTGGCGTCATGTCCGGAGTTCCCGACTTTGGAACTGGGAAACCAGGTTTGGGTCTCGGCATCAGCTCAACATCTTACCATTCTAGGAAAGTCACTTAATCACTTCGCGGCTTAAAAAAAAATGAACGTGCCCATGTGCTATTGCTCATATAAAGTGCTCCAATACCTACAGTTCGAGTTTGGCCTACATAAAACTGCAAAAACGGTCTTGTTGTCCTATGAAAGGTGCATGATGTCCAGGCTCTGAAACAGACAAAATGCAGAACGTGTACACCCTGGCACTACATGGCATCCCTAAGTTCCAGTTATCATCAAATATTCTTGATTTTGATATGCTTAGGAATCGAAAAAACTTAAATGCAGCTCTTGTTTGGAAAGATAGTGAATGTAAAATAATACACGAGGAAAGTGTAGAATAGATGACCACACTTGCAACCTATCCATGAATATTTACAGCTGCAGAATATATTTGGCATAGAAGTTGTGGACACTTCTGGTACTCTGCATGAAGAATAACTCCTTTACAATGTAACCCTGTTGCTAATAGATGATTTATGGATGTCCTAGTGAGTGCATTTCAGTAGGATCATGCACTACTAGAAAATCTGTACCCTCCGCGGCATTGGGACCTTTATTTAGAGTGCTCCAGCTTCAGGTTGGTATCAAAATAAGTAGTGTGTTTGCTCGTATCCTCTTTTAAGGTGTTTCCCTGATGACCCCCTGCACCCTTGCACTGCTCCAAGCTCTTGGTCTTTTACTGACAGGAAAGATCACTGAACTGGTTAAACTCTTATTTCTATCTGGTATAGCTGATGCATCATGGAAGCAGGATGCATTTACTCCGTTACCAAACAACATTCAATCTAGATGCACTGACGTAAAAAATGATCTCTGGGTAACACTTCTACCAGCCATAGAAAAATGTTTATAAAAGCTGCTGGCTAAACTACTGTGCATTGTCCTGGAAGTAGGCAAACTGTTGGACAGCTGGCAGATGGGCTTTTGCCAACAGAGGGACTCAGAGATGATGCTTTTCTATATAATAGCCCACATCAGCCCCATACGAGCTGTAGATGATGCAGGTAGAATGATGCTCCTGGATCTCTCGACTGATTTTGATTTGGTACATCAAAAGGTGCTGCTGAGTAGACTTGCAGATTCTCAGTTCAAAGCTATGCAGTGTAATGTAAGTGTTTTAGATACCTCTTGATGGGGCTCTCTCGATTATTTCTGGTGGCTACATTTTGGTTGCCGGTTGACATGAATAGTTTAGGTCTGCTCAATGCTCCTCCTTGTCTCTGATGCAGTTTAATGGGTGTTCCACCTCTTTTGTGCCTTATCAACTAATTTGGATGCCAAGTATTTTCGTATATGGGTGACACAAAGATCCCGGTCTAGTAGAACTAAAAAGTCCTGGATCTTTGAGCCAACTTCTATGATTGCCTGGAGACTGTCCAGAAACTGCTGGACCTTAAACCTTAACCCCTTAAACTGCGGGAGTTATTCCCCCGCTGTGCTGGGGGGTAGGGGGGCGCGCACAGCACCCGCATGCTTATGACGAGCTCAGCTCGTCATGAGGCACGGCGCTCCTGTGCTCATGACGAGCTGAGCACGTCACAGGTGCATTGGCTCCTGTGGAACGTTCAGCACAGCAGGAGAATTCTCCCCGCACCTGAGCGTTCTACGGGCCATGACGAGCTGAGCTCGTCATGAGCACCGGAGCGCCGTGGCTCATGACGAGCTCAGCTCGTCATGAGCATGGGAGGGGTTAACATCAACAGTCAGAGCTATTCCTTCTCTTTAGAGAAACTACATTGGTGCAACTGTTCGAAGCCTTCATCCATGGGTGACCCACCAATCTCCTTGGCAAAGGTCATTTATTGAGTGTATTTCTTCATGAGATTCTGTCTTCCACCCATCATATTTTCTCCATTGTTATCCCCCGCTTTGAGTTACTGAAGGCACATAGGAAAATGTTACTATTACTTCCAAGGGATTCCTGCTCTACAGTAGGATGCTCTTGCATTATAGCTAGGTTGGATACTTTAATTTCCAAAATGTAGGCCTCCATGCAACTCAAACGGATAAGCTCCAGAACATTCAGAATTATTAAGGCTGGTTTGTACACTAAAACCATATGGTCATTCGACGGCTCAAAAGCATAAGTATCACTGGCTGACCTTGGACCAAATAATCAGGTTAAGACTGTCTGCCTTACTCATACAATCTACTAAAAGAAAACTTCATTGGTCAATGAGGCCAGTCTAAAGCACTCATATTCACAAAGATCCTGAAATCCTCACATCATTCTCTTCTTCACGTTCCCGGGATGAGTAAAGCTCACATATGGGGGATGGTCATTCGCCTTTCAGTACCCTAAGCTTTGGAATGAACTTCAATCTACCAAACTGTTCATATTTAAGTAACTGAGGTGCTGGCTATTTCCCTTGCACTTCATAATGCTTGCTTTTACACCAACATTGAAGGTTGTTCTCGAGCCGTAAAGATATTTTTTGATGTTTGGACTTTGGACTTCTTTCTCAGGAATGGCACCCAGGATCTGGAACTCACTCCCTCCGGAACCCAGGCTCATCTCCTCCTTCACACTTTTTAAGAAAGAAGTAAAAGCTATTTTTATGGCCAAATACACTTGACCTATTAGCGTGGATTTGGAAAGACCCTACTCCGACCTGTATTACTTTGTTCGAACTCTATGACTATGTATTTCACCTGAATTATTGTTGCTACTAACTATCTACGCACATATTTAACTCGCTGTTCGAACTCTATGACTATGTATCTCACCTGTATTATTGATGCTACTGACTATCTATGCACACATTTAACTGTTATATTTGTATTATTGATGTGCTGTACTACTTATGTGAAACCCCACTCTCTTGCTGGCATTCCCAGCCGTGTAAAGCGCTCTGATATCTGCAAAGATCATGTTCGCTCTATATAAAACTTTCAAAATAAATAAATAAATAAATTCAATACCTTGAGCGAGGTGTGTGAGGTTTGAATGAGATGATAAAAGCAAGGTGTGGTAAGTGCCTGCGTGCACAAGCATATTTTGTAGCGGAGAGGGGGAAAATAGAAGCCATTGTGCATGCAGTTAATTATCAACTTTTGTGTAAAATAAAAATCACATGTAGAACAATAGAGTGCCCACACATTGGAGGCAATGTTTCAAGACTGAGTAAATAATTTGCAGAGGTACATAGCACCTATTTGTGGGAGAAGCTTCACTTTAAGTAATGGAGATAATTTTTTCTGTGTTAACATAGACATGGGAGGCTTGTTTGTAGGGTGCCCATCACCTTTAGTACTTCTGTTGATACTACTGAGAAACAACAGATGTAAATTGTTTTTAGAGTCAATGGTACTCATTTTGTCAACCTCAGAAGGATGAAAGGCTGAGTGGTTCAACAAGATTTAAATCTGCAACGGGGCATTAAACACAGATACCTAGAGTAGATATATTAGCCACTGGGATACCAGATCTAGCTATTGTGGTCTCTGTGCTGCTACCTTACCTTTCATAATTTTTATATAACAACTATATTATGATGAGTTTTATACAGCCCTTGCAGAGGTAAATTTTGCAATTTTTAATACTAAATATATATGTTTTCTATTCACAGAAATCTATGGTAACTATACCATTATGTGGAACATGGCAAGAGGATGCATATTACCAGGAACTTTCAATGCTATAATGAAGGTACGTTCTTAGATTGAGTTTTTAATAAAGAGATTCCGATGTGATAGAATATTACGGCAATGAAATGGTTGACTAACTGTATAAAGCCTTGCATAAAATGGGGAACAATGACTGTGAATTGGTAAACATGTCTTACTGTCTGATAAGTGGAAATGGTGATATTGTGCAAGGATCCATATGCTCAATGAAGTTTAAATATATTATAATAAAGGTTTTGGGTTGTTTGTATACACGCCCTACTGGATCTAAAAAAGATTCTTTTCAAAGCTTTAAATAGAAGATGTTTTTATTTTTATATGCGTCTAATGTTAATTATATTTTGGTGTAGCCCTGATGAAGTTCGCATAGAATGAAACGCGCTGGCTACAGAAGAACATCTTTGGAAATTCTTCTATCGATAAAAGAGAATTTATCAAAAGACTTTTGGATCCTTAGGAAATTCTTTTTTTTTTTAAAGATTATTTTATATTTCAAGAGTGCTGGACCACATTATTCGCAGTGTTGGAAGAAAAGTATTTTTCTCAAAAGGGGGATGTGTGATGGCTGCTTTCCCCTGTCTGATTGCACCTGAACTTAGATTATCGACTTTGGCAAGTGAGTAGAGTTGCTTGTTCAAATAGGGGCTCGGCTTTTTATTGTAAATCCTTTATTGCATTTAGGCAGGTATAGATTCTTTTTTCCCAACTACACATCTTTGTACCGTGAAGATATGTATCATCAAGGTGCATAGACCGTAAAGTAAACTTATACTTACTTTGATATTTTTACCTTGTTGATATGTTGGTCCTCAATATTTTGTTCATGATATTCTGAAGTCTATATTAAGATGCTATACCCCCAATCATAGAAAGCCCTTTTACATTTTGTCTTGTTAGAATCATACCTGGAACATTACATTTTGGTCATATAAATATTTTAAATAAGGCAATTCAATTTCTTGGCCTTAGTCAACCAGCCATGTTCTTATCTTGTGTGAACTGCAAGAAGATTGTCATCCTCTACTGCTGTGACAGGGATACAATCTCAGTTTTTGTTAACTTGCATTTATTCTGTTCATTTTATTTTTTATTTAAGCTTCCATCTGAGTTTGGTTATTCCGACTCTCCACTCCTAAATTACACCTATGAGATGAAAGTTTGAGAACTGATGTTTACCTCAGCAGTTGTCTTGTTTATTAAAAAAATGTATCCTTTTTCAGAATTAGGTCTTTTGAGAAGGATACTTAGTTTCCCACCATTTTCTGCAAAGCTTCTGTTCTTGATTGCAATCAATTTGTCTGTCTACAGGAAGGACAGGCGAACTACCAGCTATATATTTACTAATCTTCTTTATGGAGACCAAACTCTCACTTGACCACTTTCTGTCGCACCAGAAGAAGCAAGAAAAAACATGTATTACAATTTAATGTCATATTTCTTCTACAGTCAGAATCAGCGAACTTTTAAAGGGCATCTGCTACCATCCGTGAATTTTATGCACATTGCAGGGAACAGCCCATGAAATCAGACTGTACGTAAAAATGTATTTCTTGCCATATTTTGGGTTGTTTCCTCAAACAAAAGAAACATTTTTCCATGAAAATCTATTGTTCAGCTACCCCTTGAACACATTCAACCGTTCCACAATAATGAGGGTAAGTGAGAACAAGCATCTGTAATACCCATAATACATGTTAAGGTAAAAGGATGAACCTCAAGTTTAGATTCACTGCATATTTTTAAATGCCATTTGACATATGCATGAGTAAATGTTTTTCAAATCATGCATTTTCACCAAAAAGGATATTCTATACTGGGTAAAAATAAAGGTGGCAGCCGGTTAGCCGGCCACCAGGTAAATAGTGAATACTTTCTTCTCTTTACCCAGTAGCTGTGTAAATAGTAGAGTGTATTCACGTATTGGCCAGCAGCCCTGCAAACAGCATTGAAACTTCTGTATTGGCTGGCCACCATCTAAATAGTAGAGATTGTGCACTGTTTGTCCGGCAGCCATGCAACTAGCAAGGAAAATTCCTTATTTACCTGGCCAATGGCGAAGTTACAGAGATAACATGCTGCTTGGTTGACAACTATGCAAATAGCACAGACACCGAGCCATTTTCCTGGCCCATAGCTAAATATCACACATTGTGTACTGTTTGGCCAAGGTCGAGCAAATAGCACAACAATAGCCCTCTTACCCACCTGTCGGCCAAATAGAAGGTATTATGTACAATTTGGCCAGTGGTATGAGCTTCATGGGCAAATAAACTTCACTATTTACCTTGCCAATACTTAAATAGTAGAAATGATTTACTAGTTGGCTGGTGACCTTGAAAATGGCAAATAAACGTGACTATTTACCTGTAAACTGGATAAATGAAAAAAAACTGTACTATTTAGCAAGTGTTCTTGCAAATAGCAAATACATTTCACTATTTACCAGGCTGCTGGCTAGTTAGCAGATATATTGTACTATAGATATTTTGTACTATCTGGCCAGCGGCCTTGCGTATAGCAACAAAAGTTAATCATGTACCCGGCCACTGTCTAAATGGCATAAATTGTGTACAGTTTGGCCAGAGTCTGTAGAAATACAAAAGAACTCCAACATTCACCTGGCAGCTGGCTAAGTGGTGATTGTAACATACTTTATTGATGATTAATTAAAACTATTACAATATTAAAACCGGTAGAGAGAGTTATGATTTGAAACTTATTGTGCAAATCAATTCAACATTACTAATGGTAAAAGCCAACAGATATTTAAAAAAATGCCCGTTTTTTATGCATGTCAATTTGTCTGCCCCATTATTGGAATTGTTGAAGTATGTATCTTGTGACAGTTGGGCATTAAAACCTGCATAAATACATTCCTAATAAATTTATTAACGTGGAAAAGTGATTTTGCAGGTGCAGATGATGCTAACTGTGCCCGTCATGTCAAGACCATAATTGTGGCCACCACTATTAATTAGGTTTTGAGTCTTGGCCAGTCTTGAGCACTTGGCTTATAAAGTGATGTTTTCTTGTGACCCTTTATGCAGCGGGTCGCCGGACAATTTTTGCACCAGACACAAATATTTAGTTCCCTGACATGCCAGGCCAATGGAATTTCTTCTGTCAACAAATTATAGCTTGCCTTCAAGCGTGTACTTTCTGTTTTAACCCTTTCGCTGCGGCGGCATTTCCGCCGCAGTGCTAAGGGGCGAGGGGCCGCGCGGTGCTCCGAGGCTGGTGACGGAACCGCTCCGTCTCGCCCCTCAGGTGAGCTGTGCTTGTGACGGAGTGGTTCTG
Organism: Lissotriton vulgaris; assembly: GCF_964263255.1. Lineage (NCBI taxonomy): Eukaryota > Metazoa > Chordata > Amphibia > Caudata > Salamandridae > Lissotriton > Lissotriton vulgaris. The sequence continues at coordinate 1,185,274,846 of NC_141691.1, forward strand.
TCATGGCCCCGCCCGCTCAATAGAACGCACCGCGCAGACGTGAAATCAGCGCCGCGCAGACGAGGCGAGCGGGCCGTGACGGAACCGTTCCGTCACCAGCACAGCCCACCCGAGGGGCGTGACAGAGTGGTTCCGTCACCACCGTGGGAGTGGTTCAGAAGCGTTTGTCTGTGTTCCAAGAGCTCTGGGCATGCATGTAAAAGTGTGGATTACTGACATCCGTTTGTACCCATATAGACAACAGCTTAGCGTTGTTGGACAGCTTTTCCAAGAAGGGATAAGATCTTTGTTTTGAACTGACCAAAATGGAACAACATATACTGGTGCTTTAACATAGCAGAGAAATGAGCATTTAGGTAAGCTTGAGGCTTTAAAAGCTGATATGAGGTGATAACAGTCCATGCAGGACATTTGCTGCTAATATATTCTTATCTTGCAGCTGTGACAGAGCTTTGGTCGAGGTGTTGCTCAGCCAATTGAAAGATGATCTTTTAATGGGAGGCGGCCCAGATTTCCTTTAAACGCAGAGAAAGGATCGATGTCCACGGCTATGGTTCCCATGATATGTTTAGGTCTTTGCTCACCCGGGACTCTATTTCCTGCCAGTACAAATTGTTCAGGGAGCCTTTTCTGAAGACACGGAGAGTCGGACGAAACTTTAAAAATACATTAATCCTTTGCAGTTCTTGGTTGATGAGGCCAATTTCCAGCTGTACTTGGTCTTGCGAGAATGACCTTGGCATGTAGAAGATGGATAAATAAGCATTTGTTTGAAGAAGATTTACTTGAGTCGCCTCTTTTCCATGGGTTAATTTCAGCCCATATAAAACCGTTGGTAAAAGCTTTGCTGCTATTTGTTGTGAGCAGATGTTGATACAATGTTGGCAATTTTGCTTCTTCTGCAGCTGACTGAATGTAAAAGCTAGAATACATGCTTTGGGCCGCATCGTGGCAAAGTGTTGTTTGAAGGTCAGATGGGGCTCTATCACAAATCCAAAGTATTTATAGAAGGTAGCAACAACTATACAACTGCCCTTCGCAAAACAGTTTGGAGCTTATTTTCTTTGGATCAACCAAGTGATTACCTTTGTTTTCCGTAAATTCCACTCAAGGCCTTGCTGCTTGATATACCCAACCAATAGATTAATTGACCTCTGTAGGCCAACAGGAGTCTGACTTAAAACCACTATGCTCTCAGCATATTGCAGGTGGCTTATTGTGTCTGTTGCCAATCTTGGTGGAAAACTCTCCACTTGTGCCAAGTATCGATCAAAATTGCCCAAATACACGTTGAATAGAATGTTCTTACTTTGAATCTTGGATGTCGCCCTTCTACCATTACCAACTTAAACCTGCACCCCTGTATTGCTAGACAGGGCAATGATTATGTTTAACAGGTTATCAGGAAGGACCTGTTTTGCCCAGAGGTGGGCACAAGGGACGCTGTCTAAATAACAGACAGAATGCATAATCTGGCTAGCAGTTGTTCAAATAGAAGATAAACAGTACTCTTTTGGGAGAACTATTATAGAGCTGCTGCATATTCCAGAGATGTGCTTGCTCCTTTAGGTGTACTTGATAATGTGACTACTGATAACAATGGTTAGGCTCTTTGCAAGAATAGTAAAACTGTTTGCTCTTCTCCAGCTATGTACTTGCTCTTACTCACAAAGTCATGGTAATGTACCCGGGTCGGATATTGAATTACTTAAAGTCTCCATCTTACTAGATCAAATACTTTCTACCCTGAGGTTTCATGCTATGATTCAGTGAATTAGTAATACTGCTTCAGTTCAAGTTGGCAAATCAGACTAAAGTACCTGAAAACAATCATTTGTAAAAGAAAAGGCCAGAACTGGAAAATTGTAACCCAGTGATAAGGTGCCATCTGATACTTATATGGATGTCTTCAAAATAGAAACATATGCATAGGGCTCCTTATGCAAATCATCATTGCAGTATAATTGGGAGGCTTCATTCCAACCTTGTGACAGAAGAAGAGAACTATATATATATATTAAAAAAAAAAATATGTATGTAGCCTATTCTACACTTTGTCAGATGCCTTTGTATCCATGTTTGGAAAGTATGTGGCTAAATGACTGCATCGTTGTTAATGACACAGTCATTCAAGTAAAATGCCTTTACAGGGAAGTGATAGGAACAGCGTATCAAGGATTTATCCTGCCTAATCTGATTTCCTAATGTGTGATTCTTAAAAGTCATCCTCTATTTCATGCTTTTTTAAACCTGTTGATGTAGTTGTCAAATACTTTTCAACTTTTCAACAAATAGAATAGCACTAATTTCATACAGCACATAATCAGACATTAAAGTTAACACGTATAATTCTATAGGTACACTGCAGTTTAAACTCAGCACCTGCTATTTTTTCGGTACATAGAGAAGATGCCTGCAGTCTTTCAATAGGCCAATTCCTGTGTCCCATAAGCTGACAATGAAATAATGTTTCCATATCTATGCTGGTGTTGTGGTACTAGTGAAGAATGTGTTGGGGAAATGAACGAAACTCACTCAAATTTTAAACTTATGGTTTTGCTTAAGCATGAAGTGAAGCAGAGAGCTTTGACATAGAGATGGCTGCATTTTCAGACACATACCATTATCTTGATAGTTTTTCTTTGTTGGTAGGTTGTGGCTTTGTAGTCTGTTTATATCAAAAGTATCAGGTGTCAATTGGGAGGATCAATGAAATGCTTAAATACTAGAAAGTTATGCATGGAGTGTGGCAGAGCAGTGAGAGGTAAATGGAATTAAACTCCCGAATATGTACAATCATCCTCTAATCTGACCTATAGAGCTACACCATGCCATAGTCCAGATTTCTTTAATGTAGACAATTGTTGCCTCAGAATAGAGAGCCTTCAACAACAGAAAGTGTTACAATCTGACTAACATTATCATCCCCATAACTTAGAACACAATACAGACATTCAAAGAATACGAGTGACAATTTAGACTGGCCCTAAACCAATTACATTGTGTATCTCACAGTGACTGGCTCCGCTTCCATCCCAGTTATTTTTTTTCCTTATCACAATCAATATTAGGTAATATACACATTGAAAAAAAGTTGGTAACATAATGAGTGCTCTCCAAGTGCTAACCTATTTTGCAGGGTTTTCAACTTGAAGTCTTGGGGAAGAACTTTGGAAATATCAAAATAGTTGATGTGGTATTAAAATATTCAGTCATTTCATTGCCACTTCTCAAATACATAATCTTCAAAAGTTGAAACGAGTGCCTTTTAACACATTTATCTTGATTATTAATTCTGTAGTCACAAACACAAAACACTTTGGACATACGCATGTCATAGGAATATAAAGAAAATATATTTCTATTTATATGCAAGTGCTTATTTTAATTTAATAGGCATTATACATCCGTCCTATTTCTGAGAGATAACTCCTGGAGCATAAGTAGTCAGAACTCAAAAGTCAGCCATCAGATACAACAGGACACCGTGCTTATCTATGGAAAAAGAAAGTTATTTTATCTCAAAGCAAAATGAAATACTACTCATGTCAAAGAGGAATAAAGTTACAGGGTTGTAATCTCATCTACGAATCTCAGTGAATCCACAAACCCTCAGTTACACTCCTACAGTGCCCTCACCCACATCTAGGGCTTCTCCTTATATTTGCAGCCAGTCCCTCAAATGAAGTATGGGCATAGCCATTAAATGGATAATGAATAGATCTGTTCAACAGTTTGTTCTGCGACAAATTCACACAAGAGAAGTCTATGTTCCCAACAGCAGATTTGCCTTTTTGCATTTAGTCTCTCAGTCTCCTTACTAGGCCACATTTTACCACCTCAATAAAAATAAGGCTTTTTTGGCATTGGTGGGTTCTTTCTACTACCCCATGCCTGTGGCAGTGACTTCAGTCGCGCAGGATCACAACGGCACAATGGATGCCAGGTGGGTAATAGCATGGCAGGTGAATGTCCTCAGCTTGTGTAGCAGTACACACTAGAAGCAGATGAGTGCTTAGCCTCAGCATTTGCAACCCTTGGGCTGGATCTCCAATGGCTGTTGAGCTTCAGCAGCTTCAGCTTTCCAGGGCCAGTCAGGACTTTCATATCAGTGGCTAAAATGGCACCTCTTGCTTCGCAGTGCAAGCATCAATCAGTGGTGAACCAACCTCATAGTAATTGTGTTGATGCCAAACAAAGTAGTGCTTATTTTGAGTAGAATGTCTTGATGCAGTACATTACGGGCTAGATTAATAGAAACTCCTCATGGCATGGGCAAACTCCTGGCTTTGCTCACTCCTGGGTATTTTTCCCAGTGGGCAACATGTAGGCTTCTCCTCCAGGAGTGTATATCCTCGTGCAAGGCTAGGCGACACTAGGTGCTAGGCAACACTGGAGTGAAATGTAGCTGGTAGATAGCAGTGTTACAATGGAAAACAATATCAGGCACCCCCAATGATTTTGTTAAAACAGCCCCGAAATGGGATGTTACACCCATGGGTATGACGTTTGGGGAGGGAGTCAGCTATAGTTTTAATCCGGTCTTCACAAAGGATGAGATAGTGAACCACAGTTCTCCACAAGTAAACTGACTCCCAGAGCCCTTCACTAGTGACGTTGGGACCACAAAAGGTGGAGGGGCTAGGTTTTAAGGGGGATAGGATTAGGAGCAGCTTCTAGAGATGACTGCCCAATCAGAATCCTGGGGTATTAGTTTTACTACTATATGATATGATTTCCAAATCTTGGGATAGGGCACTATATTTTAAGTTCAGGGTGGGTTTATTGCCAGTGGGGAAACTGACTGCTAGCTGGAAGGTACCGGCGCAAACAACACCATATTGCCCCTTCTGTGTAAACAGGCCCGAGTCAGTCCCTCACTTACTGTTTGAATGTCCAGCCTATGCAGTCCCGCGCTGCATTTGGTTGAAGCCACTCTGCAGGAGCCTTGGTACTAGATCTCATCTAGAGGCCCTACGAATTCTAAGTTCAGACCCCTGCCCTCTGTTTGCTTGTTGCCTGGCCAAATTCCTTGGTTGGCCTTGGCGGGTTAGATCCTCTAGGCTACTTAGTCTCCCATAAATACCCTTCCTACTTGTGCCAATGTTAATTTGTATGCTTTCAAATAAGACACGAAATGCTTTTACCAATGTAATGCGTTTTTAATGTCTTTTTATTGTATTGTAACGCTTTTTAAGATATGTGCAATATATCGAAATAAAGCTTGTTTCTACTACTACTACTATACTGTTGCCACACATCGACCACACATATATGCACATGGAATGTCAGTCAAATGGAATTGGAGTCACACAATCAACTTTCCCAGCATTCATACACAGAGCTTTTTTGCTGGCCTTTCAAACATATCTGCTGCTTATGTACCTCCGCCACCTTTCAACGTGCCCTCAGTTTCACAGACCACTCCTCTGGTGCTGAAGGAACTACTGCTTTGATTCTCTGTGCTTTCACAACTGGCAATCATAGCCTTTTGTTACTCAGACTCCCTCTGTGGGCCAACTGAGCATATCTATCTGTTGCCTCCCTGACCGCCTCTTCTGCTCATTAGAGCATTGTTATCATCCTGAGCTGCTCCCTCCCCTTTGCGGATTGTCTTATGACCACCCTCCTTTGCTAGCCAGCCATTTTTCGCATGAAGCACTCCTTTTACCACATCCATCAAATTTCAGGCTCTCTGCCCGCTGATCCACCTTCAGATCACTGTGCAGCATCAAACAGCATCTGCTACTCAGAGCTCAGTCTGTAATAGTCTTGGCATTTTATTCATTTTACATACTCTGATTTATCAACAAATATTTACCATCAGTTCAAAAAGTGGCTGAAAAGGTGAGTGGCTCTAAGGGTTGACAGCAAAAGAAGCATGATTAAGAACCATACACAAAAGGGGCATTGTTAGACCTGTCATCATAGGCGTGAGTCTCCCTTCCATTTTGACGGATTGCCTCCTCTGTTTTGATATGTTTTTGCTGGTTATATGCTTTGGGTACTGTGCCACAGTGCAAAAGCTCCCTATGTTAAATTGATGTACTAATTGGTGATTCCATGATTGGGTTATTTGATTTACTTGTCAGCCCCTAGTATAGTGCACCATGTGTGCCCAGGGCTTTTAAATCAAATGCTGCTAATGGGCTTGCAGCACTGGTTGTGCCACCCACAGAAGCAGCTTGTAAAGTGTGTCTCAGGCCTGCCATTGCAAGGCCTGTGTGCAGTCTGTGACTGCCATGTCGACTTCGCCAAGTGCACCCACTTGCCAGTCCCTAAACCTTCCCTTTGCTTCATATTAGACACCTCATTTGTAGGCCCATGGGCAGGGTGCATTGTAAGTATAAGGTAGGACATGCTCTGGTGTGTGTAGCAATTCCTAATTAGGAACTACAGCCATGTTCGTTTTTCACTATTGAAGGCTACCTGTTCTACATAGGCTATAATGGGTAGTTAGATTATTACATTCTTATAATCCTAACTGACTCAGGGAACCTGGTAGAAATCCGAATTTAGTATGCCTGAACTCAGAATGATAAAATACAGCTTTTAGTAAAGGTGGTTTTAATATTCTGTGTTTGAAAATACCACTTTTAGAAAGTAGGTATTTTCTTGCCTAACTGTCCAGGCCTGCCTCTGCTAGGTCTTGTATTTCTTGTCTGGGTTTGTGATTGACAGGGCTGGGGGATTCCAAGAGACAGGCTGGGGCAGCTTAGTGGTGAATAGAGAGATCTGCATTTAGATGGGAGGGAGGAGTTGCTCCTGGGATCTGAATAGGGCTGGGCCTTCCCTCTACAATGCTGGCTCCACCTCCTGTGGCTTGTCTGATGTCTCTGCCCTGCACTATGAAAGGAGAGAAGGAATCATGTCAACAAAGTGATCCAGAACTGCTCTGGTTCTCCTTGTTTGGGCTTTGTATGCCTAGTCCTCTTGGTCATCCTGGCCCTACCTCTTCGTGTTCCATTGTGATCCCTTTGACCTGATCCTTCCAATTAACCTCACCCTGTTTATATGAGTCTTGGTACATCACCCCCTGGTCCTACTGGTCTCCTTGGTCCACCTCGCCTTTATTGTTTTTCGTCCTCTTCTGCCTGGCCCCTTTAAAACGTACCCCACTGATTTAGATCATCCTGTTCCTCCTGGTCCTGTGCCTTGTCCTCATGGTCCTTGTGAAATTGCACTTGCCGGTCTCAACCCGCTTAGTCCTGATTCTCTTTGATTCAGTCCTTTTGAGCCTGGACATTTTGGACCCAGTCCTCTTGGCCAATCAAAGTCCAGTTCCCTTAGTCTTCCTGGCTCTGGCTGTCTTGGACCCCTTGATCTTCCTCACCCTGGTCCTACAATCCCAAGGGGCTTGTGTTTCTGCTCCATTTGGTACTTTGAGCCATGGTCTTAAGATCTGGCTCCACTGGCACTTCTAGACCTGTTCTTGGTCCTCTTGGTCCTGCTTTTTCTAGTCCTCCTTAGTATAATATTGGTCCTCTTGGCTCTAGTCCTGCCAGATTCCTTGGCACCGGCCTCCCACCTTTGTTATTTATTCCAGTCCCCTGGTCCTAATGGCCATAGTCATCATACTCTTGATCCTCCTAGTTCTTCTGGATCTGGTCCTGATCCTCCTAGCCATGGTCTGCCAGCTTCTTGTCATCGTGATTCAACACCAACTGCCCATGGTCCTCCTTGTTTTGGTTCTCCTGGGTCAGGCCAACCTGCTCTTCATCTTCTTGGCCATCTTGCTCCTCACCCTCCATCCATGTCCTCCTGGTCATTGTCCTTATGGTTCTGATGTCCTTTGTCCTGATCATCTGTTTTATCCTCTCTCCGGTCCCCAAGATCCTGGGACACCAAGTCCTGGTCTTCTTTGCTCTCATGATCCTGATCCCTTTGGTGGGGTCCTCTGTGTCCTGGTCAGCTTAGAGCATATCCTTGTGGTCTGGCTGCAGGTGTTCCTTGTCTCACTCCCAACCACTCCTGAACCCATAGCCATGGCTCTCCTGTTCTTAATTTTGATAGTCTGTGTTCATCCTGTGTTCTGTGCCTATTAGACCTGATCTTCTTGGTGCTGGTACTTATAGTTTGGGTTTGCCAGCACCTAGTTCACCTGGACCTGTCCTATGAGCAATCTGAGTTCTTGGTCCTGATTGTTCAGGTTTTTCTTATTCTTGTCCTATTGTGATGATCATCTTAAACCTTGTCTTTTGGCCATCATGGCCCTTCTTGGTTCCCCCAGGTGTGGCCCATCTGGGCCCGTTGCTTTCTGGTCCTCTTGGCCCTTGGTCACCTTGTCCTGGTGCTCCTCGCCTTGTATACCTTCTAGTCCGGATGCCATAGGTCCAGGCTCTCATAGTCCTTGTCCTCTTGGTTTGGTTTGTCATGGTTTTCCTGGGTCTTTTCCTTGTTCTCTTGGTCCTCTTTATACTGCCCCCACAAGACCTGGCCCTCTGGATCCAGGTTCTCCTTGTTCTGATCCTCTTGAGTCTGGTCATTATAATGCAGTCTTGTGGACCATCCCTGTCCAGTCCCTTTAGTTTTCCTGACTCTGGTTGGTTTTCTTACATCTCATCATCTTCACCCTGGCCCTGCTATCTGAGACGATGAATCTGCTCCTCTTAGTACTCTGCTGCCTACTCCCCTAGCTCAATATCTGCATGGCCCTTAGCCCTATTTTCAGCTCTTCTGGGTCTGATACAAGAAGTCCACCTAGTACACCTTGGTCCTTCTGGTGCCCTTGGACCTGGACCCACTGCTCTTCCTAGTCCCTGTCATGCATATTCTGGTCTCCTGGTCCTTCTGGCCATTGTGCTCCTGGCCTTCTGACATCTCTTCAATGTGAAGGTGTTCCTCGTGGCTTTTGTTCTCCTGCTCATTGTCCTCAAGATCCTTGAATACCTTGACCTGGCTAACCAAAGATCATCCTAGCATACTTAAGTTGTGATGGCCCAGGAATTCTGGTTCATGCCAACCTTAGCCGTTCTTGATCCTTGCTTTCCCTCGACTGGTTCATCTTGTCATCATTCTCAAGAACTCCTGCACCATGTCTTCTAGATCCTGGTTATCACAGCCCTGGCTCTGTTAATCCTAGTCCCCATAATGCAGTCACCCTTGTTTGCCTCTTCATAATCCTTCTACTGCAAGTAATCCTGGTCCATGTAGTTCTGGTCTTCTTAGTTCTGGTACTTCTTTGTCTGGTCCTTGTTTATCAGGCCTTCTGGTGCTATTCCAACTGGCCTTGGTTTCCCTAGCAACCCCAGCCCCGTTCATCCTGCCTCATCCTAGTACTACTAGTCCTCCTGGTCTCCTGGTCTGCCTATTGCACCTCATTCTTGTCCATTGGACTCTTCTTCCTTTTGTCATGGGCCTCCTAAAATTATTCCTCCAAGCTCTGTTTTTCCTTGTGGTCATGGCACTGGCCTTCCATGTCGCCATGTTGTGGTCACCCTGGTCCATGTAATCCTTGACATCCTGGTTTAGGATTCTCCTCAGTCTGACCCACATATAACTTCTGATCCTGGTTCCGCTGTTCCTGGATTTTCTGGTTCTATCTATTCCTCCTGGGCCTGATGATCCAGGGCATGCTGGTCCTTCTTGCCCTAGTCCTTCCCACTATTGATATTCTCAGCCCTGTTCCTTCTTCTTCAGGCCCCTTGGTCCTCCCTGATATGATCCCTGTGGCCTAGCCTTCTTGTCTCTTGCCCACCCTTCCATTGTTCTCTTCGTTCTGGTCCTCTTTGGTCTTTTCACCTGGATTTTCTACTTCTGGTCGTCCTTCTAGTCCTTCTAGTCCTTCTAGTCTTGGTCAGTGCACGCAGACCCTCCTAGCACTCCGCATCTCGCGTGCCCCATGCCCCAGTTTTTTTTGTTTCTTTGGGCACTCCTCCACGGGGTCATGACCTCCCTATTTCACATCCTTATCACTCTTGTCCTGGTATTCCATGTCCTGTTTTACCTTGTCCTATTCCTTCTGATCCTATTGCATGTGATCCCCTCTAGCTTTGGTCAAACTGGTTCTCATGGACAAGTCCTCCCTGGTCCTAGTTCTTCTTGCCCCTGTCTTTTTGGCTTTAGTCATCCCATTCCTCCTGGAACAAATCCTCCTACTGGTCATCATTCTCATTCCGCTCTTCCTCCTTCTTTCCATAGGTCCCCTCTCCAGTGACTTTACTCACGTCCAGAGGTCCAGCCTCCAAGATTTTCCTTCAATTTTTTTTGGGGGGGGGGATTCCAGATTCCTTTTGCTAAGATTCCACTGCTGTATATGTCAAAAGTGCCGATTGAGGGGGTGACTCTTGAATTTTTAAGCACAAAGGCCTATATTTTACAGGTCTCAATGCTAAAATTTCCTCTACTTCAATTTAACAATTTAAGTGAATGGAGGAAACAAATTTCCCTTGATTTTTATTTTTCTAAATCTCTCTTGTTTCAGTTTCAAAATGTTGGCATGGACGGAAATGAGGGCATAGTGGAGGCAGGACCCTCAAGGTAAAACTGAAACTACCTTTTTCAAGATACATTGGGCAGGTGACTAAAATATTGGTGTGGCTGGAGGAGCCACTCACGACATGGGACTAATAAGTATCTCTGCCTGAAAACCATTCTGCTAAGTGAATAGTGTGAAAAGCATATTGATTTAGTTGGAAGTTGCGTGAATAGACACTTCTCTTATGAATTTCCCAAATGCTTCCTTCCCCTGTCTTCTGCTTTTTTTTTACAGATTTTTATTTAGCGCGAACTTGACCCGATTCGGATATTTGAGCGCTTTAAATAGCACCACTTACATTACACAAGGACACATTTATTTTTCTTAGGCACAGGGAGATTAAGTGATTTGCTCAGAATACCAGGATGCTCAGCGTCATTGCCAAGGCTCGAATCCAGTTCCCCCAATTCGAGTTCAACCGCCTTAGCCATTAGGCCGACTCCTCTCCCCTTAAGTTCTCCTACCCCATATATACCCCTATCACTGCGACATACTCAATCTAACTCTTACAAGTATCCTAAAGCACTATCCCCTCTAAAACAAATTTCTTATGTAATTCCTTCTCCGTCCCCTACCTCTCTGCAGTCCCTATTTGCTTCTGCTTGTAGGCTGCTGCTGTGTTACACAGATTCAAATACTAAGCGAGTACAACTCCCCCCCCCCTCCAAAATAGATTCCCAAACCGATCACAGAGCCTTTTGTAAAAAACAGTAATGGGAACCAGTCTCTTAAATATAATTCAAAGGAGAACCATAAACATTAAAAACAATGGGCATCATTACAATGCTGGATGTTCGGACCACCAGCTTCTATATTGTGGTCAGGAAACCGCTGACAAGTATGCGGGCAGTCCAACTGCCATATTTCGGTGCGACCACCGGGTTTGCAGTTGGAATGGCATCAGTACGAGGATGGGGACATGCTGCAGGCTTGGAAAAGGACTGCAGCACTTGCTTCCACCGTGTTGCACCTCCAGCACTTCTGTGCACCGGGTGCCATGCACCACGTTGTACATGGTACACGGTGCAAGAAGGTGAGTGGGGGTACTACATGTGCCCCAGGGCCACTTTTTAGTTGCCTGCACCAGTTAGGGTCCCTGTTTAGGGTCACCCGATCCTTTTCTGACAACCTTTCATGGCAGACTGTATGAAAGGGATAACATAATCCCGACAGCAGTACCTACCTTGGCACTGTTGCCTTTCTGGTGCGATCCTCCGACCGCTGCCCTGTCAGGATCTATGATTCTGGGGAAGGTGGCGGTCTTGCATTTGGCAGCTGTGGGTCCAACCACGAGTACCATAATACAGTGGTCGAACCAAAGGGCTGTCATCAGTTAGTGAGCTGCCAGTAGTCCGACGACCTGGCATCGTAATGACGCCAATATATTCTCATAAGTGAAGAAAACATTGATGCAACATGCATTAAAGCCATACTCATTATTCTCTACAGACAACCAAATACTCCTAGACTGTAGAACACAATATCTGTATCATATCCTGAAGATCCTGCAATAGAAAATTGAGACCTACATTTCTTATTGTATTATTAGATTAAATGTGTGCTTTTATTCAAAATAAATGTTAATGTTATTTTTTGTTGTATTTATATTCATGCAGTTACATCTGTATATACACTTGTAAATGTATTTATGCCCTTACTTTCTAATGCCTTACTATGATGCACAAATATGATGCAGAAATATCAGTGTCAAGAATATTGTTTTTTTAGGTAAGTAATATCGCTGTTCAGAATATTGTTGTTTTTAATATCTTTTTCTATGATGTAGTTGTCAAAAATATAGTTTGATTAATTTATTATGATTTTGTGCGTATATTCATTTAAAGTGTTATCACTGTTTGTATAATTGTTATTTAACTTTTTTCAATATGGTTTGTTTTTAAAGTGGTTTAGATAGTTTAATCTAATTGCCAATAGTAATTTTTAGTGTTGTAGCGGGTTGTTGAGTTTGTAGGGGGATAGGATGGGAAATTGATTAAGTAAGAATTAATTATTAATTAATTAATATTTTTATGTAAGTATGTGATTGATATACATTTTGTTCATTTTGTAAAATGTATTTATTTTAGTGTTATTGTAGGTGCAGGTTGCTAGGTTTGCAAGGATACAGGGTGGGAAAATAATTAGGCAATAATTAAATATAATTATTTAATAGTTTGTATCACTATTTTAATGGATTAATAATTACGTGTATTGTGCAATAATTATATATTTTACTTATATTTTAGGTGTGGGCTGCTGGGTTTGTAGAGGTATAGGGTGGGAAGTTTATTAAGTAATTAACAATGAATTATTAATTGTTAATTATTTAATTGATTGTTAATTATGTAATAAATGTTATACTTATTTGTTTTAGTTATATTTTATATGTGGGCTGGTAGATTTGTATGGGTATAGGGTGGGAAATCAAACAAGTAATAATTAAATAATAAATATTTTTCTAATTGAAAATTATATAATACATTGTTTAATAATTATGTAAATTCATATTGTTTATATTAAGTGCTTTTAAAAAAGAAATCACTAGGGTTATTCAAATATGTAATGCGTTTAAAGTGAAGTATTTTCCCTACTCTAGCACAGACTGCAGTGGGAATAGTAAATCGTACCCCTCCGAGGTCTAACACTTTCCCAGCTCTAGCTCAGACTGGAGTTGGAATAGAAAATCTTACCCCTCCAAAATCCTGCACTTTCTCTCCTGTTGCACACACTAGAATAGGAATAGTAAATGTAACTTCTCTGAAGGCCAACATTTTCCCTACTGTTGCATAGACTGGACTGGGAATAGTAATCCCCCCCCCCCCCCTCCGAACGCTAACGTTTTCCCTTCTTTTAAAATGAATGGAGTGGGAATAGTACATTTTACTGCTTTGTAATCCAACACTTTCCTTGCTTTGCACAGACTGGAGCGGGAATAATACATCAATCCCTTACAAAGTCCAACACTTTCCCTTTTGTAGCAGAGGCTGGAGTGGGAATAGTAAATCTTACCCCTCTGAAGTTCACTACCTTCCCAACTGTTGTGCATTCTGTAGTGGAAATACTAAATTTATCCCATCTGAAGTTCAAGACTTTTCCTACTGTAACACAGTCTGGAGTGGGAATAGTAAATGATACCCCTCCAAAGTCCAATGCTTTCCCTACTGTTGTATAGCATGGAGTGGAAATAGTACATTTAACCCCTCTGAAGTTCAAAGCTTTCCCTACTTCTTACAGTATTTTTCGTATATGTGTATTTTGTTTTTTTGAATATATATTGTCTAAATCAATTATTATATTTGTATCATTCAATTGTTTATATTTGTTATGTTTTTATTTTGAACCTCTCTCTCTCCCTCTCTCTCTCTAGACTCCATGGGCAATGTTCAAAGAAGAGTATTGTTTATTCACACATCAGAGGTCCAAATGACGCGTTTCGACTGCCAGACATGTGGCCTTGTTCACATAGCGCACGGATAGTAAATGGTGCATTTATATACATGTGGCAGTGGTAGTGTTTTTTTCTATGTTACTCAAAGTGAGTAGGTATTTTACAGCATTTAGTGACTATTGGTAAACGTTGCTTTACTGCTGACAGGCAAATGACATCACAGTTACTTAAATATGCATTAACATGGTGAACAGACTACGTTCATACCGAGTGAAATGCAAAGTCAGTGGCTACTTGTGGCGTTCTGCATGTACATTGTGGCAGTAAGTGTGAAAACGTAAAATTTTGAACTATCTAAAGCAGATCACCTGTGTCATAAAGGTCACACAATTAAGATGCCCGCATGAATGAGCGCGTAAGCCGCCCTCCGCCTAATGTCTTTGTCCGTGCCTAGACGCATAACACCAAGGGTGTATAGAACAGACCTAGAAATGTAGTCACATGTGTGATGTGAGTAGAGATCAAATATATATATAGATAGATGTATATATATATATGTTTTATTTTCATAGTCATGCATTTTAAATATAAAAAAATATGCTGTAAAATAAATGTTATTAATTGCTACACTACAAACATTTATATAAGCACACATATACAGGTTTATATGTATTCGTGTGTTTATATAATTATATATGTATATATAGTATTAAATATTAGTGGAATTTAAGTGGCATATTAACCCCTTCCGTGCAGCACTACCTCGCGGGTGCTGCCGTCGGTCAATGGAGCCCCGCCCACTCAATAGAACGCCTCCACCACGGCAGAAAAACCACTGCGGTTAAGGCGTTAAATTTATATTTAATAATATTTAACATTTACTACTTTAAACTCTATATTCAAAAACTCAAAATGTTCTGATATTTTTTGACGATATTAGTGCTAACCATTTTTTTTCCTGATTTTGTTGTACTTCCCATTTTAAGTATAGGGACACAATTTTCTGGTAAACAACATTTTTTGCACAATATTTGTGTCAAACCATATTGTTTACCTTGTTATTGTGTAAGTGAGCCAATTACAAGGTGGTCACAACCCTACCATTGCCAAGAGTCCCATTTTAATTAATTCCCAGCTAAATAAAGACATTGTTTACACTATTTATCTGGCTGCCGATCAAATAGTACCTGCCTGATCTCTACTTTTCAGCCTGCAGCAGAAAAACAGTGAAATCTCACGTATTATGCCAGTTGATGTGAATCAATAGCAGTATTTATCTTCTATTTTGCCTGCTGCTAGTTAAATTGCAAATATTATGTATTATTTGGCAGGTGGACAGATAAATAGCCACTTCAAAAAATACATTGTACAGATGTAAGTGGGACTTTTCTTTTTACTACAGACTAAATCCAGGGACTACCAACAAAATCATCTTAAATAGAAATACGCACTTTAACAAAACAATGCAGGTAATTCATATCTGTCTCTTTGTGTACTGCATTGTTCATTTTATAGAATCCTATGGGCCTTGTGAGATATGCGCTGGTCTTTTGTCATTGCAGAGTGCAGCAATGGTCTTTACTCACTGCTCCTTTAGGGAACATTCATGTTGCTTGACTCCATGGATCAACAGTTTGTTTCACTGAAATATTGTTCCTAAAATGATGAAGTCAGGTCATTTCTCGGAAGTACAGTGAAAAACACATTATGTCTAACGCCATTGAAATTGACTGCATTTTGAGGAGTGAGGAGAAAGAGGGTATTAATCAGCAGGACATTACTTCTGTCCTCAAATCAAATCATCTGATTTAGTATGTCTATCCCTGCAATCAGTGCATAGCTGTATGCCACGCCCCAAAGGCCACATTGCTGAATAACTCTTTTTAATGGCATTTCTGAAGCACTGCAAACAGTAATAGAATCATATGCCATATAGAACCACTCAACACTTAAAACTGCTGAATATAGAGGGGGCTAAGGAGTTAATCCCGAGGGATGAAACCTGCAGCAATGAAAAGTCAGAAGACGAACTACACGAATGTCTGGCAAGAGATGATCTTCTAACAAGGGTACAGCAGCAGTTCAGAGGGGAATTATATCCTGATGGAATAGGGGATCACTTCTTTTCCTTAACCGATGAATCAAAGAAGGAAGACACCTCTACCAGCAGTGAGGGGTTCTTGGAGACGGATAGTTCCTCCTCCGGAGACCAAGTACAAGTAACGCAGAGGAAGAAAAGCACTGGGGGGAGTAAAAAAATGAAAGACAGTAAGAAATGGCACGTGGGCAAGAAGCTGAAGTGGGATTATTTGGATAGTCGACCAGTACAACAGACAGAAGGGCCAATTGAAGTGGAAGAGATGGATCCTCTAGAGATAGAACCCTCGCTAACTATGATATTCAGATCCATTCAACAAAATGCAAGAAGTGAGAGTGGATGGGCGCAGAGCTAGAGTGGCAAACAAAAAAGTACAATCAGGGATTCCAACAAGGAACAAGAAATGTGGGGATATAGCGGAAAGATTGACGTCAGTTGAGACACGGACAGAGACTCTTGAAGTAGAAATTGAGACACTGAAGGAGCAGAACATTGGGCAGGGGGGTGACCTGTCGGGTGCTCTGTCGGATGTCATGGTCAAGCTTGAAGAACAGGAAAATAGACAGCGGAACAACAACTTACGCTTCTTGGGGATACCGGAGGGGGTAGAAAGTAGCACCTCGAGATTATACATCGTGAACTTGCTGACGAGCACCTTCCCTGAGCAAGTAAAGCTGGACTGGGACTGTGAGATACAATACGCACACCAGGTACCACTAACGATGAAGAAGCAGCCTCAAGAGCGTCCAAGAGCCTTTTTGGAAACTTTCTGTTGTGACAGCTTGTGTATGATCAAGCCCGACCTAACTCTCTAAAAACGCATTATGGGGTCTCTTTTTGCCATACCGAACTTCGCCCATGCAACAGTCGAACAGCGGTGGAGCTTAAGACAGCTAATGTAATGTAAAATGCATTTATATAGCGCATAAATTACCCGAAGGTCTCAGAGTGCTAGCAGATCCTCCATCACAGATCCACAAGACAGGAACAGTGGGCCGGTGGCTAAAAAAACAGGTTTTAAGGTTCTTCCGGAATCTCAGATGGCTGAGCTCTGTCCTGATCTGGAGGGGCAGGGTGTTCCAGGCTTCAGGAGCTGTTTTACTAAATGCCCTATCGCCATTTCTAACCGTGCGGACCATGGGAACAGTTAGAAGTAGTTTACTGGTGGACCTGAGTGTTCTAGCCGAGTTATGGAATTTTAGCTTTTTTTCCAGGTAAATCGGTCCAAGTCCATGGATGGTTTTATGGACTAAGCAGCATAGGTTGAATTTTACGCGCTTCTTTATTGGGAGCCAATGCAAGGTTTTGAGACAGGGCAGTGATGGGGTGCAGGGGGGAAGGTTGAGCACAAGCCTTGCGGCAGTGTTTTGTACTACCTGTAGTCGGGCCAGAAGATTTTCGTTAATGGACGATAGCAAGGCATTCCCGTAATCTATCCGGCTGACAATGAGACCTTGTACTAAAGGCATGCGCAACGTAAGAGGAATCCATTTGAAAATGACACCATTTCAGAAAGCAGTGGCGGAGGTCTTTCTGCAAAATCCAGCCAGGCTGAAAGTTTAATATAACAGGACTTCTCACATATTTGTGTCTGATATTTTAGCGCAGGGCTACTTGAATGAAATAGTAAAGCTTGAGAAAGGAGGGGGACATCAAAGAATTGAGGGGTATCAATTTCTGAGGCTAATTGAAAAGTATTCCAGAATTATCGTTATTGATTTAGTTTTGTGGTATATTGGGGGACGGTGGGGCAGTATATCAGACGCACATCACTTAGGCTAGGCCTGATTGCCTAGGTATTTGGGGTTTGGGGGCAGGCAGAAAGGGTGAGTGGGGGTGGTAGAGCACAGGTGTGGGGAGGGGTGGGAGGTAAACTGAAAGACTTGGAGTGGGTTCGGGGTATGGGTCAATAGATTAAGATGGTGTAATGGTTAATGCTGGGACAAAAATAAGGAGTAAGTTAAGGATCGCAACAATCAATATTTGTCGCCTAAACGATCTAAAAAAGAGACAAATGGTATCTCAAGGGCTTAGATTACTGCAAGCAGACATAGGCTGCCTTCAAGAAACTTGCATAGAAGGGAGCCAAAAATATCTGTTAAAATACATGGGATATAGCATAATAGGAGCAACAATTCAAGACATGCGTACTCGAGGGAAGCAATTCTGGCCCGTAAGAAAGCTATCCATTTTTCTTCAGTTAAAGCTGATACGTCTGGGCGCTGGATTATCGCTTGCTGTAGGGCTCCCGGGTTTACCAAGTTTACTTTATACTCCCTTTATGGTAGTAATGTTGATGATCCAGCTCTACTGGGCTGGGTATCGAATGAGCTGTCACATTGGCAATTGCTGATAGTGGTGTATGAGGATTTCAACATTAATCTTTACAGTGGGTAGGAGCAGGGTGAACATATATAGGCAAGAAACCAAAAGTTTATCAAGCCTTATGAGCCATGTGTCAAGAGCACATTTTGTGTGATGTCTGGCCGGAATTAAGGTCAAAGGATCAAGAGTTTACATGCTAATCTGCGCCTCACCAGAAGCATGCGAGACTAGATTATTTTTTTAATCTCGCACACGATTAGGCAGAGAAGTACAAATCAATTGGCCCCCAGAATCCGCTCATAATCGAGGTCCAGAAAGGGAGTAAACAGGAGAAAAAAATTTATTCATGGACTTTCGAAAGAGCGTTACTGGTGGTGAAGGCTAAGTGGAACACAAGAATAAATGGATCCCGGAGTTTCTGGCTTCTGCCTCCCTTGCCATAGTCTGGGATACTTAAAAGCTTGGATACGGGGAGAATCAATGCAATATGCAATAATGAAGAACAAGAAGGAAAAATGGAACTTCTTTCTTTACAAAACAATTTGGCCCAGGCGGAATATGACTTAATTAAGGCTATACATCAGAAGAAGAATATAGAAGATGCTTGTCTAACGGCTGCAATAAATAAAGCAGCAATAGGGGAGAAACTCCTGAAAAAGGTGGTTGACAAAGAAACCGTGCACCACGAGGAGATGTACGAGTGCAGTGAAAAGGTTGGTCATCTTCTAGCAGTTAGGACATGACAGGAAGTCACCAAGAATGAAATTAGGGCAATAAGGAACCCACTTAAAGGCCTGAGAGTAGAGTTAAATGAGATCTGTACCCCCTTCTGTAACTTTTATTAGTCTCTGTATAGAGAAGATCATTGAGGGGAAAGGCAGAGGGATGAGTTGATGGGGAAGTATCTGGATCAACCTCCCGAGGTGCTATTAACAAGAGAAGATAGGGGTCATATAGACCAATCATTAGGGTGGAATGAGATTGTTACTGCCATGGCTGGCTTACAGAGGTGGAAAGCAACGGGGCCGGACCTGATTCCCACTGAATTTTCTACATGCTCAATAGAATACATAGACCCAGGATTCTTCAAGCATATCCACAGTTTTTGTAGCTCATACGTCACTATCTAATATTTTAACTCCTAAAGTCCTATAAGCATACAATAAAGAAAAAGGCTGAGCTATATCTCTGACCTTATGTGCATTTCCAGTGAGTTAGCAATATATACACTTCCAAAATGCTAAATCCATAGGTGTCAATGCAATACAGGTTTGGCAGTTATTGCATCAACCATTGGCCCTTTTTGAATGTCAAGATGATGTTATACTATCCGCATGTGTCAATATCGTTGTCCCAATCATTTTCCCTAATAGCGGAAATCCGTCTGCACTTTGACATCTTACAGACCCCAGCTTGCCAGAAATGTTGCTTTAGTATTAGTCCTTCTCCATTTATTACGTTCTTGTAGAAATCCTGAGTTAATGAAAGGAATTTAATAGCATGTTCCTCGAAAAGGAAAGGGTCTCTGCTTGATTTTAATAGAAATATTTCCATATAGGGGGCAACAGCATTGTAGATAACAGGAGGATTTTTTAATTTAACTATTGCATGGGAGGGGCTAGAGGGCGCACGGCAAGATGGCCACACCGTAGTGCTGCTCTGCCCAGCTGGGCTACAATCCGCCAAATATCTGCCTTAAAGCTACGCATTGGCTTCCTAAAGTGGACTGGGAAGTGTGGTGCTGTGGCCCTGTGACTTTTGCCTGCTTTAACGCAAAGAACAGTTACACTGTTCGGCGAGTGCTCGCAAAATTGTGCCGGCCATGTTTCCCTGAGCTGAGGCACTCCTGCAACGACTGCCGACTCATAGAGTGTCTTACCCACGCAGTGCAACATACAGCAGAGCTCCTGACCTAAGGTAACGGCTCAACTGCATTTATTGGCCCCAGCAGAGAGTAATCGGACATGGAGTGTGGCAGCAGCGGATTGGGGAGGCCACCCGACAGTGCCTCCTGCTTACCTTTAATCCAGATGTCGCCTGGCTGCGGATCGCGAGCTCCATACGACTGGCGGTGGTGTGGGGTGCAGCGCCTTGTTGGGCCTGCGACTGCTGAAGCAGGGGCAGGCCCAGGATTGGCGCTGCGCTCTGTGAGCTGCTACTGTGCTTTGCGGGGCTGAGCGGGCCGCGTTCTGCACGAGCTCCACAGGATTGTGCTACCATGCCGCCTGCTGCTACTGGGCTTACAGCTGGTCACTGGGAGGTTGAGCCTGCATTGTCCCTGATTACATAGATCCTGACGCTGTCTCTGCTTCAGGGAGCATATGGGTGTTATATGAGCGGCGCCATTGCAATGCTGGCATTATAGGACAGTGTGCTACGAGGATTGCGTTCTTTTTCCTATGCTGAACCTTGGCCTAATTCACCATTCTTTCCTACATAATTGAGGCACTGATGTCTACGTTGTGGTTTAAGTCTGGGGACCACTGTGAGTTCTGCCTTTACAGCCAGTGGTAGGCCCAACATCCCCGGCGCTTGGGCTTTTGCTAGTAGGCCCTTTTCCATTCTGCACGCAGTATGGGGCCCCTTCCCTATAAGACACATCATTATTGCCAAACGAGTATCTGGGACACGCCATTCTTCATTTGTGATCCACCCAAGAGTGCAGGTGCACCCTGCTTATATTCACTATGGGGCTGACAGACAAGTTACAGCCTCGCCTGACGTTTGAGGCGCGTAAGCCCTCCAAGTCCTCACAGAAGGCCGCTTCGGACTCGGAGGGGGACGCCCATGGAGACAACCCCCCTACACTGGAAACTACTTTACTAGCAATGCAGCTTAGCCTCCAATCCATTGAGGGTACAATGGTGGCTGTGATCCACCGGATCATTTATCTGCACAACTCAAAAATCAAAATGCCTGTTTGGGGGAAGTAGAACAGCATGTTTCAGCTACTGAGGATGGGCTAAGTGACGTGTCAGGTAAAATGCTTACATGGAGAAGGTGATGTCCCACATCCAAGCCAAGAATGAGGATTTAGAAGCGCGGTCCCAGCGCAATAACATCAGACTGACTCGGCTGCCAGAGTCCACAAATGCAGGGATAATGGAACACTATATTGAGGCCCTCATTAAAGATATTTTTGGCACTGAGCACCTGTCCCACATGTTTGTTGTTCAGCGTGTGCATCCCTCACTTACAGCAAGACCCCTCCTGGCGCCGCTACCCGTCCTATCATAGCAAGACTATTAAACTATAGAGACCGGGGTACTGATTTGCGTCTAGCCAGGGACAAAGGGACTATCGAGTACCAGGGCAATACTTTGGCTTTCTTCCCTGACTTCAGAGTTGCTGTGCAATCCACTAGAAGGGAGTTCAGTGTAGTGAAGACATTCTTACAATCTGAGGGAGTGCCCAATGCCATGCTGTATCCAGCACGTCTATGCGTAGGGCCGGATGGAAATTGCAAGACTTTTTCCAATCCTAAAGCTGCCATGGAACATACGAAACAGCTGAAATGCAGGCAAAGTCAAACTAACACACCTCATGATGAAGAAGATTGACTTGCAATGATGCTAAAAGCTGTTGTTCTTTATTTTTTGTAATTGTTGCTACTCACTCAGGGATGTAATGTGTAGATGCCTTTATATGAATGTTTATTGGTGGGATTCTCACACTTCAGGACGTCATTATGTCCTTGTTATAATGCAGTCTGTTATGACACAGATCTAACTTTTAGGCACAAGACTTAGACCTGCTCGGCCACCTCTCACTAGATGGGAGGCTAGTTGTACTCTGCGTCCCTCAAATGGGTGCACCCCAAATGCAAAATAGTTTTGCTTGTTTTTGTTGGGTAGGTGTTTCACAGAATTGGGATGGCTTTGGCATTGTTGGGGACACTGAAGTGGGTGGGGGTTGAGTTTGGGGGTTCAATGGGTGGATTAATGATGTATTCTTTTATGCATTGGTCGTAATGATCTGTGGTAGTATTTTTACATGTCAGACAGGATGCATAGCATTGGTATCTATCTAATGTTGAGGGTGCGGTATGAGTGGTGTGGTTAAGTTTGTTACTTGGAATGTTTGTGGACTTAACTCTCCGAAAAAGATTAGGTCTGTCTTTGCACACTTGGATATACTGGGGGTGCAGGTAGCCTTACTTCAGGAGACACACCTCACTAAGGACTCTGCACAAAAAATAAGAACGCAGTGGGCAGCTATGAAAATTGAGTCCTCGTACTCCTTCTATTCATGGGGGGGTTATGATACTCATTAAAAGGGGTTCCCTTCACTTTGCTTAAGACAGATGCGGATGAGCATGGGCGCGTAGCGATTGTGTTTGGAGTATTGGGCGGCAGGACGGTATTATTGGTTAATGTGTACAGGCCAAATATTGATGACCCGTCCTTTTTTTCAGATGTGTGGCACCGAATCTTTGGGTTCCCACAGGCTGAGATAATCTGGGGGATTTCAATGTATGCTTAGATATAACCTTGGATAGAGTTGGCAGTGGCACAGAGAGGATTAAGCAGGCAGCGGAGTTTCTTCTGATATCACTTGTTTGATGTCTGGCTGCTTCAACATCCAGGGGGTTGTGAAAATACTATGTCTCTTTGGTCCATGGGACCTGGTCCCATATTTATTACTGGCTTGTCTTTGAGGCAGTCTGCACCTGGGCGGTGCGAGTTGGACATATGCCTCGCACACTTTCAGGCCACTCTCCTGTGGTTCTTGACCTACAAATACCCTTGTGTGAGAGGCCACCTTTTGCATGGAGACTTTAGCCCACTGAACTCGTGGACCCGGTTTTCAAACACACTATTGGCAAAGTGATTCGCAATTTTTTCCCCGAAAATGAGGGTTCAGTTGATTGTGCTGGCATGTTGTGGGAGGGGTTTAAAGTGACAATTCGAGGTGCTTGTATTGGAGCACAGTCTGGAGTGTTACGAGATCTCCGGCGCAGAATACATAAATTGGCATCCGAGATCTCTACATTTGAGAGGGACTATGAGGAAAATCCCTCCCCACCACATTAGCCAAGATCAGAGATCTGGTCACTGCCCATAATCAAACGGTTGATCAGGAGTTGCAACACTGTTCTTGTCGCGCAATTGGGGAGGGGGGCCGTCCTTGTTGTTCCCTTGTACAGAAATTGTCAGTGCCGCGCAGTCAAGAGTGTATTAAGGAACTTGTAGACGAGGAGGAATTGACGCATTACTTGACTTCCGAACTTAGTGATACAGTTTTAAGATTCCACACCACGCTTGATGCACCAAAGATGCCCCTCCGACAGTGAAAATATACTCCTACCTTGAAGATGTTGTGTTGGGGTGGCCGCCAAACGAACAAAGGGAATATTTAATGCAGCCTTTTGATGTGGAAGACATCAAATTAGCTATAATAGCGTTGCCCACCTGTAAAGCAGCAGGTTTAGATGGGTTCCCTAGCAAATTCTATAAAACATATGTGGATGATGTCGCACCTAGGTTACTGGCTGTGTTTGCAGAGGCTTATGACAAAGGGGAACTCCCACCTACGCTTTGAGAGGCTCTGCTGGTAACCTTGTCGAAACCAGATAAACCCCCAGATTGGTGGGAATCCTATAGGCCTCTTTCAATCATCAACATTGACGTCAAAGTCCTGGCAAAGATGATTGCCACCAGGTTACAACCACTGATTCCTCTGTTAGTTGTAACTGACCAGTCAGGTTTTGTATCTGCCCGCTTCACTATGCACAACCTGCGTACTTTGTTCGCCACGCTACACTATTTCGATTCCGATTTTCAGGCGGTGGCTGTGCTGCTTGATGCAGCAAAAGCCTTGGATTCCCCCTACTAGGATTTAATGTCTACAGTTCTAGCGCAAATGGGTTTACCTACGTTCTTTCTTCAATGGCTTAGGGTATTATATACTGCACCGGTCGCACGTGTGCGGGCTGGGTTTCCTCGGTGTTTCCCATTGGAAGAGATACGCGGCAGGGATGCCCCCTGTCACCGATGCTTTTTTCACTGGCACTGGAGCCTCTGGCTTGTAAACTTAGACAGTTGCATGCGGCTGCAGCATTAAGATTTTGGCAGCGACCACTAGTGGTCTCCTTTTATCCAGATGATATGCTTTTATATACCCGAGACCCTGCTACCTTTTTGCCGGCACTGCTATGGGAATATGTGAAACTTGAGCGATATTCCGGCCTGTGTTTCAATTGGTCAAAGTCAGTGGTACAACTTTCTTTGTGAAAATTGATTGAGTAATGTGTTTTTGTATACACCAGCAGAGCCCACTTACTATTTTCCCATTTATTTCACTTCAAGATTCAACCCAGTTTTTAGAACTCTCAACTTCTCAATCCAAGATTACCATCCTCAATTCTTTCCTCAGTTAGACAGCGGGTACAAACATTGAGGTCCAGGGCACAAAGGGAATCTCCCATTACTGGTATGTCATACGTGTGTCCTCATTCTAAAGGGCATTGCCATTCTTTGTTTCTATCAGCCTGGCTGACACTCTCGGCAGACCCTTCTGTATTAAATACAGTTCAGACCATTCAGTAATAATAACAGTTTAGGGTAATTCAATAGAATTCTATACCATTCCTTTTTAAAATTACCTTCCAGAACCCCTATATTTCTCTACAAATCTAAACATCCTAGTTTTCCAATAGATTTAATCCTTTAAAAACAAAAAAGAGGGGCAATGGAACACAGAAAATTCCATCCCATGTTTCTTTAGCACTGTCTGTCTTGTTCAGACAAATAATAAAAAAAGGTACTCAGTAATAATCTTAAATCAGTTTAATTATTTTTGTTGTCTATCATCATTTCAAGACAGAGGCAATTCTTCATCTCAGTGATTCTCTTCTGGATTAGATGGATCAAATTGACCTTTAACATTCTTAACTCACAGTTTCAAACAACAAAGGTTGCAGAAACGTAGAGCAATTTCAGTGATATATTGAGTTCTATCAGCTCACTTGCCTTGCTTTTTATCAGTCCTCACCAGCGTGTTTTTATAAAACCAGTGAAATCTGTAGAGTCTGGCTTGACACCACAAGACATACTCCTGATAATATATCTGGATGATATGCTATTCATGGCTCAAGGTCAGACCATTCTTTGTTCACCTAGTTTGTTTGGCAATTGATAGAGGGGCTTGGGCTCTTGTTACCTTCTAACGTGTTGATCATATCTAGACTGATAGCATGCATTTTAGGGCTTTTAGCCTTGTCAGTTGAGGCAATATTCCTGGATTCTTTGTAGTGTTGGTTCTCTAAAGACTAAAGATTTGTCAGATTTGGAAAGGATTGTCCTACACAGATGATATTACCAAGATCACAACTCTAGGTTAAAACTCTTGTGCTGGTTAGATACCCTCTCGATCTCTGGATCAGAAGGCCAATGTTTGCGTCTGCCCCAAATCTATTATCATAATCAGAAACACGTCTGAAGGTTTGTGGACCAACTCAGTATACATGGTCTGCTCAGGAGTTAATCTCTTCATATAAACTATTTAGATGTTCTTGCCAGGTCCTTAGAAATCCAGAGCTTTGTGAAGGACAAGGTAACAATTGCAGTATTGTCACAAATGGACATTCTGACTGCAGTCAAATATATCAACCATTTGGGTGGAACAAAGTTCAATCCATCGGCGGATTTAGCAAAACGTTTCTGGCATTCTTGTATCCAGTGGAAGATTTAGGTCAAGTGGAATATCTGATTGATGACAAGAATTCTGTGGCAGACTGGTATTCCAGATACTTTTGAGAATCTAGCCACTGGCGCTTCTTCATTCCGTTTTCATATAACTTTCTTTGAGGTGGTGTCGCTTTTCAATTAATCTTTTGTTTTCTGATTGAATGCCCATCTACAGCTCTTTTCCTGCTGGAGACCAGACCCACTAGCGGTTGCAACAAAAAGACTGACCAGAAGGTGCAAATTATGCCTTTCCTCCCTTTTTAGTGCTCATCAGTATTTTAGCTTAAGTATGTCATCAAAATGCAAGAGTAGAACTAATAACACCCTCCTGACAGTCCCGGTTCAGGTTTCCAACTCTGTTGTCGCTCTAAACAGACTTCTAAATTTCATTGACTTTCCCCCAACCTCCTCACAAATCCTCAAGGTATTTTCGAAAACCTCACCTCCAATCAATCTGTGGCTCAGGTGGTCTGGAGGATGTTTGGTCATCCTGGAGAATAACTGACATCTCTTCTGAGACTGCTGAAAGTCCAATCACCCTGAGCCCCAGGGTAACCTATTGGTGAACATCTGGTAATTTGTTGTCTGGTAGAGGAAGTACATTCAAGTAACTCTACAGTACCTAAGTATACCAATTTGTGGGATTTGACTATAGTCTTTAATCTGTTTATTTTTTTGGCCTAACAATTCTTCTTTATCTTCGAAGTTATTTTCTTCAAAATGAACTGTATTTAGTTTCTATTAAACATGTTTTAGATGTTAAGGTGTTAGACATTTCTACCAGGCGGTTCTCCCCTGCTAGGATTTGTTTTAGCATTCGCAGAAGAACAAAATCATGCCTAACCTTTTTATATATTTACAACAAGGGGTGGTGATGGACAGAGTCTCTGAATTAAACAGAAAGCTCTCACCCAGTCAAGAGATCAGGGCTAGATCCAACACCGTTTTTTAGCTCACTGCACCATCCCAGTTTCAGAACCTGGCTGTATGCAAATTAGTCTGTTCCTGTCCCAGTGCATGATGGGAACAGGGCAAACCAAACTACAAAAGCCAATTCTTACACTGGGAAGGAAACAAGCTCCCGGGGACCGGTTTCTGGCATTACAGCCGTCTTCGGCCCGGTTTGCTTGAATCCTGATGGTGCAATGAGCAAGGGTCTCACATCTGAGAATACCCTTCCACGCTTAGGGTGGACAAAAATATTTACAACAAGGGGTGGTGAGGGACAGAGTCTCTGAATTAAACAGAAAGCTCTCACCCAGTCAAGAGATCAGGGCTAGATCCAACACCGTTTTTTAGCTCACTGCACCATCCCAGTTTCAGAACCTGGCTGTATGCAAATTAGTCTGTTCCTGTCCCAGTGCATGATGGGAACAGGGCAAACCAAACTACAAAAGCCAATTCTTACACTGGGAAGGAAACAAGCTCCCGGGGACCGGTTTCTGGCATTACAGCCATCTTCGGCCCGGTTTGCTTGAATCCTTTCTGGTGAAGAATTGGCTTGGTAGTTTAGTCTGCCCTGTTCCCATGATGCACTGGGCCAGGGACAGACTGATTTGCATATAGCCAGGTTCTGAGCTGGGATGGGGCAGTGAGATAAATAACGGTGATGGATCAAGCCCTGATCTTTGGACTGGGTAAGAGTGGTCTGCTCAATTCAGACACTCTGTTCATCACCACCCCCTTTTCTGAATCGATTAACCTTTTTATATAGTATTTTCAAATCAACTTTAATTTATGCCCTGAAAATTACCTTAGTGTGCTTGAGAAAAAAATTGCCCATCCGAGAATTCCTTCTGCTCAACTCCTTATCTCCTTCAAGAAACGCTATAGGGACATTGGGTGAGATGGGTTACATCTTTGGCTGGCATTGACATTTTGAACTTTGGGGCACACTATACTGGGGGAGACATACGCAGCTGCTCAGTAACGGTCGTCCAGCAGTGTCCGTGAGACCAGGGCTGCGGTGCTGAGTGAAGGCGGTGCTAATTGTGGTGCTGACAGATCATGGTGCAGGCAACAGAGCCGGTTGTGGGGACCTGGCGTTGGTCGGTCCAGACTGCGATGTGAAACGGGGCGGTGAAACGTGAGACTTACAAGTGGTGCCCCTAATCCACGATGCGGTCATGGGTATTGAAGTCAGCAGGCAGCGACGGCATTGGTGAGACCAGGGCGGCAAAGTAAAGTGAGGTGGTGCGGAGTGCAGTGCCCACAGTTCATAGAGCAAGCTGCAGCTCGGTGGTGGCGGTCGTGGTCATCGGTGAGACCAGGGTTGCAGTGCGAGATGCGGCAGTACACTCTGCTGTGCCTTCAGGACACAGAGCCAGCGACAACTGTGGCAACTGAAACAATTACTCCAGAAGTGGTACCCAGAGGTAGCTGAAGTCTTTGCAGTAACTGTGACTTCAGAACAGGAGGCCCGCTCTACTTAAAGGCCTTGGAGGTACTCAGTACAAGAAAATAAAGTTCAGTCCAGTCCTTTCACTGCCCAAGGCAAAAGCAGCAACTGTAGGTCTACCCAACAAAGCAACACCACAACAAAGGGGCAGTACTCCCCCCTGGCAGCCCTTCCGCCTCTCCTTCTAGGGAGGTTCCTTGATTCCAGAGAGTTCTAAAGTCCTTACGTCCGGGCCCCAATATTTATGCCCAAAATTCTTTCGTTTTCTCAGAGAGTGTCTGTGCTTAGTCCAAACCACTTATGTCCTCTCTGGTCCAGCTTCCTGGCAGGAGGTGGAGACAGCATTCTCCAAGGCAGATAGTGCCTATTCAGGTGCGAGGGAAATCTCCTACCCCCACTCTAAATGCAGACCAGGCCTATTCAGGTGCTAGTGAAAACTCCTCCCACTACATTGAATGCAGAACAGGCCTATTCAGGTGCTAGTGAAACTCCCACTACTCTGAATACCGCCCAGTTGTTTTCAGCCCAGCCTTGACTCATTCAGGAAAGGCAGGACAAACATCAACCCCCCCCCCAGTGGCTGTCTGAGAGAATGTGCATCCCCAGCACCTGTCACTCCAAAGCCAGACAGTCAACCCACAAACCAGCAGAGGCACACAGGATGGCTAAGCAAGAAAATATCCACTTTCTAAAAGTGGTATTTTCAAACACACAATATGAAAATCATCTTTACTAAAAGATGCATTTTTATATTCTGAGTTCAGGCATACTAACCGGTAGATTCATCAAGTCGAAATCGGCTTGCAAAGGGCAAGATTCTGAGAATCTGGCCCTTTGCGAGCGCTATTTTTGCATTTGGGATTCATCATCCCGAATGCAAAAATCGCAATTCCAGAAATCGCTAAATTGTGATTAATTGCATTTAAGGAATCTCAATTTGAGATTCCTTAAATGCAATTCATGAACCATTTTAAAATTGCGAATTTGCAATCTGGGGCCGCTATTTACCGCGAAGTCTAACTACGTGGTGAATAGCAAAAACTTAGAAAAATGCATTTTAGCGCATTTTTCTAAGTTGAATGTTACACACACACATGTCCTTTGGACATGTGTGTGCGCAACAACAGTGTACATTACCATTTCAGGGGTGCTACAGGGTGTCCTTTGGACACCCTGGCACCCTTGAAATTGCTTTCTTATTTGCGATTCGCTAATTGCTAATCGCAAAAAAGGAATGACTCCCCATTCATTCCTATGGGCCTTTAGGCCCATAGGAATAAATGGGAAAGCGATTCGCAAATAAGGGAGCAGTAGAAATCGCATAAAATATTGCGATTTCTACATGCATCCCGTTTTGCGAGTCTTTAATAGCGAATCCTTAAAATTCGCTACTAAGTACTCACAAAATGTTACTTTGATGAATCTGGGGGTAAGCTCCCTCTTTCTATCTTGTCCCAATGGGAAGTTATATTGATATAAGATGTTATGAGTAAAACTCCCATTCTCTCCTATGGGGCAGATTGCCTTGCAGTGGTGAAATACGAAATTTACTGTAATTCACCACCAGGACATGTCACACACACCAGTACATGTCCTACCTTTAATATACAGGGCACCCTGCCCACAGGTCTACCTTGAGCCTACCTTAGGGGTGACTTACATGTAGGAAAAGGGAAGATTAGGGCCTGGCAAGTGGGTGCACTTGCCAGGTCGACATGGCAGTTACAAACTGCATGCAGACACTGCAGTAGCAGGTCTGAGACCCCTTTTCAAAGATGCTTGTATGGGTGGCACAACTAGTGCTGCAGACCCACTAGCATCATTTGATTTACAAGCCCTAGGCACACACAGTGCACATTACTAGGGACTTACTAGTAAATCAAATATGCCAAATCATGGAAACACCAATCCATAATAAAATGTATACAGAGAACATATGCACTTTAGCACTGAATAGCAGTGGTAAAGTGCCCAGAGTCTTAAAACCAACAAAATAGGGTCAAAAACAGGAGGCCAAAAAGTCTGGGGGTAAACCCACTGAAAAAGCCAAGTCTAACACTGACATGCTAAAATCTGTAGGTTGGTCGATTTATCATAGTGTTTGAAATGTCAATTTCAAGCTGATTTCTCATATGGTTTCAAATCAATCAATCAATCAAAGCATTTATATAGCGCATTACTCACCCGGAGGGTCTCAAGGCGCTTGGGGAGGGGGGGTCCGCTACTGCTAGAACAGCCAGGTCTTGAGCTGCTTCCTGAAGGTGAGGTGGTCTTGGGTCAGGCGGAGGTGGGCCGGGAGGGAGTTCCAAGTCTTGGCGGCCAGGTAGGAGAAGGACCTTCCTCCTGTGGTGGCTCTCCGGATGCAGGGGATGGCGGCGAGGGCGTGGTTGGTCGATCGAAGCTGGTGTGTGGGAGTGTAGAAGTTGAGGCGGCTGTTGAGGTATCTTGGGCCTTGGTTGTGAAGGGCTTTGTGTGCGTGGGTGAGGAGACGGAAGGTGATTCTCTTGTTGACCGGGAGCAAGTGCAGGTCTCTCAGGTGTCCGGAGATGTGGCTGTGTCGGGGGATGTCGAGGATGATTCTCGCTGAGGCGTTCTGGATCCGCTGGAGTCTCTTCTGGAGTTTGTCAGTGGTTCCGGCGTAGAGGGAGTTGCCGTAGTCCAGTCGGCTGGTGACGAGGGCCTGGGCGACCATCTTCCTGGTCTCGATGGGGATCCACCGGAAGATCTTACGTAGCATGCGCAGGATGTTGAAGCACGACGAGGAGACGGCGTTGACTTGTCTGGTCATGGAGAGGGAGGAGTCCAGGATGAAGCCCAGTTTGCGTGCGTGGTCTGTTGGTTTGGGTGCGCTGCCCAGGGTGGGGGGCCACCATGAGTCATCCCAGGCAGAGGGCGAGGAGCCCAGGATGAGAACCTCTGTCTTGTCTGAGTACAGTTTCAGGCGGCTGTTCATCATCCACTTGGCTACGTCTGTCATCCCTTCGTGTAGGTTGGCTCTGGCGATGGCGGGGTCGTTGGTGAGGGAGAGGACCAGCTGGGTGTCGTCGGCGTAGGAGATGATGTTGAGGTTGTGTTGGCGTGCGATGGCCGCGAGGGGGCTCATGTAGACATTGAAGAGGGTGGGGCTGAGCGAGGAGCCTTGAGGAACGCCGCAGATGACTTCGGTGGCTTCTGATCTGAACGGGGGAAGGCGGACTCTCTGTGTCCTTCCGGCGAGGAAGGAGATGATCCATTCTAGTACATTCTCCTGGATTCCGATGTTGCTGAGGCACTACACTAGGGTGCGGTGGCAGACAGTGTCGAATGCCGCAGAGAGGTCCAGGAGGATGAGGGCCGCTGTCGAGCAGGGCTCGGATGTCGTATAATTGATATACTTTCGACAAGCTTAATATGAGCTTCAATCTTGACAAAAAATGCAAATTTCCTTAGCTGTTGGAAAGGAAAGTCTAGATTTTATTAAATACTGGGGAGCAAGTGTTATCACACCTCTTCACGTCCCTAGTTCACTTCACCTCAAGCCTTTTAACAGATTTCTTCCTCTTTTCTAGACCTTTCTTTTATTTGAATGAAGATTTCTCAGTTATGGTTTTGGCTATTTGCATAGATTTTCTTAATGTTCCAGTTTTTCACAACTGTTAATTGTCTTCCTACTTGAGGCAAAGCCGACTTGTTGTTCACAGCCAATGACAATATGGGGATGAGGACATTCTGAATGATTTGTTATATTAGTCTTCCATTGTCTTTTTCTTGGTTGCTCTTATTACAAAGAAGGATTGAAAAGCATAATACTAATCTCTATGTCTTTTATGAAATCTAGACTTTTCCTGACAAGTAGCTAAAAAACAATCTGCAAATAATGTGCCTTGATGACCCCCAAAAAATCGGTTGCAGATGATGCTGAGAAAGAAAGACTAATGCTTTATTAATGTGATTTAAGGGAGTCATCATATGGCTAATACACAAAGAGAGACATGGGAAGCTTAGAACAAAAAGATGTCCAGTACCCATGTTCCCAAGGTAGTGTGTTTAAATCACTAGAGATTAACTGTTCCTATGAGTAAATGCTAGCCCATTCAGCAGCGTAGAGTACGGGTGAAAAGCGAGAGCAGTTGGAATACTCCTATCTTAGTCAATGAGTGAAGGTTAGATGCAGGAGAAATCCTCAAATTTGAAGAGTAGCCCTCACACACCCATTAAGGTGTCATGCTTAATCATTGGGCATTATGCTCCACGTGGGGTTAGTGCTGAAGTCCTCCATGGGCCCCGCAAGAGGGCTCTTTAGCAGAGATCTTTCTAGAAAAACACTGCAGTGGTGAGTGTGGGTATGTGGGCAGTGTGCAAGTGAATTAAAAATAATGTAACAGTACCCTAGGTAGTGTTTATTCTTGGGTCTGTTTGTTGTAATCAAAAACAGGAAAAAGCAACTCATGTACCCTTTCTCTAGTAAGAAGGGTTTGTTCATTTTTTTCAAATAATGTGGGTGGTGAGGAAGGTTAGTAGGTTACATTTAAAAATAACGTAAGGGTACCCTAGGTAGTGTTTATTCTTGGGTCTGATCGGTATAATTAAAAACAAGAAAAAGGAACTCATGTACTCTTTCTCTAGTAAGGAGGGTTTGTTCGTTTTTTCAAATAAGGTGGGTGGTGATGTAGGTTAATAGTCAGGTCGACATGTTTCATGCCCAGTTGGACCCTACTGGATCCTATGGCGTTTCATCAGGACCGAGAAGAGATTAAAGTGCATAGAAAAGTATTGAACAGGGGTTTGAAAGAAACACACAATACACCCTGTTATTATGACATGAATCGGGTGAGTGGTCAATGTGTATCTGTACATGATTGTTAGTGACCACTCCTATGTATAGATCCAACCCCAAATAATATCTGGCGATGCCTCAATGGCGGGAACAAGCGTCTCAGAAGGTTACATTGACCTCCTGGTAACTGGCATTGGTATCTGCCCTCAGCTACTTGTATGCTGGAGCTACACACTGCTGAATGGGCTAGCAGTAACCATATGGCACGACTAAAGTCAAATAGTTTCCAAACAGGGCAGGACAGGCCTTGGCGGGCACCTGGCGTTTTCCTGGTATGCCTGAGTGGGGCCCTCTTTTGTACCCATGGGGGCCGATGTTGTCACTTTTGCAGTAGTTCTGCAATATCACCCCCCTGTAACAAAAGCAGAAGCGGTTCTTCTCACCAGCACCCTACCCCCCACCCCCACTCCTGGGGCGAGTCAAGCAGCAATCTGCCAGGGCTGGTTGCTGAACCCAGTCCGGCCATGCTCCCAAAGGCCCCAGAGCAAGGCATTTCTGTTTGTTACGGGAGTGCCCCAGCAGGCACAATGCCTGTAGCACTAGAAAAACTTGCATTACCTTGCTTACAAGGAAAGCTGGACAGGCTATTATGCTATGCTTGCATTTTGCAGTAGGGTCCAGGCTAAGAAGTTGCTTTCAGAGCCCCTCTGCCACCATTCTAGTCTTGACCTTTGCAATGTACAACTGGCTTCCACATTATGTTCCTACTGTTGTTAATTTCCAGTCCAGACGTCCCTCAAGCAATCAACTTATTTTAAAAAATATTGTGAGATTCATGGACAGATCCCGCAGTGAAGCTGCTTTAAACACGTCCATAGACCCCACAACTGATCTGTCCAGATGTCACAAAGCAAATTTCAGAGCATGCCGTGTCAAACAATTGTAAATAGAGAGTTTTTTTTTTTAAAAGCTAATGGTTTTACAGCAGGATGAATGCACTCAGTCAATGGACAAAACTGTCACAGACAGTTAGCATGCTTCCTTAAGCCCTTGCAATGGATTCTTTCAGCCGATATTGAGCCATGTAGTTCTCAAAGCACTCAGCTGTAATCAAATACGTTTAATTGATTTTAAGGTCATAGGCTCAGACATTGTTTGTTTTATTTCCTGCTGTATGCACAGCCTACCCTACAGTACATCAATATCAATTTCCAGTTCTTGCTGCCTTTTTTTCTACCTCTAGTGTCATACAAACTCCAAAGATAACAATGTGCTTCAGTAACAAAGGAATGCAGATTTACATCATGCATGCATGTTTTTAAAGAGACCTGCTGACTTTTTTTTAAGAAAAGGGATTGGAGCTAAAAGTAGGTAGTTTGGACAATACAGTGTTCATTCTGGGGATTTTAATACATCCAAAGCGTTTAATCTTTACCAAGATGCATGAATTATGTAAATATTACATGAAATATGTTTGTTACTCTCAGTGTTGCATTAGCAATGCATAGCACTGAATTTATTGATGAATGTGCAACATTATTCACAGTGGCGACTGGTGACCTTTGTACTGGTGAGATGTAATGCTTGTCTTGAATTCCAGCAAGAAAAGCAAGTGAGTCTGACTCCTTCTTAGAGATTTGCGGGTTCTCCCATAGACAAATGTTTTTTAACACCTTAGCTGCTTTGGAACGTCCAGCTCCAGTGCTGAACGTTCCATTGCGCAGGTGCAGTTGGAACGTCCAACGGCCGACGGCAGTACTCCCGAGGTTGTGGTGCCGTCGGCTGCTGGACGGGCGCAGCGCTTAAGGGGTTAATAAAAGGTCAAATAGCACATTTTAAATGAGAATTTTCACATAAAGTTGCTCATAAGCAATAGGCTTTGAAAGAGCAGTCATTCCTTGTTGAGCTTTGCTCCCCTTGAGTCATTGTGCTCCATCGTCTAGCACATTTTTTGTTCACCCAGGTGTATGTTAGATTCCCCATGTTAGACTAATGTTCTGATTTGTTGCCTTTGCCTCAAATTGTAAAGCGCTCTGATATCCTTCGGGATCAAGTTCGCGCTATATAAAACGTTATAAATAAATAAATAAATTAAATTTTCAAGTTCTTTCATAATGTACCAAAACAATGAAACTTGACCCTACCAAGGTGTTGACCAAATTTTTTCAAAACATACAATGGGCAGAACAATAGGTCAAAATTACCTCCACTGTGCCAGTGCCACCCTTCGGTCATGGATGTCCCCACATGTCATGGGTGCCCACTTAGGCCAATAATTACTTTCTGTATGCCAGGGATAATTGGAGACTTGCAAGCACAACACCATGTTCTCACTCATTCTCACTTACATTCACTAACTCATTCCCTCACTCATGCCCGCTTACATTCCCTCACTCACAATTAATAAATCAGACAGCAATTCTAGAGCACAGCTTATCACCCAGGAGGGTATCCAGGCACTGTGCTGCGAGTCTTATTTGAAGAGCCTGGTCTTGAGACCCTTCCTGAAGTCTGACAGTGATGGTGACGTGCAGAGGTGGAGGGGAAGGGTGTTCCAGGACTTGCCGGCGAGGTGGGAGAGGGAGCACCCTCTGGTGGAATGGTGACAGATGTGTGGTATCTGTGTGAGGGCAAGGTGAGCAAAGCGGAGGTTTCTGGATGATAGGTGGACATTCAGGAGGTGGTTCATGTAGGCAGGTCCTTGGTAATGAGGGCTTTGTGGATGTTTGTCAGTAGTTTGAATTGGCATCTCTTCTGGATGGGGAGCTAGTGGAGTTCTCTCAGGTGCTGGGTGTTATTGGTTCTCTAGGGCAAGTTGAGGACCAGTCTGGCTGCTGCGTTCTGGATCATCTGGAGTCTTCTCAAGAGATGATGCTGGTGCCTGCATAGAGTGCATTGCCGTAGTGCAGCTGGCAGGTGATGATAGCCTGAGTCACCATATTTCTGGTGTTGGTGGGTTACCACTTGAAAATTCTGTGGAGCATACGGAGAGTGTGGAATCAGGCTGAGGAAACAGCTTTGACTTGACTTTTCATGGAGAGTTCACTGCCCAGGCTGATGATGGGGTTGTTGGCATGGTCTTTCGGAGTGGGGGGGGGTCTGAGTTCCAGTGGCCACTAGGAGTCATTCCAGAGGGAGATGTGTCTGTGGAAGATCAGAGCTACTGTTTGTCTGTGTTCAGGTTCAGTCAGTTGTTCTTCATACAGGACAAGATGATTTTCATACAGTTGTGGAAATTGGTCTTTTTTAGTGGTGGGGTCCGCAGAGAGTGAGAGGACAAGTTGGAAGTTGTCGGTGAAAGAGATGATGTTGATGTGAGTAATGACAAAGTGTGTGAGTGGAGTCATGTAGATATTGAAGATGGTTCATTATGTTGTAGGTGTACTTGTTGCTCATGTCCTGATGAGGCCAGGTTAAGTTGGCCAAAACGCATCAACTTCACGAATTGGAGGAGTCCGACTGATTTCAATTTATACACAAGGATACTTGGATACACACTTTTCTGGACAGTCTGGAGGTTAAAAGTTACCCTCCTATGCGTGTATGGAACTACCTTCCACATGGATTGGATACACATTGGTGTTGTTATGCAACCGTAATTAGACTGTATAGGCAGGAAGGAACCTTGAAATATTGATGATCATTGTTTCACAGTTATTGTTATGTGTTTTATGTATGTGAATGTAAATCAGGGGCAGAATCGTGAATGATATATGAAGTAAGTAACAGGCCTGGGCACAGAGCGCCCCTATGTAGAGACTATTCTATTTGTTTTCTCTACAGAAATTACTTGCATCTTTTACCACACATCCCTTCATTTGTGTTTACATTGATGTGATTGCCAAGATGTGTTTGGGGTGAATAGGGCGAACCCCTGTTGTTTATCCACACATCCATCTAAGCAAGTCATCTCTGATTCTGATCTGGAGCAGTCGATCGATGAGTGTGTGGTGGGAGACAGTGTTGAAGCCTGCGAGGAGGTTCAGTATGATCAGGGCGGCTGATTCTCCTCTGTCGAGTAGGGTGCAGATGTCATCTGTTGTGGCTGTGTCTGCGCTGTGATTACCTCTGAATCCTAATAGGGAGGGGTCCAGCAGGTTGTTTCTCCCCAGTTCACACACATTTTCACTCTCACTCATTCTCACTTTCTCTTCGTCACCAATTCACCTGCACTTTCACTCCCCCTGACTGACATTTATACTCCCTTGCACTCACACTTGCTCTCAATTACTCATTATTACTCCACTGGATTAATTCACATACCCTTAATATCATTCAAACCTGCACTCACTTTCAATCTCTTTCATACTTATTCACACTCTTATGAACTCACTCTTACTCACTCAGTCCAATTTATTCTATCTCACTGTTACTAAGTCTCACTTGATCTCATTCACTCTAATACATTCATTATCACTCACAGTTACATTCTCTGCCATTCACTCTCACTCATTCTCACTCACAATCATTCTCATTTACACTTCCTCACATTCACTTTCGCTCATTCATTCTCACTTGCTTTCTTACTCACATGGACATACTTTCGCTGATTCTAACCCACTTCCCTACTTTTCTAGACCTATCAGCGGCATTCGATACGGTCAGCCATAAACAACTGCTGGCCCAAAACACATACTTGGGCATATGTGGATTGGCATATCAATGGCTGGAATCATTCCTGTCAGGTCGGTCCCAGAGGATTCGGTTGGGGGAGCAGGTATCGGACAGTGGCATCCTCACTTGCGGAGTTCCCCAGGGCTCCGCACTGTCCCCGCTCCTTTTCAATATATACCTACAGCCCCTGGTGGTGGCCCTAGCCCGCATGGACTACTGAATTTTCAATTACGCGGATGACACTCAACTCATCTTTCGGATCGACAAATACACCCATACTCAGGACCTGGTGCAAAGCATCCTTAGATTCGTAGTAAAATGGATGACAACAAACTTACTAAAAATTAACCCAGACAAAACAGAAGCCCTGGTCATCCCCACAAAAAATAACCCTTGGAATGATCTTTTCTGGCCCCAAGATCTGTGTGACACCACCACACCAGTACCAGTTGTGAAAAGCCTGAGCATAACAATAGACTCTGTGCTCTCCTTGGCCAACTAAGTCACCACAGTGGTTGGCACCTGTATAGGGCTCATGAGACAGCTGTGGTAACTTGTCCCCATCCTCTCAATGGCATCACTACAGACGATAGTGTCAGCCACAATTGTCTCCAGACTGGACTACGGGAATGCCCTTTACATCGGCCTCCCCCAGTGCCTTATCCATAAGTTACAGGTGGTACTGAACAACGCAGGTTGATATTTAGGCTCCCTAGAAGTACTCACGCCACCCCTCTACTATGCAAGCTGCACTGGCTCCCCAGTAACAGAGAGAACAGTTTAAGGGTCTCTGTATTGACCATAAAGGAATTTATGGAAACGCCACATTCTGTATTGAAGACTGCCTCAAAAACTATGTTCCGGGCCGTACATTGCGATCATCACAGGCTTGCGCCTGGCCATCCCACGTTGCAACACCGTATCCAAAGGGGGCAGAGCTTTCTCTGTCCTACTCCCACAACTTTGGAATCAGCTGCCTGATCACCTTCGCAGGGAACCTGCACTCCTCAACTTCAGGAAACAACTCAAAACTGTACTATTTAGGGAGTCCTTGAACACTGATTAATTACCTCTCCCCTGTAATGCTGTTGATGCTACCTCCATCTGTCTCTTGGCCCCTCTCTCTCTAAAGCACTTAGAGACCTGTTGGTGATTTAGCACTATATAAAAATAAACTAGCATAACATAACTTCTGCTCACTCAGTTTCACTTGCCACCGCTGTTATTCTCAATCATTCATTCTACTCCGTATCCCTCATTGCACTCACTCTAACTCCCAATCATTCATTCTCACTAACTCAGACTTGCAGTCCTTCATACTCTTTCTCAGTCATTCCAGCTCACTCTGCACTTATTCTTCTCTTCTGGCTCTCAATCATTTGCACTCACTCCTAATCTCACTCATTCTCACTAATGTATTCTCACCTGCACTCAGTCTTACTATCACTCACTCTTTCTAGCTCATGCTCTCTGCTACTCACTTACTCCATCACTCACTCTTTCACTGTCACTTAACAGAGGCACACAGACAGTGCTCACACATACAGCTCTTCTCTCTCTCCCTCACTGACACAGATGCAGGGCATAGGAAAACAAATAGCAATTGGATGGTTGATGCATAATAAAGGTAACGAAGAGGAGATTCGAGAAAGAGGATTGATTAATAGGGTGAATGAGAGAGGAGATGTGGGATGGAAAGACATGAAAAAGAGCGAGAGGATATGCAGCTAGGATGAAATAAACGTGGTCAAGGTGCACAAAGGACAAAGGGAGAAAAGGGTTAGCGGGAGTGCAGGGAGTTATAGCAGCAAATAGGGGTCACTTGAAGGAGCTTATGAGCATGGCAAGCGAAGGATAGGTAGAGCCTGACTCCTTGGAAAGAATTGAAAAATGAAGGTGAAAGTGGTGGGGAGGAAGGGTGTAAATTTGGTTGTAGGGGGTCTGGGGAAGTGTGAGAGGTCAATGGATAGGCCTAATGATGCAGTTTCCTTTGTCTGTATCAGTGGTAGGGGACTTTTAGTGGATGAGAGAGGAGTAGAGGCAGTAAGCTAGAAGGGCAAATCAGGATAAAGAACTAGAAGCAAGAGAAAGAGGTAATTGTGGGAGGGGTAATACAATAGCATGGTCCCAGGCAGAACAGAGTGAGTGAGTGAGAGAGGCAGAGATAGGATAGAAGAAGATAAATATTGGAATCATAGAGATGATTAGAAGAGGAGGAGCAAGGGTCAACGGTGGTGGAGGCTGTGTGTGTGTTATTCAGCACACACACTGAAGCCCCCTCATCTACCTTTGACACTATTGATAGTTGTATCTGGTGGATTGTATTTATATTTGAATGTGCTGTAGTCTGCTCAGTTGAACCCCCAATCTTTGTGGGAGTGTATTTGAAATTGTTAGCGGGTTTGCCCACATACTGTTCAGAGATTTTTTCCAAATTATTGGAAGTGGAATATGGTGGTAGAGTTTCAATGTTTTGTGTAAAATAATATTGATTTATATTCCAATCTAACAA
This sequence comes from Lissotriton vulgaris, assembly GCF_964263255.1. Classification (NCBI taxonomy): domain Eukaryota; kingdom Metazoa; phylum Chordata; class Amphibia; order Caudata; family Salamandridae; genus Lissotriton; species Lissotriton vulgaris. The sequence continues at coordinate 1,185,315,102 of NC_141691.1, forward strand.
TGACAAAATATATTTTGTACTGCAAAACAATGCTAAAATCAGGCACTGCGCAATTTACTGCTGAAAAATAAATATGATTTTGTCAGTTTTTGCCGCTGAAAACTTCAAATATTGCTATATTTTTTTTGTTTACATAATGCAACCAGTCCATCTGACACATCTTAATAGAAATGACACAAAACGTTTTACGTTTTACAGGAGAAATTTCTCAACATGGAGGGCAAGTTAGATTGTCTAAAACCGTCGCATGCGAATATTAACTCTCAGTCAAATTGGAGTTGTTTGTACACGTTTGTATATTATTTGTCGGCAACAAGGTAATAGTTGTAATATCAAAAGTGCAAATGGAGCATTTAAAATTAAAAATCGGACTTTTTTCGAGAGAGAGACAAATTTACCAATACAATCATTTAAGAAATAAAATAAAGGGTAGGCGAGTCGCCCATTATTTGTATAATGATCTGCCTCTTGACAGAGAAAAATTTGAACGTCTCTTCTTTTAATGCTGTGAAAAGGTCAGCCTTTCCTTTGATTCACTGGAACGTTCAGTAGAATACGTGTAAAAGTACGAACTTTTGTCATTCTGTGGTGGAAATCGCACTGTTGTAATGTTAAAAAAATCTTAAAAAATAAAGCAACGAGGAGTAATGAACTTCGTGTATGCCAGCTTTGAAGACAGAAAGGATAATTATAGGGTGTTAATAATCATTACCGAGGAAACTATTAGATCATTTCTTAACCAGCGTTCTCCTTCCCGAACGATCTCAAGTAATGTGTTTACAAAATGAATACCTGATTTCCATCAGTGGACAGGCGCTCCAATCAATCACTCTAGAAAAGAAAAGCCCCAAAGAAATTACATTATGAGAAACCCATTCCTTGCGTCAGGTTTTAGGAAAGCCGAGCGCTCTGTTCTGACCCTTCGCCCTAATATCTGGGGAATCCGGTTTACACATTTAATACCATCCCAGGTGCAGGAGCAGATTAGTGTAATAAACCTTCTGTGCTGAAGTCGAACAGATGATTTTTTGCTACAATGCAGCTGGCTGATGGCCAGTGCACTCGTACACAACAGAAAGGAGTCAGCCTCATTCTAATGTACTGGCTTGAAGAAAGTCAATCAAAATCTGATGGGAGCTGGGGAATAGAAAAGGCACGCATTCAATATTCATGAGGCGACGGATCACTGACACACACAAGGCATGCAGAATTGAACATTTGAGCCAGCGCCATAGGGTGTTATTGACTCTAGGGCTCGCTTCCTTGGAGCAAGGATTTTGAGCCCCCGCTAAAGTTGACTGAGGTTCGCTTATGTAACTTCAATTTAGAAACACCATGGGTGTTAAACCTTTGTAGCAAAGACTGTGTAGGTGATCTCTGGAAACCTCTACGTAGAGCTTAATTTGTGTAAAAAAAAATGTGCAGACACTCGAGGGGCCTTATTTACGAAGGCCTTGCAACACTTTTGCGCCGCCGTCGCATCACTTTTCGTGACGCAGCGACGGCATAAACAAGGTGCCACAATGTGCCATATTTACAAGGTGACGCATCTAGACCTGTGTCAGGTATAATGTATGCAGGGTGGGCGTTCCCATGTAAAAAGGGGTCATAGAAGTGTTGCAGTGAAATCTATGAGATTTACTGCAACACTTCTAGGACGCCATTGCATCAAAACCTTACGCCTGCTTCATGGCAGGTGTAAGGGTGACACAGTGCCATAGGCACAGGCATACCCCCTGCATTGCTGGAGTTGCATCATGCTTGCGACACAACTCGAGCAATGTGTGAAGTTTGCGCCGACAGATATGTCAGGATTCTTGACGTACCTGTCATTCCTAGCGACATGGCGCGCCGTACATTAAATACGGTGCATCCATCGTGACGCAAGCAGGGAGCTGTGAAAACTGTTGCATCACTGTTTTACCACAGCAATGCAACAGTTCTCATAAATGAGGCCCTAGATTTTTAGGAATGGTGGCGCTACAGAATGCAGAGGTTGCCGAATACCAATGCTGCATAGTGCTGATTTCATTTCACATTTCTTTCTTCAAACACCCTACGCTTCCTATCCCCGTATCTTAGTCTTATAGATTCTCTCCGATCCCTGCTTTCAAATTTTGACAGTGTTTTGCTATCCTTCTCTTCGTTCTTCTTTCTCCCTTTTTTTGAGCCCTCCTTTTTTGCAGCCCTGGTTTACAGTCTGATGATGAAAAATAAGTTCTGTTCCCCAAGAATGTTTCCTAATGACCACCACCCGCAACCACTGGCACAATACTCTGCTACTAGTAAAAACTGTTTTTCTTCAGTCTTGTAAGTTTCATATTTCTCCATGACTGACTTGATGTCTTCATTATTCAGGAAAGAGCATGGTTATTATGACTGATATGATCTGAGGGAGTGTAATGTGCTCAGCAATCCAAAAGAGCCCCCTACAGCAGATGTAGGGGCCATACCAGACCTGACAGGGTGAGGCCATTATCAATCAATATAACCACCCAACACAGTAAGAAACTTAGGGGTTTATTTACAAACTGCTTGCTCCGCTGGGGCGTCACTTTTAATATGGGAAAAGGTGACGTACCGGCAGCGCAAGGGGATTGCAAATAAGCCCCTTTGATGGGGGCCTTCCTTATGCCTTGAGTACCAACAGATTTCCTGGCTTTATGTCTCCAGAGCGGCAACAGCCAACTATTGGTTAAGGCAAACGTGTAGCACCTCTAATGTTGTGGCTATTGCTGGGGGCTATGGTTTTGCCCATGCAGCTTATGCTCTTCTAATTTTGTGCCCGCTGATACTGCTTCCAGTCTATCAGTGAAAAGTGTGATAAATTGTGATGATATCAAAGTACATTTGAGTGAGAGTCCAGCAAGAAGCATAGGACGAATTTACATCTGACATTTGCTGCACATTCTCATGTGGACATTGTATTTAGCCAATAGACTTTGTGCCAGTGTGACTCCGCTTCCTCATTCAACTTCCAATAACAAGTGCTTAAAAGTCATTACGAGAGCCAGCCAAGATACACTTGACTGGACTGAGGACTGCTTGGTTACTAATGTGGTTCTCTCCAGGTCAGAAACAGAAGGCCAAAAAACAAACAGTCTAGGGAAAAACCCGCTGGACAAGCCAGGTCTAACAGTTGCTATCTTGCCTGGCAACACCAGGCATCCAGACGAGGAACAAGAACTGGAGCGAGGCAGGCGAGGGGATGCAGTGTATAGGTGAGATGCTGCACTGGACGTATTTTGCAGTTGTGACACAGGTGGCGATTAAATGCCTTCAGGGGGGTGAAGCGTACTGGTGAAAGCAGGGCGTGAGTAGTGTGCAAACAGAGCTCAGAAGGAAAAGGATGGTGTGTGATGTACTGTAAGGGTTAAGCAGCCACTTTTGCAACCAGAAAACAGGGTTGGAGTCCCGGTGTCGGATCAACACACCGTGATTCCTGGCATGTCACTTAATCTCAAGCATAAAACAAAATGAATGTGATGGTGTGTAATGATAGTGTTGCTCTTGTAGAATGTTCCTATACCTTCCAGTCGAGTTAAGGCTCTATAGGAAACTGAACAAAAATGTGTAGAAGAGGTGTGTACTGTTTAGGTATGGAGGCAGGGGTTTTGCGCAGGGCTCAGAAAATTAGCTGTAGTAGTATGCAGGGCATAAACCATAGTCATGCATCACAGTGGGGGCTCCTCTCAGGGACCCCTCATTCATTCTATGACCAAGTTCAAGGGTGTGAGATGGCAGTCTGGGGGCCCTCATGACAGTCTGCAGGGGAACCCATTATTATCTGGAGGTGCGCAGGAACCATGATGACTTGAGTGTGAGAGAGAAGATTGAGGCTAGAAACTGAGTAGGGCCTTTACTAGGAGTATGAGGGTGAGTGGGGGCCCTTGGGACTTGGACATTTGAATGAGCCTCAAGGCCTTAGTGTGAGGACACTTCATGTGTCTTTGATGATGAACAGAAGTCTCAAGGCTGGAGAGAGAGATAGAGATATTCTGACTTATGGCAGGCAGGGCGATCGTGGATTTGAGAAAGTTCATGGCTGAGCATGAGAAACATATTTCTAGACTTGAAGATGAGCTTCCGGAGACCTTCAGATGAGCTATAGTGTCATAATGGTGTTTATAGTCTTGAGCAGTGTTACTGGCCCCAACGTTAAACTTCTGGTACTACCAAAACAATGTATCCAAAAATATTGTGATCTGCAAATGTGAGCTAGTTTTTTTTGTTTTGTTTTTGTGTGCCTGAACCTATTTGTTGTTCCAGTCCAACTATGAGGTCCACGAGGGCCCCTACCCAGAAATACGAAGCTGCCTTATCAGAGCACCCCTGACGCAGACCTGACAGAGCACAGAGACACAGAGGCGCTGTGCTGCCAGTGGTACCAGAGATGTCAGAAGGGCGCCGGAGATGTTGAGTGGAGAGCATAGCAGAGCGCTCCATCCGGCTCCCCCCCTGGCTCTGCCAGCCAAACTGATCTCTGGCAGCAAGTCCCGGAGGTCCCGGAGAAGGGTCGGAGCTGCTCAATCCAGGGGCAACGGCCAGGACACCTACAGACACAGCCATAATTGCAGCTAAAACGCAGACCTCCCCCAGCTGCCAATCCTGTTATTGCGGCCATCCTGCGGCCATACCGGTGTTCCTTGCAGCGGGAGGAGGAAGCAGGAGTGGGAGGAGGTGTTCCCGCAACGGCCGCGGATGCTCTGCCCAGCTGTGAGAGCCCAGCCGAACCCAGCCGCGAGGATCTTTTGTGTCGGTTAAATAACCGCTGGCCCTTGCTGTGGTGGGGTGGGACCTGCCCTTGCTGTGGAGTGGTGTGGCTTGCCTTCGTCCTTGTCCTTACCCTCACCCTTGTCCTTGCCTTGTCTCTGGCACTGCCCACTGCTCAGGACTGGGGGCTGGGGGTGAGGCTGAAACACATAGTTTGTGGAGGCTGCGGGACGGCAGAAGCTGCAGCAGCCAAATAGGAGCAGCATTGACAATCACTGCGCAGCAGGGGCCACGAGTTACTTACAAACTACTCATAAGCCCATTTTTACACAGCTGGAGTTACAGACTCCTTTCCCTGGAATTCAGGAGCCGGGATAAGAAAAAATACCCAAGAGTTCCTCCCTGAAGCGGCAGGAGCAGCACAGGACCAGTGCAGTGCAGTGCTGTGCAATCAGAGGATAAAGGATAAAGGAAGACAGCGATTGGTGAGTTTGATTCAGCTGACTCAGCCTAAGCTTCCAACTCTAATGTCGAATCTTGTATACCTCATTAACGGCAGGGAGGAATCTGCCACAGTGCTACAGGTTGAGCAAGGTGGAGTCAGTTTGAGCTGCGCTGAGCTGAGGTGCTCCTACCCCGCTACCCCAAGGCCGGGAAATACTTCCTAATACTATACGACATAACACAACACAATTGCCAAACATTCCAAGGGTTCTCTTTCCCTTCTAAGTAACTCCCACTGATAACTAGGCTTGCTATAGTGCAGCATGAGGTCAGGACGCGCCCGAGGAGGTCCGGAGAGTAAAGGAGGCATAAAAAAACGCAAACAAACCTCCAAGACGCTAGATGGGACCAGGGATGAACCAAAAACTAAAACAAGGCCAGCAATGCAGAGTGACTGCTCCTTAATTGACATAACAACAGACAAATCAGATATAAACAGCTCAAGGAGAGAGCCACAATCAAAAATAGAAAAGAACAACAAAACAAAAACTGTCAAACCTTGTTCCACCCTAAAATTTACACAAAGTTCTGCTTCTTAAAAAACGCCGGGGATACTTTACTTTCAAATATCAAAGAAGTGCTGGGCCTTCCATTACCTCTCGAACCATTCCAGCCGTTAGAGTTTACTGGCGTACAGAGAAACAACAACAGTAAGGAAAGCCCTAGTCCGACAGTTAGAAGCTTACTGCAAATAACAACAACCCCACAGCATAACAAAAATTGGATGGCTCAGGACACAAGAACCATTGGAAAAAAGTTGTAATAGAAACCAACCTAATTCAAGTGCACAGGTCCAACGATGCACAAGAGATATCTGTAGACAAACTAGAATAGAGTCAAACAGACATCTGTGCTACTGCTGGGATCAGCAGACCACCTTGTGAGGAAAACACAATCGGCACCTGCACTGCAACGGATACACCAACGATCTGCAAAAAAAGAAGCCAAAAGGCAATAAAGCACTCTAGTGATACCAAGAATAAGGAATTGAGTGCAAAGGAGCACCAGAAAGGAAAATGACTCTCATTGGCAGCCCTAGTAACACCACTTAACGTACAAGGGCCCGACAACAATACAACGTTGAGGTCAGGAAGAAAAATAGATAAAGTAGAGAGATCGGCAACTCCCTCTTCAGAGGTGATAGAAATATCCTCATACCTGGGAAAGGAAGAGTGGGAAGATCTCATAGCCACCTACTCCCAAGATAAGAGCAGAAGAGGGTCCACTGTAAACACATTGACCAAGACAACTGAAGGCAAGCAAGAATAATGGGTGGAGGGGGTGGGCGCGTCTAAGGGAGACCAAAACGTCACAATAACTCCAGGAAGCCAAGAGGAATCATCAAAACATACAAAGTATGAAAGTGCCTGGCCTAGTCTGTTAAAAAAAATGCAACTCCTGGTAGAGGCCCTACATTACCAATCGGACAAGATGGACACTCAACTAACGCTATTAGATACATTGGCTGTCTTTGTGGTTGCCATCGATGGGAAGTTGGGTACATTAAATACACTTCTTCAAAATAAGTTTGACCAATCGCAAGACGTAAATAGGAGTGACACAGGCAGATGTGGGCGTGGCCCATTTATTGATAAACTATCTTCACTTCCAGGAATGCGGAGCGATCTGTGTATACAACTTAAAAGGCCTCCACAGTGTCTACAAATCCAACCTTTTGATGGCCTTTTGGGAAAAGAAACAAATGTTTCTAGGAACACAGGAAAACTGGAAATTAACAAACAAGGATACTCCAAAACAAGAGACATCCTGTCCCACACGATTAAAAGAACAGAGGCCATTGAAACCGGAACATTAGGTGCTCTACTTCCCGAAGCCTCAGCGGAAGTCAACGCAGACAAACAAATGAATGCTAAACAAAGACTAGCAAAAAAATGCAAAGGCAGAAAACAAAAAACAAATTCAAACCGTGAAGGATTTACGCATCTCTTTGGGAGGTCCACAGTTGCAGAACAAAGCATACTCCCACCTGAGAGTGACACTAGCATAGCAGGGACTCCTGCAGAGGTAATAGCAATAAATCAGACCACCAAAGTGTCATATGGTTCAATCCGGATGATATTTCGAAAGGAAGACACAACATACTAAATAGAGGTAACATCCTACGGCTGCTATCTCATATACCCTCTCTGGAAGAAGTGAGAACTTCTGATCTGGTCTTAATCGAATTTATAGATAATGACGGAACCGGCAGAGAAAAAGCGAAAGCAACTTAGGCAAGGTCAGCAATCTGACAGAAAATACAAGCTGAAGCTGACATATTTAAAAATTCGGGGATAACAATAATTCCAACCACAAAGCCAAGATACCCGGAAATATTAATTCCGGTAGTAATGGTGGAGGATCAGGACACTGTTAAAAGTTCCAGATCTTCGGTTCTCAGTGGAGCGGTGGGGAAATGTGGAACAAGTAGTGATCAACATTCCAGCATCACTCGACAGATCGAAGATGATAAGTCATCGCCAACTGGATTAGCAGATCTAAGATGGATTGCTAGAACAATAAACAACAACAAAAATTGACAAACCGGACATACTTAAGAGAGAGTAAGCATAATTAACTAAGTATATGCTCGTGGAATATTAACGGTCTTTTCACTAAAATATATGACTCAGAATTTGTAAGCTATATAAGATCTTTTGATATTGTGGCATTAAAAAAGACATGGCAAGCAGATCCCCCGCACCTTCAGGGATTCTTGCGTTTCTTCACTGGTGCAATAAGGATGGCTAAATATGGGCACCCCCAAGGTGGCCTAGTAACCTCCGATTCAGCTACAAGTGCCCTCATGGTTAAGGAGGTTGGACCATCTTCTACAGCGTCAATGGCAGTAAACCTTCTTTTCTCGCAACTAAAACCAGGAAATTGTGAAACTGACCTTACCTTGATTAACGCCTATGTCCACCCAAAAAAGAAAACAAAGGCAGCTAAAGAATTATGTAACTTCCTGGAAGAGTGCATAAGGGAAAGACCGACAACAGACCTCATGCTCACTGGGGGCTTTAACCTTAATCTTATGGGAATCTCGTCAGATGACGAGATTCTAACTCAAAATTCAACTTGGGATATCCCATCGCAAGGGACGCCGCAAGTATCCAAACAAACCAAACTAGGAATACAGATATTAGAAGACCAGGAACATTTTAACATCAGAGCACTAAATGGAAGGTTTGCTGGTGACAACCCTCCAGCCACAACATTTCACTCGACAAGAATCAGTACCATACTGGATTACACTTTTATTTCATTACCTTTATTTCAATATACAACCTCATTCCAGATAGGTGATAAAGCAGACAGCAACCACTGTCCCCAAGAAATTGCCCTGAAAATTGTTAAGCCTAAATTTGAGTTACCCTTGGCGCCAAAAGTGTCAGTCTATACCATTAACCTCAAAAAAATCAAGTACTCAGTAGCAACCGGTGAAACCATATTAGAAAGGGCAAAACAGCACTTCAGTGCTCGTACTGGATTTAGTGAAATTGTGAAATGGGAACAATACACAACAACTATGTCCATTTGCGCTACAAGACCTAAGTCACATGTTTAATTGGGCCGCGGCAGCATGGAACAGTTTACGCAAGAGTATAATGAGAAAATTAGGGGCACAAAAAAATCAATTTACCATATGATGAGAGAACTTCGGCAGAACCCCATGGATATAGGGAAACATGATCTCTTACGGAAACTAAAAGCAACGCTGAAAAAAAAATGGGAAGCCAATAGATCTGTGGAGGACAAGATGTAGGCAAGATTACGCGCTGACACCAAACGGAGCAATGGGGGAAAATTTGAGAAAACCATAAATCACTTCATAAGACAGAGTCTCCTCCAACATTACAGAAGAAGTATGGGCAAGCTATCTTGGGAACCATAACAATTTGGGGATAAAAACCGATAGCGTGTTGGAAAATCTCACCGAATATAAAGCACAGCCACTCCAAAAGAGCACCAGCATCCCAGATGGTCAGAATCTAATTTTAAATGATGAACTGACAAGTTTACAAAGCACTATTAGGTGCCAAATTAAAAAAGGAAGAAGAGAGGAAGCCCCGAATGGAATTCCGCCCATTCTTTACAAACAAGATGTGAATGGATGGGCAGCAGCGCTCGAACCACTTTTTTGTGAAATAAGATACTTTAACAGCCTGCCAGGGTCCTGGAAGGGCTCTATCATCTCTCCAATTTTTAAGACAGGGGACACGTCTTTCCCACAAAATTATCGATTAGTGGCCCTAATTGACAACGAGGCAAAGTATTTTGCAGGTACACTCTTGGAGGAATTGCAGGTATGGGCCACAGAGAAATCCTTAATTCCGGCCAACCAGACAGGCTTTGGCAAATCAGTTGGGACAACGACTAATATCCTAACTATGGGTATGTTAATAGACAAGGCTGAATATAATAAAATGCCCATCCACATCTGTTTTATAGACTACAAGGCTGCCTTTGACCATATAAATCGGAACATTTTATGGTCCACACTGAATGGTTGGGAGATACCGAAGTCTCTGTTAGACTTGCTGATTAACCTTAACACAGAGACCTGGGTCCGGATAAAGCTGGGTGATGGGTCACTCCTGTCTAGGCACATACCAATCAACAAAGGCCTCAAACAGGGTTGCGTCTTGGCTCCCACACTATTTCATCTGTTTTTAGGAGATCTTATACCAATCCTAAACAGCTGAAACTCTCATGCCCCCAAGTTGGGAGGGCTTCAATTACTGTGTCTTCTCTACGCAGATGATATAGTCTTAATTAACCACACAAAGGTAGGGCTACAACACCTTGTGAATACTACACAAGGCTATTCTTAAGCAAATGAACTGATCATAAACCTGGAGAAAACACAGACAATGACGATTAGTAAGAACAAGAACAAATCGACGTCCTGGTACTGGAACAATGCATGAATTGACGATGCGTTAGTGTACAAATACCTAGGAGTAAAAGTAACAGCGGACAATTTATTGTACAGAAAACGAGCATCAGAGGTAAAGGTCTTGCTCAGTCAATCTCTTTAAAAACACTAAACAGCAAACTTTCTGGGCCTTCCCTTCTACCTCTAGTACAAGTAATCCGAGCTAAACTCCTGCCAACAATCACCTATGGGAGTGAAGTACAGAGAGGCAGAGACGTGAAGACCCTCGACAATACAATTATAGCTGCATACAGAATTATTTTTAGCCTGCCCAAACGAACCTCACCAGCACAAATTAGGCTAGAGTTCGGTGTCCAAAAACAGCTCCTGGCAAGACAGGGGGCATATATACCTATCTGGGATAAAGTACGAAAATCCAAATAAGGATCTCTAAATGAGTATCTATGGAAGGAGCTAGAGCAACACCCTACCTCACCGGCTGCCAAGTATCACTAAAGGTAGCCTGGCGAATACGGGCTTAAAGCAGCTTTGGGATACCCCCACAAACCATACAATGCTCAAAAACCTGGTCAAGAAAACAATCAAACATATTTCTTGGGTTAAAGATAAGGCAGGCCTCACAAAATGCAACTGGACAGAACTCCACTTTTGGTATTAATCACATTTTGCCACATCAAGCCAATCTGTGATTGGCAAGTTCCCTCTTGGACGTCTTATCCCACGTCGGAATCGAAGCTTCTTCAAATACATTTGCTAAGCCATGTCTGTGGTCTCCAGTAGAACGGATCAGACACAAGTATTTCTTAAAGGCTAGACCTTTCACCGAGAAGACTTAAAATCAATTGGGAGGTTCCCTGGCTAAGTCTGAACTAAAGTAGAAGGACAGAAAGCATGCACTTTGAAATGCATAGAACCTTCTGTTTTGTTACCTGTTAGACATGCTGAAACCAGATGCTGGAAACCAGAAAAGCACAACACAGAGGGAAGCCTAGTGAAGTAATGAGGGCAGGCCGACTGCCATAGGCTGCAAGCGACATTGCGATGAGGCCTCTTCCTGTGGAACACTAGGGTATCATCATGAAATGCAGGACTGGCCTTTCCAGTTGCTGCGTGTTGCGCTGCTGAAATTAAAACATGAATTGCGGCTGAAGAAAAAAAAAAGTCCAGCATGCTGTGGAGCTGAAAGGAAAACATTATAAATGGCTGGAAAAAAAGAAAGCACTGCATGCCGTGTTGCTTTTAAAACAACCAGAGTGCACGTCCCTGCTCACTCCCACAGCAATACTCCATGAGAGTGAACTTGCTTGAGAAGGTGGGACATGCACCCACCATTAGCCATTTGAAGGCTACAATTTACAACCGACACACACAAAAGCCTATCCAAAGCATGGGGGGAGTGAGACCCCACAAAGTTCAGACAACAGATCACCTAGCAGCTCAAGGGGTGCTTAGGCTCGACCTAAACAGGTGGATAACAGGTTAATCATAAAATACAACAGTAAAGAAGAAAGCTGGGTGGCGTGTGCAAAGAAGTGACCTGTGTGCGAGATAATAGATGGTTAACCAATTTACTAAAAATAAGTATGTTAGGAAACAAGGTAAAAGAAAACAAACTGGCAAGTTCTGTTTATAAACACTGAATCTTAGGTAATGTGAATTTACAATGTTGGTTGGGGGATCACGGGTCTAAATAGTAGTAGTTCAGACATATAAAACAATTCTATCAGAAAGGAGAAACATGGAGAAGTTCAATAACGTCGAAACATTGAAAGGCAAGAAACTTCCAATTGTTCTGGATTTGTAAAATAGACGCACTTTCAATAAAAAATCATTTAAGGCCTGTAGTGAACTGTTCAAAGAGTGATGCCATAAACATCAGGGCAGTTTAAACAAAAGCCTTTTTAAGCAAGGTGACAATTCGCAGACGAGATAATCTGCTTCACTTGGAACCACTGCATCAAAGCTGGAGAGATATGCAGTTTCCTCGGGTCACGTGTAAAGAGCAGTGACTCATGATCTCAAAGACACAGCAGGTGTCAGATCAGGTATGTTTTGAGATCCGTGGAGACACAATTTAAAAAGAGCCAGTTTGTGGCAGATTCTGGTATCAGAGATAGAACCCACCTGAGGGCATGAAAGAGTCAATTGCTGTAAATTACTCCACTCACTCATGTTTCAGGTTTCAACACTAACCCCATCTTGTCAGCCAAAGGCCAGACGTCCAGATATTCACCCCCACACTATACAACCTTTGTTTTGTCATCTTTTAATTTAGAAAACAGGCGTATAGGGCTGATGATTGTGCTGGTTCACTTTCATCTACTAGGAGCTGGATGGCCCTGTGGGACTCAAATATATTTGAACAGGGAAGGACCCAGCAAAGACTCTCTTGGAGATCCACAGAATGAGGTTACCAAACCGGACTGGGGTTGCCGATTGGAAGAAAAATAGAGCACGTGGCTCACAGTGATTTGGCAAAACCTTCAGAAAGAGGGTCAAAAATCCTTATCAGGAAAGAAAGAAAAATGCATCGATCAATGGCATGAAATTCAGGTTTAAAAGAACACTGCATGTCTGCAGTGGAGGGGTGGGTCCATAGTGTCCCGTCAACAGAAGAATCTGGAAATCCTGATACTAAATGGGTCAAGAACACTGACAGTGCCCTGTTCTGCCAACTGATTTGGTCCAACTATCAGAGCAACTTCAGCAGTTTCTGTATCTCTAAGTGCAGTTACAGGTGTGAGGTTTTAGTATTCATTGGCTTCAGGGAATGCTTCCTAAATTGTCAGTGTGATCACAGCTAAATAACATTAAGGAAAATATGGTGGAAGATCCTCTGGAGAGGCCAATGACAAGCTGGCTAGGATCAGAGATGGTGTTTTTTTGAGCTGGAAAGCGAGGACTTGCCCTTCAGCTATTAGACGCCAGGGGACCCCACAAAGTGAAGCCAGGTACTGGAAAAACAAGCAGCACTCTGCTTCCAACAGGTTGAAAGATCAAAGTAATTGACAAGGAGCAAGCTCTAAACCATCCAGAACTCCACAGCCAGACTCCTCCTCAGAACCCCACGGCACGAACACATGACCCAACATCTACGAGACCTCCACTGGCTCCCCGTTGAGAAGAGAGTGACCGTCAAACTGCTCACCCACACCTACAAATGCCTCCACAACAGCAGACTCAAGTACCTCAACGAGAAAGTCTCCTTTCTCATACTCAAGAGGAACCATCACTCCGCCTACGTCACCCTCGCAGAGACCCCCCACATCCACAGAACCAGAGCAGGAGAAAGAGCATTCTCCTATGTCGTAGCGAAAGCCTGGAACGAGCTACCAGTCAACATCAGATGCTCACCTACCTTACACTCCTTCAGGAAGAACCTTAAGGCCTGGCTCTTTTCCTGACCCGGAGCGGTACTCACCTGGCCCCCCACCCCCCAAACCACCAGCGCCTTGGGACCCTCACGGGTGAGTAGTGCATGTTATAAGCCCCTAATTGATTGATTCATTGATTGATTGGTGGTGGCGCTGCTGGGGGCATGGCGAGACTGGTGTGAGTAATAGGATTAGAATCCTGTGAGATGGGGGAAGCATGAAGCCTCCAAATTACTTCACAGCAACAAGAGATTGGAGGGGGCAGCTTGGACCCTAACTCAAAAAGACACAATTCTGAACAGCAAGGTTACAGATTTTTTCTCTCTCTTCCAGAGTAAACTGAGTACCCTGAGCAGTACAAACATCGAGGGTTCGGCTCACTCTGCCTCCATGAACTCTGGTAAGTCACCAGAGCAAACAGAGATTAATGGGCAGCGGAAACCAATGCTTGTAACTAACAGAGAGCTCACTGCATGAAAATCTTGTGGAGCAATCAAAAGCAATGGAGGCTACTGTTGCCCATGCAAGGGGTCTTATGTGAAATTTTGTAGGAAATAAAGTCAATGAAGCTTTTGCAACAAATACTTGCTAAACAAGTGGCAACCTGCTTAGCCAGTCTAGTGGGGAAAATAACACAAGCTCTGGATAAAATGGAAGACATGGAACAACACCTCTCAAACTGTGAGGATAAGTTGTCATCAGCCTCTGTGACTGGCAGAAAATTGAAAAACAGTTATCAGTATTTAGGATAAAACAGGAGGAAATGGGAAACCACTTGCAAAGGTCTAACCTAAGAATTATTCCTGAACATAGGTAGGATGCGGAGGGTGTAATTTCGTATGTGAGCAATATGGCATGTGCTTCCGTATTTCCCACAGGACCTCACAAGGTCTTAACTAAGGTAATCCAGGAGAAAGCATTTCTGGTTAACAACAAGTAGCCAATTTAAATTTTTTCAGTTATGGCCCTGGAATTCGATCAGAGTAGCAAAGACTTTGAAGCACTATTTCCAGCTTTTCCTTAAGTAGGGTTGCAGGCTACCCTCATTCATACTAGCAAGCTGAAAATTCTGCATTTAGGCAGGTTCAACGTGTGTCCCACAGTGGAGGAAGCACAAAATCTCATGAGGGAAGTTTCAGACTGTAGATTAATCCTTATATTCCATTCTTTTTATTTTCTTTTTTTTTAGGTGGTGGTGAGACGTTAGCGGGGCGGGGAAGCATGGCCCAGCACCATGGTGCCAGACAGCGGAAGGTTGGGCCCCTGGGGCCACAATAGGGGGCTCCAGTGTAAGAGGCACTCAGGGTCACATGGGGTCCTAAAGTGAGGGGGTGCACAGGGTGTGTGGGGCAGGAATGTACAAAATGGGAAGAGTTTGCATGATTAGAAACAAAGAGATGGAGTAATGACAGGTGTATTTGTTTATTGGAGAGCCACTCTGGAGAATACATGAGCAGCTCTGTATGTTTAAGAATCACCTTAGGGGCAGATCTGGGCAAAATGGCTTATTAAGCACTTTTAGGCAACTTTATTACTCTAGTACTTTGGTATGTTGCCCTTTGTTTAATGGCATTCTTCATATTGCTGAAAGAGGTGGTGAATGTAAATGTACTGGAATTTATATAGCGCAAATCACCAACCGGTCTCTAAGCATTTGCTTAGGGAACCCGTCCTGGTATTCCCCTGTGAGATAACCCCGGCAGGGTATCCGCAAGGTGAAAGCCAGGCATCCCGCCGCGAGGGGCCGTTGTGGAGATTAAGCAAGCTATTGCCCAGAGTCGCAGAGTGTGAACCCGTGATTCGAGTAGGCACCGGAGCGAGAATTGTCGAGTCCATGGACAATTTAGGACTCAAGACCCGCCGAGCCGGGAATTGAACCCTGGTCCCGGGCTGACCTCTGCTTCCAGGTCTGCCTCCTCTAACCAGTGAGCCACACTTCTCCACTATGAGAGAAGGCAAGAATGCTAAGGGTGAGCACGAGTAGATGCATATTGTTGCTGGCGAGTTTCTTGTCAATTACAAAATAATAAACCCCTTTTGAATAACATAATTCATGGTTACTTTTCTGGTTTGTCAATTTCTTAAACGTTCACTTTGTTACTTTGCCAATATGAAATGCAATAAAAATCATTTGGCAACCCAGGTGTTATCATTTCTTTTTCTTCAGATAAAAAGGTCAATGTCTTTACACTAAGTTGTTATAAATGGTCATTGCGCATGAAGGTGACAAGTTACATTTTTTTGTTTCGATGTGTACAAAATACCAGAGTCACAGGTTTTTAAAGAGTCATATAGCTGTCTTATATTCACAATAATCTGGTAATGCTGGAGCTGTGCCCTGGGTGCCCTGTTTGAGTAATTTGTCATGTAATTGCAAACATTTCTAAAGTTTGTAAACTAGCTGAGAGTCCAAAGTGTCAAGGCTCCTCATTATTGCCTTTCAGCAAGAACACATCCCCCTATCGTTGAAGATATGTTTTAACAAAGAGAGGCGCTTGATTTCTTTAATGTGGGAACTATGCAGAGCAAATGCAAAAAAATCCTCTTTGAAGGCGCCACATAGCCTGCACGTTTTTGGTCCTTTGTAACTCCAAGAGGGTGACTGCCATAGAGCACTAACTAGAAGAATTGACTATTTGTTTAGTATTTTATGCCAGGATTTATTTGTGTGGTATCTTCTTGCTGTCTCTTGTGTCAATCCAAATACCAGGCAGATCTGCGCAGGTGGCGCGTTACAAGGAAGACCAAAACACGTTAATAAGTATTTGTTTGCATTTTATCCAAGATTTTAGCATATTTACCGTGCATCACCATGCGCTAGTGAGGGAAGGAATTTTGCATGGATGATTGCTAGTAGGGAACTTCCTGTTTTTTTACATGTGTACAGAAGGCATGTAATATGGTGTTGTTTTGTCTAGCCATGTACTGCTGGTGTGCCTGAAAGTTGAAGTTCCTATCAAAATAGAAGCCTAAATATTTATCGATGTTAACCTCTTCTACACTCGCATTACCTAATTTGATTTCCAGAGGATCATTGGATGTGTTCCCTGTTGACATGGTTTTTGACTTTGTATTATTGATTTCCAATTTATTGGTTATTGTAAATACAGCAATTTCCTCAATCAATCTTTGAAGACCCATCCTCATGTGGCTCAGAAACACAATATCATCTGCATATGAAAGATGTGATCTGGTCAGTTGTCCTAATCTTGGAGAATGGGAATTTACCGGATCAAGCTGAGGGGGTAAATCAACCATAAAGAGATTAAACATGTGTGGAACAAGCACACCCCTTGCTTAAGGCCCCTGGCTATAGGTATTCTTCTGGATAATCTTGAACCATCTGTCACCTTGATTTGCATCCATGTGTCAGTATATCATGATTCAATATCTCTTAAATCTTTGTCTTGAATGCCTAATCATCTTAATAATTTTACTAAAAGAAGGGTTTGGTCCACCCGATCAAAAGCTGCTTTGAAGTCAATAAAGCAGCGTTGTACTTTTTTCTTTAGACGTTTGCACTTCTCCGCAATCATTATTACTGTTAGCATGCTAATGGTGGTTCCATACCCTTTTCGGAAGCCCGTACGTTGAGATGGAATCAGATTCTTAGGGTTTGACCAATCTGTTAAATCTTCTAGTATTAACAAAGCATATTATTTAGCTTCTGAATCGATGAGCGCTATTAACCTGTAGTTCACTGGAATTGTTTGATCACCCCCTTGAAGATTGGCTTTATTATTGACCCCTCCAGTTGTCTGGGACTATGTTCATGTGTTCTACCTCTTTGAACAATGCTGTTATTGGGTTGGCCCAGTATTTCTGATCCAACTTGTATATTGCTTGCCGAATCCCATTTGTGCCTGGAGCACCATGACTTCTGCCAGCCTTTATCAATTTTTCCACTCTTAGCAGTGTACAATATGCATGTTCTGAAAGGTTCAAGTTGTCACACAGAAGCAATATTTCCAAGTTATTTATACTGTCCAACTTGATTGCTTTATTGATTTTGTACACTGAATGCTGCTCTTCATTAGCAAAGATCTCTATCAAGTAAGCAGCAGTCTGTATTTTGTGCTGAAAGAGGATGAGAATGATGAGATAGAATATTGTGCAGACCGGGACAGGGCAAATGGTCCATTAAGCATTTTAAATGATCATTCTTTTTCACATAATGCACTTTGTCATAGGGCACTTAGCAGTTTGTGCCTCTTGAGTTAAGTATCTTCTGGGCCTTGTATTGCCATAGTGGAGGATCCCGATGTATCTAATATGGTTAGGATGGATGCTAGCATTGTGCACTTTCATAGTGAATTAACTTTCTTAATGGCTATTAAGGGTAAAGATAACACTCTAGTTAACTATATATTAAGGTTTGAACTGCAATTGCATTTGGCACACTGTGAATGAAAACATAGCTTAATGATGTTATCAAAATATTTTTTGAACATGCCAATGGCCTAATCAATAAGCAAAAGTGTAGGGCAGCGAAGGATTTAATAAAAGGCCACTCCCCTGATATCGTTTTACTAGCAGACGCATTTTAAGCAAGAGGGAAAACCATGTCTGTCGGCTAGACTGCCGACTTTGGTGCTGGAAACCAGGGTTCGAGCCTTGGGGTCATATCCACATCCTGTGATTCTAGGAAAATCACTTAATCTCCCCATGCCTGAATGTATAATGTAAATACGGTGCTCATGTAAAGAGCTCCAATACCTTCGGGTCGAGCTTGCGCTATATAAATTTGCAAAATAAATCAAATAAAATTGAAATTAGGCAAGAGGTGTATGTGTGTCAAATACTAGTGCAGCACATGGGGGTGTGGCTATATAAGTGAGCAGACATCTTAAATTTCATATAAGTTTTACCAGGCTGATAAACAGGGGAGATGGGCTTTGGGAAGTGGAACTATAAATAATGTGATAGTCTGGGTCGCTAAAATGTTTTTCACTATTATATACAACCCAGCCCTGTTGATGTAACTTTTCCAGGCTCTGTGAAATATTCCTGGTAAACTAATTTTGGGTGGAGATTTTAACTCACTTTTGAATATGACACTAGATTCATCCATGAGTACTCTAGATCAGAATCAGCCACAACCTGTCAAATCTCCACTCAATTATATGAAGATTCTGGACTTGATGGATGGCTGGAGAGAACAATATCCATCCAGGTCTGAATTTATTTGTGTCTCAGAACGGTATCAGGAAGTGGACCTAAAGGATTATATGCATGTGTCAAATGGGTTTTTTGACCACTCTGTAGTTGCAGTTTCGGTTATGGGGATGTGGCCAGATAAACCCAGTGCTAGATGGAATTTTAGCAAGTTTAAACTAGAAGATGAGGACTTGTCTAAGGAGATTGATATTGAACCACTACTTCGAGGCTAATCAGCATACAGCCAGTCTAGAAATTGTATGGGATGCATTTAAAACAACCATACAGTCTTGAATAACCCATAAGAGTATTGAGGAAAAGAAGTGTTTATCAAAATGAAGAAATTAACTAAAACAGGATTCGACGGAAGCCATTGAAAATGTTTTGCGGCACAGCATCCTTAATAATCAATGGGAGCATAGGAAGGAGAAACTGCTAATGCAGGCCTACTATTATGAGAGAGAGCTATTTTGCAAAAAGTACTTCTTTACAAAAGGTATAGGAAGAGAGTGAGCACACTGGGAGGTTTTTGGCTGGGCAGCCTTGAGAGAAGAAGGCCCAGAATAAAATGTTGTCAGTGTATATTGAAGAGACCCGGATAATCGACTCAAGGCATTTTTAGGCCGAGTTACGGAAACACTATAAACAGATTTGTCGTATTAGGCACGAGACGGATGTTTAACATCTTGGATGCTTCTTGAGTAGTCTCCCTATTTCCATGCTAAAACCAAGATATCGGGATTAACTGCTTTGATTAGTAGAGAGGAAGTGGCAAAAGTCATAAAGTCATTAGCAAATGGGAAGGCCTGTAGGGAAGATGGCCTACTGGTCTAATTTTATAAAACATTTTTGCCTCTATTAAAATCTAAAATAGAGCAACTGTCTAACCATATTTTAAAAAGGTGGCAAAATTCCTCCCTCCCACGACCATGGTGGTTAACTTTTTAAAGAAAGATAAATATTCCAGAGAACATTACTTCATATTGGGCTATCAGTCTCCTCAATACGGATTATAGAATAGTAATGAGGTTTTTGGCCAATTGAATGAATAAAGCAGTAGGAATTCTTATCCACCCAGATAAGAGTGGATTCATTTTAGGTAGACAACTTTAAACTAATACATATTTTGGGGTCGAAACGTTAGAATATTTTCAAGAAAAACGGCTTAGGTACTTTGATTAGATGTTGAAAAGGCTTTTAACCTCGTCAGTTGGAAGAGCCTTTTTTTCATCCTTGTCAAGTTTCTTTTACTACAAATTTTATTCAGGCCATTTCTTAAATCTACAAGGGGGCCATGGCATGACTAACTATAGACTGCTGTCACCTATATTATTTTGAAATTTTATAGAACCTTTAATAATTGCCATTAGAAATGATGTATGTAGAATCATATTTCGGGGGTATGGCAAATCAATTTATATGCTGATGATGTGGCTTTGTTTTTAAACCAACAGAGGGTATTGGATGTTTTTCGGTCAGTGGGTGGCTATAAAGTAAATAGGGTTGAAACAGAGATTCTTCTTTGTAACTGCACAATGATTCCCTACTTCCAGAGCTTCGTCCATTTGTGGATCTTAAGCCCAATAGATATTTAGGGCAATGATTTATTCATATTCAGTTTTTATCACTTATTAAGAAAGTTAAAGCACTCTTTGATATGGGGGCGGGTATGCAGATATTGTTAATGGGCCAGGTTGTGTTGATTTGTATGTCAATGTTGCCTTTGTTCAACTTTTTAACTTTTTTATTTGCTGCACTGCCCTGCACCCTGCAGATAAAGATGGTGATTGTACTCTACTTTATTTAGGCTTATAAAATACCACAGATTGCACTGAGCACTTTCTGTAGGCAATATCTGAATGTGGCCTGCTGAATATAAAGGAATACTATTTTGCCAATGTTGCAAATGTTTTATTTAGATTTTGTTTTATCCCTAGATCCTGATCAATCGATTGATAATTTCTTCTTAAATTTATTTAATCATGCAGGAATACAAAATCAAGGATTTTTTGTGCCTGACAAAATAACTGAAAAAAGTTTGTTATAAATATATACAATGGATTTTAAAATGTACAGAACAACTATTCAATTATTTTAGTATACCAGTTAATAATTGGTTCCACTTGACTTATTGATATTTTTAAAGGACCAAATGCACTTTGACAGCAGTATTGGTTATAAATGGGGAATACACTGCTATTAGAATGTCTGCAATTTTATAAGAAAATATACCTGGAAAGAGTGGTCAGATGTAGGATCAGATATTAGTTAGCGGAAGACAGCCCTGCACTGGTCATTTATTCATATTAAAGTATAAAAGATTCCCTTGAAGCAAAACTGAGAACAGGTGTACATAAACAAACCTTACAATATCACAAGTACATACAACAAGAAAATTTGAAGTTTAAAAATTCATTTTATTTTGAATATACTCTAAAAGAGACAATTATAGCGCTGACTAATCTAGATCCCTAGTCTAAAAACATCAAATAAAACAATACAGTCAATTGCGACCTGCACAATTGAAAAAAGAACAGAACAGGTACAACATGAAATTGTTGAGTACAAATTGTATATTCGGGCTCCGTTGTAGTTACACCAGTATTGTATTGCTAGAACATCAGCATATCAACTTTGGTGTTGGAGACTAGAATTATACCAGTAGTGGCGTTGATGCGTTTTGCGTACAAAATGGTTCCTTTATAGAACACCTGACTTTTTTACATTACCCCAGATACATGCAGATGTTTCAGATGTTTTAAAGAGGGTGAAGGGAGCTGGCAGCATATTATATGTGATTGCCCAGAAATTGTGGAATACTGGGCCTTAATCAATTAATATTGCACATGCACGCTCAATATTGATTTTGCCCAGAATATGCAGGCCATCATATTGAGGTATTCCTCAGACACAATTATTTGGCTTGTAGAGAGAAAGAAGACGTTCTTGGTCACTTTCATAGGTGGGTCGATAAATGGGTGGTGGCTTATCTTGCCTATTTGATGTACTGTAATGAACTTTCTATTCCTTTTATAGTTATAAGACGTATTTATGTGAACTCTTGCAATAAAAAAGAAAAGAAAGAGAATAGTGAGGTCTTAACCAGGGTTCATAGAATGAATTTGGTCACTACGCATCAGAGACGATTTAATATTCTTGTCTCATATGTGTTTGTATGTATTTACCTACATATGTGCAAACATTAAGGCGACTTCTAATGGTAAATCAATAAGCATTACACAGAGAATAGTGGTGGGAGTTATGGAAGCGGTAAGCAAGAGCAATCCACTTCTCGTTGGTCACAGGGTTAATTCCATGGGGCATATAGTAAGGCTGAATGTGGATGAAGGCAGAGGGAAGGACAGTAGTAGTTTCATCTTTATTATGAAGTAATAGTTCTTAATCGGTAAGGGATAGCGAGCTTTGATTCTCTAAGTAGCCTGTACTAGTGCTTATGATAGACTGCATGCAATATATTAGTACTTAATATACGATGAACGTTTTCCAATGAGGCCAGAGACCAGATCACGTTCATTAATTCAGTATTGGGCAATTTTACATTGTTGACAACATTTTGCACTGCAGCTGAGCCACTTCGAGATAGTCTTGAACCCACAATTACATCTATTGACTGATCCACCATGTTATTTAGCAGTGGTCAGTTGGTTTAGCGCTGGCCATCGGTGAAAAGGCAACCACAAAAGTGTCCAGTGCAAAATTCATCAGAGCCTGTGAAAACTGCCGAACACCAGGCCAATGTATATAATCTCGCCCCAAAAGAGTGATTACTATTTATCAGCAAGAGGAAGTGTTAAATAAGAGAAATCCTGTCGCTACTGACCCCAGAGCATGACTGCTGGTGTTTATGGTTTTGTGGCACTTCATCCTTATTTTGAAACTTAATAACAAAACAAACAAAAAACAAAACCAGCAAAACAATCATACAAAATTCATGGGGTTAAGGTCTCAACAGCACAAGGAAATATCAGTTGGCTAACACCAGCCAATAGTCTAAACGTGACCAACTATTGTGACATGCAGAAATGTGCGTGGCTCACGGTTCCGTGGGAAATTTGTGTCTCCATATATCTGTTAAACTCAAGTCCACCAGCATATGTTGGAGTTTGGCCCTGGCTTGTTTATGTGGTTCAGTGGATGGAGCGGAGCGATCCACCCCCTCAGCAAGGGCCACATTCCAATCGCCCCCGCAGATTATCCTAGTATGTGTGAACTGTTGTACGTGTCCCCACAAGTCTTGAAAGAAGTCGGGAGCATCCACATTAGGGCCATAGACATTTAGCAAAGTTACTTTCTTACCACGTAGCGTACCTGACACAATAACATATCTGCCCCCCGGATCTTGTATCACCTGTGACACTGCGAAATTTAACCCCTTCCTCAGCAACAGCATCACCCCTCTAGAGTAGGAGGAATACGTCGCGGTATGGACAGATTCGGCCCATTTTTGGCCTATGGAGTGATGTGTGTTGGGAGCAATGTGTGTTTCCTGTAAAAATGCAATATCTATGTAGTGCCTGTTCAGGTATGCAAACACCCGTCTAATTTTCTTAGGCTGTGTGAGACCTCGTACATTCCACGTTAGCAGCTTTATGTGTGTATTATTTACTCGTGTTGACCTCTGAGTCATCTGTATGGCGGGGGTGTCTGTATGTGGTGCGCATTGTAATATTGCAAGGGGAACATCGACAGGCGTCCAAGCACAAACATGTGCATCCAGTTGTTGAAAAGTACTTGAAAATATATCCGATAGACAAAATCTGAATGGTCAGGTCTGAAAACAGTAACATGAACCCCTTCCCGCCCCCCCCCCTCCCACTCCAGCAACCCAAACATGCCGAAGTCATTCTCCCTCCCCAATTACCCTCGACAACAATTCGGGGCTAGACATCAAAACCAGTCCTACAGAACTCGTGTGGGGAGCTCCCTTGTGGAGGTCCGCTGGAGGCGCAACTCTCCATCCAACCAAATGGATGTGGACGGCGTTCAATACGCCAGTAAAAGTAGACGAGTCATGTCTCAACATCCCTGGCCGATCCTGGCCCTTTACCTGAAATAACTCTGTAGACCACTGAGTGGCCTCACGCACACTTTCACCCCCGGCCCACCCGAGCTTAATGATGATTGTGACAAAATTGCGTCAGCCCTCTATCCACTGTAAATGTGGGAAATTCGGGCGCCACTACAATTGCGTACTCATTTGCCCCACCATTCATCACAATTTACGATGTCGCCAGGGCCATTAACCAAACAATCAACAACATTTTGTGCAAATAGCGAAACCCAGGAGCAATTGTTTTTGGCGGGGAGCCTTGGTCGTCCACCGGCGTCCACGCATCAGTGTATGCATAGAATCAGCACATATCCCACATGAAAGTACACCTGATGTCACCCCCCCCCCCCCCCTTGCAATTATTGCAGCCGCTCGGGCCACGCGGATGGGGCTCAATACATCAAGTGGGGGACGTTGCCAATATTGGCTCCAAATCGCTACAGCAGTACAACAACCGTGTCATTTATAAGAAGGGCTCTTCCAGGCAGCTCAGCACATGTACCAAAACATAGTTACGAAAGCTCCCTGAGGCAGTATCGCTGTTAACAGAAAGCAGTGCATTGCAACACGCTGAGAACATTGCTGACTAGCCGATGTTAAAAATCCCATGACAGCGCACGGTCAAATCAGTCTTAGAATTAGCCCGCACCATGCGGCCCCAGAGCCCATCATGTGACAACCCAACAGTAGTCAATCCTTAGCTAGTAGCCAGCACTCCAAGGAGCCATGCAGTGTCAGCAAGCACAAGTCACTCAGTCTTTAGTAGGCCCCCAGTGCCGCACAGCGCAATCCACGCCAATGCTAATGAATGGAAGCAGCCATGGGGTTGTAAAGCATTACATACTCACATACAATTTTGTCAGAGCGTAGCCCCATCATTCTCAATCCTCGTCTACCTGTTGTCCGTCTCGTGCATTAGCTTCTTTCTGTGCGATAATCCGCTTCACAAATTCGTGTGCGGTCTTCGTAGACGCCAATATCATAGGCTTCCCCTCCCATTGCACCCGCAGCCTGGCCGGGTATAGCATAGAATAATTAATTTGGAGGTCTCTGAGTTTGGCCTTCACCGCCGTGTATTCCCTTCGAGCTTGTTGGATGGCCACAGTATGATCCGGATAGAATTCCAGTTTATTGCCCTGATGAGTTATGGGTCCTTTCTCCCTTGCCAGTCTCAAGATGGTATCCCTGTCTCAGTAGTTTAGTACCCTGGCCACGATCGGTCTTGGTGACGCACCTGGCGGCGGGCGGGGCGCAATGGATCTGTGCGCTCTTTCTATGACAAATATTTGCGATAATGAGTCATCCCCAAATATGTCCTTGCACAATTTCTCGACATATTGTTCCATGCGCCCAGTGTTGGTAGATTTCAGTAGACCCGCGATGCGTATGTTATTGCGTCTAGAGCGCGATTCCAATTCCTCCTCCTTTGCTTTTATCACCTCCAGTACCCTCTCCATGGCCGTGCATTTGGTAGTGGTGGCATGCGACTCGTCCTCCACCGCTGAGATCCGCGTCTCCGCAGTTTCCAGCCTCTCCCCATGTTTTTCCAACTTGGCAGCCATACCATCCATCCTGCACGTTAGATTATCCAATTTGCCGTTGATGTCTTGTAAATTGGATTGGATGGCCATTAGGACCTTTTCCATGTTTCTGCTGGCAGCAGGCTCGTTTGGCGGTTCGCTCATTGCACCAGGTCCAGTTTCTGCATTTTTGGGCGTCTTTTTGGACTCGAATTATATCTTTTGTTGAAGCTTATCTGGCCTCACCATGGTAGACGGAGGAGGGGTGAGCGGGGCCGCGACACGTGGCGTGGATCTCGTCCTCCTGATGGTCACCACCGTCCTGGCCCTCCGGACTGCGCACTCGATGGGTCCCCGGGGGTCTCACTCCTCTGGGGGCTTTGGATGTGATTCAGCGTTGTCTCCTGCAATCAGCACCCCTTCAGGCTCCTGTAGCGCAAAACGCAGGGTTATCGCTCCAAGTGCGCCAACCACGGCTGCCCCAATGCAAACCAACAGTCCGTCGCTTTCAGAGGACCGTGTGTCAGGCCGGGTCCTCGCTTTGTTAACAGGCTCCCGCGGTGGGCCGAATCATCAGCGTTGCCTCAAATTGCCTCCGCGCTCACTAACAGCCCCAGCTCCGCAGGTGCACGCAAATGAAGTCGGAGACCGCCGGGACCAGAGGCGCGCTTCACCCTAGTCTCATCGCTCCCGATGTCTGTTCTCCGAGATATCTGTGATCCCTGCATGCCACCTCCAATCCAGCAGGCGAGTTCGGCGCGCCGTTGTTTACATAGGCGCGAAGGGGATAGTGATGGCCGCCATCTTGTGTGCTCCCGGATCTATAAATGCGTTTTTCTCACATTAATTGCCGGGGAGCAGACCGTTATCTCCAGCTCATTGTGTGACTGTTGCCTTCGCACACCAGGGGCATCACTTGTTCAGTCAGTTTTCGGGCATTAGATCGGCTTTAGGGCGTCGCGTTATCAGCCGTCCGGCGGAGCTGTGGTCTTAGCCAGCCATTCCGCTGTGCGCCCCCTAGCGCCTCCAAGTGTGTGTTTTTATCTAATGTGTTTGGTACAATACAAAGGCTACTTTAATATATAACCTTGTGTGGAGTTTCCTTTGTGGTGGGCCTTGTGTGTTGTTGCTGGGTGCGCACGCAAACACTTAACTTACATAGCCTCCGAGTTTAGCCTTACTGCTCGTGTCACGTTACCAAGGGGGTGAGCAGGGGTTACCTTGGCGTGTAACTCCCTTGCCCTGACTTAGAGTGGTGGTCTCTGACTGACTTTGGCACAAGCCTTGGCCAGCCAGAGATCCTATTTCTAACATTTTCCATTTCTAACACATGGTCACACCATTTACTCATAAGTGCACAAAACCAGAAAACCAGAGCAACATTCCTTAGAATCTACAGAGGGCCCTTTGCAAATGACCGCCTTCACAAAGCTCCTTCTGCGATTGGGAGTGCACTAACAAAAGAGGTGTAAATACTACCTGGACAATTTACATGCTAATCGCAAAGAGAAATTATGCAAGGGGAGGCGTCATATACGCTTGCAAAAGGTTCGCAAAGTATGTGTACAATGTGCATGCATATGTGTTCAAAACTAAAATTATTAATTTCTAAGTGTATGTGCAGCTGCAGCCTGTTCTGGTAAGAGCGATGAGTGGGTGGGGCTGGGTGAGGGGAGGATTTCAACAGACGATGAGGAGGGGAAATTAAATAAATAATTTATTTTCCCTCATCATCTTCTGTCAAAATCCACCCCACCGGCCCCACCGCTCTTACCTGCATGGGCCGTGCCTGTGTATTTGGTGCAAAACAGGTGCACACTTACAAAGTTGTAAAATGTACTATATATTAAAAAAAAGACAAATCACGTGGAATTGCTGAAATTATTATAGGAGCACATGAGTCACCCAGTTGAACCTGGTGTAAGTTGTGCATGTGGTGGGATGTATGACGTTACAACGCATACTTTTACCACGCATACCTTTACAACGCGGTTTTTACCACGCATACCTTTACAACGCATAGCGCTTTGGGGTGCTGGATAGTGAATAGTTTAATTTACTATTCCAACTCCAGTCCCGTGGACACTAGGGAAGGTGTTGGATAGTAAATTAAACTTATTCCCTATCCTAGAGCGCCCCCCAGCGCAATGCGTTGTAATGGTATGCGTTGTAATGACCGCGTTGTAATGGTAGTGCGTGGTAAAAGATTTGTTGTAAAGGTTGTATACCATGTGGTGCAGTAAAGCAAGCCTATCTGTTGTGCATTTTTGGGTCATATTTAGGTAGGTGAACCATGCAGGAAACATAATAACTTTTAGTAGAAACAACGTGAAAATGAAATCATTTCTAGATTTGTTCTTTATACCAACCACCACTGTGTATTGTATAGGTGTACATTATCAAAATGTAGGGTTAAGAAAACAGTTGAAAGTCCCCTATCCTTATTAATAATATATACCTAGGTACAAAGGCTAATGCATATTCTACGCAAGGGTCTGAAGAGAAAGTATATGGAAACCTACAACTACGTACATACTTGGTGTAATTTAAGACTGTATTTTGTAATCTGTACCCATTTTTGGGAGTTACTTCCAAGAATTTCGTCTGCATATTTAAAATGCTATTTAATAATAATTAAAAAGAAAAGTCAATGTTAATAGGTTATTGAACAAAACACTTTTCAAAGCTTGGGGGGCGTGGCCAACAAGATGGCAGAGTAGGACGTGCTTTACAGAGCTCCATCCAACCGCGGCGAAATCCTTAAGAATCCTAAGAGGCCGAACGGGCGCCAACCTCACCCTGCACTGTATACCGGTCGGTGCATTCCCTAAGCCAGTTTCGCCGCATGAGGTGCTGCGAAGGCGCGAGTGTAGCGCTTAAAATAGGAGTGACCGAGGGACGGGGTCGCCATCTTGAAGGGCGTGGCAGCTGCCACAGAGCACGGTAAAGGCCCGGAGCGGGCGGCCTCCCCGGCTTGTGGCTGCATGTTCAGGAGGTGTGCAGCGGCGGCGGTCCTGCAAATAACAGGCCACTGAGGGACAAGCTTGGAGGGTGACTGAGGGCTGGACAGGTTGTGGAGCGCTGCCCATTCACATACATGTGGCCCACGTACGCAGCCTCATAGACTCTGCAGAGGGTTGGGGTCTCCAGATATGAGGCGCTGGACAGCAGGAGAGGCCCAGTCCTGATTGGACTGTTAAGATTATTGGGGGCAATTAAAGTGCGTCAGACTGCGGGCACCTGGCAGTAGTGCAGAGATCCAGAGCCCGGGCCACAGACACTGGAGGATACCCCAGGAGCCTATGCAGTGGGTGGTGGAGCCTGCCAGGCAGGTGAATGCAAGGAGGAGGCCTGCAGTAGCTTGACTCAGGCCTCACCTGTCTACTTTTTCTGTGGAGCGGCCTTGGTGGTCTGGGAGGCTGGTGCCCCACGCATGCTGCTAGACTATCACGTTGGGGGGCAACACACAGAGGGGCTATAATCCTCGTATTGAGGGGGTATCAAGGGGAGTCAGCCTGGATTTCCAGGTTGGACAGCGGATTGAGCCTGGTGATGGCAGATAGAGAGGTGCTGAACAATTGAGGCATGGTTACTACTTGCTGGGGAGTTGGGAACAGTCTATACTTTTTCCGCCTCTGCGCCTGGTTTTGGATGGTGTGGGACATGAATCAGTAGGCAGAGAGGCAAGGTGGGTCAGATGGAACTTGCGGTTATTGGTGGTGACCTAGAGTACCCAACACCCAAGCTGAGCACTAAGTGAACTATGCCTGTGGGGGCCAGTTGGGGCCCTGTGCGGTAGGTGTGCCAAAGTCATACTAGGGGAGGAGCTTATGGGTGCTGGCCACAGGGGCGCGCTTGTGCTGATTGGCATGGAGGAAACAAGACACTCTCACTCATCATGGTAAAGAATAAAGGCACCAGGGCGCAAGCTAACAAAATTTTGAACTACCCACAGCCCTAATCAACGAGAGACACAAGGGGATGAAGACGCTGAGATGGCAGTACGGGGGGAAACATGAAAGCCATCCTTGAATGACATTCTTGTGGCCTTACAAACAACGAGGGGCGAGATTTTTTCGACAATCGATGCTGTGGCAATTGATGTTAACCTCCTCAGATGTGACCTGCATAAGGTCTCAGACAGGGTCACCACGACAGAACAAAATATGGATGTTCTTCAGACGAAGGTCAAGGCCTTGCAGGACACGGTTATGGAGCTCCAGAGGAAGGCAATTAATGGACTTGGCCCCTTTTGGCAGGTTCACCCTTAAACATTTTGCTTGAAGTTCTGACATGGTGTTGGTGGTTTTAGGCCTCTGGGCACTTTAGCACAGTGGTCCAGTGTAAAGTGCGTGCGCTCTCTGTGTACATGTGATAAGGTTGGCCTGCCCTCCCATAGGAATGCATTGGGGATTCCCTGACTAAGTGTGTCAGTGGTAATTCATGGCATGGGTGGAGCAGCGTGGTCAAATTTAGTTTGTATGAAATTGTGAGAATAAATGCTATGCAATGGTGTGCACAGATTTATTGTGACTTTGGAAAAAATGCCACTTTTAGAAGTTAGAACTATAATAGGTATGGCTCTAATCTGTAAGGCTGAGCCTATAAACTACAAACCAACCAGAGATGCTAATACTGATGACTTGTTCAAATTGCTTTCCAAAGGACACAAAGCTTCTAGTCAAAATGTGCCAGATTATTCAATAATCTTTTATTTTTTGAAAACTACATTCATTTTTTGTTTTCATAGACTTTCTATCTTTCTTTAAAAAAAAAAAGACAACGCCACAATGAACAAATAATGTTAGAGAAATATATAGACAAAACTTCTAGTAATCCAACAAAATTAATCAATGTACAAAGAAATATCACACACACCAAGTCATACATTCATGACTTTCCTCATTCTTACTGTATTCCCTCAAGCATACTGATCAGGATTTCACACACATACTAATGGCCCCTTGAAACCAAAAGGGACATTTTTCCTTATTTTCAACTAAGCAATGGGGCCTAAGATCAAACAATGCACAGATCCAATGTCAAGGCTTGGTTGTACAGAAAATCTATACACAATGTACTAATAAATTCAAAATACCATTTCCGTTTTGGACCGTAAAACCAACCCTACCTATCTAAGTAGTGCATTTGTTTGATATCTAACAGTAGGCAATGAACAAAAAAGGGGTCTGCGCGTTAGAAAGTCTTTTTTAAAAAGCCAAAAAAGAGCAAAGTGTTCTCAGTGAAAAGATAATTGAAATCGTCCAAACCGGAGATTTGATGGCTTGTCAGTGAATTACAGCTTCTAATGTCAGAGGTTGACTCTAAGTCCAATGCGACCGGACGTCGAGGAGAGGGAACCGTGCCATGTAGTATTGTTGATTCTGTAGTTGATCAAACACGTTGTCTCTACTCTATGAGCTGATTTCGGGTTCAATTGTTCACAAGTACGGCATAGGGTCAAACTGGCCCTAGCCGCTTTTCCTTTGTGCCTCTCAATCTGTGTTGATTTGACAAAGTAGTCTCCTCTACGGGCCGAAAAAACGTCTCAAAACGGTCCCTCTGGGTGTGGCTTTTAGTAGTTGGCATTTCTGTGTGCTATGTATCTGACTGCCTGATGTTTGCTGCATGTCTGGCTTGTGAGTGACAGGGGCTGTGAGGTGTGTGTGGCTCCAGGAGGGGCATAGTGAGTCAACGCTGGGCTGAATAGTACATCTGGGCTGGGAGTAGTGGGAGGGGTAATCCCCTGACTCTGAATAGGATGGTACCTGCCCTAGTGATATTGGCTCTGCCCTCTGTGGTATGTCTGATCACCTAGACCCCACCTGACAAAAGGGAAGAGTAGCTGGCAAAAAAAGTGCTCCAAATCCCCCTGAACCAGTTGCATCTGGTTCCCCCATGCCCTGCACTAAGACAAAGGAGTATGTGGTATAAGTAGAGGGGCTGTGATCCCATGAATTGGTTCAGTTCTATGAGGGTGTGCTGTTCCTGAATCCTGCTGGGGCCCAGGAGGAACTGCCATGAGGGCTTGCCTCCCTGGGCCCTGCATTGCCCCCTTGATCTCCATGGACTTATTGCTTTTAATGCAGGACCTTTGCTGCATCTAGCTCTGTGGGTCTTGCAGCGTGAAGCTGTCCGTGGTGGAATAAATCCTCGGCATAGGGACTACCCCTGTGATGCTGTCCCAAGCGGGTGCCCACCCCGCAATTACGTGTTTCTGAGCGGGAGCCCACCTCGCTTTATGTATACTTAAAATAGTGGGTGCCCACCCCACATGGCCGCTTTATGGTTATTTCTGATGTGGGTGCCCCCCCATATCCTACTTTTAAAATCACAGCCGCTGCCCGGGCCGCTAAAAAAGCCTTCTCGGGCTGTTGCTCAGCGTGACCAGGAAGTCAGG
Source organism: Lissotriton vulgaris (assembly GCF_964263255.1). Lineage (NCBI taxonomy): Eukaryota > Metazoa > Chordata > Amphibia > Caudata > Salamandridae > Lissotriton > Lissotriton vulgaris. The sequence continues at coordinate 1,185,346,741 of NC_141691.1, forward strand.
GGTTGCCTTCACCTAGTTGCGGCCGGAAGCAGGAAGAAGCTGAGTGACGGAAGGAAGAGGAGGAGGTCCGGAGATGTGGGGCTCCCGTGTGCAAGGGAGAGCCCCGCGGTGTGGTGACTGTGGCACCGGGGGCACAAGGCACATTGTCGGTGCCTGCCCCCACCGCCTGGAAGGAGAGAGAGCCCTCCGAGGAGTGGGAGATCTCCTGTGTTTGCCACCTGGGCCGGATGAAGCCTCCCCAGCGAGGGAGCAGCTCAGAGTCCAGGGAGTGGAGCCTGAGGGGGGTGTATGTAAAGGCATGCTACCGGTGCCTGCCCCGTAGTTGCTTCCCCGAGGCCCATTTGTAGAGCGGCCCGCAAGACAGATTGCTGCTCCAACGAGGGGCATATTTGTTTAGAGAGGGCCCACAGGGGCCCATGCTGGTCCCAGTGTCCAGGACTATTTTCCTGAGCTGACCCGCCGTTGTGGGCCACTTCAATGAGGGGGTAAGTTTATTTAAATAGGCCCAGTGGGGCTGAAGAGGCACAGATATGCCAGGGCCCCTTCATTTGCTTATTCTCAGCTGCCCCGCACCAGGGCGGGCAGCTGCAACGCTTTTGCATATTTGTTTATTGGGCACAGTGAGTGCTCAGGCCCACGTTCGGCTTCACAGCTGCCCAGCAAGTAGTGCTCAGCTGCAATGTTTATGCCATCATTCCTTTGGGGGCATTGTGTAAGAATGGAGTGAGAAACACTCCTCTGCCCCAGCGCAATGGTGCACAATGAATTCTGCTACGTTGGCAGCCGCCCTGACAATTTGGACATAGGGCATTTGAGCTCCTTTTGAGAATGCCAGTTGTCCAGGGGAACTGTGAGTTTGTAGGGCACTAGGCCCTAAAGTGATTTATGTGGTGCTAGGAAATGTGATTCATGTACTATGATTTCCGCATTCTGTTTGATGCCTCTACTGTGGTATATGCATGAGGTTAGTTTCATACTGTAGTTTATGCTAGCGAGATTATTCTCTACTGTGAGTTACGCCCCTAATGCTTAGGAGGTTATTGTCTAATGCGTTTAGACTTATCAAATGCTGGCATAATGTGTTTATGCTGGTGAGGTTGGCGCAGAAGGTAATTCACTCCTAAATGCGATACTGTGCATAATATGGCTTATGTTACAGGATGATGCTGAGTACAGTGTTTGCCATTGATTACAGGCTGTGTTCTAAGTTTATGATATGTCCTACATTTACCAAGTTCACTCTGTGATGGTTCTGACAGTGGTCCAGTTGGTCCTGTTAGATGTATATAATCCCTTGTAGATATTACCTAGTGCCTGGTGGTACAATGTATATTATGTGATTACTATTCCAATGTGCTATGAGAATACAAAGGCTATTTTTGATTTAACCTTAAGTGGAGTTCCTTTTGTGGTGTGCCTGGTATGTTGTTGCTGTGTGCATGAGCAAAGGCATACACATGGCCTCTGGGATAAGCATGACTGCTCGTACCAAGATACCAAGGGGGTGAGCAGGGGTTATCTTTGGCGTGCAACTCCCTTGCCCTGACTATAGTGGTGGTCTCTGCCTGGCTTTGGCGCAAGCCTTAGCCAACCAGAGATTCCATTTATAACAGCGATTAAGCTAGATGAGCGCACTGAGGACCAGGAAGGGTGCTTGCGGAGAAACAACTTGAGATTTGTAGGATTTCCGGAGCGAGCGGAGGGGCCCTCTGCAGAACTGTTTCTAGAAGATTGGATAACAAAGATTCCAGCTCCCCGCAAACCGTCAAAGTTCTTTAATATCGAGAGGGCACACAGGACTCTGGTCCCTCCTCTGCGCCTGGGGGCGCCGCCAGGGTCATCATAGCCCGATTCTTTAATTACCGGTATCAGGATATGCTCCTGCAGTCCGCCCATGCCAAGTCAAACCTGCACTAAGAGGGACAACATATTGCTATCTTCCTGGATTATACATAAAGGGTGCAGGACCAATGACGCACCTTTCTGGTGGTGAAGAGATGCAAGAGGGAGGATGGGATGAAGTACAGCCTTCTCTAGCCAGCCAAACTTCAGGTGGAACACAGGGGCAGGACTCTGTTCTTCAGATCAGCGGAAGAGACTTCAGACTGGATGATATCATGGGAGACTGGGAGTCACGGAAGGGGCCCGGGACAGAGTCGGGTCCGCTTGCAGAATCTGCAGACCCGATGGGACGTCGGCAGAGAATGTCTGGAGACGTGCAACTGAGGGACATGAGTACCTCTGGAAGAGTTTGAGTGTGCGAGGATGGGACCTTGCAGGAGGTGGAAGGGTCGCCGGACTCTGACATGGCCTCCTTGGGGGTCATTCCTGACACTAATGTTGGCTGAATCATAGAAGGGGTTGGGATGCTGGTCCGGGACTATGGGCACTCAGATAAGTGGCTTGCACAAATGTTATGTTAATCCATGACAATTAATTCTCTTCAGCACTTTTATAATTTTGGGTGAGGACCAAGGTAGGTATGTTTGCCGCGGGGGAGGCTTATTCCTTGGGCACCTTCCAGAAACCGTTCCCTCACATGGCATTTGTGTGGATGGACTTATGCAGGGCGTGGCCCAGCAGGCCATGTTCTGTACATTGTATTGGGGGGATTGATGCAGTGTAGTAATATTTCATCTGGAAATCAGGAGGAGGGTGGTATGGGGTGAAGGATGGCGCTGTTCACTCACTATGTTGGCAGGAGGGATAGTTGTGTCGCACTGCTCAGTGGGTGGGGGGTCCTGGGATTTCAATTGATTTCCATTGTTATTCATGGTTATTGGGGACTTTCAGGGGATCCATGTCTGCATTGTGGTTCACCAAAGGATAGGAACGGAAGTGGGACGCCAGCTGTGTGGGCTTATGGCTACCTCCCTGATGAAACTCCTTAGGTGGAACACGGGTTATGCCGACACTTGAGAAACAACGAAGGGTACACTCCTACCTAAGGTGGTATAAAATAGCCATAGCAGGCTTGCGGGAGACACATATCTGGGGTGATACACTACTGTACATTAGGCACAGGTGGCGAGGACAACTGTATGCCACTTCATTCTCGGGATTTGCAAGGGGGGCATTGATCTGGGTGGCCCTTGGGACTCCATTTTAACATCTACATCATGTACTTGACCCAGAGGGATGTTATGTTATACTGCATGGTAGGCTGGCTAGTCAAGAAATGTGTCTTGCCTTTTTTTACAAAGTACTGATGGCAGCGACTCCCTACCTGGGTGGGCACATTATCCTTTTTGAGGATATTAACTGTGTCCTGGATGGGACATTGGACCGTGAACCCCCCTGGAAGAACACAAAGTGTGGCATAACTGGGGCGTTAGTGTACGTGATGAGGGAGTTGGGCCTATTGGAGCATGGCGGGTTCAGTACCCGGAGTCTAGGGTGCTCTCCTGTCACACAACTGCGGCCAATACGTTCAGCAGGTTGGACCAGTACCTCTTGTCGCAGACTTTAATGCCCAAGGTGGAGGAGATAGTGTACCTCACAAGACATATATCGGAACACTCCCCATGTTCCTCACCCTGGGCATGAGCTGGCCCAGAGCAGCAATCCCCACATGGCGACTCCCAATGGAGGCACTTACAGACCCATTCTTAGCTGGGAAGCTAGAGGAGGAAATTACTAATTATTTTATGAATAATTGGAACTCAGCCTCAGCGAGTGGGGGGCAATGAAAGTGGTGGTACATGGGTTTTGCCTCAGCACGACCTATTGGGGTTTGGAAGCCCACCGAACGGGACATTCTGATTACTGAAAGGAGGTTGGCTGAGCTGGAAGAGGTGCTGCCTACAGTGCCTGAACGCTTGAATGAGTGGCAGGAGGCATGGTGGGAACTATTAGCAGTGCTGTGCCACTTGGAGAAGTTCCACTATACCGCATATCGACAGCGCCTCCATGGGGAGGGAGATCGCCCTAGGGCTCTGCTAGCGAGAGTGATATGCAATGAGATGCCAACATCTCCTATCATACAGTTGAAAACCAGGGACAGACATACGGTGTACAGCCAGCAGGGCATCCTGGATACTTTGATGGATCATCTGGCCAGAGTATACATGGGGCACCCCACCCCGTCCCTAGAGGAGATGGAGAGGTTCATTACTACTCTGAACCTCCCTCATTTGGAGGATGAGGCCAGCCAAGTGTTGGATGAACCTGAAATGGGCTAAGAGTCTGGGGAATGATGGCCTACAAGTCAAATTGTATAAGGATTTTGCGCACATTCTAGCTAACCACCTTCTTGAGGTGTATAATGAGGCGTTCCTCCTCCCGGCACTCCCGTCTTCCATGAATGAAGCAGTTGTGGTCATGCTCCGTTAGGCGGATAGAGACGCTCAGCTTCCGGGGTCATATAGTCCTATATCCCTGCTGAATATTGACATGAAGGTCCTTAGAGGGATCATGGCGGCAGAACTGCAACCATACATGCAGCATCTGATTCATCCCGACCAGGCATGCTTTGTCCCCAAACGTAGCACGGCCCTCACTCTACAGCGATTGGCCCAGGTTTGGTTCTCACCCATGCTCCACCAGGAGTAGTGCACTCTGGCACTTTTAGACGTCAAGCAAGCATTTGACTCTGTTAGGTGGGTGTATATCTGGGAGGTCTTGTGAGTAATGGGGTAGGGGCACAGTTCTCAAAGTGGGTGCAGTTGTTGTACTCGGCACCCAGTGCTAGGATCTGAGTGGGACGGTTGGTATCACAGGCCTTTCAATTGCAACGTGGTACCAGCAGGGGTGCCGATTTTCGCCATTACTCTTTGCCATGGCAATGGAGCCCCTGGCAGCAGGTTTATGAAAAGGGCTGGAGGCCATCCGGGTCACGCTAGGTGAGACTAATCATGTGGTGTCCATGTACGCAGATGACACCTTGGTGCATGTCCGGGACCCGGCCTTTGCAATACTGATTCTGCTGGGTGCCCTGGAGAGGTTTGGTCACGTGTGGGCCTGCATATAAACCCAGGAAAGTCTAAGCTGGTAGCATTGGGAGACCGGCCTTGTGCCCGGATGAGGAATTGCTGGAGGTGGGGCTCCCGTGGGTGAGGACCGCACCTCGATACCCAGGGTTCAAACTGGCGGAACCAGACGATCAGTACCTGGCGCTCAACATTGGCAAAGTAGTGGAGGGATTGTGAGGATCGGTGGCTTTTGGCTGTCCTGCCTCTGTCACTTACGGGGAGGATAGCTTTGATCAAAATGGTTGTCCTGCCTAGATGCCTGTACACAATGCAGCACTCCTTCTTTAGGATCCAAAACTCTTCTTTATCACACTGGACAGGCTGATAACTGATCTATTGTGGGGACCCCATCGCAAACTGTTCAGTCTGCCCACTTCACAAAGAAATGGCAAAACGGAGGTCTAGAGGTCCTGTGTTTGGAAAATTATTATGCATCCTCACAATTACAACATCCGATATGCTGGCTGGATGGGGATAATAATTAGGAGAAGACCCTGCTGGTAGGGACCTTCGGAGACGGGGAGTTGCCTGAGCAGTTAATGATGGGGTGCATGTATCCTTGACATGCCCATATATTGTTCGTCATGTAGCAGAAATGTGGGAACTGGTGGTCCGGAGAATTTTGAAGAGAGCCCCCTATGCCCTGGACATGCCCTTGTGGGTTGTCAGACCTTTTCAACAGATCTCTGCATCTATGTCAGTGCGAAAGTGGCAGGAAGGGGGGATGTCTGACTATGGGAGATCGCTTTGACAACACACAGTATATTACACGGGAACAGGCAATAGAAACTTTTGAGATAGGTCAGGGTCAGCTCTCACAATATGGGAAGATAACGCAAGTGGCGAGGGATTTATGGCCTATTTTCCCGGATGAACCTCCTCTCTCAAAGGTGTTACAGACCCTGATAATAATGGCCAATGGCCGCAAATTGATCTCTCATCCCTAACAGGTGATACAGGACTACAGGGAAACTGCCAATTCAAGCGGAGTGGGTGGCACTGACTGAAGACAATATTACTGAAAGGGACTGTGTCAAGATCCACAAAGGGGTTAAGCAAGTGAGCGCGAACACGAGGTTCAAGCTAATCCAATTATACTACGTACATCAAATGTATCTGACCCCCAAGCTGCTGCATAGGATTTACCCTGAACAATCGGGGCAGTGTCCCAGATGTGGGGAGACGGAAGCTACATTTATTCACATTCAAGAGTAGTAAAGACCCTGTAAATGACCCATGGACACGACAACCTTAGCCTAAGCACAAAGGAGCTGCAAGAAAGAAGAGTAGTTATTTGAGCTCAGGTCAGCATGGATCAATTGCCAATCCACACGGAGGAAAGCTTTAACAAACTTGCTCTGAGTGTTTCCTCTGGATCACCTCTTGACCCTCTGCTGCACAGGATATGGAGAGAATTTAACCAAGAGCTCTACCCCTAACTCCAACTGATATGTGATCAATCTTTGAGTAGTGGTATAGTCCCTGAGTGTTGGAAGCATGCTATTGTAACACCTCTTTTGAAAAAGGCCACATTTGACCCCCTGTGTCTGTCCAACTATAGACCTATCTCCTTGCTGCCTTACCCGGTAAAGATCTTGGGGCAGCTGGCCAGTCAAACCCTATACCTAATTATGGAGGAAAATCATCTATTAGACGACTGGCAATTTGGTTTCCGCCCGGGTCATGGAACTGAAACAGCTCTAGTGACAGTCCTTGACGGACTCAGAATGCGGGCTGACAATGGGCAGCCGAATTCGACACGGTCAATCACACCATTTTGCAGGAAAGGTTAACTGATGTTGGTATCAGGGGTACAGCACTGGAATGGTTTCGGTCTTACCTGTCTTGTAGACAGGAAGCAGTGTCTATGCCACCATTTTCCTCCAGTTACAGTCCCATCTCGTATGGGGTCCTTCAAGGCTCAGCAATAAGTCCCATCTTATTCAACATCTGCTTGCGACCACTAATCTATATTATTAGATCTTATGGACTAGACCTTGTGAGCTATGCAGATGACACGCAGCTTGTTTTCTCATTGGAAGGGAATCAAGCATTGTTACTGGACAGATTTCATGATTGCATGCTGAAACCTGCTGAGTGGCTTAGGGAAAACTCCTTACAATTTAACGGGGAAAAAACAGAGATATTACACTGTGCTGCTAGTAAGCCTCTACGTTTACTCTTAGCAGGCTTCTGGCCTATTTCCACCGATAAACCTTTGACGTCATCCCAATTGGTACGTCATTTGGGGGTGGTGTTTGATAACACACTACAGCTGGAATCTCAGGTGAACAAGTTAGCTGGCTTGTGCTTTTTGCTGCTCAGAGCCCTTCGGAAAATTCTACCACTTCTACTGATCCCAGCAAGGGCACAGGTGGTGAGAAGCACTATTATGAGAAGACTAGATGTCGTGCCACGATGTCGGCACTAGGACCCAGGGGACCTGGGTGGGGAAAGGGGACACCGGACACCACATCCAGTCAAGGGAGGGGATCAGAGGGCAGACTGGACCAGGACCTCGGGGCGAGAGGTCGCAGACAAGCATGGCTGTAATGCACATAGCGAATAACAAATAAAGGTACCTCCAATAGCCATCCGGTTTCCTGCGTGTGTTCCTTGGGTCGGGGAACACGACAACTGGCGACGAAGGACGGGATCCGGTGTCCAGCGTGGAGAAATCGCGATTTATAACCAGGAGCCCACCCTGGATCGCGTGACAAAGAGAAGAAGAGGTGCGGTGACATCAGGAGGCCAGCAGCGACGTGGGAGCCCCTCCCCGATCGCTACACAAAGAGCCGTGAAGAAGAGCGACCTTCCCGGTAAGCGCACAAAGAAAAAGCGTGAAAGCTGAGAGACTTAAAGAAGCAGCGCGAGCTCTCGCAAGAGTCTCGGCGGCCATATTTGGGTCAGGCACGAGAGCCAATAGAAACAGAGAACGAGGGCGGCGGCCATTTTGAAGTCAGGCACCGCGTTGATTGGACGCGAAGTCCCGTGAGAGCACCGGCGGCCATTTTAAGATCAGGTGCAGGAGCCAATCAGGTCGCAGGAAACGTCGGTGGCCATTTTAAAGAGTCAGGCACAGCGAAAAATCGGCGAAGCAAGGAAAACAAAGGCAAAGAAAGTGAAAATCACTGGCATAACGACAAAAAAGGACAAAACAAAGCAAACACATTAATAAAGGGCACCATAGGAGAAAGAAAAAGGCAAGAATGCAAACAAAATTTTAAAAAAACAAAAAAAACAAACAAAAGAAGAGACCAAAGAAAGAGGAAAAAGCATCAGAAAGTGACAAAAACAACAAAAAGGACACGTGGTGTCACAGAAAGACACAAACTGAAAGCAAATAAGTGCCAATAAAAGTGCAAATACAAGAAAGAAGGGACAAAAAGGGAAACAAAGAAAAGAGGCAAGATGGCAGACCCCAAACCAAATGCACAATACAGGAGGCCACTGCCATTCAGCTTAGCGGAACCACAAACAGGAATAAGATGGGAGAAATGGGTCAGACGGTTTGAGAACTACGTAGACGCAACAGACGTCACAGATGCAAAGAAAAGAGGACTATTTCTGAACTTGGTGGGAGATGAAATGGAGGATCTGCTCGTGACACTACCAAAAGAAGAAATAGCTATCTATGACAAGTTGATAAAATGTCTAACGGACAAGTTTGATCTGCAACGAAATGTTGATTTCGAGAGATACAGCTTCATGATCGCTTTCCAAGAAGCTGAAGAGTCACTAGATGATTTTGCGACAGGGCTGCGGAAATTAGTGACACACTGTGAATTCGACAAATTCGACAATGAACAGGCGATAAGGCTACGCATCATCGAGGGTTGTCACAAAATAGAATTCCGAGCCAGAGTACTGAAGGAACCAATATCACTGGAGAATATCCTTGCACTTGGAAGGGCAAAGGCACGAGCAACTGCACATGCAAAAGAAATGGAACGGGGCAAAGTAAGGGGCGGAGAACAGATTCATCGGATGACGAACAACCACAGATCGGGAAATTGGAAACAAGACAGAGGTGACAAAACCACAAAGAAGCAACAAGAAGGAACATGTTATAGATGCGGACTGGAATTCCCACACCGAGGCCAATGCCCAGCATTTGGCCAGACCTGCAGAAAATGCAATGGGAGGAACCACTATGCCAGCGTGTGTCAAGGAGTACAATTTAGAAATGATAGAGGAAGATCAGGAAGAGCGTGAATGCCGACAAGCAGACACATCAGGCATGTGGAAACCGGGGTGAGGAGCTCATCCGCAGAATCAGGAGAGGACCGCGAAGAAGAAAAAACGCAACAGCTGTACCTCATGACGGACGTCACCATGGAGTCAGATGGAGACGAAGAAAAAGGGGAGGAAACAATATGTCTAATAGACAAAAAGAAGATAAAGAAGACAGAATCAGTAACAATAAAGGTGGGACCACATGATACCAAATTCGTCCTAGATAGTGGCGCGACATGCAACATCATGTGCATCTCGGAGTACGAAAGAATGAAAGTGAAGCCAATCCTCACGCCATCCCGGAAACAAGTATTCACTTGGGGGGCAAAGAGACCAGTGATCAACATGGGGAAATTCAGAGAAGATCTAACATACAAAAATCAAAGACTGACAGAAGAAATACATGTGCTCAAAGGAGACATCCGTGCACCATGCTTCTTGAGCAATGTCACAGCTCAAGTGATGGGGCTGATGGAAATGACATATAACATGTCAGAAAAGAAAAATATCCTGAAAGAATTCCCCAGGTTACTACAAGGGTTGGGCAAGCTGAGAGGAAGACAGATAACACTGCACATCGACGAGACCGTGAGGCCGGTGGCACAATACCACAGAAGAGTGCCCATACACCTGCAGCCACAAGTGGAAGAAGAACTAGAGGCCCTACTCCGACTGGACATAATAGAGCCCGCAGAAGGACCGACACCGTGGGTGTCCCCGATAGTAGCAGTCCCGAAGAAGGACAAGTCAAAAATAAGAATATGTGTGGACATGAGGGTGCCAAATAGAGCCATTGAACGTGAACGACATCCGGGCCCACATTTGGACGACATGATTAGCTGTCTCACAGGAACAATGTGTTTCTCAAAGCTGGACCTGTGCAAAGGATATCACCAACTGGAACTAGACCCACAGTCGCGGTATATCACAACATTCTCCACTCACTTAGGGCTGTTCAGATACAAGCGCTTGAGCTTTGGGATCTCATCAGCTTCGGAAATATTTCAAGAGACAATACGGCAAGTGATCAGACCAGTCAAAAACAGTTTGAACTATAGTGACGACATCCTTGTATTTGGCAAATCTAATGAGGTGCATGACACAGCTCTAGGAGAGGTGTGCACACACCTAGAGGAAGCAGGCCTGACACTGAATGAAGAAAAGTGCGAGTTGGGCCGAACTGAGCTGGTATTTTTCGGTCACATATTTAAAAAAAAGAGGAATGCGCCCAGACCACAGCAAAGTGGAAACACTAGAGAAAGCAAAGAAGCCCACTGACGTAGCGGAAGTGAGATCGTTCCTAGGGCTAGCAAGCTACTGTGCACGGTACATCAAAGACTTCGCCACTGTGAGTGCACCGTTACGAGACCTGACCAAACAAGAACAGAGCTTCCTGTGGACCTCAGAGTGTGACAAGGGTTTTGAAGAAATAAGGAGGGCAGTGACAGCAGTGGATCACCTGGCCTACTTTGACCCAAGATTATGCACAGAGCTGACAGTGGACGCCAGCCCGGTCGGATTGGGAGCAATTCTGGCACACCACCAGCCAGGGAGAGACTCCCCACGGCACATAGTGGCATATGGGAGCAAGAGTCTGACGGAGGTTGAAAGGAGGTACTCCCAACCCGAAAAAGAGAGTCTAGCGGTAGTGTGGGCCTGCGAACATTTCCACATGTTCATCTATGGGAAGCCTTTTACAATCATTACGGACCATCAGGCGTTGATCACAATCTACGGCAATCCCAACGCAAAGATACAGCCAAGAATAGAAAGATGGGGAATCCGGCTCATGGATTAAAATTTTAAGATAATTCACAAGCCCGGAAAAGAACAGAACCCTGCAGACTACGTGTCACAACACCCTCTACCACAAAATTCAAAAGTGACCACGATGGCGGAAGAATATCTAAATTTCGCACTGAAGCTCAGCACACCAGCAACGATAACACTGGATGAACTAGAGGAGGAGACGAAGCAAGACATCACTTTGCAAGAAGCAATGAGGATCACCAAGATGCAAAGGTGGAGGCACGTGAATGGCTACGCTAGTGAAGAAAGCGGGGTGGACAAGGAAGAGCTACTACCATTCAAGAGAATACATGAGGAACTGTCGGAGTGTTACAATGGGATAATCATGAGAGGCACTAGGATAGTGATTCCCCAAACGCTGAGAAGAAGAACAGTAGAACTAGCACACGAATCACACCGAGGAATGGTGGCCCAAAAAAAAATGCTGAGGGAAAAAGTATGGTTCCCAGGACTAGACAGTATGGTGGAAGACATAGTGACAAGGTGCCACGTGTGTCAGGTAACAGGACCACCTTCAAAACCAGAACCTCTACAAATGTCCCTGCTACCAGCGACAGTGTGGACAGAGCTAGCAGCGGATTTCTACGGGCCCCTAGAAACACGAAGCTATTTGCTGGTCGTAATTGACGAGTATTCAAGATTTCCCCTAGTACGACCGGTATCATCTACATCAGCAAATGCGACACTACCTATGCTAGACGATATTTTCGCAGCATGGGGCTCACCACAAACGCTTGTTATGTGTTTATCTAGGTTCCTGATCGATACTGTGACCTTATGCCCCTATTCGGCTATAAATCCATTTATTCCCTATATTGGCATAACCGTTCAAGTGCGATTTTCAGAAAAGTCATCTCTGGCCTCACACGAACAGAGCCACATTCCAGCATAGCTCTCTGCCACTTCCTTTGCGACCAATTAGTGCAATGACAGAGCAGAAGTCACTATCTGATATTCCTAGATTAACACTCCGAGTTCTTCAACAAGATAAAAACTCAGCAAACCTGGAAATCCCCGCTTGCTGTGTTTTGATTAGTAATGGAACTCTAATGAGCAACTGATAACTATCACTTCCTAGTGACATCTTTAATTGACGTCTTATGTCCAGCAAACTTGCGTCAAACCCGGCACCTGTCAGGTATAAATATTACCAACGTTGCCTTAAGCAATGAGCTACTGTTGCTGATACTAGCTGTCTGCAAGACCCCGTGTTGGTGAAGCTAGCACCCTGTCGCTGCAGCCTGCTGTCCCCTTGGTGGTGAAGCTGCTGATACCATTATCGCTGCTAAAGCGCGAACGATGGTGCAGTACGCTTAGGAGCTGAACAGCCGTCCCTCTGCGAAGACATCCAGCAGATTCCAGCTGCCCGCGGATGCTGTCCCCCCTCCTTCCTCGACGCGCTGAAGAGAGCCGCTGCCTTTCTCGTGCAGAGAAATCCAGCTCCGGCGTTTCCGGTCTGCCCTCGCGGGTGAGTGGGATATCGAGAGTGACCCCTGAAGGAGATACCAATCCTCCATCATTCTATTCAGAGGTATGGTGTTGACTAAACCCTTAGATGAGAATTCTTGAAACAAACCTTGGCAAAACCAACTTAACTTAAAGCTACTTCCTTACTCCCCTTCCACGTGTTAGGCTTAGGTCAGGCACACTGGGGTAGGCATAGTTAGAAGCACCAGTTGAGTATGTTAGCCTAATGTATATATGACTGTATATATGTTTTATTACTTTTAAACCATTGTATGGCTAAGAAACCATATCAATGCTTTTACAGTTCTATTTCGCAATCCTTATCTTACTGTACGTACTTTTTATAATAACAAGTCTTGCAATTGTGGCAATACATTTCTCTTGTACGAGAAGAAAGACTGTTCAATAAATGTTAACCCTTTATTGACAAACGCCCGTCTCTCTATTCTCTACATCTTGTGAAAGTAAACTGCACTAGACTGACTGAGTGAAATACATGTCTATTGTTTCACACGACCCTAGAGATTGACTCTTGATCTGAGGAGCAAAGTTGTCATGTTGCACGGTTGTTGGAAAGCTGAATCCCTTCTTGTCTGTGCCAAGGAAGCTGATGACTTCCTATGCAGAGAAGAAAGTTTCCAGTGACCTCTGAGCTAGTTGGTAACACACCCAATTAAGTTTAGCATAGTCAGTGGAGGCCTGGAATATCCGCAGTTCCACGTCGATACTACTGTTTATGTTATTCCAATGCGCAGGGCCTAGTGGGAAACTAGGAACTACACTACATGGCGCCCAAACGTTTGGTAAGGCGATAAACTAACGCAAGACAGTTAGAGTAACTCAGTCGTGCATATTTCACAAAGACCCCTTTCTCCCGTAAATACTCCAATAGACGTCTGGAGTGGGTGAAAGGTTAAAATCCGCCCGACCTTAGTAGGAAGAGATTCCTATGTAAAGCTCTGGTTTATTCATAGTTGAAGGATACAGTGTTCCAAAATATTGTGCACCTAATCTTTGTCTCCTTGGAGACCTACTCTGCAAACCTTGCATTTTTACAATGCCAGAAAATAACGGAACAACTGGGGCCGCAGTAGATGCGACTCAGCAAGGTCCCGAACACACAGACCCGGATGCAATTATCATCCCGGTCCACTTAAGAAAATCTATAACTTTAAAACGTATAGAAAACGGACTGACACCACAAGGTGGTACAGTAATCTTCGTGATAGAGGCTCACGAGTATCGGCAGACAGAGGTATTCTATTCATGGATACATTTTCCAGCGGTAAACGCTAGAACAAAAGAGTTTCACTATTACAAAATAGAGAAACCTCCGGAAGAGTACGCTCCTTTCGAGGAGATTGAAATTCCACTTAAATTTCAAGAGCACTTGCTCTGGTTTAATGGCGCCCTAAAACACAATGATCACATTACCAGGCTCGGTCCTCTAGGTAGACCAGGAGCCACGTGGCCGGTTCTAGCCAGCTACACACCACATCCTGACATTGTAAAAATGTCTAAGGAAGAGCTGTTAGTACAGCTCAAAACACTAATTAAAATACATAGGCAATTAGTCCAATATGTAATGCGGACTGCAACAGTCCAACCAGCTGTTAATGTACCACAGCTGACCCCTCATCAGGGGAGCACAAATAAAATTACACCACAGAACATACAGTCATGTCTTGGTAAAACACCTGTAAAACGGGAACAAATTCCTTTCTGGTTAGCACAGAAAATCACTCAAATAGAGGCAGTATTTCCTGATACTACCCCTATTGAGAAACACAGAATCTTGACCATCTGCCTTCCTATGGGAATCGCACCACACGTGGAGGACTGCGACACTTGGGTTCAGTCTTTGCTTCCATTTACACGAAAACACACGGTGTTCCGTCTATGGCGGTAATACCAGAAGTGCTAAAACAGATTCAAAATGAATTCGGTCCAGAGCCCGCTTTAAATCTAGGTATGAAATTACTGAAAGACTTCAAGCAGGTCTCGGCTATATTATTAGCCAACGTAAAGGGAGAAGCAGCATCTGTGGCGATTCGCCAGAAGTTGAAGGAAACAGATATAAAAGATCCTGTTGAGCTTGCAAAAATCATAGAAAAAGGCTATGAAGAATTAGGTAGAGACAGCTTGGGTGGGAAACCGGTAAAGCCCCAACTGCTTGAAAATCCTGAAAAATTATTTATTAAAAATAATTTAAACACTCCCAAAAAAGAGCTGGGATGGAAATAAACAATCCACTCCCAAGGAAAAAGTTTTCCAGTCCAGAGGAAGGTCTCCTCGACGAAGGGAAAGAACTCCAACTCGAGAACGCCAGTCTCCCCAGAGGGAGCCCTCTGAGAAAAGATATAACCTTAGAAATAGGGATAATCTGAAAAAACCTGATAGATATCAAAGTATTGATACACGTCCCTCTCGATCTCTTCCACAGAATTCGGAAAGAAGAGGACGGTCAGACCCAGGAGAGCACACCAAGTCCAAAGACAAGGAACCTGCTCAAAATAAGAAATCTCAATTTCCTAAAAAGAAGGTAGCCAGTATCAGAGTAATCAACCATGCCGAGAATACTGAGGACACAGTTGAAAAACGGGGAGTGGGCATTGACAATGTTGGACAGTGCAGCAGAAATCAGTATAGCGCGCAAGATCTTGATGAGTCATCTGGAGACAGTGGACACGAATGAATACATTCAAGTTGAAACTGCCGACGCCAGACTTAGCGAGCCCCATAAAATATACGAAATAACATTGCGTATAGAGGGTGATAAGACTAGGAAAATTAAGGGTCTATTTTGGGATAAGCTCTCAAAAGGCTATGATATTCTGTTAGCTGAAAAAGATTGGCCCCCAGAGTTTGTCAGGGAGTGCCCTCGTGGCGAAGAAGTGATTATGCCTGCCTTCTCGAATAACATTCCGATTCACAAAAAATATACATATGCAAGGAAATGGGCAGTAGCCCAGGCACCTGCATTATATAAAAATCATGTAGGATGGGATGAGGACTCTCCTCCTCACAAAATCCAATTAAAAGGTGAACCAACTGCCCAACGGCAGTATCCCATAAAGCAAGAGGCTAAAAAACAGGTCAGGAAGATCTTAGATCAACTTGAGTACCAGGGGGTGATTGAAACATGCACCTCTCAAATGAACAATCCTTTGTTTCCTGTCTCCAAGCCAGACAATTCATATCGTCTAGTTTTGGACTACAGACGCCTTAATATATGTTGCAAAACTTTTGCAGTACAAAACTCGCATAGTGCAGCCCTAATGAATAACATAGTTAGGAAAAAATATAAAACGACATTAGACATATCTAATGGTTTCTTTTGTCAAAACATTGCACCGGAAAGCAGATATTTGACCGCTTTCTCCGCATTTGGGTCACAAGAAAAAAATTCTGTCGACTCCCACAGGGGTTCAAGAACAGCCCAGGACTATTCTCAGCTAGGGTAACAGAGTTACTACAAATCTATGATGATGAGGCATTATCTTACGTAGATGATATCTATCTCACAAACGATGACTTGGATACTCACTTGAAAAGAGTGAACACCATTATACTTGGGTTCGCAGCAGAGGGTTACAAATTCAACTTTAAAAAGTCTCGAATTGCCCATCTGAAAGTACTGTTTTTAGGGTACGAATTATCAAGTGAAG
This sequence comes from Lissotriton vulgaris, assembly GCF_964263255.1. Taxonomy (NCBI): domain Eukaryota; kingdom Metazoa; phylum Chordata; class Amphibia; order Caudata; family Salamandridae; genus Lissotriton; species Lissotriton vulgaris. The sequence goes on from NC_141691.1 coordinate 1,185,362,891, forward strand.
GGAAAAGCCTAGCGGACAACTTCTTAGAGAAGTGCGCTGTACTCCAAGCTCCAAAAACGCTGAAGAATTTACAATCCATTCTAGGTTTTCTGAATTTCGGAAGAACTTACATCCTAAATTACGCAGAAAGGGTTAAACCTCTCTACGAACTAATTAAACCTGATTTTAAACAAATCAATTGGACTCAAAAACACACAGAAATTTTGAGATCACTGCAAACAGACATGTTAGCAAAAACAAAATTAGCTACACGTGACAACACGATCGATCTTGTAATCCGAGTCATCCCAGGAAGATGCGGATTCACATACCTAACCTCTAATGAGGGAGAAAAGGTACCAATTTCAATTAAATCTCACTTGTACACACAAGCAGAAAAAGCATTCAGTCACACAGAAAGAACTGTGAAAGCAGTGCAAATCGCATTAGCAAATGAGCGAGAACTAGCACACGGCAAACGGATTAATATCCTTACAGCGGAATCCGCCTTCGAAGCGCTATTCAGCCCAGTAAACCTGCCTACAGTGTCACTGGATCCGAAATGGATACAGTGTATAGATTCTCTAGGAGCGGAAGATGTGAAATACTATTTCGTCCCGCAATTTGAAGAACTGAATGATTTAGAATATGAAGAAGAATATCCTCTGGCAATCGAAATTCTGCCTCTCCCACAATACGCCTGTATAATCTATACAGATAGTTTTGTACAGCATTTCAACGTAGAGAGAAAATCCTACGATGCAGCATGTGCGATCATTAAAGGTCGTTGGCTGTGCGGTAAATTCAGACCGAAAGTAACAAAAACTGAATCTGTAAGAAACTGTTCGGTTCAGAGAACTGAAATCAGATCTTTAAAGAAGGCGCTCGAAAATGCAGAACGTGAATTCCCGACACTTATAGTGTGCGATTCTCATTTTTGCGTCAACTCTTACAACAATAAACTGCAGAGTTGGATCGAAAACGACTACAAAGATGACACAGGTGCCACAATAAAGCATAAATTGCTCTGGAACGAGGTAGCTCTTTTTCACAAAGAACTACAAAAGACTCACGTGATTCACGCACAGAGTCTTCGACGTGATGGCGTTCACGTTGCAGGGAATTCATTGGCTAATACAGCCACAGCGGAAGTAACTAAACCGGCTTCCGTAGCCACAAAAAAGCGTACAGATAAATACATAGACGGGGAAACCATGCTGGCAGTAAAAACGACTGTAAAAGGCGACTGCGCAGCACTACCCGTAAACTATCCACTCAATTATGCATACATAATCGATGCAAACTCCGTTCCTTTTGCTCGAATCCCTGGAGTGGGGGACAGAGTAATTCCAAACAGGAGCAGGAGGGGCTTCCTCTTACTGGAAGCACACATGGGGTTGGGTCTGAGACACCAAACAATCAAAGCCTCTCTGAAAGAATTACAATCAGAGTACTGGTGGCCAGGAATGAGCATAGATATTCAATGTTTTGCTCAAAATTGTGAAAACTGCAACAGAGATCGCAGTAATGAACAGGCCAGTGTAGTTTCAGGATCCCTTCTAGACAGCATAAGGCGGTCTATCTGCGCAATCAAAGAAGAGAAGCGCGTCCCAGTGTACACCATTAAGGCTAATCACACTTAAAAAATGTGGCCCCAGCGCTCGGCTGACGTTAGAACGGTTATAAAAGATTTGCGAGTCTTTATCGGCACATACGCAATTACCACGTTCCATTCTGACCAGGGTCCTGCTTTCAGCTCTCGAGCCTATAAGGAGGCCATGGCCAGCATGGGAATTGGGTTGCGGTATTCTTGTCCGTCGCACCCCGAAGGGAACAGTGTGGTAGAAAGAAAAAAACGGGACATAAAGCAATCTATAACAGCAAAGGTATTAGGTTCAGGCGCTGGGCGGGTCAAACATTTAATAAGTGTCCAGACTAGTCTTAATAACATGCCAAGAAATTCTCTAAAAGGTTTCAGCCCATACGAACTATTGTTCGGAATTAGAACGCGTATTCAGGACCTCGATAGTCAGATGTCAGTGGTACAAGAAGAAACAACGCACTTTGATGTAAAGGATCGTTTGGCTGTTTTACAGGAACTGAATGAAACAAGAAAATCATTAAGCAACATAAAGTTAAAGCAACAGCCAAGTACCACTGACGAGGCACCACCAGCAACAGCCCCAGCAAGGCCTGTCTGGATTCCAAAGATTGGGGATCTAGTCAGAGAAAAGATCGCGGTTAAGAAGGAATTTGGGCCTTCTTACAGAAAAGCAGTACCTGTCTTGGCAGTCACCGGAACAAGATCAGTTGTGCTACCGCCCCTTACTGGTAAAAAGGAGAACAGAGTCGTGTCCATCGACCTGGTAAAACCACAAGCATGTGGCCTATAATCAACAGTAGGCCCAGTGGACTCCCAAGAAACAACAGAATACCCAAACTTGCAACAATCCAAGAGGTTCAAACTGAAAGACTAATCACATTCGATCAGCCTGCAGTGCACAATGAAGGACTATGCAATAATGCCATGGAACTCATGCCTCTTGAAACACAGATTGAAACAGTTTGTCAAGAAACAACACCAGTCTACAATGATGTGGCATCAGAAAGTGCTACCGAGAGACAGATTGAAAGAACAATCCCATCAATTGACAGAACTGCCTCTGGTTATTTCATCAACTTCGACAACTTCTCTGAAGATCAAAATGACCCCGAAGTGATGCCAGAATCAAAAAAGACTTTTAAAGAAAAAGCAACGGAACTTTTTCATCAATTGAAGAAAATCTACCTTGTTTCCCCTTGGCTAGAATTCTGGTTCGGTCTAGGTGTATTTTTCCTCCTGCTTTGGCTCATCATGGTACTGTGTTTGGGAAGATTCATTGAGGTAAAATATATTACAATGGACACAGCAAGTCAGAACATCAACCTAGTCCTGAAACCACACAGATCATCCCACGTGAAGAAAAGAGAACTGTCAACAGTAAATGTCACCGCAATTCCAATACCTGGTGGGGTAGTATGGGAGAAAACAGACTATGAGATCTATGGTCCGGTCGAAATCCTGAAGTATCCTCATCAACTAAAGGTTTCCTTAAGTGACTTTGTGACACCTAGTACATTCTCTGATGATTGGGACTTTAACAGTATTAATGACATGATGTCTGATTTAGTAATGTCAGCTAGATTCACAGATCATGATTATTTACAAGGTTCATCTAGTTATGAGCAGTTATTCTGTTACACCCACTATGGGGATCATTACTTGCATAAATCTGCACAGCCTAGAAATGTTTTTATGTATAATCAATGGGAACATTGTTCTTCACCACCTAAAAGCAGTTCTAAAGCATTTTTTGAGAAATTCAAATACTTCTCAGGGTTTAACACCAGTGATGCAGAAACGTTTTATTACAAACTGTTAGATAAAACAGGAATGAAAACAATGCTGACAAATTCTAAATTGATATATTCAGAAGCATTTTATGACAAAATGATGACATTTGGTTTTGATTATTGGAAAAATAATATTGAAACGAAAACCATTTGGGGTACAAAAGATTGGCAGGTACAAGGCATTGAAGCACTCTTTAGAACCTGCATGATACCAGAACAAATGTTGTTTTTAAATGACACAATACACCAAACATCTTGTCTTGGCCTAGCTAAGATCAAAGACCTTAAAACACCGTCTATACCAAAGCCAATACCAGAAAATATAACTGCAGATATTGAGTTGGACGTATCACAAATTTTACATTTGAACAGAACACATCCTGATTGGAAAAAGTGGTTAATCTGGCCTATTGACACAAACAGCTGTCAAGATAGATTCCTGAATAAAACACAGGGGTTAAAAATGACCAGATTAGACTCAAGATACTCCCAGAGACAACATCCAGGGATTATAATAACATACAGTGTAGGGAAGCTCTGCCTTGAATGGCTAACTTCATCCACACTGGCTGAAATTAAGCAACACTTGTCTTTACTAAAAGATGGTGCTGATTTGCGCGATTTCATTCTTGGACCACGCAAACAGCGTCAAAAGCGTTTCATAGCGACCAGTATCTATGCTGCTTACAACGAGGCTTGGAAAGTAAAGCAAATTGAAACTGCTGAGAAAATACGAGAAATTGATCGTATTAATTTGGAGAAATCACTTTCTGTGGTAGACAATGGGTTAATGACTCTGTCTTCCAGAATATATTCGTTGGACAATATTGTATCCTCTGCCTTTGATGTGATAGATAGAGACTTGCTAATGTTACAACATGGCCAGTCTCAATTACGTTCTATTATAGAATTAGGCTGGATGCTGCAAAATCTTCGTTCAGGCTATGTGCCTTGGCGTTTAATCAACACAACGTCATTATTTTCCATTTTTAACCTTACTGATAAACAGATCAGTTTGGCACAGAAAGGAGCAGACTATACAATCCTGAGCATCGAAAAACTTGAGAGATTACCATTGACAATGTCAGAGAGTCCTGTCATTGAATGGATAATACACGGAATTATCACAATTCCGATAACAACTTTCCGATTTAAAAAGTGCCTTGAATACATACCTCCTGGCCAGTATGAACAATTGGGTAAAGGATATGTAAAATCTGAATGGAAATTACCATACACTCATTCTTGCTATAGTGACAGCAACAAAAATGTATTTCTTAGTGGTGACAACTGTAAACATTCACTAAGCGGTATACTTTTGTGTCAGGGTATTAATTTACACGGAGCATGTGATGGAAATTCTAACAACCTTTCATGCCACCAGCTAGCCACCTGCAACTCAGATAGAGCCCTTCTTTATGCAACTTTCGAACGGGAGTTACATTCTTAGAACGGATCACAGATGTTGTGGCCTCGTGCCAGGGAAAAGTTATCTAGTGAAAGTAACATCCATGGTCAAATGCTGTATGCAAGCATTGTTTCCGAGTGGGCCTGCAGACACAGTGACTCCCATCTGGCCTCGTCTGAATCTCTATTCTATACGAATTGATACTTTAAGCAAAATGAAATCTGTACTTTTACAGACAACAGTGCCTATAACATCATCAAAAGAGACGTATGATCTTCTAGTTGCAAGGACAGCTACTGAAGTTCATGACCTTTTATCAACAAATTGCCCCGTGCATTTCGTAGAAATGTTGAGCCAACTCCTTAACATGTCTAGTGCAACAAGCATCCGAGGCATATTTAAGACAGTCTTTACGGGACTTCTAACACCCTTCCAGGCAATTTTGGGAATCGTTCCTAATTTTGTACACTCTGTTTTTGGCGGCATACCATTATTTTTGGGACTTGTAGCAGGGATTTTATTTTTGACCCTCCTGCTTCGTTATGGCAAGCCGAAACTCAGACATAGCTCCCATGGGAATGGAAGAGACAATCCTAGCAATGCGCTACCGGGACAGGATAACTAACATCCTTGGATTGGCCAGGCTGAGAGATCTAAACATGACCTGGTTCCTTTCATTCAGACCTATATGGCAGAACTGTATCTTACCGGTACTAAGATGTATGCTATACGGCGATGAATGCGTGTTGGACATCTGTCTTTCACTTCCATCAGCAGTACCAATGGACGTCGATACTTTGTTCAGTCCAATAACGGCTCACGCATTGTGTTGTCCCCAGCGGCTACCAATCCTGATGACAGCATTCGTTGAGACTCCTGTACTACGACTAGGTGGTAACAGTGGAGCGAGTGACAAAAGCAACATCACCCAGGTACGACATTCTGTGAGCATTGCTGCTCCTGACTACGATGACAGCAATCATTCTCACACCTGCCAAGTTACAGCGCTATCTAATTTGGTTGAACTGTCACCTGATTTTGTAGACCAATTCTTTGAGAGCCTGTCTGATACGATGTTCTCACCCGTACAGAAACAATAACTTTTGAGAAGCTTTCCGACTCACAGCGTTCTCATGAACTCTGAATTCGGCCTTCAGTTTTGATCAACAAAAACTGCAGAAAGTGTTGGAACTCTATTTCCCCGTTCAAGCATTAATTCTTTTGAATTGGACATTTTTAATATTGACCTTTTTTTTGGCACGAACAATTCTTTGCTTAACGTAAAAACTATTCTTAGAGAACAGAAGCTTCAAAACTTCTATTTTTAAACACATCTAGAGACATAACAACATTACACCAGCCTCTAGCACATGTTAATTCAATGCATTTATATGTGATGATTTATCTCGCCTTTCTTCTGTCAGAGATACTTCATGTGTAATTCTTTTTGCATGATCGTTCATTGATTTCATATGCAATAATTTTTTGAATGATTACTATGCTTCAAAAAACGTACAGTACCTAAATTTCATGTATTACAAGTACGCCTATTTCGAATGCATTTATGTATTTTGGGGTGGGCAATGTTACACACGCATCTAATTGCTTTAGTTTTAGTAATTTGATGGACATGAATACGTGGAGTGGGTGTTATGTGTTTATCTAGGTTCCTGATCGATACTGTGACCTTATGCCCCTATTCGGCTATAAATCCATTTATTCCCTATATTGGCATAACCGTTCAAGTGCGATTTTCAGAAAAGTCATCTCTGGCCTCACACGAACAGAGCCACATTCCAGCATAGCTCTCTGCCACTTCCTTTGCGACCAATTAGTGCAATGACAGAGCAGAAGTCACTATCTGATATTCCTAGATTAACACTCCGAGTTCTTCAACAAGATAAAAACTCAGCAAACCTGGAAATCCCCGCTTGCTGTGTTTTGATTAGTAATGGAACTCTAATGAGCAACTGATAACTATCACTTCCTAGTGACATCTTTAATTGACGTCTTATGTCCAGCAAACTTGCGTCAAACCCGGCACCTGTCAGGTATAAATATTACCAACGTTGCCTTAAGCAATGAGCTACTGTTGCTGATACTAGCTGTCTGCAAGACCCCGTGTTGGTGAAGCTAGCACCCTGTCGCTGCAGCCTGCTGTCCCCTTGGTGGTGAAGCTACTGATACCATTATCGCTGCTAAAGCGCGAACGATGGTGCAGTACGCTTAGGAGCTGAACAGCCGTCCCTCTGCGAAGACATCCAGCAGATTCCAGCTGCCCGCGGACGCTGTCCCCCTTCCTTCCTCGACGCGCTGAAGAGAGCCGCTGCCTTTCTCGTGCAGAGAAATCCAGCTCCGGCGTTTCCGGTCTGCCCTCGCGGGTGAGTGGGATATCGAGAGTGACCCCTGAAGGAGATACCAATCCTCCATCATTCTATTCAGAGGTATGGTGTTGACTAAACCCTTAGATGAGAATTCTTGAAACAAACCTTGGCAAAACCAACTTAACTTAAAGCTACTTCCTTACTCCCCTTCCACGTGTTAGGCTTAGGTCAGGCACACTGGGGTAGGCATAGTTAGAAGCACCAGTTGAGTATGTTAGCCTAATGTATATATGACTGTATATATGTTTTATTACTTTTAAACCATTGTATGGCTAAGAAACCATATCAATGCTTTTACAGTTCTATTTCGCAATCCTTATCTTACTGTACGTACTTTTTATAATAACAAGTCTTGCAATTGTGGCAATACATTTCTCTTGTACGAGAAGAAAGACTGTTCAATAAATGTTAACCCTTTATTGACAAACGCCCGTCTCTCTATTCTCTACATCTCGTGAAAGTAAACTGCACTAGACTGACTGAGTGAAATACATGTCTATTGTTTCACACGACCCTAGAGATTGACTCTTGATCTGAGGAGCAAAGTTGTCATGTTGCACGGTTGTTGGAAAGCTGAATCCCTTCTTGTCTGTGCCAAGGAAGCTGATCACTTCCTATGCAGAGAAGAAAGTTTCCAGTGACCTCTGAGCTAGTTGGTAACACACCCAATTAAGTTTAGCATAGTCAGTGGAGGCCTGGAATATCCGCAGTTCCACGTCGATACTACTGTTTATGTTATTCCAATGCGCAGGGCCTAGTGGGAAACTAGGAACTACACTACACGCTCAAGACAGACAATGGTCCACCATTTTCAGGCGAAGAGTTCAAGAGGTTCATGGCGTACCTGGGAATAAATCACACACGGATAACACCGCTGTGGCCACAAGCAAATGGGATGGCCGAACGGTTCATGGGGACCATCAAGAAGGCAGTGCAAAGAGCAAAATTGACCGAAATATCAATTGGACAAGCACTGTATCAAGTACTTAGGGACTACCGAAACACACCCCACAGCTCCACAGGAAGGTGTCCAGCCGAGCTGGTACTAGGAAGGGTGAGCAGAACACGACTACCACAAATAAAAGAAGGACAGAAAAAGGAACACAAAGACATGCCAGGACCTCGGGGCGAGAGGTCGCAGACAAGCATGGCTGTAATGCACATAGCGAATAACAAATAAAGGTACCTCCAATAGCCATCCGGTTTCCTGCGTGTGTTCCTTGGGTCGGGGAACACAACCCTAGATTACTGTAATGCCCTGATGCTTAGTGCCCCTATTACTTTGATAAGGAAACTACAGAGAGTTCAAACTTTGGTTGCGAAGCTAGACTTAAATAGACATCGCAAGTCCTTTGTCTCTTCAGCTTTGAGGGATCTTCACTGGCTTCCAATTCTGCAGAGAGTACAGTTTTAGTCACTGTGCCTGGTCCTTAGGGCAACACATGAAATGGGACCACGGCCATTGCAGAGCAAGTTCACATGGTATACTCCATCTAGAAATCGTTGCTCTGCTTCATTAAATCTGGTGTGTATCCCTAAAGTTAGAAGAACCAGGATGGGAGGTCGAGCCTTCAGCTCTGCAGCCTCACAGCTGTAGAATGAACTGCAGATCGACCTCCGACAGACTGAGAATCTGCTACTTTTCAGGAACAAATTGAATACCTGGTTGTTCTCCAGGGATTAGGCCAGCAATAGATCATATTTCTCTCTTCCAGTAATGATCTGGCATAGATTTGAGCAGTGCTGGTAATTGCAGTGCCAGGATACCCATAGGGTGACAGTGCGCTATACAAGTACTAACTAGAATACAATACATGGTCTGGGCTTGCCCGACGCTTCAGGGAAATCCTGACTTTGCTGCAACGAGTAACAGGCTGGGAGATAGCAGGAGAGATCATGGTGGTGTTTCTGGGTTTGCTGCCCCGACCTAAGAATAGGAATCTTAGCAGGAAGTTTGTCCTCCTGGGGCTGGTGCTACCCAAGCGACGGATTACCATTTCGTGGCTGAGCTGGAGACCGCCCAAACTGACACAATGGCAACAGCTGAGGTGATAAGAATGCAGCAGACTAGACGAGACAAAAATGTAGAAGATGATTTACAGGCCTGGCGGGCAATGATGGAAGAGTTGACAAGTGGGTCGAGCCGAAAATGAAGACAAAGACCGAGAGGAGGCTGGGGAAGCCCACGGTCAGGTAATGGACCAGATGGTACTCTAGAGACAGGGGGCACCGGCCATCGGGGACATGATGGGCATTGAATGGACACGGAATCGGGGGCTAAATTTCAAGGATGCACAACCTGAGACCGTACACCGGACATGGGGGGCGGTGGGGGGAGATTTAGTTGAGAGGGGGGAGGGTTAGAAGTGGGAATCTGTAGACACTAGTTAGCTTATAAAGTTTGGAGGCATGTATCATGGTAGACACATGTTGGGTTGGAATACAACGAGGCAATATGCATGAAGATGGAACGATTATTTATGTTAGTTGGATTGCTGTATATGCCTGTAAGATAATCAGGTTATTAACCCTACTGTGTATGCTGACTTGCTACTCCTCAATGCATGAAGACGAAATGATACATATCGATTTTGTAATGTTTGCCACAAACCTTAATATACCTTTAAAAAAAATCTCTTCTCAAAGCATACAATGCATCACATTGTTGTTAGCTATTCGCTTGTTTAACCTTAACAGTACATTATGTTTCACCTCTCCTTTCCTTCTTCTCCCCCTGTGTCTGCCTTGTCTCTTTCTTCCCTTTTCTTTCTTTACTGTTCTTTCCTTTCACCCTTAAAAAATAATTAAAATGTGCTTGTTTTAGCATTTCAGTTATGTATTTCAATTCAAGTTTATTATGTTCATCACTTATTATTATAAGATATGTTTAATTTGTAAAATTCGTAGACGTTTATTATCTTCCTTCTATTATCAGAATGTTATATTATTTATATTGCATGTTCATATATTTGCTTGGATTGTCCTTCAGATGTCTACTTTTCTCTGATGTAATTGCCTTCTGTTCTTTAATTTTCTTTAATAAACCATTTTTGAAACTTAAAGCATACAATGCAGCGAGAGTGACATTTAACTGTAGCCAGGAGACTAATGTAATATTGCTCCTTAGAGAGGTCTCTTTTTTATGATGAGAGCAACCAGAACAGCTTTAATAATGGATGACATACCTTATTATAATGATAAGTAAACACCAGACTGCCAACTCACACAGTGCCACCATGTGCCACACAATGTCAGCTCCCATCACTTGGTCACAAGGTGAGGAGTGAAGTCACACAATGGAAGAAAAGAGAAACTGGAAACTACTGCACAGAGCGTCTGGAGGCCGTGAAAAGCTGATGTTCATTAAGAGGTGTTAAAACACCACAGGACATGGGCATCAACCTCAGCAAGCATTTGTTTTAGGGGGGGAGTTGGTGTCTGGAGGGGGCAGGAGTGCCTCTTATGTAGTTCCCAAATGATTTACCACCCCATCCATGGTCTCGCCCTCTCCTCACACAGTGATTTTTTTTTTCTAATTTGGGAGTTCTGAAATTTCTCGTCTGTGGAGGAGTTAAAATTAGCGCATTGCTTTCAACGAGTCATCATTTCCTTGTGGAGCGTTTAACACATAATTTTTTCATAAATTTGCCCCATCTTTTTTCTAAAATAGCATGAATAATTAATAACCATCAACTCAACACGAATGAAACCCTTTTTGCAAAAGAAAATTGCTCAAATGTTTAAAGTTTTCAAAAGATCAAAAATCCTTCATTGTGTGGTTCTAAATCTAAGTTCGGGGAAGAGCGTTAACAAGATGGAACATTACATTAAGACAAGGATAGTTCACAAGTTCAAGAAAGACAACAGTGTATGTACTCTTAGTAAAAAAGCTGAGAATGTACATCAGAAAAGACTGAGTTTTAGGCTGGGTGAAGTTTAGTTATGTTGGCATAATCTTGCGCAGTTTTTCTACTTTTGTGTTATGCATGTGACACGAAATTTACAAAATAATGGAACCACACCACGTGGAAATGCATTCATGGCAACATTTTACTGCGGAAGCACAGGATCAACATTAACGACCAGAAAAAGGGGGGGGGGGGGTATTCTTTTTGGCATTTGTGATTTTTGTGCTATCTTCTGTTTTTTTAGCTTGAAATGCGTCCTTGTATGCATTTTGAACTAAAATATTGTGCTATATGCCGGTGTTGCATCTCGTGAAAGGTTGCATAATCTTGTGGGCTTGCACATGATTATGTGAAAGAAAATCACGTAAAATTGTCACACCCCTGCTCATTATATAAAAGATCTTTCCATTATATCTTGCACCCTGATGTGATATGCAAATTAGTTCTGTGGACCGTTAATATGAGAAATAACGTACCTTTTTCAGGATGATAATTCCTTCCTGCGTGTTTTCATCAGTAGTGATGTCAAACAGGTTCCCCCCGTCCCCTGGGACAATAGTATATTCAATTTCTGCATTTCTCCCAAAGTCTGGATCCACAGCTCTGATTCGTCCAATGCCCGACCCAACAGGTGATGATTCTGGAACTTTCAGGTGAAATATACCTAGACAATAATAAAAAACAGCCATCAACTAAAAGTGAGGACCAGGGAAGTTACTAAGATCCGAGTGATCAGCTCACATAGAATTTTGAATTTGCAAATATTTGAAAAAACAGACACAAGTCTTTAGTAGTTCATTTTTCTCTACAGTGATCCATGAAGTGTCCAATTCACCCAGAATGTGCTGTTTTGTTCTGTTGTAGTGCTGATAATTTACCCCAGAGAGTCAGGAGTAAGGCGGGGCAATAACAGAGTAAGTTTCACTAACTCACAACAAAGTCTTTGTGTATAGGGCCCATTGAATAAGGTTTTGACAGGGATACTTTAATCTGCATTTACTCATTTGTAAACCAAAATTAATATTTAAGGAGTACACTGCACATTGCTATAAATTATTCAGGATACTTGAGTCAAGAACCATGTAACGAAATTGAGAGATTGTGCATGCCTTTCTTGATTTGCTTTGTTGTGCAGTTGTGCTTATGTAGTGCTTCCTACCCCTGATGAGGCGCTAAAGCAAAATTACTGGCAGCTGGAACAACTTGTATTCTCAATACAGATGTTCCACATCACTATGCAAATTGGTTGTACCGTTTGCTTGGTTGTTACTGTTCAGAACATGTTGCTTAGTACAGAGTAGGCAAGAACCAGAGATAGTGGCACCAGCTGTTTGAAATACTCTACTGGGTGCCCCCACCAGGGACCTCTGTCACTCAGAAGGCTTGGAGTTCTGGATAGGCATTGAGTCAAGCCCCATACATATCAAGCTTGCCACTGCTGCTTTCAATATTTTAATATGGCTTTCCAGAGATGCATGTATGGGAAAACGTGACAAAAGAACAGCATGTTGCTCATCAACTTTTAGCCATGTGCACAAGGTCACAGGTTCATCCGCAAAACACTCAGGGGAAGTGGCGGTGAGAGGCGTTAGCCTCCTTGGCTTAACAGCTCTCACCGCCACTTCGGAAACGCCAGGCGGCACCCTAGTCTCAAGAATGTTGTGCAACCTGCCATTTCCCCCTGCGACGGCGCTGAGTCCCATGACTTCACGCCAATGAAGGCACCCTTGCACCGGAGTGCAAGGGTGTCTGCGAGTAGGGAGGTTTGTCTATGTACAGGCAGGTGTCCCTTCCTGCACATAAACAAACCTAAAAAGCTGTTTAGTAACTTACATGTGTGCTGCTTCATGCACCACACATGTAAGTTACAAAACGGCATTTTTTAAAAGGTTTGTTTATGTACAGGAAGGTCCACCTCCCTGTACATAAACAAACTATGGCATTTTGCTATTTCCATGTGTGCTGCACAAGGCAGTACACACGGAAATAGCAAAAACTAGGATACATTAAGCATTTCTCCTCGTTTCGCCACCTTAAGTTTGGTGCTGCCACCTATTATCGCAACCCTTGATAATAGATGGCAGCGTCATATTCAATGGGTGTTGCGATGGTATGCCCACCACAACACCCACGGCACGCCCCCTTTGACGCTAAGTTTAGCGTGAAAGGTGCCCTATTCTCAAAGCAGCGTTAAGCCACTTAACAGGGCTTTAAGCCACGTTAATGGGTTAACGCTGCCTTGAGAATAGGGCACTGGCCCTATTGCCACGAGAACATCAAAAAAAGTGATGTTGCCGTGGCGATAGGGGCTTGAGCATATGCCCCTCAGACTCTTCCAGCCTCAGGGAAGTAGCCATGGAGCCCTTCTTCCTCTGAGAGCTGGTGGAGCCGCTGTTTCTGGAGCATCCAGAGCTTTCAAAAAGATATTGGCATAGAATCAAAAGGGCGATGTTCGTTACGTTTCTGTCTATTTCGGCCATTTAACTGATATCTTCAGGAGCCTTGTGTCATACTTCTCAGTCTGGGATATTTCTTGGGCCTGGTTCAGGAATCTTCAGGAGTTTGTGTAATGTTTGAAGGTATGGGCCCTGGGCCCTCATGATAGGCGCATCAAGGATGGACACAGACACCAGGGCTGGGTGGTAGGAAAGGTCTTGAGCACGTGCGCTCAGCCTCTTTTATTGGCAGCGTCATGTGACACCATGACGTCTGTGGTGGGTGGGTGTAGAGTGTGTTGCATTACATAGAAACACTAGAACGTGTCCACACCAAGACACTACATCACTCCCCTTTTTAATCAACGAAAAGACCAAACTTAATAATTCACATTTGGGGAATTAACTTATCTCAGGATGCAGTGAAGTGTTCTGTTCCACCACTATTTTCTATCCGCCTCAGCTTGGGAATGGGCAGATGGAGTTCAGTCTGTTTCGGGGAACTTTTGTCCGCTTTAGCACAGGTTGGTGGTGCTAGATGGAAACAGTCTGTAAACGACTGGGTAGCCCCTTTTTCCTCACAGTCCTTGTGTTGTTGGCTTCCGTGGTAACGGGGTGCGGTTGGAGTTCTTGCAGCTCGCCGTGAAATGGATGGTTACGTACCAGTTCGGCCTCGGACTAACAGTGGGGACCTATTTTGCACTGACATCTTCTTCACTCCTAACTGTGGCAACGGCCACGTGGATGTACTTCTTTTCTGCTCTTCAACTGTGGCAACGGCCACATGGAATAACTTCCTTCCATTCTTAACTGTGGCAACGGCCACGTGGATATTCTTCCTTACGCTCTAACAGTGGCGGGGTTGCCACCTGTCTCTCCTTTTCATCCTTTCTTTTCACGGTGGCAAACGTGCCACGCAGATCTCTCCTTTTCTTCCTTTCTTTTCGCAGTGGCAGACGTGCCACACAGCTCTCTCCTCTTCTTCCTTTCTTTACGCAGTGGCAGACGTGCCACACAGCTCTCTCCTCTTCTTCCTTTCTTTTCGCAGTGGCAGACGTGCCACACAGCTCTCTCCTCTTCTTCCTTCCTTTTCGCGACATCACTCGGTCCGATCTTGCATCTTCTCTCCTGACCTGGCTCCTCCATGCAGGGTGCGCCCGCTGCATGTGTGATCCTGGTTTGTCCCCGGCTGGGACACTTCCTCCTTCTTCCTCAGCTTCCTGAGTTGGTGTCGCGAACCCTCTTCTCTGGATTCTTGTAGGTGACGTTCGTGGGATGGTGTTTAGAGACCTTGAGTAGGTCGAACGTCCTGGACCATTTGGCGGTCCTCTCCTGCTGATGTTTTGGCAGGTTTCTTCGGTCGTCCTGTCGGACTTTCTGATGTAGTTTAGAGAACCCGTCGCGGGTCATACTTGGTACGCGATCTTTCTGTGGATCGGCTTCTGGGGGTGCCACGCTTAGTGGTCTTCTTCGGTAACTGTTCCGCACTGGCGTTACCTGTGCCCTTCTTCCATCTCGTGGGGGCTGTGCCTTCCACGTGGCGCGTTATCTGCGCCCGTTCTTTTCAAGGCTCTCGGACACTTGTTGCGTGTCGTCGGTACTTGCAGCTTTGGCTGGCGTCGTTTTCTTGCTGCTTTGGCTGACGTCCAGTACTTTGCTGCTTTGGACCGTCGGGTACTTGCTGCTTTGGATGGCGTCAGAAGTTTGCTGCTTCGGACCGTTGGCGGGAGTAGTTGATGCTGCGGTGATCTCCTGTGGCCACTAGGAGTCACTGCTCTCTCCGTCTTCTGATCTCGGCAGTCTTATTCCCTGATCGTTCCTCCAGTGCTTGGCAGTCGTTTTCTCCAGACGTTTTGTCCTTGCTTGGATGCTTGGTGAGGTGTTGATGTTGAGTGAGACATTCGCGCCTCTTCCCACGTCGCTTCAGAAGTGGCCGCCGCTGACTCCTTGCTGGTGCGTGTGGGTGTCTCCTGCGCAGAGCGCGCTTTCTGGATTCGGGCGTTAAGATGCTTCCCTTGGGGCGCTACTCAGTTTGTTGCCTCTAGATGGTGGTAACTTCTTTTGCGTTGAACAATGCTTGTTTCCGTGCTGGTGGATGCTAGTGCACTATTGCTTTTAGCCACTGGGTGGCAGTGTTGCTGGGTCTTTTGAGCAGCCTGTCTTGTCTTTCCCGGGTGTGCACTCTACTGCTTCAGTGCACAGGGGGTTGGAGCTGTTGCTGAGCATGGGTGAGTAGATTTTCTATGCTTTTAGTGTTCCAGAATTATACCGAATTTTTAAATGTGCTGAAGTCAGGCAGACATTGCAAAAGCACTGTGTATGTCCCTCTGGAGTTGTGCAGCATTAATGCTGGGGGCTAATTTCACTGTCTTTATTGGTGCACCGGTACTTCCTTTTGATCAGTATTCCGGTGGGGCTGGTGACTCTTTGGCGGTGTTGACCGCGCTGCTGGCACTCTGCTCCTCACCCGGAGCACACAGGGAGGGGGCACCTTTTGCTGACGGCGGCGCTGGCCGCGTGCAGACGGTCACTTCACCCCTGCTTCCCTGCACTCTGCTCCTCACACGGAGCACACGAGGAGGGGGGAGGGGCGCCTACTGATCTTGGCGGCGCTGGCCGCCTGTAGCTGCTTGCTTCTCCCTCGCTCTCTCTCCCCGTCCGCAGCCGCCTCGGCAGTGCTCACGCGGGCGGGGAGAAGTTGCTTTACTCCGGTGGGGGAGCTCGTCGCTCCGGTCTCTCCTCCTCGGCGAGGGACGCTCGAGGCAGGCCGCGGTTGGGCTCCGCCGGCTCTGTCTTTTGACTGTACTGTTCCGCTGGCCTCACTTTCGCCGGTCTCCCGCCGCTGCAGCTTCTACCCCCACACGCTGCGCGGCGGAGACCTGCCTTGCTTCTCGCAGGCCGCGGGTGGGCTCCGCTGGCTCTGCAGTCACTGACCTTCACTGGGCGCTACCGGCGGGTCGCGGGTGGGCTCCGCTGGCGCTGCTGAGTCTCTTCTTCGCTGGGGGTGCCGCCGGCAGGTCGCGGGTGGGCTCCGCTGGCGCTGCTGTGTCTTCCCTCGGTGGAGGTGCCGCCGGCCGGTCGCGGGTGGGCTCCGCTGGCCTGGACCACGTCGCGAGGGGGGTCGGGAGGCGGTTAGCTACTCCGCTCCCTCCCCCTCGTTGGTTTAGTTGACCTTCGGGTCCGGCCGCCTTCCCTTCCCGCCGTGGCTTACTCTGGGCCCCGCCGCTTCCTTTACACACGCGGCGGGGGCAAGGGATGACTCGGGCAGGCCACGGGTAGGCTCCGCTGGTCCTGCTTGTTCGCTGGCACAATTAATGTTGGGCACTTCGCCCCAGGGGCTCACCTTCGGCCGGCTGGCCAGATGCTGCGTCGCGGTCGTGGCGGGTGGACTCCGCCCGGCCCGTGCACCACTCTGGTGGGGTTCTTGCTTTGCGGCCGTCTCAGGTGGGCTCTGGGCGGTCCGCTCATTCCTCGAGGCACATGTTGGTGGCGGCTGACACGGGAGGCTACCATCGACTTGCTGTGGCCTCTTGGTGCTGCTGGGCTCCGACGTGCTCACCGGATTCTCTGCTCGTGGTGCCTTGCTGCAGGGGGTGCCCTTCAGGCGGGCACTCTCTCCCCCTTTTCCTCAGTGATTGGTAGTGGCACGCCTGGGTTGCACTACCGACCTCGTCGCCATTGTAATGTTTGAAGGTATGGGCCCTGGGCCCTCATGATAGGCGCATCAAGGATGGACACAGACACCAGGCCTGGGTGGTAGGAAAGGTCTTGAGCACGTGCGCTCAGCCTCTTTTATTGGCAGCGTCATGTGACACCATGACGTCTGTGGTGGGTGGGTGTAGAGTGTGTTGCATTACATAGAAACACTAGAACGTGTCCACACCAAGACACTACAGTTTGCATCTTTATTGTCCTCTGTCTCTAGAAGCCCAGGATCAATGAAACAGATGCATTTGTGCACCACCCGCCTCCCAAAGAACCCGGACAAAACCAACACCTCTTTAGTGAGTAGTAATTGATGGCACAACCATTTTAAAGAGGTCACCGCAGATGTCAACCTCTACTCCTTTGACCTATTGGGCGGCCGCCATGCCTCTAGTGTATCAGTTTCTTATGATTTTTTTCTTTTTTTGTTTCCACTTGTTATAGGCTTCTTTTTATTTGTCCTATGACGTTAGAGGCATTAATGAGCTTGTGATGCCTCGTCTCATGATGTTAAGAGAGAGATGCTGAATAGGGCTTATGTGTATAATTTCCACTATGCCCATGATGTAGTAATACCTTGGAGCTCTGAGGCCAAGTATCCGGTGCCCTGTAAGATAGACAAAATGACTTAAAAAAAAAGACAACATTCATTGTCCCTTTGCTGTGCTTTGCTATGTTACCATATATATTTCTAGATTTTCTTATGTCTGCTTTGTTTTGTAACTTTAAGTTGCTTGTATGTGGATAGTACGTGCTACCATTTGTATGGTTCAGTAGCAGAGTTCTTATGACTAAGTTAAGAACAACACACGCTGACAAAAACAAAATCGTCCTCCCCCCAATCTGAGAAAATATTGGTACTACTGCTGTGCACTCCATTGCCATGGCATGTCATATGTGATATTTGGTCTTTTGTGGACACCAATGCATGTTAAGGTCTCTCAACATACAAAAGCAATGCATTCTTAAACAGTAAATGATTCATGTCCTTACTGAGAAACTCGATTTTTTTCTCTCTTATTCACATCTGCAGATAATGTTTTGGAGGGAAGGCGGTGAGGCGTTTCTCCATTGTGAATTCACTGAAGAAAAATCTTTGACTTGGCACAAGGGATTCTCAAGGGAGAACTGAAGAGCTAATGATGTCTTTGCTAGCAGTTGCAGATAGGCTGATGGTGCCAACAATATTTCCCACTCTGAACTTCAGAGAACACTTCATATGCTCGACCCGGACAGATAATATTTAAATGAGTGGCAAGATTTTTATGTGCGCAATATATTTTACGAAACATCCTGTGTTGCCAACTTGATATACAACCCATTTGAATCAATATTTGAAAAAAAAATGTCTTTCAAAATATTGGTTGTGTGCCAACCTTTTAAGTCACTGAGCATTTCAAATGAGACAAATTACCTGAGTAATTTTGTGGGGGTGATGATAGTAGGCACTTGTAAGAAAAGGGATTAATAATTAGGGAGGATGTGAGTCCTCCCAAAGTAATACGTTTTCGAACTTCAAAAACCTCTAGTAGAAAAAACCTTGAAGCCTATTAAGATGTGTCACACAGAAGCTGGATGCCTTGGCCATGGGGGCCCACTAAAGTCTTCTTTCGGAAGGCAAAAACCCAGAGCAGATCCATTTGGGTTTTATTGCCTGCCAAGGTCGCACCTTGGACGAATAGCCTTGGGTGGTTAGTCCCAGTCATTTAAAGGTCAAACATTTAGTAATCCCCAACTTTTGCAACTTTCTGGAGCAGCTCCTCCTGGTCACTTCCAAGGCTCCCTGCACTTAGATCCCAGGGCCCACTCCAGCAGAGGCTACCAGCACAGTCTTGCCAGGGTTCATTTGCAACTGGTCCACTGGTCACTCAAGAAAAAATCAATTTCAGTGTTGTGTCCCTGTATCCACAGAGGAAGTCAGTCAACTGGCCCTTGGAGCCCACTTGTCAGTTCTTGGTAAACGTCTGAACATGTTCAGCTCTTTTGGTTCCCACACACTTCACAGACAGCAAGCACAACCTCTTTCTGTTTTTTCACTGGACCAGAAAATGTTCAGAGGAGTTGGGGTGAGGTGCTACTATGGTCAATTGAATAGTCAATCTATGTCACTCCTTTACCTATGGGTAATAGGTTTCCAAGGGCAAACTATCACACGTTTGCAGCACATACTGTTTCATTCAATTCAAATTATCCCACTTTGCACCGTTCTCAATAAAACCCTACATAGATGAAACCTTATGCCTCTGGAGGAAGCATCAGACATATCTTAGGGAACGTCAATGGTAATGAGCAGCCCCTCCAACTCACTTTCTTGAGCATTTCCTGGGTTAAGCTGTGTGGCATTCCTCACCTAAGCCAACCTGTGAAGTCCCCACCATTGTCTCTGCTCTGAGAGCAGTATTTCACACTTCATCAAAGTCAGCACTAATAGGCCATCTGCATGCAGGTAAGCAAATACTAATCAGCTCGCTTTAAACTTCAGGTAAGCAAAGTCTAACTCTTGAACAGTTACTTTTCCTACATATTTATCAAAAACCCAACTTCACAATTGAATGACACAGGCCCCCAGGACAGGTGCCAGTCAGATTTGGCTGGTTCAAGCCAGCCGCTAGCGGTGGTGGCAACTTAGAATTTTCCCAGGATCAGCCAGCATAAACGTGTGGTTGAATGGGTTTTGTGTATTTTTCAAAACTGATACAGAATTTAGTATGCTTTACGGAAAATCTGTAGTGGCTATGCATTGAAAATAGTGTTTGCTGACACAGGAGTCTCCATGTCAATCAATACATGTCATCCTACGTGTAGGGCCTTGGGCTTTTTTCACAGACATCTTATACAGACTGCAGGGGTTATATAGAAGTGACCATGAAGATCGGAGAGCCCACTGCCTGCAGCTCTGAGGCTGCCAAAATGTAAGGAAAATAGATTATCAATTCATGATTTAGTAACTTTGAAACAGGGTACCAACCTGTCAAGTCATAGAAGTTCAACTTAGATCAATGTGGGGTCCAAACCATTGTCAAAAGGTAACTCTGTGTATTTCCTACCATAGATATGGGGATTTCAGAGTAGGATACTGTCTAAAAGTCATTGAGAAATGTGGGGGATATTGGCAAATACACGTTAGGTCATACAGCACAAAATATAATACGCGCTGTTGCAATTTGTTTTTGCAGCCTATTGAGAAGGTGATGAAAAATGTGTAGATATTGAATAATTATGTTCTGATTGGGAAGAGGTAATTGACAGTCTTGCTGTACTCCACAGATCGACACAGTAGAGATCCCATGGAAAAACAATTGAACTGAACAATTGTCTTAAAAGGCAACATCATCTTATAGAAACTATGAATAGTTTTCAGGGCCCCTTTACAGACATGCAAACTGTTTGCAACAGGCCGCTGTTCAAGCCGCCATGATTTATCTTGTTGTCGCAATTGAGATAGAGTTGTTTTGAGCAAGAGCACTAGAAGATGCACAGCATCACAAGTGTTACGGATAGCCCTTGGTACTTGCACATTAATGAACGTGGCAAACCTGTATAACTCAAAGCTTCTCCTTCCACAATTAGTCTCTGGGGAACTGCACTGAAATTTCCATCTTCTTCATCACTCTAATTGACTATCTTTTAGACCGATTATCTCATCGGTTAAGCACCTGGTGCCACTGTGGCTGCCAAGTACTCTGCTGGAGAAGAAATACAACACACACTGCAGTTGCTCCCATTGGTAGGTCATTATTTTCATATTTGGAAGTTTGTTTTATTTTGCCTCAGAGGTTGAGGGACTTGAATAATTCTGCTTTAACAAGAGGTGTTGTTTCTGAGCAAGGCAGCAACCCACTTCAAAATGCATTTTGGTAAATTTCCATGATGAACACAAAAACAAAACCTCAAACTTTTCCAGTTCTGCTAAGACCTTCACTACAAGTTAGGTGGAATAGGTGGGGTATTTACAACACATAGTATATACCTTTAACACGGAGTAAGCTACTTACCATGTGTAGTAAACACCTCTTATTCCGATTTTTTAACTTGCAAATGAGGCATACAAGTTGTTTTATCACACAGGATTTTGCATGTTTTACCCTTTTTCCAAAATACACAAGGGCCCTCGGGTCTTTCAATAAAGAAAGAGAAAAAGGTAAGAGAGGCTGGCTAGGAAGAAGGCGTCCCTTTAAAGGACGGTTCCCCTCACCCACCAGAGGTGGCATGCTTCATCATAGGGAATCCTCCTTGCACCATGACATTGGTCATTTTTCATTGACAGACCCGAGGGCACTTGTGTAATTTGTGATTGCATTTGGGGAGATCCCCCTCGCTGGTTGCTAAAATCTCCTCTGCCCCCCCCCCCCCCCGAAACACACACACACACTTTTCTGTGTGTGTATTACTTTTTTCCAAGCCTTTTCCCATGATAAAGTCCAGCAAGTTTGACCTGGGGAAAACTGTGAGTGTATGGTAATTATCACATAAGACTTTTTCAAGAATGTTTTTGGTGGCCATTGGGAGACCTATGCACAGATCAAATAATGTTATGACCTGCATGTGTAGTATTACATGAATGTTAAAGACCATAAACCCAGATTGAATGTGGTACTAGAAGGAGAGTGCATTTGTGCATGGCTGTGTTTACATGTGTTCGCATGTTAATGCACCGTCTTTTCCAGTGCTTGCAAATATTTGCACATTTTAGGAAGGAAATATAATTATTTTTCATATATTTAGGATACTTTTCATATGCTTCTTTGCTTTTCACCCAAAACCAGCAGTTAAGCTTTTTGTTTCTGGGCACTATCACTTAAGTTTAGCCTCCAACAACTGTCTTTCCTACATGCTAAAGACATTTGGACTACAGAATACCTTGTGCCTCCACTTTTCAAAGCTACTGTATCTCCCTCCCAGTGTGTGTGAAGGCAGAACAATGCTAATAGGTCTGGCTTAAAATGAATGTTGTATGGTAATGTGAAGCATTACAGGAAAATAGCAGTGGAATTAATATGTGTATGTGTGGAAGCAAAGAACTGTAGAATATTATTGGTGTAGGTTAAAAGGTCAGAATACACTGTCAAGCCAGTCCCTGAAATCCATGTATGTGAATGACTGCCCTCCACCCATCTGTGCTGCTGCCAGAGAAAGACAAACACCATAAATTAACTACTTAACCAAGACAAAATGGGGATTAAGTGAAGGGAGTGCTACAAATCTCGTTCAAGACAATTTGCAATTTAGTGACTCAGTAGGAAGTTCACCCACAGCAGACTTTCAGCATCCTAACCACACAATAGAAGACAATGAAAAGGTACTGAAAAGAAGGGGCAATTTGAGGCATTTTGATAGTCCTTCTGTATTACTGTTTGTAAGATGTAAAGTGAGTTATAACCTCTGGGATCCAGCATTTATGCAAGCATAAGGCAGTTGTGTAAATTGAGGGATAAAGTACAGTATATAGAAGATTGCTATTTAACAGATTCTATGATCGACTATAACTCCCTGCATCAATTGGAAACTTTGTACCCTATCAGTCCACCACACACTTGTTTCTACTGTCTATCAATGTCTGTGCTTCTACAGTTAACATCTTAATTAGCTTTTATGTACAATATATTGCTAATCATGTGAGTAGGTTCATGCTGATTGTGATAAATATGCTCGAATTTTACTCATCAAAACTGTTGTATGCCACTAAGCATTTGCCCATCCCAATATAATTATTAAAATATTTACAAATGGTGTTAAACAGAAACACTAGTGTCTGACTCCCAAAAGCGTTATGAGTATGGGAAGCATTACTACAGGAGATTTTTTTATGCACTATTACACATGCCTTTGTGAATTAACGTTGAAACATCCATTTCCCTATTAATAAAAGTTCAAAGAGGGCACCGTGCTTTCTATTGGTTCTAATTGTATTTAGATATCCCCTTATATTCATGTTTTGTTCCCTGGTGTTTTGGAGCTTACATCCAATATGTACATATAAGTTACTTGTAAGCCCCTAGTGAAGTGGTACTACATATTTCCATTGCCTGTATATTAAATGCTACTATTGGGCCTGCAGCACTGATTGTGCCACCAACTTAATTAGCCCTGTAAACATGCCCCAGGCCTACCATTGCAGAATGTGTGCAGTTTTAAACTGCCATGTCGACATGGCATAATACATTTATTGCCAGGCTTAATCCTTCCCTTTTAATACATAGAAGACATCCCAAGGACACGCCCTGCACAGCCCAGAGTGCAAGGTGCAATGTGGTTAAAAAGTTAGACATGTACATGTACATTTTACGTATCCTGGTAGTGAAAAACTCTTACATTCACTTTTCAACACTAAAAGACCTGCTTCTCCCATAGGATAACAATGGAGTTACCTTATTACATTTAATAGGCTGCCATTTCCAAATGGGAACAGGTAACCTGTTCACGTTTTCTGTCTTTGGAATTGTAATGAAAAATCCCCTCTTAATGTAAAGTCAGATTTTAAATTACAATGTTGAAAATGACACTTTTAGAAAGTTAGCATTTTCTGGTCTTAGTCATTTAGTAGCCTGTCCCTGGGTCACATGACTGCCGCTGTCCGCGTACCCCACAGGGGGAGATAAGCAGGGCAGCCTTTAAGTGCCCACTAGGCGGAGCAACCCCCCCCTTGGCTCAGGGAGGGGAGGCTCTGGTGGTTCGCTAGCCCCTCCCCTGGGCGGGTGCACCGGCAGCATCCAGGGGAGGGCACACGCTCGGGGGGGCGGCCCGGGTATTTAGGCCTCTGCCGCCCCCCAGATCGGCCTCTTTTGCTCCTGATCTGTTTTCTGATCTGCCTGATGCGCTGCAGGGCTGCCGATCTAGGTGAGTCCTACATTGAAGCCCCCCTCGTGCCCGCTCCCCCCATTCTGGGGGTTACAGCTGGGCCGGGCGGAAAGCCCCGTAGCACGCCCGCGACTTGGCCCCACTCGTGCCCATCCCCCACGACCGATTGGCGGCAGGCAGATAAGTTCGGTAATGAGGGGAATAATGTTACAGGCCTGGAGCGGGGTGCGCGAATTTGGGCACAGCCTCGTGCGCGCTCCCCCACCTTCTCCGGCGGCTTCGAGTAGAAGATGAGATTTGTTTTCATGCCAATATATTGCCTCTCACCCGAGGTTGTTTTCCCTATGGGCATGGCGGCTGCTGGGCTCCTGGCTGATACTGCAGTCGGGGCTGCGGCGCGCAGCCCTGCCTTGAGTCGTGTATTGCCCCTCATCGGCGGCTGTTGCTCTGCCGGGTAGCTCATTTGATGGGAGCTTGGTGCTAATGACGCCTGAGGTTCCGTGACGATTTGAACCCGTGTTTTCAATATTGTCGGAAATACATAATATTGGTATCAGCGAACCGCAAATGATCCATTTAGCATATCCTGGTGTTTTCGCTATACTACGAGCAAGAGCACTCCTGTTATGAACACATTTCTGATCTACCCACAGCATCCATCTTAGATCATGGCCGCCATTTTGTGTTTCTTGCCCTCACATACGCAATAACCTCTGATCACTTCATTTCGATTAAGGACACGTAGCCTTAGCCGGAGATTCACCTCTTTCATGACACGTGCACCTTAAACCAGATCACGCTGTAGCTGCATGACTCGACAAAGGCTGCCTCCTCTGCCCGAGGCCAGCCCACCTGAACTGGTTCTCGTGTCCATTGTCCCGATCATGATTAGGCGGCCGAAGCCGGTAGCCTTGCCCATTTACAACCCACAAACATCTCTTATCCCGCTTTCCTATCTTCTGCACCTGGCTCTGCTCCTTTCCTTCTGGGCCTTTATTAGGGGGAGGTAACGAAATTTACGATGAGGCGGTCCGGCTCTTGAATGCAATATTGACAAGGGATTGTGATGAACTAGTGGGAACCCCTCTTCGTAGATGTTTCGTATCAGATTTTATCAACAGTTCCTGTGTACGCCAAATATTTATTGTTTGAGACACAAAGGTTTTGAGAATGTACTAACATGTGAAGAATTCGCCTGAAGGCTAAAAATCAGTATATAAGGAGCAACCCTCTTTGTACAATTTGAACAGGCTCCTAGACACTGCCCATGCGTAGTTTCTGTGACTTCTGTGTCCCTGCAGTAATAAACCTTTGGTCTTTGACGCCACCATCGAGAAGCCCGTGTTTCTGTTCATTTGCGCACCAAGGCAGGTGGAACTCCGGGGTCTTTGGGTGTTGTACCCTGACACCTCTGGACGGAACCAAAAAGTCCAGAACTCCAATTGGCGCCCAACGTGGGGCGACGTCATTCGGTACCGGTCCAAAAGCCTGAAGAGTTCGAGAAGCTTCGTGTGAAGATTCCTGAGGGAGGCGCCCCACTTCATCGATCCCGGCATATCGCAAAAGTGGCCCGAAGTTCTCTTCCACGAGGGTTCCCGTTCAGGACGGCTGCAGTGGGCCGTTGCCTTGACCGTCGCCCTGTCTTGGACCCGAGGTGCAGCCCTTAGTACAGCGAAACGTGACGGGTTTCTCCTTGGTGACGTCTTCAGTGCCTCCGTTAAGTATTTAGTGATAGCTAGCTGGTTACTTTGTGAGGGTTGTTAAAAATCCTTGATTGGTTCTTAGTTTGGTTTGGTTTCGTAGGACTATCACTGGTTGTTCTAGTCACGATAATCTATTTGGTTCAGTTTGGGTATCGATACATTAGTTTGGTTTTGGTAGGCCTAAGTTCTTGGTTCAAGTGCACATATTTGTTTTGTGTTTTGTTTGTTTCGTGTTCCGGACTGAAAATGGTAAGTCGGAGAAATTGTATGTTGTCGTGTTTCGGTTGCAACAGTGACTCACGATTGGAGGACTCATGTCTGGTTCCTCCGATTGGGACTCCCCTATATGATTTATATTGTAAACATGGAGTGGGTCCTATATCTTATAATGAGGTATGGGTCCGCTACACCAAGAAAGACGGTGTCCTTAGTTGGCCACTGCATGGTAGTTTTGAACCCGAAATTCTTGATAATTTAGAAGCGAAATTGTTTAGGAAGAAAGCCCGGCCGGCAATGTTTGATTCTTTCCGTTACTGGCGAAAAGAATCCAAACAGAGAGAAATGAAAAGGTTGAAGAAAGAACAGAAAGAACAAGAAGAGTTGACTCTAGAGCAAGCAACTAAACAGCTGCAAGATAACGAGTGTGAGAAGGCTATAGAGGTGGCCATTAGAGAGCATAATTTAGCGATCGACAAGTGCTACCCTGCCTTGCCATCGAAAACGGTTAAGATACTAGAGGATTCGGAAAACGATCCTCTTCTGTCTTATCTGTTACGGTCACCTCCACCGTATGCACAAGGTGCTACGGCTCCACTCGTACCAAATGTTCAATTGCCGGTTGCTGGACAACCTGGTATTCCTGCTCCTGCCCCTCAGAATCAAGCTCCTGTACCTCCTGTAGTTAATGTGAACGTTCCTACGGCTCCTCCTCCTCCTGGGTTGCCGACTTCTATACCTGTATCTGTCTCGCTTACACCTACTACTTCACAAACTATTTTTCTCGATACTCCTACTGCCTCGCTATCTGTTCCTACTTCTACTGTGTTTTCTACATCTGCGAGTGTGTTAACTCCACTTTCTGTACGTCGAAGAATCACTGATTCTGTTACTAATATACTGTCTCCTTTCTATAAAACTTTAATCAAGACTCCTACTCCTGACTCTGTTCAGAGACGTAGTCAGCTTCCAAGTACTGAGGAACGGGGAATTTTAGACTCCACGGCTCTCAGATGGATTTCGAAGAGTAGGAGATATAGTACGAGAGATGTACTAGAAACATTTATGCAATGGAAGGAACCAACGCAACGGTACGTCTTTGACGAGATGTGCTCGTTGTTACGTGAAGAAATAGAGGAAGATAATGTTGAGTCAAATTTAGAAGACTTGATTAAGGTTCAGAAAGAGTTTGCTGCTGGTATGATAGTAGGTGAAAATATAGAAGAAGCGATGGAACTGATCTTAAGTTTTAGGAATGATCCATCTCTTCGTTCACCGAGAGATTTAGAGAAAGGTAAGACGAAACTGAGTCGCCAATATCCTATGAGGGAGGTTCCTCCAATTTGGCGCGAAGCAGTGGCAGCTGATAATAATGCTGGTATTGCAGCTGTTCCAGCACAGTTCCAGAGAGTGTGGATACACATTCCGTGGAAGCGAGCTGAAGTGTTAGCAGTGAAACAGGCCTTACCAGATCCACGTAAGAATCCTGCTGGATATTACAAGGAATTAACACAGACGGTTGAAGCTTGTATAATGAACTTAGCAGACATTGATATGTTATTTGGAAATGTAGTTCCTCAACCAGTCTGGGCTAAAATTCGTAGGGAAGATCATCAAGTTGCCTTAGGTGGTGATTGGGCAGCTATCACTGCAGCGGATGGTCAGCAAATAGGTGGTGCAAAACCCGAACCCCTTATTGCTAATCTTCCAGGTAGAATAATTGACTTAATGAAGACTCTGATGCCCGCACTGCGTGTTAATTGGGACAAATTATCCGCATGCAAGCAAAAGAAAGACGAAAGTGTCTCCGACTTCTTCACGAGGTTCGAAGAGACTTTTGTAGATCATAGTGGTCAAGATATGAGTACAGAAGGGGGACAGAGACTGTTTGTCGATAAATTTGTGCATAATTTGTTACCTGAATTATGCAATAAATTAAAAGATTCAGAGAGTGCGTGGGCTGTTTCCACAACTGCGCAAATACTTGCGACTGCACAGTACTACGAAAATAGGGATAAAGAGGAAAAGGAGAAATCAGAGAAGAAAACGAAAGATTTAAAAACTAAAGTTCTTTTGCAGCAGGCGTATCCGCCTCGCACGAATCAATCTAATACGCAGCAAGGTTCGTATCAGAGGACAGATTATAGTTCAACGAGGCCTCAATATCAGTGGAATCAGTGTGCGTACTGTAAGAAAGAGGGTCACTACAAAAATGAATGTCCGATTTTAGCACAAAATAATGCAGCAGCAGCTCAGAGAGGTCGTGGTGGTTTTGTGCAGAATTCTAGAAGTCGAGGGCGAGGTGCTATGCCTCCACAGACGAATGATCGTCCCTCCAATCACTTTGATCATAGAAATGGACAGCCTGCCCAGCAAAATAGATCTCAGCAATATCTTGTTGAAGACTATTGTGAAGTGGATGAGGGATTTCAGCAAAATGGGTACTAGGACAGCCATGGACAGAGAGAGGGAGTAGTATCAGTTCCAGTAGATCAGAGTGGGCCTTATGTCGCAGTAGCAACATCAGGTGTAGTCGAACCGTTTCTGTTGGATACTGGTGCCGCAAAAAGTTCTATCATTCATGCGAAACTCCCTGGCGCACCTTTGTCCGGCTCAACAAATGTTTCTGTAGGTTTTTCAGGCGCCCCTGTTTACAACCCCATATCTGGTCCTTTGTCTATTTCTGTTGGACCATGTCAATTGAAAGCACCCTTGATTTTGACGACGGGTTGTAATGAAAATCTGCTTGGTTTAGATTTGTTAAAACGACTATATGCGACATTGTACTGTTCTCCGGAAGGGGTACAGCTTACGTTGGGTAAAAATATCACCTCTCCGATGTACTTGTCAATGGATGCACTCCCGCCAGAGCTACGCTCACTCCCTGATTCTCTTTGGGCGACTGGTCCTAATGATGTAGGCCTTTTAGAAATACCACCATATGTAGTTACTTTGAAAGCAAATGTAAAATTTCCAAGAATTCCTCAATATAAAATATCTAGTGAAGGTGAGCGTGCACTCTTATTGATTGTGCAAGATTTGATTAAGAAAGGTGTGGTTGAAGAAACTAGAGGAAATGTTTGTAATAGTCCTGTACTACCGATTTTGAAACGAACTGATCCTACAAAACCCCCAGTGTACAGGTTTGTCATAGACCTTAGAGAAGTTAATAAGATTGTGGTTCCACAGTTTCCTGTGGTTCCCGACATTACTGCCTTGTTAACATTGATTCCTGCTACAGCCACTTGGTTCTCAGTCATCGACTTGAAGAATGCCTTTTTCAGCATTCCGATAGCCGAAGAAAGTAGAGATATTTTTGGCTTCTGTTTAGGAGGTCGAAGTTTCAGATTTAAACGCGCTCCACAGGGCTACTGTGAGAGCCCATCTATTTATAGTCAAGCATTAAAAAGCCAGTTAGATTCCTTTGTCCTTCCTCCAGGTTCTGCCTTAGTACAGTACGTAGATGATCGTCTAGTGGCTGCCGATGACAAGGAAACTTGCAAAGCAGCTACAGTTTCGTTATTACATCATTTGTCTAATCTGAATCACAAGGTGTCACCTTCTAAGATGCAATACTGCTGCCAAGAAGTGACCTACCTAGGTCATCTCTTGTCAAAGGAGGGAAGGAAGTTGACCCCAGAGAGAATAAAAGCAATTACGCAAATGAGTGTTCCACGCACACAGAGAGAAGTACGTGCCTTCTTAGGTATTACCTCCTACTGTAGGCAGTGGATTCCAAATTTTTCTCTTTTAGCGAAACCATTGGTAGCCTTGACTGGGAAAAATGTTCCGAGTCCGGTGCCATGGTCTGATGAATGTCAAGAGAGTTTTACTGAATTACGAAAAGCCTTGTGTTCAGCTCCTGTATTGGGTACACCCGATTACAGTAAGCCATTCACGCTCTACGTTCACGAGAGAGAAGGTTGCGCGTTGAGTGTTCTGACACAGAAGTTTGGTGATAAACAACGCCCTTGTGCGTATTTTTCATCAACATTAGATCCGGTAGCTAGAGCGTTACCCAGTTGTTTGAGAGCTACAGCGGCAGCTGCGGCTTCCATTCGACAATCTGCTGGTTTGGTGATGAACAACATGCTAGTGGTCATGGTTCCTCATGCAGTGGATACACTCATGAACCGAACCAAGACACAACACCTTACTAGTGCGAGACTATCTGGTTACGAGCTGACATTACTAGCGAGTCATATTCAGATCAAAAGATGTAATGTACTGAATCCAGCAACGCTGTTGCCGGCTAATCAAGAGTCGAGTGATTCCGAGCCACATGATTGCTGTTTTAAAACGGAGGAAGAGACAAAAGGACGTATTGACTTGAAGGATACTCCATTACCCGATCCAGATGGTACGCTGTATGTGGACGGGTCATGTTTT
This sequence comes from Lissotriton vulgaris, assembly GCF_964263255.1. Lineage (NCBI taxonomy): Eukaryota > Metazoa > Chordata > Amphibia > Caudata > Salamandridae > Lissotriton > Lissotriton vulgaris. Next base: position 1,185,393,209 of record NC_141691.1, read on the forward strand.
AAATTGGAGAATGGTGATGTGACGGCTGCCTATGCAGTAACGACTTTGAAGACGATTGTGGAAACTGCAAGAGTGAGTCAGAATTCTGCCCAAGCTGCAGAATTAATAGCTCTAACGAGAGCGTGTGTTTTAGCTAAGGGAAAGAGAGTGAATGTTTTTACAGACAGTCAGTACGCATTTGGCGTGGCCCATAGTTTTGGCCGTTTGTGGAGAGAAAGAGGTTTCATTACGTCCCATGGGACTAAGATTCAACATGGTCAGCTAGTTAACGACTTGTTGGAATCTCTAACCTTGCCGACTGAAGTTGCGATTGTTAAGTGCAGTGCTCATAAAGCAATCACGGATGATGTTGGTCGTGGGAATGCTTTTGCTGACGAAATTGCTAAACAGACAGCTAGAGACATGATGAGCAGAATGTATGTTGCAACGTCTGCAAGATGGATTGCTGAGTCTGGAATGTGTGAGGATACTATGGAAAGTGTGAAAGAGATTCAGAAAGAAGCAACTGAGGAAGAGAAACGAGTATGGAGAGAAAGTACGGGCAAGTTAGATTCGAATGGATGTTGGATTGATTTGACAGAACAGCAGCGTTGGATGTTGCCTGATGCGTATGTGCTTGCAGTGGTGACAATGGCGCATGGAGTAGCGCACATAAGTTCTAAAGGTATCTATAAGATGTTGGCTCCAGTCTGGAAAAATGATGGAATCAGTAAGTGTGCAGAGAGAGTGGTGAAAAATTGTATGATATGCCTGATGCATAATCCTGGCAAGGGAACTCCAACTCCTGCTGGTCATTTCGCTCCTCCTTCCTGCCCTTTTGAAGTGATTCAATTAGATTTTATTCACATGGACCGCTGTAATAATTTAAAATACGTCCTAGTGGTGGTTTGTGCTTTTTCCAGGTGGATAGAGGCATACCCACTAAAGGACAATACTGCCCTATCAACTGCCAAGATTCTTCTCAAGGAATATTTCCCTAGATACGGAATGCCACGGATTGTATGGTCAGATAACGGAAGTGAGTTTATAGGGAAAGTTATGCAGAGTGTGTGTGCAGGCCTAGGACTGAAACAGAAATTCCACAGTGCGAACCATCCCCAGTCTGCTGGTTTAGTGGAAGGTTACAATGGCACCCTCAAGCTGAAAATAGCTAAAATACAAGCATCCACAGGTTTAGCCTGGCCAGACGCACTTCCTTTGGCCTTGTTATCAACGAGAGCAACTGTACATTCTAGAGTAGGGCTTAGCCCTTATGAAATCGTTTTTGGCCGCCCGGCAAATATCTGGGGTGTGCCAAGGCCTAAAGAGTTCAGTTCTTTAGAATATCCTATGTTGATAGACTACCTTTACGACTTGACTGCTAAATTGAGTCTTATTCATCAACAGGTTTTCGATGCTTTGCCAAAACCTCCGGAGAGTCCAGGGCATCAGCTGAAACCGGGAGACCTCGTCGTCATCAGGAACTTCGCGAGGACAAAGAACCTTCAGCCGAGATCCGTCGGCCCCTTCCAAATCCTTCTTACAACGAGGACAGCAGTTCGTGTGGCTGGACGCAAGCACTGGGTGCACGCGTCCCATGTTAAGCGTGTCCCTTTGCCGCTTCCTTACGACGACTGGGTGAAGAAGGGAATTGGTTCCTCCGAATTTGAAAGAACTCCAAAGTTTATCCCTTTCAGCGATGCCGAATTAATCATTGACACTCCAAGCTCTGACTCTCCTCCTGAAAAGACTCCTTTGAACACTGAACATTTGTCTCTTGCATCAGAAGAAACTCTGCCATCTGCGAACTTGAACACTGCAACAACTACAAGTGAAACACTATTTGTCGACCAGACAGTACCTGCAAAGCAGAGATATAACTTGCGAAGCCGTAATATGGACAAATAAAGCAGGCAACTGCATACTGTGATGTTTTTGAAATATTGAACTTTTGCCCTCAGCCAGGAAGTTTGCTATTGTTTTATTGTTTTAAAATTGCCTTGCCGTCTGGGTAGCCGTAGGGTCGTGGCTGTGTGCCTAGTTGGATTTGCAGGGGTCTGACACAAGGTCGATCTTTCTGTTGGTTCTGGGAACTCCCAGGGCTGATAGAGGCATTTTCATCTACGTACACATCATCAGTGGTCGCGAGCGGATTGTAGAAGATGGAACTTCCTGCGCTGCAACGAGAAAATGTGATTTACGTTCGCAGAAACAGACTTTATAGAATTCTTCATAGCAAATGCTTTTTGATGCAATGTGTCATTACATTCTTGATTATTTTAGCAACATTGGTGGGTGGAACTGTTTTCAGTATAAAATTGATTTTTGTGCCAGTTACTACAGTGCCTCCCCTTGATCCTGCTATTTCTACTGTTTCTTCTATACACTCTTTTCATTCGTTTCCGGAACATGAGCAAGCCCGACGCTCAGAATTCATTAACAACACTTTTGTACAGCTCTTGCACCAACACCAACTGGTAGTTAACACTACAGACTGCTGGGTGTGTGGCTTGATACCCCACACTATGGATAAAGGTATACCTTATCTGGTTTTGCCTTTCAGCTACAATGGATCATTTCAGGCCCTTCAAACCATCTTTGCTTATGCCCTTGAAACCTATCCTCCACGTCCACCACGTTCCACTAAATATAACTCTGCCAACAAAGCCTTAGTCCAGGGAATTATTGACATGATCAAGGATGTCAATAATACTCCATCATACCCTAGAGACGAACTGCGAGTGTATTTAAGTTGGAATACTTCAGAGTATCGCCTTAGTTTAGGAGAAAGCAAGCGTAAAAGCTCAACTCCAATCTGGGTCGTACCTCACCGAGGTCAGGTCTGTTTGCAAGGTAATGGGAGAAATCCAAGAGCTCAGCTAGGGAGGAGTGAGTGCGTTGAGACTTATGTGTTTCCGGCTAACTCTTCCCCTGCCTTCCTTACTGCTAGGGGTACCTACTTCATCTGTCGAGACAGAGCATATACATGGTTACCTGCTGACTTTTCAGGTTCATGCTATATTGCTCGATTGTTGCCTCCGACATACACTGCTTCATCTGACTACCACAGAACCAGAGTAGCGAGAGGTGTCTTCAGCAAGGAAGATACCACTGGTCAGGAAGCTGGAGACTTCTTCAAAGGCTTCCTTCCGTTCTGGGGGCCTATGGCCAATAGTAGAAACATACGTCAGCTAACACGGGTAGTTGAATCTACTATTACCGAAACTGCTGGTGCCCTTAGCAATCTGACAGCTGAGCTTCAGGCGGATAGACTCATGACGTTGCAGAACCGTATGGTTCTAGACGTTATCCTTGCAGACCGAGGTGGGGTATGTAGAATGATCCAATCGAGCTGCTGTGTCTTTATTCCTAATAATGCTCCAACAGTCTATGAGGCGATCTCCAAGCTACACAAGATTTCCGACTCTATTCACGTAGATAAGGGAAACTGGTCCTTCATGGAGTGGTTTTGGACTCTGATCTCAGCATGGGGATGGAAGGTTCTAATGGTCATCGGTGTCATCTTAGTATTCCTATTCTCATGCTGCCTGATTATCCAGTGTGGTCCCGCTTTGTGTAGTCTTTGTGCTGCAACCTGTTTTAGGAAACCACCTGCAGTTGGAGAAAAGGCACGAGAAAGGATGATGATACAACAGCATGTCACTGACCTGATGAGTATAGAACTAGACTCTGACATAGACTGAGTAATTGCCTATGTAAGGGCAAAAGGAGGGTCTGAGGTTCCGTGACGATTTGAACCCGTGTTTTCAATATTGTCGGAAATACATAATATTGGTATCAGCGAACCGCAAATGATCCATTTAGCATATCCTGGTGTTTTCGCTATACTACGAGCAAGAGCACTCCTGTTATGAACACATTTCTGATCTACCCACAGCATCCATCTTAGATCATGGCCGCCATTTTGTGTTTCTTGCCCTCACATACGCAATAACCTCTGATCACTTCATTTCGATTAAGGACACGTAGCCTTAGCCGGAGATTCACCTCTTTCATGACACGTGCACCTTAAACCAGATCACGCTGTAGCTGCATGACTCGACAAAGGCTGCCTCCTCTGCCCGAGGCCAGCCCACCTGAACTGGTTCTCGTGTCCATTGTCCCGATCATGATTAGGCGGCCGAAGCCGGTAGCCTTGCCCATTTACAACCCACAAACATCTCTTATCCCGCTTTCCTATCTTCTGCACCTGGCTCTGCTCCTTTCCTTCTGGGCCTTTATTAGGGGGAGGTAACGAAATTTACGATGAGGCAGTCCGGCTCTTGAATGCAATATTGACAAGGGATTGTGATGAACTAGTGGGAACCCCTCTTCGTAGATGTTTCGTATCAGATTTTATCAACAGTTCCTGTGTACGCCAAATATTTATTGTTTGAGACACAAAGGTTTTGAGAATGTACTAACATGTGAAGAATTCGCCTGAAGGCTAAAAATCAGTATATAAGGAGCAACCCTCTTTGTACAATTTGAACAGGCTCCTAGACACTGCCCATGCATAGTTTCTGTGACTTCTGTGTCCCTGCAGTAATAAACCTTTGGTCTTTGACGCCACCATCGAGAAGCCCGTGTTTCTGTTCATTTGCGCACCAAGGCAGGTGGAACTCCGGGGTCTTTGGGTGTTGTACCCTGACACCTCTGGACGGAACCAAAAAGTCCAGAACTCCACGCCCCGGTCGCTGGTTTGTTCTCGGTATGGGGCGCACCGTTCCACAAATTGGAACAGTGATGTATTAGAGCACAGGGGTTGAAACTTCGTATAGGGTAGTTGTTTTGTGTAATTTACTAATCTCTGGCAGGTGTTTGTACCAAGACAGGGGTGGTTATGGCTAGAGCCTGTACAGTGCACTCCGGGCGAAAAGCTTCCCCTCTTTCTGTGAAAACCACCTCTGCCATGTTTTCAAGAGTCGGTACCGCAGTCGGGGCTGCGCCACACGGCCCTGCCGCACGTGAGGCTGCCACGTGTCTGTGGTCTCGGGGATTTGATATATGTCTCCCCGGATTGCTGCTAACGACAACGGTGTATGACACTGGATAAATATGTGAATTCGGGCGAATCCGTTTATCTTACCATAAGTAACTAAGAGCCGATACGTTATTCTACAGTATGATAACGAGTAGCTGCAGTTAATACAATACACATTATTACGAAAACTTGGTAATGCATTTCTTACGCCTTGAGTTAAGAGTTGCCTAATTATTCTCTGGTAATAAAAGCATCTTGAACGACAAAGATGCTTCCCCACATTACCACTGGTAGAAGCAATTTGCATCCCAATAATGGGATGAGAACGAGGAAAAGACAATGCATTTTCGTGAGTGGAACCACATATGTTGGCACACCAAGCTTGGGCAACAAGGATTTCCCCGCACAGGGCGTCATCTGCATCTCCCCGGGTATGAAAAAAAATGAGCGTGTCTTTCAATTACGTAGCGGTGCTCATGTAAAGCGCTCGGATACCTGAATTAGCGGGGCGAATTTGAGCATACCAACTGGGCCAATAAAAGTGTCCTTACTGCCGCCCCCCCTCCGAAGATCGACCGCCCCCGTGGCTAGTGGGCTGAGGGTAGCATAGTAACTTATGCTGTTTTTAAGGTGTTACACAAAAAGCTGTTCTTTAGTCTAATATTGAAGGAAGTGTAAGTCCGAATTAAGTGTAAGTTAGTGGCGCGCAAGCACAGCAGCAGCTCAACTCAACATGCACCCGGTGTGACCATCAGTAGGCCGGTTGCCCCGCAAGGGGGAGGCAAGATTCCGTTCATGCATACCATTGGAGGCACCGGTAGGTACCGCTGTGCTAGCTTCCCTGTAACAACGCAAAAGATATGCTACAGTCACTAAGGACAGTTGCATTACATTATGTCACCATGTGGGAGGCGAGATGTACATTGTATTGGTAATACAGGGCTAACATGTATGTATTTAAGGGTTCTGGACCATGTTTCAATGCGGATGGGCCAAGGCGAAGCTGGACAGGGGGCTTGCTACACAAAAGAATCGAAGAAGCATGGCCTGAGACACAGGGCCCAGTAGAAGGGAAGAGCGAAATGTTGTTAAAATTCTCCCTTTCTATTACAGGTCAGACACAGCACTGCGTGGAAAACAGGCGGCCGACTTTGGAAGTTACACCGAGAATAGTTTGAGACCAGGTATAAGGCTGGGTACGGTGACACCGGGGGGTGCATGGTGTGCTGGTTGGTTCGAGAGCAATGGGACGAGGGCTCTGCAGTTCAGCCAGAGACTGCCTGGCCTAGGGTTGTTCACGCACTCATATACTTTTTCACCCGTAGGGACTCGCAAGGGCAGAAGCCACCACTCGAATGGACAGCCTCGGGACTCCTTTTCCGTTGTTCTCCCAAGTAACCTGCGTGGACGAATCACAGCAGGGCTTGCCGCAGGATGGGCTGTGGGAGGAATTCATGGCCATAGCTAAGGCAAAGGGACCAGCGTGGGCGCAAGGATTCATTGAGGTGCGCAGACAGGAGTACTCGTGTGTAGTGGCTGTCACACCACCGGACGACGGCGCTGGCCCCTCGACCGGGGAGCCATGGAGGTCCACGCGGAATCGCAAGCTGACATGCAAGGACATTCCGGCTTATGCTCCTCCTGCAAAAAAGAAGCAGGCCACTGCCTCGCATACCCCGAAGCCAGTGAACGCACCAGTTGTGGTGCAGGACTCGGCCACAGGCCTGACTGACTTGGCTCAAAGGGGTAAGGCGATGGACCAAATGTTGGGTCTTATGGCAGCCTTTCAAGAATGTTTGGCTGCTATATTGGCACCACCACAGGTGCTGCCAGCTGCCCCCCCAGTGGTGGCATCGGCATTGGTGCTGCAGGTGTGGGCAGGTCAGGACACGGACAAAACACGTAGGGAGTAGTCAGGGGGCTGCAGCTGGGGCAGCCACCGCGGTGGCAGCAGCTGGTAATGTTGTAGCCTCCATGCCAACCGCGCCAGCCGCAGCAACCACTGTCGATCAAAATAGTCTGCCCCCCCAAACCATGAACATGGTGGTTCCCAGTGGCAACGCACGAATCACGAGTGTAGGTAGCTGAGCGCCGCAGCCCTGCCCGCTCGGTACCACCCCTGGGTCAGGTGAAGGGCTCAATGGGGGCATGGGGGTGCACCACGACCGTTAGTTATGCAGGCACCATTGGCTTCGGGCCGTTGTTCACTGGTGTGGCAAGTACCGCTGGCAGCGAAGGAAGGGATATGGAGGCGCGAATTTATAGATATCCTGACCCTGTTGATGCATGGGTCGGCAGTTGCAGATGCAAGGAAGATGGGGGGAAAGGAGGATGAGAAAAAAGTTTGATACAAGCGTTGGCCAGACAAAACAGTAGAGAATTGGACTGCAGCGTTCAACATTTTAGCGGCAGTAGTGGTGCAAAAGTTCCCCGAGCAGAGCGAAGCCTTGATACAATATGCGAGCACCATCCAGGAAGAAGCAAAGTTGTCTGGAGGGATGGGTTGGTTTTATTATGACCAAGATTTCCCCAAAAGAATGGCCATATGCCCAGAGCTGGGGTGGGATAAGAAAGAGATACAGCTCTGGGTGAGACACATGTGCAGGTTTACTCAGGAAAAGAAAGAGTTGCCATACAGGGCGCAGAGTGAGGTAGAGAGCAGGAAAGGGGAGCAATTTAACAAGCGACCTTTCAAGCGGCATTTTCGTGGGGGCCGAGGGAGAGGACAGAGGGCTGGGCCCAAGCGATTCAATTCAGGTACATGCAGGCTTTTCAATGGGGGGGTTTGCACCTGGGGTAGAGCATGCAAATTCACGCGAAACTGCAGCAAGTGCGGCGCCCAGCATTCAGCAGTCTCCTGTACTTCCAGCCATGGTGCGCCTCCTGCCGTCCAGGCTAGCAGATCAGACGCCCCGTGCTAGCGAGGGCAGTGACACGAGCCTGACCACAACGTTGATGGACACTATGCCCCCCTTCCCAACAGCTATCTGTGAGCGGCCTTCTAACATAGCAAGGGCCCCTCCCCCATTATCCTGCAGAATTTTCTTCCACTACTTAGGTTGTATCCCCTGGACAGAGACAGGTTGCTGTTAGCGGAAGGGTTCCTCTATGGATTCAGGATACCATACAAAGGTCCGCTGGGTTGCAGGGACGCTTTGAACCTAAAATCTGCTAGGAACCTGCCGGGGGTTGTCAGTGAGAAAATCAGAAAGGAGATGCCGCTGGGGAGGGTGGCGGGCCCATTCCTTACCCCCCCTTTTGAGCATTTCTTGGTGTCTCCACTGGGAGTTGTACCAAAGAAGCAACCAGGTGCTTTTCGCCTCATCCATCATCTGTCCTACCCCAGGGTAACTCTGTGAACCATTGGCTGGAGGAAGGGGCGTGCTCGGTATCATATTGTTCACTGGACATGGCCATTGATATGGTAAGAAGGGTAGGGAAGGGGGCGTGGCTGGCCAAGACTGATATAGAATCAGCCTTTCGCCTCCTGCCATTTCATCCCTCCAGCCAGCACCTGCTAGGTTTTAAATAGGGGTGAGTTCTTCTTTGACCGATGTATGCCGATGGGGTGCGCAGTCTCCTGTGCCTACTTCGAGGCGTTTAGTTTATTTCTACAATGGGCACTTTCTACTACCCATGGCATAACACAGGTGACGCATTACCTAGACGATTTTCTGTTCTTTGGACAGACAGGAACACAGGAGTGAGCAGAGGGTTTGCGGACTTTTGAGGCTATGGTGGGGCACCTCGGGGTTCCCCTTGCTCCAGGTAAGACCAAGGGTCTGGTGCAGGTCCTGACCTTTTTAGGCATTGAGCTGGACACCGTCAAGGGTGAATCTAGGGTCCCTGCTGACAAGGTTCTAGATCTGCAGCGGGACATTCAGGCGCTGTTGGGCAAGGATAAAGCGACCTTGGGGGCGATCCAGAGCCTCTTGGGCAAGTTGAACTTTGCTGCTCGAGTTATACCAGCAGGCAGGGTGTTTTCACGCAGGTTAGCAAAAGCCATGGCGAATGTAGGTAAGAAGCATCATTTGGTGCGACTCGGTCCCGGTTTGAAGGCCGACCTGGAATTGTGGGCGGATTTCTTGGTTGAGTTTAATGGGACTATCATTTTGAGGGCCCCTTGGGTGGGTAGTCAGGAACTCTGCCTTTTTTCTGATGCATCAGGTAGGGAATGTTTTGGTGTTATCTTAGGAGAGGAATGGTGTGCGATGAGGTGGCCAAATGCTTGGCGGAAAAGGAAGATAACCTCTAACATCACAGTGCTGGCGCTCTTCCCCATTATAGTCGCACTCCATATATGGCCTGAAGCATTGGGTAATAGAAAGGTGGTTTTCTGGTTAGACAATATGGCCGTGGTTCAAGCAATAAATGGGCTAACAGCCACATGTCCCCTGGTTTTGAGTTTACTGAGAGAATTGGTCAGGGTGGGTTTGCGCAGCAACATTAAGTTTAGGGCGCGTCACATTGAAGGTGTGAAGAATGTGGCAGCTGACGCTCTCTCTCGCTTTCAGTGGCTCCATTTCCGAGAGGCCTGGCTGCAAGCGAAGATGGAGATGACACCATTCCCGGCCTCCCTATGGCGACTGCTACACTGGGAGAGCGACTGAAGATGATGGGTGAGCATTCACTGGCCCAGGCAACAAGGAAGAAATATGAGTCACAATTGCGAACATTCATGACAGTCATAGAGTCTGTGAAAGCAGAGGCAACGTTACTAGAAGAGCAGGTGGAGGTCTTTATGGTTTGGGCCAAGGATGCCAGCAAAAGTCATTCATGGGTGTCCGGCCACCTGGCTGCACTGAAACACAACACCAGGCTCAATGGGGGACACAACCCCACTGGCTCATTCAAGGTCAGGGTGGCACTGAAGAGGTGGGCGAGGGATGAGGTTAGGATCCCGGACGCCAGGGCACTGATAGATTTCCCTTCCTTGCAGGGCATCATAGAGGCAGTGCCACAGGTAACTAACTCCCCCTTCGAGGCCAGGCTTTTCACAACAGCATTCTGCCTGGCGTTTTTCGGGGCTCTCAGGATGAGTGAGCTAGTTTCAAGATAGACAGACACAGCAGGGGCGGCCTTGGCCATACAGGATGTTAGTGCGTCTGACCTCTTGGTACTTTGCATGCGGAGATCCAAGACAGACCAGGCAGGGCGGGGCGCGACAATAATATTGCAAGCTTTGGGGGACCCCAGATACTCCCCTGTCACCACGGTAAAGGAATACCTAAGAATAAGGCCGGCGAATCCGGAGCTCTTCCTTATTCATGCAGATGGGGCACCGTTGACTAGGTTTCAGCTGGACCGCACCATGGCCGCCGCCATGTCCCAGGCCGGTCTCGTAAGTGCAGGTAGAACATTTTCAAGCCACTCCTTCAGAATCGGCGCAGCCACGGCTACATTCAAGGCAGGTATGGGGCCCGGAGGTGTCAAGGGCGTGGGACGTTGGCAATCCAAGTGTTTCTAGCGCTACATTCGTCCCTAAATATGCAAAGTCGATGAAGTTGAAATACGTTTTTTATGAGTAATGTGTGTAATCATTGTGTGCAGTGTTTTCAGACAAATTAAACAAGTGTGACAAGTTTGCGTCCTCCCTCCCCTTTTATTTAATCAGATTTTCTGGTGTGGAGGCTGGGACACTCATATGTTGCCAGGTTGACACAGTGGGCAACACACAAGAATTGGACCCAGGGGTTCACACGGACGCAGTTTGTTTGGATGGGCGTCCATGGGATGAGATGGATGGGATGAGATGGAGCAGCACGAGAAACACTCTAGAGTAACGCCTGGCATTAGGAGGACCCCAGCCCAATGTTCTTATTATCCACTTGGGTGGTAATGACTTGGTCAACAAGGGCAGGAGGGCACTCATACAGACCATGCAAACTGACATTGGGGCTATCAGCAACAGACTGGGCTCATGCAAGATATGGTGGTCAGAGATTGTTCCACGTAGGGAGCGGCGGGGAGCCAGATCCATAGCTGCAGTTGAGCATTCACGTAAGATGGTCAACAGGGCCATGCAGAAATTCATGGAGCGTAGGGTCCTTGGGTTCATACGACATGCACTAATACAGGCAAGAGTGGAAGGTTATTATGAGAAAGATGGGGTGCACTTGTCCAGGGTTGGGATGGATATGTTTCTCCTGGCTGTGCAGGAGGGAATGTAGAGGTGGGGGACCCTGTCATCGACGGTAGCCTCCTCCAGAGCTGTGGCGGAGTTACAGGGCGATCTGGAGGCAGACAGGTACAGTAAGGGTACCTCTGTGGCAGACCGGTACAGTAAGGGTACCTCTGCCCGGCACAGTAAGGGTGCCTAAGCCAAAGACCTGGAGTTGCAGGGAGGTTCCGGGAAAACCGCGATGGCGCCCCGTTAGTCCTTCATGCGGTTGGGGCGCCTGACCAACCGGGGGTGTGCCATACCACGCTCCGTGATCATGTGATCCGTAAGGGGATCAGCAAAGGCTGCACTGTCCGGGCGTCGACTCACCGTGCTGGCTGGCTCATAAGGCGGGCGGGCAGCGAGGGGCTGCCTGCCCTGGATCGGCCAGAAGATAATCCACTAAACATCGTACTTTTGTTGTATGAAAATAATCCTGCAGCAGTTCTTTACCCATATACAATGTGTACGGTGTTATCATTATATGGGCAAATGTAAAATGTGTAGGGGGAAGCGAATGACGGTGTAGGCACTATGGGAGTAGCTGACATTTGAGCTTTGTTTATTCCTCCTAGACAACCACACACAATAGAGAGCTTAAGTGTGCCTGAATGGACCATCATTAACAGGATGCGAGGACAAAATCAGGCCCAAGCCCTACTTATAGTTGAATGGGCTGTGTACTGTCTCCATACAAGGGGCTGCATGCCTCCTGTAGTCTGGAGCCAAAGCAGGGAAGGTGTGAAGCCTGTGTACTTCAAAGGTAAATCTCTAAAATCTTCTCCCACCTCAAAGGCAGAACTGGATATAAATATTGAACATCAGAGAGCAACTCTTCAGTAAACTTCTGGACCTAAGTAAGGAAGTAGCACTGCTGTGCTACTGGCAACCTGATGGACTGCTGCTGTGAAGGACTGCTTTCCTTCTGTGCTAACCTGCTGCCTACTGCCCTCTTGCCTGGGTGAGAAGGACTGAACCTGCTACTATTCAACTTAGGATGCTAAAGTGACTTAAAGGGATAGGTGGCCGACCACCTGACTAGAGTTTCAGGCGCAGAAGGCTTCAACAATCTTGAACCCCGTACTTAGACTCTGCCATCTGTGAGTTCTACCCTGCCAAGTGGTGCCACCCCAGTCCTGGACTCTTGAATGTTGGTCTGAATGTGCTCTGCCAGTCTATCTGTGGATCCAGCAGAACCGCCGCAAGTCCTCTGCTGAGCAGCACAACCACGAGCAGAACAGACCCATTGGCTCTGCTGCGAAGTTTCTCGCAGAGCAAAGATTCTGCATCAACCTCACAGCCCACATCCGTTCTGCCACTGTGTGAAACTTTAGTGATGCATTCCCTCACATCGCAAATCTCTTGTCGACCGCAGCCTCAGCAACGAATCAGGTGCTCACATTGCAGCATTGCAGCTTTTGGACCCGTTGCATCGTCTTAAAAGGCCAACGCATCCTCGACACAGGACCTTGCATTGCAAGTCCTCGTTGATGGGATCATTAATGACAACACAGAACCTGACATTGCAGCTTTGCAGCACCTTGAAACTGATGCATCGGCTTGACAGCAAGATGTTTCTTCGGTGCAGGACCTCACAACGCTTCGCAACTAGGATTTCAGGCACTCTTGTTCAGCAAAAACCTGCTGCACACTAAATACAAAGTACAAGCATGAGGAATGTCTCAATGGACACAAAAGTTCACATTTTCATGGACGAAGAAGGGGACCACCAGTATTTCGGCTCCTCTTTTATTGTTCATAGATAGCCAGCCGACACATGTTTCGTCGCAAGAAAAAACACTATTTCCGCGACTCCTCAGGGCTGTAGGTGAAGAATATAAAACCACAGGTCGCAGTGCCGGTGATAATTCCGACCCGGCTCCGCTCGAGACCGGGTTTTAGTCTTCGTCAGATTATGTGTTTCGTAGTTCCGAAGTGATGTTCTCCAACGGGTATGTGGAGATACTTCAATCAGTAGTATTGCTAAATTAAGGCATCTTCATGGTGAGATGCTCGGGATTGTGTCTTTGTCCACGTTTGTGAAGCGCGGGCAATGTGGAGACTTCTGAGGAATATATCCCCGTAGTGCGGGGAGAAAACGCCGACAGTGTGATTGTTCAGTATTCGGTTCCGGGTGACCATACACGGAACCGAATACTCGAGCGGAGCCGGGTCGGAATTATCACCTGCACTGCGACCTGTGGTTTTATATTCTTCACCTACAGTCCTGAGGAGTCGCGGAAATAGTGTTTTTTCTTGCGACGAAACACGTGTCAGCTGGCTATCTATGAACAATAAAAGAGGAGCCGAAATACTGGTGGTCCCCTTCTTTGTCCATGAAAATTTGAACTTTTATGTCCATTGAGACATCCCTCATGCTTGTACTTTGTATTTAGTGTGCAGCAGGTTTTTGTTTTAATTGTATATGGTGTGTCCTCAAAACACACTTTTGAGAGGTTATAGGGATTTGCCCCTCACCTGCATGCACCTTCTACTTAATACCATATCTCCTGCGCATTACCTGTGAGCAGTGCGCCCAGTATTTCCCTCAACCTAAAAACCCTGTCCATATTTGTTGAAAACTCTTGTTCAGCAGTATCGATGTAGCCGGCCTGAACTTGTGGCTTTGTCCCGTGCCGGCATGACCATATATCAATAGTTGCCACTTGTTTCCTTTTGGCACTGTTTTTACTGAAATCTTTAAAATTGCATGTCTCATATTCTACTGATTGGATTTTTGTTGTTTGGTCTTGTTTTATTCAGTAAAATCTCTTCTATATTTCTAATCTTGTGTGGAATTGTTTTGTGGTGCGCTTCCACTCGGTTACTATCTAAATGCTTTACACATTGCCTCTGAGTTAATCCAGAGTGCTCTGTGCCAAGCTACCCCAGGATTGAGCACATGTTAGTTTAGGGTTTCTTATGACTACATCCCGAGAACTGTGGTTGCTGCTTGAGTAGGGTTTCATTCCCCTCAATCAGTAACCCAATTTCTTACCATTGGTGATAATCATTAAATGCGGTTTGCGTATCCATGCAAAGATATGTAAAAAACTTGCATACATTAAGGGACAAATTTATCAACGTTTTCCATTGCCCTTGCATCATGCAAAAAGGCCCAAGGGCACGCAACCCAAAAGCCAGATTTATCAAGCCATGCAATGCCAACTTGCGTTTCCCTGCATGACTTGATAAATCTGGAACGCAAGGCAATGCAAATTGCTGCCTTGCCTTACTCTCCCCAGGGAGGTGTGCCATGGGTGGAGCGTGGGTGATCCCACATATTCACCCATGGATTTTAGTGCATTCCCAGATATAACATTAGTGGTAGACCTGAGAATGCATCAAAATGCTGTGCCTTTCAGAGGGGAGGCATAAATCATTTATTTCCTCTTACTATGTTAATGCATTCCACAGCACTCATAGGAAGAGCAAAATGCCTCTTAGGATTGTTTTTGTGCAGGAAAGTGTCCCTTCCAGCATGAAAAAAATCCTGTGTGTAACACAGGCACTATTATACCATGACGCAAGGGTGCCTACATTGGTGCTAGGCAGCCAAAAGTGAGCCAGCACAAGGTAAGGACAGGAATGCTCCAGATAATGTTAAATACAGTGCATTCCTGCCTTTTCTCTTTCACGCAGCACAGTGCCGCATGGTGGCTTGCTTTATTGTGCTGTGTGGATGTATTAGAAGTATGGCACCAAATGTAGACAACTAGGGTTGGTATCGCACATGTAAATTTCAGGTGTTAACTGCATTTAGATGTTTACACCTGCAAACCTGTACGACATTTCACTCAAAGTTTATAATAATTGCCCGAGATATCAAGCTAATGGGTGCCTAGATTAATGCTCTCTGAAATGCTGACAATGAATTGTGGAATGAGTAAAAGAGGTGTAAAGGAAAGCAGAGCAGGGCTTTGAAGGACAGAGGAAAGGCTGGGTAGAATACTAAAAGAAGAGTTGGGGTATTAGAAAGACAGAGGCCTGCTTTATGAAAATCAGAACTGACCCTTTTCCTCATGGCACCAGACAGACCAACCAATCTTAAATTGCTTGTTTATCTGTTCAGAGAGGACTTGGCTTGGCAGGTCGGGCTAGATGGTTCCTATTGGAGAATGCTCAAGGCTGATTTGCATATGTTGGGTCTAGCCTCGTGTTTCATGGAAGTAAAAAAAATGATGGGTTGGAATACTATCCTGAACGAATGCCAGTGGTAAGACTATTTGCAAATATTCCTCACATCACCTTTTGTGTGTATGACTTTCAACCTTGACAGAACCTTTTTTGAGTGAGGTGACCCAAGGCCCCTTTTAAAAGCAACATGTTAACCATATCAGCTATCACCAGTCTTACTGTCCAATAAGCTTAAGCATCAATTATTTTAGCAATTTAGAAAAAACCTTTTGCTACTTTCCATTTCTGCTCCCATCTGTCATTTATCTCTGTGACCCACTAATGGTGTTCAGAGCACAGTGCAGCCATCATCATCAATTTGTCTTAAAAAAGTGACAAGTATGGACATGCAAGGTACTCTAGAGGTAGCATGAGTGACGCATCCTGTAATTTCAATGAGAGCAACAAGCAATCTTTAAAGAAAGCTTGCTGTAGACTTCGATACAAAACAAGTACTGCTCTATCATCATCCTATTCCTGTACATTAGGAGTTTGTAGTCGGGTGTAATGAAAACTAAATAATAATAATTTTAAAAGTCTGTATTCTGATTTTTCTTCAATTTTGAATGTCTACGTTTTCCAATGTTTCCCCAAATTCTATTCTTAACATGGAACGTTGTTTTCTTCTTCAAGTAATCTCCCATACAGTCATTTCTTGATTTACCATGCATTCATGTTTTTTGCTATGTAGGCATTCTTCTATTTACCCACAATCAATGCTCTATGCAGTCATAGTAAATCACGTCAAACACAGGTTTATTTCACAAGCTTTTTTTGTAGTTTCTGAATCATGTTATTTGAAACACACAAAACAATGTGTTATGGGTGCAACGTCTAGCACCCTTTTATGGTGAGGAGAAGGAAGATATCAGGGATGAGAAAGAAATGCACATTTTGTTAACCAAATTATTTAATCTGGCAGAAGACATTTTAAAAGTCTCTTAATCATTGACCCTTTTTAGGTCTTCCCTGCGACGACAGCGAACGCAATGTGCTCTCACTTACGAAAGATATTGTATACAGTAAGACACTTGCAGCCCGCCCGTTGCTTAACATTTATTGACTTCACTATTACTCTTATTTGATGACCTCAGAAGGGCCAGCACGTGCTGGCTTCCCTTCCTCTTCTTTCGGATGGAGAATGGACCAAGTACTGCTTGCTTCAGCTTGATTGCTGTCCTTCCGCTGATCTCGCTGCAATTGAAATGGTACTTTTATTTTTTGTATTCTTCCCTGTAGTCCTTTTTGAACCTCTTGCCACTTCTAGTTATGTTTTACTATGCCACACAAACTCCAAAGAAGCCCTTTTCTCTTTTGAAATTGATGTTTACTGCGACAAAATAAGGTACCTGCTTATACTGTGACAACTGATGTTATCTAATACCAAATGTACTTTCATTAAGATATGGACATGAGAGCAATTGGTTTTATTTACGCAATAGGATTTTTTGCCATATGTCATTTTTTCTTTTTTCTTTTTCAAGCATAACAAGCATTGGCAAAGCAAATAGGTCTCGCCTTTGAGACCATTGTCTCTACCATTGCCTTTTGGTCATGCTATGCAGCATGGACATTGCGGACTTTTGTAATGGCTTATAGCCATGATGTATAGCAGTTTGGCTAAAAATAATAACAAAAAAGGACTGTTTTGCATCCAATACTAATGCACTTTTGGCTGCATCATAATGCTTTTTTAAATTAGTTTTAGCCACACTGCAAGGTATTCGCTTTGCTGAACAGCATGGCTACAAACATTGCCAAAGCTAATAGCTCTTACAGGTGAGACCTTTTGGCTTTGCCATTACTTGTTTATTCCGAGATTAATATGAGTATGCTAAGATTAGCCTGGCCTACAAAGTCATAGAAAGGGTATATTTGCTACCGCACTCCGAAACCTTCCTAAAAAGGTATATCCATCCTTAATCACAGTCTGTAAAATAAAGCAACTATAATGAAAACAGCTTTTCAAGTGAATAACCCTTCTCTTACCACAGTTGCACAATTATTGCTTCCCACCATTCCACAATTTAAATATTTCTCTCGGAGTACATAAAATAATATTAACATAAACCCGAGAAACTGCTCCCTAAAGGGCTTTACTGCGCTCTTGTATTTATTAAGGCGCAGTTTACTGAGCAAAGGTTACTGCGTATTTAATTGCTGGTTCCTGTTCATTATTTTGTCTTTACCACGCCAGTGAAAGTGACAGAGAAATACCAACATGAATGCGAGGCGGATATTTCTTACTGATTCCTTTAATTGGTGCGTGTCAACGATAATTTATACCAGCTTTAATGACATTGCTTTTGTCATTTAAACGCAGAAGTAAATCGAACTCGGAAATCCTGCCGCCAGCGCGTGCAGTCAGTCCCTTTCAAGAGGCAAGCTAATCTGAGCGAGCACCGCATGCATTCTGGGACAGCTGACTGTAATTAGGGGCGAAGCAGTAAATGGTGTGCCACCTTCCACGCATTTTTTCGAAAAAAAGAACCACTCGTGTCATCACCTTTATGAAGATAGACAACTTCGAACATGACCTGTTTCCATGCCTCATTTTCACACAAAAGCTGCTCGACTCCGCGACTCCAATTTCCCTCTCAGTGTGTAGGTAATTAAACACGTGGATTGGTGTAGGGGACGTGTCAAATTACAGGGACCTCGAATTTGTCGCTAATTAAGAATAAGCATTAGCGACACAATGCCTGCAGTGTGCCGCTTCCTGGTAATATATATAACACACTTAAACAAGACTACATCAACACGGAATGTAATGCACATTTAATAGATGGGTGTGCGCCACATTTGAGAGGACTGAGAAACGTCTAGTTCAGCGTTTTTTAACTTTTTAACTTCTGTGACCACCACTTAATCATTACTGGAATACAAGGACCCCCAATGAATCATTATTAGAATCCAATGAACCCCTTTGAGTCATCGATAGAATCCGGGGACAACAGGCTAAGCAATTTTGATGATTTGAACCACAAACATTAAAGAGTCTCACTGAAAAAAGCATTTATCACACAAATTTGCAAAATATAAAATATTTTATTCTATTCACTAATATAAAATATATAGAAATGTTAATTTTAATTGGAAGGATGGACCTTTTCTGAATTCAGTTGAGGTAACCCATAGTCCATACCATATTCTGTTTGGTACACTTGCACTGCTCCCATGAGTCATTCTGAGAATGCCAACATGATCTTTAGCCTCCAATTTCAAATTCTGACTGACTAGAAGGGGCAGTTATTAGAAGGCTTTTATTGCTCCTTCCAGGTACTATGGTTCAGGCAATAAGGACAGAGTTCAATCTGTTCTCCAGGAGTCTGCTGGCCAAAGATGCATTGAAAGAGTCTGCAGAATTGGTGTTTGAGACTAATGACTCCGCCAATTTGAGAAAAAAACCCATCTATTAGCTTCCCATTTTCCACTCTAGGCCAGGACACCCTCTTACCATACCTGTTACAGTTACCAGACCTTGGTCTGTGTAATTAAATACTGAGGGCTAGAGTGGGTTTTAATCCAACCCATTTATCCCCCCCATGCGGAGCCTGGGTCCAGGATAAAAGTGGTCTCTGCCCAGACTCTCAAATCGTATTAAATTCTTAAAACCTCATTTTTTTCAAATATGAAACTGTTCAAAGGAGGAAAGCTGTGGAGCTGTTATCAGAAATGGGCTATTTAGATGTGGCAATAGGAATTGCTTGTTTTTTGCGGTCTGTTAAAGTTTTAATGATGAACTGTAGCAGGAGGGGGTGCTGGGCAGCGAAGATGGGGTTAAATCAACGATTTTAACAGTTTTATGTTTTTTTCGAATGTTTTATGGACAACTGTATGAATAAACTTGTTTTCTACCTACCTACCTTCACATTTGCTGAACATTTAACATTTTTAATTTTTCATTCTGCTTCTTTATTTATACACACTTTATTTATCTATTAATGTTATTTAATTTTTTAAGAGTCGCTACTCCTTCAGTAGCGTTCACAGACCCCCAGGATTCCAAGAACCACATTTTATGAACTGCTTCACTATATGCCTGAGGTGGATGCCCTTTGTGGACCCCGGCACACCATGAACAAGAGTTGTGTACAGGTGCCTGTGAATGGCCAGCATATATTTGCATGGTGACACTGTGGAGGAAGGGTCTTCTGCACATAAGACACTACACATAATGCAGCTTTAGCAACTGATTTATCTATGAAGATAATACTAAGGGAGGAAGGTAGTAAAAAGAAGCTCTGGGTCACTATGGGATATGCCCATAAGCAGTTAGTGTAGTCAGTTCACTCTAGACATCAGACTATAAAACTGTAAAGGTTAATATTTTTAAAATGTTGTTCCAATTATTGCATGTTGCACAGTCATCGTACAGTGCTTTAAAATCAATGCCTTTCAATTTACCTACAATTCCGTTTTTTGGGAATATTAGCTTATTAATATTTCATTTGTTTTAGAAGTGAAGTACTTGTACAGTCAGTATTGGAAATTCCAGACACGTTTTGTGTTTTATGCCATTCATTAGAAAAGAGTATTTGCATTTCTTCCATTCAGAGGTTAACTGCTCGTTCCATATTCCATATTATTGCATTGAAGTACCATAGTGGATCTCAATGACTTATACAAACAATTGACTTTCCTGCTGCTCAACTTGAGTACCTATTAACATTTCTCAGGTGTAGTTCACACTGCTTCATTATAGATGCAAAGGGAGATCAGTTGGCTGCCACCAGCACTTTGTTTCACAATTCACTATACAACTATCAGAAGCATAATATAAGCACCCTTAATTCACAGCACTATTCTTATCTCATGACTGATAAAAAAACATGAAACACGTTATATTGTAGGAGCATGCCAGCACAAGCTGAGTAGGTACTTGACTGCTGAAACTAATGAAGTGAATAATTATAGGTCTGATGGAGCGGCATCTAAGGTAATGTCTGGTGAAACCTGCTGAGGGTCCAAACAACACTTGTGACCAGTAAGATTAATGACCTGCCCGCTTCACAGATCTATCTCCTAAATGTAACCCCTTCCCTGCAGGGTGTTTTCCCCCAACTGTGCGGGGGAGGGGGGTGGGGGGGGGGGGGGGTGCCGCGCGCGGCTGTGCTTATGACGAGCTCAGCTCATTCATGAGGCACAGTGTCGCTGCTCCCGTTTTGGAACGTTCAGCACAGGGGGGAAATTATCCCTGCGTGCGAACGTTCCAACGGCCGTGACGAGCTCAGCTCGTCACGAGTGCAGCTCCACTGTGCCTCATGACGAGCTGAGCTCGTCACTAGCACTCAAGGGGTTAAATTATTAGGTAACATGCAATCAGGAAAATTCAAGAAGTGCACTCGTGAAACACCACATCAAACTCCACAAGCTCTACACATCATACTCTGGTACTGTGTAAATGTGCGCAGTGTTTTATGGTCTTCGACTAAGAGACACTTGTCATGAGATGATCTTGTTTATCATTTAACTTCTACAATACTCTCAACCTCCTATTCCTCACTGAACCTTGATGGGATAGAAAAAATCATAAGTAAAAGCAGTTTTTATGCGCAACAACTCGAAATATAAAAAAAACAACCAATATGGATCATTGAAAAGTCTTCCAAAGCAAATCAGAACTATTAAATATTTTTTTGGGCTTCATTAGCATAAAATATAACATGAATAAAATAACCAACTGACCAGAGGAGGCAACAGAGAATAAGGGGAGTAGTTGATATTTTGGATACAATCTTCTTGAAGGAATATATTTGAACCACAATATAGTTATTTCCAACCACCCCAACATTGAGCTACAGAAGTTAATAACACTGATCCTACTGCACTAGCTAATAGCCTCTTCCCTCAATGTCACATCACCAGACCAAGGAGGCAATAGGGTTGCAACTGATAGCTGGAGAGCTTGACATTAATCAAGGACCAAATAGTGCAATATACTGCAATGAACAAACTACAAATGAACTCAATTCTATTAGCAAGACCAGAATGAAGAAAGGAACACACTCAATCCAAGTACAGAACAGTCAAAGAAAAAACTGAAATGAGCAAACTCTACAAATTTAACTTTATGGTATTTGCAAGATCAGAAAGAAGAAAGGCACACACTCAATCTATAGAGCACTTTTGGTGCAACAAAAACCTGTTTTATGAGTGTATCAAAACTAAAGACTTAGGGTAAGAAATACAAAGAAGTCTTTTTTGAATTCGAGTCTCCCTTTATCAGAAGAGAAAATGACCAAAAATACAAGCACCCTAATAAGATAGTGAATAATTCCACATAGATTTATTGAGAAAAGAACACCAACTACTCCATAGAACAAGCATTTGCAATGCAATAGTTCTCACATTCAGGCAGCTAGTTTGAGCTACTGGCATTGTAAATGACAACGCCTTTTATTTATGTTTTAGGTTTTAAAACATAAATAAAAGGCATTGTCATTTACAATTCTAATAGCTTAATCTCTCGCAAAGGTGAGACCTATAGCATAGCAATAAAGTGCCTTCTCAACCGCTTTGTTAGATTGTAAATATCAGAGGAGGAGATCGGCCTGTTACGTCTTCAAAGTAGTGATAAATTGTGCAATGAAGAGGGTGTGTAAGTGTTGTAAATTACAAAGACACAACATCTAACTGACAAATCATCTATGACATTAACCACTCCTGACATTTTAGTACTGATGAATGAAAACCAGGATGCATGTATGGTATTATATGGGACGTGCAGCTACTTAGCCGGCATGTGTCTTTACAGGTATGGCTTATTAGCCCATCATTCTTGCTGTGTGACTATGTGACCACACTGCCTAGTCTGGGACTTGAAGTTCTGAGTTTATACTGGGTAGAAAAGAGTACTACACGACACAGAGTGCAAAAAAAAGAAAGCATAAATAAATTAGTAAAAGTGAATAGTTTTTCTTCATATGGAAACAAAGCAAGCGAGCAAAAACAACCTTTGTCAAGCATTTGAAAAAAAGCATATTCAATATAATTGTGCTTCCATGAAGCATAGCTGCCAAGTGGAGCCATTTCATGTGTGCGATTAGGTCCACAGATTTTAGCTTTGTTATTCTGAAGCACCATCTTCTAAGATGGTCGCCCCGCTTCACGGGTTTCTGACACCACTAACACTTCCGCCCTGACCTCTCAGGGCACCCGGAGCAACTTACACAGCTCCGTGTAAACAAGAGAACGGCATAATAGACCGGTTCAGAGAAGCTCCGGCTCCACACCGCGCAGTACCTTGCCAGGGGTATGAGTGAATGACGCCTACGGAGGGAGACAATAGTGAGTACCGGAGCATGGAACTTTGTCCCGGCTCTGGAATCCACCGATACCTCTGCTGTTTGTAGCTTGCTCTAAGATATTGTATTCCAGATTTAACGGAGCATGCTCAAGCTGGCCCGCCCCTCACTCTGCCTGTCTGATTGAGTTTATTAATGTTTATGTGCCTATACATCGGGCGCAGAACGGCGACCAAAAGCTACCATGCATTGTACCCCCGTAACATTGACTTGTGAGAATTCATTTTATTTAAAAGATTACCGGTTCTCTCCTATCTGTTTTTTCAGCACTCTCTTGCTATTTGAGCAAGTGGCTGCCGAGGGGGCTCATACCTAGGACTGCTGGGGTATGTTGACTTGGAAATAAGTATATTTTATCTGTGTCACCCACATGCTTGCCCCACGCCTGGGCACACCACTTTATTAAGGAGTATCCACATTAGATTACATGCATGCGTTTTCATGAGTAACTAGTTGCCCACGTTGCCCATTCAGATTATGCATTGTGAGATTGGAGGCTCTGTGGACACAATTACCATCTGCGAACAACCACAAATCACAGTGAGCTAATCTCACTTTACTGCTATCACCCGCATAATTCTGGGGAGCCAACCAGTTTTGATACTATAAACACCATACAGCGCTTCATCACTGACGCCTGTTTTGTTCATTTTCTGCATGTGCTCTTTTCCCGCACTCTAACTAGCTACACTAGAACGTCCATTTCTGGGTGTCTATGAAGAGCTCTGGCCATCCTCAGACCGTCGCCACTACAGAAGGATAGATGGCTATTTTTCGTGTAAGACAAGCCATATGCATGATACCTGGCATGTCTTTGAGCCACTTAATAAATTCAGATATAGGACTGAGTTTACTAAAAGTGTCAGGATTAAGAATTACCATTATCCTGATGAGAATCATGTTTTAAATATGCAGTTGTCTGCTCTGTGTTGATATTTTCTTTACAGGTTGGGCTTAGGTGCAGACTTTGAACGTACTGGATAGCGCCAAGACGCTTTACACCTTGATGACAAAGGTACCGCAGGCTCACGGGCATTAGGCCTGGACCTGCGCCTTCAAACCCAACTTTTTGGTTTGAGTAATTTGATTTGGTCCTGAAGAAGCGCAATTGGATCCATTAGGGACCACTCGATGCGCGAAACATGTTGACCCAATAATTATATTTAGATATATATTTTAACTTTTTTTTTATTTTTACACCTACACTTTTACCCTGAGATAAACGTCTAATATCACAGATGCCCCCCTATTATTTGGTTTATATAGGGACATTCCAGGGACCACCTCTTTTAATTGGCTAGCCAGACCCTTTAATAAATTATTTGACGGGTGCTGTCTGGTCATTTTAAATTTGCACTCACTTTATATATATCTCTTACACCAGGCCCTCAGACCCGCATGCACAGCTGCGGCATCTCCATCAAAAGAACTCCGCTAAAGAGCCCCCTTGTGGGGCCCGTGAGGGACTGCAGCGCCACCCCCACGAGGAGCAACGCCCAATGATGACTCAGGGCACTCGTACGGTCTTCTGAGGGCACTAGGTCACCGAGGAGAATCAATCCACCCTACATTTCCCGCCCTTCCTTAGGGTTTTCTTACAGAGCAAACGACAAAATTACTCAGAACATTCTTTCCTTTCATTTAAACTATAGAGAGAACAAGATTATGGTACACTCTCCTAGAGGAACTGATGCCCCCTTTGTGTGTTTAATCATTAGTTTTGGGAGCAAGGGCACTGGACCTCAATTATTTCCTTTGTGTTTTCCTATTTAAGCTTCCCGTCCCCCCTCTTTTTGTGTATACATAACAATTTTTGCCCAGATTTCAATCAGCGTTCCCTTGAGAAAGTCATAGAAAGATGTTTTCATAACTGAAGATGCCCTCCCTGATGAGCTACCATCTCAACAAATAATCTTGACTTGCTCTGTCTCCAGCCTCTAATCACCCCAACAGGATGTACAGAAGGGCTCTATGCTATGTCAAACTGTTTTCAATTTGTAACTGGAACCACTTGCCTCCTCCTCCAAGCACTCAATCATTGTACACCAATTTGATGCTGATGCCATGTTTCTTTATTTGAAAATGTCATCTCCCGGTGATGCTGCAGCACAAGAGTGAGCTCATGTACAGCATGGATGATGATCCACCACTTCTAACTTAATCCACTTAAACAGAGTTTAGTTGCACCATTCTATTCAAAGCATGCTTCAACACATGATCGGTGTTAAAACTGCAGACTCTACATTGTGATATGTGCCAAATCACCGGGTCTGTCAATTAACAACCATTTGAAGCTGTGTGCATACATTCAATCTTTAGCCAAAGAGGCACTACATCAGCTCAGGTCCTTATGCAGCATTAAACTATTCATCCCAGAAAATAATGTTAAACATGTTTAAGCTCTTGTTTTATCAATGTTTGAATACAGAAACTCATTACTCTGTACCTAGCTAAACTGTTCTAAAAGTGATAACATACACTGATCGCAGTCTAATGGTGGCACAAAAAATGTTTTGTCATGTCTTTCTATTAATATCAATCACACTATTCTGGCTCCTCCCTGAGTCACAAAGTATCTACAAGCTAACTGATATTACCTGTAAGTCAGCCCACACTACAGCCCCAAGCAAAATAAATTAGCCATGTCCGATGTTCAAATGTCCAGAGAGTACCACTGAACTTTGACACCATATTCCTTCAAATCCATAAGTAGAGATGCCAGTTGCACCACCATAAGACACCCTGGCTGTCTCACAACTGTCTGCAAGAATGGCATTTGAGGGACTGCCCTACTCTATTAGTTTAGTTTTAGTTTACAGTCTTATATATCGCTTGAATCACCCTTGGAAGGGTATCAAGTGGAGTGGTGTGGCTCACTGGTTAGAGGTGGCAGACCCGAGAGCAGAGAACGGCCCGGGACCAGGGTTCAATTCCCGACGCGGCAGGGTCGTGGACCAGGGTCAGCGGACTTGATAATTCTCATCTCGGTGCCTACTCTAACCAGGGATCACACTCGGCAACTCTGGGCATTAGCTTGCCTCATCTCCACAACGGCCCCCCACATACGCCGGGGATGCCTGGTTTCACCTTGGAGATACCCAGTAGGGACCATCTCACAGGGAAAGCCAGGACGGGTTCCCCAGCGGTCTACTGCGCAGAGATACTCCTTCAGAAGTCGATTCTAGCGCATTACAAACCCACAATTAATTAATCTCAGTGCTCGGGATACGCAGCAGAGGCAATGGTAGTGGGCTGTTTTTAGAGCTTTCTTAAATTCTCGGTGGTCCGGGCATTGTCTTAAGGTGATAGGGAGTTGGTTCCATATCAGTGGTGCTTGATATGGAAAGGTCTTACCTCCTGTTCTCGTCTTTTTTATTCTGGGGATCTTAAGTAGGGATTTAGAGCTTGGTGGCACAACTCTGTGGGGGGTGTAGTGGTGGAGCCTTTTGCCACGTAGGAGGGTCCTTTTCCCCGTATTGCTTTGTTTGTTAGGCAGCAGATCTTGAACTTCACAACCTTCCGTATGGGCAACCAATGAAGCTGTTGGAGGAGGGGGAGTGAGGTTGATCTGTGGGGGGCATTTAAGACTGAACGTGCATCAGTATTTTGTATCATCTGTAGGCGGATTAGTGAGGCCTCGGCTGCAATCAGTAAAGCGTTACAATAGTCCAGCTTACTCAGTACTAAGGTCAGAATCAGGGTCTTTCTCACTGTGTCAGGAAGATAGGGAAAGACTCTCCTCAGTAGGCCTAATACATGAAAGCATGAGCCCACAGTGTGAGTTACATGCTTTTCCATGTTGGGTTTCTGCTCAAGGTGCACTCCCGGGTTCTTAGCTGTGGTAGCGGGGGTTGTGGTGTTTCCCAGTTCTGGAGGCCACCAGTGAGGTGTCCACAGAAGCGTACCATCTCCGAAGAGCAAGACCTCTGTTTTCTCGGCATTCAGCTGGAGGAAGTTATTTTCCATCCATTGTGAGATTGCCAGTATGCCGGAGGAGTAGGTGGATTGGGCTGTCTGCGAGGATTTGTTGAAAGAGAAGGTGAGTTGGGTGTCGTCCGTGTAGGATATTGGGATGAACCCGTGGCTCCTTAATAGAGCTGCCAAGGGTGCTATGAAGATGTTAAACATAGTTGGGCTTAAGCATGATCCCTGGGAACCCCCTTGGTTAGTTCTTGTGATTTGGACCAAGGTTAATGGTCTGGAAACAATTAGAGAGGAAACTAGACATCCATTTAAGGGCCAATAGACTTCAATTCAATAAACTTTATTCGGGAGCAGTAAAGCAATCGTAAATGCATCAAACAAGGAAATCAGAATAAATTTTACAGGGCATTGAGTTAGTAAAAGAATCTAAAAAGTGCAAATAGTGGCTAGTAATGTTAATCTGAATGTCACGCAATGTGAAAAAAAATCCAAAGTGCAAGTCGTGTCCTGCTCTGATAGTTTTTTACAAAATACGATAAAACATGGTCATTCCAATGATGAGTCAGCAATAAAAACTTAATGTAGCATAGACATACGAGCTCGAACAGCACCGAAAAACGACCCGGCATGTGCAATAATGTCTTCATTATCAAGTAGCAATAACATTCTAAAAGCAGGTCTGCACTGTTTAAGATCATAAAAAGACTTTTTTTTAAAGCAGATTAAATAGAGTCTAGTGTATCTAATGTAAAATGTACAAAAACAACGTGAAATAAAAGCATTGATTGGCCAGATACATCATCACAGGGACATGGTTTTGTTTTGAGGCTCTGCACAAAACCCATAGGAAAGCAGAGGGGATATTGCATAGTGCCTAAGCTAAAATGGAAAAGCAGGTAGCATTCCCAGTGGCGGCTTGCCCGCAACACGTAATCAGTAGGGTGATGGAAATCATAAGGCCTAAGATATCTGGTCACAATTTGAATCCCCTCCAGAACCCTAAGCCTATGAGATTCTGAGAATAGACAGAAGGCATGAGCCACTGTTATTTTGCTTATACTGATACAGGATGATGGGTCAGTAAAAATGTATTGCATCCTGATATTAAAATACTCAGTCCTCACATAAGCAATCAATGGAATTTGCGTCCCTCTATCCAGAAAGAGACAATCTAATATAATGTATCTGGTCAAGGCAGCCTCAACGTTGTGCTAGATAGAGAGCTACAGAAGGACTGGGAGTACCCTAATTAGATCTGTATTATAGGGGAGCCCTAATTAATTGTGCAGGATAAAATGAGCAGCAGAAA
Organism: Lissotriton vulgaris; assembly: GCF_964263255.1. NCBI lineage: Eukaryota > Metazoa > Chordata > Amphibia > Caudata > Salamandridae > Lissotriton > Lissotriton vulgaris. The sequence goes on from NC_141691.1 coordinate 1,185,421,048, forward strand.
TAGGAACAGATAACAACTTTCTGCAAATTCTGTTTTGTTCTTGTTGGATAGCCAACCCCCCACACTCCGCCCGTACATAGCAACTGGCAGGCATTGTGATTTATAAACTTATAGCAGTGGTAAGGAAGAGCCTACCAGGTGCATTGTAGGAGACTGCATAGAGACGCATTAGTCATAGTGGATTTGGTCGAACAGTATGCTATGTTTGGAGACCATGACCCCTGAGTGGAAAAAATAATGACTAGGTATGGAAAAGTGTTGGTGCTGGTTAGGCAGCGAGTACCAACTTTTATATTTGAGAGGGATCTATGCTGGGGACCACAGGACATGATATGTTATTTGGCAAAGTTGGTCTGCAGGTCAATGGAACGCAGAAAATCAAAAAGGCATGTACTGGCATATGCAGTGCCCTAGGGATGTGTGCCATCTACACTGCACCGTTCATCAGCATTGAGGAGGGTGAGGAATGGATTGCCCTTAATCATAGGTATGTCTGTAGTGTTGCGTACAAGAGCAAGATGGAGATCATGTCTATAAAGAATAAAAAAAGTAGCGAGGGCAGCACACAGCCTTGTCTTACCCTGCAATGAATACCTATTTCGCCAGTCACCTCCCCCTGAGCAATTATATAGACTCTTATCTTCATGTCCTTGTGAAGGTAACAAAGGAAGTTGACCAGCGTTGTATCCATCCCATGTGCGATGAGCAGGTACCATAGTTTGGTCCTGTAAATTCAATCAAACGCAATGATAGGTCCATGAATGCTCGGCACAAGGGTGATTGCTTTGCCACTGTATATTTCCCTATGACCAAATTCAGGTTTAGGAATTTCTCACTTGATCTTATTTTACACATAAACCCGTACTGGCAGCAATGTAACACTGACGGTTCATGGACCCAGTCCATTATCCTATTGTATATAATTCTAACTCAGAATTTTTACGGTATTGTCAATTAATGAGATCAGCTAGTAACAGCCTGGATGACGACAATCTCCTTTCTGATAATTAGCACTATGGTAGATGTGCTTCATGTACTTGGCAGGGGATCATGGGCAAGATTGTTGAAGACATTTGAAATAAGGCGTGCCAAGAAGAAACATTATTCTTTAGTAAGTCGATGGGTACCCCATGTGGGCAAGGTGCTTTGCCTCATACACCTTGATTAATAGCATCCTCTACTTCCATTACAGTTGTTTGAACACCTGCAGTACCCCAAGATCTATAATAAAAGTATCAGATGACATAGGTGCAGCATATATTTTGCTAAAGTGTTGTGCTCAAGTACTGCAAGTTATATGGAATGTAATGGGACTAGAGGTCATCGAGTTACAATGCTTTAAGTCAGATACAGTGGTCCAGAATGTTTTACTATAACCCACCTGTGAAGTCTTTACTAACATTTCCCAAAGGCCTGTTACTACATCCTGGTGTTGTTTTGCAGTAATGGCCTTATACTGCTTGTGTTGAGGGGCCATCAAAGCGGAATCACTTGGTCTAGATACCAGGGATTGTCAAAGTGCCTTATTAGCGAGTGAGTATTCAGCATTAAATCACCTTGGGGTTATAAGGTTTAGGCTGAGAGGGTTTTAACCCGTTCCCTGTTGGGGTAATTCCCCCACGGTGTGTAGAGCGTGGCACCACGGTGCTCCTGACGGGACCATCTCGTCATGAGTCACGGTGGAGCTGTGCTCAAGATAAGCTGGTCTCGTCATGACCCCGCCCACTGATTAATTCACTTTCACAGGCGGGGAATTAATTGCACGTAGGCGGAGCGCAGCCGTTATGACGAGACCAGCTCGTCATGAGCACAGCTCCACTGTGAATCATGATGACCTGGTCTTGTCACATACCCAAAGAGGTTAAAAGCACATTTCTGATCCCAGCACAAACATCAACACATGCCTCCACTACCTGGCCACCTCGATCCCCCTCACAGAAGCATATAGTTACCAACTCTATATTCAGACGTATCACCCCATTGAACAGCTGTACTGGTTCATTGATCTCCAGGTCAGTGCTAAATTGCTAGTGGCTGGTTGCAAGTTACATGCCCCAATATCTTGCCTAAGCTTTCCCTTAGAGTGAAGTAGCAGGTTAATTTCAATATGATCACTAAAGACTCAGAGGATTGGGAATGTTATATAGGCAATGGGCTAGATAAATAAAATAAATAAACTAGCGGGGTGGGCAGATGCACGTTAAACTTGCCGGCCAGGCAGAGATATAAAATGTGTCATGATTGCAGAAAGTTTTCCGCAATGTTCGAGATACATTTAAACGAAGAGGAAAAATGTTGTATTAGGTACACAATAAATATCAGTCTCCATGGTTTTAATGTGTCCCCCTAAGGCTGTGCACACCGAAATAGACAGCCCTCTAGAGGCATCACCACTACTGGAAGGTATGGCTGGAGAGCTCAAACATTGAAAATCATCTATAAAACTTGGCAATGTGTCACATGTTTCCCAAAAAATAAGAATATCATAACCTACCACAAAATTGAGCCAGTCCGATAGAACAGTCTTTGATCTAAGGCTGGCTACATTCCAACTTAGAATTTGTAATGAAGCATCTCTTTTAACCTTGGTACACTACTGGTTCTCCCAAGAAGACCCTAGATCAGCAGTGGTTACATGAATTAATGGTTTCTCTTGTCAGGCTTTGATATCTGGGTATTGGTAATGTGGTTCAATCTAAACAGATCTTTGTGAGCGGGCATCCACTTCATCACTGGAGGTTTCTCAGAGAGTCATTCTACAGCCTCTAAGTCACTTAGTGCAGACAACATATTGGTACAAAGAACATAACCAGGAGTGCTCCTAAAGTGCGGGCGTGAATCATGGGAGAAAACTGGTGGCCTATAAACAACCCTAGAGGGAGGGTGACAACCTTTTTTTCTACTTAGTTAGAAAGTTCCTTTGTGCTCAGGATATTAGGTACGCATAAATGTCTGCAAATATTTAGGACAACACAGTCCCCCACAATGTTTTTCTTGGACTGTCCTAGTCAGCCTCCCCTCCTGCCCGTATAATTTCGTTTGTACCCCATGCATTGGAGTGCTTATGCTTAAAAACCCAATCACCTGCCTTAATATGTGGCTGGTCCCATGTTTCTTGTTGCCCAGGGGTTAAGGGGGTATCCCCAACCAAAATGAATACATAGGGCAGGCTGTAGAACTGCCAGTAACCTAATAAATAGGAGAAGTAGCAGACATAACGGGGGCTATTATGGACGGAGAGCTGACACCATTGTGGGCTGTGTCCGCACCCCTGATCTTCATACTATGGGATGGTCTATGGGTCCTCTCAGGAGGCAAGGGTGAATTCCTGGTCCTCTCCTATTACTCTCTGTTGACAGTGATTGCCAAAAGTAGTTGGCCACACACAGAGGGGCCACTTCCTTAGTGCCTTGGATGCTCTGTGGATGGCTGTATAAGAGCAAATGTCACTAGACCTTCGAAGTTATCCAGAGAATCCATCACCAGCTTGAATTTACCCTCCAGAATTTTGTCAATCTTTTCGCACAGTGCCTCAAGAGTCAGAGAATCCAAGGACAGCACATTTTTTGTCTTACATTTGACAGCCTGGGTTGGGGATGTAGTCAGAGGTTGGATCCAGGAAATTAATTTGTTCTTATAACCTTTGTTAGGGGAGGGCTGATTCCTCTTAGCACCTGTGTTCTGCACCATTTGCCCTTTCCTCTTAACCACTGTGAAAGGGGCCTGCTGCAGTGTTGGGGGACTGCCCAATATGGATGTGGCCTCAGCGTGGTTCACTACTTCAGGACTGCTATCAGGGTAGGTAGGAATATGTGAGTGAGTGCACCCCACCTCACACATAATGCCATTACCTGCAGCGTCAGGGTTGGGGGAAGAGGCTGACAGTACTACATGGGTGAAGGAGAGTCTACATTTGGTCGATTCAGTTTCATTACTCACAATCCTAACAGCCCTTTCATGCATACTGTTGATCAAAACAGAGGAACATACAGCATTTCCACCAACTTAGCATTTCCCCATTGATGGGAGAGGTGTGGTGCAGTGGCCAGGATGGCTGACTCCGGAGCCTGGGGCTAACGGTTCAATCCTCAGTGCTGGAAACAGATCAGCTCAGCATCATGTGACTCTGGGCAGTAGCTCACTTAATCTCCCTGATTGCCCCAGCACCTTGAGACCCTTAGGAGTAATTAGTTAACGCTTCACAAATAACAGGTTACAAAACAAGCAAACTCACAATCACCTGCCCTACTCACAATGACCTCCCTGACACATTCTCAACACCTTTTTTTCTGTTAAAGACTTTCATGCACAACAGGGTCACCCTAGCCAGGAAACATGTTGCATTGTCCCACATACACTGCAAGACATCTCACCGTGTCAAATGAACATTAGTTTTATATTTTCCAAGGATCCACCTTCATAAAATATAAATATAAAAAGTGACACATAGGCTTCTGTTCCATCAAGGCTATATTGGTGAGAGAAATGTCAGAAAAAATAATCCTGCGGATTTGGACACAAAGGATAAATGTGGTGGGTGAGATATGGCTCTGTCCCAGAGGTTCACCCTACAGCATCCCAGTGGATTAGCAACCAGCCACCCAAAATGCTTAATGATCCCTTTAGGGTCAATTTTCATTGGGGAGATGCCAAGGTTATCTTTTGATAAATGGCCTATGAGGTTGAATAGATCATCACAGTGAAGAGGTAAAAAAAAGCTAATAAGGTCCAGATAGTAGAGGTTAATTTATGATAGTCAATGTTCAATGCAAGGTAATTCGTTTCACAGAGCACTTCTCAATGGGGGTGTTGGGATTCTATTTTGTGCATAAAATGGATTTTAAATATTTTGTCTCAAAATGTTTACAGTTACATTACACATATTCATGTGTATAGGCAAAGAGAGATTATGTCATTGACCTAGACTCACATTTTTCTCCTTTGTCTAGAGTGAACTAAGAATTGAAATATAGATTGCATGGTTGTGAGGGCACCAGCATTGACATGCAACATGTATCCTTTTCATCATTCTACAGTAGGGGCAGGGTTGATACGTGAAGGCCAAACAAGTTAACAATGTTCTGAAATCTCTGACATGGCTTGTGGGATTTAAAGGGTATTTTTGAGAGTTGAGAATGCTGCTCGGAGACACCAACAAAATAATGTCTTTGTCTGAGCTCTTGACCATAGTCCATCAATATAATTGTTTTAGAAGCACTGAACAGGTCCTTCTGGAAATTTGCAGTTGACAGGTTTAGGTTTCTGAAAATTAGACAAGAATCTAGGGTTCAATTAAAACTTGGCTTTTTGCTCTCTAGATTTGTTCTCTCTTTTTATTTCTGGTCTCTTTTTCATTTGCCCTGGTGTGTTCTCTGTTACTGGTTAAAAATAAAAGCGCCGGGACACTCCTTGGAGTAGCCGAGCGCTATAAGACACAGATAACATAACATAACATAACATAACAATGACTTTCGTTCTTTTAGATTTTGGTGATACCCTTTTCTATACTGGGTTTTTACCAGGCCCGGACTGGGAACCACAACCGGCCCTGGTAAAGTGCTCAGCTGGCCCCCCCTCCCCACTCGGATCAGGGGTTGGAAGTGCCACCAAGCTCTTTGCCGGGCCAGTTTTCGTTCGATTTTGGTACAGGGCCAATTTTGCAGCTATGCTGAAAAAACGGCCCTGTAACAAAAATGGCCCCCAGGGACCAACAATCGGCCCCCACCCGTGTGGCGCACCGGGGGATTGCCCGGGGCGCGCTATGGCCTGTCCAGCCCTGTTTTTTACCGAAATCTTTCATAAGTTGGTTTTGGATCTTCAAAACCTTCCAGGTACTTCCTCTGCATTCCAAGCTGACAAATGCAAAAAGTCTACTGCCATTTGACATTCCATCCCTTCATTGAAAGGGAACCCGTAAGATGAGATAGGGCAGTACTAGGGGGCTCTCATGCTGGGGTTACAACAACTACTCTAGTCCTGGTGAACACAGACTATTTACTACCTGTGAGACAAAGACCCTTTTGTTTTCCTGGACGGAGCGTATGTGAATATTTTTTTCTGCAGAAAATCCATCAGCAAAGGAGAGCCTCTTCTCATCCGAAACACTGCAATGTGTATTTTAACTTGGAGATTTAAAGATGTACTTTAATAATAAAAGGTAATTTAAAAGCACAATCTTGCCAACATAATAAAATATTTATTTGTTTAAGAAAAATTACTTGCACTCTAATTTTTCTCTTATTTTGAGTTCCCACAAGATTAACTTGAAAACACTTATAATTTTTAATGCCTGTGTGTTTTGAATACATAGCTGTCTGTAGGCATCTCTAACCTAGCATGTGCTGACAAGACTTATACACAGGTAGACAAAAGGGAAAGATAGCATATTCAACCTGAGTGTCTTTAGATGGAGCACAAAACTGCCAGAAGCTGTAAACACACATGGCAGTAATATATTTAGGAGATGCACTTTTGGTTTAAATGAAGTGTTCGGCGTACCATTAAGCATGACTGGTATCCACTCACAATAATTTTTCCGTTGTGTCGTGCACAACACATGCAAGTGCTATCATAAGTCGGTTTGTTTTCAGCGGTTGTCTGAATTATTTTCGGATATTACCAGAAATAGTTTTTATCATGAATGGGAGTCTTTAGTGGCGAGGCACTCCATGATTGAGTCTTAAGCTTAGTTTTCTTTCTCTTCATAGAATATCTGTTGGTCAATCATCTATAATGGAGAGACTGGTATTTTCAGAATGGAATGGAAATAGAGGGAAATCATTGAGAAAGTGACAATATACAGACTTCATAAGCTTTGGCTTTCCATATATGTATACTCTGAGTTATTGTAATTTACGTCCATTACTTTATGCACCTCACCACGAGATGGTGAAGCTTAAAACTGTAAAATGAAATCAGAATACACAATTGAAGGATTTTCTCAAAATTGAAATAGTGGCAAATATTAAATAGGAATACCCGTATTTATAAAATTATGCACATGATGTAATACAATTCAGCACTGTACATGCAGGCATTCCCAATGGTGGGTAAATAAATGTTGTCCTAAGTCCTAAGTAGTGCGCTATAAATGCCTATACATTTAAGTGTAGTGTCACTCAAACACCAGCACAAATCTTTAGTAAATGTGGGCCATATTGGTGCAGTAAATATCAGCCATGGAGCTATTTTGTATTCATTCTCAATTATATTGTAAAGGAAAGAGAAAACAATGGAAAAACCATACAGAAAAACACCTACTCTTGGGAAATCTTGGTGGATTATCATTCACGTCAGTTAGAGTTATGTTAACAGTGGTGGTCCCAGCTAATCCGCCCAATTGTCCTCCCATGTCCTTGGCCTGGATGAGCACTTGATATTGTTCTTTCACCTCTCTGTCCATGTTTGGCAATGCTGTTCTTATGACACCTGTCATTAAACAAATAGAAAAGCAACACCATGTAAAATGGAGCAAATATAATCATTTGTTACTTCATATTATTGTATAAAGTACGCATTTAAATTTTATCTTCGAAATGCACGCCAATGAAGTCAACATAAGTGAAGAGCATTATAACAATATATGGGGCATTGTAACAAAAATATTAGCATTCACATTGGCCCTGATTAACAAAGATGTTACAGTGACTAACTCTTGGTGGACTCCTGGCTTACCCCTTGCTTCTAGAAGTAATCCAGCAATACTCATAATTTACTTAAATAATCCAGGAATAAGCCTGATGTACTATAAAGGTAAGTCACACTTCTTCCTTGCACAGTCTTTGTGAGTTGGTTCCAATATGTTTAACAGCCTTTAATAAGAGAACAACATTGACATGGTGTGAAACACACATCTTGCAATATCCTAATGAAGCATTTGTGGATGGTTACTTAGTTATTCTTTATTTAACACAGAGTTGAATGTTAGACCACAAACTCTCCATGAAGTTCATGGTGTTTGTCAGAAAATATATGTGGAAGAAAAGACATTTAGAGGCTTCCCATCCTTCCAACAGCTGATGCTCTCAGTTGCTAAATGTGGGTAAGAAAACAGCTCTACTGTCAGAGGAAAGATTTCTGAATACTACCAAAGCCAGTGGATATATTTGTAGGATGGAGCCAAGAGATTGATTCAGACAGAGTTTTAGTCCTGAGCGAAGATGCCCATTTGCGGCAGGTGAAGCTTTAATATGGTTGGGTGTAAATCACTTTGCATATTTTCATCAACTAAAGCTAGCGAGACCATATTCTTTCTAGGAATTCACAAGGTACCATGACTTACAAAATGCGTTTTAATATAGATACAAATGGTTCCACATCACATTTTTGTAACGTTCTAAGTTTAAGGGGCATATCTCAGGGGCACTAATAAAATAGTTAAATTCCTTAATGAGATGACAAGTAAGCCAAGCAGTGCTATCCATATTTCTATTTTGTTCGGATTAAAGGAGTTTGCCTGCAAGAAATTTTCTCTAAACATTATCTACAGCACAAAGATTTTACAGAGAGTTTCACTAATCTGGGCATGCAATTTGACTTAACCACCTATAATTTCTCAAAATGCAAAATTCAAGTCAAGTCAAGTATAACGTTTTTCGGTTTATGTCAGTAAACCAAAAAAGCATCACATCAATACAAAGTAGGATTTAAAACCACTAAAAAGAATAAATGACCATACGTATTTACAAAGCAGAATAAAACATAAAAAATGACAAATCTACAAGTTAAAATACAATTGCTAAATGTTTTATCTCTTCTGTGTGTTACAAATAACTTTTTTTATCAGACAAAGAAACAAATCAGGTGCATTTCAATTTCCAGGGTATTCAATTGATCCTTAAATGTAAAATGTGCTTTGGCTTCTCACTTCCTTTCAGTTTCCCTCTTGCCACTTCAATTCAATTATTAGTAATGTCATGTGCCAATATTATTTACAATTTGCATTGTATGAATGATAAAAACTGTTAGAATATTTAATTATATTTAAATCATAAAAATCATAAAATCAATTTAAGCAAAACACAATGATAAATAACCTGACACTATCGTATTGGTATTCATTCACCAATATTGATAATGCACTCAAATCAGGCATAAGGGGTTGGCGAACTCTTACACCCTACTCACCAATAAAGACACAGACATCAAAGACATCCCTCAAGTTGGTGACCTCTTACAAGTGTAGATAGCAATGCTATGACTTAGATTGTAGAATTTACAGGTTTAAACAGCATACATATCATATACTAAATACTTTTCCAATAGGATCAGACGTTAGGCTTAATTAGAGTCCAATTTAACTGATGACAATTGGTGATGCATTGTCATTATTATTTTTTTGCTCACATTTGTACTAATACATTCATATATAAAAGTGTGATTATATGTGAACGTTTGATCACAGTTAGTGAGTCTGATGTTATAATTAACAATAGTTAAAGTTTTTTCATGTTAAATTAGCCATAGTTAATGTAGGCCTTGATTGAACTAGCTTATGTTAAGTTTAAATGTGCATCACCGCCTGGAAGGAGGACAAAGTTACCTTATCGAGAAAGGCTGGATTTCAATTTGCCCCCACCTTCTGGGAACTGTAGGGAGTTCTACTTCAGTTTAGACATTCTATGACTAATTATGCTTTGCTGAGTTAGTATCAGATGCTTTCATCTACTCTTTCCAGATCAGATGCCACTTTCAACTCTCATGAGACCCCATGTTTTTTCTTTCTGTTCATAGAGTTATATTCTTGAACAGATCTGTTTTCTCTTGCCAGATTGCATCTTCATTTGTGTATGCCTTTAAAGACTTTATTTGCTGACATCTGCTGCTTGACTTCCCTGAAGTAACTTGGATTCATAGCTTAGAATTAAGGAATTTAACATCGGGGGACACTGAATCTTATTCGATATGCCTACATTAATCCTTAAATTACTAGTCTTTGTGTTTGTTATGTTGACTTGTCTTAAATTATTTGAAACTGCATTTTGCAAGACGATTATTGATTCATGACAATTCTGAATGATTTGAGTTTGTAACTCTGTTAATCTGCTAATAAACCTTTATGGTTTGCAAATCCACTTCTCTCTGCCATTTTTGTCGGGCAAAATATGGTTCTCTGTCATTGGGATGTGGCTAAACTGTTGATGACAAGCCTCAATTCGAAATAAAGGTTCATCCACTTAGTTCAGTGAATACTTGAAGTTGTACCAAAGATTTGCGTTGTGCAAACCATGTTCTGCACTGCTTCACATTCCTCCCCAGGATTCATAAATTAACATGAACTACAAGGGAAATAGCCTCCCCAACTCAGCAAGAAATATAACTCAACTGGCGCCTTTAAGGGCCTTATTATGAGTTTGGTGGTGTGGAAGCGGGACCACCCCGCCCCCACACTGCCACACTCATTTTTGAAAAGCCTGCCAGATTAGGAGTTTTCTCCGTTCTGGTGGGCTGTTTTTTGCCATTCTCAAGGTGGGGCCTATGAAATAGACACCGCAATGGGAATGTCAAAGGCAGTACCTGCATGGCCCGGGCTGCTGCAGTCTGTAACATGCAGGTACTGGTGTGCATGCACACAGGGTGGCACATGTTGTGCCCCTGTGTGCATCCACAGGGCGTGAGGTACAAGGGGGCCCTGTAGGGCACCCTTTGTTTCCTCACTGCTACACTTTTCATGGGAATTTCACTGCCATGAAAAGTGTGGCGGAGAGGACACACGTAATATGCTTGGTGGGGCTGTAGCAGCCCCGCCATGCCCCTTGCGACCTCAGGACTGCTGCACAACCACCAGGGAATGGTGGTTCCCTGGTGGTTGTGGATGATGTGGTGGTTCCAGGGTAATCCAACCACCCTATTCCTAACAGGAAGGTCAGGAGACCACAACCGTGAGTCTATAGGTCCGTGGACCATCAGACTCATAATAAGGCCCAGAGTATGCTTTCAAAATGCAAACATATAGCTCCCAGGTATCAGCTTGTAATTTTTGGAACATGCATATCTTTTGACCTCAGAGACCAGTTTTTCTTTTGTGGTAAATTAAGACATTTTCCTGAAACTCCAGGTTGCAAAGTTCTGAATATATCCACATTTTGCAGTTAAAGAGTATGTTTTAATATTTCTTTGCTGAAAAAAAGTTAAAAACCAGTTCTGTACAAAGCAAATGTGTAATTTTTTGAAAATAGATCACATTGTCCTCAAACATTAAATTGTCATATTGTAGTAGTCATTTTGAATCGTCAGATACTTCACGAAAAGTCCAAATGTCACAATCCCCTTCTGAGAGTGCCCCCCATGCCACTGTTGCCCAGGAATGCCTTCTAAGGTTAGTCATGGTGGCCCTTTGCTGTCGATTTAATGGTCATTATGATAAGCTTGTGATTTTGAATGTTTGAGCATGATATATTAGTTTTTAGTGTTTCAAAACCCTCCCTTCTGGCGAAATGTATCCATGGTTTACAATAAGTGATGGTTGTGATCCATGTATTCTGAGAACACCAGACCACAAACAGCAAGTTGATCTTAATCAGTTAATAATAATCATAAACAGCTATTTTTTAGAATAATTTGGGTGTTCAAGTGTTGATGCTTTATGTTTATTGGTTTGTGCATTTCTTTACCATGGGATTATGTTTTTCTTTGTATATATCTTTAGTGCAAAGATACAGGAAGGAAATGTGAAAGTGCACTGTTGCACTTGAACTCCAAAATATTATTGCATATTCAACACTTCAAATGGGATTCCTAATAGAGATGCAGAATCCTTACAAGTAAGGTGTTACAGTACTACAAGTGTTGAAGTCTCTGTAATACTCTCTTATACACTTCTTCATTTGCAATGTGCCACCCATGCCGTACTCATTCAAGATTGTATTATTAATCATAACCAGACTTAGCCCCAAAGTTGACAATCCTACATGACTGGCCTTTATTAACACTCATAAAATATATATATTTCAGGAGACATGGGACTCCAAACCACTGTGCCCTAATTGTTCCTTTAATTCTAATATTGAAGCCTCTGTTCAAGCAGACTAGCTCTATGAAGTTGAGGTATGTTTTGGTTGTAAGAGCACCTATTTTGATAGCAATCATAAAAATGTACAATACCTGATGATTTAGTTCCATTCATTATATAAGATGCCTTTATTTTGTGTATATAGAAGTGGCATGTCTAGTTCCAAAGAATTATTGACTTTTTCACTGCTTTAATTGCTCGTTCATCAACATAAATGTTGCCCAATCAGCATTGCGATTGCCAGAAATTTGAACACTACATTTGAAGTTACTGCTCTAGTATAAGAACTCTCCTGGAATGAAGATGAGATGGGGATGTTCCTGAACTATATGTATCAAGAGAGAGGGGCTAGGAGCGCACAAAGATCCAGCATATATGTTCCAAATAATTAATAAGGGTCACCCGGGTATGTAGTTCCTAAAAAATTACGTTTGTGTGCTCTGGTCAGTTGAGTTCCACAGAGTCTGCTGTGAGCATTACTCTGTAGGAACAAATGCCTTCACACACCTAGAAAGGTGTCATGCTTCATTATTGGGCTTTTGCTCCTCGTCAGGCAGGCACTGAAATGCCAGACAGGCACTTTCAATGGGGGCTCTTTACTGGAGATCTTTTAATAAGCTGTATGGTGACGTGTGGGTAAAATTGTAGATTGGTGTCTTAGAGTGAATATATGAAAGTGTGGGATACAAACAGGACGGGGGTACTCTACAGACTTATTGTAATGATTCAGTCTTTCTGCCAATGTTAAAATACATGGTGCTACCTACTAGAAAATATTATCTAAGATAGCAGTAGGCCAACATATTTCAAGCCAAATTCTGAATCTTCACATGACGGATTTAGGCTTGAAACATGTCGACCTACAGCTATCTTCGATAATCATTGAAATGGGAAAAGGGTCCAATACTTCACCTTCTTGTGTCACTTGGTTGAGGTATTTAATGATAATGACTTAGTGTCAGAAACTAAAGTTGATAATGATGCTACCCTTGTGTTTTGTTCCTCTCTGGGCGATGTTCGTGAAGCTCTCCTTTTTCAGAAACTGGGTGAGGCACCAGAATTAGATAGGAGATCTTTTTAATGTTAAAACCTGAGATATGGTGTCCTTACATACTGTAAAATTCAATGCACTAGGATTGGATACTAATGGATAGTTACATGGCTGGGTGCAAAAATGATACAATTTTGTAAAAGGGACAGTCATACAGATCCCAGGAATTATATCCTCATAAGCTTAATTGATAACATGCAAAAGGTGTTTTTTAAAATTGTACTGGCCAGTATAAAGTATTAGACAAATGATACAGAATTGCTCTCGACTCTCTAGGGAAAGTGAGCACAACTGATCAGATTTTTCGATGTATACTGCTTACTTGTAAATAAGCGCCTGTACGTGGCACAGTATGCCAAAATACGTTATGAAAAGAACTTTATCATATTGCTTCCCAGCAATCATCCATCTTCATAATAATCACTATGCTAAAGTTAGATGCGGTAACAATGGTGAAATGTCTGCAGCTATTTCGATCAACAGAGGGATTTGCCAATGCTGTTTCTTGGCTCCCACCCTGATCACTCCTTTATGTTAATGGACGTGTGCTCATGATGCTCCTATTTGAACTCAGCAAAACATTTCTACTTTGGTATTCCTAGAGGATACCCTGCTAATATCCAAGAATATAATGGGACTATAAAATGTTAATAGTTTTTCAGAAGTTTATGATTTTAGCCCAAGCTACCTCCTTTTAATGATAACCCCTTACTCACCTGCCCGCAATCTAAGATCCGCGGGAGCCCTCCTTGTTAGAGTGACTAAAATACAACAGGTCAGGATAGAAGCACGGTCTTTCAGCTATCTGGCTGCCAGAAAGTGAAACGCTCTGCCACTGAGCTTGAGAGCTGAACCTACTGGGCCTTTCTCTATGTCCCCTCGGTATTCCCCTTTCCTCTTAGCTTAGGCTGTGCTCTGTTTTCCTCTTCCTTTGGGTTCTCTATGCGAGCATTGGGACACACCATTGCGTGTACAAGGCACTTTATAAATGGAATTTTAATTTATTTAATTTAACCCTATAATGTTTAAACCTAGCACAAAGCTAGATGATTCCATCCTGGAACTATTTTTTGGGTTTAATTATCTGTGGGTCTTATTGGCTGACAATAAAAGTAAAGGCAACTTTAGGTCTTGCAAGAATGTTGAACTAGCATTCCATCCTTCCAGCATTGGAAGATTATAAAGGCCATGGCACACTCCACATCTCTGTTTGGCTCACAAATATGGATAGGTCATATAAATAGGCTGCAAGCAACCGAAAACTGCTATCTTAAAATTGTATTATGCTTACTTTCAAGTACCCAACCTTTCCAATTGACCATTGATATGTGATTAGGAATATTACATATGTATGAAAAGAGACTAATTATGTATTGGCTCAGACTCTGCACAGAATGCACAAAATATGCCTTGGCTTTTGTATGTACGCTTGTTTTTTGGTAAAGCTGGTTTCTTGCATTATTGAAATACTCTGGACCTTCCAGCACTTGCTGTGGCACGTAATTAAGAGGAATCCTATTGAGAGAGGGTAGATGGGACCTCAAATTAGGATAGCACTTGTGGCAGACTAACCAATGGTTTTTGGCACACAAGCACATACCATGCAGCATTGGTTTGCCAAATCACTACACTTGAAGTTTATGGAGGGAAACTTTGCATTTAGCAACCTATACTACCAAATGGTCTAGGAACCAATTACTTACATCTTGTTGCAAAAAAGCCTTAGCCTGAATTTCAATTTATTTTGTTCAGCCCAATATATTATAACACAAGGGTTAAATGTGGTGTCACTGTTTTCTAAGCAGGCAAATCAGTTGCATCTGCTCCGTTGAGATTTGATTGGTCACATTACACACATTCAGCCTATGTGATTAGAAAGCATAGCCTTGAGCTGCCTCTCACTTGTTCGTTTATTCATAGGCCCTCTACTGCCCGATGTTCTTTGTCAATCAGCAAAGATGCCCCTTTCCTATATTCTTATGCAGTAGGCTAGAATCAGCACGACTCACCAGTGGCGGCTGGTGACATTTGAAAGAGGTGCGGCGTAAAATTTTTGGTGGAGCACATCGCGGCGAGCTGGCGTAGCGAGTGAGCACAAATGACCTAAGGGGGGGTTCGGGTGGGTTCTCCACAGAGAATTTTTTTGTAAATGAGTGGGCAAATGGTGCATTTTCAAGACTTTCAGAAGCCACTGTGCTAAACAGAAACAGGCCACTGCCTCCCCTCAAACTACCATCAGTTCCAAGGCGCTATGGACCAGATACGGCTGGCAGCAGTATCATAGCGCCTTTCTTGTACCTTCTCACAACCCCCTCCTGTGTTGTGTTGCAAAAAAGCGCTATCATGCAGCCAGCGCAGAAAAAAAGACATAAACAACACCAATCGTTTTTTTGGGACACCCTGGAAACTGCAATGTGCTAATGGGATACATCTTTATAATCTATAACGTGATGTTACACTTTTATTTTCTCATTTAATTTACCGGTACAAGATGAGCACCTGCCATTTAGGAACCTTAATGTAAAAGGAAAAAAATATACCCACCACAATGTCATGAAGCTTATATGTGCATACGTGGTGTGCTAATATTAGTACACCTATGAATAACAAAAGTACATGGTTATCTTTCAGCATGTGTTGGTGGTAGATGCCTGTTTGTGTCTTACACTTTTTTTGGCTCGTTATGTTTTTTGTTTTAGACTTTATTTATATAGCGCAAACTAGAACCGAGACATAGGGTATCAACGCACTTTACACATGAACCAGTTTCGTTCCATGAGGACACATTTATTTTTGTGAGGCACAGACAGATTAAGTGATTTGCCCAAAATCACCGGATGTTTAGTTTTGTTGCCGAGACTCGAACCCAGTTCCCCAGCTTCGAGGTCGAACATTCTAGCCCTAACGCTACATCCTCACCCTAATTACCCCTATGCATGTTGCATGGCAGTGGATGCTCAAGTCTAGAATCTATAATGTGATCTGTGCTAATTTGAACTTCCTGCATGCTAATTTGGTGGCATCTGCTGTACAGCTTAGCTACATGTGTTTACTAATTCTCTTACTGATCTTTCCACACTATGAACAATATGACGACAATAATGTGGATAAGGCACCATAAGGGTGTACAAAATTGTGATGTTATTATCCACGTGTTATGTGACATAAATAAACTGTGTCCGTTATGCACCAACAGTGGCTCCCCATTGTGGTTACTAAAGCAAGGAGGATGGGGTGATGGGGTACATAGGGATGGCTGCGGGAGGAATGGTGATCGCTCGCACATCTGGGAGGGTTATGGATTCAGTTCTTTGATCTGCTTTCATACATCACAATTCGACCAGTTTAGATCTGGTGCAGAGAGAAGTGGTGTCTGCTGCAAGTGGGGTCCATAACAGAATGCAAGGGGATCACATACGGGGGGCAATACAGGTCCAAGGAAGAGCTGCATGGGGGATGGTGAGACCCACGGTGAATAATAGGTTGATCAGTGAAAGGAGCAATGGGGAGCAACGTATGGTCAAAGGGGGTGCAGTACAAAATACAGGGTGGAACAATGCAGGGTGGAGGGTGAGAAGAGTAGAGAGAAAAGGAGGAGCAGGGCATTGCGGAACCTAAGGTGAAAGATGGAACAGAGGGGCAATGTGGGAGAAGGCAGATGGGAAAGATGGCAAGGAAAGCAGCGCAGGGTCCAACATGGAGAGCAGCTAGACATGTGAGGCTGTCAGCATAGATGGTGAGAGCATAATACAGAATACTGTTCCTAATATTGTATCATCCATGTGTTCTTGAATACCTGATTGCTAATTATTGCTTACATACTGCGTCAATGTTGTATGGGTATCGAAAATATCAATAAAGTTCTACTTGCAAAAAACAAATGACAATAATGTAAACGATACCAGGGGAACCTTCATGCAACTTCTGGAATCCCATGTAAGAAAAGCAGACACCAACATGCACACGATTCACACGAGCACTGCAACTCAACACAGCTTGCATGTGTAGCACCTTTATGTATGTTTTCATTCATTCTATAAGCGTTAAATATAAAAAAGCATTGAGAAACCATAGGTTTGGCTGTGAACAGCGCATTGGCACAGAGTCCTGCAACAACAATAGTTCTACGTGCGCAGTTTATGACTTGGTAAAATGAGCCTAGTAGTAGTGGGCACAGCATGCCAGAAGGCAGCTGTACTGTTTTAAAGGATTGAAAACTGTAGGGTTAATGAGACCTCACATTTGGCTATTTTGGCAGGAGGGGGAGTGTCAGTGTGCATATTCTGGGCCCCCGATAGCACCTCCGCAGCTGCTGCACATTCTCCTCTTTGCCAAGTGCCAACGCCGTGATGACCTGCCTGTGTTACCACAATCATGGGACTCGGCCAGCGCCATTAAAGACCTTGGGAGTTGGGTTCAAAAACTTTACCACCCAGCACCCTGGCGAGACTCCAGTCTGCTTCCCCACCGCAGTTCTACACTTTTAAAAATCATGCCGCCTCAGCCTGTGCCTTACCAGGGCTGCTGGTGACTCCAGACTTCAGTTCACTGGACATTTGATTTAATTATGAAAACCTCTCCCTGATTATTTGCCTTCTTACAGGCCTGTTCACGTTGGCCATTTCACTAATAAACACCACTACCACAGTTAATGAATTATTAAAGTGCAATTTGGGCTTACGAGGCCTCTGCGGATCTCCCGGAAGCAGATGAAGAGAATTGCCAGAAAACAGTAGGGCATTCTTTTCTGTGTGGACGCTCCTATGAAGTTTAAAGCAAAAAACAAGACAAAGTCCAGGCTTACAAACTTTGGTGTATGAGCTCGTGCAGCGTAAGTAACACATTCAGGAGCAAAGGACAGCACCTGTCAACTTTCATGCACAAAAGGATTTAATGGCAAAGCTTAACGCAAGCCCAGTGCTAAATCAGACGTGCGTTTTCTGGGAAGAAACCCCTGATAATCTGTCATAGGTGTTTAGTCAGGAACTGCCCATAAACTCCTAGAATTACAGACAAATAATCCAGATCAACAAAAGGAGCGCGAGCTGGCTTTGTGTGGAATTCCAGAACTACTTGGAACCATGAATTTCGCATGACATTTCCGCGCAGAACATCGGTAATCTTTTGCATATTTTTGAAGGAGGGTTGGGGTCAGTTAGCACATCTTGGGCCCCCTAATAGCGCCTCCCAGCTGGGCAAAGAGGAGAATTTTCAGTAGCTAGGGCCAGTGCCAGCGCCGTGATGACCTGCCCGTGTTACCAGAACACAATCAAGGTAATTGGGTCAAATAACGTACCCACCCTAGCGAGACTCGAGTCTGCTTCCCCACTGCGGCTCTAAACATTGCAAAATGCTCCCCAGGGCCTTACCTGGGCTGCTGGTGACTCCTGAATTCACTGGACTGCCTGGGGGACTGAAGTTCGTGATGCAGTGGCTTCCTTCCAGAAAGTTCCACCACCAGTCTAATGAAGAGTCTGCGCAGCTTCCCGCCTGCCACACCCCTTTCCCAACTCGTCACAGGGTGGGTCTCACCACGCCCTGTAATGAGTTGGGAAAGGGCTCTCCACGCTCTGATTGACGTGGAGGGTTAGCGATACCGGGCTTGGACTTAAAACGCCCGGGGCTAACTTTCCCTCCACGCCATCAGGGGGTGGAGACTGGGCCCTGAAGGTATGTCTTTGCCGAGCTGATGACATCACAGCCTTCACGGCTGTGAGGTTGTCAGCCCGGCAAACACTAAGGCTTCTATGGGCACACAAGGGGGAGCATGAAAGGAGACTGTCACGTGACGTGCCTCCAGCCGGCCACCATAAGAAACAAGCACTGTCACAGCGGTGGCGCCGGGGGTAATATACATATTTAACAAGACTGTAAGACATAATAAAAAAATAATATTTGTATTTAATTAAAAAAATTATGACCTTATGAGTAACGGGGCCGAGTAACGGGGGCGGAGCCCCGATGCCCTTAGGCAGAAACTGCCACTGCGACTCACTAACCCCACCTCACCATGTGACAAGTTGGGAAAGATGTGGTGTTTGCATGAGTCTGCTGAGACAGGTGGGCCTACCGTTTCCATTTGACAGATACCCTAAGTGATGCCAGTCACAAGCTGCAAACAGATTACTGGTGCATGTTTTTTTGTTGGTGAAGCATGTGCAGTGTATCTTGACCAGCACCAGCTTGCCCTCATCCTGCTAGCTAGTGTGCCACCTGTGGGTAACTTACTTGTCCTCTTGCTGCTCTAGGGCAGATATTGGTATTCATTTAAAACTCCTTGGCATGATTTGCTCACCAGTTCCTGCAGCTCCTACACTGTCCCAAGGCATTCAAATCAAATCGCTGTACTGTGGCCACAAGTCTCCTCATCCACCTCAAAGCAGCTCAATCAGCAGATGCAAGGGCGATGACTGTTTGATCTGAAATACTGTGAGACAGTCCACACTTAGGCTTATTGTTAGAAATGGGGGTCTCTAGTTGCCAATGGTTTGCACCTTTGTCAAAGTAGTGACCCTTGCTTCTAATCAGGGTAAGGAAGTTACGCCATTAGAAAACCCCTGCTCACCTCCTTGGTAGCTTGGCACGAGCAGTCAGGCTTATCTCAGAGGCAGTGTGTAAAGCATTTGTGCACACATATAGTAACACAGTGTAAGCTCTACAAATTGACATAACACACGTTTAGAAAAATAGGAAATCTTTATCTAAATGACAAAACAAAACCATACGTATGTCAAGATATCATAAAAAATAGGTTCTTCCCAAAAATAAAACTTGTAGCAACAAATAGCTCCCCCTGGGGTTATTATGATGTTGTGACAGATGAAAATCCCAAAGTACGGCACCGTCTTCGCTGTGAGCAGGACTGGCATGTAATTGCGTGGACCCCAAGAACAGTACTTTGGCACACAATGAAAACAAAGACACAGCATTGGGTAGGTGATGCATTGTTGGGGCCGGACGTCATCAATTACTTATGACCACAGGGGAGGTGAGGTGTCAGTTTCTTACTGTGAGGCAGGGAAGGTGAGGCGTTGGTTCCTTACTGTTGCCTGGGAGGTGAGGTATCATTTCCTTACTGTTGCTGGGGAGGTAACATCACGGCAGCAAGGCGGCGGTTCCTTACTACCGTGCGGTATTGATGGACTTGGGAGGTCACCCACATCAGGTATCAGCTTCCGCAATGTTGAGGCACCAGTGTCAGTGAGGTCAGGGCTGCAGTGTAAGTAGGGGCAGTGCATCTTGGACTTCACAAGTGCCCTCGGCTCCGGTGCAGGCAGCGGCCTTGGTGACAGTGTCAGAGTCGATACGGTGTGGCGGCGGCGGCAGGTGGTAGCATGTGGCGGCCACAGGTAGCGTGGCTGGGGTGCAAGTCGGGCAGTGCTTCTTGGACTTCACCAGCGGTGCCCACGGCTTCATTGCAGGTTGTGGCATCACTCATTGGTGTAGGGGTTGCGTTTTGCCTCTGTGGCCGCTGAAACAGCAGTTCCAGGTGTAGGAGGACAAAGGAAACCAAGTCTTTGTGTCCCTGAGATATCAGAACAGGGGGCAAGCTCTACACCATTCCCTTAGAGATAATCTGCAAGCAGGATACACAGCACAGTTCAATCTTTACCCTCTCCTTGGCAGAAGCAGCCACTGTAGGCAAACCCAGCAAAGCATCTACACAGCAATGGGTCAGTACTCCTCATTACAGATTCTCCAGGTCTTCTCCTTGCCAGAGGTTCCTCTTGAGTCCAGACGTATTCTAAAGTTCTAAGATCTGGGCCACATTTGCCTTTGTTCTCATGTGGCAAAAAGTCTTCCAGCTCAGTCCAATCCAGTTCTGTCCTCTCTGGTCCAGCTTCTCGGCAGGAGGTGGAGACAGCATTGTGCACATTAGACAGGGCCTATTCAGGTGCAAGGAAAATTCCTCCCACTAATCTAAATGCAACCCAGGTCTATTCAGCCCAGTTCAGTGTCAAAACAGAAAGTCAGCCACACTGCAACCCTCTCCAGTGGCTGTCTGCATTAAATACACATCCCCAGCCCCTGTCACTCTAAAACCAGACAGGTAATGCACAACTCAGCAGAGGCACATAGGATGGCTAAGAAAGAAAATGACTACTTTCTAAAAGTGCAATTTTCAAACCCACAATTTAAAAACTATCTTTACTGAAGTTCAGAGTGCAGGGAACCTAAACTCCATCTTTCTATCTTGTCCTCATGGGAAGTTATACTTGTAAGATGTTGCAAAGTATATCCCATGCTATCCTATGGGGCAGATAGCCTTCCAATAGTGAATAAAGAAATATACAGCATTTAATTATCAGGACATGTCACAAAATCAGTACATGTCCTACCTTTCACATACACTGCACCCGGCCCATGGGGTACCTTCGGCCTACCTTAGGAGTGACTAACATGTACGGAAAGGGAAGGTAAGGGCCTGGCAAGTGGGTGCACTTGCCAGGTTGACATGGCAGTTTAAACTGCGCACAGGCACTGCAGTGGCAGCTCTGAGAACCCTTTGAAAGGCTGCTGGTGTGGGTGGGTCAATCACTGCTGCAGGTCCACTAGCAGTGTTTGATTTACAGGCCCTGGGCTCACACAGTGCAGTGTATTAGGGTCAATTAGGCCAATCATGGAAACACTAATACATAAGCACAATTTACACAGGGAGCATTTGTACTTTGGCACTGATTAGCAGTGGCAAAGTGCCTGCAGCATCTAGACCAGCAAAAACAAAATCCAGCACACAGCAAAAATTATAAGAGGCAGAGGCAAAAAGACT
This sequence comes from Lissotriton vulgaris, assembly GCF_964263255.1. Taxonomy (NCBI): domain Eukaryota; kingdom Metazoa; phylum Chordata; class Amphibia; order Caudata; family Salamandridae; genus Lissotriton; species Lissotriton vulgaris. The sequence goes on from NC_141691.1 coordinate 1,185,442,879, forward strand.
GGGGAAACCACACCAAGGATGCCAGATCTACTACTTACTGGCTGCACTGTGTGTACAGAAGCCCATTAAGCTAGCTCTTTAGCCTCACTTCAAGGCGGGCAGTGGCGCACACAACAGACCAACCCCCCTTGGCCTCACAAAATATTTTCACATAGACCATGTAGGGGCATCAAGTTACAACCAACTGGCTTGAGTTTGACACATTCATCATCAGGCCAATGCCACAATTATGTTCCCTCAGAAAAAAGTGATCAGTCTGCAGGCTCCACAAAGAATGATTTAGAAAGTAATTTTTAAACAATAAATTATAAGTTTTGCTTTCAGTGGAGAAGTGTGGCTCAGGGGTTAGAGGCGGCAGACCCGGAAGCTGAGATCGGCCCTGGACCAGGGTTCAATTCCCTGCCTCTGCGGGTCTTGGGCTAAAAATTCCACGGACTCGATAATTCTCGCTCCGGTGACTCTGCGACTCTGGGCAATAGCTTGCTTAATCTCCACAACGGCCCCTCGCGGCGGGATGCCTGGCTTTCACCTTGTGGATACCCTGCCGGGGTTATCTCACAGGGGAATACCAGGACGGGTTCCCTAAGCAAGCGCCTGGAAACCCACTGCGGGTAGCTGTGTGCTATATAAGCTCAAATACATTTACATTTACAATGAAGTAAAACGTTTTGTGTCAATTTTGGAAGGGGAAAGGCTTAGTGCACCCATCGATCTTTGTGCTGAGGATTCCACACAGCTCTCAGAAAAAGGTGCAAATTCCCAGTTTATATATATCCTATTTTCCTACTGTTTGGAAATGGCCCTTTTTGCATAGTTACCCCAACCGTTTTGCCTTTCTCCTCCTCTTTTTATGACCCTTTTTTTGTTGGATTTAGGACTTTGCGCACTTTCCTACTGCCGACTAGTGCTAAAGTGCATGTGCCCTCTCCTATAAACATTGTATAATTGGTTTATACCTGATTGACAAATTTTGTTTACCTGTAAGTCCCTTGTAAAGTGGTATACCATATAGCCAGGGCCTGCAATCTAAACGCTACTAGTAGGCCTGCAGCACCGATTGTGCCTTTCACATAAATAACCTTGCAAATGCGCATCTGGCCTGCAACTGCAGGGCCTATGTGTGCATTTTACTGCCACTTCCACTTGGCATTTAAAACCATTTCCTACCCTTAAACTCCCCTTTTGTTACATATAGGTTAACACCTAAGGTTGGCCTTAGGTAGCTCTATGGGCATGGTTGCAGTATAAGTAAAATATAGGACACATACTTTTAAGTTTTACATGTACTGGTAGTGACAAAACCCCAAATTTCTTTTTTCACTACTGCGCCTACTCTTCTTCTGGGCTAGCTTTGGGAATTGCTTAAAACACCTTTAAGCTGTAATTCCTGATTAGAAAAGAATTGCTAAATCATGTATCATATGTTTGGAATGGTAATGATATATACTCTTTAGTGGTAAAGTTGATTTTGGCACTACTACTTTAGAAACACCACTTTTAGATAGTGGCAAAAGGAACACTGCTCCTCGCTTAACTTATCTCTGTGCCTGCAGCCAGTCTCCAAAACACATCTGGGCCGGGTCACAGCTGTACTTTGTACATACCATCTGGACAGCCACAAACACTGGAAGGATGGGTATTATAGAGGACACATATGAATTAATCTGCATTCTTATTGTCTTCTTAGGTAGGAAAGGGGAGGGGGAGTGGGAGCTAACACTTACATTTGAATAAGTCCTGTGTCCCACACAAAGGACTGATTACCCCCACATATAGCCTGGCAGACAGGGTTGGGATGATAAGGGACCTGTATACTTCAAGGAGCTGCTTTTAAGCCAACCCCCACTTCATAGGCACATTTGGCGCTCTGACAATACCAAGACAGTACACTACTGCACCTGGATAAACTCTGCTGGAGCAAAGACTGTTGTGCTGTAAGAATTTGCCTGGACTGACTGTTCTAGGAACAGTTTCTCTGCTTTGCGGAACTGCCCTGCTGCCTGTCTATATATGATTTGAATTGATTTGACTGTGGGTCTTATAGAGTGTGCTTGTGCTCTGAGGCATTTTGGCCCTAGCCTGTGATCAAGTGGTGCACACTTACTTATGATAAAGCCAAGTTTTTTATGAAGGCCAAAATGGTAGGGGTGAATTTTATATCACGGGGCAGATCAAAGCAATGCTTCTAATAAAAATTCCACCTCCCCCAAAAATTTGCTTATGGGGGAGCAGCTGCATTTTTTGCAGAGCTGGAGTGAAGGGATCTGCTTGGGGTATACCATCTAAAAATGTTTTTGAAATAATCAGGGCCTATTCAAGTTAGGGCTTTGAAAGCTATGCATAATGCTTTAAACGTGTTTTGCTACTTTATGGGGAGTCAATGAAGCTCATTCAGGGCCTGAGTTGCAGAGGGGAATTTAGGTAGATTGAATAGCATTCTGACTGCTGAGTTTTGCTCAGTTTACAGCTTGGTTAACAACCTTTTTTTAGATACGGTCTATTGCAGCAGTTCAAGTAAGAAAGAACCAATCTAATGACTACTGTGTGTAATAAGTCAAATAGAATCAGGTGACCAATTTTCTATATATTTTTTAAAGCAAAGAAAGATGAGGAAATAACTGTATTAACTTGTTTATTATAGATGAGTCTATCATCTAGAGTAACACCTAAGTTTTTTACTTTATTTTTTGGGACTGGGAGAGTTCCTAGCTCTTGCGGCCACCAAACGGAGACCAGCTGGATGTTTTGTGCCCAAACAGCCTCACTTCTGTCTTCACTGAATTTAATTTGAGGCAGGATTTGCCCATCCAATCAGTGACTGCCAATATGCAGTTTTGGAAATATTTGTCTATGCCATGATCAGTATTGGAAAAAGACACAACAATTTGGGTGTTATCAGTGTAGGACACTACCGAGACCCCAAACGATTTGATTAGCGTAACCAGACGGGTGACATATATATTGAATATGGACAGTCGTAGTGATGAGCTCTATGGGACACTACAGGTTGAAATGTAAGATTCTGATGTACAATTGCCAAAGGTCACTGATAGAACCCTATTGGTTAAAAAGGACTTAAGCAATGCTAATGCAGAATTCTTAATACCCAGTTTCCCCAACTGCCGACCAAACATGTATGATCTCTTTCCTGCTGAGGACAAGGACTGAACTCATATCACTTGAACTCAGTGTGACTCCAAGAGCTTGCTGGCTTGCCGCCAGTTTTTTGAAGTCTTGGGGACACAAAAGACTTCCTGCAATCCTGCTGGACTCTGCCATCTGTGAGTCCTACCCTTGCCTGAGTTGCTCCCTCCAGTCCTGGGCCTCAGAAGTGGGTTCAGCAGCTCTTTTGCTACAAAACCGATAAATGGTCACCACTGCGCCGGTCGGAACCCCAACATTGCTCTTCGGCGCCGATGCAGAGGCTGTTTGGTGACAGCAGGTCTACAGCCTGCGCGGCCTTATAGCGACACCCTGCGCTGCTCAAAAACTATGCAGTGCCTACATCTCAATGAAGATCTACGATGACACAGCAATCTGGCTTGTAAAAGAACTATGCATCGGGCCCTCAGCATTTACGCTTTTCTCCATTCAAGGGACTTTTGCAGTGGGACCTGCGTGAGTCTCGTAGCCGGCCTGCCCTCCATCGCAGTTGGCCTGAACTTTGGATTTACCGTGGTGCCTTGCAACCTCAAGTAACCTTTTTGCTTCTAAGCACTGTTTTGCATTTAATATGTAAAAATTCATATCTCAACTTCCAGTGAGTGAATTTTTGTTGTTTTGGTCTTGTTTTACTCAGATACGTATTTTATATCTGTCTAAACCTGTAAAGAGTTTTTTTGTGGTGTATTCATTGTGTTATTGTGTGTGTGTGTGTGTTGCACAAATACTTTACACATCCTTAATTTAAGCCTGCCTGCTCTGTCCCAAGCTACCAGAGAGTGTGCACAGGTTAAATTTAGAGTGTGTTTCTAGCTTACCCTGACTAGAATGGTGGTCCCAGCTTCGAAAGTGTTTTAATTCCTTGAGTTTCTTTAGCACCGAGGAGTTGTACAATGAATCAATCCGTCTAAATTTCTGATCTTTAATATACATAAAAGATGATTGAATAATTTAGACAGAATTTACTCTAGAATGGTCTTGTTTGGTAAAGGTGAAGGTCATATATATAGATATATATATATATATATATATATATATATATATATATATATATATATATATATATATATATATATATATATATATATATATATATATATCCAGAATGCTGCATCTCCACCCAGCGCGCAGAACCTCACAAAGGAAAGGACAGCGCGGGCACGGACTAAGTAAGTGCTGGAATTTTATTCGTGCAAATTCAGCCGCTTGACGTTTCGGCTCCGAGGAGCCTTGCTCACATGATATATATATATATATATATATATATATATATATATATATATATATATATATATTTATTATTTATAGCGCGCAATGTTCACCCATCGGGCTTCTTGGCGCTGTAGCAATGTCAGTTTATGCAGAAGGTCCTTCTTGTTGCAAAAGTTACGGGTAGAAAGACGGTATTATATCTCACTTATTTTGAGAAAGAGACACATTTTTAGCCTTTTTTTCTGAAACCCAGCAGATTTGAGTTTAGTTTCATGCCATTTTGGAGTTTAATCCCAATTTGTGCTGTTTTAACTTGGAAAGATTTAACTTTCTAAACCTAGGTACACAGACCAAGTTTGCTGAGGATGATCTTAAGGATCTTGGAGGTTTATAGTGGCAACATTTTTCTTGTGATTCTAGGTCAAGTTCCATTGAGGGTTTTATGGATTAGACACATGGCCTTAACGATACATCTCTCCTTGATCGATAACCAGTGAAGTTCAATCAAGGTTTCAGTTGCTAAATGAAATCTGGTTTTGTTCAGTTCTAGTTTTATGGCCAAAACTTGTATGCTGTAGAGTATTTTGATCAGGCAGTCTGGTGCTCCAATCCAAAGAGAGTTACAATAATCTAGTCTACTCTGTCACTCCGCCTGTTCTCTCAAGGATCTAAGCATCTGTGAGAAACTGGTAAAAAGCGATCAAGGAAAGGTGCGATGTATTCCTCATTTATTTCAAGGACTTTCATTTAATTTGAAGTGGAATGAGATTTCTCCAATGTGGGAAGAAAAATACACAGTACTTCATTTGTGTCATTGATTGCTGAAGTTCAAAACGGGGACTCATTTTGAAGCATTTGGTTGTAGTTATTGCAGCCTGAAGCAAGGAAGCACTGTTGCAGAATGTGCAATAGTGCCTCCTTGTTTGTATGCATTTCTAGTGCAAAGTTTTTAGTATAAAAAGGCTGTGAGACTGCTGCAGCAAGTTAACAGTGAATCACACCACAAAAGGATTTTCTAAGGAGCCTTCATGCATCCTTAAAGAGGCGGGTTTGCCGCTGGCGTTGGACTGTTCCAAATGGCTTGCTTGGACACAGTCCAATGCTGGCCAGGAGAAGGTGTCAGATACCAGTGTTCTACTGCCCGCGCACTAGGCCTCCTCTGCCACTATAGGTGAAGATCTGTAATTTGCCATCAGTGGGGGGCCTAGGGAAGTTGCTCACTAAGAAGCTCTGCACTGCCTCCAAGTCAATTCCCAGATAGCTGTAGCCATCATCTCTGACAGCACCGCCCTCCAGCACCCTCATTGGAGAGGATGTGGCCTAATGGTTAGAACGGTCGACCTCGAAGCTGGGCAACCAGGTTTGAGTCTCTGCACAATTGCTATTGAACAAAATTCGCAAATTGCAAAAAACCCGTAAATCGCATATTGCGAGGCGCAATTTAAGGACAACCCAAAGCAGGTAGTAACCATCAAAGGCTAGGATTTTTTTTTTGAAAATCCGTTTCCCAATCAGTAACAGGTGCTGGCCTGACCAAACACACTTAAGGACATGCAGCAGCAGCATTAGGAGTCTCACAATGCCAGGACTCTACATGGTGGTCAGGCGGCGAAGGCTACAGCGAGCAGCATGGAGGAGACATAGAATCCAGGAGAAGATATTCCGCCAGCGGGTCACCCTGCTGGGCCAAACCAGAAAGCAAATATACGCAAAGTACCGCCTCAATGGGTTAATGATCATTAAGCTAATTCAGGACCTTGACCCCCTAATGCAGCACCCAACAAGGCGGACCAATGCCGTGCCCACACATGTCCAGGTATTGTGCAGCCTGCACCTACTGGCCTCCGGGAGCTTCCAGGGGATAGTTGCCGCTGCTGGGGGGATATTCCATCCCACCATGTCCCGCTGCCTAAGGAGTTTCCTAGATGCAATGCTGACCCAGCAAATTTCCCACCAGCCAACAGGACTTGGATGAGACCAAGCATCAATTCTACAATGTTGCGCATTTCCCACATGTGATAGGATGCATTGACTGTACTCACATCCACATCTGCCCACCAGCTGCAATGGAGTACATGTACCGCAATCGCAAGTCCTTCCACTCCCTCAAAATCCAGATGGTGTACATCAAGGACATAGTGGCACAGTACCCGGGGAGCACACATGACTTCTTCATATTCCGGCACTGCGGCCTCCACACACGACTGGCCAGGGGAGACTTTGGTGAAGGACACCTACTTGGTAAGTACACTTGGCCCACAATGTAACACTGTGATGAAGTAGCTGCGCTGCACAGGCACTCACCCTCTGCTCCTCTCATTCAGGTGACAGTGGCTACGCCCTCCGTGAATACCTCCTCACCCAATACCTCAACCCTGCTACACCACAGCAACGGCGCTACAATGCAGCACACATACGCACAAAGAATTGCATAGAGAGGACATTTGGGCTACTGAAGAGCAGATTCTGCATACTGCACAAGACTGGTGGGGCCATGTCCTACAGTCCTGATGTGTGCTGCCGCATAGTGGCTGTGTGTGCAATACTACACAACATTGCTACCAAGCGCCGGATACCTGTAGAGATCATTGGCAGTGAATCGGAAGGGGACGACCGGCCACCTGCACATGTGCGTCATGCACGCAGGGAGAATCCAGCTGAAGGACACAGACGCCGCAACCACATCACAATGAACAGTTTCTAGTGCACCCACTCCCCTCACCCAACAATTCTCAAATGCATGCCAATGGAAATAATGACAGGAGGCTGATGTACAACGCTAGAATAAATATTATTGTTGAAGGCACAATAATAATGTCATTTTGCAATTCTTTACATGTGAGCAGTATTGCGTCATACTGCTCTAAACCATACACAGGACATGCTTCTATCTTCATTATGTCCCTGCCAATGGACAGTAAAGTCAAGTGCGCCTTCGGCGCGCGGCACCCAATCGCCTCTCTGGCTCATCCTTAGGGACGGCACGCGAACCCGCAGTGGGCCTGATGCTGCGGCGTAGCACACCGACCTGTGAGGCAGACAGGCTGCTGACACTGGAGGTCCCCTCACTGGTGTCGTCCCCACCACCATTGGCTGGGCCAGTCGGATGTAGTGCCAGTACGGCGCTGGTGACCTGCTCCAGTACTCGCGCCACATCCTCGCAGCATTGCACCATCTGCTGCTGCATAGCCAGGGACCGACGTGAGAGCTGGGAGGTGGCATTACCAATAATATAGTTTGAGCTCGTATAGGCAGATAGACACGTAAGTAGCTGGCGGTGGCAGCGGCGGGCGGTGTTGCGCTGCGAGATGATGGCAGCAGTGTTAGCCTCCATGGCAGTTGTCATCCGCTCTATCCTGTCCGACACATTTGCTACATTGCGGCAAATGTTGTGGAGCTGGAGTTGGATTGCCCCTTGGCGTCGTGCCTACAATTGATGGATGTGCAGCATCCGGCGCTGTATGCAGAGCCCTGGAACGCGCACAGCCATCCCCCTCCTGCCGCTGCGTGCTGTGCTCTGCTGGCGATCCCTGCCATGCCTGCTGTGCTGGCTGGCCACAGTGGGTGTGCGCACTGTCACCGCTCTAGCAGCACCAGATGTTGAGGGTCCCGCTGGTGGTGGTGTTTGCGGTTGCCAATGGTGCAGCGCCTGATGGTGCTGGCGCAGATCGTGGTGCTCTGCCAGCAGGGATTGGTGCAGGGCCTGATGGTGCTGGCGCAGATGGTGGTGCTCTGTCAGCAGGGATTGGTGTAGCGCCTGATGGTGCAGGATGTGTGGCTGTTGGCACCTCCTCTGCATCCTCTGGTGCCTCGTCTATGAGCAGGCTTTCGCTGTTGCTGCTGTTGTTGTCAGCGCCACCTGTGAAGGGAAGTGGACGTGGATTAATTGCATGTATCTTTCACACGTGCACTTGCTACATGCATGCTGGCTGACATTCCCTGACTGGCTGTGGCATTGCGTACTTTGGGACATGTCTGGCTGCATTGGGGTTTTTGTTCATTGTGGGCAGACTACATGTCCCACAATGCTTTTGGGCATAACCTAATGTGCATGGATTGCATGACTTGGGTTGATTATGGGAGGCTATAGGGTCATGGGCATTGTTAGGGGACAGAGTCGCAGTCGCATGCCACTTACCTTGGCTGTCTTGGGTGGGTCGGGATGAGTCCAGAGTGATGACCCCTATACACGCCTCTCGCTCAAGTGTGTCCTCCACACGGTCCTCCATGGGGGTGTTGGGAGGGACTGTTGGGTCTCCACCTCCAGTAGCCAGGCTCTCGTCCAGCCTCTCTGCCACCCTCTCCTTGGCACGACCTCTGAGGTCGTACCACCTCTTTTTTAACTCCTCGATCGACCTGTGTGTCACGCCCACAGCGTTGACTTTTGCGCCAATCCCCAGCCACAGTCGGCGTTTCTCCGCCTCAGGCACCCTCCTGGAGTCCTTTCCAAATAGTTTTGGGTGGTTTTCAACCACTCCGTCTATTAGGTGCTCCAACTCCTGCTCAGAAAATTTTGAGCTTGCGCTTGCGCCCGCTGTCACTGGGCCCTGGTGCTGCATCCTCTGCCATTGCTGCAGTCACAAAAGTGAAAGATTTGAAAGTTTGGAGGTGTTCTGGAAGGAGCTCCTTGTGATGCAGCCTCGAGATCTGCCTCACTGTTCTGAATGGGGGTGGGAACTGCCTGCTTCCTGGTTGTGATGTCATCACTGTGCTCGAAATGCGACCTCCCGTTTTTGCGATCTCGCTATTTGCGAGATCGCATTTAGCGATCTCGCATATTGCGAGATTGCAATTCCTACACGGATTTTGACGGAAATTGCGATTTTTCTGCGATTTTGGAAAATCGCTATCGCTTTTTGCGGCCGCTTGCGATTCGCTTTCTTTAATCGCAGATTTTAATGAATGCCGTTCTGCGAATTCTAAATTGCGATTCACTGTCAATCACAATTTATAATTCGCAGAATTCGGTTTTCATGAATCAGGCTGTTAATCTCCCCATGCCTAACAAAATGCCTAACGAAACTGCTGCGGATGTAAATCACTCTGATACCTTCGGGCAAGTTTGTGCTATATAAAACTCCCCCCAAAAAGTTCCATAGTGTGCAGTGTGTCCTTCTCTCTGTTGCTGCAGCAGTCTTATAGTTTGCTGTAACCAGCAGAAACTCTGAACTGAATTGCCAGGTCAACAATTCAGTGTGGTTTGGAGTGTGGTGGGTGATGTTCTGCTCTGCATACCTGTTCCCCGGGCACTGATAAGTAACAACACAGAGAAAGTCAACTTCCAGTGTTACCAAACTGAACATAACCAGTGTTTCCATGCAAAAGCCAAAGCAAGCACATACTGAATAATTCATGTGCATGGCAACGTACAAGTACAAGTATATATATTCCATTGCATTTGTTTTTCTGTGATCCAAAGATGCTACGACGAATTTGCTGCGTAGAGTTTGCAGCATCCAAACTACTCAGCTTGAAAAATTATATTACATGGTTTAATAATGTGATTGCATTTTAATCTTGTAATTTTGAAGCACACAGAAAAAGAAAATGAGTAAATAATTTATATATTTAAAAAGTTAGAATTTACATTTCCTTACACATTACGATATAAGGGATTTTGGAGCCATTACACTTTGATTTCTTGTGGTGCATGGGGAAATGACTGAAAGGGAAACTGAGAGATGCCTATAAACCTCAATGTATTCGAGTCCGACAGTACCTATTATAACAAAGGGGTTATTTACAAATAGTTTGTGCAGGCCTTCACATGGTGCAAAGCTGTGCAAAACATAAGAATGATTTCCCTATTGTTACAAAAGCCCACGGGTGCAGCACAATTTTGCAGTGTCCAGTGTGAGCGCCCATGCACTATGAGTAAATCGAGGCTACAGCATTCACCAATCATCATCACCGACCCCAGTTAGAAATCATGGCATATGGATTAAACTGTAAGTCTGAAATTGACCATATTTATCTTCCAAAATGTTCGTACTAGCACATTTTAAAAAATGGTTGAAGCAAAGCATCAGGCGGAGGACGAATAGAATGAACATTGATTTCTGCAAAAGGGATGTGCACTTACCCAGAGAATTCCTGAAGCATTATTTTAGCCCTTTTAAATTTTAAGATGACCTTACTAGACTGAAAATAACTCTGGTGGCATACTCAGCAGTGGGTCGTTCCCGTGGCAGCTCCTCAGGACTATCTTTTTTAGCAAATTGAATGTTTTTTTCAAAAAATGAGCCCTGCAATTCATTCATATACAATACTCTATGAAATGTGCCTGGATGTATGACACCGGAGATAAGGGAGGGAATGAGGGCAAGAGAGTAATGATGTAATGTATGTAAAAACTACGGTTGTGTATATTTGTCACAATATATGAGGTTTGCAATATACGAAAAAGAGCTAGTTTTTTTATGGCATTTTAAAGCAAGATGCTGAAGTTGCATTTTTGCAAGAAGCCTACCTACTAGGAAATATGTATCTAAGCTATAGCAAGTGCAGGTGAGGAATGTGGTTTTAAACATTGCTCAACCTCGAATGGTAAAATCAATACATTCACTACAGCGCAATTTCCTTACTTGAAAGCAGAAACAGGTATCGACACTCAAGGGTGATATATTATTAGGAACAGTCTATGGCCATAGATTTTCGTTTTATTAATGGATATTACTTTAATAAGAAGGCACACATACAGGCACCGATGCACAGAAAGGGCTAGAGACAGGCAACATTTTCAACCTTCCTTATTGTAAATAAAATAGATGTTTCAATTATATATTTTCTTTATGATAAAAAAGAAAGCCGGTAGGTGTGCAAAGAAAGTAGTTTGTCGATGTAGATATAAGAAGGAAAGCCACAACTAGTTAGTAGATATACACAATCCTCATTGAACCAGATATAAAATGGATGGATGATGTACTGAAATATCTATGTCTCTCTAGCACTTCGTGAGTAGAGTGATGCTGCCCCAATGAACCCGGTTGGTCATTCCATATTAGTGCAAAAATGGAGCACTAGAATATCTGTCTCTCTGGGGCCTGAATGACAAAAGATTTTGTTTTAGGATTAAACATATGTTTTTGGCCAAAATGTTGGTGTAGTTATGCTACGTATATACAAAAGGATATCTAGCAGATGTAAATTGATTTCCTACTACAAAAGTATATATCAAGACTGCATGCAATTATGAAAGAGTAACGTCCATCAAAGGGACGGGTAATGTAAATTGCCCTGCGATTGGTGAACACCAACAAACATGTTGCTATTCACGAATTCGTCTCTCAGTTTCCCGCCCTGCAAATGGTGAGAGATATGCTCTTTCAAAAGACAATTGGAGAACATCCACTTCCATGGAGAGAAAATATTTTTGTGGGAGAAAGGAGAACACGCATGAGTAGAAAATATTTTTTTGTGGAGACAAAAATGTGCAATTGGACTATCGGGCTGCCTTTTCTAAATACAAATTTTTATTGTGCATAAAAGTCCATCCTGCAAAAAATGTCTTAGGCTGAAAAAGTCAGGAATTTCCCTGACATACCGACTGGGGCTGATTTCCAAGAATTGTCATGGAAAGGTTTATGAGTTTAAAGAAAAAAATCTCAAAACTTATTTTTACACTTTCTTTGATAAATTAGTCCTAGATCTTCCACAAGGTATTGGCTGATAGAGAATATCATTTGTAAGATTTCTCGTCAGGTATAAGGTACAATGGGGGCCTCATTGATGAGGTTTTGCCATAGGGCTGCGCTGCAGGCCTTCATGCTGCACTACAAAATATGCAAACAAAACAGGTGATGGACAAAATGTGGATCAATGTCACACATTCACCCCAGTCCAAAGATCTGGGCCCAAATCCATCGTTTTTTTGCACTCCACACCACCCTGGGTTAGACAATGGCGATATGCAAATCAGCTCTGACCCTGTGCCTCATGGGAACAGTCCAGTCCGAACTACAAAAGCCATGTCCTTCCCAGAACGGAATCAAGCATCCGAGGACCGGACCGGTTTCGAGGTAACACCTCTCATCAGCCCGGCTAGCTTGACTCCAGTGGTGTGGAGTGCCTGGGACCCACGTCTGAGCATCCCCAGCGCACTTTGGGCGGAATTTGCAAACAAAACAGGTGATGGACCGAATGTGGATCAATGTCACACATTCACCCCAGTCCAAAGATCACTACAAAATATGGCACATTCCTGTCATTTTCCCCGGTGCTGGCACACAATGGGCTGCTCTGCGCAAAGACACGCACATGTTCCCGATGGTGCAAGGGTGACTGCCTTGCGGGGATGATTATTGTTGTGCAGGAAGGTTTTGCCTTCCTGCAAAAAAACAATCACAAGAGGCTTTTTCCTCTTTCAATGTGTGCTGCACAATTTAGCACGCCAATAAAAAGAAAAAAAAGAGGAGAAATAAAGATATTTCTCATCATTTTGCCTCCCTTAGGTCTCCCCTGGGGCGGCCTAGGTTTTTGGTGCTGCCTTAGAGTTGCAATTTCTCATAAATTTGGGGCAGTTTCAAAAAGCCATGGATGTTGCTGGGAATGCCCTCAGCAACACCCATCACACGCCCCTTTAGCGCACAAAACAGCATTAAAGGAAACAATGTTTACAAGGCAGAATTAAGCCCAAGAAATGTGCTTAGTGCTGCCTGGTAAATATGGTAAATATGGGTCAGTCTTCTGTACCACCAGAGTGTGACAAAAACTGATGCTCCTAAGGAGTAAGGGGCTTATAAATTAGCCCCAATGTGTTTATAGGAGAAAAATAAGTGGGTCATAGGCGGCTGTATTTTGTTTAAAGTAGCAGCAGACACAGTACACATTTGGACACTAGGTCATTTGCAGAATTATGAATAGAGAAAAAACTAGAATCTAAAGAAATAAGGTATTGGACAAGAGGTGTATGGTCATGGATCAATGGACCAAAATTAGGAATGGCTGATAACGGTGCTAGGTATGGTCCGAAGCGTAACGCTTCTCATGGGAGGTAACGGAGTTCTGTGCCTCAAAATATTGAAACTGGTATTATAACTGGAAAAATAGGATCAACAAAGAAGTTATTAGCAGCTTCAGTTATTGGTTACAGGATGATGGAAAGATCCATAGAATGACCCACCAGGAGCAGACTGCTTGCTGCTCAGTACATCCGCTTCAACTGATTCTTCCCCAAGCACAAACACTGAACATTCCAATGACATCCCCATTGGCTGAGCAGCAAGACAGAGAACAGCAATAGAGAGGATGCATTAACTAACAAGTAGATTATAACACAATGTTTAAAGTTTGTACAAAAGCCTATTTTCTATTTTGACAACATTAAAAGATGGACAATAATTCAGTCTCTTAGCTTTGGCTTTAAAGGAAACCTGGTTGGTATTACGAAGTATCACAAGGAAAGTCGACATTGGAATTAAGAGTTATTTATCATGCATGTCTAGACGGTGCTTCATTGGAAACCAAATATCCTGCGCTTTTTTACCTAGATGGATGGACATTGTAAAAGTGTCCATGATAAATTTGATGTCTAACTAAAGTTGGAAAGTTGAGTATTGAAGCCAAACATTACTCTATTGTTTTGCAGGAAGATGCACATCATGGTTCCCAATGATTTAATGCATTACGCTCTAGCAATGGATATTATTTATGAACGTTGCATGAGTTAGAAAATAGTACAGAATTTATCAAAATATTTTTATAGAGCTGGCACAGTAAGAAGAATTGCTTTTGCTTGCAAAGGATTGCAGTGATATTTTATGCCAATGGTAAATGTTTAATGAATGTTTGAGAAAAGCTCAGGCCTCAGAAATCAAACTGAAAAGAGAGAAATTACAGGGAAGTATTTCAAATCCATAAGTTTCCAAGAACAACAGAATCTTAAAAACAATTGTTCAACTGAATTTTGCAGCGCATGAAGACCAAACGCAACTGAGTCAGGTGTACAGTTCCACCTGGCTCTCTATTCTTTGGTAAATAATTATTATTCTGCACCACAGGTATACTGTATTCAGAGTGCTGATGCACTGCACTCATGATCCTGTAGCATATTGTCTAATAATATCAGCCTGATGCACCACTCTTTGGCGGCGGTCCTCCGATCACTTCTGGGCACAGTGGCAAGTCAATCCACATACAAACAGTGTGACTGTCTGCAGAGGCACCCAAGAAGTGGACTTCAATACACCCCCACATGTATTGTCCATGAATGCAGGAGACACTCTTGGGGACGCATGTCACTATTTAGTATACAGAAATATATGCTTACCTGAATCCTATTTTCTACATATCATTTACAAAAATATCTTCACATAGGTTTTAGATCTTCTATTATTGAATTGTAAGCGGAGATATTTTTTAAATATTTTGTTATCAATCAAAGGTTTTGCCATAAATAATGACAATGACATTTTAGTACAACACAACCAACAGACCACTCCCAAAGGAACCGTTTGGGTGCAAAATATGTAGATGACCTACAGCGTGCTCTGCATTTTGTGCTTTTCCAAGGTGGTGCACTTACCAAGATGTGTGTTTCACCAATTTAAAATGTTACCTATCTCCTTCAGTTTTACAGAGGTTGCCAAACGTCTTTTGGGGTAAATCCTAACTGCTTTGTTGCAGAAATATATCACAGTTCAATGCATATGCCACATTTGTAACTTTTTAAATGCTCACATCGTACAGGAGGAAGTCACACTAGTGGCGGCACCTCCGCTAAGGTGAGGAAAGTTGCCCAACTGCTCTGCAAGCAGTAGTTAAAGGAAAACTAAAATGATAATAACCAACGTTATTATTATTGTAGTGTTCAGTTTCCTGGTGCGGGCGGGACTGCTCTGCTGAAAAAGCAGAGTCCAGTTGTAGGAGTGATTGCCCACTCGAAGTGCGCATGAATGTTTGGAGGGCCATCTCAGGCCAGCCAAACATTCATGCGCAATTTGTATGTTCTCCACCCAGGCTGCAAGGAGAACATGCCCAGGCTCCCATTCCCTTTCTGAATGCTGAATCACGGCGCTCAGACCAATCACAGTCCTATTAGTTACGGGGAGCCTGGGTGCTTCCTAGTGCCGGACTCCAGACAGAAAGAAGATCAGAAGAAGACGGTAGAGAGGCAGTGGCCGGCTCTAGCCAAGTAAGTGTTTAATTTCTTTTTTCATTCCCTCCCTGCCCACCACCCCCGTGCGGCAGAAGCTGCTCCTGAGTCACACCAATGTATAGAAACATTTCTGTGAATTTGGGTCAATGTTATTGTTTCATTGTACAGCTGGAATTTCGAATAACCATTTCCTTAACTTCAAAATGTCAAAATCAGTCTCATATCAAACAATAAAACACATTGCTGCTTTTAGATTACAGGTGGGCTATCCTGTCAAGGGAAATGTCACTATCACATTACAGAGATGATCATTTCAGTGTTTGAGCCAGAGCAATGCTACTAATGCAGAGTTTGACCTGGCTTCAAGTACATGAAATGCAGTTGCCAATCAGATTTGACACTAGTTTTGATGTGAGAACACATAGTGTGCAACCTGCACTTTCTACCATATATACCACATTTAGGGCTAGATGTAGGTAAAATAGATTTACCGATTTTTAATTACCGAATTTTACCGATTCGGTAATTAAAAATCGGTAAATCTAAGCTGTGGACATGTAGGTATTCCAGATGTGCTGGAATACCGAATCGGAAGTATTCGGTATTTACCGATTCGGTAAATACCGAATCGGTAATGCCCATTCATTCCTATGGGCTTTGAAGTCCATAGGAATGAATGGGCATTACCGATTCGGTATTTACCGAATCGGTAAATACCTATTTCCACAAGGGTGCAGGGGGTGTCAATTTGACACCCTCTGGCACCCCCAAAACAGGCTCGGGTGCCATGTGGCAGGCATACATGCCCTAAGGGCAGGTCTGCCTGTCACATGGCATAGGTGTGCATGCACACCGGAATCAGTATTTTACCATCAAATTGGATTTGATGGTAAAATACCGATTCTGTAAGGCCTCTGGGACTCAGAAGAGTCCCACCTACATCTGGGAGCCTCAGATTCGGTAAATTTACCGAATTTTTATTTTACCGATTCGGTAAAATTACCGATTCGGTAATTTTACCAAATCGGTAAAAAAATGCCCCCTACATACTTGTCACCCATTTACCGATCGGTAACGGCCAAAATCGGCCGTTACCGATCGGTAAATGGCCTGAAACGGCCACCTACATCTGGCCCTTAGGGCCTGACTTAGAATTTGGTGGAGTGGGTATTCTGCCCCAAAGGCAACGGAGAACCCTCTCAACCAAACTGAAGTTCCTATTGTCTCATTCAAAGTCAAGTGGAACTGAAGTATATCAGTAGCAGTGACTAATCAATTTTCTCCGCTAATATACATCTCCAGCAGCCCAACAGAATAAGGGCCATCGAACGTTTGGCCATGTGTCTGCCGCCCACCCGATTTAGAGTTTGTTGTCCAATGACCAGTTACACTTTCTGTCACTGTCAGGTAAAACCTGGCGGTTAGGGGCAATAAAAACTTGTAAGGGAAAACTGGCCATTGGGGCACTCACTTTATATCAGGAAGGCAGTCAAATGGGCAAACCTCTAGTCGCCCTTACTCTGTGGGGTCATCTGAGGTGTAGTCTCTGCTGCTGACATAATGACGTTCCACCCAATGAGACATGAGGTGGGCAGAACTTCAGTTTGGCAGAGTACCCTCTCTGCCAAACATTAAATCAAGCCTGAAGTCACAGCATAAGCTTCTTGAATCAAGTGCCTAGTAACAATCAAGCCTCACTGCCTCTAAGCACTTTGTATGCATGGCTCCTACCACATTACAAGTAATTTAAACATAAAGCAAACATATCTACAGCAGTAAGGGGATTTATTCAGTCAGGGTGATGGGACCACCAACCAAATTTAGAAATGTCTGCTTGCTCAGCTGATATTTCTTGAATTGACAGGAACCACTGTCACAGCAGTTCCTGTAAATGCACTAAAAGTTCATCAACATAAAAAAACTAATTCTTTACTATTATTTTTATAAACAATATTCTGAAGTGGGATTTTTTCTTAAGGTAAATATAACAATGGCTCTCTTGCAATGGGAGACATCTCCCTTGCTGTGTGGGTCACTACCAAATTACCATAGCAGTAACAGAGAATGCAACTGCCCATTGGATCACCCACTTTTTTTGTCTAGCACCCTCAGTAAAAGGTCATAAGTCAACGTGAAATGTTTCATGCCCACCTTCCCTTGACCAGTCTACAAATTAATCTTTCTGAAACTTACTAGAGCTGAAGCGAGTACTATTTCCTGAAAAATGAATGCATTACCTATACATTAAATGACTTAAAAATTGCAAGACCTTCCTTTTGTGGATTGAAAATGTAACTCAATATGTCAGGAGTTTTACTTTCAATGTCATAAATTGTTCAGTCCCACCTTGTGCTTTTTTCTAAGTTTGCATTTTTTATGGTGTAGTAGTTGTATTGTTTTATTTAGCTAAAATCAAAATATACAGAAATGTTTTTCATTGCCTCAAAGACTGGGACCCATATTTAGCATTATTTCATGCAGAGCAACGCATCAAGCCACACTGTTGCACTGCGTGAAAGGGCTGAAATGCTCTGTATTTAACATTATAATGTGCATCCTGTCCTTTCCTAGTGCATGCGCCCTTTTGGCTGGCTAATTCCAATGCAGGCACCCTGGTCTCATGGTGGAAGAGTACCTGCGTATGTGTGCTGCAGAATAGAAAGAGGAAAAAACTAGAAGTAATAAAGATATTTCTCCATGTTACACCTCACCTGGGGAGAAATAATATTTTGATGGATTCCCAGGTCTACCACTAATGGTAAATCTGGGAATGCGCCAAAATCCATTGGTGGATACATGGGAACACCCACGCTCCACCAATGGAACGTCTCTCTGGGTCAGAGTAATGCTAGGCAGAGATTTGTGCTGTCTTGTGCTAGTCTAGATTTATCAAGCCATGCAGGGCCATGCAAGATGGCCTTGTGTGGCTTGATAAATCTCACTTAGAAATTGCGAGCACTTGCGCCTCCTTAATTGGTGCAAGGGCAAAGCAAAACTTTGATAAATCTAGCCCTGACTAGTCAAGGGTACATTTTCAGTTGTAGTGGTGCCCTTACCTAAATTACTTTTAAAGTGCTCAAACATTAAAGAACACATTCCATAAGTTTACACAGGGAAGTAGTCAATTACAAGAGCCTGTGGTACGTAAATGTGTAAGGAAATACACAACCCTGGTCATTACTAATGTAACTACGAGTCTAACCCTGATGAAGGTTGAATTATATACCTATTACTTAACATTTAGGGGGCATATACGATGTCGGGTGGACTTCCGTCCACCTGACACCATCACGTAAATGGGACTGACCGACCTCCGGTCTCATGCTCCCATAGGGAAATGTTGAATGCGACCAAACAGCATTTGTTCACATTTGCCCATCGGAGCATGCATTACAGCCGTAAACTGGCTGTAATACAAGCTCCCATAGGGAAATGGGAGGTGCTGTTCATCCCTGAACCCCTTGGCAGGCACCTCTAGGTACCTGCCATGGGGTGCAGGGAGCCACTGGGGTGCACCATAGGTGCCCCCTTTGCCTCCAACTAGAGGCCCCACACACAAGGCGGCCCTGCTGGGGGTTCTCAAACACACTTTCCAGCATGGTTTCCATATTGGACACGCCAGCAGGGAAACCATGCCGGAAACAGCGCATCATAATCCCAAGGGCGGAAAGGGCCGCCCTTAGGGATTACGAGCCGGTTCTGACTTGGCGACTGGCTCTTTGAGCCTGTCGGAAACCAGCCAGAATGGCCATACGGTTTCAATTCTGACCGGCTGATACGTAATCAGCAAGTCAGAATTGAAACCTACTATGGGGGCCGGAAAGCCACCGACTGAAGGTCGGAGTCTTTCTGATCTCCATTGTAATAGGTTGCTTAATACTTAGGACAAAAAAGTGGACCCTAAGAAACTTGTCTTCTTGTTCTTGTCTGTTCTGGCAGACAGATGACCCTGTTTAATCATGCTATTCTCTCCTAGCTGTCCTTCCAGCCTTTAAAATGCATACAAAGCAATACAAAAGGGGATGATGGACGGAGCGTTTGAGCAAATCAAACACTCACACCCAGTCAACTGATCTGGGTTTAATCCATCACCATTCTTTAGCTCACTCAGCCACCCCAGTTCAGACATGGCCATATGCAAATCAGTCTGACCCTGTGCCTCATGGGAACAGTCCAGCCAGAACTGCCAAGCCACGTCTTCCCTGGACTGGAAACAAGCATCCTGGGACAGGTTTCGGATTCATAATCCTCATCAGCCAGGCTATCTTGAATCCAGTGGCCAAGTGAGCAAGGGACTCACGTCTGAGCATACCCTGCCAAATTAGGTCGAATAAAGCGATACAAAAGGGGATGATGGACGGGATGTTTGAGCAAATCAAACACTCACCCCCAGTCAACTGATCTGGGTTTAATCCATCACCATTCTTTAGCTCACTCAGCCACCCCAGTTCAGACATGGCCATATGCAAATCAGTCTGACCCTGTGCCTCATGGGAACAGTCCAGCTCGAACTGCCAAGCCATGTCTTCCCTGGACCGGAAACAAGCATCCTGGGACCGGTTTCGGATTCATAATCCTCATCAGCCAGGCTATCTTGATACCAGTGGCGAAGTGAGCAAGGGACTCACGTCTGAGCATACCCTGCCAACTTAGGGCGAACAAAGCGATACAAAAGGGAATGATGGATGGAGCGTTTGAGCAAATCAAACACTCACCCCCAGTCAACTGATCTGGGTTTAATCCATCACCATTCTTTAGCTCACTCAGCCACCCCAGTTCAGACATGGCCATATGCAATCAGTCTGACCCTGTGCCTCATGGGAACAGTCCAGCCCAAACTGCCAAGCCATGTCTTCCCTGGACCGGAAACAAGCATCCTGGGACCGGTTTCGGATTCATAATCCTCATCAGCCAGGCTATCTTGAATCCAGTGGCCAAGTGAGCAAGGGACTCACGTCTGAGCATACCCTGCCAACTTAGGGCAAACAAGGCGATACAAAAGGGGATGATGAATGGAGCGTTTGAGCATATCAAACACTCACCCCCAGTCAACTGATCTGGGTTTAATCCATCACCATTCTTTAGCTCACTCAGCCACCCCAGTTCAGACATGGCCATATGCAAATCAGTCTGACCCTGTGCCTCATGGGAACAGTCCAGCCCGAACTGCCAAGCCATGTCTTCCCTGGACCGGAAACAAGCATCCTGGGACCGGTTTCGGATTCATAATCCTCATCAGCCAGGCTATCTTGAATCCAGTGGCCAAGTGAGCAAGGGACTCACGTCTGAACATGCCATGCCAACTTAGGGTGAACAAGGCGATACAAAAGAGGATGATGGACGGAGCATTTGAGCAAATCAAACATTCACCCCCAGTCAACTGATCTGGGTTTAATCCATCACCATTCTTTAGCTCACTCAGCCACCCCAGTTCAGACATGGCCATATGCAAATCAGACTGACCCTGTAACTCATGGGAACAGTCCAGCCCGAACTGCCAAGCCATGTCTTCCCTGGACCGGAAACAAGCATCCTGGGACTGGTTTCGGATTCATAATCCTCATCAAACAGGCTATCTTGAATGCAGTGGCCAAGTGAGCAAGGAACTCATGTCTGAGCATACCCTGCCAACTTAGGGCGAACAAAGCGATACAAAAGGGGATGATGGACGGAGCGTTTCAGCAAATCAAACACTCACCCCCAGTCAAATGATCTGGGTTTAATCCATCACCATTCTTAGCTCACTCAGCCACCCCAGTTCAGACCTGGCCATATGCAAATCAGTCTTACCCTGTGCCTCATGGGAACAGTACAGCCCGAACTGCCAAGCCATGTCTTCCCTGGACCGGAAACAAGCATCCTGGGACCGGTTTCGGATTCATAATCCTCATCAGCCAGGCTATCTTGAATCCAGTGGCCAAGTGAGCAAGGGACTCACGTATGAGCATACCCTCCCAACTTAGGGCGAACAAAGCGATACAAAAGCGGATGATGGACGGAGCGTTTGAGCAAATCAAACACTCACCCCCAGTCAACTGATCTGGGTTTAATCCATCACCATTCTTTAGCTCACTCAGCCACCCCAGTTCAGACATGGCCATATGCAAATCAGTCTGACCCTGTGCCTCATGGGAACAGTCCAGCCCGAACTGCCAAGCCATGTCTTCCCTGGACTGGAAACCGGCATCCTGGGACCGGTTTCGGATTCATAATCCTCATCAGCCAGGCTATCTTGAATCCAGTGGCCAAGTGAGCAAGGGACTCACGTCTGAGCATACCCTGCCAACTTAGGGCGAACAAAGCGATACAAAAGGGGATGATGGACGGAGCGTTTGAGCAAATCAAACACTCACCCCCAGTCAACTGATCTGGGTTTAATACATCACCATTCTTTAGCTCACTCAGCCACCCCAGTTCAAACATGGCCATATGCAAATCAGTCTGTCCATGTGCTTCATGGGAACACTCCAGCCCGAACTGCCAAGCCATGTCTTTCCTTGACCCGGAAACAAGCATCCTGGGACCGGTTACGCATTCATAATCCTCATCAGCCAGGCTATCTTGAATCCAGTGGCCAAGTGAGCAAGGGACTCATGTCTGAGCACACCCTGCCAACTTAGGGCGAACAAGGCGATACAAAAGGGGATGATGGACGGAGCGTTTGAGCAAATCAAACACTCACCCCCAGTCAACTGATCTGGGTTTAATCCATCACCATTCTTTAGCTCACTCAGCCACCCCATCATTGTACCACTTTTGGCCGCCATAAGTTTGGCAGGGTATGCTCAGACGTGAGTCCCTTGCTCACTTTGCTACTGGATTCTAGCAAGCGGGGCTGAAGACGGCTGGAATGCCAGAAACCGGTCCTCAGAAGCTTATTTCCGGTCCAGGGAAGGCATGGCTTGGCGGTTCGGGCTGGACTGTTCCCATGAGGCACAGGGTCAGACTGATGTGCATATAGCCATGTCTGAACTGGGGTGGCAGAGTGGGCTAAAGAACGGTGATGGATCAAACCCAGATCTTTTGACTGGGTGTGAGTGTTTGATTGATTCAGATGCTCCGTCCATCACCACCCCCTTTTGTACCCCTTTAAAATGCATACAGCAGCAAGAGAACTGGTAGATCACGACTCATGCACCTTTATAAGGTAGGCAAAAACTCAGCCTCTGCTAGGAGCTACCATTCATCTCAAACACCACTCTTTCAACTGGAGTCTGAATGAAATGAAGAGCCATAAACTTATTTGTGAAAAAATAACCATTCCAACTGAACACATATTTTACTCCTTCCACAACAAAATCGCAGACATCCACAACAGCTTCGACAACCAACCCGGAGACCATCCCACCCAATCTCCTGCCGTACCTTCACCCCCCTCGAACATCCTTAACGACTGGAACCCAATCTCCACCGAGGACACCATCCGCCTGATGAACTCCATCCACTCAGGATCCCCCACAGACCCATGTCCTCACCACATCTTCAACAAAGCAGACTCCATCATAGCACCACACCTCCGAGACGTCATCAACTGCTCCCTCAACTCCGCCACCTTCCCGGAAAGCTGGAAACACGCCGAACTCAGCGCCCTTCTGAAAAAACCCACAGCGGACCCCACCGAACTCAAAAACTACCGCCCCATCTCGCTCCTTCCATTCCCGGCCAAAGTCATCGAGAAAGCCGTCAATAACCAGCTTGCCGCCTTCCTCGAAAGCAACAAATCCCTCGACTCCTCACAGTCCGACTTCCGAGCCAAACACAGCACAGAGACCGCCCTCATCGCAGCAACAGACGACATTCGAACTCTACTGGACAATGGCGACACAGTCGCCCTCATCCTCCTAGACCTCTCCGCAGCCTTCGACACAGTCTGCCATAGCACTCTTCTACAGCGCCTCAAAAACATCGGGATCCAAGGAAAAGCACTGGAATGGATCACCTCATTACTCACCGGAAGAACCCAGAGGGTCCGCCTCCCACCATTCAAGTCCGAGGCCACTGAAGTCATCTGCGGCGTACCCCAAGGTTCCTCACTCAGCCCCACCCTCTTCAACGTATACATGAGCCCCCTCGCGACCATCGCTCGCCAACACAACCTCAACATCATCTCCTACGCAGATGACACCCAACTGATCCTATCACTCACCAAAGACCCCAACACCGCCAAAACCAACCTACATGAAGGTATGAAAGAAGTAGCAGAGTGGATGAAGCACAGCCGTCTGAAACTGAACTCAGACAAAACAGAAGTCCTTATCTTAGGCACCTCCCCCTCCGCTTGGGACGACTCTTGGTGGCCAGAGGCCCTTGGAAAAGCACCCATCCCGACGGACCACGCACGGAACCTGGGCATCATCCTGGACTCCTCACTCTCTATGAACAGACAAGTCAACGCAGTCTCATCTTCATGCTTCAACATCCTCCGCATGCTCAAAAAAACATTTCGCTGGATCCCCACCGAAACCAGAAAAACAGTCACCCATGCACTGGTTACAAGTCGCCTGGACTACGGAAACACCCTATACGCCGGTATCACCGCAAAACTCCAGAAAAAACTCCAAAGCATCCAGAACGCATCAGCCAGACTCATACTAGACATCCCGCGTAAAGACCATATCTCTAACCACCTGAAAAACCTCCACTGGCTCCCCGTCAATAAGAGGATTACTTTCCGCCTCCTAACCCACGCTCACAAAGCACTCTACGAACTTGGACCCGAATGCCTCAACACACGACTTTCCTTCTACACCCCCCCTCGCCAGCTACGATCTTCCAACCAAGCCCTTGCTACCATTCCTCGCATCAATAAAACCACCATGGGAGGCAGATCCTTCTCCTACCTCGCAGCTAAAACCTGGAACTCACTCCCCACTCACCTACGTCTCACACAGAACCACCTAGCTTTCAGGAAGCAACTTAAAACCTGGATATTCGACAAGTAATTCCCATCCCTTCCTCAAGCGCCTTGAGACCCTCTGGGTATGTAGCGCGCTATATAAATTTCGGACTTGACTTGACTTGGAAAGAGATTTTTATCTATCTTCATCTCACTTCTTTCTATTTCTCTTTCTTTAACTCTCACTTTTACTTTGTCTACCTCTAACACTGTTTCCCTTTGCTGAGTGTCATTTTAATCTCCCCATGCCTTGCCATCCTAATCTGCTCGTGCCGACTAAAATGAATGTGTCTGTAACGTACCTGGTGCTCATGTAAAGCACTCCGATACTTTCAGATCGAGTTAGTGCTAAATAAAACTCTCAACCCCCCAGAAAAAATGGATGTTCGAGTGCTGGGCAAGACATATATCATTTTTTTTGTGCCACCATTCTGAATATATGAAAACAATACTGCTTGACATCAAGCACTGTCGAAAAAGCATCAAATGGGTAATAAATTGCAAAGTAATTCCGCAAAGTGGGACCCAAAATATACATTGCCATAAGGCCTCAAATATTATTAAAATGACATTTTCTTAGAGAAGAAGTTAGTCAGTCACTATTCCCAACATGAACTATTTATTCGATTAGTTATTAATTTACGCGTTATAAATTGCTTTCAGGTGCCAGCAGTTACTTCAGGGCATCCGCCTTTAGGTGTGTTATGAATCATATATAGCCGGGTTAACAACTCAAGATGGGGTTCAGGGTATTCTGCATTTCTTTGTAGTGCACCTGGGTGGACCTCTCCTATATGCAAGGCTATGCATCATGGATCTCTACCTGTGCACATAAATCAACCCACAAATAATAAGTGGCTTACATCTGAAGTGAGCTTTACACTTGTTCAGTTAACAACAGAAGATATGGGGCTTGGTATACACGAAGGGGACATTTACAGTCATCAAAAAAACGAAAATGCTCGTTAAAAGTCAAATGAATCCACAAGCTAGAGCTCCAAGGGGCACAGCAAGAACTAACTTGAACAATTAAAATGTCAATAATTTTGTAGTATAAAAATAATATGTCGAACATAGGCATTGCCCTGTACATCCATACATCCAATAATTGTTCTTCATTATAGATTACTAGGCCAGAAGTATTGCAAAAGCTGAAAGTTTAAGGAATGCATGTTTTTTTGTGTGGGTTTTGATGAAACACCCATGTTTGGTGTACCACTGGAATCAAGCTGTACCCGACTGAAGATGCCCAAATATCCTGAAAAGGGTCTTTGTCTTCTTGTGTTCAGAGAGGACCTGGCTTGGTAGTTCAGGCTAATATGTACCTTATGGAACTGAAACAAAGCTGATTTGCATATATCTATTTCTAATCTGAGATGTCATCGTAGGCAAAAAAAACAATGGGTTGAAAGGCTACCCTGAACAATTTCCAGTAGTTAGACTGTTTGCAAGCATTCTTTCCATCACTTTTTTGAGTGTTTGATGTAGGGGCCAGTGTGGCCAGGGATATACCCAAACATGGGTCCTGTGCTACCTGGGTTGGTGGCGCCAATCATCCCCTGAGTGAAGTGGCCCAAATAGGCCAAAACTAATATTGGGTTGCTTGTATTCTGGTTCAAAGAGGGCTTGGCTTGGTAGTTCAGGCTGGACTACTGCTAATGGTCTGGTCTGTACCTAATGGTCCAGGACCAAGACTTATTTGCATATTGCTTGATCTATTCTAAGGTGGTATGATGGAACAAATGTGGCATTGGATTGTAATGTAATGTAATGTAATGTAATGTAATGTAAAAATTACTTATAAAGCGCGGCATTCACCGGACGGTTTCTTGGCGCTGGTCACTTTGATCAGTGAGAGGCAGAAGACGGGGAGAGGAAGGCTTATGTGTAGATGCTACGGAAAAGGTGAGTTTTTAGGAGAGACCTAAAGTGAAGGTAGGAGGGAGAGAGTCTTAGTTCCAACGGAAGAGAGTTCCAGAATGAAGGTGCCAAAAAGGAGAATCTTAGACCACCGTGTTTTTTGCGTCTGAAACGGGGAGTCTGAAGGAGCGCAAGATGAGAGGATCGGAGGTGCCTAGAGGGAGTATAAGGATGTAGAAGAGAGGAGATAAAGGAGGGACCGATGCCGGCCAAAGATTTATGGGTCAGGCAGCCCAGATTGAACTTACAGCGCTCTGAAACGGGAAGCCAATGGAGGGCTTTAAGGAGGGGACGGACGTGGTGATGTTTTGGTTGGTGATAAATCAGGCGAGCTGCCTGATTCTGTATCAGCTGCAGTCTGTTGATTTGGTATTGTGGGATGCCAGCGTACAAAGCGTTGGCGTAGTCGATCCGAGAGATGACTAATGCCAGCAGTGCTAAGGTGAGGGCTTCAGTGGTCAGAAAGTGGGCTATTTTCCGAATCTTCCTGAGCTGGAAAAAGCAGGAGGACACAGTGGCACTGACCTGATGCTTCATAGAGAGATCCTGGGAGATGTAACCCCCCAGGCTTTTCACTTTGTCAGCAGGGTGGGGGGGGGGGACCAAGGGAAAGGGGCCAGAAAGTGGAATTCCAGGGATTGGATGGGCCACCGACAAGAACAAGCTCCGTCTTGTCGGGATTAAGTTTGAGATGATGAACTCCCATCCAATTACTGATATGGCAAAGGGTGAACTGAAATCTTGAGCCGCTTCATCCGAGGAGTCGAGATTGAAGACGAGCTGAATGTCATCTGCATAATTAAATGCAGTGACATTCCTGCCGCGGAGGGAGCGGATCAGGGGGGTGAGGTATAGGTTAAAGAGAAGGGGTGACAGGGACGAACCCTGTGGAACGCCACAGGTGAGCCTCGTCCTGCCTGCCGTAAACTGGGAAAGACGGACCGATTGGTGGCGGTCCGCCAGGAAGGAACAAACCCAGTTAAGGGCCGTCCCGCTGATGCCCGCCTCTTTGACACGGTCGACCAGGATGGTGTGGTCGACCGTGTTAAAGGCCGCCGACAGATCTAAGAGCACCAAGGCTTGACTGGTATTGGAGTCAGCGCCTCTACGGAGTTCCTCCATGGCAGAGAGGATAACCGCCTCTGTCGAATGGGCAGGTCTAAACCCGGCTTGCTGGGAGTCTAGAAAGTTGAAGTCCTCAATGAAAGAGCTGAGAACGCTGGTCACATGTGTCTCAAGTACCTTACGCAAACAGCTGCAAGTATTCTATCAAATCAAACAACCTTCATTCTGATTTTTACTCAAATCCATAAAAGAAACAAGAGAACAATGGTAAAAAAGAATTAGAATTTAATATATGTACATTTCCCAGTATAACCAGGTATACAAATCAATATATTATAAAAAAATTAAGTACAATTAAAAAGATCAAAACTGATAAGAAATACTGCAAAGGGCTTTGAAATTCTAGCAGTGAAGTGTTTATATACATTAACAAACAAGTGTTTCTATTACAAGGCAAACCATGGCGGAAACTCTGCCATGGAAAGGCATGCAGGAATTGCTTTGGGAGCCCGTTGTGGCCGCCCCCCGGTAGTGAGGGTGTGGGAGGCTGCACTTGACATTGGCATACACAAGGTAGCAGGGACCTCGCAGTGCCTGTCACTTTGTGCATGCCAGTGCACGGCATGCATTTTCTACATTGTGGCGTGTGCTGCTCACAGCACCTCCGCCACAATGTTGAATATGCGGGATGCGCCCACAGGGGTGGTGGTCGCATCCTAATTGGCGGTGCGGGACCGCCGCACCACTTGCGGCCGGTCCCAGCACCGCTAGCGTGGCCGGAAGACTGAAGTCTGCCCGCCATCCTAATGGACCCCGAACTCTTGTACAATTTACTGATTTCTCCTATTGGCTTATTGGTAAAGCTAAAAACAGCAGCAATGGCCGTTGAAATTTCGCCATTTCCAAATGGGATAACCAGTCACCCTGCTTTGAGAAGACAAGGCCCAGGTAGATAAAGGCTTGTAACTCTTCTAATTTTTTGACCCTGGGCATAATAACTCTTCCCTTGTCCTAACTTTTTCCCATAAAGCACGGTGTTTGTCTTGCTTACGTTCCATTTTAAATCTCTGCTCACCATAAAATGTAAAAAGTTATCCATCAATCGATGAAGGCCATTTGTCATCCTTGATATTAGCACTGCATCTTCTGCATAAAGCAGTATTTGTATTGCGGTATCCCACCGTGGGTGCATAGGCATGTACATTCTGCATTAAGATCTCAGACCAGTTTATATGTAATGAAAACAAAAGGAATGTGAGCATGTCCCCATGCCTTATCACCAAGGTCACTCGAAATTTCTTCATACATTCTCTGTTTTTACTATGGTGCAAACATGCTGATATGCTTTTAGGGATGTGTACAACTAGTAGAGGTGACAAACAATATAATTTGGGGCGCCCATGTCTTTTACCACCTGTCATATTTTTTCTGTGGTTTACAATATGAAAGGCGCTGAACAAATCTGTTATTGCAAGCATTCCTCCATCACTTTTTCTGTGTTTGATATTTTTACTGAGGAACATGCCATTTTGGTATTTATATCTCCAAGTAGATCAAAATTGGTGTCAAAATAATCACTAGTTGTCATGTGAAATTAACTCTTGCCTGTGTAACAAAAATAATTCTCAAAGATGTTTAGCAATCACAGACACATTACTTAATCTTTGTGACATCTTTATGTGAATCAGTGGAGATACAATAAGACTGTTGACGCCAAAACTAATTTTATGTAATTGTGAATAAAACAGTGTTTTAAAAAAAAGTAATATCCATACCCCATTAAAAAATAAATATGCATGACGAAGACACATCATAGCTTATATGAAAGTAAGGAAAAACCAGATAATTAGATTCATTTTCTAATTATAAAACATCTTTTAGGATTAGTAATCCGTGCCAATCATTAGGGGGTCATTTCAAACAGACTATATTGATATTGTGACTAGTTACAACCACAAGATCTATACTATGTGATTCGACACACCTGCACAAAATATGCTATGTTACTAGATACACCTGCACCAAATATGCACCTGTCACTCACTGAAACAACGTCTTACATTCCCATTCACACAGCCATACAAACATTCACACACCCACTCACAAAGACATTCACTCTCCAATACAGGCACTCACACCCAATCACTTACCTATACACACACTCAAACATCAACTTAGCAACCTATTCAGCCACTCAAACAGCCTCTGCCTTACCCATACAACCACTCATATAGCCACTAATTCACCCTTACAGCTACTTACATACCCACTCACACAGCTATGCAGCCACTCACATGGCCACTGACTCCTCTATACTGCCACCAACACACCCACTCCCACACCCATCTAGCCATTAAGACACCCACTCACACAACCTATACAGCTACTCAGAGAGCCACTCACAGACAGATTCAAACATTCTCACAGTCACTCAGATGACATATATTAGAAATAGTATCACCCTAACACTTACTAGATGACATCATCAGTGATATCGTTTGAGATGTCATCAGTGATGTCACTGAGCATGTCATAAGTGATGTAATTTGTGAGGTCCTAAGCAGTGCATTGTGTAGGTGTAAGTTATAGTTAGCTCAGGTAACTCTAACTGCTGAATTTCACTGGTTTTGCACAAGTGAAATGTAAGCCTTACTCTTCTGTCCCTATAAACCTTTGTTTTTTTTCTGTGAATTTCTAAGGTTTTTTTAAATTCTATTTATTAACTATAATGTAGCTGCAAATTTTGTTATTTTCACTGAATGTCTGACGTTTTTCTAAAAAACAAATAAATCACTCTGTGTGTGAGTGTCTGAGCAGGAGTGGCAGTGTGTCAGTGGCTATCTAAGGTGGTCTTTGAGTGCATGAGTAGGTCTGTTTATCACTGGTTGTGTCAGAGCCTGTGTGTGTCTGTGAGTGGCAGTGTGAGTACAGCTTTGGGTCTTTGGGTGGGTATGTTAATGAGTTTATGGGTATATAAATGGGTGTGTAAGTGGTGCCAATGTTTTTACAGACTTTCATACTTAGTATATTTGAAGGACAGAACAATGCGCTCTGCGCTTACAAGGAGATGTAATTAAAGAATTCCTTTGTCACACTCACTGAAGTTCAAATTTTACTCCAATGTATTATGCTGCATTCACTTCTCTTAAGGATTTTTTTTTTCAATATGGAATTTTAGAGGGAATGTTTCAGCCTAAGAAGATAGATTTGTTTCCATTGTTCTCAAGTGGAGCTTTACATGGGGCACTTGCTATGTTTATATTTGTAAATATTTCCTGTAGAGGTTTTATTTATCTAAAATGAACATGAGGATCTAATTGGAATTTCATGTTTTTTAAGAAGAGTTTACAGTTTTCTGAAAAATATGTACTTTGTACTGGGTAGTTTATTACAATGTTGTCATTGTGCAAATGTCTACTGCATATTATACACTACATCACACACATATATATTTATATTTATATATATATATATATATATATATTTATATATATATATATATATAAATATATATATATATAGATATATTACCTACTGGCGGTCGCCAGTAGGTATATATAGTTAGGATTTTTTCCCTATGGGATTTCTGAAAATTCTATGCCTAATAACTTTTGCGTTTGTGGACGGAATTGGCTGAAATTTTCAGGAAAATGGCACATTTTGTTTCTGAGCAGCCCTTGAAAATTTGGGGGGGTTTTGTGGAGGGGGGGCCGAGAAAAAAGGGGGGTCCCAAAACGCCTTTTTCCCATGTTAATTTCCATAGGGCGGTTGGACTCACTTTTAGCCCGAACGGCTGAATGGATTTTCACGAAACTTGGCAAAATTGTAGGGACTGTTAGCCCGATGTGCCTTTGCTAGGTCTCAATATATGTGCTTCAGTGGATTTTGAGAAATTAACGTTTAAATCAAGATATATATCTGTAACAGCGCTCCGGGCAGCGATCCGGTTCGCGAACCTTTCGCGTATCGGAACTTTGCGATGCGAAGCTGATTGGCCCTCCGGTGTCTGTCAACATTCTAAACAGTCCGGAGCGGCCGCCATCTTGTCTCTCGGTAGGATCGAGAGACAAGAGGAGGCCAAAACAAAGGGGGAAATTACCATAAGGGGGCATAGTAGATCCTCGTTGACCCCCTAGGTTTTATGTGGAGGTTTTAAAAGGGCCTAGGAGGGTCCAAAAAAAAAAAAAAAAACATTTTTTTTTGCGTGGTAAGCGCCAAGTTCGCGAACCGGAAAGCGTTCTGGGCAGCGAACTTTATGGATAAAAGAATGAAAGACTTTTCTAATACTGTATGTTAATTGTTTGTTGTTTTTCTTGTTTTTTTTTGTTTTCTTTTTTTTAAAGTGTTTTTTTTATTTTGATTCTTTTTCATAATTTATTAAACTTTCTAACATTTCAGTGTCTGAAATGTCATTATTTTCTTGAAATATTGTTTGCAATCTGTGAGGTTGCAAAATGTCCTCATTTGCAAGGAGGACATCTACTGCTTGGACACATTGCAGCAGTTCATTATCCAAGCTTTCATCCATAAATTCCATGTCAATTTGTTCAATTAATTCCTGGCTGCTCTCTTGCAGGTCCATCTCAAAAGAAACTTGCTGCTCGCCTTCCATTTTGCCTGAAATTTGGATTAAAAAAATATATATTAGTAGAGATAGGGCACTGTTGGGATTAATTTTAGATAGGCAGTTTTTATCAGTGAATTTATCTTTTGGCAGTGTATAGTATGAGAGTGGAAACAGGACTATAAAAAAGTGTATGTGATTTAACCAAGACAAGCCTTACTCCATTCATAACTATAACAGAGAAGTCTATCTAAATACATTACTACTACAGAGGGATAGTGTATATCTAGCAGAAAAAGTCTACTATATTAAGTTATAGTGCACAATATATTAAATTATAACTTACCGTCACAAAGAAGTTGAAGTTTTTTGAAGCTATTGAAATAGGAGGTACAACAAGAAGTAGTAGTCAAAATGGCTGTGTTTCCTTCTCTCCCTTTATATATATACAGGTATATAACCAATCAAATGTCAGGTAATAAAAGTAGAAAATGAAAGTAACATTTTCATTGGTTGTCAATTCCAACAATTCAGATGTGTTTTGTGAAGTAATTTACCTCACGGTACTTGGAGAGGTCTACAGGCTAAATGGCTAAATGAAATTTCAATGAAATTTGTGAGAATGGAAGGGATTGTTATGTAGT
This sequence comes from Lissotriton vulgaris, assembly GCF_964263255.1. NCBI lineage: Eukaryota > Metazoa > Chordata > Amphibia > Caudata > Salamandridae > Lissotriton > Lissotriton vulgaris. The sequence goes on from NC_141691.1 coordinate 1,185,475,437, forward strand.
ATGAGCTAATCTATATTTGGTGAGAGTGTCTCTAGTCGTTTTTCTGTAAATTACTTTCCCACCTTTTTTTTTGGACCGCTTTCCGGGAAGCGGCCCGGTTCGCGAACCTTAAGCGTCACGGGAGTCCACCATTTTGTGTTTCGGTCGCATTAAGATACAAGATGGAGGGCAAATAATGTTTAGAATGGGTAGAAGGGGTCATGGTAGACTTATCTTGACCCTCTAGGTTTTCTGAGGGTGGCTGAGGAGGCTTATATGTGCGGAAAAAAACATTTTTTTTAAAAATTCCGCGAGGTTAGCTTTCGGTTCGCGAACCGGGTAGCGCCCCGGGGAGCGAATTTTGTGGAAAATTAATGAAAAAAGTTAGAAAAAAATAATAATTGTGAGTGATCAGATGAAGGGTAGCTCTGAGAAGAGCTTTTGGGTTTATGGTACATTTAGGTACTTATAAGTAGGTACCAATGCACAGTCTTAAATTCAGAATGAAAATTCTGTGCCCTCATCTGAGAAGTGAACTCCATCTCCTCTGTAGATATCTTGCATGTAGTAACGCAAGTTATTGTTGTACAGAGAGCCCATTCCATGGTCTCTCATGAAAGCTGAAACAGATTTGTTTACATGCTTCCTCGCTTTCTCAATTTGTGGACAAAATTGGTTGGACCACTTCCATTTCTGTCTTTGGCATATGTTGGAATATACCAAGGCAGTTTGAGGAAAAAGTGCCATTAATTGCTCAAAGGTGTCCTTTAAAAGCATTTCCAGACCTACCCCTGTCAAAGTGCCCAAATCATTACCTCCACAGTGCACAATTAACAGGTCAGGTTTTGGCAAATGCATAAAGGTTTTCACCAATGGTATCAATTGGTGACATTTTAATCCTCTTTGGCCCAACCACTTAATTTCCACATCTTGTAAATTGAGGTTAGGTAAATTTCTGTTCTCAGCATACCTTTGAGCCCAGTGGATGTAACTATGTCCAACAATCCAGACCTTAAACATGGTGGGAGAAGGTTGAGCTGCAGTCAGGTAAATGGTCTTTCTCTCACCAAGATGAAAGTCAGAGTGAGGAAAGAAGGAGGGGTTTACATGATTTGGGAAAAGCAAAAGTTCTGAACCAATGAAAAGTGTTATTTTTAGGTCACATGACCTAGTCATACATCATTTGGAAACCAAAAGTGAAATGAACCAATGAAAAGTTTGATAAACAAGTCACATGACCTGTTCCGCTTACGTTACGCGGTGCGCGCCGCGTCCCGGATCGCTTCCGGTTCGCGGTCCGGAGCACTTCCGGGAGCGCTAACGCAGCGCGTCAATAGACGCATTACGCGACAACGTGATACGTCGCGCTTCCGCGACGCGTCACAGTTCCGCTAACGTAACGTTGACCGGTTCGCGGACTAGGTCGCGGCATCAAGATGAGCTAACGGAAAGCTTCCCGGTTCGCGAACTAGAAGCGAAGAAAAAAAACATTAAAAAAAAAATTATTAATAAACATCTAAAATATATTTTAAGATTTAAAGAAGAATACATTTTACAGCTACAAATGTTAGCTTTTAAAAAACCAATGAAATTCACAGAAAAAACCATAGGTTATAGACCATATATAGTTAGGAATTTGCATTTACAAAACCTTGAAAATTCACTGAAAAAACCATAGGTTATAGACCATATATAGTTAGGGATTTGCATTTACAAAACCTTATTTTACTCGCATAAAACCATTGAAATTCCATATATAGTTAGTTGCGCTAACTATATATCGCGCACCCGCAATCCACTGCTGATGATGTCACATATTACATCATTCATGACATGGTCAGTGACATCACTGATGACATCACTGATGACATCTCAAATGACATCACTGATGACATCACTGATGACATCTCATTTGACATTACTGATCACATCACTGATGACATCCTTCGTGTGATAATACGATGAATCTCTTCAGACTCTAATATAACCTTAGATACACTCAGTGTAAACAGACACTCACAGACTGTCACTCATCCATGGAGTTACTCACACACCTAGTCAGTCACGCAAAGAATCAATCGCACCTCCATTTCCTCAACTATACAGTTATACAAACTTTACTTATTCAAACATATACTAACACATATTTACTCTCTTATACAATCCCTGATACAAGTTCACAATGATCCATACAGCCACTCACACAATCACTAGCTCTTATGCACAGTTATTTATATATGTCAACTCTCACTTGTACTGTGTTTTACATATGTACTTACTTTGACATGTAGCACTGAGATATCCATTCACTCACCAATACACTCATGCACACAGTCAACCGCCCATACAGCTGTTTCCACGTGCACTTTTGAAACCATACATCTAGTGAATCAACTGCTCACACATCTATGCACAGAGTCATACACCTTCCAGCCACCCACACACACACTCAGTCTCCCATACAAATACCTGGGCTACCAATCAATAACCCATATAGTTACTCATATAGCTACTTATCAACACATGCAGCAGTTTACAGAACAACAGACATAATAATGCACAAATTAAGACAGTTTAGTCACTAACCCATGCACTCAGTGAGACATATTTAATCACTCACTCATACAGTCAGTCATGCACCTACTAAATCCTTCATCCAGACACTTATACATCCACTCATTCTTCAATATGTAAGACATATTTACACTTTACAGAAACATACAGTCACTGGATGTTGTCATCAGTGATGTCATCAGTGATGTCACTGACCATGTCATGAATGATGTAATATGTGACATCATCAGCAGTGGATTGCGGGTGCGCGATATATAGTTAGCGCAACTAACTATATATGGAATTTCAATGGTTTTATGCGAGTAAAATAAGGTTTTGTAAATGCAAATCCCTAACTATATATGGTCTATAACCTATGGTTTTTTCAGTGAATTTTCAAGGTTTTGTAAATGCAAATTCCTAACTATATATGGTCTATAACCTATGGTTTTTTCTGTGAATATATATATATATATATACACATATTGTAATTAATGTTTGACATTAGCTGTTTACTAACAGAGGGGCCGATTACAATTAGTGTTGGAAAGCCCCCGACCTCAGGTCAGATGCTTTTGGGCACTCATCATCGGTTTCAATTCCAAGGCTTATTATGATACTGCCAGTCGAAATTGAAACGAGACAGTCATTCCGGCAGGCTTCTAACAGGCTCCAGGAACCTGTCTGCCAGTCAGAGACCGGCTCCAAATGGAAGGTGTTTATGCTTTTTGCATTATGATGTACAGTTTACGGCACGGTTTCCATGCTGACCTTTCATACAAACCCTGTCTGAAAGCATGGTCGGGGCCTCCGGTTGGGGGCCAAGGGGTGCCATAGGAGGCCCCTCGTTAATCCCTGCACTTTGTGGCATGCACATTGAGGTGCCTGCAATGAGGTGCAGGGATGAACCCAGATTCCCATTCCTCTATGGGAGCTTGTATTACGGCTGGTTTACAGAATGGGAGTATGCGACTGAACGATGTGCGGCTGAATCGTGATTAGGTGGTCTGGACTGCCAACCGGAGGAAGTTCAGTTCCGTTTTTGCAATATTGTCAGACAGATGCAAGTCCATCTGACATCAAAATAAGCCCCTAAACCTATAGAAAATTAACCATTCTAATTAAATTGAAAAAGTAAACCACTTATAAATCTTAGAATTGAGGGGCCGATTAGAATGGCGGAATGCCCGCCATCACCGGCCAGGCGTCTGCAGTCTTTCCGCCATCACACAGCGAATTACCCACTGCCCAATAAGGATAGCGGTGAGTAACATGGCGGATGCAAAGTCCATCCGCCACTTCACTGGCAGACGGTGCAGGGTTCCTAAAATGGTGGTGGTGCCTAGCAGGCACCATCCACCAAATTAGGAGGTTGTTCAGAAACGGCCTTTCCATGGCAGCGATTCCACCATGGAAAGGCTGTCATGGATTGGGTTTGGGGCCCTGTTGTGGGCCTCCCTTGTTTTAGGGGGAGATGTTGCTGCCTTGGGAGGGTACCCATGATATCCACTGCATTTCCCTACACTGTGTGGCAGGCACCGCGTGGTGCCTGCCACGTAGTGCAGGGAAATGCACAGCATTACATTTTAACATGACATACGGTGCTGCAGGCAGCAGCACTGTATGCAATATTAAATGCCCTGGATGGCAGGCGCATCCTAATTGCAGTGATGGGACCGCCGCATGTATGGCGGGCGGTCCCAAGCACCACAACTCAGGTCCGTCTGCAATCGTAATGAGCGTCTTAGTAACAATTCTTTTACACAATAAAAACATAATTTATTCCATTCCATTCCAGCCAGAACAACAGTAATCAAACTATTGGTGTGAAGAGAGTAAATGTACAATTCCCACTCCAATCAGTACAACAGTAGGGACAATTTTAGGTAGGGGAGAGGTAAAATGTACTATTCCCACTCCAGGCAGTATGACAATAGGGACATTGTTGGATTGTGGAGGGGTAAAATGTACTATTCCCACTCTAATAAGTAGGGAAAGTAATGGATTGAAGAGAGGTAAAAAATGCACTATTCCCACTCCAATCAGTGCAATGGATGGCCAGTGTTGGATTGCCAAGATGTAAAATGTTATATTCAAACTCCAGTCAGTACAACAGTAGTGAAAGTGTTGGATGATGGAGAGGTAAAATGTACTTTTCCCACTCCAATCATTGTAACAGTAATGAAAATGTTGGATTCCGGAGGGGTAAAATTTACTATTCCAACTCCAGTCAATACACCAGCAGGGAAAGTGTTGGATAGCGGAGGGTTACAATTTACTATTTCCACTCATACCAGTACAACAGTAGGGAAAGTGTTGGATTGCAGAGAAGTAAAATGTACTATTCCCACTACTGACAATGCAACATTAAAAAGAAACAAAATATTGTGAATAAAACAAAATGATATATAAAAACAAAGAAATTATTGAAAAATATAAATATGTTGTGAAAAAATACAAATGTTTTTAATATAAAGAAATATTTGTTTGAAAGATAAACATATTACAATGCTAAATACATATCACAGGTACCTACAAATATTTTTATAAACGAAATACAGATATACATTTCATATAAAGAATTATTTTGTATTAGTAATTGAGTAACACAAAACAATTATTACATAATTATAATTTAGTAAATTACCGCCCTATTACCTCATAAGACTCACAACCTGCTCATAATATGTAACTTTTTAAACCACCTTATTTACACTATTAATATAATATTAATAAACAAACTAATTATAATTAATCAAATATTAATTATTAAATCATTACAGGTAATGTACTTTCCACAATATACCCCCAAAACACACAACATGCACAATATTTACATAAGTAACATAATTATCAAATTAATAATAACAATACAAAATTAATTATTAGTGAAAAATAATTTACTCATCCTTTACCCCCATAAACCCCACAACCCGCACCTAAGAAAATTAAACAATTAACCAAAGTATACATTATTTAATAATAATAATTTACAACTAATTGTCAATTAATTAGAAATAAATTACTTTCCAACCTTTACCCCGACAAACCCCACAAACCAATCTAAAAAATCTAATTAGCCAATTCACATAATTATCAAACAGTTAAATAATATTAATCATAAATTAATTAAAAATAAATTACTTTTCAGCCTTCACCCAAATAACCCCACAAACTATACCTAAGAAATACACAATTAAAATACTTAATTATTAAATAATTAAGGATAATTAACAAATTATTAAATGATTAAAAACAAAATTACTTTACACCCCTTTACCCCTATAACCCCAAAACTTTCACCTTAAAGAATACACAATTGGCATATTTAATGATTAAATAATGAATGTTAATTAATTAAATATTAATTATTGGAAAATAATTACTACCCACACTTTACCCCTATAAACCCCACTACCCCCACTTAATGTTTACATACACAAATTAATAGCACAATTAACATAAATATATATATATCAATTGATTAAATATTATAAAATAAAAAATATTCATTGATTTATTACAATTAAATTACCTCCCACCCTATATCCCTATAAACCCACTACCCACTATGGAATGAAAAATCACAAAATGTTATTAAATTAAATGTATTAACTACTAAACAATTAACAAATATGTAAAATATAAACAATAATTATATGTACATTATAAGAATACACTAAACTAACAATAATCAAAAAACAATATTTTAAAAATCGATATTACCTTCAAATCAATATTCTTGACATTGATATTCTTGCTGATGATATTTCTATATCACAATATTTTAAACTCAATATTTCTGGAGGACAATATTTTAAACTCGATAATTTGTCTGAATGCCGTGTTGGCACATATTGCCTTGCCTGCAGCATGACGCTCACAGCTGATGAGTAGTCTTTTGATGTCATCCCAGAAACTGCAAGACAATATAATTGTTGTTTTTTTTTTATCCCAGTTTTTGCACTGTTTTTTTGTTTCTGGTCACAATTTTTTACTCCCCTCATTGTCATTGTGCTTGAGACAACATTTTTAAAAAATACAGCATGTTAGAAAAAAAAGCAGTTCAACAAAAAAGAAAGATGCTTGTCAGAACTGCCTTTTAAGGTTAAAAAAGATAAAGTGTGCTGCACGGGTAAGTGACAGGGTGTGTGAGTAACTGTATGGGTGAGTGATTGGTGTGTGAGTGGCTGTATACGTGAGTGAGTGGGTGTATGGATGCTTGTAAGAGTGAGTCACAGGATGCATGAGTGGTTGTATGGCTGAGTTAATGCCTGTGTAAGTTGCTGTTTAGTTGAGGGATTGGCTATGTGAGTAGCGATATGGGAGAGTGAGTGGTTCTGTGAGTGGCTGTATGGGTGAGTGAATGGTTTTAGGAATGGCCATATGGGAGAATGAGTACCTGTGTGAGTGGCTATATGGGAGACTTAGTGGTTGTGGGAAAGGCTGTATGGGTGAATGAGTGAGTGTGTGAGCAGCTATATGTGAGACTGAGTGAGTGGCTGCATGGAAGAGTGAATGGCTGTGTGAGTAGCTCCATCGGTAAGTGAGTGCCTGTGTGAGTAGTTGTATGAGTGAGTGAGAGGGTACATGAATGACTGTATTGGTAAGGTAGTGTGTGTGTCAGTGGTTGTAAGGGTGAGTGAGCTTGTGTGTTAGTGGCTGTATGGGTGAGTGAGAGTGTGACTGCCTATAGGAGTGAGTGAAAAGGTGCATGAGTGGCTGTATGGGTGAGTTAGTGCCTGTGTTAGTGGCTGCTTGAGTGAGCTTGTGTGTGCAGCCATATGGGAGAGTGAGCCGTTGTGTGAATGGCTTTATGGGCGAGGGAATAGTTGTGTGAGTGTCTGTATATGTGAGTCAGTTCCTCTGTGAGTGTCTGTATGGAAGAGCGAGTGTCTGTGTGAATGGCTGTCTAGTTGAGTGAGTTTCTGTGTGAGTGGTCATATGGGAGAGTGAGCGGTTCCGTGTGTGGCTGTATGGGTGAGTGACTGATTGTGTGAGTTACCATATTAGAGAGTGAATGGTTGTCTGAGTGGCTTTATATGTGAGTGAGTGCCAGTGTGAGTGTTTGTATAAGTGAGTGTGTGCTAGTGTGAGTAGCTGTATGGGTGAGTGAGTGGGTTTGTGAGTGTGTGGGAGTATGTGTGAGTTGTCGCATGATGGGGCTGTATGGATGAGTGACTACTTGTATAAGTGGCTGTATTTGTGAGTGAGTGGCTGTGTTAGTGGTCATATGAGAGAGTTAGTGGTTGTAGGAGTTCCTGTATGGGTGACTAAATGGTTGTAAGAGTGGCTATATGGGTGAATTAGAGCCTTTGTCAGTGGCTATATTGGTGAGCGAGTATGTGAGCAGACGTATCAGAGAGTTAGTGGTTGTGCGAGTGGCGATATGGGTGAATGAGTGGTTGTGTTAGTAGCTGTATAGGTGAGTGAGTACCTGTGTGAGTGATTGTAAGGGTGAGTGAGGGCTAGTGTGGGTGGGTATATGGGTAGGTGAGTGGTTTCGTGAGGGGCGGTATGGATGAGTGAGTGGGCATGTCAGTAGTTGTGTGGGTGAGTGAGTGGGTGTATCAGTGTTAGTAGTTTTATGGATAAGTGAGAGGGCACGTGTGGAACTCTATATCTGAGTTAGTGGACATGTGACTGCCTGTATGAGTGAGTGAGTGTGTGAGAAGCTATTTGTTATAGTCAGTGGTCATGTGAGGGGCTGTGTGAGGGTGTGAATGGTTGAATGAGTGGCTCTATATGTGAGTGAGAGCCTGTGTGAGTGGGTGTATAGCTGAGTAAGTGGTTACATGAGTGGCTATACAAGTGAGTGTGTGTGTTAGTAGGTGTATATATATATATATATATTCACAGAAAAAACCATAGGTTATAGTGGATATATAGTTAGGAATTTGCATTTACAAAACCTTGAAAATTCAATGAAAAAACCATTGGTTTTAGGCCATATATAGTTAGGGATTTGCATTTACAAAACCTTATTTTACTCGCATAAAACCATTGAAATTCCATATATAGTTATAAGCGCTAACTATATATCGCGCACCCGCAATCCACTGCTGATGATATCACATATTACATCATTCATGACATGGTTAGTGACATCACTGATGACATCACTGATGACATCTCAAATGACATCACTGATGACATCACTGATGACAACATCCAGTGACTGTATGTTTCTGTAAAGTTAAAATATCTCTTACATATTGAAGAATGAGTGGATATATAAGTGTCTGGATGAAGGATTTAGTAGGTGCATGACTGACTGTATGAGTGAGTGATTAAATGTGTCTCACTGGGTGCATGGGTTAGTGACTAAACTGTCTTAATTTGTGCATCATTATGTCTGTTGTTCTGTAAACTGTTGCATGTGTTGATAAGTAGCTATATGAGTAACTATATGGGTTATTGATTGGTTGCCCAAGTATTTGTATGGGATACTGAGTGTGTGTGTGGGTGGCTGGGAGGTGTGTGACTCTGTGCATAGATGTGTGAGCAGTTGATTCACTAGATGTATGGTTTCAAAAGTGCATGTGGAAACAGCTGTATGGGCGTTTGACTGTGTGCATGAGTGTATTGGTGAGTGAATGGATATCTCAGTGCTACATGTCAAAGTAAGTACATATGTAAAACACAGTACATGTGAGAGTTGACATATATAAATAACTGTGCATAAGAGCCAGTGAATGTGTGAGTGGCTGTATGGATCATTGTGAACTTGTATCAGGGATTGTATAATAGAGTAAATATGTGTTAGTATATGTTTGAATAAGTAAAGTTTGTATAACTGTATAGTTGAGGAAATGGAGGTGTGATTGATTCTTTGCATGACTGACTAGGTGTGTGAGTAACTCCATGGATGAGTGACAGTCTGTGAGTGTCTGTTTACACTGATTGTATCTAAGGTTATATTAGAGTCTGAAGAGGTTCATCGTATTATCACATGAATGATATCATCAGTGATGTTATCAGTCATGTCAAATGAGATGTTTTCAGTGATGTCATCAGTGATGTCATTTGAGATGTCATCAGTGATGTCATCAGTGATGTCACTAACCATGTCATGAATGATGTAATATGTGACATCATCAGCAGTGGATTGCGGGTGCGCGATATATAGTTAGCGCTTATAACTATATATGGAATTTCAATGGTTTTATGCGAGTAAAATAAGGTTTTGTAAATGCAAATCCCTAACTATATATGGCCTAAAACCAATGGTTTTTTCATTGAATTTTCAAGGTTTTGTAAATGCAAATTCCTAACTATATATCCACTATAACCTATGGTTTTTTCTGTGAATTTCATTGGTTTTTTAATAGCAAATATGAAAAGCTTTAAAATGTCAAGTACGTGATAGATAAAAACATTTTCGTATTTATGCACGCTGATGTGCTTTGAACGCTGCACCCCACCCCCCCTCCCCTCTTTTGTCTTAGTAGTACTCTCTCTTTGCAGATACTGAAGGGTAGTTAACGCAGGCCTTTACCCCCGTTGTAATCCGTCGTGCCTGCTTGTCTCTCCATTTGATTGATTGTTGTCCAAGCATTTACTGTTTTAGAATTGGTTCTCTTTGGATCATTCTCTATTTACAAACAAGCACAAAGTCGCAATACTCTGTTTAGTCTTTGCAGATAGTGAAAAATCGTGTAAAAAAATAAAAGTAATCGAGCAAAATCAGTAGGCCACTAATTGGATCTCTTTTTGACCTCGCTAAAATAGAAATATTAGGAACAACCCTTCATGACAAATACGAAAATAGTGAGATGAACTGAGCTCCACACCATGAGGGCTGCAAGACAGCTCGGCTCCATCACCCATCCCGCACAAAATAACAACAAACCCTATGCAAATATTAAAAATATAGACAACACACCAGCAAAGAAACAGGGTAAAACATTTTATTAAAAAACTATTTACATAACGTTGGTTTATAAGATGATGTCAGTAGTGGACCGATGTGTGAATAGGTCGAAAGCAGCACAAGGCTCCAAGATCCGGATGGCAACCTCCTGGATGTTGGGTGCCATAGTTCAGAGTTCTGAGTTTGAGCCTTTTTCAATGCCTGTGCTTTGTTGAATCAAAATGGCGGCTTGACACAAAGCTGACTCAAGCGTTGCTACTGATGCTATGCAGACCAAAACTGGTTTTCAGTTTGTACATTTTTCTAGATTTTTCAATCCAAGTTTGGTTGACTTTGTAGAACGATGGCTTCAAATTTTCAACATACGGTGTGGTGGCGCTGACTGGGAGGGGGCGCTTCGCTCCTGCCCCCTCCCCAAGTAAGATTTTCATACGTGAAAGTACGTTAATGGTTTTGGTCCCTGAGTTGCTTCGATGTCACTGCCATTCTCAAATGGCATAAGTTCTGGATGTTGGGTGCCATAGTTAAGAGTTCTGAGCAGTGCTTGTAACACTGTCTGAAGCTTATTTCCACCTACTGCAGCTTCACTATTCTCAAAGTAAGTGAGTGTCGTTTGTGGACCTGACTGCATTAGAAAACAATGTGATATGTTACCTTCCTAAACAGCTTGACGGAGGCCCCTTAGGGGCGGTGTGATGGCCATGGACTCGGAGAAGACGCTTGGCTCCGACACCCTCCCCAAGTCTTATAGCACTGGTGTAGCCTGAGATCGCCCCCGACATAGGCGGCCGGCTCCCGGGGTCCGGCAGAACTTTTTGCCTTTTGATGACTCTTCAATTCTGAACCTTGTCCCACAATCCGTTTGACCTGAAGACACGCTGTAGTGGGGCGCCCCTTTACCGTTTCAGTTGCCATTCCGCCCGCTTTTGCTACACTGTGCCTCTTCCGCCATTCAGCTGTTTACCGCCCGCTCTTGCGACTACAGCGTCTCGCTCATCATGTAGTTGAGTTGCTCCCGCTCTTGCGGTGCAGCGATAGGCGGCTGCCACAGGACTCTCAAAATGGCGGCCGGCTCTTCGGTTTTGGGCCTGGTCCACTAAAATGGCCCTGGGACACCTTTGAACTCGGACGCTTCCCTGATAGGGCTTGGGTCCCATTCTCAAAAAGCGTCCCCTCAGCCGTGAAGATTCTACAAAAGTCTTGGGGGCCTCCGACTCCCGCAGGCTTCTGGTGGGGAGCGGCTGCCATGATTACTCGTGGAATGGCCACGACGGAGCTACAAGATGGTAGTGGTCTCATGCTGACGCCAGCTTTAGTCTGAAACATCCAGAAACACTGTAGACTACCAATTCGATCAGTTCCGGTAGCGCCCCAACATGACCCGGAAGAGAAGAACTTGCCCTCCCCTCTTTGACTGATGGTTCTTGTTGCCTGTCCCCTCTGTTGTCATTTAACATAACTTTTTGGACTGCTGAAAGGGGTTGTGTTCCGAACGCTGGTTGGTGGAGACATTTTGACTATATTCTTGACCTACGTTGTCGCGTAATGCGTTATATGACACGCCGCGTTAGCGCACCCGGAAGTGATCCGAGGCGCGGCGCGCAGCGCGTAACGTAAGCATAACAGGTCATGTGACTTGTTAATAAAACTTTTCATTGGTTCATTTTACTTTTGTTAATTTAATGATGAAAAGCTTGATCATATGACCTAAAAATTACGCTTTTTATTGTTTTCGAACAATATTTTTTTTTCAAACATATGTTATAATATTCCAGGCTAATGTACTTTCCCGGAAAATTTACAACTGTCTTGCAAGTAAAATATATTTCTTTTTCGAGAAAAAGGGCGTTTCTTCCTTCCATGACGGAGCCGTTGAGTAAAAGAGATTCGGCCTGCTGTCTTAGTCGCCGATACGCCTGATTATCAGATTCTTATCGATCACTTTATGTTGCAGACATGAAAAACACAACTGCCCTTGACCATTTATCTTTACTGCGTTCCTACATATTATACCTTTTATCCGTCATGTAATTGGACTGCTTTATTTCACTTGCCTTTTACTGATTCGAAAACAGTGATAAAAGTAAAAACTTTACCAATGTAAATACTACTACCGTGTTTTGTTTTAAAAACCTTTATTGTGAAAATGTCAGTATACAAATACGGGCCTATAACCACGTGGGCCGGCCACGGAGCAAACTGAAATCGTATATGATGAGGAGACATTTACACTGTAGAAGAACGTAACGAGCGGGCCATTAGGTTGCAAGAACAAAGGTGTCTAACAGTTGCGGAATCGGTGGACGTACATTTTGTAATTAAAATACGACAGGGCCACTTACAATAACATTTTCTAGATATACATTTGCGGGCAAGGAGTTACGAGTCTCATTTATACCGGCGCCATTTTGGGCGAGGCCGGGCAGGTCCAAGATATAGTCAAAATGTCTCCACCAACCATCGGCCAGACCAGAACCCCTTTCGGCCCTTTATGCTACAAGATGGTGTCTTCCATTCAGAAAATATTGTTGGCAGCATTTTGAAAGGAAACAGAAACAGCCGTTCTCCTAGTGAGTTTCACATTGTTACATTTAGGAAGAATGTTGAAGAGTAGTATGTGGAAAATCTGAAGCCATTTTTCTACAAACTCTCAATCAGACTTGGATGGAAAAAAAAAACATGAAGAATGTACAAACTGAAAACCAATTTTTGTCTGTATAGCATCAACAGTAACGCTTGAGTCAGCTTTGTGTCAAGCCGCCATTTTCATTCAATCAATAGCGTCCCCCTACACACATTCAGGGACCTGGTCGTGTCTTCAGATGAAACGGATTGTAGGAAAAGAAGCAGAAAGGAAAAGGAAAAAAGTTCCGCCGGACCTCGGGAGCCGGCCGCCTATGTCATGTGCGACCTTTGGCCACACCAGGGCAATAGTGAAGCTGCAGCAGGTGCAAATAAGCTTCAGACAGTCTTACAAGCACTGCTCAGAACTCTCAACTGAGGCACTCAACATCCAGGACTTGCCATTCGGATCTTGGCGCCTTGTGCTGGTTCCGACCTATTCACACATCGGTCCACTACTGACATCACCTCATAAGCCAACGGGGCACCCTACACTGACTTTCGGCGCAGCATTGTAGGATGGCCACACCAGTGCGGCAACTTGCTGGACACGACCTCGGTGCCATCCGGATCTCGGCGCGTTCGAGTCACTGTACCGCAAGAGTGATCGGAACTCAGCTGAACACGCCGTCTTTCGGCGCAGCATTGTAGGATGGCCACACCAGTGCAGCAATTTGCTGGACACCACCTTGGGCAATAGTGAAGCTGCAAAAGGTGCAAATAAGCTTCAGACAGTCTTCAACTTACTCTGATTCTTATAATAAACTTCAGATAGTCTTACAAGCACTGCTCAGAACTCTCAACTATGGCACTCAACATCCAGAACTTGCCATTCGGATCTTGGCGCCTTGTGCTGGTTCCAACCTATTCACACATCGGTCCACTACTGACATCACCTCATAAGCCAACGGGGCACCCCACGCCGACTTTCGGCGCAGCATTGTAGGATGGCCACACCAGTGCGGCAACTTGCTGGACACAACATCGGGGCCATCCAGATCTCGGCGCGTTCGACTCACTGTACCGCAAGAGTGACCGCAACTCAGCTGGACACGCCATCTTTCGGCGCAGCATTGTAGGATGGCCACACCAGTGCGGCAATTTGCTGGACACCACCTCGGTGCCATCCGGATCTCGGCGCGTTCCAGTCACTGTACCGCAACAGTGACCGCAACTCAGCTGGACACGCCGTCTTTCGGCGCAGCATTGTAGGATGGCCACACCAGTGCGGCAATTTGCTGGACACCACCTCTGTGCCATCCGGATCTCGGCGCGTTCGAGTCACTGTACCGCAACAGTGACCGCAACTCAGCTGGACACCCCGTCTTTCGGCGCAGCATTGTAGGATGGCCACACCAGTGCGGCAATTTGCTGGACACCACCTCGGTGCCATCCGGATCTCGGCGCGTTGTGCTGCCTTCGGCCTATTCGCACATCGGTCCGCTACTGACGCCGCCTCACGTGCCAACGGATTTTCTACGCTTTTTGTAGCCCTATGCCGCATAACAGGTCATGTGACTTGTTTATAAAACTTTTCATTGGTTCATTTTACTTTTGGATTCCTAAAGATGGAAGTCTTGGTCATATGACCTAAAAATAACACTTTTCATTGGTTTAGAACATTTTTTTTTCCCAAACGATGAAAGCCCCACCTTGTTTCTGGATCATTCAGACTGAAGCTGGCGTCAGCATGAGAGCACCACCATCTCGTGGCTCCGTCGTGGTCATTCCGCGAGCAATCATGGCAGCCGCTCCCCACCGGAAGCCTGCGGGAGTCGGGGGCCCCCAAGACTGTTGTAGAATCTTCACGGCTGAGGGGACGCTTTTCGAGAATGGAGCCCAAGCCCTAACAGGCAAGCGTCCGAGTTCCAAGGTGTCCCAGGGCCATTTCAGTGGACCAGGCCCAAAACCGAGGAGCCGTCCGCCATTTTAAGAGCCATGTGGCAGCCGCCTATCGCTGCACTGCAAGAGTGGGAGCAACTCAACAACATGGTGAGCGAGACGCTGTAGCCGCAAGAGCGGGCGCAACTCAGCTAGATGGCCGCCACCTGGGGAGGCCCGTTCACGCCGCCTCCCCCACGCCCCCCCCCCGGGCCGCCGCACGCCAATTTTCGGAGCAGCATTGTAGGATACCAAAACCAGTGCGGCAGTTTACTGGACATCACCTGGGTGCCTGTCGTACATGTTGTGTCAGCCATGGGACACTGGACACAGTCCCATCAACATCTCAACGCGTTCTGCTGCCTTGGGACTATTCGCACAACAGACCGCTACTGACGAGGCCTCCCCCCGCACCACCCGGGACGCCCCACGCTGTTTTTCTGTGCTGCATTGTAGGATCCCAAAACCAGTGCGGCACCCAGGCGACATCACCTGGGTGCCGTCCAGAACTCTGCACGTTGTGCTGCCTTGGGACTATTCGCACAAAAGACAGCTTCTAACCATTGTTGCTTTTTGAGTTGAAAAATGTTTAAATGTTTTTAGTTTTTGTTCCGTTCATTATAGTTAAAAGTTAATAAAGTTTTATAATCTTACTTTGTTGGAGTGTTATCTATTTTTTTTAAAACTGGTGAATAGGGCCTTGAATCGGGTTATTGTCATGTGTGGGCTTTGGAAGTGTGCTGCTGCAGGATCGGACATTTCAAACTCAAATGCACGTTCTTTTTCTTACCTTTCCGAAGCATGGAGCGCAATAGCAGGCAGAGAAAGGGTGATGCACGTGTTGAACACTACCTGACCTGGCAAGTTGCTGGCAGTGCCCCCCCGCCCGCTCCTGAAAGAGGGCACACACACACCGCCGCCCCGAGTACTTCACAAATCTTTAAAAGACCATGCGCTTGTTCATGAGGCTTAAATGGTTTATCACCTCTTCTAGAACCCCTGCATCGACCCTCTGACGTTTCCTGGAAAAATTACCATGTAACACAATACCAAGCCCTGTCAGCTGAAACCCCCAAGGAATCGTGGGGCATATTATCAAGGGGGTTTATCTCCGCTTTTTTGGCTTTAAAAGCCATGAAAGCGGAGATAAAATTATCTCCCTATTACCAAGCTGTCTCTAACACCAGTTAGTGACAGCTAAAAGGAGATAGCGACCATCTTGGGCCCCGCTTTGCATGTCAGTGATACTTATCACTAATGACATGCAAAGTGGCGTGCCAAGATGTTAGCGACTGGAAACAGTCCCTAACATCGCTATCTCCTATTACCAACTTTTGGAGATATTCGCGCTAAGCGCGAATATCTCCAAAATCTAACACCTGCCCTGATCAGTTCTTAGCCATGTTATCCAATGGGAGGTGGATAACATGGCTAAGAGCATTTGCTCGATAATACATGAATATCGCTGACTTTTCTGCGATAATAGCAAGGTTTATCTGCGATAAAAATCGCCGATGTGCGGCGATAATTTTTGTCTCTAAACAAGTTAGAGACAAAAATTATCGCTAGTTGTTCGTAATATGCCCCCGGGTTTTTGCTTGCAGAAATCGGGAGGCGGGAGACTAGCACTGAAATCAGTAGTCACACGCCTGAATCGGGAGGGTTGGCATGTCTGAATTCTCTACAGCTGGGGCCATAAACTACATCCGCAGGGGTAGGTGATAGCCTGGGACCAGCCTGGCATCTGAAATGGCTGCCGTGCACGACAAAATTGTGGCATTGGAAAAAAGGCAAGATGGCGCAGCCGCTGGAAGAGATGTATCAACATATATCAGCCTCCTCAGCCACCCTCAGGAAACATAGGGGATTAGGATACGTCTCCCACACCCCCTTATACCTAGTAATTAATTAACGAAGCACAAAATGGCGAATTCCCGTTTCGCTACCAGTTTGCGGCCCAGTTCGCGGCCCGTGAAGCGCTTCTACCGTGAAAAATCATTTTTTTTTTCTTTTCCCCACGGGACCCTTTAATAACCCCAACAACATTCCTAGGGGGTCAAGAGGGGGATACCTTGCCCCCTTTCATTAAATTCCCCCTTCGTTTTTCACCTCTTCTTCTCTCTCGATCCTACCGAGAGACAAGATGGCGGCCGCTCCGGACTGTTTAGAATGTTGACAGACACCGGAGAGCCAATCAGCTTTCTGCGCGCAAAGTTCCGAAACGCGAAAAGTAAGCGGACCGGATCGCTGCCCGGAGCGCTGTTACAGATATATATCTTGATTTAAACGTTAATTTCTCAAAATCCACTGAAGCACATATATTGAGACCTAGCAAAGGCACATCGGGCTAACAGTCCCTACAATTTTGCCAAGTTTCGTGCAAATCCATTCAGCCGTTCGAGCTAAAAGTGAGTCCAACCGCCCTATGGAAAAATGAATGGGAAAAACGCGTTTTGGGACCCCCCTTTTTTCTCGGCCCCCCCTTGACGAAACCCCACCAAATTTTCAGGGGCTGCTCAGAAACAAAATGTGCCATTTACCTGAAAATTTCAGCCGATTCCGTCCACAAACGCCAAAGTTATTAGACATAGAATTTTCAGAAATGCCATAGGGAATTAATCCTAACTATATATACCTACTGGCGATAGCCAGTAGGTAATATATATATATATGTATATATATATATATATATATATATATATATATATATATATATATATATATATAAATTCACTGAAAAAACCATAGGTTATAGACCATATATAGTTAGGAATTCGCATTTACAAAACCTTATTTTACTCACACAAAACCATTGAAATTCCATATATAGTTAGTTGCACTAACTATATATCGCGCACCCGCAATCCACTGCTGATGATGTCACATATTACATCATTCATGACATGGTCAGTGACATCACTGATGACATCACTGATGACATCTCAAATGACATCACTGATGACATCACTGATGACAACATCCAGTGACTATATGTTTCTGTAAAGTTAAAATATGTCTTACATATTGAAGAATGAGTGGATGTATAAGTGTCTGGATGAAGGATTTAGTAGGTGCATGACTGACTGTATGAGTGAGTGATTAAATGTGTCTCACTGAGTGCATGGGTTAGTGACTAAACTGTCTTAATTTGTGCATCATTATGTCTGTTGTTCTGTAAACTGTTGCATGTGTTGATAAGTAGCTATATGAGTAACTATATGGGTTATTGATTGGTTGCTCAAGTATTTGTATGGGAGACTGAGTGTGTGTGTGGGTGGCTTGGAGGTGTATGACTCTGTGCATAGATGTGTGAGCAGTTGATTCACTAGATGTATGGTTTCAAAAGTGCATGTGGAAACAGCAGTATGGGCGGTTGACTGTGTGCATGAGTGTATTGGTGAGTGAATGGATATCTCAGTGCTACATGTCAAAGTAAGTACATATGTAAAACACAGTACATGTGAGAGTTGACATATATAAATAACTGTGCATAAGAGCCAGTGAATGTGTGAGTGGCTGTATGGATCATTGTGAACTTGTATCAGGGATTGTATAAGAGAGTAAATATGTGTTAGTATATGTTTGAATAAGTAAAGTTTGTATAACTGTATAGTTGAGGAAACGGAGGTGTGATTGATTCTTTGCATGACTGACTAGGTGTGTGAGTAACTCCATGGATGAGTGACAGTCTGTGAGTGTCTGTTTACACTGATTGTATCTAAGGTTATATTAGAGTCTGAAGAGGTTCATCGTATTATCACATGAATGATATCATCAGTGATGTGATCAGTAATGTCAAATGAGATGTCATCAGTGATGTCATCAGTGATGTCATTTGAGATGTCATCAGTGATGTCATTTGAGATGTCATCAGTGATGTCATCAGTGATGTCACTGACCATGTCATGAATGATGTAATATGTGACATCATCAGCAGTGGATTGCGGGTGCGCGATATATAGTTAGTGCAACTAACTATATATGGAATTTCAATGGTTTTGTGTGAGTAAAATAAGGTTTTGTAAATGCGAATTCCTAACTATATATGGTCTATAACCTATGGTTTTTTCAGTGAATTTTCAAGGTTTTGTAAATGCTAATTCCTAACTATATATGGTCTATAGCCTATGGTTTTTTCAGTGAATATTTATATATACATACATATATAAACATATATCATCTGTATATCTATATAAATACAAACATAAATGCATGCATACATATACTTATATGCATACAGATGCATGTTATTTACATGAAAGTTGAAAAAAGCAAAGCTAAAAAGCCACCTCATTACAAACAGAATGGCTTTAACTTAAACGAGGGTGAGATCTATTGCATTTTCAATGCTTGTTTACTTTGGTTCCATCAAGAAGGCATTCAGATGTGTCACACATTTGCCATAAATTCTGAATGTTAGCACTCTAGTTGCACATTAGATCACTGTAGTAAAGCTACTGCTCACCAGGGACGTCTGCTGCTGGTATTTAAAGTGCATGTTTCAGTCTGCATGTCAGAATTTTTTAATGAAATAGAAGAGGATTTGAGAAGTCACTCAAAATGATCCCTAATTTTTCTTTCTGAAGCACTAATCATACTTTCTATGGCAAAATTAACCCCCTCATGTTGTTCCTTTTTAAATTGAGTGTTTTCAGACTTACCACTTCATTCCAATCAAGATGGCTTCTGGTGTGCCATACTTTTGTCATAAGTAAGACTGTTAGCGCTCTAGTTGTTCTTTAGAACACTCTGGGACATTCTGTCATTGGGCTATACTTGGGGTACATCTGGGTGATATTTGGGCTACATTTAGGCTCTTTTGTCTCTCTGGTGGCCATCTTGGGAGACTGTATGTCAGAATTTTTTAATGACATTGAAGAGGGTTTGAGAAGTCACTCAAAATGTGCCCTAATTTTTCTTTCTGCAGCACTAATCATAATTCATATGGCAAAATATACCCCCTCATTTTGTTCCTTTTTAAATTAAATGTTTTAAGAGTTACCACTTTATTCCAATCAAGATGGCTTCAGGTGTGCCATACCTTTGTAATAAGTAGGACTGTTAGCGCTCTAGTTGTTCTTTAGAACACTCTGGGACATTCTGTCATTGGGCTATACTTGGGCTACATCTGGGTGATATTTGGGCTACATTTGGGCTCTTTTGTCTCTGGTGGCCATTTTGGGAGACTGCATGTCAGAATTTTTTAATGAAATAGAAGAGGATTTGAAAAGTCACTCAAAATGTGCCCTAATTTTTCTTTCTGCAGCACTAATAATACCTTCTATTGCATAATATACCCCCTCATTTTGTTCCTTTTTAAATTAAATGTTTTAAGAGTTACCACTTTATTCCCATCACGATGGCTCCAGGTGTGCTATACCTTTGTAATAAGTAGGACTGTTAGCGCTCTAGTTGTTCTTTAGAACACTCTGGGACATTCTGTCATTGGGCTATACTTGGGCTACATCTGGGTGATATTTGGGCTACATTTGGGCTCTTTTGTCTCTGGTGGCCATTTTGGGAGACTGCATGTCAGAATGTTTTAATGAAAAAGAAAAGGATTTGAGAAGTCACTCAAAATGTGCCCTAATTTTTCATTCTGAGGCACTAATCATAATTCATATGGCAAAATATACCCCCTCATTTTGTTCCTTTTTAAATTAAATGTTTTAAGAGTTACCACTTTATTCCAATCAAGATGGCTTCAGGTGTGCCATACCTTTGTAATAAGTAGGACTGTTAGCGCTCTAGTTGTTCTTTAGAACACTCTGGGACATTCTGTCATTGGGCTATACTTGGGCTACATCTGGGTGATATTTGGGCTACATTTGGGCTCTTTTGTCTCTGGTGGCCATTTTGGGAGACTGCATGTCAGAATTTTTTAATGAAATAGAAGAGGATTTGAAAAGTCACTCAAAATGTGCCCTAATTTTTCTTTCTGCAGCACTAATAATACCTTCTATTGCATAATATACCCCCTCATTTTGTTCCTTTTTAAATTAAATGTTTTAAGAGTTACCTCTTTATTCCCATCACGATGGCTCCAGGTGTGCTATACCTTTGTAATAAGTAGGACTGTTAGCGCTCTAGTTGTTCTTTAGAACACTCTGGGACATTCTGTCATTGGGCTATACTTGGGCTACATCTGGGTGATATTTGGGCTACATTTGGGCTCTTTTGTCTCTGGTGGCCATTTTGGGAGACTGCATGTCAGAATGTTTTAATGAAAAAGAAAAGGATTTGAGAAGTCACTCAAAATGTGCCCTAATTTTTCATTCTGAGGCACTAATCATACTTTCTATGGCAAAATATACCCCCTCATGTTGTTTCTTTTTAAATTAAATGTTTCAAGAGTTACCACTTTATTCCAATCAAGATGGCTTCAGGTGTGCCATACCTTTGTAATAAGTAGGACTGTTAGCGCTCTAGTTGTTCTTTAGAACACTCTGGGACATTCTGTCATTGGGCTATACTTGGGCTACATCTGGGTGATATTTGGGCTACATTTGGGCTCTTTTGTCTCTGGTGGCCATTTTGGGAGACTGCATGTCAGAATGTTTTAATGAAATAGAAAAGGATTTGAGAAGTCACTCAAAATGTGCCCTAATTTTTCATTCTGCAGCACTAATCATACTTTCTATGGCAAAATATACCCCCTCATGTTGTTTCTTTTTAAATTAAATGTTTTAAGAGTTACCACTTTATTCCAATCAAGATGGCTTCAGGTGTGCCATACCTTTGTAATAAGTAGGACTGTTAGCGCTCTAGTTGTTCTTTAGAACACTCTGGGACATTCTGTCATTGGGCTATACTTGGGCTACATCTGGGTGATATTTGGGCTACATTTGGGCTCTTTTGTCTCTGGTGGCCATTTTGGGAGACTGCATGTCAGAATGTTTTAATGAAATAGAAAAGGATTTGAGAAGTCACTCAAAATGTGCCCTAATTTTTCATTCTGCAGCACTAATCATACTTTCTATGGCAAAATATACCCCCTCATGTTGTTTCTTTTTAAATTAAATGTTTTAAGAGTTACCACTTTATTCCAATCAAGATGGCTTCAGGTGTGCCATACCTTTGTAATAAGTAGGACTGTTAGCGCTCTAGTTGTTCTTTAGAACACTCTAGGAGGCTGCAGTAGAACACAAAGGAATCAACTGACAGTCTCTGTCCTTGTTGGATGTACATGTTTTACTGAGAATGTCAGACTTCATTTTCACATGACTGAGAAAGATAATGTGAATTTACAGAAAATATGCTTTCAGTTTAGCTTATAGATCCCCTTCCAAACCACTGTGGGAAAATCATGAGATATTAGTTTTCTTTCAAACAATATTCATGATATCACAGCAGAAGGTTTTTTCACATGGTAAAATCACCTTAGAACCCACCACAATTCCTAAAACGAGTATGGTACCATCAACAAATGATTTATAATGTAACTAAAGTCCTAAAACCCTCTATTAACTACAATGCTTTTTAATGAGGTGCTATCATGTATATTGGTCCCAAGATGGCTGCCAACACTTCTTGGATGAAGTGCTGACAGCCAATCAGATCAGATGTGTGGTTAGGCTCCGCCCAGATATATATCTTTTTTTGAACCTAAATTACTCAAAATCCACTGGAGCACATATATTGAGACCTAGCAAAGGCACATCGGGCTAACAGTCCCTACAATTTTGCCAAGTTTCGTGCAAATCCATTCAGCTGTTCGAGCTAAAAGTGAGGCCAACCGCCCTATGGAAATTAACATGGGAAAAACGCGTTTTGGGACCCCCCTTTTTTCTCGGCCCCCCCTTGATGAAACCCCCCCAAATTGTCAGGGGCTGCTCAGAAACAAAATGTTCCATTTTCCTGAAAATTTCAGCCAATTCCGTCCACAAACGCCAAAGTTATTAGACATAGAATTTTCAAAAATCCCATAGAGAAAAAATCCTAACTATATATACCTACTGGCGACCGCCAGTAGGTAATATATATATATATATATATATATATATATATACACACACACACACACACACACACACACACACACACACACACACATATATATATATATATATACGCCTGCAGATAATATAGTCAAAGTCTGTGGCTGGATACACCCACACAGAATATACCGATTATGTTATCAGATAAATGTGCACAGAATATACTGAGGATCTCTGGTTAGTTACTCTTGCACAGAATGTACTGACCCTGACACTTGATTCACCACTATAGAATATAGTGACCATATGATCAGGCACAGTTTCTCATATTATATATACTAGGTGACTATATGCACCCACCAAGAATGTATCAAGTGACTAGGTATACACGCGGGTAACATACACATATGGTGGAAGAGCTGGGCTAATACTGTAGCTGCCAACAAATCTTTGGACATTATTTTAAGACAATGCCTGCAACATCATGACCAACTGTGTTCAAAGAAAAGTCCCTAAAACTTAAGTATTCCAAACTCCAACAACAAATTCAGAATTTGATTACAGACATCTCGCCCCTGCCTAACAATCTCCTTTCTTTTCATTTAGCTCTAAATGATACAACAGGAAATAAACTTTGGCATAAGTAATGCAGTGTTAGCAAACATAATGACTTTAGATTAATCAAAAGTGATATCTGGATGTGAAGTTCCTCCTAATTGTTTTGTTATAATTGAACACCAACAACAAAACAATGAATACGAAAAAATAAGGTGGCAATTAACAACACTACTTGATTGAGGATGCCAATTTCAGTGAAACTGATGCTCTACATTTCATCGAAAAGAACTTCCACAAAGCTAAAAAGATGATCAAAAGTCATCTTGTGGTAATTTACTACCAACAGGTCAGGTGAAAAAATCAATCAGAGTAAGTGCCAAGGTGTTGTGGGAATTTGAATGGGTGAAAGCAGGTGGGGGATCAATGTCAGTTTTAGGAAAGAAGTTAATTTCAGGGTACACTTAAATTGAGGCTATATATGCTAGAGAAGCGTTCCATGAACAACAGCAAGCTACCAATGCATTTTACAAAAGCAATAGCAAAGTCTACATGTTTGTCTTAGGCTGAGTACAAATATTTTCTGGTGCATGTTGTCTAAAGTGATGTTTGATATAGTCTGATAATTTGTTATGTTTGTATGCAAGCACAAACATTAGATCAAATTAAGTGTACAATCATTGCACAAAGGTTTGCAGAGAGACAACAAATAGACAGGTAAATGCAGTTAGGTGGGTACAGGTGCACATAAGAGTGGTGGTGCATAGATCAATGAAGGATAAGTGTTATTACTTACATTGATAAAGACTTATGGATACTTGGTATGTGTTTGCTTGGTCCGGTGTTTATGAATTCTGGGTAAATAGATGAATGTATGGATGTGAGTGGATGAACAAATGTTTAAGCGGATTTGTTTGACTTAGCCTATTCTACAGAGTGAGCGCAAAACTTTTTGCTTTCACCTTCCTGTTTTCTGAACCCTTTTTGTTGGTGTTTAGGACCCTGTGCACTTTACAATTGTTAATCAGTGCTAAAGTGCTTGTGCTCTCTACTCTAGACATGGTAAAAATAGCTTACACCTAATTTGCACATCTACTTTACTTGTAAGTGGTACTACACCTTCCCAGGACTGGTAGATTAATTGCTAATTGTGGTCCAGCAGCACTGATTGTGCCACATACTTACGTAGCCTTTCAAAACATTTCTCAGCCCTGCCATTGCAATCCGTGTGCCTTTTTTAACTGCAATTTCAATTTGGCAAAATAAACCTTTTTCCAGGCCTAAACCTCCATTTTAATACATATATGTCACCCCTAGGATAGGCCGTAAACAGCCCAGAGAGCTGAGCACAGTGTTTTTAAAAAGTTGACATGTCTTTTAAGTTTTACATTTCCTGGTAGTGAAAACTCTTACTTTTGTTTTTCACTACGGCAAGCTCTACCTCTTCTGTAGGATAACATTGGGTTACCTTATTACATTTAATAAATGCTAACTATCAATTGGGCGCAAGTAGGAATGCAAAGTTTCATATCTAAAGAATTGTAATGTACAACCCTCTATAATGGTAAAGTCTGATTTTTAAGCCACAATTCTGAAAATGCCACTTTTAGAAAGTTGGCCAATTTTTGTCCTACCCATTTGGTGCCTGCAGCCTGTATAGTGGGTCATGACTGGTTGTAGCTGGCAGTTGTCTTTGTGAATTGTTTCCAGAAAGTGACAAAAATGGGGAATACGTTTTGGGAGGATGGGCCAGCTCTGACTTGATGAAGAGGAAGTGATGTAATCTAAAACACAAGCACATCACAAAGCCTATGCCTGAGGTCACTCACAATTGGCTTAACTTTAGTGTTTTGTTCTTCCTTACAAGATGGGGCCAGGCCGGGTTGGCAGGAAAATCCTAGCACCTATCTGGGTGGAAACCTCTAGAACCATCTCCTAATTCAAAGCTGGCACAAGGAATACATATTGGATTCTCAAATCCAACTCTGTAGTGCACCTCTGGACCTGCTGAAGCCACAAGACTGCTATGCTGTTCTTCTGCAAAAAGGACAGCTTCTCTGCTGCCTTGCTGCTGCATAATAAGAACTGGACCTGCATCAAATCCCAGTACCATCAGAGTGAATCTAAGGGCTAGTTGGCTGGTCTCCTGAACTCTGCACCTGGACTCTGACTGCTGTGAGCCTTGCCCCACAAATGGTGCCACCCCAGTCCCGGACTCTTGGAAGTGGGTCTGGAGGTTGTCGGCCAGCCCAGCTTTAGTCCTATGAGCCGACCTGATGCAGCGCAACATATCTCCTTGCAGCCCCACATTGAAATTGCCAATACAGAATGCATCTGCAATGCAGGACCTTGCATTGCAGTCTGAAAGCCTTCGAACCGCCACTGCGTGACACATT
Organism: Lissotriton vulgaris; assembly: GCF_964263255.1. NCBI lineage: Eukaryota > Metazoa > Chordata > Amphibia > Caudata > Salamandridae > Lissotriton > Lissotriton vulgaris. Next base: position 1,185,501,233 of record NC_141691.1, read on the forward strand.
CTCAATGCCGTACTTTGCATTGTAAACCCTTGGTGGAAGGCCTCTTTGACAACAATGCTGGACCTCCCATTGCAGACATAAACAATTTTCGGAACTGCTGCTGCTCGACACAACCTCGACGTGGGATCTCGCAGCAATCTAAGGCACTTTGATCAGCAGGCCTAACTTAGTCCCTGTATCCAAGCCAATCCACTGTGATTGGCCTGAACTTGTGAATTTGTCCTGGTCTGATGTGACCAGATGACAACAATTGACACTTTGTGATTTTAGGCACCAGTTTCACTCAAATCTTTAAAATTGCATATCTCTGGTTCTACTTATTGAATTTTTGTTATTTTGATGTCAAATAAGCTGGTAAAATTAAGTATAAGGGGCCAATTCCGATGTTATATGGAAATGCTTCGAATCGGATTCTGGCATTCCAAATTCAATTTGGAAGCCTTGTTCCCGACCGAATCGTACCCAGTTCTGAATGACCTAGTACGATGCCCAGGAACCATAAGGGCTGTCCAAATCGGTTCCGAAAGCCAGTCGGACAGGTTGAGCTTTTCGGAGCTAAATTGTCCAACCCCATGTCCTCGATTTCCGAGCAAGCGAGCGATTACGATAACCAATACAGACAACCGTTCCGAATCGGTTTGCCTGGAATAAAACAGCTGTTGGAATCGGTCATTGGGTGTCCGTAGCAGGCCCCCCTTCACCTCGGGCCCTCCGAATAAGGCCCGTGGGCGTACCCAAGAGACCCCCCTTTATTTTCTAACCATGCACAGTATGGCAGGCCCCATGGGGTGCCCACCACAGGGTGCACATTTTTCCCCAGCTACACCTTTCTTCAATGTGAGTCTGTATTTGCGTTCGGAACACAGGCTCCCCTAGAAGTCAATGGGAGTCTGACCAACTGGTACCCAGAAGCATCCGGATGCATCCAAAATGCACAGTCAGACTCCCCCGATCCGAGTACTTTGGAAAGCATTCCGGAATCGATTCGTTCTGAATGCTTTCTGAATGACATTGGAATTGGCCCCTTAGTTTCGAAACTGTTGTAGGATTCTTCTTCAGTGTCTTTGTCACTTTATTCCTGTTTGAAGTGCTATCTCCTCTGCTTTCTTGTTCTTCTGCAAAATGCCTTGCCACTGGGTAGATATTGTCCTGGTTATTTATGGCAATCATGCGCTCCAAGACCCTCTTTTTGGCCTGATGCACTGTGCTGCCAATATATCTTTTGCCACATGGGCAAACCAGACAGTAAGCTACACAATCAGAATGGCAATTGAGCAATTTGGTGATCATCCTATTTTCCTTTCTGCCCGGTATCTAAATGTTTTTCACCTCAACTCTTCCTTTGCATGGAAAAAATCCTGACACTCCTAGGATCTTAGTAGCCTTCTCCTGAAAATGGCTGTTGACTAGAATATCTTTTAAGGAGACACTTTTTATATATGTGATTTCCGGCCTGTCTCGTAGCTCTTTTTCCCAATTCCTGATCAGCCTGTAGGATTCCCCAGTTCTTTTCAATTATAGCTTGAATCCTTAGAGAAACTCAATATCAGCCTAGGGTTCCTATTAACATTTCCTTCATTCGTTTTTGTCCTCTTCCCTCTTCTCTCCCCCATATACTAGGAGTTTTTGACTGCTCTTTTCCTTTACTTTATCAGAACGGCAGATATGTATCCTCTCTCCCTAAATCTGGTCACCATCTCCCTCTCAACATTTTCATAGTCAGATTCCAGGTCTTAACATTTCCCCATATGGTATGCTATTAATCAAACTATTAGGATGCTGGCTACCTGCATGCAGGACAGTGTTGCCCGCCAGTGGTTTGCTAAAGATCATTGTACACAGTTTGTTATTACTCACGAAAACTGTCAAATCTAAAAAGGACACTTCTGTTGTACCCATTTCATTTGTGCATTTCAAATTGAGTTCATTCTCATTTAAGATCATGATATACTCCTCGGCGGCCATTTGGGAGCCAAGCAATACAAAAAACACATTGTCTATGTACCTTGCCCATAGGACACCCTTTTACATCCATTTCTCATTTTGCTCAGCCCAGCTCACGTGCTTCACCCACCAGCCCACAAAAAAAGTTTGCATAACTGGGGGCAAAGCACGTGCCCATTGCTGTCCATTGGTTTTGCCAGTACAAATCACCTGCAAATAGAAAAATGATATTTTTCAGGGAAAAGAAAGCCATTCGTAATAGCACTTGATTGTGTTCCATAAACTTCAATGGTCTTCTCTTTAGGAAATATTCCAAAGCCGATAGTTCTTTCTCATGATCAATGCAGATATGCAGACTGACTATGTCCATGATGAGCAAAATAAAGTCCTCCTCCGAGAGGATGTCTTTTATCAGGCGGATGAAATCTGTGGTATACTGCATAAATGAATGAATATATATATTTCACCATATATATATCATCAGATCCCTGGTCCTAATGACAGCAGTGTGCAACTGGTGCGAGTGCTGAAAAAAAACAAAGTCTTCAAATCCCACGGTTGGTTTGTGATTTGGGTTCAAATTATTTCAGAGATAAGTATAATGCATCATGCTCCCTTGCTCCCTCTGCTTCTTTGTATGCTAATGCAAACACAAAAAATAGTTGGTTACTGCAGGTGTTGAGGCTTTCCTCATTGAGTGCATGGTTGTGTTGGACTACGTGGTCAAGGAGGAAGCATGGAAGGGGTTAAGCACATCAGGCAGTGAGAGGCTCAGTAAAGTAAACCATCAACATATGTGAACAAGCAAAACCTATATTAGGCAATGCTTGCATAATACAAAACCAATACTAATATTAGAAATCTTCCCTTAAGTGTCTAGAATGCAAAAACTACCAACGGTATTGAAAAAAATACATATAATTCCTCACAGTGCAGACTTACATCTATGATGTATATAGATCTACATATTTTTTGCAGATTTTTTGAACTTTTTGAAACTATGTAGTAGAATCTATGAACATTACAGATTTTCACCTACAGTCATAGGATATGCACTGCAGAAATCTGTTAACAATGTTTTTCCTTGAAGTCGTTATTTTTCAAAGTGGAACATAATTTTCCTGTGGATAAACTCCTTCACCTATACCCCACTAAGTAAGGCTCTTTTTATTTTCCTTTATCTCCATTCAAAAGTACTGACTCGTGCCACTTTTAAGAGCAGTTTTTTTCTGTGTTTTCTGCTTCAGAAATTACCTGAAAAATATTTGTGAATAGCCATAAAGCCACAAGTTTGTGGAAAAGCAATTAACATTTACGTTTATAGGTGCACTTTTATAGGTATCACAGAGCAACTTAAGTTAGCCATATTTTAATATTTCGAATATATTTTATTGTGCATTTAAGGCTAAGAGTCCTGCACATTTCATTTCTGTTTGTTTTGCACGTTATGTGTTTCTGCACTGTGGATACAGTATTTTCCAGATGCCTTATGCTAGCTAATGAACAGTTTACTGTTATATGTTAGACGAATAACTGTGAGGTTTTCATCAAAAAAAGAAGGTGCCAGGATGAGAGAGCGATATTTGGGAATAGCTGACTCTAACCAGTTTGTCCAGTGTAACCATTCAAGGACATAGCCATGCATGGGGCACTCTTTTTCCCTGAGAAGGTGGGAAGTTTATCAGCTCCCAGACTCTGGAGTCATTTATTTGGCTTCTGAGAGTGAGAACAAGCTGGAATGTTGCAAATTAGTGCGTTGCTGAATAATAATAGTGTGTGTTCCATAGATGAGAGATGAGATGCTCGCTGACTTCGAACTGAAAAGACCCTCCTGATCTCCACAGCCTGAGTCCAAAAGCTTTTTGCCTAAGCATTCATACTCTCTCATCAGAAACCTTTATATGGTTTTCTGAAGCTGACATCTTACCATATTTTCCTAACCAAATGCCCTTTCCCAACCTGATACCTGATTGATTTAGATTAGGGTTTTCCTTTATGGAACAACATGTTGGGATTATGTATTCTATAAGTAGTTTATTTTAATGATTTGATTTTCCTTTTCCAGAATATATGGGCTTTGGACAATTTAACTTGTAATAATGCTTAATAATGCTTAGAAATCGTAAAACTAAATGAATTAATAACCTGCACTTAAAGTGTCAATAAATCAATCTTTTAAAACTCAGTACAATTCTCTTTGTTGTTTCCTGTGGAGCCACTTTCGTCCTCACTGTTTACTCAGGGGTTTATAGAGCGCAATACTCACCCGTGAGGGCCTCAAGGCACTGGGGGGTTTGGGGGATTATTCAGTCAGCTCCTGTCATCTGAAGAGCCATGTCTCAAAGGCTCTTCCTGAATGCTTGCAGTATGGGGCTTCGTCTGATACTGAGGGGGAGTTTGTTCCGGGTCTTGGCTGCGATGTAGGAGAAGGATCTGCCTCCCGTTCTGGCTCTGTGGATGCAGGAGATTGCTAGGTCAAGGCTAGGTCAGCGGAGCAGAGGTTTCTCTTAGAGGCATAGAAGGAGATTATTTCCTTGGGGTATTGTGGTCTGGTGTTGTGGAGAGCTTTATAGACGTGTGTAAGCACTTGAAGGTCACTCTTTTCGACAAGGAGCCAGTGGAGGTCTCCTAGGTGCAGGGTGATGTGGTCTTGTCATGGGATGCTGAGGACAAGTCTGGCCGCGGCATTCTAGACGGCCTGGAGTTTGTGGAGTAGAGATTTGTTGACTCTGGCATAGAGGGCATTCCCGTTGTCCAGCCTTCTGGTGAAGAGCGCATGGGTGACAGTCTTCCTGGGTTTGGGGGAATCCATTTGAAGATTTGCGGAGGGTGTTGAAGCATGTGGAGGACACAGCATTGTTCTGTTGGTTCATGGTAAGGGAGGAGCCGAGTATGATGCCAAGGTTGTGGGCATGGTCCGTGGGGTAGGGAGGGTTACTGAGGGCGGGGAGCCACCAGGTGTTGTCCCATGCAGAAGGAGTGGCTCCAAGGATGAGGACTTCTATTTTCTTTGAGTCAAGCTTCAGGCAGCTGCTGCTCGTCCAAGTTCCAAAGTCTTTCATTCCTTCCTGGAAGTTGTGTCTGATGATGTTGGGTTCCTTGGTGAAGGCAAGGATGAGCTGGGTGTCATCTGTATTTTCTGACAATGGTTGTGAGGGGGCTATGTAGATGTTGAAGAGGGTGGTGCTGAGGGAGGATCCTTGGAGAACTCAGCATCTGATCTCGGTGGGTTCGGAAGGAAGGGTGGTAATGTGATTCTTTGAGTTCGGCCAGAGAGAAAAGAGCAGATTCAGTCTATGGCAGGTCTCTGTAAGCCAGCGTCATGGAGTCTAGCAGCTAGTGTGCAGTGGGAGACGATGTTGAAGGCTGCTGAGAGGTCTAATAGAATGGGGGCTGCAGTGTGGCCTTGGTCGAGGAGTGTGTGTGCATGTTGTCCGTGGTGTCTAGAAGGGTGGTCTCTGGGCTGTGGTTGCTTTGGAAGCCGGATTGAGATGTGTCAAGAATGTCACTGGATTATATGAAATTCGTTAGTTTGATGTTGACGATCTTCTCAGTGACTTTGGCGGCAAAGGGGAGGAGGGAGATGGGCCTGTTGTTCTTGAGGCCTGTCGGGTCTGTGGAAGGCTTCTTGAGCAGGGTTTGACTTCTGCACATTTCCAGTCATCAGGAATGTGCCTGTTTTGAGGGTGCAGTTGATTGTCCATCTTAGGTCTGGTGCGATGGCTGAAGCAGCCCTGTGGAAAATGTGCAGCTGGCCGGTGCCTGTGGGTTCTCCGGAGTGTATGCTCCTCATGGTCTTTGCCGTGTCTTCTCTGGTGACAGGAGTCCATGCGGGGATGGTCGGCAGGATGGAGTTACTGGAGGTAGGTATTGGGTTGGTTCCTTGGTTCTGTTTGTTGAAGTTGTCATAGAGTATCCTGATTCATTGGTAGAAGAAGGTTTGAGTTTGTTGCAGAGGTCCTGGGAGGGAGGGACGTCAGAGGTTTCACTGGGGGGGTCTGGTGAATTCTTGTATGATGTCGAAGAGTTCCTAGGAGTTGAGGGAGTTGGAGAGGATTCTGTCCTGGATGAAGTTCCTCTATGTAGATCTGATGAATTGGTGGTGTGCTGCAGTGTCCTGTAGGTGGTCCTGTAGGTGGTGCGTGCTTCCAGGCTTTTGTTGTTCCTCCCCACTTTCTTGAGTTATCGGCGCAAGCACTTGGATTCTCGGAGGTCCATGGTGAACCAGGTGGTTTTTGTGGTGTGTTCTCTGTCAGAGTTGTTGAGGGGTGCGAGGGTGTTGGCGCAGTCGGCGATCCATTTGTGGGGTTCATTGGCTGCAGAGTTGGCATCAGTTATGGTGGTGGGAGGAGTGATACTGAGGGCAGAGGCGAGGTGCTCTTCGGTTATCTTGCTCCAGTTTATGAGTGGGGGATGAGGCACTGGCTTGTGTGCCGTGGGTTTCAAGAAGGACAAGTGAACGCAGTGCTGGTCCGTCCAAAACGGTTGAGAGGTGTGGCTGAAGCGAGTGTGGATTCTTGTGGCAAGGGTCGGTCGAGAGTGTGTCCCACCTTGTGGCTGGGGGTAGTGGCAAGTTGTTTCAATCCGATGTTGGGGAGGTTATCTAGGAGGTTTGTGGAGCAGGGGTCACTGAGGTTGTCAAGGTGAAAATTCAGGTCTCCGAGCAGTATGTAGTCCTAGGAGGCAAGGGTGTGGGGGGCGCAAAGTAGTCTGCGATGGTTTTGGTGAATGGGGTGTGGGGTGTGGGGTCCAGGAGGTCTGTAAGCGAGGGTTCCATGTATAATTGTTCTGGGGTTGAACTGGATCTGGAAGTGGATGTGTTCCTTAGGGGGTGAGGAGTCGTTTGAGATGGAGGCAGTCAGTTGGAGGTAGTTTTTATGGATGATGGGGAGGCCTCCTTCAGGGTGGTTGGGGCAGTCTTTCCTCTGGATTTTGTATCCGTCGGGGATGACGGTTGCATTGTCAGGTGCGGAGCTGGCGTTGGTCCAGGTCTCTGTGAGGGAGGCGACGTTGGGCGAGAGTGTGTTGAGGAGGTCCCAGATTTCTACTGTGTGTCTGTGCAGGGAACGTATATTGAGGAGGATACAGCTGAGGGGTTTGGGTGCATTGACATCCGGTGAGGTGGCAGTAACTGTCGGGGTGAGGAGGTGGGTGAATATGTGGTGGCAGTTTCGGCAGGAGAATGGTCCCTAGGAGTTGCTCAGCATTGAGAGCTGGCAGTTCTTGTTATAGAAAGTATTTAAATGTTTGCTCCTAGATCTCTCTCCGCATCAACGAAGGAAAACTCCATACGACTTATGGCGGGGTTTGCATGATGATTACACCCAATATTTGAGATTTAAGAATCTCAGCTCCATCATTGCCATAGAGGAAAGTCCAGCATACCCGCAGGTTTTGCAACGTGGTAAGCACACTCTGCGCTTTGAAAATTCTCTTCTTCATATCTGTGAGTCAAAACGTGAAATTTTGAACAGCTTCTTTTTGAAAGTATGACAGTTTAGGGTACCAGATCTCAAGCACCACTAAAAAGTCAATACAGTATTAGAGGCATTTTTGAAGAAACATAAAAGTCGATGGATTGTTACATTTTGAAATAAAAATAAACAATTTGTTACAGTTCATGCTGATGTAAAAAAAAAACATGCACTTTAACAAATTAACCTAAGCAGTGACACATCTTGCATGCTTTCTGTTTTCATGAGCTTTGCTAGTTTTCTTTTGATAAGAAATATGTTCTTTCTTTCAACCTGTGGCAATATTACATACACAATTTTCCATCGCACTATATAAATTTGACTGTGGTACAGTCCATACCATATAAACGGAGTGTAAGTGGAACCTCAGTTTGTCAAGATTTGTCAGTTTTATAATAATTTGTTGTGCAACAAGTTATTTAATACCACTGACAATAACAAAAGCACATCTGATGGTGTAATACGGTGGAGCTATCTTTAAACATAGCATTTACAGATGTCAAACTAAAATAACTGATAGCTTTTGCCACCAACAAATCCAAATACTGGAACATAAATCTGTTACATGATAAGCAGGGTTTCATGATTTAAGCAATCTGATGGCACTGTTGTTTTCTGCATCATTATGGATGGATGTACTGCACATGCCGCATGTTCCACCATCTACTACATAATTTGCAGACTTCAACAAACCAAGAGGTTCTAGCTTAAGCAGATTAAATGTTGCCTGTGTAGTGGCAAATCCTTACAGTTGCTGTTTTCCCCCTAATGAGGTGAAAATTGTTATCCTCCAGTAGTAATGGATAACTGCAGCACCACCGGTTTTTTTTCTTGATGCGGGAGTGGGTGCACTTAGGTACACTCCACTGTCAGGAGCGTAGCTTCAAGGGGTGTTTGGGATGTTACACCCCCAATAAATGTATTTTCTAATGAGTACTTGGGTACAGGTGCTTTACATCGGGTATGGTGAGGTGTCTGATGGATTTTTCATAAACATAGACAAGCGCACACTCACTTTCTCTCGCTAAGTTTTGAAAGCCTCAAAAAAGTTAGTTATTTTACCAAATATTATGATTTTGCTGTCAGTACTCCCAACAATCTGCATTCCTCTCCCTTTCTACTGCCCCTTAAGCCCCTTTCAGGCATCTTGCTTGTCATATAATGTATTTTAACACTGTATGCCAGAGTGATTGTTAGAAAACCTAAAGCCCACCTCCCCAGTCTTACTGACCAAGCTACACCCCTCGCCACTGCATTGTATTTGCAACAACCGGGTTTTTACTTCGAAATTCACTATGAAAATGCCTAATTTTTGTATTACCCTGATTGAGTCATGCTCATGTCAGAAAGTTAGGCCTTAATTAATGGTAATATGAGTTTGAATTGCGTGGTCAAAAATGTGGCCTTCTAATGCGTGCAACCTTTACTTACATTCCGCTCTGTAACTACAGTCCCTCCAGTCAATTGCCTGGCACAGTTAACGGCCTGGACGTAATTTGATTCCCAGAATAGTTATGTTTATTACACAGCACGCAGTGAGGACAAAATATTGCTTTTAAAACCATTCAATATAAAAGTAATAATCTCTAGACATAAGCTCATTCTCTCAGAAAGTCATTTATTCAGGGGCCTCTCAGTTGAAATTAAACTTGCTCGGACGGATCTCCTCCCCGCCTCCCAAGGAATTCATATTTAATGATACACCGATATTAAATATTGCACCGCGATGAAGTGAGACTGCAGAAGAGAGCAGCTGAAGTTTACTTTAATCTCCCAGAATTTGCTGTCATATGGATATGCATTTGGAGATAAGATAGGTTCATAAACTGCTCTTTACTCAGTCGGAATAATTGACCGACATTTTGCCCAAAAGTTCTCTGACCAAGATCTGTTTATCTCCGTCCTGTCCTCTACTACTTGAAGCAGTAAGCAAGAATCAGAAGAAACTCAGGGCCGATTTAGAGTTTGGTGTACATGCTACTCTGTCACAAATGTGATGGATATCCAGTCCTCCTTATTATTAGAGGGTGAGATTCTAAAGCACTTGTAATATGTCAGATGGAAAAACAATCGCCTTTGATATGGAGAAACACATCAGCCAAAATTGAAAGCAGTCCCCTATTTCAATGGTAGTCCAAAATTTGCAAAGGAACTGAGCCTCCTCTTGCTGAGAGTAAAATCATGGCTGACTGTTATTGACAAGAGTGTACAAGATGCACAATAGGTAGGGAGTCTGCTACTCAGTCACCTTTGCAGGATTGCTGCTGATTTCTGTGGGGGTTGCTGTGCTTGTTTCACCGGGGAATACTGGGGCCTTTAAAAGAATTTTATTTGCAACCTTGAATTTTTATGCATAAACAGTTTTTTAATGTTCACATAAGCCAGGTGCATGTGCTTATGTACCTGCTCGGGTTTTGGACTGCCTCCATTTTTGGGGGATGAGCTTTCCACTTGGTTAGTGGTCCAGTATTTGGCCTCCTGCCCCTATTTAGACACGGCCGTGGCGGCACCACCACTGGAATGCCAAACGTGTGCTAAAAGCAAGCTAGTCTGCATCTGTCCATGCCTCAACGGGTCCAGGGGCCCTGCCCCTTTTGGGTTAAATACAGGTGCGCAACACCCATTGGGCTCAAATGTGGCTGTTGGTTATATCGATAAAGATCTGAAGCGCAATCCGACAACTTTTTTTCAAGTTACAGAATAAAGATCAAAGATAAACATTTGAGAAAAATTATTGTGTGGATTAATTATTGATGGACACTATATGATTGTGACTCAGGAAATTCACTTTGCTTTTAGTTACAAGTGTGTGGATGTTGGTCTACACCGATTGACAACGTAGGGTAGTTGTTGTCTCATTCCCTTTTGTACCGCTTTGTTTGCCCTAAATTGGCAGGGTATGCTCAGACATGAGTCCCTTGCTCACTTTGCCACTGGATTCAAGATAGCCTGGCTGATGAGGATTATGAATCCGAAACCGGTCCTAGGATGCTTGTTTCTGGTCCAGGGAAGAAATGGCTTGGCAGTTCGGGCTGGACTGTTCCCATGAGGCACAGGGTCAGACTGATTTGCATATGGCCATGTCTGAACTGGGGTGGCAGAGTGAGCTAAAGAATGGTGATGGATTAAACCCAGATCACTTGACTGGGGGTGAGTATTTGATTTGCTCAAACGCTCCGTCCATCATCCTTTTTGTATCGCTCAATTCCCTTTGAAGCACTATCAGAAGAATTTATAGTCCTAATCACGTCTTCACATAACCGTGTGCAATCCATACCCCACTGCCCCACTTTGATGTATTTATGTTATTGGATTATCTCTGTTTCTGACTCTGGCACAAACCATAAGATCTGGGTCTCCCAAAGATCCCCTTTCTCCTGCTCCTGTCCCTTCCTGCACAAAATCAATCCTGCTTACAATACATTCACCCTTGCACCATTGCAAAAGAGTACCTGCATTGGCTCTAGGCAGCCACGAGTGCGCCTGCACAAGGACAAGATAGGATGCACTGTATAATGTTCAATATGGCTCTTTCCCTATCACGCAGTGCAATGCAGCACAGTGACTTGGTGCACTGTGTGATTTCTGGACAAAAATACCACAAACTTTGGAGGTTAGTTTTCCCAAATGTCAGAATTAGGATTTTCTGCCTCAAGAAACTTGCCAGCACCTGCTTGTCAGTTTTCCCTCCAAGATTATCAGAAATGTATGTAATGCCTCCCAAAAGCACCTGGTCACCTAGTCTGCCATTGCAGGTGGCCTAAAGTTCCTTCTTGTTCCAGTCCTATCCAGTGACAGCGCCACTGCCCAGGCTTCCCACCTGTGTTTTCCTGCTCACAGCTCTTCCCAACAACAGAAACCCACCCACCCCAGGACCTACTTAGTGAAAGATACAGTGTGTCCACACTAATAGGACCTGGGCACCTAGCCAGCCACTTGACGGTGGCCTCCAGTTCCTGCTTGTTCCAGCCTGATCAAATGACACCCTAAGCTGCCCAAGGTTCTCCTGTCAACAGTAGCCTCACCCACCTCAGGATCTATTTAATACATCCCACAGGTCCACCAAAGTCAAGCTCGATTGGAACAATAAGTGCCTGGACCTCCCACCCCCACAGATACATCATCACTGAGCTCTACACTCTCAATCCTGGATGCCACGAAAACAACTACCATAGCACCGACACATGCTTCATGGTACTACCTTGCACCTGCTCCCAATGCCACCACACCTACCACAGCACACACACAAGCTCACCTATCAGTCCCACCCTGAACACACCACAGACATCACTTGAACAAGAACACCACCTCACATGCGTCCTTCTCTAAACATGCTCACAATGCAAACTTGCCACCAAGATTTGGGACCTCATCTCCTGAAGCCAGAATCAGCAATGTACTGAACACCTTATATAACACTTCAATTGCCACAACCATCTACCCTGAGGACTCGAAGCACATAGAAGTCAAAGGCCTACTATATAAACCATCGGCGGACCACCTCAAACTCAACGAATACCGACCAATCATCTTGCTCCTATTCACAACCAAATTGATGGCAAAAAGCATCAACGGACAACTCTTCTCACATCTGGAATGAAACCTCCTACTTGACTCCTCCCAATCCAGATTCCGCAGCACCAAGACAGCACTCGTTGCGGCTCTCAATGACAAACAAATGATACTGAACCACAGAGAGACTGTGGCTCTGATCCTCCTTGACCTCTCTGCAATCTTAGATACAGTCTCCCACCACACTCTCATCACAAGGCTCCACAACATAGGCATCCAAGGAGCCATTCTCAAATTAATCGCTTCTTTCCTCACCTGAATAATGCAAAAAGTCTGCTTCCCCCCACACATCTGCACCCACATAAATCTTCTATGGAGTACCTCAAGGATTCTCGCTCGGCTCCACCTTCTTCAACACTTTAAGACACCTCAGCCCAGCATCGCCAAAACCCATGGACTCAACATCATTTCCTACAATGACAACACACAACTCATCCTCTCCCTCTCTGAAGATGTCACCAACACCAAGACCAAATTCCACTGCTGAATGACAGACATCGCCAACTGGATAAAGGACAACAGCATGAAGCACAACACAGACAAGACACAGTTAGTGATTTTTAAAAAACATAAGCTTCCCATGGGAATCATCAAGGTGGCCTTCAGAACTCGGACCTACTCCTACCTCCACTGACCATCCTAGGAACCTTGAAATCATTCTGGACAATAAGCAAACCATGACAACTCAGGTCAACTCTGTCTCCTTCTTCATGTGCTTCATGAGATATTCAAATGCTTGCCTGTTGGACCCGGCCCTTTTGGCAGGTTCACCCCGAAACTTTTTGCTTTTTCCTAGCCTATTTCTGTGACCTGGTGTTGATGATTTTAGGCCTCTGCGCACTGTTTCACTGCGGTCTAGTGTAAAGTGCGTGTGCTCTCTGTGTATGTGTGGTGAGAGTGACCTGCCCTCCTATAGGAATGAATGGGAAATATGTGTGACCATGGAAGTTCCTGATGTGTGGGGAGTGCAGGGTCAAGTTTGATATGTGCAAACTAGTGAGATTGAATGCTGCGCAATGATGTGTGTGGCATAAATGTGTCTAGTGTGGAAGTGCCACTTCTAGAAGTTGGCATGTCTGTGCAATTTATGTGAATTGGCTGTCTGGCTTGTGATTGGCTGGAGCTGGCTGGTGTGCCTGGCTCCAAGAGACAGGATGGGTCTGCCCCGGTGGTGAGTGGAGAGATCTGCATGATTGATGTGAGGGAGGAGTGCACCTGGGACCTGAATAGGGCTGGGTTTTCCCTTCACAATGCTGGCTCCCCCCTCTGGTGTGTCTGATGTTCCTGACCCACCCTGTGAATAGGCAGAGGGGCTGAGCAAAACAAAGTGCTCAGGAAAAAGTTGCATCTGGTTCGCCCCTTGCCTGCACCTTTGGAAACAAAGGGAAATGGTGTATAAAAAGAGGCTGTGACCTCATTTAAAGTGTTCTTGTTTTTCCTAACTAGAATTTACCAGGGGCTTGTTTGCTGCTGGGGCTCAGGGGAAGGCTTGCCTCCCTGGCCCTGCTCAGCCCCTGGATGGACTTGGACGCTGGAGGACTTTCCTTTGTCCTTGGGAGCTGCTTGCTCAATCTTTCTGAGATCCAGGACTTTGTGGGACTCTCCTGCCCTCCTCACCTATGAGGGGTTGTGTTTATGGGACTCTTTTTGTTGTAGGGGTCATTCCTGGGGCCTGTGGGCTTGCCTAGGCCCCTAGCACCTTGAGAGCGCTGTATTCTGCTTTCCTGGGCAGAGCGCTGTCGTTTTCACCTTGCAGGTGCCCACCCTGCGTCTTTATTTGCATTTTTAATTATTATTATGGGTGCCCACACTGTTTTGATGTGACCCAAAGCGGGTACTCACCCCGCTATTTACTTTTTAATTACGAGGGTGCCTACCCATCTTGCCCCCGAGAGATCACCGCCACAGTCCACAGAAAGTCAGGCATCTTTTGCCAGGGACGTGGGCGGGGCCTGTAGTGCAACAGGAAGTCGCGCCCGCCATATAAAGACAACGCAGGCGACGTGGGTCTCCCGGGAGTCCGAGGGAAGCCCCACGTGTGAGGAGAAACCCAGCGCACGCCGCGGCCATCGGGAGGAAGAAGGAGCCTGGCGGGGAAGCCCGGGTCCCAGGAGGGTACCCGGGAGGGAGAATCGCCGCCAGCAAGCAGAGCGCGGTAGCCGGTCGGCGGGGCTCCAGAGTTGAGGAGAGAGCCCCGTATCTGCCGCGCGGACCTGGAGTAGAGCTCTGCCTCCACCCCAGCTGGTAAGTATCCGAGGGAGCCTGGGGGGGAGAGAGGCAGACACAGAGCGTCCCCGTCAGACAGCGGGCCGCTCCAACGTGTGGCCCCATGAGCTCGAGAGCCTAGGGGGCTCCAACGCTGGTTCCAAGCCTACGTGGCTCCAACGATGGGGCAATGTTGGTTAGGGGGCCCGAGGGGCCCGCACCCCTACCAGTGCAGGCACAGTTGGCGAGAGGGTTTAATGGCTTCAAGGAGCCTCCGAGAGGCCCGTGTTGTTCCCCGTGGGATTCCTCCGTGCTGGGGACAAGTTCGTCCTCAGTATTTTGGGGGACATCATGATGATCTTCAGAGCCCGTGCGTGGCTCCACCAGTGGGGGCACTAATTATGTTGAGAGGCTGTGAGGCTCTGGTGATGGTCCCCAGTTGTTCTTTTCAAGTCACAGAGCAGGAGTCCAGCAGTGGGGCCAGGCTTATTTGAAAGGTCCCAGAGGGTCCTGTGCTGATCCTGTAGGATGCCTATCTAAGGAGACAGGGTGCTCCTGGGGCACAGTTGAGTTCTGAGCCAGATGGGTCCAGCGCCCCCATGCTTCCTTCCCGAGCCTAGAGGACTCCCTCATGTTTGGTGCAGTTTTGTCCTGAGGGGCTAGTGAGAGCCCCAGTCGCAGTTTGAGTTTACAGCTGCCCAGCAAGTAGTGGGCAGCTGCACCGTTTAGGCGCAATTGAGAGAGAGTCCCTGAGAGGGACAGAAGTGGCACAAAGGTGCCAGGCCTTCTACAGCTGCCCAGCACTTTGTACCAGCTGCAACGTTTAGGCCCTGTTGTTGTCCTCAGCTGCCCAGCAAGTAGTGGGCAGTTGCAATGCTTAGGTTTGCGCCGGTGGCGCACCTCTGACTGGCGCTGCATTGGCAGCGCGCCCTGACATTCTGGACAGAGGGCATTTGAGCCCCTTCTTGAGATGACCAGTTGGCCAGGGGGGCTGGTATGTGGATAGGGCGCAAGGCCCTAATGTGATTTTTGCGCAATGTGATTTTCTACTGTGTTTGTGATGCTAATTGCCTGATGTGATTTATGGGCTAGAGTGATGTGGTGCTAGGAAATGTAATGCATTTAGTATGTTTTACGCACCCAGTATTGATACCTCTAGAGATGGTTTTGCCTATGGAGGTTTATGTTAGTGAGATTATGTTTCATTGTGTGAGTTACGCCCCTAAATGTGAGTTATGCTTAGGGGGTAGGGTCTAATGTGTTTAGACTAGTGAGGAGATTGCCTACTGTATTTATACTAGTTTGGCCTAATGTGAATTATGCGTAATGTGCAAGGCCATTATGCCTGTGATACCTCTAGATGTGCTTTCATGCTTAGGAGGTTGTTTTACCTAGTATAGTTTATACTAGAATGGTTATGTGTCCATGCGTGATCTATGCCTATGGTTATTAGTGTTGCGTAGTGTGTACCTACCTGTTACCAGTGGTTACTGCATGTGGTCTATAATTGTTATTGGGTGTTACAGTTATTCTAAGTGGTAGTTCTACTAAGGGCTGATTCTGACAGTGGCCCACATGTCCCTGTCCTGGTGTAAATAATCCCTTGTGAATATTGCCCGTGCCAGTTGGCACAATTTATTATTTATTTATTTATTTATTACATTTATTGAGCGCGCGGCTACCCCCAACGGGGGTGTCCCGGTGCTGAGGACTGCAAACGGGAGAAACTCAGGGTTTAGCAGCTGGAAAATAAAAATGTCTTCAGTTTGCCCCTGAATTGTGATTCAGTGTCAATAAGACGAAGACTGATAGGTAGGGAATTCCAAAGATTAGATACCACCACCGCAAATGCTCTACCGCCCTTTCTAGGTAGGCGGAATCTGGGAGGGAGCAGGAGACGGAGGTGGTTTGATCTAAGAGCCCGTGATGATTGGACTATCTTCAGCCTGTGTCTGAGGTATCTGGGACTTTTCCCTTCAGAGCCCTGAAGACAAGTACAAGGGCCTTAAATGTGATGCGCGCAGTGATAGGGAGCCAGTGAAGCTTTCTTAAGTAAGGAGAGATGGAATGCCGGTAGGGGACCTTACAAATCAGCCTGGCTGCAGCGTTCTGCATGATCTGCAGTCTGTGGAGGAAGTAGGCTGGGAGTCCTACATTCAAACTGTTCGCGTAGTCCAAGTAGAAGGTAACAAGGGCATGCGTCACTGTCTTCAGTGATTCAGTGGGGAGAAAGGGGGAGAGCTTTCTTATCATGTGAAGTTTGCCAAAGCATGCAGAGGTAACTTTCATGATCTGGGCTTTATAGGATAGTTCGTTGTCAATTTGGAAACCGAGATTGCGTGCCACTTTGACCGGGGAAGGCGGAGGATTCAGTTCTGCGGGCCACCAAGTGGCAGGTAACAAGGGGGTCGCTTGATTAAAGAGCAACACCTCTGTTTTATCGGTGTTAAGTTTTAGCGTATATTTAGTGTATATTGTGTGATTACTATCTGATGTGTTTTGACAATACAAAAGTTATTTTTATATAACCTTGTGTGGATTTCCTTTTGTGGTGTGCCTAGGATGTTGTTGCTGTTGTGTGCGTACGCAAATACGCAAATACTTTACACATTACCTCCGGGATAAGCCTGTCTGCTCGTGCCAAGCTACCAAGGGGGTGAGCAGGGGTTATCTTGGCGTTTGACTCCCTTGCCCTAACTAGAATGGTGGTTTCTGCCTGTCTTTGGCGTAAGTCTTAGCCAACCAGAAATCCCAGTTCTAACACTACCCTATTAGTGTGACCTGGAAACATGGGTTGGCCTCTCAGTGTAGTCTGACTGCTGGTGTTTAAATGTTTAAACCTGCAGCCCAAACTGTCAAAATAACAATTTAATTGACAGTGAAAAAACCTTCCTTTGATATAATAATTTCATCCGATATAAGACCTGTAAGCCATAAGGTAAAGTGCACAGTATTTAAAAGTGACACATGTAGAAAGTTAATGTTAGCATGCCCATGCAGTGACAAGCCTCCAAAACCTATTTTCACTGTGGAAGGCTCTGGCTGTCCTATGAGAAAATAAAATGCTGATTAAAATATTAATTCTGTTATCTCGATTTGGGACCAGCTAAAAGAAATAATACAGCCACTCTTTAATTTACATGAAAAGCCCAATTGAATTGTGAAGTTGGGTTTTAAAGAAATATTTAGGAAAAGTATTTCTTAGAAAGTTACCTTTCTCTGCCTGAAGCTCTTGCAGGTTCATTTACATTAGCATGTGAGCAGCTGCGAATCAAGTCCTTGACCATAATGAGGTGTGAAAACTTCACAAAGAGCCAGGAAAATAGTTTGGGATTGAGTAGGTGTTATCTTTCCTTTGCAGAATGACCATTTAGAAGGGTGGGGACAGGAACCTTATTAACTCCAAAGAGGCCTACCCTGTCACAGGAAGATGTCAGATAACATTCTGGAAAGGTCCAACCTTTGTCAACATACACATTCTGAACTTGTGAAATCACAGAAGAAGGACGGCCCCTACTCGTTGAGACCTGTGAAGAGGCCTGTGAAAAGACCTGAAGGGCAGGACCCACTCCCACTTTTACAACGGATAAATAAGTGAACTCCAAGGGTTAGGTGGCTGCACTCTTGTGTGGCAACAGACACAACAAGAGACATGACGCCTTGAAGCACCTAGCTGAACAGCAGCAATATGACCTAGAATGGACTTTGCAATTGGCCTCTGCCTGATGCCCTGAGAGTATCAAAGTGCCTTTCCCTGAGGTCCAGTGAGCCTTAGAATTGTATTCCTGCATCAGTTTGGGCCCCAGAAGGAAGTTTGAAAACAATTGAAAACTTTTTCTCCAATGTTCTAAAGTTTCAGAGAGATCCACAGAAAAAAAGTATCGGACCAGCAGTTCCACAGTGTTGTACTACATTTCAGCTACATTCCGCTCAAAGATACCTGTACCCCTGAATAAACGAATAAGCCTCATTCCGTACTGAGACTTAAACATTTTTTAGTAGGTAATCTCCAAAGTTCCAGAGCACCAGGGGGAAAAATTTGAGGCAGTAACACTTTCAGCGGTGGCCCGGTGGAGCGGATTTCTCCTCTAGAAAGAGATAAAGTCCCCTATGGATTGGGACTTAGAAACAATTTTTTAAATTTTTGACTTCCAACAATCCACTTGATTTATATCTTTCGAGCTCCATTGAGGTTGGCCTAAAAATTGTATATTGGCCCCAGTCTGCTGTAACAAATGACTGTCATTGGAGCTTTACTTTTTCTTGGCTTTTTTTCACCTAAATGCTTAAAAATGCATATCTCAGTATTCCCCTCCTTTAATTTTGTATTTGTTTATTGTCATTTTGCTTATTAGATTATCTCATATTTCTAAAACAATTTAGTGGGATTTTAAATGTGCTGTTTCTTTGACTTTTATACTGTTTCGGTATTTCAAAATATTTTATGCATTTTCTTTAAGTTAAGCCTGTCTGTTCTGTGCCTGTGCCTTTGACTGGGCCTAAAGGGTGGTGACTTTATTACTTGTGGTGAGCTACCATCTACCACAATTATTAATGCACTTTGTTACAGATGTCATTTAATGATTTGTGGCACTGTGCTGCCAAACTTGCAGTTCTCCTGCCTTATTTAGAAATTGGAACTGCTTATTGAACATGTGGAGACACTCTGATTATTCAAAGGTCATGGTTGGTCTGTCACAGTGCTGCTGCCTTTTAATGCTTTGGGAGGCTTGCCCTACAAAGGGCCATCCCCTGAATGCATATTTAACCTTTCCTGGGTCCACATTAATGGCATGGTAGATCCAAACAATTGCCCACAGATGCAGGGAAAAACTCTTTGCATATCAGGGCCATTTATTTTTCTTTTTCACAAATAATTCCCCACATCGTATTTGGGTGTTTGTCTCCGAAAAAAAATACAGACTTGGCCCAAAAATGTAGCCCACTCTACATTAATGTTTGCTGAAAGAGTGATCCTGCGTTGTAATGATGTGCGTTGAAACAGTATGCGTTGTAAAAGTTGCGTTGAAACGGTTGCATACCCCAGTGAGATGATCCATAAAGTTTTTGCTGATTACTATATGCTGTACATTTTAGGGCCTGGTGTACAAATACATTTTGCAATAAAAAACCCAGCAACTAACAAAATATTAGGGTTTGTGACCAGAAAAAATGCTTTTACATATGCATGAAACCATCGCAAAAAGGGTTTACTTAACCATATGGAATTACAATTTGGAATGGAGTTGATCGGGCCATTTCTTGCTAAGGAAGATGAAGGTAATACATGTATTAATGATTTGTGACATGAGTTGAGGTTGCAAACTACTGATCAGTTACCAACACTTCGAAGGTATTGGAAACTGATTTGAAAGTGTAAGGTGTCTCCTTGGGACACCTACACCGTGGTGAATGATGTCAGCAGCCTTAGGGGGAGTAGGCTTCGACCAGTGGACCACTACCTGCTCCACACCTCGATTCTTTCCCAAAGTAGATTTTTTTTGTTAGTGGCACCGTTTCTTTTGAGGAACACCGGCTGATTCACAAAAAGTTTTCAGTTTGGTAATGAAGACACAGGAATTGTAGTCTGTTGTTCCTTGCAGTCCACCATCCCTTTCTTTGTAACCAATCACAGGTGGCTGCAGATAGCAACCTGCTTAATTAATATTCATGTGGCATATCATTGTTTAACCCCCCCCCCCCCCACCTCCAATGAATGGTATTCAAGGACTCAACCTATTAATAATTATGGCTGACAATTGCAAAACCAGAGACAAGTTGAAAATAGGGGGTGGGCAATTTGTGATCACTGTTTGAGACCGTTCTCTTTGAGCATTTGGCCCTTGATTTGTAATGCTCTTTCCAATCAAATTTAACAATTGTATTGTAGGATTTCTGTTTTGTATACACTACAGATTATATACTTTACAGAGGTTGCTGGGAAACTATTAATAGAAAATCCCAATGTACGCTTTAGAAGCAGATCGAATATTTAAACCCTTGCTTTCTGCTGTCCATACATATATACATGCTCGATGTACATCAATTTCAGGGACAGATACAGCTGCTTACTAGAGGGACAGTTGCAGTAAATGGAAAGTGAAAACGTTCATCTTTTTAAGCTGAGCACGCGTCTGAGTACGAACAGCAGGCTGTTGCCACTGCAGACAACAAAGTACCAATGTCCAGGGCAGAACAAGTGGGAGGAGCACAGGTAATTTTCATTGGTCTAGAATAGAAGCACTGTATTGCATTTGGACAAGCTAAGACAGGCGCTTTTACAATTCTGTGACATTTTCTTTGAATCGTCAAGGAGCTGTCTCTGTAAGATTCTTTGTGGCAGTGTCTCCACTCAGTAGACAGAGGACCACTCCTTCCTTGATGAATCTTACTGTAACAGCAGCAATGATTTCTCTGCCATTAGGGTACTCAGCCAGATGCAGATAAGGGGGTTATCAAACCTTTTCAGGTACCAATTGGCAAACAGAAAACTTTGCAGAACGAATACACGAAAATAATAGAACAGTAGAGATTACATTTGCTTTCCATTGAGTGACATGCTAGCGTTTATTCTGCAGTTTTTCCCGGCCCTCACCAACCTCTAAATGTGAAGAAGGAGGTTTACATGCTGTGTTTTATTTCACATCTTTAAGTATTCTGTAAACATTCTACATTCCTTTGTGATCAGGTTGTAAAGGATACATGGCTTAGATGCATCTCTTCTATTTTCACATACATCAGATAAAGGCATCACACCTTAATTTAGATTTTTAGTGCCATTACTATAATGAATTAATAGAGGAGTCTTGTTTTTTGTTACACCGTTGCAAAGAAATGTAGAAATATGTTCTACAGTGTTGCAAATCAGAATGAAAGACTCAAAAGAAAAAAACTGCGGAATCCTTGCCACCCTTACCCAAGACAGCTTTAGGATCAGCAGAAATGATGCTTCAACGGTAGGCATGTACCATACTGTGATGTATGAGGGTGGGGGGACCGGGTGGAACTAGAAAATCATCATGTCTTAATTAAACTATCTCAAATTAAATCAGTTCATAATAACTCTGCGATGTTTAGGGGCATCCTACTCCAGAGTTTAAAGCGGAAAAGGGCAGAATTGAACTACAACAAACAGATTTCAGGATGGAAATACAGAGCTCGCACGGTAGCCCAGAGATGTAAGATAATGTATAAACCTTGAGGTGACAGACACATTTCTGTAAACTCTGTTTACAGAAGTGAAGTAAGTGTTGCGTTTTCACAACTTTTATTTTAAGACAACACTTCCAACTGACTGATCCTCACACCCCACCATGTGTCGCAACCGCCTTATTATTTTTTCCTTATTAGTTCCTATGACGTTTTCTTAAGAACCATAGGGTTTACCAAGGACAGAAGTCCTAAAGAAAGAAGTGTGGGGACTCACCAATGTAGGCAGAATGGGTGTGACATCACTGCTTGTGACATCACAGAAAGTGACATCACAGGAAATTACATCCTAGGAAGTGACATCACTGCGAATGGCATCACATGTGGCATAACAGGAACTGGCATCACAACCCATGACCTCACAAGAAGTGACAACAGTTCTTACAACCTCATATATAGTTAGCAGGTCTTTCATGAGTACATTTGAGCACATTACAATATATAACAAGTTCGATTTTTCATTGGTGTTGTGCCAAAATATTGATGCAACCCCAACACAAAATCTGGAGCTCAACTTAAACATTTATTTTGTTTAAACCCTGCTACAATGAAATTGGCAACAAGGAGAAACGTGGCAGTAACTCTGTTCTGCTTAATTCATTGTAATGTCTGTATTTAAAAAAATATTATTGGGTTAAGGCACCTGTGGCAGAGCTCTGTGTGTGCTAGCTAACTTTCAGGGAATAATAATAAGTTACCTCTGGAGGATAGCGTATTTGCTGGCGAGATCTGTGCTTTGCCTAGTCTTAGTTTTGAATCAAAGTACAAAGAGGGTTAATATGTCTCCTGCATGGCACATTATGTAACACACAGATGACAGATTTTTATTTTATATGAATGGGTATGTGAAATCAGACGAAACCGATGTACATAGACAGCATTCATTTCCCTTCTTCTCCCACTCCTCTCCCTGTGGGCTCCATAGATACTGTAAATTATTGATCGCATCACCCTGTCAGTAAGAACCCGTACCCTTATGCATATGTACAGCCATTCCAGGCACCATGGCCTCCCTACCCACTAGAATCCCCAGCTTCCCTCCTGCGCGTATCTTGCACTCTCTCTCTCATGTATAGACCACGAAACCCTTTCCCTTTGCACGATTCTGATGTGAAAAGGTAACCCTCCCGCTCGACCCAGGCCTTCCTCATTTCCCTCTCGAAGAAGCATCCTTCGCCTCAGCTGACATAGCCCCCCCCCCCCCGGTTGTATCTGACTGCCCCTGTTCTCTCATGTACAGGTCATAAGATCTCTCTCTCTCTCTCTCTCTCTCTGCGCGACTCTGGCCCTGCATGCACCCTGACCCCCCCCCTTCTTCTCCTCATATGAGCAAGTCATAAACCCTCTTCTTCCGCAAAGCCCTGTCCTTGAGAGTCTCGGCCGCGCCTGACCAGCACCCCCTTCCCTTCCATGAATGCCCCTCTATTGACGAGCCCTCCCTCCGCGCTCGATTGTCCACGTAGGCATGAATACCACTCCTTTGATGACCCCTTCCCCCGAGTTCGGCTGACCACACATGTCCGAGGCCATCGCCTAAGCCAGGAGATACCATTTACTGCCCTTATTGTATGCCTAGCCACCCCACCCCCTGGGCCATGATCAGGCGCACACATCCTACGACACACTCAGCTGCACGATCGCCCTCCCCTCTTATCAGCAGGTCAAGGGTCCCCATTGTGAACGTATGTGGAGTAGGATCATCACGAGGATTATAGGAATGTTTTCCTTTTGCGACATACTGACCTGATTGTATCATCAAATGTTCTGCAATGTATAAAAGCAAGAGTCTCAAGCTCACTTGTTAAAGCACCTCCCGAAAGACACTGTGTTTCGTGTCCGAAATGACTGGCTCTCCTCATGAGAAATAAACTCTGTTCTTGATTCCTGCTCCCAGCGCCCGTCTCTTTATTTTGGTAACTATTCAGAATGGGAACTAAGAGGCGGTTTGCGCCAGCAGCCTGGGCATCGATAGAATTATGGGCTCACTTTCAACAATTGGCGTCCCAAGGCGGGGTCCATCAGTGACATAGGGTTCGGTAAGAGAGATCCAGACGAAGAAGTGAACGTCTAAAATGATCGGAGTATACCTGCCTTGAGAGGGCCCTAGCCCGGCTGCCGATCGACAGAACTTCACCAATTCTGAACGGACCTCTCTTGAGTGACCTATTGTCCTGACTGGAATCCCACAGGAATGCTACATGGAGTAAGAGAACGATCGGGCGCTGGAGGAGGGAGTCGAAGAACTGTCCGTATGGTCCGGTCCGGGTAAGATTAAGTAGGGTGTTTTTACGCCTGATTGGTAGGGTGGCTCTGTCCACCTGATTGATTGATTGTTTGTATTGAAAACCGGTATTTGTATACTGGCATTGTTGGTATTGGTTCAGTTAGCTTTGAGGGCTACTTGACATATTGGTTCTCTTTTGAGAACGAGACATTCTCTGTTTGCAAACAGCGGCGAATAGGAACGTCGTCCCTCTTTGCAGATAGAGAAGGGTAGGTAATGCAGACTTTTGTCCCCGTTGTAATCCGTCATGCCTACTTTTCTCCCCACTGAATTGTTTGAAGTCGATTAATAATCGATTGTTGCTCTTTGAGATCTTCCCTGTCTACAAACTGAGACGAGTAGAAATATTCTGTCTTCCTTTTTGGATAGCGAAGGGCAGGTAATGCAGACATTTGTCCCCGTTGTAATCCGTCATGCCTGTTTTTCTCCCCATTGGTTGGTTGGTTGCCTGGACATTGTTGTCTCAGGAATTGTTTCGTTTGAGGTATTTTCTATTTGCAAACAACGTGAAATAGAAACACTCTGTCTAGTCTTTGCAAGTAGAAAAGGGTAGGTTATGCCCCTTTGTGAATTCGTCAGTCCTACCCACTCCCCACTGGTTGGTAATTGTGGGGTAGCTCGCATGGTCCGCCCAGGAGACTACCCTTATGGAGGACATATGCTCTCTACTCATGGGCCATTTAGTAGAAAAATAGACCGACTGGTCCGTCCAGGAGGCTACCCTAGTAAGTGGAAGTACATCACTCGGTCTGTCCAGGATGATACCCTAATGAAGGAATATATGTTCCCCTTTTGATCGATAAATCTCGTTCCACCCCGGACCATTTATTGGAGGGGACTCGTCTGGTCCGTCCAGATGTACCCCCCTAGTGAAAAGGACACATAAAAATATGAAGTGATCACCGTTCCCGACTAACAGAAAGCTTTAGCTCGAAACACGCTAAGGAAGAGAAAGAAAAATAAAAAGAAATCAGGCTAAGTCAGTAACCCCCTGATGAGCTTTTGACTTCACCAAAAATAAGAAACATTAGAAATAATTCGTAATAAGAAATGTAAAATGGCGAAAAGATTCGATAGCAGAACATAGCCACGAGGTAGCTAGGCTTCACTGCCTGTTCCTGTTCCCAACATGTCTGCCTCATTGCCCGCCCCGCCCAAATAACGGCCACATGAAATAGAAACAACTCAATAGGTACCTACCCCCGTTCCGGAAGCTCCCGAAGTGCAACAGGTCTGCGGTTACGCCCATCCGGAAGGCGAGGCCTGGAGGCACGAGGGACTCGCCTGGCCACGGTCAGGAGGAGATGATGTTGGGCAGGCGGTCCAAAGGATGACAAGGACCTCTCCATCTTCTCCCTTCTGCCGCCCTGCAGGCCGCGGGGAGAGAGGGGGCTGTCTTGCCTCGGCCACCGACCACCCCTCTCTCTCACCCGATCCGGCTTTTGCCGAAGGCCGACGCCAAGGCAAGAACGGCGGCGAATCAAGTAGTCCCGCCACATTTCAAATTCGCCGCATGCCATCGCCTGCTGGTCCAGAGCCGAAGCCAAGGCAAGAACGGCGGCAAATCAAGTAGTCCCGCCAGATGCCAAATTCGCCGCCTGCCGCCGCCTGCATAGGTGCAGGCAGTCCCGCCACATTCCACGCTCCCTGGAGAGTTGAAGGTAGTCCCGCCACATGTCGCCAAGGGAAGGGGGGGGCTGTCTTGCCTCAGCCGCCGACCACCCCCCCCCATCATCAATGGCTGGCACGGCCAATGTCGAAAACGATGGAGCCGGAGAACGGCGCGGGGTCGCTGGAAGGGGGAGGTGGCGCGAACGACCCTCCCCCACCTCCCTCCAGGTGGAGGCTTCCAGCGACACCCTAACACTCTTTGCTTAAAGAGGGTCAACATCAAAAAGAGGTCTTCTGCCCAGGACGGGCACCCGCTCCATATCGCCTCTCCTCGACCTTGAAGATTCTATAAGAGCCGGGGGGCCCCCGACCCTCTGCATGGGTGCCCCCGCCCCCTTCGCTGGGAACCACGACATCGGTGCTACTCCTGCCGGCACCAGACTCGGATCGGAAATGGCTAAAATGCCGCCACGGCGCAGGCTTGTTCAGTTCCGGAGGAACACCAGAATGACCCGGTAGGAAAATTGTTGCCGCCCTTCCCACTCTTTGACTCATGGTCCATATTTGTTAGACTGTTAACCACATTGCACGAGACTTTCTGAACTGCCAATGGAAAGTTCTGGGCCAACCATGCGAGACTAGGGATACTCTGACTGTGCTGGAACTTGCCTGACCCCACCCAAAATGGCGCCGACACAAAATGAGACGTTTTTTATGAACTTTGTTGCACCCTGATTGCGCAAGCTTTTTACCCCGAGATATATATAACGTTTGGATAATGAAAGTAGATATGAAGGATATTGAGTATGTGCTTGGACAATGAATTGACTTAAGGGTGGGTACCGATTATGAGTTGAAAAATGAATTGGTGTAATTTAAGGTAATGAATGAACATTGGACAATGTCTTTATGAATTTGTTGAAGATGAATTACTGGCATACATCATGCCTGCTCTGTAGGGGAGTTTAATACGATTTTATTGCACTGCCGCACTTTATGCAATGAACTGCCACCAGCTTTGTTCTCCTTATGTACAGATCCAATCTGCTCCGCGGCTAGTCCACCGGGTTGTAGGCCTGTATTTATGTGTCAACACTTTTTATTAAAAGTATTTTGAAAACGAAAGCATAGTTGTAGCGGTTGCATTAATGAGTTTTGAATATATTACTACTATGAGCGACGAGAAAGTATGATGAAGGTAAGGGGTTAAAAAGGACCCGATATTCAGCAGCCACACTATGTGTCACAGGCAGCCAGAAAAGTGCTTTGGAAGCCCTAAAACGACACCACAGGAATGCCACCTGACCGCCACCCTTGTACCCGATGGAAAGGGGTTACGACCAGGTAGCTCATGTCACACAGATCGTCAATGATTATCTGTCTGACCTTTCTGGTCCATCGGGGCTTAAACGCCGTGATGGTAGGGAAGTGCACTACGTGGAAATAGGTCGAGTATGTGGTAGGTAAAGCATTTCCGGATTACTGCACGTTGATGAGGTTTTGAATGTTGCCCCCCCCACCCCTTCTTTCTCCTCCCTTCTGCAGGTCACGTCGGAACACTGGCTGATGTATGGATGGACGACGACCGAACCGCCGATGAGAGGGGGAAAAAGGGAATATGAGCATGGTCCTTAGGACAAATAAAAGTTTTTTAAAAAAAAAAAGACGTAGGCTTAAACATGACTGTTCCTCCTTAGAGCATAGCAACGGGAGGATGGACTGACATAGAGACTGGACAAGTACCGAATGACAAAAATAAAATTGACTAGAAACGACGCGTTAAATGAAATGACTGGACGTTTTGACTAGGTAGGGAAAGGACAAAGAAAAATTGTACGGGTAAGGGTTGCCACGGCACCACACGCCTAGGAAGTTAGAAAATGTTGCCGATGTTCAAAATGCACTGCCCCCTTTCTCACACTCTTGCAGATATAGCCAAGCTGTCCGACTGTTTTCCCGATCAATGCTTGCCGTTACCTCAGCCTGGAGAACTTTCCACCAAAGGAAGGAACTGAAAAATGGTTTAAGATCCAACCATGGGTAACTAGCGCAACCAGGTTAATTTCTGATCGACCAACCGAGGTGTGAGTATTGGTAATTGGGAACGCTCGCAGGCATGACACGCGAGAAGGGAAAGGGGGGAAGGGCAGAAAGAGCTAAGCACGTAGATAAATAGGATAGTAACGATATGTAGAAAATATAAAAACAGATCTTGTAGACTAACACTTGTTTCCTGTCTTGTCGTGAATGTCTCGTACATGCGTAATATATGTGCTGTCTTCCCTGTCTGAGTTTGTGTGTATGTAACGTACGAATTTATGTCTCCCCTCTGTCTGTATCCATAGGTCACCTGACCTTTGCCGTTCTGTGTTGTGAGCGCACTAAATGACCTATTTTTGTACACGTCTCTCTCTCTCTCCCTATCTCTCTCTCTCTCTCCGCTCCTTTTTATCTCTTTCTCTATCTCTCTCTGTCTCTCCTTACATGTCATACGTGTACCAAATGGCTCGTTTAGATTGCGGACGACTCTCGCTCTCTATGAGAGTCTCCCTATTTGTTTCTCCCTCTTTTGGTAAAATTGTGCCCCACCGGCACCAGTCTGATTTGATACATATTTGAACGCAAAGGTGTTCAGCGAAATTGACCGAAACTAAAATGAACATCTCTCGCCATGTTACTGCCTCTCCTTTCTGTAAAATGAATGAACTTGAATTGGCCGAGATAGAAAAGACAGGTAAGACGACTAAAGTCCCCCAAATCTGGCCATTTATAGGGGAACTGTATGTCAATGGCATCCTATGTCTGTTCTTCAGAAACGAGCGCCAACGTCTAGACTGACACCCAATACCCAGATTGTCCCACCCCCTTTGCACCCAAGCGCAAGCGCCCGAAGCATCCCTGCCCCATTTTTGATAGAACAACTTCTGCTGTCCCGGGTATAAACATAATGACCATGAGTAGCTGTTGACCCTTGAGGAAATGTTGTTTTGCCCGACTCTCGATGATAGCACCCCCGCCCTGTCTGAAAATATGATTGTTCCTGAAAGGAAATGCTCTGTAATATTGAATATGATGTGACGCACAGTTGATGGAAATGTCATTTATCCTCATGTGAGTTATAAATAGGACAATGAATAAACCTGCCATAAACTCAGTAGGAATGCTGATACATGCACTACTTGGTAATAGACCTCTGACTGTGACCGATGAGCATAAGAACTCAAATGCGGAGGATTGAGGGAGGAATTCATATGCGTAGATGTCTTCTTCTGCCATTTCTCTAAAACGTTGTCTTGTACCCATTCAAAGATTCACGATCACCGGAGGAGATGGGTCAGAGGTGACGTTCAGCCTGACTGCAGACCTTGGGACACGTATGACATCGACCAGAAGTGGAGCTGCAGAGCGACAAGGCACGGGACGAGACCGCAATTTCAACGTGGAAAATGAAAAATGACGGGCCGCCTCGAAGCCCTCCGACTGCTAACCCACGTGTGCCTGGAGTCTCCGTCTGCCTTCTTTTGGGCCCGATTGATGGGCCTGCCTGCTTGTTATCCTTTGCTCCCTTGGTCCCTTTTGTGTGTCCCAGGAACTCTGACCCAACTCCGCTCGCTCTTTCTCCTATCGACTATTTGAACAACATCCACCCACCTTCCCACGTGACTTTCTGCCAAAGGAAAAAGCTGCAATTATATGGGAAGAGGGTGTTGCCACAGAACTATAGGTGCCGAGCATAAGGCGCCGCCAACGGACTGTTTAGGGAACAGGACTGTGGTCTAACAGCAGAGGACTGACCGCACCCTGCAACGCGTAAGGATCGAACCGAGCTGGACCTATAGCTCCACCGCCGGTGCTCAACAGCGCCAACGAAAGTACCCGGATTAGAGCCTACCAGTGATGGCTCGCTGATAAAAGACACTGTGACGAAGAGATCTTGTGTATTGAACTGAATTCCGCTCTCAACTATCTGGTCAAAACTGTTCATTGATCACATTTTTTTTTTAAGTCAGAAAGATTTATGCGATGTAGTGCGTTTAATTGCAAGGAACACAAATGAAGATGTAATTTCCTATGTACTGTATTCTTCCCATCACCTTGACTGTCTATGATTGTACGTCACATGTTAGTATCGACAAAGTGCTAATTCGTCAACGATGCTTGTCTACCTGTAATGCGATCAGCTGCGAAAATGATTGCTGCTATGTAAAAAGGGGCGACTGTGAAATCAGACGAAACCGATGTACATAGACAGCATTCATTTCCCTTCTTCTCCCACTCCTCTCCCTGTGGGCTCCATAGATACTGTAAATTATTGATCGCATCACCCTGTCAGTAAGAACCCGTACCCTTATGCATATGTACAGCCATTCCAGGCACCATGGCCTCCCTACCCACTAGAATCCCCAGCTTCCCTCCTGCGCGTATCTTGCACTCTCTCTCTCATGTATAGACCACGAAACCCTTTCCCTTTGCACGATTCTGATGTGAAAAGGTAACCCTCCCGCTCGACCCAGGCCTTCCTCATTTCCCTCTCGAAGAAGCATCCTTCGCCTCAGCTGACATAGCCCCCCCCCCCCGGTTGTATCTGACTGCCCCTGTTCTCTCATGTACAGGTCATAAGATCTCTCTCTCTCTCTCTCTCTCTCTGCGCGACTCTGGCCCTGCATGCACCCTGACCCCCCCCTCCTTCTCCTCATATGAGCAAGTCATAAACCCTCTTCTTCCGCAAAGCCCTGTCCTTGAGAGTCTCGGCCGCGCCTGACCAGCACCCCCTTCCCTTCCATGAATGCCCCTTTATTGACGAGCCCTCCCTCCGCGCTCGATTGTCCACGTAGGCATGAATACCACTCCTTTGATGACCCCTTCCCCCGAGTTCGGCTGACCACACATGTCCGAGGCCATCGCCTAAGCCAGGAGATACCATTTACTGCCCTTATTGTATGCCTAGCCACCCCACCCCCTGGGCCATGATCAGGCGCACACATCCTACGACACACTCAGCTGCACGATCGCCCTCCCCTCTTATCAGCAGGTCAAGGGTCCCCATTGTGAACGTATGTGGAGTAGGATCATCACGAGGATTATAGGAATGTTTTCCTTTTGCGACATACTGACCTGATTGTATCATCAAATGTTCTGCAATGTATAAAAGCAAGAGTCTCAAGCTCACTTGTTAGAGCACCTCCCGAAAGACACTGTGTTTCGTGTCCGAAATGACTGGCTCTCCTCATGAGAAATAAACTCTGTTCTTGATTCCTGCTCCCAGCGCCCGTCTCTTTATTTTGGTAACTATTCAGAATGGGAACTAAGAGGCGGTTTGCGCCAGCAGCCTGGGCATCGATAGAATTATGGGCTCACTTTCAACAGGTAAGTAGGTTACTGCTTTTAAGATGGATCCTTTTGTTATGTGTAGTTGACAAAGTGTAAACCTTATAATATAGCACAGTAAGGAATGAAAGACATGTGGCTACACCTTGTAACCCTTGCTGTCTTATGTAACATATCCCTTACATTGATGTACACACATATGATTAATTTTCAATGTATAGTCTGTCTGTGTAATATAAAGTGCTCTGACACCCTGCATTGGGATGAGTAGTGCTAAAGTGCTATAAAAGTAATAAAACAAAATAGTGGTATTTTAATTATTTGTGTAAATACTGGGGCAACCAACACATCTGACATTCATACAGTGCATGCAAGCCTATATATATACAGGGACTGAACAAAGTCTAAAGCATTTCTCTCTTAAGTACCAGTGAAGTGATAAGATATGAGCCTTTGACTCCCCACCTCTGCATATAGTTCCTAATAACTCCCAGACAGCATCCTCCAACAAAAACTGGCCTTATGACCCCTTAACTCTATGCAAAGCTGAAATCTGATAAGCCCCTTCCCCGCCTGCATGTTGCTGCTTGGAACAGAAGCAGACAACATGCAGGAGCTGCTGAAAGGGTCCTGGTGTCAGAAAATGACACCCAGATTCAGCATTTTTCTGTGAATTCAGGGAGAAGCAGGAAAGGAACTTGGGACTCCAATGAAAGTGACCAGCTTTGCAGCAGGGTAAACGGTGTCTTCCCTCTGAAAATAGTAGGTAGACTAGACTACATGTACCCGCTTCTACTCTTGACAGGACCCCTGGATTTACTACCTATGAATGTCCAGCTTTACTATAAACCATCATGAATCATATCTCAAGGGTCTAGCTGTTTTTCAGCTATCCATAGCTCTCCAGCACAATTTGTGGTTTGAAACTATACTACTTTCTGACATTCAAGGAATGGTAAAGAGAGCATCAAGAGAAGCACCTGATGATGAAAAATGAAGAGGATATTCCAAGTAGAGTGTGTGCGAGACAGAGCAAAGGATAGAAAGAGAGCGACAAAGAGAAAGAGAGAAAATGAGAGAGAGAGAACAGGCTGAGTTTAAAAGGTTTGATGCAAATCCCCAGTATGGAATTATGGATTGCTTCAGGATATATCCCACCTTAATCAATAAAGTGATGCATTGCACTGTAAGGTAGTTGGGGTTAAGGAAACATCTGAGAAAATGTATCCCATCCCACCTTTGCCAGAGATATGCATATTTATAATTTTGACGAGCTCTAATGAGAGGCAAAGGTTTACAAGGTAATCTTTAACATGTAACTTGTGCACCCTGGGATGAATATATCACAGGTTCCTAAAGTGGCAGGAACGGCATGTGACATCTAGCCGCATTCTATTCTATAAACTGCTGCCTTGAATGTAAATAGTTTCCTAATCTAGCTCCGTTTCTACGTTTGTTGGACTGAAGGTGCTATTACTCTGTGGTATGTTGCTTATCAAGAGTTATACATGTCTAATAGCACTGATTACGAGTTTTTGAGAAATAACATGCACATTTTGGTGCTTATTTCACCGACATTTGCATGTGACAGTAAATACGGTGCACTTTCCCCAGGTAAATTATGTCAGGTGTAATACGAAGGGTGAGCTAATTAACTAGTAATTACCGGACATAACTGTAAGGGCCAATTTTATGAGGCCCCTTGCCCCACCAGAATCTCACATTTTGTGACGTTCCGTGGCACAGGAGCCTGCTCCATATTTACCCGGCAGCACTAAGCAACTTTTTTGGGCTTAATGTTGTCCTGTAAATATTGTTCCCTTTAACGCAGTTTTCTGTGCTAAAGGGGCATGCAATGGGTGTTGCTGGACCCGCTCCCAGCAACATTCATGGCTTTTTGACACTGCCTCAGCTTTACGAGAAATCTTATATTTTAGGCAGTGACAAAATCCTATGCCTCCCTAGTTGGGGAGTAAGGAAGGCACAACCAGGACCCAGAACAAATATATTTTTGCAGCACACATAGAAAGAGGAAAAAAGCCTCTTGTGATTGTTTTTATGCAGGAAGGTTTCCCTACCTGCGAAAAAATAATCATCCATGCAATGCAGTCGCCCTTGCAACATGGTGCAAAGGTGCCAGCCTTGGCGCCCGGCAGCCCTTTGTGCACTGGTGCAGGGGAAAAGTATAGGAATGCTCTGTATCTGAAAGATACAGAGCATTCCTGCCCTTTTCTTTTGCCATAGGGCAGTGCCGCAGGAAGGGCTGCGGCGCTGCCCTACGGCAAAACCTCATAAATGAGGCCCATAGTTCCGATCCTCGCTTGAAAATGCTGAACAATGTTTACCCAGCGCCTTTGTGTTTTAAAATGCTCAATTGTCAATTTTTACTTCATTAATAGTGAATAATTATATACAATGTAATTAGCTGGAATATGGCCTTGTCTAGCAGCTGCGGTAAGTAAAAGATGCATTTAAATGTATGTGATGTGCATGTGTTCCGGTGAATGTGTGATTATGAGAGAGAATGTGTGTACGTGTGATTGTGATCAGGATGCAATGACAGAAGCAACAAATTACCAATGGGGTGGCACATTATGCTAAGCACAGATTTTCAGCTTCTGTGTTTTTAAGCCACGCCCTTATAACTTCGGCTATGCCACCTTGAGAAACCTCCCATTTTTTCATCCAACTTAAAGCCCTCTGTGTAAGCATGTGTGAGTGAACATAAAGGTCAAATGGCTTGTGATGTCACTTTCGCTACCTCATGCCTTTTGGAGAAGTGTGGCTCACTGGTGAGAGGAGGCAGACCTGGAAGCAGAGGTCAGCCCGGGACCAGGGTTCAATTCCCGGCTCGGCGGGTCTTGAGTCCAAAAATGTCCACTGACTCGATAATTCTCGCTCCGGTGCCTTCTCGATTCACGGGTTCACACTCTGCAACTCTGGTCAATAGCTTTGCTTAATCTCCACAACGGCCCCTCGCGGTGGGATGCCTGGCTTTCACCTTGTGGATACCCTGCCGGGGTTATCTCACAGGGGAATACCAGGACGGGTTCCCTAAGCAAGCGCTTAGATACCGGGTCAGTGATTTGCGCTATATAAATACATGTACATTTACATTTACGTTTACATTTACATTTACATTTGGTGAATTATGTTTATGAGGAAGTGGTGGCCCACCCTTCTAATAACACAAAATCTGACTCTTACATTAGAATGTTTTGCTACTGCATTCAGAATATTAACTCTGATTATTTTGCTCGTTGCACCTTTAAGGATTTCCACGGTTTGGCTTGATGCATGTAGTGTTTGATGCAGAACTGGGTAGGTCTGAATCTGCCACGTCAAAACTTGAAAATGGCCTTCTCGTTTTGATGAATGGGCTGTCATCCCTGCACTAAAGAACCTAATCATATCTGCTCCAGTTTCTATGCCGACATGCTCTCAAGCAGACTTTCTCTCATTCTCATGTTGCTGTGATGCCCAGAAATGCGTCTGCGGTTGGAAGCAGGGCGGATCAAGCCCCTGTCTCGCAAATAGACTACCGAAAAATAGAACATGAAACTTTGAAGCAGGTCAGACCGGAGGTCAGACACAAAGGCACTGCGAATTAGCGGGTCGAAGATCGCCATTTTTTGTCAATACACACGCACTACTAAAATAACCAAAGTGAAGAATTATTTTCGACATTGGCTGTGATGCTAAATTATGTATTGATTTTAAATGTTGGTAGGATTACAGGAATACATTGATAAGCACACTCATTAATAATGCACCTTTAATTGTTCCTATTTTACCGCGTGTTCTTATTTTTCTCCTATGCTATCGAATCATATTTATCAAAGGTTTATTTGTCTTGGCTTTCTTGGCGAGCTATTACAAAGCCCAACCGTAGGAAACGGTCAAGCTTTCCACTGTGCCAGAGGCATTTTTCATTATCGTAATAGGAGAACTAACTTATGCCCAGCTAAAGGGTCCATGTTCTTGACAACAAACTCTCTTGTCTGTTCAAATGATGGACCGGACCCTTTACTTTCAAATACAAGAGAAGTATTAAATATTTGTTTCTGTAATTTAATAATACTACAGCCATATTGATGCTGTAGCATCTTGGCGCCAGATAAATTACTTCTCAACGGAAAAAAAGATTGCAGAAATATATTTTTTTATTAAAGTCTGCAAAGACAATTTGTTCTAAGTACAATGATATTTCTTTGTTTAAAACTGCATTCAGTGAGCGTTATTGTTTGGTATCTGCTCCAAATTCTCGCTGGAGGAGGAGTGTCTTTAAATGTAAAGCTAGCTTAGGGTCTCTTTCTACCTTCCAGGGTGGTTTGCTGCCAGGGTCTGAATGGGACGTTAGATAGCTCTGGCACCAAAAAGAAGTGGCCCGAAATAGCGAATGAGATAGCTGAAAAAGTGTCCCAGGATTTCAAAATTGGCCAGTTCTGAACTTGTAAAGACACACCAATGCTTGTCTAAAAGATCAGCGCTTTAAAGTAGTTCCCAAAGCAACCCTTCCTTGCTTCCCTTACTAACAGTAGATTCCTGTCGCTTGCCAGATCACAGAGCCACTCCATGTAATATGATTTTCATATAATTAGAACGACTGGAATGTATTCAAGTGTAACAATGGCTCCCACGCGGATAGGGTTAGCTTAAGAGTAACTCAGCACATGCACAGTGCGACAACCCCACTTGAATAGTGGACCCAGCATCCATTTAACGTCCTACTCTCCCTGCTGCACGGTATTAGGGGTGGGGGTGAGGAAGTAAGGGATGCGTCAGCTGTCTAGAGTAGTGCTAGGGAGGGAGGGCTTGGGGAGTGAAACACATCCACCATGTATCTAGGGGTGGGAGGAATTTGCATAGTCGCCCTACGCAAAGTTCAGCGAAACGGTAAAAAAATCTCCACGAACAGACAGAAATTCCGGAAACACGTGGAATTGCTTGTTTGCGATGTTTTTTTACTGTTCGCGATCACTGTTTGTGTGCTCGGGGAGAAACATCTCGCGCACACTCATTTTGAGAATGTGGACAAGCAAAAAATTCTGCGAAGCTGCAGAACGCAGAATTTTGGGCAATTTCATGTTCTCCGCAGAACGCAAATTTACCCAAATTCCGCGAGCGGAACGGAATTTACCGGCCAGGCCTAGAAGTTTCACGTACCGTCAGGAAGATCACCATGAGAATGGAGCGTTCAAGCCGTACAATAATGGCGCGTATGCGGGTCCACAATAGTACAGTCGCAGCCCATTGTGACGGCTGATACGTGCTCTTTTCCTGCGCTCTGTTAATGACCCTGCGGAGGAGTGAATGTGGAGAGAGAGCAGAGGGTGCCTGTTGCATGTAGCACATGTACAGTCACACAGCTGCCTCAACATATCTAAGAGACGAGCCAGCGTTCCTGCAATGGGGGGGTATTGAAATGCAATAGGTCTCGCATGTGCGAGAGTTTGAGCTATTGGCATTGTAATCGCCAATTATGCAGAAATGTTACTCAGAGAAGCAACCACAGTCCCTAATTCAGATATTACATTCAAGCAGAGAACACTTCACTTTTGAAGCAACAACCCGTGCAATGTTTGACTGCTGGACAGACAGGGAAGAGAAGTACTTTATTTGAGGAAGGAAAGAGAGGCAGGCACCCAGGAGCATTTCAAAGCATGAAAGGTTGAGAGAACACTGCATGGTTGTGGGGGGGAAGCAGGCCTGCCTGTAAGAGAGAGCAGAGAGCATAACTGTTCCTCGACTCACCAATTAGCTTCTACAAATACGCTGTCAATTCAAAATGTCAGCACATTCTGTGCCTTGTTAGAACTTCTGTGCAAATGTTCGATCGCTAAATCAGTTCAGCATATTTTTTAAGAATGAGGACCGGGAGCAAAGTGATGCCTCTTGCAGTGTAAGAAATGACTTAGAAGGTTTATGCAAATGCTGCAGAGATCTATGAAGTGGCACTTGTAGAGCAATAAATGTGGGGAGATGTAGTCTAACGCCTGAGCAGCTGAGTTTGGAATTTAGGAAGCGGAAAAGGAGGCACATTGAAATAAATAGGGGTGCACGAAATTTGTGCCATTTGTGTAAATACGTAGAACGAAATAGCGAAATTATGTGAAATGCAAATCTGTTATTTAGCACTATATTTGGGCGCAAAATGCGCAAGGGCACATTATATGCTCAAAAAAGGGCAAAAAAGAAAGCAATGTGAACAACAGCTGCTTGCGGTCTGTGGGTCCCGAGAGTTAGAGGTATGTTTTATTGTGAATGGCAGGTACATTTTTACTAACAAATGGTGCAACTATTATGCTAAGTGGCACAATGTTGTAATTTACCATAACAAACTATTCTAGAAATCCCCAAATTATATCAAATACGCCAACAAAGTTTAAATTTTGCCCAGGCCTAATAAAGTAATTGCTCAGGATTACACAATTTGGTCAAGTGGAGAAGCAGAGATTGATCCAAGCTTCCTGATTTTATCCTCTGCAATTCAGCCATTAGATTGTCTGTCTTTCTCTCTCCTGTTTGTGTTGAATTATTTGAGGATATGCACGAGGGCATTGTGTTAACTGAATGCATGCCATTACCTAAAGACAAGTCTAAAGGGGACCATGGATGGAGGTCCACTGCAGACTTTGACTCTGTGCCCACAGTGCGCAGGCTTTGTGCATTTGCAATTACCCCAGAGGTCAGGGGCTGCAGGTCCGATGAGCTGATCGGTAAGGGTGAAAATCGGTAAATGTCACCGTTACCGACCGGTATTTAGGCATTCGTTATGTAGGGAAGGATTCGGTAGTACGTAATCGATAAATACCGATTCCTTAATACCGATTCCTAATTGGCCTTAGATGCAATGTAGAAAGCACATAAAATAGTGCTTTTGGGCCTTAAGGTATCGGTAATTACCACCAACTTCAAGTTGGTGGTAATTACCGAATTCCTTTAAAAAAGCACTTTCTTGCTTTTTTTATGTGCCATGTGGCACACATGCATGCCCTTAGGGCATGCATGTGTGCCACATGTGCACTCATGCACATTTCAGGGGTGCAACAGGTTGTTCCTTGGACACCCTGGCACCCTTGACATACCTCCTGGTATTACCGATTCGGTAATACTGAATCAGTAATACCAAATGTCTTCACGTTCATTCCTATGGTCTCCAAGCCCATAGGAATGAATGGGTAGACATTCGTTATTACCGAATCTCAATTACCGATTCAGTAATAACCAATAATAAGAATTCGTTAATTTTTTACAGAACTCTTACCTACATCTGAAATACCGATTTCTAAATACTGAATCTGTAAAATTCGGTATTTTGAATCGGTATTTCACTATTACCTACATTGGGCCCTAAGTTCGCTATGGACCGAAAACTATTAGTATAACATCCTTCTCCGACCACTTTCGCAGCACTCCGCAGGTCTCCACTGCCAGCCTATCTGGAAGGTCGAGAGGCGCGAGACTGAGTTGGGAGCAGCAGAGGTCACATGAAGGACTGCCTCATTCTTGGCTCACTAGTCCAAGAGGCCCTCAAGTGGGCCCGGGCTACTATTTCCATGGTGGGCTGGCGCCTTTGGGGGCTGTTTTCTTAGGGCAGGGGCAGTTCCTAGCACCCCTGTCACTTACTTCAGCCTCCAATGGCAACATTCTTGCCTCTGCTGCATTTAGTTCGCAGACCGCCCTGACCTCGAGCTGAGCCAGAGCCACGCATGTGAGATCCACCTACCTATAGAGGGTCACGTGTAATTTATTCCTCAGTCCTCATATCGAAAGCTGGCACAAATATCCCAAGCTGTGCCAATCCAGCCTCACTTCATATTTCAAGCCTCGACCTTTTCTTTTTCAAATAATTAGTATCAAGTGTGGTATTTCTTAGATTTAACGATAGCAACTCTTGAATACAACTCCCAGAATACACTTTGTTACCAAATTAAATCCCAGGTCTCAATACATAGTGTCAGAGGCTCAGCTAAAGACAAATTTCAGTGGGAAGCTAAGAGAAAATATCGGGAGTGGGGTGCAACTTCTTGGGGTGTGGGCTAGTTCTTCAAGCAATAGGCAGAGTGAAGCTGCAGGGGCTCTAAGAAGTGGTGAAAGACCACAAAGCCTCATTCACAAGCAAATAGCCTTTTAAAGACCTGTGAAGGACTCAGGTGTGGCTTTGTGTGTGCCGGGCAAGCTGTCTCAGCCCGGGCTGCCACACATAGGGGGGGCTCAAGCCCTTTGAGCCCTATGTGCGTTACGCACCTGTATACTGTACTTATAAAATGAAGACTTAAGACAACCCCATGTAACATAAAGCCTGGATATCTACAGATTTTTCTTCCTTCCGAAGTTGATAAGAAGTACAAGGTGGATTACATGACAAAGTTGGTAACTCAAAAGCAGGATACATTACGCTGCTTGGGTTTGAGTGGAGGCCTTGCTTCCTGCAGGAAGCGTTGAGATCAAAAAGAGGCCTCATGGCTCTCAGCCACTCACGAGGGAGGGGCAGCTTCTCTCAATGTTCCTTCGCCATGCATGCAAATCCCGAGCATTATCATTGGAAGAACATCGCACCATCTGTGTCCTTAGGGGAAAGCAAAGGACTTTACACCATCTGATAACCACTGAAATGTCTGATAACTTGGAGAGGATGTGGTCCGCGGCTAGACTGCCGACTTTGGTGCTGGAAACCAAGGTTTCAAGCCTCTGGATTGCGTCCACATCCTGTGATTCCGGGCAAATCTCTTAATCTCCCCGTGCCTGAATGTGTAATGTAAATATGGTGCTCATGTAAAGTGCTCCAATACCTTCGGGTCGAGTTTGCGCTATATAAATATGCAACAAAATAAATAAATAACTGGTGTAATGTTGGGCCCGGGTGTCACAGGGTACAGTACAGTGTACTCATCCCACCCTCCCCTACATATGCTCAGCGCATTCGCATTGTCAAAGGATCAAACTGCAGTACAACACTTTCATTATAATTTAGTGCCCAGACACAGCATGCACTTTGCACTACATAAGAAGAAAATACTTATGAATACATCCATAGCTTCAGCACGGTATGGGTTTCTTTGCCAATCCTCGTTGCCTCTTGTGCGTGAACAGAATGCACTTTTTCTCCTTAGATCCCACAAGGTAAATAAAAGTAAACTATTGCCCGTGTATCTTTGCCCTGCCCCCAAGAAGCCACGGGTACCTGCCAAGCGGAGCCCAGTGACAAGAAAGCTTGAGGGGTCATCGGGGTCTGAGGTGCATCTCAGGGGTCTGCAGTTCCCAATCCCTTCGGGCATGTCCTAGAGGTCTGGAACAGCAAGGGCTTCACCTGGGGAATGAGGTCTGCCCACCCCTCATCCTATGCTGGGACCAGATGTGTGCTCCAAGGACACCGGGCAGGGTAAACACCAGCCCGTGCAATGACTGACAGCCACTTACAAAGCAGAAGTGCAGGTACCGACTAACA
Source organism: Lissotriton vulgaris (assembly GCF_964263255.1). Classification (NCBI taxonomy): domain Eukaryota; kingdom Metazoa; phylum Chordata; class Amphibia; order Caudata; family Salamandridae; genus Lissotriton; species Lissotriton vulgaris. The sequence goes on from NC_141691.1 coordinate 1,185,541,311, forward strand.
GCCACGCTGCCGATCAGAGGAGTGCAGAAAGTGACTGACAGCCAGGCAGCTGAACAGATAAGTGGAGCAACGTACACTCACGTTTCACAGCAGAAGTGCAGGAACTGACGGACAGCCACGCAATCAGAGGAGTGATGGAACTTACTGACAGTCGCGCAGCCAAATAGAGTAGTGCAGGTACTGACAGCCACGCAGTTGAACAGAGAAGTGTAGCAACTGACTGACAACTGCGCATTCCAACAGAGAAGTGCAGGTATTGAATGACAGCCAAACAGACCAGCGCATGAAGTGACTGGCAGCATGCAGCCGAACAAAAAAATGCAGGACGTGACTCACAGTCATGCAGCCCAAAAGAGAAGTGCGGGAACTGGCTGCCAGCCATGCAGCCAAGCAGAAAAGTGCTGAGACTGAATCACAGCCACGCCATCGAATAGAGTAGTGCGGGGAATGATGAAAGCCGCACAGCCGAGCCTAACTGCGGTGCAAGATGCAGCGCGGCCTCATAAGTGTGGAGGGCTTGTGTAAGCCCTGCAGCTCCGGACAGCTTGCTTTGCTGAATCTGCTTCTTAAAATGGAATCTGAGAACCTATAAACACCGGCCCAAAGCAGAGGGTGGCAGGTATGTGTCGTTCGGCTGGCTGGGGCGTGAGCCCCGGGATCCTGTGCTAAGGACCCCCCACAACCCACCAGCAGAGGGCTGTCTGCCTGGGGCCCCGTCTCCACAACAAAAGGTGCCGCCACCACCACACCCCAGGGGCCCGCCTCCAGCAGTGACTCACCCCCAAGACTCCCCTTGCAGACCTCACAGAGCAGGGCAGTGGCAACAGTCCTGGGGAGCAGCGCAAATTACAGGGGGAACACAGCACTGGCGCGGTGAAGAGGGCTGCCCTGCACATCGAGGTGAGGGCGGCCTCCAAGCGGGAGCTCGAGAAATCCACAGAGGCTCGCAGTCATCGCTGCTAGGCAGAAGAGCAGCTCCATCATCGCCCCCAGAAACACTGTGACCAGCAAACTCCCCATGTAAGTCTGTCCATCCAGCTGCATGATCGTTTCAGGTGCTTTTAACAGAGTGTGTATTTTGCTTTTTGCTATGGTTTGCTCAGATTGAGTTGCCCATGTGTGGAAACACAGAACGCCTCGCGCTGAAAGTAACAAAAAAAGTTTAACAAGGAGGCAGCAGGGGGAGGGAAGAGAGGAGGGGGCCTGCGCCTGTTTCCCATGCAGGAGCGAGCAGGAACCATCTGTTTGTAATTAACAGAGGGTCTCAAAGCTCACTACCGCAAGGGAATCGCCAAACAGCACTTGTTGCCATTCAAAGAATGCAACGCATGCACGTTTTTGCCTGCAAAGCTGAGTCGATTACTAAAGGTCTTTTTCCTAAGCAGCGCATGTGTGCTGCGAAGGTGAGACCTAACAACACTTCTATTGAGTATTCATGCTGTCCTTGCTTTGTCCTGGATAGTGGTTTCAAACTTTCCATATGTGCAGATTAACAACTAAACCCATAAATGAGCCAGGCCATCAACAGTACTTTTAGCACTTTCAGGCTAATAATCAATGTGCTATAGGACAAGGGACAGAACAAAACATGTGAGAAATGTATCAATCCAAACAAAATGTGTTAACTTGTTATACAAAATGAAGGCCAACACCAAATATTCCTGTTTTCTTGTTTTATAATATTTGCAGCTTCCTAACATCATAATATTTCTAATGTTCCTACTTGGTTGCATTTGGCGCAATACTTATATATTCAAGGGTGCACACACACAAAAACAAGCATTAAACACATTTATTTTCAGATATCTCCTGATTCTGTTCCTGTCAAACACACACTGTCTGTCTTCACATCTTTAAACTTAAGATCCCTACCAGACTCACCTCTCTCCCGTTTGTAGCTAATTATGTCCCACTCTCGTTACCCCAATTGTATCCTATCACTCTCTCTCTTATCACTCTTTCTATTTATAATATGCCCTCTCCATGCCTCTCTGCCTCTTTTCATAGCCGTCTGGATCTCTTCCATATCTCTGTCTGTGCTTACCCTTTCCGTCTCTCTACCTTTTTCTACTTTAAACTCTCTGCTCATTCCCCCTCACTCTTGACCTTCATTCACCCCCATTTTCCCCCTCTCCCCTCGGCAGGAGGCACCACAGCCAGAAAGCTGGCAGTGGCAGGCAGTGAGCACTGCAGGGTCCAGAGTATGTGCAGAGTCCAGCAGGGTAGAGGTCAGGATAGGAACAATAATGGCCTCCAATGGGAAGGTCAGTTGACCTCCTCCCACCTTACCTGGGCAACAGGGAGGCTGCTTAAGCCATCTTCACCACCTCATCCCTACCCATCATGGAATCAATGTCCCAGCAGGTGGGTGGGGTGGAATCACAGGGTCAAGTGAGTCATTCATTCACAAGGAAAGACATGTAATGGTGTCGAAAAGGGAATCACATTGACCGAATGAACTACTTGGGAATTTCGTAGTGAAAAGAGAACATCAAAGAGAACCTTGCGCTTGATTTTGTTCACGGGTATGTCCCCATAAAGCCAGGCCCTAGAATGACCAATTTGACTTTCTGGGAAAGTGTTAGCAGGTGCTGTTTCAATATTTTTAATATGCTTTTGCTTGAAATTGCCAGTTGTCGTGGGTCTAGTAGATTGAAAAGCGGTCATTATATTCAGAGCGATTCTCAGTCATCTTGGAATTTAGTACAGGCAACGGTTTAGAAGTATATCTGTGTTACTAAACCACCAAACTGTAAGAAACGGGGTAGCGGTTGGGGGGAATTTAAAACCCTTCTGAATCAACTAACCACAATTCTTCTCAGGGTGCAGCCACAAGCATACTCTAAATTATCCTGTGCTCAACCCTCAGGGAGCTTGGCACAGAGTAGTCACGCGTAACTCAGGGGAAAGGCGTAAAGTATTTCTGCCACATTTCAAACAGTAATGCAGTGAAACACACCACAAGAGGAGCCCACAGCAGAATGCCAACAATAGAGTAATTTTTAATAAATAAAACAATACCAAAATGAAAAAAATCTAATTAGTAGAACTGGAGATAGTAAATTTTAAAGCTTTTAGTAAAAATAGTGCACATTCATGGAAGGGAGTCTGTGCCTTCTCTCCACCCAGCTGTGCATCACAGCTCGGGTTGGGGAAATCTAAGTGCACATGTCAGTTTGGCCACCATAAGACAGTCGGGCAAACTGACCTGCACCCTTGCAATGCCCACCACATATCCTCCCTGGTGCTGTCCATCAGTATAGCCCTGCCCGCCCTAAGACACAGCTCAGTGAAAAATAAAAGTATAACATTTTATTTTTCTTATAATTTTATTTTTCATTTTTGCATCTGCTAGCTGTCAACAGTGGGGCAACACTCCTCTGCTCTAACGGAGGAGCATCCGCTGTACTGAATACATGCCACACTTAGAGCGTTTGGCACCAAAACCATAATCTTTAGATGGAGTTCAATGATGATGTAGTCGTCTTTGAGAGATCCTCACCAACCACAGCCTGTGACCTTGCCCATCTGAAGGATTTTGGCTTCCATTTTTGAGACTGTGTAATAAGGTAAAACTTTTTCAGAGGTGACCTGATCCATGTATCCAACACTCACACCATCACAGTCAGTCTAGGTCCTGATCAACCCTGAATTGCAGTATTTCAATGGTACTTTACTTTTCCTAAGAATATTTGACTCTCAAATAAAACAAAAATCATATCTCTGTTTTCCTTCATCCAGTTTTAATAACCCTGGTGTCTTTTTGCTGATTAAATATTTTTCTACTTCTCTAAGTTGGTTTGAAAATGTTATTGTGTTGTGTTTCTTACTTTACAATTTTTAGACCTGCTTTAACGTAACATGCAGTTCACTGGGGATGTATGCTGCTTGTTCCAGAGGTACCACTTGTTTGACAGAGATTCACTGGGAACTGCGTTTTAGCCTGAAATAATTGTATTTAATACATTGTAACAAACTCATTTTCTATCATTGTGTAATATCAAAATTGATTCCATGCTTATATAAATAGTGACTTCTTGAGTCCATTTTCAAATAGCATAACCTATAAGTATAGGCCAGAAAATCAAACTTTTGTAATCCAACACAGCTTTGCTTAAATACATCTTCATTTGAAACCTTCTCACGCTCAAACTGTGTCCCCTAAATATCCAACGTTGAATGTTTAAGAACTCTATTACAGTAAGGCTTCAAAAAGCATAACTCATCCTCAATTTCAGAGTAATTTTGATCCAGTCCTTATGACCCAACTTAATTTTGATGGCTTTTAACTCCCGGTTTCCCATTTCATTAAAATCACTAAGATTCACTATTAACAACACTTTACCATTAGCTCCCACTTCAACAAAACGGTCCAATCTGCCAACTTCGACATTCACTCACTGAAGAAAAATAATTACCTTCAGTCCTCTGATCACCTGAAATCTGCTGTATACTCCTGCTAATTTCACAGTTAGAGGACAGTGTTGCTCTCTTGGCAAGCATTCGAAACTCTTCTCTCACTCCAGTCAGTTTCTTCTGCAAGAAACAGCCCATCTAGGATTTGATTTAAGATAATTTGACTATATGTCACTGTTCTTGAAGAATTTACCCTGGCTTCCAACCGAGGCCAGGATTAATTTAAATTTGTACTTAAAATTAACTGTCTTACTCACAAAGATCTTCATTTCTAACTACATTAGTGGGACAACGAAGCAGGAGGATTTATGACACCTTACTGCTGGAAACCTCAAAAGGTGTTAATGTCACTGGCCCTCAAACAAATCTTCACAGGAGCAGCCACCATTATTTGGAACTTATGCCAACAACACTAAGAATGCAGCTAAACCTCTTGTCCTTCAGCAAAAGGTTTCAGGTGCACATGTTCTAGCTTCATCTCAACTAATACGTAAAAAGCTCTATTCTACTACTGTTTCCTGTAAATCTCTTTTTCCTCTGCCTGAGTTCATAATTTGTTGTTGGTATTGTTTCTTGTCTCACAGTCACTTCATACTTTACAATGTATTTTTTAAAGTTGCTTCTAAAGCGCTCTGATATAGCCTACCGTAGCGGGTTATAGCGAACATTAAAGCCTAGATTCTGCGTTAAAGCCCGAGGCAAAGGTAAGAACCTTTCACTATGGGGCGGGAGTTTAATGCCGGTATAGCCCAGCTATCTAGGATTGAAATCCCTTCAGGCTCCATGAGGTCTTTTTTCAAAACAATAGCTGTTATCGAGAACACTGAAATGTTGGAGCTCCGGGGTTCTACCAGCCATTAGAAGCCCGGAGCACTCCTTTGTTGTCAGTGGAGCTCCCCACATTCCAATGTTCTAATTCCTTTTGGTGCCATAGTGTCATAGATGAACATTCAATAAATAAAGTGTTCTACACAGATGAGAGCATGCACTCCATAGGAATGCACAACGTTTTCAAGTTCAGGGACTATACATGCATGTAATTTTCATAACATCGCACAGATGGCACAAAAAGACCCCTCTGGGAGGAAAAATGTTTGTTGAAATATTTAGGGAGCAAATTGGTAAGATTTGTAAATATCAGTATCAAAGATGAACTCACCTTACATTGGCTAGACACATTGCTACATACACAATCAGCCAATAAACTTAAATTTGAACCAAGACATAGGAGTGCTGCATACAAAACTAATCGAAAGACATGTAGCAAATGAGAAAACAGCTTAGAAATTATTTTAAAATATTCTGTGAATTAGCCCCATTAAAATTTACACTAAATACGTATTTTGAACTGGGAAATATAGTAAAAACTAAATAGCAATTTAAAGAAATGCTGCAGTCTTTCAATATTCTAAATACTCATTTTGGAAAATGAGCACTTCATTATCAAATATTTTATGCATGTGTAGTCTACCAGCAATATGTGATCAATGATGTATGAAAGAGAAACATTATTCATAAGAAGACTTTAGGGCATCGTTTTAAATTTGACAGAAGTGGATTGCTATGACTGGAGCTCAGTGAAACTCAAAGTACAGCCTGTGAGCCGTATACGGCCCTCCTGACCTTTCCATGCGACCCCTTGGTAAACAGCATTCAGAAATGAAGTATCTAAGGCATCCTGCACCACTACACTTTAGAAACACCTTCATTCTTTAAAGACATCTTACAACAAATGTGCAAATATGATAAAGTCTCTTCAAAGTTCAAAAACGTGTATTTCAATAACTTGCAGAAACTTTTCCCCTTAGCACATCTGATGATATTATTGCAATGAGAGGTATTTTCCTTTTTTTAAATGATAGTTTTCAAACATGAATTTGGAAACATTCATGCTTTCACCGACCCAGACAACAATGTCAATAGTGAACTAAGACTGGGGTGGAGTGGTGAGCAAAAGAACAATGGATTTAACCCAGATCTCTTGACTGGGGGTGAATGCTCGATTATTTAGAATTCCGTCCGTCATTTGTTGCTGCTGCATTTTTTGCCCTTAGTGGGATGGGTTTGCCGAGACATAAGTCCCTTGCTTGCTGTGCCACTGGATTCAAGCTAGTCTTGCCAATGAGGGATGATACCCCAAAAACAGTCCCAGGATGATTGTTACCGTTCCAGGGAGGACCTGGATTGGCAGGTGTGGCCGGACTGTATCAATGAGGAGCAGGGTCAAGACTGATTTACACATGGCTGGATCCAAACTGGGGTGGCATAGTGAGGAACAATAGATTTAACCCAGATCTATTGACTGGGATGAATGTTTGATTTATTCAGTATTCTGTCCATCATTTGTTGTTGCAGCAATAGTGAACTAAGAGGAAAGTCAGTTGTCATGTGCAGCCTCTGAGTGGACTGGGTTACTATTATAAATGGACAACAATACAGTTTAGTAAATCAAACACTAGAGAAGTAAAAAGAGGTTAAGTGAGAAAAAAAAACAATTGCATAGGATAACAGAGTTTGGTCAAGTGGGGAAGCCAGGATTGATACCAGGGTTCTAATTGGGCATTGTGCAATACAGCCGCTAAATGTGCATGCTTCAAATCCCCTAAACCCACCAAACAAACCTCATTTCACCTGACCGCCACCCTGCTGGCATAACAGTACAGCCCTCAGTCACACCACAGACTATACGTTGCGGTCCTTGTGAAAATGTTTCTGAGTAGCCATGCTGTAACTCATCCATCAGAGTGGCTGGTGCACTGAAAGCACGCTATAACAGAATTGTTTTCCCCAATCACCCTTTTCTCTAAAACAAACTCCCTAGGTAGGCCGCGACATGCATGAAGATATCTTCCTGCTGGTCAGGGACAGTGTTTGTTTTTCCTGTCCTTGTCCATCTTGCCCTGCATTTGGGATCGGAACAGCATAGCTGTGTCAGACGGCTAGCCGTAATAGGACTTGTTGACAGCCCATGTGATCCAATATTTTCGTGGTGGCTGCAAAAGTGGATCAATTAACCTCAGAGACAGCTGATTCTCCACAATCGAAAACTCAGCAGTTCCCAACTCTAAATGGGGTGGGGTAACAGCACGTTTGGTGGGCAGATGCTAACCAAATCATAGCAGAGATCCACCTGCTTCGCCAAACTCTAAATGAAGCCTGCAGTTTGCAATTAGTTACTTTTCCTGAACACATTGGCTTATAAAAAATACATACTGCTTTTCTTTGTTATAATTTCACTCAGCATCATAGTACATATAGTGGATGATATTCATGGAACTGTTTGTTGTACACTATACCCAGGGCTTTAAGTGGGACAAAAACTGGGGGTGCTCTAAAAGGGGCGTGGCAGATTTATTAAAGGGGTGTGGCCTATCCGAGGATGGGCGTGGTCTAAAGCAAGATAACTAGCATTGTGTGCTTAAGAAAATCATGAAGTCGCATCCTGTCACAGAATCACACAAAGTAGCATTTTCCTATATATCACAACTGTAAAACACCTTCTTATTACTCTACAGTGGATTAGTTGGGGCAACTAATGTGTAACTAGAGATGGGGTCAGAAGAACGAACTTAGGTCTCATGTTAGGTATGTTGTGTTCTACCTTTCAGATATAATTACCCTGCACTTCAAATGAAATACCACTAGAACTTTTTAGCAGTAGAGTTTTAAAGCAAGGAAACTTCATTTTCTCAGAGATAGCAAGGGGATTTGTTGTGCCTTCAGTCGATAACATGCCACCACGACTTAAGAAATATACGCCACTGTGTAGTCACCATTGAGCGCGCCAAAATCCAATCTAAAACCCAGAAACATGGCAGCATGCCGCCTTCCATCATGAGGCTGCGTGTAATTGTTTGAGTGTCATTGGCCGCGTCTGGCGCAGGCAACTTAAATCTCTTTCACGGATCAAACTTTCACAATGTTTCATTCTCTAAAGCAGAGGAAAAAAATTAATATATTTACAGTTTCCAGACTAAGCCGCAATTCCCCATTTGCGGATCAGCTTGCTTGCTGCCAAATGGAGCGTGCGACAAATGGCTCTTGTTCTTCAGAGGTTCAGTGCAAACAGTCCAGTGAGGCTCCCACCTCCAGATATTGATCAGACAGGGAGAAAGCCTCTTTCCAATCGATCCGACTTTCAGAGGTACACTGGGACCGCAGGCTGCATTTCTATCAAGGGGCAGGTAAGTGACTATTCGTGTTCATGTTGACCGGCATGCCTTGTAATGTTTATTGTGCCACATACGCTGTGAATTATTCATGCAGAACATGAAAATGACATTAAAGATGGCTCAATGGCGGACGGTTTAATTTACCATCACGCGTTTCACAAGGCCCAGTGAGCGCCATGCAGTGTATTGCATGCAAGGGCTCCCCTTGCTTACACGATATAGCTTAGTTAGCTGGATGGTATTTAAGATGCAGGGGGTGGCAGAGTACCCAAGCTGCCTAGTCTTGATTCCTCCACGTGTCTCTTTCTTTGACTACGTTTTACGTTCTGCATATTCATCTCAACCTTGCAGGGTGCAGGTTGTTTTTCATTTTTTTTCTTTTGCCTTTTTTCAATGTTGTCATATGTTTCGCCTCCTCCACTATCTTTTAGTTTTTTCTCTTTCTTTCTTACACTTTTGTCCAATAATGAAAGTCCTTGACCTGAATACATGCTGACCATTAAAAGTGGTCAGGTGTAATCCTTAGTCTGAATTCCAGTGAGTGAGCTCAAGTACTCGGAGGAATGAGGGGGGGTTTGCTCACACTCTTGTGTACTCATTCTTACTGTCTCATTATCACTCTGTCTCATTCACTTACTCTCATTCACAAACACACTCACTTTTACTTACTCTGACTTACTTAGTCTCACTGTCTCAAACAGTCTCTCTCACTCATTCTCACTCTGAACCACTCATTTCTGCTCACTTTTTTCCATTCTCACCTAGTTCCCCCTAGTTTCCCCATGACCATCTGGCTCTCCCTAATTCACTCAGACCCCCACTCACTCTGATTCCACTCAATCTCACTGTGACTCACTCATATTCAATCAGTCTCACTCATTCTTACTCTATCCCTCAGTCTCATTCATTCTCACTCACTCAATTTTCAGTCTGACTCAGTCTAACTCATTCATAGTAAGTCTCAGGCATTCTTACTTGGGGTCTTGTTTACAAGAGGCGACACAAAGCCACCCTGCATGGCATTTCATGGCCTCATAGATATGGAGTACGGAAAGACAGCGCAAATCGCTGTGCTGCCTTACTCTGCATCAAGAAGGCGTCCCATGGGCGTTGCGGTGGGTGGGGTGTTCCCATGCAAAACCAATGGATATGATGCTACTTGAGATTTACAAAATAATCTAAACCTGCAGCAGCGCCAAAACCTTACACCTTCCCTGAGCAGGAATAGCAAGTGAAATATTTTCAAACTCCTCATTTTTTCCTCATTGCATTCTGCTAAACCAAAGGGGTTGATGAAAGGAGTGTTGAACAATGCAAGCACTCACCCCCAGTCAACTGATCTCGGTTAATCCATCTTCATTCTTTAGCTCACTCCGCCACCTCAGTTCAGACATGGCCATATACAAATCAGTCTGAACCTGTGCCTCATGGGAACAGTCCAGCCCGAACATATATATATATATATATATATTACCTATTGGCGGTCACCAGTAGGTAGCTTTAGTTAGGACCTATTTTCCAAAGGAAATTTGCAACATTCTATTCCCAATAACATTGGCGCCGATTGACGAATCTTCGCGACGTATGGCCCACTCCGGTCCGCTCCGATCTTGAAAGTTTTGGGGTGATTCGTCAAACAGAGGCCAAGAAAAAAGGGGGGTCCAAAAACGTGTTTCCCCATACAATTTCCCATAGCAGACTTTAGACACGGCTACAGCCCGAACTGCTGAATGGAAATACCTCAAATTTGGCAAAGAGGTAGTTCTTGGTACAGAAGGAACCCTTTTTGTTAATCCATTCCGTAGTTGCAGAGAAAATCAAAAGTCAAAACACATATATGCCCATGGCAGCGCAGGATCCCCGCACCCTCCCGATCACGAGCTTTATGCTAATTGGCTGGCAACACTCCAAACCAGGAAGTGTTGGAAGCCATCTTGTGCCTCGGTAGAACCGAGGCACAAGAATTCAGTCAAACAAGTGCACAAAACGCAAACAGGGGGCAGGGTAGAAACACCTTGGCCCCCTAGGCCTGCTTAGGGTGTCCCAGAAGGACCCCCAGGGCCTCCGAAAAGAATTTTTTTTTTTAAATCGGCAAAATCCGTGCAGGGTGCGTGGATCCTCCCAAGAAAAAAAAGACGAAGCGTGGGCTCCCGCGCTTCGTTAATATTCAGCCCCAGGTGGGCCAAATCCCAGGGGCAATATTAGTACTGGGTTGGGAGCCCAAAGGTCTCCCCCAGCCCCAGGGACTGCCACTCCCGGGGCTTAACAAATATAATTGCGGGGGGCACATAGTCCCCCCAGCCCCGGGACTGCTATCCTCTGGGCTTTTTAATGTAATGTGTGGGGGGCTCAATGGCCCCCCCAAGCCCCGGGGACTGCCACCCCAGGGCTTATCTACAATATTTGCCGGGGGCTCACGGCCCCCCTGCTGCCCCAGGGACTGCCACCACCCGGGGCTTGATTTTAATTAAAAAATAAATAATAACCTGTGTGGGGGGGCTCAAGCCCCCCACATGCCCCGGGGACCGCCACCTCCTCGGGGCTCTAAATATTAAAATTGGGGGGTCTGTGACGGAACCCCCAGCCCTGGGTACCACCACCCCCGGGCATTTGTAAATTGTGAGGGGGTCCGTGCGGCCCCCCTCCTTGAGCTTTGTAATGGCCCTGGGGACCGCCACCCCTCAGGGCTAGCTTCGGCAGTGTCCCGGGGTTCCCAACCCGGGACACTATAGTTTGCTATGGCAGGGCCATAGCAAACTGCTTTGGTTTTTGGAAGAGAGAGCAGGGAAACCTGCTCTCTCTTCCAAAAACCAAAGACACTTGCTTTTCCACACGGAAAAGCAATGCTGGCTCCCGAGGGACACAGTGACCATAGAGGGATGGGGGACCCACCCACAGTCTCCAACGGAGAGGGCCAGCCCCGGGGGATGGTGTCCCCAGGGCTACAAGTGGCCCTTCCAAAATAATTAAATTTTTTAAAAAGGCCATGCCCCGGGGGATGAGGTCCCCGGAGCCGATTAAGTCCTCGGGAGGGGGGCCACACAGCCCACTTCCTAAAAAATTAGGTGGCAGACCCTGGGGGATGGGCCACACAGCCCCCCTTCTTAAAAAAAAAAAAGACCGGCATCGCGCCAGAGGCCACGCCCCTCCTAACAGCGCTCTGCAAACGCGCCCCCCTGGCATGTTTGCAGATAAGGAATTAATTTCCCTTGAATACTGGGGGTCGCTGTGGGCCAACTAGCCCACCAGGATCCTCCAGTATGCACGAGGGGGCTGCGGCCACAAGTACCGAATCAGTATATTTACCGAATCGGTAAATCCATATGTAGCTGACACTCCTAAGAGTGCCACAGGCCCTTAAGAGTCAGTATTTTACCACACAATCCTATTGTGTGGTAAAATACCGAATTCAGGTGTGCATGCACATCTGTGCATGCACACCTGTGCCATGTGACACACAGACTTGCCCTTAGGGCATGTATGTGTGCAACATGTCACACAAGCCTGTACTTGGGGTGCTAGAGGGTGTCAAAGTGACACCCCCTGCACCCTTGCAGGATTCGGTATTTACCGATTCGGTAAATACCGAATTGGTATTGCCCATAGGAATCAATGGGCAATACCGATTCGGTATTTACCGAATCGGTAAATACCGAATCTTCAGATTCGGTATTCCTGAATTCGGAATTACCTAAATCTGCCCCGTTCCCATTTACAGACTCTTAAATACCGATTCGATAAAATTCGGTATTTAAGAGTCTGTAAATGGGAATTACCTACATCTAGCCCCAAGTTGGTTATTATTGATATTGTTAACAAAATCTAATGCTTCTAGTTGGTTTCCCTTCCATAAAATAAAGATATCATCAATGTACCTAAAGAAACATTCTATGTTGTTGTTGAAGGACTCACTTTAATTCTTTTTGAGGACCTTTTCCTCCCACCAGCCAACGTGCAAGCACGCATAGCTGGGAGAGAAACAGGCCCCCATCGCCACGCCCCTGATTTGCTTGAACAGCTCTTTCCCAAAAAGAAAAAAATTGTTGTGTGAACACCATTTAATCAGGCTAATAATAGCTTTGTTGTGCTGGTAGAATTCGCTGGGTCTCTGTTCTAAAAAATACTTTACTGCTGCTACGCCCGCCTTGTGATCTATGCTAGTGTATAGTGATTCGATGTCCAACGCTATCATCAACATACCTTTAGACCAAGCAAGATTTTAGTTAAAAAATATATATATACAGCAAAAATCTGAATATCTACTGGTGGCAACTGACATTAATTCCACATGCTGGGAAAGGTTGTCGTCATCTCCATTGTGTGGTTTAGCCAAAGATCAGGCATCAGAAGATCAGATCCTTGCTTGCTCAAATGCTTAGCTTCTCATTTCAGTTTTTCTCATAGGGCAACAATGACAATTAGTTCAAAAGTTGTCCTCCACCGTTTGAATGTGTTTAACTCAAAAAAGTTTTCATAATGGAAACCTGATTCAAAAAGGAAATTGAAAACTCAGCACAAGTAGCCTTATGGCTAATGATGATTCGATTTTTTTAATAAGTTTAAAACACAAGTCAGTAATGCTTCAGAAGTATTTCTGATAAAGCTGACTTTCATAACTTTCTTGACCTAGTCCTGTGTCACCTTATACTACAAAAGCAGTTTGTCTTCCTTGCTAAAAATGCCACTTTTCTAGTAAAAGGATATTTACTAGGTGTCACAAATATATTTCTATTATTTATTTCACAGGAGAATAGACATTGTGTAGTCTACTTCTTTTTCCATACATTCCCACTAAGTATTAGGGGTTTGTGCACACTTCCATGCAATTGTAAATTAAAATCGCAATGACCCGTGCTTAAGTTTTCCTATTGTCTTTCATTTTCATATTTTGGCTGATTTGGGAAGGAACGGTGTGCACAACAAATATTCTCATTTAAACCAGGTAGGAAACATTTAAGTTAACTTTGGTATGAAGAAGGTATTGACCTTTTGGGTCAGACAGTGGTTAGCCTCGAATGACTGTTGGCTTCTTTGGACCTCCTATTGCACAAATAATGCAATCGAAGTTAATGCAGCAAAGGCAGAGATACAAATATTTGGGCTGGAATTTAAAGTAATCTCGGGCTTGGTTCCGTAACAGTGTAACAAAGGAACATTTGTCTCAATATAAATACAAGAAAACACTTGAGGAAAGGGGGTATTTTCAGCAATTGGCATATTTAAAAACAAAAGTTAGTCCACTTATCTATAATTTATTTTAACTCAGTCATAGGATTTTAGATCCTTCTTTGGAGCATATTTTGAAAGTACCAAAAGTAAAACTAATGAAGGTTCTCCCAGAAATCTCTTGCTTTATTACAGATCAACGTATAGGATAAAGTACCCCTGCCATAAATCATAAGGATATTGCAAGTCACCTAGGAGTTCCATGTGCATATTCCTTTGTAAGTGTATGGAAGTCTTAGGTGACTTACAATATCCGTAAAATGAACAACAGTGGGTACTTTATTCCTTATAATACATGGTTTCTCCGCCACCTTTCCCACACAGCATTTTAATCCTTGGTGAGCAGCACTTTCATAGGAAAGAGAGACCATTTTTGCAAGCATGAGGAATAAAAATAGAATCTCTAGTGCAAAAATATACATGTCAAAAAAGCTGTTAGATATTTGATGCAAAAAAGAAATCAGAATCGGTTTAATACAAAATACATTGAATTTGTAAAAACATTCAGAACAATTTGCATGTTTCTATAATTACGTAAGGAGTGCAAAAAATAAACATGTTTCTCTAAATATCTCCTTTCCGCTTGTCATTGTACAGGTAGAAAAACAGAGCAGAAGAAAGAAAGACAACTTTCAGTTTTCGCTCTTTAAACAGATGCTTTAATTACGCTCTATCATCCCCCTTGGTATCGCTTTGTTCGCCCTAAGTTGGGTATGCCCAGACATGGGTTCCTTGCTCACTTTGCCTCTGGATTAAAGATAGCCTGGGGCATGAACCCAAAACTAGTCCAAGGATGCTTGTTTCTGGCCTAGGGAAGACATGGCTTGGCAGTTCGGGCTGGACTGTTCCCATGAGGCACAGGGTCAGTCTGATTTGCAAATGGCCATGTCTGAACTGGGGTGGTGGAGTGAGCTAAAGAATGATGATGGATTAAACCCAGATCAGTTGACTGGGGGTGAGTGTTTGATTTGCTCAAACGCTCCATCTATCATCCCCTTTGGTATTGCTTTGTTCACCCGAAGTTGGCAGGGTATGCCCAGACGTGGGTCCCTTGCTCACTTTGCCACTGGATTCAAGATGGCCTGGCTGATGAGGGTTTTGAACCTGAAACTGGTCCCAGGATGCTTGTTTCCAGTCTAGGAAAGACATGGCTTGGCAGTTCGGGCTGGACTGTTCCCATGAGGCACAGGGTCAGACTGATTTGCGTATGGCCATGTCGCAACTGGGGTGGTGGAGTGAGCTAAAGAATGATGATGTATTAAACCCAGATCAGTTGACTGGAGGTGAGTGATTTTATTTGCTCAAACACTCCGTCCATCATCCCCTTTGGTATCGCTTAATTATGCTCTGTGACCTGATCCGACTTTCCCTTCAGCTGCTGGCTCTGACACGGCATTGTGATGTCAAAACGTATCTGAAGTAAGTTGTTACAGTTGAGCTGCTACGTCATTTCTTTATAATAGGCAACTGGGTATGTCACAGGCCTGCCATTATGAAGAAATTAGAGACAGGTTTTTATACAGGGATTGCAGAATCCCATGCATAATAGCACTTTAGTTGGTATGCAGAGATCAAGGTCACGAGACAAATGAAATCTAGAATTTGAATTGATGAAACATTTACAAGCAATGGAAGCAGCATTCCTCAAAATTTGGCATGAAATTGAGAACACCACCCAAGGCCAGCTTTAGTCATTTCAATGAAATGAATGCTGTCAGAACCACTTTCAGAAGGCCAAAGGGCACACAGGGGCTATTGAGTCCAACCATGGTGGTTCAGGACTTTTAGTCCTAATATTTTTAGGCCTGACCTTTTATGGATCCTATGCAACTGGACCAAGTACCCTTTCTGCACTTGACTCTCAGTGATAGCTGTGAACGAGCATTTGAAGGCTCTCTTATGGAGGAAGAGTAGATACAGTTAAGTAGACATGACTCATTACTCAAATTGCACTAACTAATTGCAATAGATCAATGTACAGTCAAATATTTTTTTATATGAAAAAGCAGTATTATTTCTAACTCTACACATTCACACAAATAACACCATTCATAATCAACAACACAATCCCCTTGAGGTGGAGGAGCTAGTGTTTATTTATATGAAAAAGTCCTGTCCCATCCTCCTCCTTACAGTGTGCTCTGGGTTATTCCTGACTCACTGGTGGCTGCATCAAGGGAATGCACACTAGTAGGTCTTACTCAAGAGTCCCTTTGAAGCTTGGGAAATAGTCAAAAGTGTCTATGGTGCTGCAGCACCTTCAGCAGCAAATTCCCCGGAGCCTGGCCGGCCTGATTTAAGACTTAACTTCTCCAACAGCCTGAAAGCGTTCAGCGTATTGGTGAGTGCCTCGACTGCAGGCATGTGTAAGCTCTGGTCATGTTTAGAGGAATCGGGCCGTTCACGGTATGTGCAGCAGCACTCTGTAGGCACAGGCTCTCTCTAAAATGGCACTACCGGCCTCAACAGTGATCAGAGGTGCTCCCTACTGTTGTCGACTCTGTAACTTCAGTTCTTCCCACATGGGGGTTGGTGTTTGATCTTTATGCTCCTCAGTGGATCCTACCGACATAGTGAAGTCCTCCCAATGTCTGCTGGAGTCCACAGTGTCTATCTCGGGGCAGGTCCCAATGCACAATTTCTACCCTCAGGTTGTAACTTGAATTTCCCCAGGCAATGGCCTGAACTTGACAAAACTCTGTACCACCTGGCATACAGGGTTGCTGCGGCACCTGCTGGCAAGGCTTAGATTTCTCCCTTGCAATCACTGTTACCACGGAAGCCCCTCCTGGCCTACATGGTCACCACTAAGGCTCACAGTAGTCTTGGCTCTTCGTCACCACAGTCACTTCTGCATTGGCCCGTCTGCCTAGGAGGTCACCACAATGAGGTGGTAAAAGGTTTGGCACTCCATGCACAGCACTTGATGCACAGTTAAGTTCACGGCGGCCCTCTCCTGGCATACTGGGGTTGCCAAATCACTCCTGCACATGCCAACAACCCGATTGGTGCACAGAAATCTCCTCACACCGGGATCCCTTTTGGTAGAGATCCCCACTGAACCTCGCTCCCTCCAACTTTCTCTTTTTCCTCACAGGGCACACGGGTCTTGGCAAGCAGGCACAGGCTGGTGCTCGAGGGTTTAGGGCAGGTGGTCTCGGTCTCCCTGAGTGATGTCCCATCTCCTAGCAGGGAGTGAGGTTCCGTGACAATTGTAAGTGGTGTTTTCAACTCGCACGAATATGGTCGAGTCTGGTATCTATGAACCGCAAATGACGAGTTTAGTGGGTGTACGCGTTTACGCTGTGCTAACCTGAACCGTTCGTTTGTTTCGTGGGTTTCTTTATCTGAGCCCACGGGTTCCATCTTAGATACGGCATCCATTTTTGTTTCTTGCCCTCAAGTAGCCAGCGAACGGACGGTGTCCGCTTCGCGACCCTGGGATTCCCAAGCTCTTGCGGAAGACACGTTTCCTTTGAAGGTGTCTTTATGATGAGGGGGGTGACACTGTAAGGCAGATGGCCCCGCTCGAGGCTCATCTTGCCGTGCCGCTCTATTGTCTCAGTTGTGCATTCATTAAGCACGTCCCCTTTGATGCCTGCAACTCGTGTTTCCTGACGCCACCCCTTTTACACCCTTTTCGATCTGTTCACTGTTCTCATCTTCCTCTGCACCTGTTTCTGTCCTTTTCTCGATTCCTTTACTACTGATTGGAATGTACTTATGGTGGGAAGACGTACTTTTACAGTTGGGAACTGCCAAATGTTACTGTGATTATGTTCCGGGCCCTGAATACATGAAAGCGACCCCTTATGACTTTTACGATGGGAACCAAGTTGTAAACCTTTGTGCACCATGTTATCCTATGCTTGAAAACTGTATAAGAAGAGCGATCCACAGATACAATTTGAATCAGACTCCGCGAACTTACATGCTGTGTACTTCACGTGACTTCTGTGTTCCCTGCAGTAATAAACTTCGAATCTTTGACGCCGAAGGAAGTGTCCCGTGTCTCTGTCATTTGTACGCCGGAACAGGTTACCCACGAAGGTTTAGGTGTTATCCCTGGCACCGCTGGGTCTTAGCAAAAACCCAGTCCTTCAGGAGACTAGTAGGCCTTCATCCCTGGTCACAGGCAGAGGTATTGCAGAACTTCCCCGTCTCACACAGACCGCCTGGCTGCCTGGCAGATTACAGATTTTGGAGTCTCAATCTCCCCTATTGAAAGGCTGCCTTTCACAGCAGGCAAGACTCTGAAAATTATAGTGTCACAACATAGGCAATGGGAGTGACTAGAGTTCCCAACTGGATGTCAGCCACAGTGATATGTGCATCAAAAGGATAATCCTGGGCTCCTGGTCCTAATCTTTATGATTCATTTGTTAGCCCCATCTACTTCCTGAGATGTTTCTAGTCCTCTTAATTGTGATCTACCACTGAATCAAAGAACACCCTTTTGAAGTGTACAGGGGGTGTCTCTTTTTTCACAATTTCCACCCTCATGTTGCAGCTTCAGTTTTCCCGGGTGATGGCCTGAATTTTGCAAAACTCAGTACCACCATCCCCACCTGGCATACAGGGATGCTGCGGTGCCTGCTGGCAAGGCATAGGATTCTCATGTGCAATCACTGTTACGTGGTCACCAGTAAGGCTCACGACGTCTTGGCTATTTGTCAGCACATTCACTTCTACAATGACCCCATCTGGCCTAGGAGGTCACCACAATGAGGCAGTAAAGGGTTTGACAGTTCCTGCACAGCACTCGATGCACAATTCAGTTCATGGCAGCCCTCTCCTGGCATACTGGGTTTGCTGAATCACTCCAGCACATGCCAAGAACCTGAGTGGTGCACAGCCGTCTCCTCGCCCCTCACACTGGGATCCCTCTTTGTAGGGATCCCCACTGGACCTCGCTCCCTCCAACTTTCTCCTCTTCCTCACAGGGCACACTGGTCTTGGCAAGCAGGCAGAGTCTGGTGCCTGAGGCTTCAGAGCAGGTGGTCTCAGTCTCCCTTGGTGATGTCCCTTCTTCCAGCAGGGAGATTAGTAGGCCTAGCTCCCTGGTCACAGGCAGAAATTTTGCAGAGATTCCCCTTGTCACACAGACTGTCTGGCTGCCTGGCAGACGACAGGTGTTGGTGTCTCAATCTCCCCCCTTTTAAAGCTGCCTTTCACAGCAGGCGGACTCTGAAGGTGACAACACACGCCTTGGGAGTGACTACAGTTCCCACCTTGATGTCAGCCACAGTGATATGTGCATCAAAACTTTAATCCCGGGCTCCTAGTCCTAATCTTTATGATTCGTTTATTAGACCCATCTCCTTCCTGAGATGTTTTGGGCCCCTTCCTTGTGATCTACCACTTAATTAAAGAACAACCTTTTAAAGTGCACTGTGGGGTGTCACTCTTTCACTTCCTCCAGTATGCCAGATCCAGCTCACAGGAATGCAGCAATACACAAATTTGTTTACGGAGATGCCTCTACTTTGCATGTCTTCACCAGTTGGTCCTGGGCTCCCCAAAATAGAACTCAGAGTCCTCCATGTAATGTACCATTGCAGGCACACTTTCTGATCTGAGTGTCATCAGAATAGGATACTACTGAAAATCTATAGGATCTGATGAGCCTCGTTGTTGGGATCACATATAGATTGAATAGGGTAGGGCTCAATTTAGAGTCATGTGGAACCCTACACGGTAGCCTAAATCTAACTGCGGTAAATTCACCTAGTGTCACATGTTATTCCCTATCTGACCTTGAATGATTTGATACTTTTAGTTTTTCATGAAGTTTGTAAGAAATCTTGTTATTGGTTAAATCCATGCCAGTGTGAACAACAAAAAGTCTTTTTTATAAAATAAAATTATTGGGAAAGTGGTACAAGGAAGGACAAAATTCATCAAGTAGTTACAAAAGCATAGTCAAGTCTAAAATAACAATTGATATATTTACACAGAATATACAACAAATACTTTAGCGAGAGGAATAATAAAATTACAGGTAAAAGCCATTTCATTACAAAAGCAAATCAATTCAGCGCATCAGAATCTGGAAGCCCTCCAGTTTGTTACAGGGGCCCAAAGACGCTCACCCTTCTCACGTTTTTTAATACCTTTAAATTTGTACAAGCTTGACTCAATATTATGAATACCCAACAATCTGGATAACCACATCTGAAAGGACGGGGCAGTTGCATCCTTCCAGGCTGCAGAAATTAAAATTCGGAGTACTGCGACAGATATAAATATTAAGGCCCTCTCGTCATCTCTCAGGCCCAACTTAGAGTCATTACCAAGGATCATTAAAGTAGGGGATAGATAGATTACATGACCTAGCAGCCCCTCCCAAAATTTCATAATCTTACTTTTAACATCATCCAACCGATTACAGGAAAAAAAACATACGTGTTATGTCAGCAGGGCTTTCATTACATCTAGGGCAGTTGTCATTTTCCCTTATTCCCCATGCATGTAATTTAGCCGGTGTGTGGTACAGGTTAAAAATAGTTTTGTAATGCTGTGCTCGAAGATTAGAAGCCCGAAATATCTTTTTATTTAGTAAAAGGGAAAGATCCACATCTGGATTATCAAGTTTTAGGGCCCAATTTGACTCTACCTTTTCTAAATCATCTTGAATTTGTTCAGTTAAAGAATCATAGATGATCTTAATCTTCTTACATCCTCTACGTAGTGCCTCCAACACAGGAAAGTCGGCATTCGATGAGACCTTGGGTCTAACCGCACCGATCGTACGAGCAACTTGACCATACAGCAGCCAGTGACTACTTGGAATGCCAAATCATTCCTGCAATGCCTCAAATCCAAGGATCTTATCCCCTTCCAATATATCTCCCAGAGACATAACCCCCATTCTCTTCCACTCCTGTAAGTTTCTATCAGTTTTCAGTTGAGGCATGAGGGACGAGTTAGACAATTGTACATATGTGTTAAACTTTGGGACCTTGAAAAATTTCATAATTGCTTTCCACGCCTGCCAGGCTCCATATAATGTCTTTAGCCGAGTCTTTTTATAATAACCACGAACAACAAAAAGTCAATAGATCAACCTGTGTTTAACCATACGATAGCTTGGCACAAAAGCAGTCAGGCATAACTCGGTGACACTGTGTTAAGTATTTATGCAACACACAAACAGTAATAAAGTCAAAATGCAACACAAAGATAACAATTCTAAACCAATTTAGAGAATAAGAGTAGGTTTCAATAATGAAACATATGCCAAACCAGCAAAAATCCAGTCCGAAAAAATGTTGATTTCAAATGTTAAGATAGATATAATGCCTAAAAGAACAAAACACCACTCGTGGTCATCTGGTCATGCTAGACTTCAGGATAACAACGATGGAATGTGGGCTGGGTACAGGGATCAGGTTTGTCCCACTGAAAAAGTCACCTTCTCAAAGTCAAGGACAAATGGCTAGAACTTCAGTCTTTTTCTTTTTCTGATAGAGAAAGGCACTCTGATTTCAGACAAGTTTCCAAGACCTGAAGAGGCACCTCTAGGGGATAATGGACTCACTCTAACAGAGGCCAGCAGGAATCAGGCTAGTCCTGTTGCAGCAGGTCAGTTGGGTGATATCAGTGAGGCCTCTGGAGTTTGTTGTTTCTCTGTAGCTCAGAACAGAAGGTCCGCCAGCTGGAGGTACTAAGGTAGGAGGGATAAAGAGATAATGTTCAATCTTCCTTTGCAGAGAACAGGGCAGTCCTCAAGCTGCAGGGCAGGCCTCCGGGGAACCAGACAGTCATCAAGAAGCAAGGCACTCCTCTGTGGAACAAGGCAAGCCACAAACAGTAGGGTAGCCCTTAAGTAGCAGTAGGGTAATCCTCTGGGGAACAAGGAAGTGGTTCTTCTGTAATGTCCGCAGGTCTAGGACTGTACAAAAGTGTGGCTCAGAAGATCCAATTGTATACCTGGTGCCATCTTTGAAGTGTGTGTGTGTGGGGGGAGGGGGGGGGTTCTAGCCTCTCTCCTGGTTCTGGAAAGTTATTCTCTTTTCCTGTCATGGCTCAAAGAAGTATAGGGTCACAAAAGACTTGTGTTACGTTTCTTTGTTGTATGTGCTGGTTGCAAGCCCTTTGAAATGTAAGCTGAGGAGACACATTCTATGCCCATAACCATCCTGGAAGGATAGCCCATCCTGCCCACATCTAGTGCCCAATTGTTCACTGTATGGGCTCAATACGTTTTCCTGATGGGGGGGTAATTAACCGGTCCAGGCAGCTTGAAACTCCTAGAATGCATCAGAAAGCTTAGGGCAGGAAAATCCCAAATGCCTAAAAGTGGCATTTTTAGAATTGTGATTATTACAAATCACTTGAGCCCCATTATATTATTTCTTCCTGCTCCCAATCAAAAGTTAGCATGTATTAAATATAATGAGGTAACCCAATGTAATCCTGTAGGAGTAATAGGCCTTACAATAGTGAAAAACAAATTTAGGATTTTCTCACTACCAAGACATGGGAATGTACTTCGTTTTAAATACAATGCACCCTGCCCAATGGGCTGTCTAGGACCTACCTTAGGGGTGACATATGTTTTAAAAAGGAAGGTTAGGCTCTGCAAAAGGTTTATTTTGACAGGTCAAAGTGGCAGTTTTAAAACTGTGCTACATGCTGCAATGGAAGACATGAGAAATGTTTTTAAAGTTCTACTTTAGTAGGTGGCACAATGTGTGCTCAAGGTCTACTGGTCGCATTTAATATACAGTCAAAATATAATCAGTGATGTTATTCTTTTTATGAAGCATCTTAATTTTAGGGTTAATAAAAGCAAGATGTTTAACCATGATCTTTGGAACTAGGCCAGATAAAAGAGGTGCTCACTTTATTATTAATTCCAAGGTTTCGGTGATAGCCACCTTCTCATACAAAGGAAAACCTATGTTATCTAACAAGAAAGCCCTATTTGAAAAACCCATTATTGATATGCAAGGTTTCTGTAGAAAGTTGGGCTCAAAACCAGTGAAAGCGATCTCCTCAATTTACACAAGTGAATGTATGGCAATTGTGTCTTAAGGGGCTGGCATCTGGGGCATGATAGGCATAAACATGATTCAGCAAGTAGAAAACCTATTTCTGAAAAATATCTTGGCGGACGCTTGAATCTGCGTTAATGCCAACTGTAACACATAATTCGGAATCCCTTATGAAGAGGACAGAATTAAACTTTCTCCCCTCTTACTGTGGTATTCCATTTGGGTAAGTGAGGAGAACCTCCTGAACACGCTTGTCATAAAGGACAGCTTCCGACTTCATTCCACCATAGATATTCTGTGACTCACTTTAAAGCTAGTATTTTATGAGAAGGCTGTGTTAAAGGGAGACTCTTTGGATAATCTTTAACCCATGGTTTGTGCATACAATCTGATGCATGTGCATAAGGGCCTTCAGAAGTATTTCTCTTTTATTCTTAATAGACAGCAACGTTTTGTCTTCAAGAGGTTCTGTTTTAATTCACCGCCTCTTCTGGTGGGATATGCCACCAGTAGTTGCACTTTATCGTAACTATGTGTATACCCCTGCATTAGAAAGTCTTTTCAGATGACCCACATATTGTTTTCATTTGCTCTTTTTATTCATTGCCTAGAAAAATGTTTATGCTGCCATTTTTTAAATATTTTGAATGTCGTCAAAGCAGACCAGCTTTGTTACTTTTACAGCAGTTACATAGTCTTCTGATATGCTGCTAGGTAGCCTCTTTTATCTGACATATATTAAACATTTGTGGTAAAAGAAATTTGCAGCATTTACCAGTTTTAAAGACATGTTGTTTTGACCTGGATTATATAGGATTATGATTAAGATTAAATACTTTGTACCAAAGTGCATGGAGTCTCTTAGAGGGAAGGGAGGTGTGTTGCTTATGTGTCTTTGAATTTAATCTGTGGCTCATATCATCTGTATATGTCCAGCAAGCTATTTTTAACTTTGTAATCTTGACATGCCTCTGGGCAGTTCCGCTTTGTGTTAGAGGTTTTCATGCTCAGGTAGTAACACGCTATATTATATACATGAATACTGCTGCAAAATCCCTATTTTAGGTAGGCTTTACTTATTTTATATCATTTACTTTTATAAAGATATCAAAGGGGATATTCCATGGCTAAAGTACATAAAGAGCTGGATGTACAGAGTAGGTATGAGTGAGCTCTGGACTAATCCTGAGAGTATTGAGAAAAAATCCCTGATTAATCTAAAAAATAGATATTCAGATTACATCAATGAGCTATGGTATAAAGGGGGGAATACCGGGAAACTAACAAGGAGCTTTCTTGATAATAAAGCCAATGTGTATCAAGAGGAGTTTCTGAATAGTATATAACAGTTGTTAACTAAATCCTTGTTTCTAAAATTCAGATATGTTATTCTGCCAGTAAATGAATTTCGCAGTAAGAGTCCGATGCTAATATTTTGTCGACCTGCCCCACGTGTATGGCTAATCATGAAAATGTAGAACATTACCTTTTCCTCTGTCCCAAGTATACTGAGATCAGAAGAACTCAGCTAATTCCAATATGTCATATTTTATCAGTGAATAGTCTAAAAGTTATTACTTGAATCCTCAGAAGTGATAGCTCAGAGTGGCTAATCTTCACACTTTCCAGGTATTTGCTGTATGCCTGGAGACTAAGAAACAGGAAGATGAAACTCGCCTTAAAACAATGAAAAACATTTTCTGCTGTAATGAATTGTGTGTGCTTTTATATTTTATCAACTTAATAAATATTAAAAGTTAAAATGTTTAACATTTTATATGTTATCAAGACTCTTAATACAATGGGCTAACTAACACAACACCACAGTTCACTAGGAAGTATAAATGTTATAGCAAATTTCAAAAATCCTTTATAACGGAATGTACTGCACAAGCTTTTTTATCTAGCCTAATATTAGTGCACATGATATTAATGTGGTCAATCACTGGGGATCTGAACTAGAGGAGTTGTTTAGTACTAGTCCATCTTTTCAATTGTATTTAGTTAACTATAAATGGAATCATCCCATTTCATAGGTTCTTTACCATCATCATTTTAATTCGCAGGTCTCTTCTATGGCTATTGTGATCAATAGTAAAATTATTGTACATGTCTGTGAATTTGACTGAGGTTTTATGTTTTTTGTCAAAAAGCAAATGAATATGGGCCAGATGTATCAAGATTCCGTTTTGCGAATCCTAAATAGCGATTTTTTGCGAATCGCTATTTAGAATTCGCAAAACTGAATGTATGTACAAAATCGCTATTTTTTAGCGATTCCTTAATATTCTTTATTTGCGAAGTCGCATTTTGCGAATTCGCAAATAAATAATAATTTCCAATGCATTCCTATGGGCCAGGAGGCCATAGGAATGATAGTGCAATCATTCTCAAATTGCGTATTTGCAATTTGCTAATCGCAATTTGAGAATTATTTCAAGGGAGCAGGGGTGTCTCAAAGACACCCTGCTGCACCCCTGAAATTTACATGTGTGTGCATGTGGCACACATACATGCCCTATGGGCATGTATGTGTGTCACATGGCACCCTCACAAATGCCAAATAGGGCATTTTTAAAAGAAATCGCAATTTACCACCAACTACAAGTTGGTGGTAATTTGCGATTTCTTAACACAAAATCGCAATTTCAAAATGATTCATACATATCATTTAAGGAATCGCAAAATTTGCGATTCCTTAAATGCTATAGCAAAATAAGGAATCGCAAATTATTGCGATTCCTTAAATTGCGATTTTTTCATACATATGAAAAAATGCTAAAAGGCCGTTTGCGAGTCGCAAAAGCCTTGATACACCTGGCCCTATATTTCTACTACTACTACTTTTATGTAAACCTTTAGATTGTGCAGAATTTTATTATGTTAGTATGGTATTGATAAAACTAAAAGGGACCAATTCCTACTGTGAATAACACAGTTTTTACTTTATGTCATATAGGGCCATTGTGTTAATCCAGGATATGCCCTATGTTTCACTTTTAGGATTCCGGATGGCTCAATTATTTGCATATGGGCTGTTAGATTATAATTGATCAAGAAGTAGAATCTTATTCGGATGATAGGGACTATTATTATTATTATTGGTTTTATTATCATCATTGTTATTAGCATTATTAGTATTATTATTATTAACATCAATATAAGGTTGAACCTGACATCTTTGGTGTGGTTTTGCCCCATCTTTTTGCATTCCATCCACCTGTTTTTGCTGATTTTGTTTTTGCTGGCTTAAGGTCTCTGCCCACCTTATCACTGCTAACGAGTGCTAAATTGATTGTGCTTTCACCTTTAAACATGTCAAATTGGCTCACATCGAATTGGCACATTTAATTTACTTGTAGTAAATAGGTACTACATGTACCCAGGGCCTGTAAATTAATTGCTACTAGGTGGCCTGCAGCACTGAGTTTACCACCTACTTAAGTAGCCCTTTCAAACATGTCTCATACTTGCCATTGAAGCCTGCATGTGCAGTTCTAAACTGCCATTCCGACCTTACAAAGAAAACCTTTTGAATGAACTATCCTCACCCTCCCATTTTCTTGGCATTGTTGCTTCCTGCAGCACGGCCTGTTGGATTGGAGTCAGTTAACTTCCCCATATATACTAGTTTTTCTTTTTTAACACACATACTAATAAATCATTGATGGATCATACTTACTCTTTTCTATTTCTAAAAATGTTTGTCTATTTTATTGTGCAAATGTTATCCATCATTAATTATGTGCAAACAGTGCACATTATTATTTCATGTTTGCACAGAATTAATGGCAGTTTGATAGTGGCCCTGGTTTGGTAATTTGCAACTACCTTGTGCCAAATCTAGTTCGATGGTTCTGTAGGCAATCCTAGCTTTTTGCCACTCTATAGAAAAGTAGATGTTAATGTGTCTATGGTGTGAAAAAAGGCAGGAGAGACTGCTATTTTTCAAAGTCGACATGTTTCAGACATCTAGGTAAAAATGCCCAAGGCTTTCTTCAGGACCTATGTTGTCATACTTTGCTACTGCAGGTGTATACCAACTAAAAACCAAAAAGTGTCAAAAACCTGAATGTCTATAATGTAAATCACCACAGACCTTTGTAAATAGCAGTTATTTGTTAATCCGGCTTTTTGCACTGTATTTTGGTTTTTAATAGAGTGTAAGGACATGTTTATAATAAATTCAGTTTTTCCCCTTACAATTCTATTTTAAACACTGCACTTACTTTCTGTTGCACTGCACTAAGTTTCCATGTGATCATTGATTTAAGAAACATATGATCTACTGTTTCACTTTCTGGCACTCCCTTGGTGACTCTATGGAGCGAGTTTCCCTTGAAGATAGTCCCTTGTTTAAGAGACATATCATTCGAATGGTCGGATGACCAGATGATAAGATTGATCACTGAGACAATTGATGGAAATTCTAGCTCTGCTATAGGATTATTGTACTTTCACAATATTCATGTTCCTATATTTTTTTCTCTATATCTGCTCTTTATAGCCTGGCATGTGTTGGCAGTCTGTCTGTGAGACCCTCAGTTCAACTAGTTATTGATATTGCGGGGTCCTCAGAGTGAACAGTTATAAATGGAACCAAATAGCCAATGGAAATGGCAATTTCCCACAGGGTGGAAAGATGTAGGTAGCTTACGCATCTTAGTCTGATGAACGGGATATAATAAAATGTAGGTACCTTGTATTGTTAAAAAGTTATAGTCCTCTGTCAGCTGTCCATCTCCAGGAATCAGAAGAGTCCCATATGAACTTCTCACACAGGCAGAATGTGCTCTTAATGGAAATTGGAACTTCGTACATCGCTGCTGTAAATTCTTTGGTGGGAGGATAGTGCAGAAGACAGAGACACAGTTCTATCAGCTTCAAATAATATTGTCCCCTATTGATAAGATTGAATTTTGAAATTCTAAATCAACTCCCATTTAGAGTAGACTTCTGACTTATGCCATTTACAAAGAATCCCAGAAAGACTCTGGAAAAGCTACCATTAACATTCAAACTTACACCAGTTGTATTTGCACAGGCTTTTTTCTCCTTGAAAAAAGTATCTGTTTGGAGGTGACTCTTTCTTTGCACACCATCTTAATAAAGGGTGTTTAAGTCCCTTTTTCGTGTTGTTACGAAACATACTATTGTCTTTCATTTAAGTTGTTTTTCAAGTTTTTTCTAGAGTTTATAAGTACCTCCAAGTTGTTTTGAATACCCACAACTTATTCCAACGGCGGATCCTCCGCTAAGGCGGAGGAGCGACATCCCACTGCTTTGCAGTTGTAAAGTAAAGGAAACATAAACTGATAATAACGCACGTTATTAACATTTTATGTTTCCTTCTGCTGCAGCTATCCGTTTGGGGCGGGGCAGGGCTGCTCCGACAACAAAAGAGCAGGGGACATGTGGTTTGCCCACTCCTAAGTGCACATGACTGTTAGGCAGGCCCTCTCCGGCGGCCAAACATTCATGCGCACTTTGCATATTCTCCATGCAGGCTGCATTACAGCATGCTTGTAGACAATCCACAGGCCCCCATTCCCTGGCTAAGCACTGATCCATGGTGCTCAGACCAATCACAACACTGCATTACAGTATTGTGATTGGCTATCGGGAGGCTGAGAGCCGGGTGCTTCCTGCTGCAGCACCGGAGTCAGGAAGAAGAGGACATAGGAGAGGCGGCGGCCGTCCATCCAACACAGGTAAGTGTTTTTTTTACCTCCCCGCTGCCCACTCCTCTACTTCCGCCCCACCACCCAGGTCCAGTAGCAGCTGCTACTGACTTATAAATCTGAGGGTATTCACTATATCATGCAAGTCCCCCCGCCCCATCTCCTTCTTGGAAATCACCTTTCTCATCCCTGCTCATGTGAACATGATTGCCCACATGCCATCACAATGGTGAATTTTCGATATTTGTAAATAAAACTCTCATGAGCAAAACTGATTAACACGTTGATTTTCATTTGTAAATCACAGTTTTTGAACACCTACGTCTAATATAGTTGCGAAAAAGTGTGAATCATGCCCATGCCCATGGATCTGTATTCAGGATGTCCTATTCATTTCCATATTCACACACGTTTAAGTAGAACAAGCCTATCTTACATTCAATGGATAATGTCCACAGGTAGGCATCAATCCTCAGTTAGTGACTGAGGCTGTTTGTAGTTTTCCTTTGTTATTTTAATGTTTTCACTTGCTCCTGGAGTTGGTTCTAAAAGGATAAATAAATAGGTGCAGCTATAGATGCAAATAAAAGTGTAGCAGGAACCATCCTCCTTAGCACAGAAAAAGTGTCATTAATATCAAGACAAATGGAAGCTCTGCATAAGGAAGTGTCAATGCGAGTTTTATTATTTTTTAGAATGGTACTGAGCAATTCTTAACTTATTTTAAAGTTTTGGCTGCAGGTAGTTCCACCCATGCTGTCAGTGTGACAGAAACATTAGTTCCTGTCGCCGTCTGCAGACGTGTTTAGTTTATAGATTCAAATACTTCTGCATGTGAGAAATGAATATGGCCTCATCTAATTGCGATTTACTCGTTTCAGACAGGCTTTAGCATTAAACCCAACTGCGCATCTCCGCATAATTTTACAAAACTGCTTAGAATCCTGTAAATTGAATCAGAAAATACATTCGCCAACCTACAAGGCATGTTTTTAGGTCTGAATTGAAGAGATGATCAAGTGACTTTATCTTTCTTCTTTTCAAGCTACAGAGCGGCACTTGCAGAGCTACAAGTTCTTTTCAAAATGTCCCACTGAAATCTCTCTGAAAATGTGCTTCCTTAAAGTTCAATCAGATATCGTTCCTTAAGCTTTGAAACATCCTTTAGCACAATATCCACATTGCCCCATGCCAAGCAGGCCTCTGTTTCTATTCATTCTGCTGAATATTTCAGGTATGAAGATGTATCCGATTCAGTAACTGTTTCAGTATTTTAGTATACTAGAGAAACCTCATGTAAAACAATTGCATGTGGAGCAATGCTGCACAACATTGCGACAAAAAAAGGGCTCTCTATTGAGGACTCAGATGTTGAAGAATTTCCACCAAGGTACCCTTCTGACATAGATCAGAATGCAGTCAGGATTGCAAACGGAAATCACAAATACTGACTTCCTATGTAATTTCTAATACACAAAAACAAAACATTCACTACTTTTGAGAATGCCAATTTTCAACAGCAAAAAGTCTAGTTTCTTACCAGGTGCATGTCTAAGTAAAGAAAACAAATGGCACTTTTGTACATATTCTGTAAAGAAAACATCTGAGTACAGTAAATGTACATTTCACAAATTATAAAATTTGAATTGCAAATCAAAGTGTGTACATCAATGTCTTTTCTTCCCTCAGTCTGCACTGGCACTCCCAGCAGTTGCTGTCCTGGATGCTTCTCTTTCTGACCTCTGGCTCTCTGTACTTCTACCCCCTCGTTACCTGTTGTACAGAAACACTAACAGGACTAGAAGCCTCCTCACTTTCTGCAGAAAGGGTTCTCAGTCCATCTCGCAAGCGGAGTACGGAATGTACCGAGTTGATTCTCTGACATGCCAAACATATCCACCCTGATGCTACTGCCTACGCATTTATGCACTGCTTTCCTCTTACAAACAGTACAAAATTATGTAACAGCCTTGGGTAACCCTGAAATGTTTCTTGAGATACTACTGAAACCCCCATTATTTGCCTGACACACTGCCTGGTAGCCCACCAACTCATCTCTTGTAATGTTTTTAACTGTTGGCATTGTACACCCAAGATAGATGTATCTATCATCCTTCATTGGGATGCAGGTAGTACCAGCCCTACCTCCTCTAGGATCTGTTGTGTCTTGCCACCTTTTTGCAGCATGACGTCTTCCCACTAGTCTGGATATCCACTACCCAGGCCTCAATAGAGCCAATACATGTTGGAGAAGGGTGACTCTTTATAAGGTGGTGTGACTTCTCAACGTACGACATCCTTGACCAAGTGCTCTCATCCAGTTGTGTAGGGTTTGTGGTAGCTGAGCATTTACTATGCTCTCCAATTTCTTGTTCCTCCTCCCAGTGGTGCAACAAAGGCCCCTGCAGCCCCCGCAGTGTGGGGCCCTTCAGCACATTACCCTGGCCTGAGTATTCCTGTGTGAGTCGTGAGGGGTCCCCTCATGGACTTTGCAGGGGGACCCCCTCAAGTTTCGTTATGCCACTGCATCCGCATCTTGTTGTGTATGAATATCTATTGGAAAAAAATTCTTCCTGTTTGCACCTAGAGGAATGTGAAATTTGCACAGTTTGCTGTGGCATTGTATGCACTATTTTAGGACAATTATGCAAAATTACACATAATAAATGTATGGATAATTTGTTGTTAAAAATAGTGTGAAAGATACAAGTGGAGTGAGCAACAGTCACTCATGTTCTGGTTTTTTGAATTATGATTGTGGTGCAAAAGGCATGTGATTACATGTTGGCAACATTGAATAATTTCAGGAATTACGCATAACACAAAATTATTGAACTTCTGAAATCACATGAATTATGCCATTTGCACCTATGTAATCTAAATTTCACCAAAACCTATTTAGAATAAGTAAGATTAACATATGAAGACTACAACCTACATCAAACAAAAAAGTGTATCAAATCTCTATTAGTGTGATCTATAATTATTAACAGAATGATTTATATGCTAGTGAAAAGAGAACACTTCATACCTAATTTTTATTTTGCAGGTGTAAGAAATTGGTTTGTAGGTTAACTAGGGTGTGAGCCCTGGTCAAGCAGCAACCACAATCCTAATCAGGGTAGGACACAAGCAAACCCTAAATTAACCTGTGCTCACCCGCCTTGGTAGCTTGGCACAGAGCAGTCAGGTTTAAATTAGAGTCAATGTGTAAAATATTTGCAGTGAAAACACCACACAAAAAGATTCCACACCAATTTAGAAAAATAATGTAAACTTTAAAAAACGTAAAGCAAAACCAAAATGACAAGAATCCAAACAGTAGAACTGGAGATATGCAATAAAGCCTAAACTGTCAAATAGCACCTGAAATCCGAAAGCACAAACTGCAGCTATCTGGTCACCCTAGAGCGGGTCTAAGTCCAAACTTTATGGAGATTGTGATGGAGCATGAGTCGGATACAGTTCCAGATTAGTATCGCTGAAGGGTAAACTTCTCAAGTTTTGTGCTAAGAGTCCCGTTCACTGAGAGAGGGTCAAGGGACCCAGGAGAGCATTGTGAGAGGTGGTCAGTGTGGCATGATGAGCAGGCCTGTGTCGCGGGCATCCAGGCTGGTGTTTCATGTTGGTGGTCCACCACAGGCTATCAATGCTTGTTGTGTGAAGAAAAGAGCTGATGATGGCTCGCACTGAATTTCAATGCGAGCGGCGCAGTCTCTGTGCAAATTGACCTATTTGTGGTTGTGAATGGCACAGACGCTTGATCTAAGAACCTGCGGAGTCACACCAAGGGTCAAGGATCTGAAGGGCACCAGTTAGGGGGTCAAGGACTTGCTGAAGAAGGGTCTAGGAGCTGTTGAGGATCCTTTTATGACCCTGAGGTTCGAATCAGGGCACCAGCAAACCAGTCCTGTGAGTCACTCTGGGGGTTTTGTGTTTTAAGATGGGTTTCAGGTCCAGTTCTTCCTCTCCAGGCAAGGGGGGAGCAGGCAGCACACGAGCACAGCAGTCCAGCAGAGTGAGAGTCCTTGTACAGCACAGCAATGTATACTCCTGGCATAGTATCTACAGATCCAGAAGTGCACTGAAAATTTGGTGTCCTAACTCCTATTTTAATACCCTGTTGCCCTGGTACTGGATGGTAGGAGAAGCTTCTGGACAGTGGCTTTGAAGTGCATTGAATTTCCTGCCTCCTCTGCCCTGGCTTTAAGCTTTCTGAAGTGACAATGCAGGATTATTATTAGGCCCTTTGCGTAAAGGCAGAGCACAGCTATTTAGGTGAAAGTGAAGCTGTGCTCAGTTCCGGCCTCATCCTGCCAGCACATACACCCCACAGGCACACCTAATCCCTCTATTGTGTGACTGACTCAGAGGAATTCACATGGATTGACTGTCAGTTACACCAAGTCATGTGACTCAGGCCAGGTTATAGGCAAAAACGCTAAGGAAAGAAAAATGTAACATTTCTAAAAGTTGCATATTTTAAATTGTGAGAAAAACCCAACTGCACCACTAAATAGGGGTTTCCATCCCAAATTTCAAGGACACCAAACACAATCTGGTTAAGTCTTCCAATTTGAAAATTCCACTTATAAAAAGTAATCAGGCAACTCCAATGTTATCCTATGGAAGAGATAGTCCTTGCAGTAGTGAAAACCAAATTTAACAGTGTTTTACTATCAGGATATAAAAAACTTAAACGTGCATGTCTTACCTTTTAAATATACTGCACCCTGCCTCTGAGCTGTCTAGGGCATACCCTAGGAGTGACTTAAATGCATACAAAGGGAATGATTTGGTCTGGTAAAAGGTTTATTTTTCCAGGCAGAAATAGCAGTTTAAACTGCACACACAGGCTCTGCAGTGGCAGGTCTGATACATTTTTAAGGGGCTACTTAATTGGGTGGAAGAATCAGTGCTGCAGGCCCACTAGTAGTATTTAACTTACAGGCCCTGGGTACCAATTTTTTAGGGTCTTATAAGCAAATTAAATATTCCAATTGGGTATACGCCAATACAACCATGTTTAGAGGAGAGAGCACATGCCCTTTAGCATTGGTTAGCAGTGGTAAAGTGCTTAGACTCCTAAGGCCAGCAAACACGAGGTAGGAAAAACTGGAGATGGAAGGAAAAACATTTCGGGGAGGACCCCCCTAAGAATGACAGGTCTAGCAGCAGGATATTTTTTTTACTATAACTCCCACAATGTATTTCTACTGGCCGAGACGATGCTCTTATGGGTTCAATACACCTAATGCATGTGTTTATATTTTACATCAAAGTGCGTATAGAACCTTGAAATATATACAGTATAATAAAATATTTTTTCAAATTTGAGAACTTACCTGTAGGTGTAGGTGGGGCACGGAGATATCAATGGTGCTCATGTCAGAGACAGGCTCAAGTTTTACTGTCAACTCAATTAATTCCTGTGTGGTTTGATAGAATGGGTTGGTAGCAGGACCTCCGATAGTAACAGCAGCCTCAGTTCATTGACTTGCAACTTTTTCTTTAGTTCAGAAGTGAAGGTCGTACCATCTCTTTTATATTCGTTTTATAGTATTGATGTTTTCATCACTATGGCACTATGTTCGACCAAACTTTACAGTTCATTTTCTGAGAACTTGCGTTTATGTTTTCTGTCACCATCCTTCCTCTCTGACTCCCAGATCACCATGATGTTGCGAAATTCTAGGTTTGTCCTGTAGTCTTTTCTGGACCCCACTGAGCATATGGTGGTCCAATACCTGGATATGATATCATTCGTGGCTGCCAAAGTGACATTCACAATTTGTAACACTACCTTAATCACAATTAGTCAATAAGTATTTTAAATTATGCAACTGATTCTAAATTGATATTTCGGGAAAAGGATTCATTATAACTGATTTGTGATTCATAATTAGTGATTAAGTAGCTGTCACTTATTCTGAATCACAAATCTCAATATTAGTATATCTGGCCCTTAGTCTTCTTAATCATATGACTACATTTACAAGATCTGAGCACATTGGTTTTCTATGATCCTCAATACATAGTATAGATGCAATTAAGATTAGCAGCAGCAACAGCACCTATAATAATAGGATGGGACTTTAATACTCTACTGGAACCAACTTTGGATAGACCCACAAGTAGGAGAGGGGCTCAGACTCAAGCCCCTAAAACAAGGTTGGCCTTAAATCATATGTTAAATGGTTTGGGTATCGTTGATTCTTGGAGGTATCTAATGAAAAGTAGTAGAGCTTACACCTTCCATAGTAAGAAATATCATCACTTTTCTCGCCTTGATTATATATTTGTAGATAGAGAATGGGCCGGGAAAATAAAAGCGGTACTTTTTACCCCAGGGCACATTTCAGAGCATAATATGGTTAGTATTACATTGGGGGAAATTGGCGATAGAAACAACGTTAGATGGATGCTGAAAAGGGCCATATTATTGGATTTAGGCATGACAACAGTTCTAAAGGAAAAAATCATTGATTTTTTTCGGTTGAATGACGATTCTGCACGACTTGTGTCTTATGGGACACTTTTAATGGCCTATATTTGGGGGGTTCTGCAAGGTCAGGCCGCGAACAAGAATAAAGTGGAGCAAGTGGAACTGAAAAAGTTGGAGGAGGAGATTGAATTATTTGATTATTTGAAGGAAGGGTGTAGCAGGGTACACAGTGTAGTACAGAGTTGGTTAATGAGTAGGATGAAGCTAGATTAAATTACAGAATGGGACTCGAAACAAAGAGCAGAGAAAGGTGGGAGGCAATTCGGATGCAACATTTCGAGTATGATGAGAAAGCCGGAGCCTTATTAGCCTGGAAGGCAAGGACAGATAGGGTGAGAAACTATATAGGTGAGTTGACTATCAATCCTGAGGCACTACCTATAATGAGAAGGATATACAGGAAATTAGGTTAAAGCTTTTCTCTATAACTATATGCAGAATCTAACAATGACTGAAGAGGCTTTAAATGAATGGCTAAATATTATTTATCTCCCGGTCTTAACAACAGAAGAGAGGAATAGGGTGGATGCGTTAATTACTCAGGAGGAAATAAGAGACAACTCAAACATATCAAAAATGGTATGGCAGCTGGCCCGATGCTATACCAGTGGAGGTGTATAAATTGATAATAGTCAAGATAGTACCGGAAATTGTGAACCTTTTTAATTCAGTATATAGGGAGTGGGGAGGGATTCCACAATCATGGAATGAGGAAATAATAACACTAATTTTAAAGCCAGCTAAAGATCCGAGAATGGCTGAGTCATATCGAGCTATATCTTTGTTAAACGTGGACCTTAAAATTTATACTGGTATATTGGCAGGGAGATTGGCAAGCGTGGCACCTCAGTTGATACACACTGATCAGAAATTGTTTGTTACCAACAGACAAATAAAGGAACTCACACTCTCATTAATTGGAACTATGGACCTGGCAGTTGCACGATCAATTCCGTTGGCCGTGGTCACGATCGACGCCACCAAGGCTTTTGACCGCGTTAGTTGGTTGTTTCTCTGGGCGGTCATGGGAAAAATGGTTTTCAGCATAAATTTCATTCAGGCAGTACAAAAACTATTTGAGCAGCCCATGGCAAGAATTTTATCAAATGGAACATTGACTGAAAGTTTCAGGAACAATTGGGGTACGAGACAGGGGTGCCCCCTGTCTCCCCTTCTCTTCGATTTGTATATAGAACCCTTTGCCCAAAAATTAAGAATAGATGAGGAGATAATCCCTATCCCCAGCTTCCAACGCATAGCAAGATTGCATTATATGCAGACAATTTGGTTGTTTATACTTCAGATCCAGCGCAAACACTGAGTAGGATAGAGCTATTGACAACCGAATTTGGAGCACTTTCTAGATATCTAGTCAATGTTTCAAAAACAGAAGTAATGTGTTGGAATATGGTTGGATGGGGAGGTAGAGTCGGCTCAGAGATTAAATATCTGTGGATAACAATTGTAGAAAAAAAAGAAGAGATCCCACTGCGGAATTTGAAGCGAGTAATGAAGGAGGTTGATAGACTCCTAGCAAGGTGGAAGAATTTACCTCTGTCAATATATGGGAGGCTTAATTTAATAAAAATGTCTGTCCTTCCTAAACTAACTTATGTTCTCAAATGTATACTGCTCAGTTACCCTAAAGTAGAATTAAACAAAATACAAGTGAAGATATCCAGTTTTATTTGGGCATCGCGGTGGTATGGCTGTCTTGGAAAAAACTTAGAACTGGCCTGAAGAAGGGGGGATTAGCCTTACCGGACCTCAGATTGTACTGTATGGATTTTCAATTCAAGAATTTTCGCATATTGGTGGGGCAACCAGGGAACACCACATGGGGGCTAATACTGAGTGAAATGAACAAGGGAGTGGGAGGAGCCTATTTAAGTTTGATGTCCAAAACATTTTAAAAAAAGTAAGGTTAAAGGTGTTGAAAGCAGCTTTAAGCCTATGACTTG
This sequence comes from Lissotriton vulgaris, assembly GCF_964263255.1. Lineage (NCBI taxonomy): Eukaryota > Metazoa > Chordata > Amphibia > Caudata > Salamandridae > Lissotriton > Lissotriton vulgaris. The sequence continues at coordinate 1,185,578,271 of NC_141691.1, forward strand.
CAGTGAGGCGGATTTTAAAGATTGTGTGGCGCCGCGGCTAGGGCGACTGACTCTGGAATCTGGGGATCACGGTTCGATCCCCGGCACCGGCGGCAGATTAGCCCAGCACCATGTGACTCTGGGCAATAGCTTGCTTAATCTTCCCGACGGCCCCCAGCGCCTATAGCCCCTTACGGGTGGTGGTGCGCTTTACAAATGTGGATTATTATTTATTTCTCTGATTTTGCCTCTAGCTGGGAATCTCCGGGGACACCAGAATGTCTAGAAGATGCCCTGAGTCTACCCTTAAAGATGGCTGGGTTAACAAAATGGGGCGATCTGGTGACAATAGAAGGACTGGTCCCATGGGAAGTCCTGAATATCAGGACAGACAACACGCTTTCCCGGTTTAAATATTTGCAGTTCACTTCATGGGCTTTCGCTGAAGGGGGAGAGGTTGGAGGCAATTGGGAGTTTGAGACCTTGCTTCAGGACTCTGGGCAGAAAGTTAAAGAAGTGGCAAAATGCTATGGATACTTCTTGGAGGCAGAGTAAGAGAAAATGAAGTATCTATTAGGAGTTTGGAAAGATGTTTTACAGGAGGGCAGTCTACAATCTCTGTTGGAAGACTCTGTGAAATTACTGTATGCCACGGTGAAATCAGCAAATTTTAAATGTCATAATTTTTTTGTTATAGACAGGCTGTACTGGACCCCACAAAGATTATCTAAGTTTATAAAAGATGCAACTCTTTAAAGGCCAACGATGTACATATATATATTTTGCTTGTCCGGGGCTGAAAGAATTTTGGAGAGCTGTAGAAAGTACTGTAAGGGCTATATTGGGCACAAATATAACCTTAATTGGAACACTGGTAACCCTTGGGGTGGAATCCGCCTCCCAGCAGGTCCTAAATAACTAGCAACGTGGTTTTTTATTTTACTTGCTGCTATTGGCCAGGCGGGAAATTTGTAAGCATTGATTGTCCCTCTATCCCCCAAACCCACTTGATTGGGTAAATGTGGCATGCTGTTTAGAAACTAGAGGGACCCTACATAGATCTGCAGAAATATGGGAGGACTTTTTGGGATGTCAGATTGATAAGCGTATTGATGGTGATGGATCGGAACAACTTGTCCAATGATTACATCAAGACATGGAATGTGGTGGGTTTGGACGTTGTTTCAGCCCCACTCCCCTCTGGAGGTTTGGAATGGTGCCTTGGAAGGTGCCTCCTGAAACTGCTGGGACCACAGACGGATCGAGTTACTTTATAAAATGGTCCAGAGTGCTGTAACCATGGTGTAATGAGGACAAAAAACCCCACAAAAAAACAATGTCAGAGATGATATATTAAATAGTTTATAGTTGTTATACTTGGCTTTTTCAGCGGGTATACCCCCAGACTTTTTGCTTTTTGACCGCCTGACTTTTTACCCTATTTTTGTTGGTTTTAAGTTTCTGGGCACTTTACCACTGCTATTCAGTGCTAAAGTGCATATGCTCTCCATGTAAATTATGTTATGGATTGGTGTTTCCATGATTGACATGTTTGGTTTACTGGTAAGTCCATGGTAACGAGCACTGTGTGTGCCAGGTCCCGTAAATCAAATGCTGCTGGTGGGCCACAGCACTGGCTGTGCCACCCACACAAGCAGCCCTGTGAAGGGTTCCCAGACCTGCCACCACAGTGTCTGTGAGCAGTTTGATACTGCCATGTTGACTTGGCAAGTGCACCCACTTGCCAGGCCCTAACCTTCCCTTTTATTACATGTGACTCACCCCTAAGGTAGGCCCAAGGTAGCCCTGTGGGCAGGGTGTAGTTTATGTGAAAAGTAAGACATGTCCAGTTGTGTGTGACATGTCCTGAAAGTGAAATACAAATAGAGGTGAAACAATGTATTTAGATTGCTGCATGCAGTACACAGACATTAATAAGGCATGGGGAAAGATTTGATGACTGTGAAACACAATACAGCATTTTGCAAAATATTATAGGAAAGTTGGTAAAGATACCCAAAAGGTGTATTAAATTAGCTTGTTAACAGTAATCCTTCAGGTGTTCGGTACCATCCTGGCATTTTCTTAAACATTTTCCTTTAATAACATTTAGTAAAGAATGAATAAAATATTCTCCATCTAGCTTCTGCTGTGGCACATCAGTAGGATCATGGTCCTCAGTGAGCTCCTCAAAGAACTGAGCATGTTCATTCATTTAAGTATAGAAGGGGTCATAGGCCTTTCATTAGTGGAAAGGCACGAGTCATGAAGATTGCTTGCACCGTTTTCGATATGAGATGATGCATTACTTTATTTAATTGATTTTGTAAAACATCAATCATAATAGATCTGAGATTGTTTCAAATTGATTATCTTAATGAGATGAGGGATAAAAAAGAAGGAGAGCTAAGATCATCTACCAGTGAGGAGCCCTTTAAAGATGATAGAATAGAGGCTATGGAAGTTGCCAAACTAGGAGTACAAATATCTAAAGAACATGTTTGTTTCAGCCCTTTCCAAATTTCTTAAAGACTGCTTCTTGTTGAGCTTGAAGGCATAACAAAGTTTCCATAAGGAAGAACCTTGAAATTGTAGGTTTCTATATCTAAATTTCAGTGTCTCAGTGGTATGGGGTGATGCTTTGAGCAGCCAACTGCAGGCTTCTATTCAACAGGCAGGACACCAACAGATTCATTGGATGTTGGTGTGTCTTCACAAGGTATCCTGTACATTTAAGAGTCAATTGAATTTAACCCTTTGTTTTAGCAGGAGCTTATAACTTCACTTCCTCCCTCGAGCAGTATGGAAGTAGCCGGACAAACCTACATCCTTCTCTGCTTGCATGCTGCCATTGCTAGTCATTGTTTATCATTTAGCCTGCTCTTGTCTGTTGTGGCACACAAAAAGAATTAATGTAACCTTGTGATCCTGGGGATCTGGAAAGATGTGAGGGTGAGCGGAGAGCTATGCATCCCAGAAAGGAGATGATGTGACCTTATGGCTAGAATGGTCGACCTCAAAGCTGGGGAACTGGGTTTGAATCTCGGCAGGGACGCTCAACAACCTGTCATTCTGGGCAACAAAAATGAATTTGTCCTTGTGGAAAGCAACTGGTACTCATGTAAAGCGAAAAGGGATCTCCCTGGTTCCTGCATTCTCTTAGGAAAGAGGTGGGAAACAGGGCTGTTGACCACAAAGCAACTGCAGGTGGCTCTTGTTCTGCTCTCCTCCTTAGGGAGCAAGGGGAGGCTAACTAGTGGGGCAGGACAAAAGAAGAGCAGAGGGAGGCATAGAGCAGAGAGGTGTGGATCAAAGTGGGCCTGCAGTATGGAAACCCCATAATCCAGTTGGATAAGAGCTAGTGGGCAAACAGCCTGACACCAACATTTAGAAAGTGTTCTTGTAGGGAATATGGTGGTGTATAGTACTGTCTGCAGCCCCCTCAAACAATATATCTGTGGATGATAAGGGCTGAGAGGTTTAAGAACTCTCAGAAAGGGAGGTAGTTTGAACCGTTTGTGTAGCTAGAAGGTGGCCTCCTGTGCTATGGCTGAAGTGCTCCTTAAGTGTGCTTCAGTTCTGATGTGCAGTGGGTGTCTGAAGATGTTGAGTTTTAGCCTGAAGATCAGGCAGAAAGAACTTAATGGTAGGCCATTGAGTTCATAAATTGTTGTACTTGGACTCTATATGATAATTGTTGAAATACATGTTATCTTTTTTCTTTAATAGCTAAGGAGTTAGGCCCATTGGAACATGGATCAGGCTGGACCTTATATATACCAATGAACACAAAAATTGCCTAAACCATTATTGATTTCAAAATATCCACTTGATGGTCAAACACAAGTTCCTTTGGTTTGAACCGGTACTTTTATTTATACATTTTATCAATAATGGTTTAGGACATTTTTGTGCTCATTGGTATCTTTTTTCTTTAAGCACAATACTGATCAAAAGCTGATAATGACAATTCGAAAATTAGGCTCTGGGAGGATTTCAGCAAAAACAGCTCTGGTACAAACGAGACTCAGAGCTGTCAGAGGAGGTTACCCCATGCTGGGTCTGATGGAGGGCTTTGTAGAATTCCATCATTTCCCCCAAATATTGTGCCTTCACAGAAAAGCCTTCCGATGATCCCTTTATCATCTCAGTAGCTCCAAAATCCACTACTGGATCCAAGAAAAAAGGACTCACAGGGTGGAACATCTGATTTGAGCACTGCAAACACATACCCTGTTCATGTGTTCATGAGGGATGTGTACATTTGGAATCATCTAACTTACACCCTCTAGTTTAGTCTCTTGGACGTAGAGATTAGACTAGTATACCCTCCATTCATTTTTAAAGAATGCCCTTAAAATATTGTTAAGCAGTTTAATAGTCCACTGTGCTATAAACTGACATTTTACTAGATTCTTTCACTGACTCCTGATCTTTATTGGTGGGTTTGTTTAATCCGCCTAGTGAGTATGTTGAGCTTTTAACGCCCATCAGGCCCTCTAATTAATTCTTGAATTGTCAAACTGAACAAATTTTGGTAGTAGGAGGTACAAAACCCACACCTATACAGCAGATTTATACAATTTCTGAAGTTATTCAACCAAATGAGTGTGAGACAAAGAGAGAGAACAGCCACCATAATGCTTTCCATTGGAGCCCAAAAGGTTCCACAGTTGGACTAATAACTGCTTGCACACTAATCACAAGTAACAAGAATAAATGTCCTTCCGTATCATCCAAATCAAAGTTGGTACTCCAAACAGTAAAACGTTAAAGACGTAAACCATCAAACCAATTAAACTTCCAACCAACACTTGTTTTGCCAGATGGGCCTGTAACCCTTGACTTAGGAAGGATTACGTGGACAATGAGTCCTATAAATGGTTTATAAGGGCAGAGCTTGTGAGAAGACATTAAACAAGAATTGTGATTGAAGTGCACAAAGCATTCTGAAGAGACCAGAACATGGAGATGTAACCACTGGTGTGCCCGGAGATGCTATATTAGAATTGAAAAAGCACACATTTAGTGCAATGCGAACCTAGCTTTGAGTTGTAGTATACTTCTTTCTACTTGTGAATAGTGTACTAGTAGTTACTAGTTAATTATTTGTTGGGGAAGTCAATGTTTAACTGAAAGTATATTAAGTGGATCTTTCTGTGGTCCTGGATGCAGGGTGCCACCTTATCTCATACAAATATGACAACCCAAGTAGGCTAACCACATTTCAAGACTTTAGCTAGGAGTGGAACTACGTCTCGCTTCCCTCTCCGACCTGAACCGGACTCTTGGCACAAAACCCGGGAAGGTAAAACTTCAGCTGGACCAATCTGGGACTATATCCGACCTCTGCTCTATCATGGTAGGCTTGACCTTTTGACTTTGACCTGATCCAGTATGACCAGATATCCCAAGGAATCACTTCACACCTTCTCAAGGGACTGCACACAATTCAGACCTCTGTGTCAAGGCTCATCCCAGACCTTCCTCAGTTGTCCCACATCACACCCACCTCAAGAAGCTCCACTGACCTCCCACTCAGAACAAATGCCAGTTCAATATGCTGTTCCACACCTTCAAAGCCCTCCACAACCAGGGAACTGACTACATCAACTACCCACTGAACTTTGACCTTCTCTTCAGACACCTGGATTCCACTGCCTTCATCCACCCCACACCCCTGTCTCTGCTGCAACAATAGTGGAGGGTGCTCCTACTCCTGCTTTGCTGCGAAGTCCTGGAATGAACCTCCACTTCACCTAAGGACCTCACCCTCTCTGCTAGAATTCATAAAAGTAGTCAAAACCTGGCTGTTCAAATGACCCCCCTCTGCAGCAGCACTCTCAGCACCTGGATACCCTCTAGGGTGATTGGCACTTATAAACAAATTCATATCGATGGATGCTTTTAAGTACTATTTTCCACTTCATTATTTAAAAATTCGTTAACTACGGTTCTGCTGATTGGATTTTTGTTGCTTTTGTTTTGGTTTTATTTAGTAAATTTGGTTCTATTTTTCTACCCTGGTATGGGATCTTTTCACTATTGTACTGTTTGAAGTGTTGCAGAAATAATTTACACATTGCCTCTAAATTTAGCCGACAACTGTGAATTGTGGGCCACTTTCTTTCCGCTCCGGAACCTGAAGCTGACACGATGGGGAAGTGCTGTGGACTTCATACAGCTAGGAAGCTTCACATTCACCATTGTGCACAGAAATGGCATGACAAGCAATACAAGAAGGATCATCTGGGTGTTAAAGATTGCAGGAATCACTGTTAGCATGATCTGAAAGCCATTTTATTCTTTACAGCCATATAAGTTAGCCATGTGCTCGCAATGTGCTTTCTCCCTCTTCTCGAGCCATGCACATGCTCAGAAAGGCCTAGCTGGAAGAATGCACCTGCTCCTAGTATAACACTGTCAGACTATTCTTACTGATGTGTTCAGTTTAGTCTCCCCTCCTACTTTGTTGAGCAAGCAAACTTTGTATACCCATATTAGTCAATAAGCATACGTATGTGCCGGGACCTGCCCTTGGTTTTATGCTGATTATGTAACCTATGCATATATAAGGCCCCTAATCTCTGTACTCCTTAGACTGGCTCCTACTGTGGCCTGAGGGTACCGTATCCCTCATCTGAGGTTAATAAATGCATTGTTTTTATATTACAGCTACGTGCCAATTTCTTCTTTGTTGGATTAAAGGACCAGGTGTATCAGTGAACCCCTTAGAAGGTTTTTATTTCTTCAAATGGTGCCCAAACATGGACCTCATCGGAGAAGCGGCTATCCAAGGGAGTGGTCTTGATTGGGGACAGGAATCTACTGAGGAGGAGAGGACAGGAATCTACTAAGGAGGTACCCTGCGCACAGAGATTCTCTGTCTTTGCAGCCCATTATATTTCTGGTCTCCCTGATCTGATCCTCCAACTGTTTGCTTCTCCTGACTGAGAACTTCTTCGGCGTGAGTATTCCAAAATGACCGTTAGGTCATTCAGAACTTGGTAGTGGTAGGCTGGAGATTTGTGGTTGGTAAGGTCGTCAATATTTGACTTGTTTTGTTTTGGCCAAAGACTTTGGAACTTGGAAATATATGAATTGCAATTTATGTAAGCAGGTAATGAGGAGATTTTTCTCTAAATTGTGAAAACTTGAACAGTACACTATAAGTTAAGGGCTACTTTATGTATAATATTGTATATGCTGCAATATTCTTGGCATGCCTGTTTCAAGTGCACATCGAAGAATGTGCTGGTTTATTGGAGGTACCAATGTGAATCTTGAATGAACTCAGCTGGTTCCCCTAGAGGGGATACCTAAATAGGTTTAGGTATAAAAAGGTGTTTCTTCCTTGGTGACTAAGTACCCCATGGAACTAAATATGTACATAAAAAGGATCCTAATCTGCGCACTTAGTAACTTTCATAAGTGGTGATATGCAGAACGTTTTTTTTTTAGTGTTCTGCCAGCCCAAACTGGCGAATTTGGTGTATTTTGGCTTTTTGAACATGGAACAGTCTTTCGGCTGTTTTTGTGCAGTCTTTTGGGCTACTTTTGAGAGTTTTTCTTGTAAATATGACTTACAATTAATATTTACAAAGTGTTTGGTTTCAATGCAGTCTGTGGGCTGTCTTTTGTTCTATCCTAAGCGTTGATTTGTGGGTTAATTGTATGTTTGAATGTCTATGTGGTTTATGGTTTGACACCGGTGGTACTTGTGTGAGTGGGTATTGATTGGGCTCTTTGTGTAAGAATGGCTAGCCTTAATCGCACTGTATTGTGTGTTCTGAGTGTATGACCCCCTTCTGAAAATGTCTGAAATGAGCTTAATGTGGTTTTTTTGTTTGTCATCATTCTGGTATGCAAAATATAATTGAATAAAATACATTTTAAAATAATCCAGAAATGAATTATGTAACATATGCTCAATAGCTGCACCCTACCATTAAATTGACAAAGTAAGAAACTATACATGTGTGCAAATTGCCACAATGCTAAAGATAAAATTAGAATTCACATTGAATAGGTTAAAATAGGCCTTATAGAAAGGAAGGGAAAAAACAAAATTGTGTGCTTTGCAATAGCTAGGACTAAACTACAAAATGTCACAGCATTCTCCTTAGATACATTATATTAGATATTTAAAGGCATTCACTTCAACTGAGTAAATTGGCTGTTGCTGAACGAAACACGACATTACAGAACAATAGATTTTGACTGCCTTGAAATGCCTGACTTTTAAATGGACCGTGACCGTGCTTACATTTAAACGCTAGAAAAAAAAAAGCTTTAAAACAGCTGTGTGTAAGCTGTCTCACTAAGAAGAAGCTGTCTGACACAAGAAATGGAGATTAAACATTTTCAGGACATTACAATATGGCAAAAGGTTTTTTTTTCCTGAGAAAGGTGCAGAATTTGACGCCTGCTGGTCAGAGCAACAGCTTCGTCAATAACACATGGCTATTTCTGGTCCCAAGCCACACAGAAAAACTGCTGGGTTAACTGGATTTTAAGTTAGTGCAAACACTGTATAAAGGCGTGTATTAAAGACTGTTGATTTTATAAGTTACAAAAGACAGTTTCATTATTTTGGATAACAGAGAAAAGATTGAAAGTAGGGATTTCCTTTATTAATTCCTTTTTACATAAGTACATCCGTGGTTCTGATGTTAAATAATAACAATCCTTTAAAAAGTGAGGCAGACTTTTCATGTTTCAAGTAAGGCTTCTGTGCTTATATTTATAAATGAATGCATTTAAAGGTGATGGAAAGGGATGAGGCTTGCTTTTCATACGTGGAACCATCAAAAGGGTTAGTGATCAAAAAAAAAATTGAATTTTGATCTTAGGAAAAAAAGTTTTTATTAAAAATAAGTGCACTAAAATCCTTTTCTGATCTCTATAATGTCTTATAATCATACTGTAAACTCTTAGCATCAAATTTGGATTTAAGTGACTCTTTACCACAATGGGGGAGGACTAAAATTTGAAATGTCACTTTACCTAGTCATAGAAAACTAATTTTTTTAAGGGTGTACCTTATATGTTTCTGATCCCCCATTCTCGGGAGACACTCTGGGGATCCCTTATATGCAAAGACATTGTGGGTTATTAATTTTTAAGTGCCTCTAGCACCAAAGTCGAATTTGGCCAAGATGTTCCTTTTAAAAGCAGCTCTGCAACTCAGAGCAGTTTTCAAAATGATCTCAGGCTTCAGTAATGCACACATTTAAGTATGGCACAAATAGCTAAGCTCTATACTGCTAGAAAAGCACACCATACACTGCATGCAATTGAAAATATGTATGAAAAACAGCAGAAGTTATTATCCTACCTTTAAATTATAGGCAAAAACAGGAACGGAACAGGACTGCCTTTCAGCTATCTGTCTCCAGATTCACTTTGAATTGCAAAAACCGCATGGAAAAGCCTTGCACAAAATAGGACAGCTGGTAAGGGTTAAAGGTCGTGTTCTGCATTTAGCAGCCTAGCAGGCCTAAAGGCAAGGTTTGCTTTGACACTTTGACCTCTGAAAATTTTTGAAAGACAAGATGACAGTGCAGGGAGAGAAAAGAGAAGCTTTGCTTACTATTTTTGGCAAAAGCAAGTTTTTGCGCAGTCATATGATCAGACAGAAAGATAGTGGTATTTGTGGGCCCTGATTAGAGCAAACCTCTGTCATGTATATAAAAATTATGCTTTTAGTTTAAAGATTACTGTGCAATGGCTGAGATAAGGAGCCAATGGGATTTAGTTTGAATTCATGCACCCTCATGTTACACTAAGTACAATTGCTAAAGAAATTGGTGGTTGGTTATTAATGTTTTCTAGCTAGCTCAATGTGCTATGTACCTCCTACAAGTTTGTTTGTGCCCAGTTGCCAAAAATAGGGGTCGATAGTGTCAACAGAAGTAAACCTGTTTCAGGGGGGAAGGAGGTTAGCTCCTCTGCAAATTAAGGGAAGGCAAATGTATGTTTTCTCTCTCTTTTTCTCACTCTCTTGAGCCTGTCTAAGCTGTCTAGGAAATAGCCATGAGACATTTAAATGGCTATTCAGTTATACTGTTTTAAAAATTGTTAGCATTAATAATCGTGCTGAGGAACTCACCGGTTGCTGCCGCCCGGAACGCCACTCTGCTTCCGCTTCCCAGTTGGACTCCCCGTATCCCTGGAGGGATTGACCGCCCCGCCGTGTGGTAACAGCTTGCAGCACCCGCTTCGCGGGTGCCGCTGCGTGGCGTGAGGCGTGGGGTCGAGGCCACTGGAGTGCGATCAGCTGCGGTTGGAGAAAGGAGGAGGGAACATCTGAGTCAACTGAAGGCGCAAGCTGCAGGGACTAGAAAGACCAGGAGTCCCTGCGCTGCACAGGTGTGCACGGCCGCGCCCCCAGCAAGACACGCCCCCCGGCCGACCAGGATTCAAAAGAGGGAAGCCTTGCCACAGAAAGCGGGACCCCTCGTGCTGAGGAACTCACTGGTTGCTGCCGCCCGGAACGCCACTCTGCTTCCGCTTCCCAGTTGGACTCCCCGTATCCCTGGAGGGATTGACCGCCCCGCCGTGTGGTAACAGCTTGCAGCACCCGCATCGCGGGTGCCGCTGCGCGACGTGAGGCGTGGGGTCGAGGCCACTGGAGTGCGATGAGCTGCGGTTGGAGAAAGGAGGAAGAGGGAACATCTGAGTCAACTGAAGGCGCGAGCTGCAGGGACTACCAAGACCAGGAGTCCCTGCGCTGCACAGGTGTGCACGGCCGCGCCCCCAGCAAGACACGCCCCCCGGCCGCAACGCTCGGCACAAAATCAACTGGTAACCGCTCAGCGGGACGCGAGCGGGACGCCGAGCGAAGCCCGAGCAAAGGGCGGGCAGTCTGTGGCAGTCAGGGGCTGACAGAGGCTGGGCTGGGCCACCCCCCTTACATCTATTGCCTCGGGTCCAAGACCCCGGAGTTCACCTGTGGGACCCGTAGCCATCATGTCAACTCGCTCCGGCAAAGCTTTGAGGGGCGGTGGAGAAAGTGCTTCAGGGGGCTCCACGATGATTGGCACTATGGACAAATTCATCACCAGGGTGACCGCCGTCATTGAAAAGGAGATTGCAATGACGGAACGCCGCCTCTCACTTGACCTCCTTCCATCCAAACGCTCTTCCCTGGGAGCTGCGGCACATGTTTTGTCGCCAACTTCCTCTATCCCCACTGCACCTCCGCCTGGGTCCCTATCTGGGGAGCAACATATTGTAGCGTTAGAGGCAGGAATAGACAGGAGAGAAAGCCTGATATCAGTTTCTCCCCGCAGCACTCCTTGCACTGCGGTTGTAGATTCCGGCCCGCTCATCCTATAGCTAGCTCTCCCGGTAGTAGGTCTCAATCTGGTTCTATTGTTCCCTCACCCGATCCAAAACCATTGCCCCAGATTAGACCTACCCGGGTGCACAGGAAAAGGAAAAGGGGGACCAATATTCGGAAGGGAAGCTACTCCACGCTCTACAAGCACCCTAGGACACAGCTTCAAAGGGGTTCTTCACACTCAGACTCCGGAGGGCCTGAATCTCTCGGGAATCCCAGCCCCCCCAGCTTGCAGCCGATTCCCCGCCACCTCCCCCCTTGGTCCCGGCAATACTTTTTCCACCAAACGAGGGACCCTCACTCGAGCCCCTCTTTGACCAAGTTAAGAGCCTGGGGGATAGGCTTGACAAGTTTGAACAGCTCACCAAGGACAATTTTTTCTCCCTGAAAACCTTGTTGAAACTACAGCCAAAGCCTAGTGAGGTCAATACAGACAGGAATGCTGGTAAAGGGGTTCCAGTGAGCCAACCATCTGGAGACCAGTCGACACTGCCAGCCAAGACACTGGCTACCGGGAAAGAACCAACTTTAGCTTTCCAGGCCAGTGCGAAGCAGGCAAGGCCGAGTGTTTCCATTCATGTAGCTCAAGTGCATGGTACTCCCCCCCCAGCAGCGATAATACCCGCGCCTAATCCTGCCCATAAGAAACAACAGAAGGGAGGGGCTGGTCCAAACCTGCAACCCGCGGCTGCTGCGCTGGCAAAAACCAGCGGAGTAGCGATAACTTCTAAGGCTAAACCCACCACGTCTTCGCCTAAAAATCCCTCCCCAGTGGCCATCCCGCAGAATCCGACACGTAAGTGCCCCCCGGTTAATCTCCCCCCCGAATGCCACCCGTATGTTGTTGTTCTCACCAAAGTTCCCCCCCTAAAAGATACACAGCAGGAAACTCACCAGTCGCTAAAGAATAAGGTCATCCACTGGTTGAAAATCAAAAGACCCCTTCCATTGGGCGTGGATGGCCTGATTCTTGGGGTGCGCAGGGTGGGCTGGATTGGACATGGGAAAAAACCTTTTGAGGGAGACTGCGTGGTGGTCAATTTTCAAGACATAAGAGCTGCCCATTCAATATGCTCCCAAGGGCGAACCGTGGCAGGTCCGGGAGTCGATGCAGTTGATCTATCCTTCTTCTATCCGCGGCCGGCCCCGATTACCCCTTTTATCCATCCCGGGCCCCCTTTCCAAAACAACGTCCATGGTCAATTTTTCCCAGGAATTACCCTAGCGCAGTCCCATCCAGTCCCACCACTACCGAACTGGGGTTTCTGGGGCTGTTGACTCCGTGACGCTCCTGAGGAGGCTTTTGTGGCTTGGATTCCTGACGTCGAGTCCTCCCCTTCTGCTAAAATTCATAGCCCTCCGACCACACCACAAGACCAGGTCATTGTTGAGACTGCAAGGGGACCAGGGGAGGCAAGGGCACCACTTGACCTCCCAGTTGGCTTTCCAACTGAGGGTGTTGTGGACTCACTTGCTCCTGTCGGGACCTGTAGCATTGCGGCTGTGACGGACCCATCCCTTAGGGTTTTCAGCTGGAATGTAGCAGGCCTCGAGAGAAAGCTGGCATTGCCCGACTGGAATTCGCTTGTGGAGCAATACTCCATATGCCTGTTCCAGGAAACCTGGAGTAAGGAGCCCCTACACAAGGCAGGATATTCCACCCACTATTTACCAGCTGTCCACGCAGGAACTGGTAGGGGTCGCCCTTCAGGCGGCCTCCTCATCTGGGTGGCCTCTGAACTTAACTGCAGGGTGGTGGAGCGGGATACTAAATGCCCGGACCTCCTCAACATCTCCCTGAAAAACCCTCAGGGTCGAGTCATCTTAAACATCTTTAACATTTATGCCCGAGGTACGAAGGGGGGTAGAGAATCCCCAGTCATAACTTGCCTAGAAGCCCTGCTCCGTTCGTCACCTTACAAGTATTGCACTCTGGTGGCGGGCGATTTTAATTGCACCTTTGAGCCCCTGGACTCCGAAATTTTACAAGATCAGGAGGAACATGACATCAGGTGGGGGATACCGTCCTTAGAACTCAGCCCTATCAAAAAGTGGACAGAAGTGGCCCTTCAGATTAACTCCATAACTATGGAGTTTGGCCTGAGGGCTGCTAATGGCAGGACTGGTTCTGATAAAGCAGGGGCCCATACTTACAACAGGCCTGGACACACGTCAAGAATTGATTATTTTCTTCTTGACGTAAACTTGTGGAGCATGGTAAAGGACATGGTGATCATACCATCTGTAGAGAGTGATCACAATCTCCTCTCGCTCACCTTGTCCCATAGGTGGCTATCTAGCACTGCGAACGGAACCACTCGTAATCCCGCCCCAGACTTGACAGCAGTTTCCAACTGTGGACGTCGGCTAAAGTGGGCGAAGCTGTCGCTCTCAGAGGAGAAAACCTCTGTCATCAGGCAGCTTCTTACCTCAGCTCTAGATAACCTTGACCCCTGTGAGGATGGGTTGTTGGAGGTGACCATTAGGTTCTGCACCATAACCCAGGCCATCAGTGACCTTTTCGTAGTCCCAGTTAGTACTAACAGGAGGAAACCCCGTACACGGGCTAGACAGGGCTGGTTTAACCAGAAGTGTAGGGAGGCGAAGTCGCTTCTTATTGAAGCGGTTAAGTCTAAAATACCCTCCAGGACTAGGGTGGCCAGGAGGCACTATTCACTCTGCCAAAAAAATGCCAAGAAGGAGTGGGAGGATAATTACTGGCAGGACCTCTTGGCTGCCAGTCGTGGGAAAGACGCCAAAGGCTTCTGGGATTTGGTGGGAAACAGGAACCGTCCCGATGACACACTGAGGACCTGTAGCATCAACGCTCAGACATGGTTTTCCCACTTTCAAAAACTCTATTCCGCCATTGAAGGCCCACTCAATGATCCCTTCATCCTCCCTCCTTACACCTTAGACCGAGACCTGGATTTGTTTTCCGTACTGGATGTCACAAAGCAGATCAAAACTTTGGTGCCATTAAAAGCAGCTGGCCCGGACGGTCTCCCAGGAGACATCCTCCGAGCCTACCCTGAAGAATGGGGGGTATTGATCTCGGCCCTTCTTAACGCAATCATCGAGGGAGGATCTGTGCCAGACTCCTGGAAAGGAGCAGAGGTAGTCCCTATTTTCAAAAAGGGCTGCCGGGACTTACCTGGGAACTATAGGCCCATAAGCCTAATAGACTCGAGTCAGAAACTGCCGGGGAAAGCCATTTTGGGGGGGATTTTACAATGGGTGGACGACAACCACATTCTGTCTGATATGCAAGCCGGGTTCCGTTCAGGTACCGGAACTATCGAACAAGTGTTCAGGCTCCTGTTATTGTACTGGAAGGTGGTGGAGCTAGGCAAAGGCAGTCTCTACCTGGCCTTTATCGACCTGAAGACTGCCTTTGACCTGGTTCCTAGGGAGGAACTCTGGAGGGTGTTACATGGCCTAGGGATGCCTCCGTACATCCTAAACCTCCTCATCAAACTGCATAACAACACCTATGCCCAGGTTAGATGGGGCTTGAATGGGGAAAAGACCGATAAGATCAGGGTCGAGAGGGGAGTGCGGCAGGGTTGCGTCCTGGCTCCCACCCTATTCTCCCTCTACATTAATGGGGTGGTAGAGCACCTGCTTGGTGAACCAGCGGACGCTCCCACCTTGGGAGGCGTAAAAATCCCAACTTTGCTGTTCGCCGATGACACCCTCCTCATTTCGAAAACCCCCAAAGGTCTCCAGAAACTCCTGAACCGCTTCCAGGACTTCTGCACTATCAGAGGACTAGTCATCAATGTGGACTAAACCAAGTATTTAGTCATGCACCCACCTCGTAAACTTGGCCGTCCCCCTATCTTGAACTCCACCCCCCTTGAAAGAGTGGCAGAATTCGATTACCTGGGAATCCGTTTAAGTGATGCGATGAGCTGGACCGCCCACATCAACAAAATGACAATTGGTCACAAAAGGGTGGGGGGGGGCCCTCCTCAAGGAGTACAATAATTCAACCAAACAATGTGTTGCCCCTTTAATAGACATTTATAAAGCCCGAGCTGTATCTGCGTCACTCTACGGAGCTGAACTGTGGGGCCTAGGTAAAGTGGATTCACTGAGCAAGGCCGAGAACAAATTCATTAAAGACCTCCTTGCCATCCCGATGAGTAGCCCGACACTCCCAGTCCTAATGGATGTAGGCTGTAAAGCAATTGGGGACCAGGCACGCCTCCGACCTCTCTTGCTTTGGGCTCGCCTGTGGAGGGTTCCGGAGCTAAAATCCTACGCTGACGGACTAGCAGAGGTGATGCGCTCCGACGGTTGGCACAAGATCAAATGGCTCCGGGAAATTAAACAACTTTTAGGGGATCTAGGTCTGGACTCCTGTTGGCTTAATCTCTCAGCCCCCCCAAAGGAGTCCCTAAAAAAACTTTACTGGGACTGGGTCTTCGCGAAGCGCATCAGCAATCAGCAGCACTGCAAAGCCACCGCAGCCTTCTTGCTAATAAAAGATGTTGTTGCCTTCGAGCCCTACATGGACTTAATTACCATCGCCATGGACCGGTCTTTGTATATTAAATTCCGGTTAGGAACCCT
Organism: Lissotriton vulgaris; assembly: GCF_964263255.1. Lineage (NCBI taxonomy): Eukaryota > Metazoa > Chordata > Amphibia > Caudata > Salamandridae > Lissotriton > Lissotriton vulgaris. Next base: position 1,185,594,172 of record NC_141691.1, read on the forward strand.
ACCCCTTGCCGACCTTTGCTCCAGGTGGAACAAATCCCAGCCCGCATCACGCCATTGTGCCCTTTGTCCTGACAAACCAGAGACGGTGCCACACTTTCTTTTTAAATGTCCGGACTATGGGCGCCCCAGATCACGATGGCTTAAACCAATTTGCAGAGAATTGGGCACTCGCCAGCATTCGGTCGCCCTCCGGATCCTTTTAACCAATACAGCCCCTCCCATTGTTTGTGCCGTTTCCAAGTTTTTAAAATGGGCTTGGTTGATTCTACTTAAAAGACTGTCCATATCAATTTAATTCTGTCTTAGTTAATTTATGCTGATCAAATGTGTTTTTATTCTTTTTATTCTCAATGTACAGTCACATTTTTTCGACATGCTGCTTTTACTCTTTGTACTGCTTTTATGATAGATGCATATCGAAATAAAGCAATCAACCAACAAAATGAATAAGAAATATGCTATGTTACTGCCCATCCTGTCTGATGAAATTATGAAAGGATGAGTAGTCTAGATTGCTGTTCCCTTATTGGACCTTTAAGGGGAAATATATGTTATTTTCATGTTATATTCAGTTTTGCAAGGGCATGGCTAGTCTTTTATTAGTTAGTCTGTGTGAATAAGCAAACAGCCCTTATTAGAGCTGAGATTGCATAGTCTGGTTTATGAAAAGTAGAATCCAGGAAAGACACCCATGTGATCCTCAGCAAACATTTTTGAAGAAAATATTGTTTTATAGGAGTCACAACATGTTCTGCTGGAGAAACTTATGTACCCACTATGTTGAAGTTTTTTTTTAAGTTAAGTTCTTTATTTAATAAGAATCCCTCTTAAATTAGCAGTTTTAGATTTTCCTGCTGCGCCTATAATATGAGAGTATGGTCCTAAGCGTACAATGTAGGTGTTTTTATGAAAGCAAAATCATTTTAGAGGTGTCTGTAGTCCTGTACAAGTAATGTTAAGTCTATGAGTAAAAGTGTAGAACATTTCCTTTTTTTCTTTAGGGTTCTTCAGATGAATAATATAGGAATACACAAATGTAAGGATTTAGAATATGTCTGTATCGTTTTTCTCTTTTCCTCAGAATTTAGTAAATGAACACAGACTTTCTTAGCTGCTTCAAATAGTGTAATAGGTCCAGGGTTTTTTACTCTCAGATAGATGAAGTGGTTCTTGGATGCCCTACTAATATATGGGGCACCCCAAAACTAGGAAGTATTCTGAGACTATCCTCTCTGTTGATAGAGTATTTGTATGCCTTGTCTAAAGAACTTTTGTTCTGTCCACCATTAGATATTTGCTGCCTTACAACCATTGCCAGAGGGGCCTGGACATCAGATCCAGCCTGGGGAGTCAGCACCAATCCATCTTGAAGCCAAGGTGAAGGTAACCAGCATAGGTGTTGCTGTGTACCCCTGCCACTGTCTTGGGCGAAAGACTGGGTCACAAATTATAAAGGAGAAGTTGTGGATCAAGTTTGTGATGCCCAACTGAGAGAGTCACAAACCGACCAGAACGGCAAGGAGGATTTTGCTTGTGGTGACCCCTTTTGATATTAGGGTTGCTTCAGAGATCGCTGCATCAGGCCTCTGAATCCTGGTCCCAAAGTGAATGCAAGTTTGCACCTTTATTTATTGATCAAGAGGTGCCTGGGCACACTGGATACAATGTGTGGCACCAACAAAAGAGCAGTGCCTCAGCAGAGCACTTCAGGAGTTAGGGAAGGACTTGAGTTCAGGGTGCAGGTGCTTTGTCTCTGGTGCCTGTTAGATTGAAGTAAAGAAAGCTGGTGCGCTGCCTGAGACATTGGACAGGATCGTTGAAAGACTTTTTCTTCTCAAACTGGGCTGTGATTCCTGAGTTGCGAGTTGTGCAGCTCCACCGTGGGAACAAGAGCCTGCCTGTGAGGCTCACACAGACACAGGGAGAAGACTACCCTCTGGCCAGTTGTACAGCGGCTCAATTTCCCAAGGACTTGTTTTCGTTAGTAGTGTACCCTTTAGTCGTCCCATTTTTGAGGAGGAGCAGCCCTTTGCGGCTCCTCATCCTAATTCCTATTGCCCTGTGTGGTCCTCCTGGTCCCTTGGAGCCAGGATTGTTTTTGACTATATTAATTGATACTCTAGCCCTTATAAAAGGAACACTGGAAAAGTCTATTGAAAATGGTTTTTACATAGAATTAGAGTAGATGGTTCTAGGATTTGCTTTCTGCTTGTGGTTACAAAATATTAATAATTATGTTTGTAATAATAGTCATTACTCTCTACTGCTATCTGTATGTCAATTATGAGCCAATGCTCTGTTCCATTTGTACTCCCGCTTATACCTTATATATACCCGCTTAATGAAATGTTTAGAATGAAAAATACCCACCTAGCAATGGATTAGGATATTGATGAATTTATGAGAATAAATGTGCAAAATATTTTCTATGTTCCTTCTAGATCATAGGAATGTCTTTAGCTCATGCTAAAACGACCATCTGTTAAAGATTGTAGGAATCGCTGTTAGCATGAGCTGAAAGCCATTTTACTATTGGCAGCCATTTTTTTGTTGATTTTGTTGGTTCATGTCTTATTAAGGTTAATTTGTTATAGACCCGTGGACACTTTGTGTTTACTATGTTGACTATTGAGGGCTGTGTCCATGCTAGGTCTAAAAATATGCCCTAGGACCCTTCTTCATCGGTTTTTGTTCAAGCCATTTTAGTTAGCCATGTGCTCGCCATGTGCTTTCTCCCTCTTCCAGAGTCCTGCACATGATCAGAAAGGCCTAGCTGTAAGAATGCACCTGCTCCTAGTATAGAACTGTCAGGATGTGTTCAGTTTACTCTCCCCTCCCACTTTGTTGAGCAAACACATTTTGTATACCAATATTAGTCAATAAGCATGCTTGTATGTGCCAGGACCTCCATTGGTTTTATGTTGACTATGTAACCTAACATACTACATACAATGCGGGGGACCCAAGGGCAATTTTAACGACCAGCTCTGAATACACGCCCAATAGACACATAACACAGAAAAGTATCAGAGGGTCAAGAGTTCATCAGGCAACTATTCAGGACAGAGAGGGTGAAGGTGAAATGCTACAGGCAGCCAAATGACTGAAAAGATTACTGTAGTGAAAAAACCAGGCCACGTTGGTGTCTGGTCTCTGGCACCCATCAGTCACCGCTCGTTATGTTATGTTATGTTATGTTATTTATTATTTGTTAAGCGCGCATACGCCCAGGGGCTTCTTGGCGCTGGTGAGAGAATCAAACATAACAGTGCATAAAAGAAAGACAATTATTTTTTACAGTAGGCCTGGGAAAAAAGAAAAGTTTTAAATGCCTTCCTAAAAGCAAGGAGATCCTTGCTATGTCGCAGGGTCAAGGGGAGGGAGTTCCACAATGAGGAGGCTAAGAATTGAAAGCTGCTGCCCCCTTGACGTTTCTTTTTGAAACGAGGGACCTCAAGTAGATCTTTGTGGATTGATCTCAAACTGGCTCGGAACCGCCCTTCATCATTTGGGGCTCCGAGGACCAACACTGTACATGATCTTGTTCTCTGACAGAAAGGAATTGGCCTTCCTGTTAGTCAGTATATGTTGGTGTTATAGTGTTGGTGATGTGGCCAATGGGGTAAAAAAACCGTGCAGTGCAAGGGAAAACCAAGGAAGTGGATAAAGGGAATAAAATTGGTTTAGGGAGCAAAAGAGAAATTTAATAGGGTATAACTCCCAGCACCAATGTTAAAAATAGCCAAGACAGGGAAAAAGTATAAACTGTCTAGTAGTGGAACGTGGTCGACATGTTTCAGCAAATGTGGCCAATAGCCTTGCTTTCTTCAGGACCTATATATATCGCTACTGCAACAGAAAAAAACCCCAAACCAGTGATGGTAGTGTCATAAATTAGGGAAAAAAAGAAAGTACTGGAACGACATCAATATGTAAATATCACCTGGGCATCCTAGGTGTGTTAGTTCCAAGTCTTCTCACACAGTCTGCATTGGACTGGTTATTGAGAAGTAGAGACCTCACCCCACCTGGCGGCGGCTCAGGATATTGGTGAAGCACCGCTCTAACCGTCCGTACTCCAGCGCGGCATCACAGATGCCGCGCTGGAGTACCGACGGTTAGAGCGGTGCTTCACCAATATCCTGAGCCGCAGCCAGGTGGGGTGAGGTCTCTACTTCTCAATAACCAGTCCAATGCAGACTGTGTGAGAAGACTTGGAACTAACACACCTAGGATGCCCAGGTGATATTTACATATTGATGTCGTTCCAGTACTTTCTTTTTTTCCCTAATTTATGACACTACCATCACTGGTTTGGGGTTTTTTTCTGTTGCAGTAGCGATATATATAGGTCCTGAAGAAAGCAAGGCTATTGGCCCCATTTGCTGATTCACAGATGCCGCGCTGGAGTACCGACGGTTAGAGCGGTGCTTCACCAATATCCTGAGCCGCAGCCAGGTGGGGTGAGGTCTCTACTTTTCAATAACCAGTCCAATGCAGACTGTGTGAGAAGACTTGGAACTAACACACCTAGGATGCCCAGGTGATAGTTACATATTGATGTCGTTCCAGTACTTTCTTTTTTTCCCTAATTTATGACACTACCATCACTGGTTTGGGGTTTTTTTCTGTTGCAGTAGCGATATATATAGGTCCTGAAGAAAGCAAGGCTATTGGCCCCATTTGCTGAAACATGTCGACCACGTTCCACTACTAGACAGTTTATACTTTTTCCCTGTCTTGGCTATTTTTAACATTGGTGCTGGGAGTTATACCCTATTAAATTTCTCTTTTGCTCCCTAAACCAATTTTATTCCCTTTATCCACTTCCTTGGTTTTCCCTTGCACTGCACGTTTTTTTTACCCCATTGGCCACATCACCAACACTATAACACCAACATATACTGACTAACAGGAAGGCCAATTCCTTTCTGTCAGAGAACAAGATCATGTACAGTGTTGGTCCTCGGAGCCCCAAATGATGAAGGGCGGTTCCGAGCGGTGACTGATGGGTGCCAGAGACCAGACACCAACGTGGCCTGGTTTTTTCACTACAGTAATCTTTTCAGTCATTTGGCTGCATGTAGCATTTCACCTTCACCCTCTCTGACTATGTAACCTATGCATATATAAGGCCCCTGTTCTCTGTATTCCTTAGACTGGCTCCTACAGTGGCCTGAGGGTACCGTATGACGAGTCTCCCTCATGTTAGGTTAATAAAAGCCAACCCCTTTGGAGGAGCATCTCACGCCAAGGGAATAGTCTTGGAAAAAGTTGCTGTAGAAGCTAAGCAGCCTAACTCTGCGATCAGGAAGTGTGTCAGCTGATCAAGAACAGCAAGAAAATCAAAGCTTTCGTTCCCAACGATGGTTGCTTGAACTTCATCGAGGAAAACAATGAAGTTCTTGTGGCTGGATTTGATCGTGCTGGTCATGCAATTGGTGATATCCCTGGAGTCCGTTTCAAGGTTGTAAGAGTAGCCAACATTTCCCTGTTAGCCCTGTACAAAAGCAAAAAGGAGAGGCCAAGATCTTAAATCTGTTGGATTATGATCAATAAATATTTTCATTAACACTGCCTGACAACTCCCTGCCAAGCTACTGGGGGGGTCAGTGGGGGGGGGGGGGGTTGAAACAGGTTAATTTGGAATTTGCTTGTGCCTTACCCTGACAAGAATTGTGCTTGCTTCTTGACAAGGGCTCACACCTGATACAACCAGTAATCCAATTTCCCACAGAAACACTAGTTGTTTCACTATATTTACATGATCTTCTGAGAACAATTACTAACATAGCTGTTTTTACACCAAAGTTAGAGTCATGATCCCTTCACACTTTAACGAATGCTGAGGATGTGATCATTTGTTTTGATTTAACACGAAGAGGGTTTGAGAAGTGGTTAAATGCATCAGATGTTTTACTCTGCTACTAATTCCTTAATAATGTATGTGTAAAAAATGTCAAGTAGTGGTGTTCCAGAGAAAGAATAAGAAAATCAGTTGGATCACTGGGCAGTTAGGCCAAGAGACAATGTAAAACATAAATTCCTACCGGTATTTAGGAATGATTTTCTCCTGTGACCTAAGCACAGAACAACACATGACCCTGCAACAGGGAAAAGCAGTAGCCTAAGGAAGGGGGAGGCCTTGGCTCTCTCTATAAATCTTTAGGTTGTTGATATGGAGAAGCACATGTTCTTGGTGGCTTTCTTGATTTAGTAGACCAGAGGCAGATTGATGTATAGTATGACTGAGCTACATCTTTCAGCTGCGTGATGATGCGACCTTTGGAGACACCAGTAAGTGTAATATTCTTGAATGCTATTGAGCTGCCATTAGCTGCCCCTTGTTCATAGGGGGTGGAAGGAGAACAGACAGTAACTGCTTTGGGGAGAGTATGTAGCCTTACGGCTAGAGCGGTCGACCTCGAAGTTGGGGAACTGGGTTTGAGTCTCGGCAACAACGCGCAACATCCTGTGATTCTGGGCAAATCACTTAATCTCCCCGTGTCTAACAAAAATGAATGAGTCCTTTTGTAATTAAACTGGTGCTTTGTAAAGCGCTCTGATACCCGATGTCTCAGGCCTAGTTCGTGCTATATAAAACTCCAAAATAAAACCTGCTCATGTGCTATATATTCCCTGCCTAGCTAAACGTGCAAAGAGATTCGCCTTCACTTTCAATGAAAACCCACATTGCTGCAAGCTCTTTTTTCGCAGTATGACTGGTATTACGGCAGCTAATGAAGGTGACAGCTAAAAAATGCATTATTAATTGACATATTTTTACTTAAATGCCAATGTGCCTTAAGTTTAACCAGTCTGTAGTTAGTCTGGAGACAGGGCAAGTTTAGATGCCTGGGGAGTGTAGGGACATGGGGTGTGTTTAAATGGTAATCCTTGATCCCTGAATCTCAAACATATGATCTGAGCTTCTAACAGTGTGGTATTAGTGACATTTCTAACGAACTCGTTTTTGTTGACAGCGACATGCTTTATTCAAATCCAAAAAGCCCCATTTACTCACAATTTTAACAAGATTTAAAATTTGACCTTAAGTTCTATAAAAATCATTAATCATCAAATGTATTTTTCCACCCAGGAATAAATTCGATAGAACGATTGCATCGGGACAGAGAATGAGGTATGTTTATTCTGGAGGTTAAAGGCACCACTAATGCGAAAATCAAACAACTCATGATTAGGATTTGTCTCAAAGAAACCAAAGGAGTCCCTATCTTGTAAGTTGGTAAACACAAGACGAGTTATGTGTTCTTTTTAGAGAGAAATATTCAGGCCCACATTTATTCATTTTTCATGCAACACAGTACAGAAACCAAATCTGTTGTGCCTATTTGTGCAAAGAAGAAGCACAGCGCAGAGCCATATTTGCTTAGATTGGCGGGCTGCTGCTGTCTTTCCGAGCACTAACACACAAACAGGGTGCCTTGCATGACGCATAGCTGTGCAACGCGGCGCAACAGCAAGTGTGCGTTGTCTAGCACTGAATTTGTACTGGAAGCATGCCCTTCCAGGATAAATATCTATGTCTAGACAAACTCAGAATGATCCCACACATTATATGTGAGAAAAAGTGCAGCACAATTGCAGTGTGTTGTTTGTGAAATGGACACATTTCCCTTTGTTTACGGCTACTTCCAGGAGGCATTAGTTTTTCATGCAAAGTCTGGGATGACTACCTAGTTTATTGCACTTTCTGCCAAACCTATGGGTATTTCAACCGATCTGCCACAGCAAAGTCCCAGTAATGTCCCCTTGATGCAAATTGACACACAGCAGCCCACAATGGTTTTTGAACTGAGAGAAGAGCACAATCACTGGACCAAACACCTTTTTGCTTAGTGTAGAAAATATTGTGTCACATTGCTTTACTTTGCGTTAGCGTAAGCCTTAGGAAGTGTAGGCCTTTGTATCCAGGCTAAATGAAGTTCTGCCGTTTGCCATTATTTGAAAATTGTGTGTGAGATTTAGAGTACTGGAAAGAAATGCCTGATGGTCGGTAGGGCTGTTCATAATATATATTCTGGTGTAAGCTCCAAGTGTTGGGCTAGGGATAAAACAAATCATTCCTGTTTTTTCTTACACAGATCACATATTTTTGTGTGCTGGAGACCTGGTTCAAGCAGAAAATGTATTGGAAAAAAAAACCTGGTTGTGTGCCATATCTGCATGGAAGGCATCAGCAACATTCACCAACTGTCTCTAAAAAATATATGGACATTATATTGAGCTGAGATCTTACATTTCTTTTGTACACAAGGTCATACTTTACATACATTTTTCATGAAAATGACACCCCAGCCTTAATATGTATAGAAAAATGTGCATTTTCCCCCTCCCATATGCATCAGCACCCCATAATCGTAGGTTATCAAGTGGTACTGGGCATGTTGTGTACTTTAAGTCCCGAAGATACGTAAGAAATGCAGAAAGCATTTTCCCTGGTAAATGTTAGCCAATTTAATGGGCACAAGTAGAGATCAACCCAGTGACATGTCAGTAATGGGTGCTTGAAGGATCATAGTGTGTACCTGTAGTTTATTTGCATTGATGAAGTCAAAGAACAGAACTAATATCCAGAGCTGGACTGGCAGTAGGGGGCAGCGGGCATTTTCCCGTTGGGCCAGAAGGTTGGGGGACCATTTATGACCAGTGGGTGTCGGTTTTGTTACTGGGGCCGGTTTTCAGCAGTACTGCAATATCAGCTCCCTGTAACAAAAGAGGCAGCGGTGCTTGACACTTGTACCCCCAACGGTCCGTCGCTTCTCAGTAGCACCCCCCATTGGGGCCAGTCTAGCGGAATTGCCAGGGCTGGTTTCTGTTCCCAGGTCAGTTGTGCTAATGTTACTCCGCATTTGCTCCTCCTCCTGTGGTTTGCTAATCGAGGAGGCTAGTGAAGGATCTTGGAGATGAGGTGTAATTTTTCAGTTCGTTAGTCTTCCATAATTCCAAACATAAGCAGGACATGCCATGATTTGCTTCATCAAAGCCAGAGATGTGTTTAACAACTGATCCTGCGTTATGTGTGCCCAAGTACTTTGAAAGCGGGAAAGAAGAGCGACTTGTGAGTCAGGTGGAGAGTTTCCTATGGGGATTAAAGGTTGACAGCCAGCTGTTGCTGGCATCTGTTGACCTCTAACACGTCGGTAGAGTCTCTGGTGGCAGGGAAAGGAGGTGTGTGCCAATCTGGACTCTGCACACTGTGTGGGAGTTAAGGCTTGCTTACAGGATGGTGGGTCATGGTGTAAGACTGAGGTGTTTGCTGGAAAAGACAGGCATGTGCCCTGAGGTTTGGAGATCCACCAGAGACCCAGATGGAGGGAGTAGAGTAAACCAGTATTGTTTGTTCTTTTGGTGTCATGGGACTGGCAGCCATGATGCTATGATGAGTATTCAATCTGAGGGCAGTGTTTGAAGAAAGAAGAAAAGTGCTGTGTAGTTCCATGTGATTTTTTGGAGAGGGCAGGAAACAGAAGGGAAAGTTAATGTGCTTCAAAAGTTAACGTGCTTCTTAGCAGTAAGTAGTTGAAACAAATGTCTGTAAGACTATGTTCCACCTTCACTTTTAAGTCTACTGAACCAAGGCGTGGTCTCCTTTTCCATAAAACATGCAACCACATATTACTACCCGGAACAGAAGTCTACAACACGTGTTTCAACCACATTACATGCACGCCATTTTGTGTGATTATTTTTCATGTCTAAACAGAGGGAGGGCATTCTGCAGGCGCGCAACACCCATTGGGCTCGTGGGGCTTCAGCCCCCCCATTGTCTGTATCAGCCCGGGCGGAGACAGCTTCCGGGCTGGCGTGCATCTAATTGCAGCCGCACCCGAGTACTCAACAGGTCTTTAAAATACCATTCACTTCTAAATGAGGCTTTTGTTCTGTGTTCACCCCTTCTTACAGCCACACTGTCTATATGGTTGGAAGAATTAGCCCCCCCGAAATATTTTTTAGCCCCCCCACCCAAAATGTGGCTCTAGTTGCCCGCCTGACGTCCTGCGTGCCTTTCGCACAATAGAGAACAATAATCATTATTGAAATCCCACTTCACAATGCTCACCTGTTTTCGGATCAATGGAAAAATATGGCTGTCCCTCTAGAATACTGTAAACCACTCTGGCGCTGCTTCCGTACGTGGGGTCATCGGCGTCGGTGGCTCTGACCTGGAGCACGTAAGCACCTAGGGAGAGAGATAGATGCGCGCTTCAGATTTTATTTGCACACAGTGCATCAAACACATTTCTGGCAATATGCTGGGCTGCAAAACATATCAACATAATTCAAATGGCTGCTTCAAGGATGACGCTCTGTGGCCGGCTTCCCTGCAGTCTGTCTTTTTAATGCTGCCTGCCTGACACTTTGTCTGTTGATTAATGAACACTTCCAATCGCGGGTATTGCTTGAATTAGCACATGTACTCACACAGGCCATTTAGAAGATTCATGTGCCGGCGCCGCCATCCGTAGGGGCTTTAAGGCTTTCAAGTTCACGAATTGTTCTGCCCAGTCACCCGGGCTCTAAGATTACACTGAACTGCAACACTGTATGCATAAATATAAATGCCACCTCATGCGAACCTATAGCAGCACTGCCAGCCAGCCCATCCTTCAGAGCCGAGGAAGCAGCACACCCCACACCATACACTGTCTCCTAGCACATTTTATGCACGAAGGTGACTCGGTGACAACCTTTCAAATGTATCAGGCAGATCTATGTGCCCGCGCTTCTTCAGAGAGCTACACAAGAAAGGAAGAGGTGTATCAGTTGAAAATGGAAATTGTTGCGAAGAAGCAGCGACAGGAGATGCCAAAGCACATACAAATTAATTAAGGCACATACAAATCAATTAAATTATAGTTTGAATATGAGGTAGCATTGAGAAGTATGTTATGTTACATATACTTGTAGGGCCTCATTTACAAAGGTAAAACTACATTTTTATGTAAGTTAAACTTTTTTGGGGGTATTTACGGACTTGGTTGGGGGCGGGTGGGTGGGCAGGTTTGCTTGAGAGCAGGGGAGGAGTGGCTAGACTAATGCTGAGGGCCCTGACTGTTTGGCCAATCCTGTCATTCGCACTCTCCCTTTTCTCCATGTAGGCTGCATGCAGTCTACATAGAGAAAATGGTCTCCCCATAGACGTCTGTGTGGTTGGCATTCCAACCAATCACAACGCTTCCATTGCAGCATTGTGATTGGCTTAGGGGAGGGGAGGAAGGATGCCTGCTTGCTGTTCTTGCGGAGGCAGGAAAGTAGGTGCAGACCCAGCAGTGAAGACGCTGGACCCTATAAGCTAAGATTTTTTATTTTATTTATTATTTACCCCCTCCCTGCATGACTACCCCTTCCCACGCGACCATTCGCCCATCCCCCCTGCTCGACCTCGCACCCGCCCAACTGTGAGCCATGCCGGCAGCGACTGGACTCTGCACTTGTGGGTGAGACTCCACACATAAAAATATAGGCGTGTCCTATGTCTGGTTCAAAGCTGTCTGGTGGGAGTGTGAAAGCTGATGCAGTTGTTCAGGAAGGTGGGTCTAGGTTGTGCAGTGCCACGCATGTGTAAGTTCTTCGAATGGGGCAGGCTTGTGAATGGGAAGCCAGAGGAGGTCCTTAAGGTGAGTGGATAAGTGGCTGCAGGGTAGGAGGTTGAGTGTGAGTATGGCCACTGCATTCTGGATAATCTGGAGACTCTTGGTGATTTGAGCCGAGAGTCTGACATAGAGTGTGTTCCCGTAGTCTAGCTTGCTGGTGGTTGGGTGGCAGTTTGACAACTGTTCAGAGAAGGCATCTAAAGATCTTTCTGAGGATCTTGATAGCGTGGAAGCAGGAAGAGTTGATCACATTGCCCTGGCTGGACATCAGAATTTGGTAGTCGATCACAATTTCCAGATTCCTGGTTTGGCTGGACGTGGTGGGTGTTAATCCCAGTTCTGAGGCCTACTAGGCTGAGAACTTTAGTGTGGTGTCGCTTCCCAAAGGCATCACCTCGTTTTTGTTTGAGTTATACTTCAGGCAGTTGGAGTTCAAACAAAGGGTGACTTTTCACATACAGTCGATGAAATGTGTTTGGGTGTTGGCGGTGTCCTTGGAGAGGGAAAGGATGAGTTGTGTGTTGTTGACATATGAGATTATGTTGAGACCATTGAAGAGTATGGGGTTAAGGAGTGATCCCTGAGGGATGCCACAGATCATACTGGAGGGTTCGGAGGTGTAGGGAGCTAAGCTGACCTTATGTGTGTGGCCTGTGAGGAGAAAGCTGATCCATTTATGAGCTGTTCTGCAAATCCCTGTCTTATGGAGGCACTGGATAAGGATCAGGTGCAAGACGGTGTTGGAAGCCACGAAGAGGTTAAGGAGAATGGATGCCGTGCTGTTGCCTTGGTCCAAGATGAGACAGATGTCATTGGCAGCGCTGATGAGGGTAGTCTTGGTGATGTGGTTGGGCCTGACTCCTGATTGGGATACTACCAGAAGGTGGTTTTTGCTTGTCTATTGTTTATGAGTTTAATCAAGAATTTCACTGGGTAGGAAAGCAAGGAGATGGGGCTGTAGTTTGCTGGTGAAGTTGGATCTGCTGTAGATTTTTTCAGTAGCACCAGTATGATGGTGTGTTTCCATTCATCCAAGAAGGTAGCAGGGGTAAGTGAGTCATTGAGGATCAGGGTGAGGGTAGTGCAGATGGGTTCAAAACCTTTGTAGAAGGTGAAGTGTGGCATGGGTCCAACAATTGGATGGGCCACATGGTAGCAGCAGTTTCTGTGGAGATGATGGTCAAGGCAGTTTCTAGTATGTTGTTATGGTGCTTATCTTGCTGTGGAAGCAAAGAGCGAGCTAAGAGTAGAGGTTAATTTGTCAGATAGATGGGGGGACATTTTGATTTTCTTGTCAAAGAGAACTATCGTAGTTGTATTAAAGTTGGGTTGACCTAGCTGGTCATGAATTACCTGGTAATGAGAATTAAAAACCTTTCTGGGGGTTACTGAGAAGTGTGCCTTATTACCCTTGTAAATTTAATAATAGGCATCATGTTTCTCCAGCAGGTTTTAGCCGTTGTGGTCAGATTAAAACATGGCAGAAGGAAACATAGTTTCCTCTGGCTATTTCATCATTTTTCCATACTTAAAAAAAAATATGGAACAAATGCTACTAATGGCCCTGCCTTTTTGCAATATTGTATTAGGTACTCCATATGGAAAAACTGTTCTATTCAGATGAAATGTGGCAAATTTTTAGTCGCACTACAGTGGACATATTACAATTGGATAGAATACAGTGAAACTGTTTAGCACTTCAATCACAAATATAAATTTGCATTTTGGGGTGTTTATCCTACACATAAAAGGCATTTCTTACTTTTATAATAACTATGTGCTGCTTCTCAGTGGGGCCCTTCAACCACTGCATTTCCCGCCTTCTGGAAGGAAGCACCAACCATGGCAACTGATATAGGTAAGGTATAGGGCAACTAAGGACGTGGACATTGCAACTTGGATTCGTAGTCCATGTATGGGAAGATTCTCTTTAATATCTGGAGATTAAACCAGTAGAACGTGGAACAGGATAATAACATCCCTTTCTTTCCTTTCCTATCACACAAAGTTAAAGAACCCCAACAAAGGGGCTACATTGAAAAAAGAGGCAAAATATGAACTTTACTGTTCAGTAACTGTGGTTAAAACACTTTCTTTGAATGTTCACCACCATCTGAATCCGTTTCTTCTTGGAGAAAGAGAAACTAAACTTTAAAGTCAGAAACAAAAAGAAACAACCAAAGCCATAACCCTTTTTTGGTTTGTGCTTTCCTGCAGGAATTTTAACATGCACCACATATTAGAATTTGTTATAATTGCACCTCTCTTCTAAGCCAGTTTTTAAAATGTGTCCTCATTTGGACAGATACTTTTGCAAAGGAAGCCCACAGTTGAATATGAAAGCAGTTAAGCATAGATGAACTGTGCCTCTGCTGCTCCAGTCCCCTAGTTCATGAAAAATTAAACGTAGACAGAATTTACTTTGATTTACTGATACTGGGCAGGTGCAGATTATGTGTATTACATTTTATTTACGCCAGGGACAACGACTACACTATTCGCTTTTGCAATCATGGATGGAAAATCGCAGGAACCAAACCAGTATCCTTTCTTGTCTGCCTTTTTAGGTAAACCCACCAAACAGTGCACGGGCTGGATTACAAAAGACATGCTGTAGGCTTAACATATAGGATCTTGCTGCCTACCATTGCTTGGCTTAACTGCCACACGCATTTGTTTGCTTCCTATAAGATGACTTGTCTTTTTCATCTGTGCCGTCCCTCCTCTTGAGGATAACCTCTTTACTTGTGTCCTTCCAATGCTCACTTTTAAGGAACTACCTTTTTTCTTTTGTCTTCAGCAGTCAATGAGTGTGCATGTGTTTTCCATCCGCCCCCTAGTGGGCTTCTCTTACCTCCTCCATGCTCCCAGATGCTTACCTAATCTGTAGAACAATTTGATGTGTGCTGGTATTTATTTTTAATGAATGCAGCACCTTTCAGCAAACTTTACATTTTTACTTTTTTTTATGGTCTTGCTAGTCAAAAATATTTGCCTGGTCAGCCCCATAAACGAAGGGAGGTTTTTAATTATTTAGCAGACTGATGCTTCTGTGCCTTGGCTCTGCTTATTTATAAATTTGCACAGGGGCGTAATATATGCTGCTGCAGCTGTGGTGTGACGGTGGGGTAGAGGGACGTCGTTCAGGGGACCCCATTCAGCCCAAGGTCAATGAGTATCTGTGAGATATGGAAATCTCAACAAATTCTGCAGTGGGGCCCATCATTTTGTGTAACTCCACTGGTATTGCACCCTTGCCTCACTCACACCTCTCTCTATCAGTCAGTATCTTTATTTATAGCACATGCTCTTCAAAACCTTTTTGGTGCACTCCCACTCCTTCACCCCCTCCATGGCTGCTGCCCACTCTGGCGTTGACTGCTCTCCACTACTCCCAAACCAAAGGATATCCCAGCTCCTCATTATAGCATTGTTTAAATTATCAAAAAAGGATTTTTAAGGATCCAAAAGGTAGTTGCATGTACTTGCGCCCTGATGCGCATGCGCATGCGGGGTGGCCACAGGCCCACTGGGAAGAATGACTGCCCGGCCCCAGCACCCTGACAGCCTACCTACCGGCTGTTACTGCCCCTGGAGTTACATGTTTCTGACCGCTAAGGACCGAAGACTATGCTTACCAATAATGACCTTACCGCCACAGGACAGCATAGTTGCCCGACTATCTGTCCTCCCCCCTCAGCCCACTAGGAAGGTCATGCCCTGTAATCCGCCTGCCCCTGGACTCAACAACCCTTCGCCCCAGGCAAACCGGGTCGTTACCCCCTAGGTGTATGCTTACGAAACTATGCTCTTGTTTCCAAATTACGCCCCATGGCCTTGAGGAAACTGCAAGCGAACAAGAAAAATAGCACACCCGTCAGTGTATTGCCCTACTGACAGGCTAAAAACTTACACTACTGTACATGATACTATGTAACAGTGTACTGCTGCAAACTTCTCCCTGAGTCACAGGGTCAAGAAGCTTGCAATTCACGTGAAACAGAAACCAATGGGCTACAGCATGTGCAGCCGCACATGGCAGATACAGCACAGATGGTTAGTGCTCCTAGCCTTTGGATGAGGGGTGCGGTTTGCATGCCAGGCCTATTGCCTACCTTATGAGACTGCACCCCTCTTGTTCCGCCCACACCCCCAGCCCAGCCTGTATCGGTATGCTACTGTGCTCCACCACCTACGATTCAGGTGCGAACAAAGGTGTACAAACCAGGGTACTTAGGTATTGAATGCTATGACCTAGGCATCTAATGCTGGAATGTGCCCAAGTATATGCACTGTGACACAAACACGTACATCCACTGTATAAATGTTCGGGCACCGGGCGCTGTGTGACACAATACTTTAATAGTACACGTGTACGAGTACCAAGGGAGGTGACGGACCACAGGCATTTAAAGCTTAACTGTACAAGCACAAAAAGGGGGCACAGGTACCGTGTGATACAACATGGACATCCCAATGCCTACGCAGGGGCTGTAATACTGTGTGAAATAATACGTAACTCAGAAGTGCATGCGCATAAGGGTGCATAGGTACTGTGTGACATAACTAGCTTCCAATGTATAAGTGTACCTGTGATGGGTGCATAGATTGTATTTGCAACAGACCCCTAATTCATATTTGTAACCGCCCCAGCATGCCTGTGGCTATTTTGATAACAGAGCCCTACTTCATAATTGTAATAGCACCCGCATGTTGTAACAAGCGGGGATGTGTTCACACTCCCAAGGCATTGTTTGTGGAACTACAAGCATAACGGGTAATAATACCGTATATATACTTTGCTGGATGACCCGAAACTGGGCTTTTAAAACTTTACATTGACATCAGACTTTCACTTCTGACCGTTTTAGCATAGCCTTCATTTCCTTACATAAGGAACAATGCATGCGACTTTCAATGAGGGCGCCTAGCATAGCGCCATTTGCACTGGGTGAGGAACGTTGATAATCATAACCAATTATGAGCACCTAGCATAGCACCAGTTGCATTCTCTTGAAGGACACTGAACTCATTCTCCTGAGGGACACCAAACTCAGACTTTGAATTCTGACCGCTTTATGTGCTTTTTACTGAGAGCGCCTAGCGCCATTTCCCTTAAGTGTGGAACATGTAAAATAATGTTATCAATTAAACGTGCCCAGCGTAGCACCTGTTGCTTTTACCAGAGGAACATTGAAATCGGACTATCAATTTTGACTGTTTAGCATAGCCTCATTTCCGATACATAAGGAACATTGCATATTACTTTAAGTGAGAGCGCCTGTTGATGAGTCCAATGTGAACACAGCATTATTTTTCTGCAATAGACTGCCATGTGAAAAGGTCTGTTAAGCCACTTTTGCAATAATTAACACACGTTCTCCAGAATATCCTCCCATTGTGCGGCCTGTCGCTGCCTTTTGTGGCTATGCTCCTGCTATTGAGATACCATATCAATGCATACCTACACATAATTTTGTAACAGAAAATCAGAATTCAGCCACATACCTCTGAATGGACACAGAAACTCCCTGTTGTAGAACCCTGCTAACTATGTGTTAATGCTCAACTCCTGCAGATCACTTCTAAGTGGTCTAAGTGTATCACATAATTACTATGATGGATGCTGGTGAACCTGCAGCTGCAACTACCTCTGTTGCTGGGCTGCCATCGCCTGACTGTAGCACCAACTGACCACTTGTGTATGAACTCAGAGCCCCCTTTGAGTGTCCCCCTATTAGGTGAGGTTGTGTTTTTGTGGCAGATGTTGTGACATCTGCCCCCATTATTGTAAAGTGCACAGGGAATTTACGCAGAACTTAAATGATCCTGGATCTTAGCTGGTATGAGGCGGGCAAGTGATCTGCACTTTTTGGAGTAGCTGGGGTTCACACCCGGTTTTCCGGGGCCAAAGAGGGAGTTCCAAAATGTATACCAAATCTACTCCTGTTGTTACAGCATCACTGGCTACATGGAGGACTGATAATCATGTATATCCCATGCTTTCAATACTCAAGCCTACTTTTATTATGTCTCAGCGTGCTTTGCTGGCACATCTTCCCACCGTGACAGTAGGTGTTTATTTCATAACCAACCCATTAGGTTTAACAAAATATGAACGCTTTACTTCATCAATTCGCGCTAGCTGACCAAGCAGCACGAGGCAGCCCTAATGCATACACACTTCAATAACTGGCCGGATAAAGAAAGTGGTAGCCACATACTCTCAGCAGTATATGGTAGAGCTTGGTGGTACAACCCGAATAAGAATAAGGAAACTACAAAGTCCACTGACGGGGAACAGCACCCCAAAATGAGGTGGTTTACAAACACTAGCAGTCCATATTGGAATTTTGAAAAGGCGCCCGCAAGTTGTGTGGCCCTTGAAGTAATATCGCTTTGTGCACCTGTGGCATGGAATAACTTGTGCATTCCAGTCCACTTGACCATACTCCTGGTCGGTGTGGCATTTTGGCCCCGCCATTATATCACCGTGAGGTAGGGCACGCCCCTTGCGCTATTGCGAGATTCTGCCTCGTGACAAATTTCTGAAATACATAACACAAATGTTCAGGTGCCCTAGGCAAGAGAATTCTTTAAAATAAATATCTACATTGATTATTGCAACCCTAGCTAGAAATAGTCCTCGCAAGAGACCGTTTGGTCGAAAAGTAAAATCGTTTTGTTTAAGCTAATACTTTAATAGGCTCAAAGCTGATCAGCCAACATTACTCTCTAGTGACGGTTGGCCAGGATAAAATGCGTCCCACAGAATGGAACGTACTGGGTGGTACGGCGCAGAGTTGTGAACTGAGCGATCTCGCTGTAACTTACACTTCTGCTGAAGGACAGGTTAGACATGTCTGTCAATTAGGGAACCGAAATTGCCACGTATACCCCCATTTTCTAACCATAAACCACTGCATATTATCCCTTTTTAGTTTTAAACCACTTGCGTATGGCGCCAAGAAGCCATCTGGGTAGTCGTGCTACATACGGACTCCAGCAATTACAAACGCAAATGACATGAAGACTGCAGCGTCCAGCTGTTCGGACGTTTTGTGGCGAAGAAGCTGATTGCCCCATCCCCTTCACTATCCCCACGGTAACACGCGATCTGAACAATGTCGTTAGGCACAGAACAGCAACATTAGGGCATTCCTAGGCACTTACTAAGGGTGGATACTAACTACAGATGGGGTCAATCCTGCTCTCGCACACGCCAGGATTATGAGTTTTCCCCCTTCTTTTTGCGCTGTTACATACTCGCCACCAGGATAAAATTATTTCCTCGTAACTATGTCAGCAGGTCAAGCCACTAGAATTTAAAAGGAAAACATTACAGATAATAACCCGCACATGCGTATTTTTGGTGCGCACCGGATCCCCATAGTATGTTTTGCTACCTTTTCTTGGTAAAACTCGTAACTAGTTACTTTTGACATTGAAATTAAAAATACCTTGACATTTGTACTTTACGAATACAATTATTAACGCCTCAAACACCCGGCCACTCGTAGTGAGGACATTCGCGATTTAAATGCAGATGTTCCTATTTTCCAGTTTTTTGGTACCATTTAAGGAATCTTGAGATGAAGAAAAGTTGATTTGGCCTTTTGAGGCGCAAAATCGCAACTTAAGCTCACTGAAGATTTCAGCAGCGAGCGTTTAACTTGCTTCGCCCCCTTGCAGACTGAAAACACTGTTGGGGAGCCCGGCCATGCCAGCCCCTATCAGGGCTTCGGCGTCCAGCAACGATAGCGGGCTACTCTGATGCTTGGCACTTCCCCTCATTATTCCTACATTAGTTTCATTGTCTTCTTATAATTATTCTAACGGTGAACTCGGCATTCACTGGCATTCTCCCCACACCCGCCACAGACTTCTGGAACCTGCTTTCTCGCTCCCAGGTCCGCCAATGAGCATACTATCCCACAAAGACTGAATATTCTTGCTTTAATCCTCCCTCTTCAAATCGTTCATCAATATTTTACCGGTCCACATTCATAGCCCTCGTAAGTAATCCTACCCTTTTTATTCAAACTGCTGCACCCAAGTACGTATTAGAGGAATTTCCACGGCAATTAGGTAAAATGCTTAAGATCATTTGAGGGCACTAGTTGGGCTTTCTAATAACAAACAACCAAACAATTAGGTAAAATGCTTAAGTTAATTTGACTGCACTAGTTGGGCTTTCTAATAGCAAACAAACTTAACTGCATAATGGAAAAAGACTGAAACTCAAGAAGTCAAAGTAATACGAAAGCCGAACCTGCCCTTCAATTGGGCACAGTGAAATGCTACATCTGAGGTCTCGATAAACTGTTCCCAGGATTCCCCGTCTCAAAAAATTGCACATCATCTGCAAAACAGTATTGGGCAAGGCCTATCCCAGCCGCCACCATGTACAGCCTCCGTTCACCCAAAAACCCACACATTCGCTCAAGCAACCGCGCTGACACTGAGCGCCTTCCCCATCCACATAGCAGCTTGCTCCCCGCTTATCTGGGCCATCCAAGATGACGATGCGTGCAGGGATGCCCCCCTTCACCGCGATCCTTCCCGTGGTCAGGAGCTTCTCCCAGGCAGGAAAACGGGTCCCCGATCACCATGCCGTTCACGACTCGTGCAGCGTAAAACTTGGCCTCAGAGTCCACATCCGACCAAGGACCTCACGCCTGCAGTGGAAACAAAGGAAAAGAAATAACTGGCCGCTGGTGGCCCAGGGGCTGTGCCCGTGGGGAGCTTCAGAACAAGAGACTGTTCTGCTCCCCACCCCCCTTTTAAAAGGGGGACATGGGCCAGTCGAAACTGGTCGGACCCCGCTGCTGGGTGTCTGGGTGTCTGTGTGAACCGGAAACACTAAAGTGCTTCCGGTTCATGCCCCACAGTAACCCACCTACTGGATGCTTATGGGGTGGTGGGAGTGCTCCCACCTCCTCCTTTCCCCCGGGGACAGGCTCGACCGCCATAAGGGCGGCACGTGCTATTCTAGCGCTCGGCCTTCTCCATGCACCAGGTTTGTTTCAGGGACCCGGCCCTACCTCCCTCCTGTGTCTGACACTCTTGAAGAAGGGGGCTATCCGGCAGATGGATGTTTTGTGAATCCACCCAGTGGGGCAGCCCTCATCTTCCATCTGTGTGCACCCCTTGACATGGAAATGTTTTGCTGCAGTGGTTCAGGTGAGTTATGGGATGGAGGACACTGGGGTCTTATAACTTCACACACATTCTTTGTATCTTTACATATGTGTCGCAGTAAACCGCATTTGTCACTTGTTGCAGTATACTGGCACAGTTTCTGCTAACACCCACCTTCAGCTAATTTCTGTGGCATGCAATACAATTTGCAGTGTGCTGGCACTTTTCATGCCAGCCTCTCTCCCTTCCTTGCACTTTGTGTGCCACCTTTTGTAGTGTGCAGGCACAGTGTCTGCTCCCTTGTGTGCTCCCTGGATGTAGACACAGTGTTGGCTCAGCCACAATTTATGCCTTCTGTCCAAGAATGCAGGCACATCTCGCACACCCCAACAGTGTCTATGACGCTGACACTGTTTTCACACATTGGTGAAGCCCTACTTCACAATGCAAGAAGGTGTGATATAGTGGTAAGGCCGTTGATTGTGTCAACTGGTGTCCTGAATTCTATTCCTGCCATATCTACTCACTTGGCACTTTGTCTGACCATGGGATTGATTAGAAATAGACTAAACACTAAAATGATCTACCATACAAAACTGCCATGTGCATTTACACTGTTCATGGGAATGGGTTTCTTTCGCTCTTCTAAGCAAACAAATACCACATGTTTACTTTGCTTCAAACGTCATGTGCCTCCAATTTGGCATAGACTTTTTATTTTGTGTGCATTTTTTTAAGTGGATATCATTTGGGCTTGATATAGCCTTACGCATATTCAGGAATTAAGCTCTAATTGAACTACCCAGGATAATGTGCTGCATGGCAAAACACTTATAAGTTCATTAAGGGGAGACCTATTGGTTGTGTCAATTTTCGTTCAATTTTAGCTTTAGAAAGAAAAGAATGCCTGTGCGAATTTATTGTAATTTTTTTTTGATTTACCAACCCATTTTAGATCAAAAACAAAATGGCACCGCACCAGGTGCATGTTTTATGACTCATGCATGCAACAACAAAATAACACAGCTGTATCATTGTGCTTTTTCGTCTTTCATTTTTGCTATTCAGCATACCATTTTTAGGACTCGCCTAAAGCGCAGCGCGCATGCGCTGCCTAGGAAAGGGGCTCTTGGAATCACTTCAGACTTCTGAAAGCCTTCTCCTTGTGGGTGTGCCTCCTCTCACACATTCCATTGGCCTTTGCGTGTGATTTTCAATAATTCAAAGCACGCAAATGTCCAACGACGAATGCATCTCCCGCCTCTCCTCAAAACTTTCACTCCTATGGCTAAGGGGTCTCGGGAGCGTGCAGGGTGCCATCTGTTCTGGATCAGGTTTACTCCCAGAGCGTTTTGCTCTCAGGAGCCAGCAGCAGCGCGCAGGGATGCCACCTGTTGTGGCTCATGTTACAAATGCTTTCACTTGCGCGGCCAGCAGGAACGTTCCAGCATTTGTACAGGGCCCACTTAACCCCTCTTTCATAATAAATAAACCTTTAACAGCTTTGCACTTCGAAAAACAATTCACAAAATTTTCAAACTGTAACTTTGCATACATCGAATACATATTTTGCGGAAGCTGAAATGGCCCCTGCGTCCTTTCTGAGGGCCCTTCACAAGCACCCTAAGGATAGGCACAGCTGCAAAGCTTGCGCCACGTAGCCTGCGTCATTTCCCAGCGTCAACATCAACCAGAGGGAGCACTTCCGGTGCCATGCTTCACCCTGCTCCCAGCCATCCCACACCTTGCGTTCATCATTAATTAAACTTACCGGGAGGCCTTATGTGGAGTAGGGCTTTATTAACCCTTTCGATGCTGATGACGAGCTCAGCTCGTCATCACCCACGGGTGTCGTGTGCTGATGACGAGCTGAGCTCGTCATGAATAATGGCATCAAGAGTTTCCCAGCACAGGGGAAAAATCCCCACAGCAGCCATGTGGTTAAACCTCCTTTGTAGACAGAAATGCAGAGGATGGGCGGTGGCAGGGACACCTGGCTGAGCCCCCCTCATGTCCTGCTCCCTTCCCCCCACTTAGTCCTCTTTACCACGATTAGGGAAGCACTTCAGGACTTGGCTGGGGCCCTGCCTGACCCTGCTTGGAATTCCCATTTTATTTATACAATGTACACAATATTGTATTTCAGGGCTGAGACGTGGCCTGCCTGGAAATGTTTACCGCCTACCTTGGTGCAACAAACATTTTATAAAATCGGTCAAATAATATTATTTGTGGGATTACATCTTCTATAAACAGACCTTTCCCCCTTGCTAGACAAAACATTTCTGTTTTTGGGAATGCATTTTTATAGCGACCAACTCATCGGTGGGTCTCCCTGTGGCAAGCAAAACTTGGTTTTGCGGGAAACAAGGCAGATATGTTGAATGCTTGAGGATCAGTGGCTTTTGCTGAGCTCGTTCTGTGTGCAATTGTAAATGGAAATAAGCTCATAACAACGTCTGTGGATATATATCTCGGCGGGTTTTTGCGTGCCAGTGATCTCACTGAAAGGGAGGCAAACCAAGAAAAGTAGTTCTTTAATCTACAACCATGGAAAATATTTGTAAGTTATTTATAACTCTTTTTTAGATGCCATTAAGGAAATTAAACAGAAAGTCTTATCTTTATAGACCAACAAAACGCTACATAATTTAGGTTAACAATATTATTATATACTACAACAGACATACAATAAAAACATACATAAATGATTAGAAGTCAGGAATTTAGGGTAAAAAATTGTCAGTAAACCTCATAATTAAAAATATTCTACCTCTGGTAGTGCACAATAGCTCACCCTGCGCTGACACTGGCTGATAATGTGCTGCATGGCTATACACGTATAAGGTCCCAAAGGCGAGATCAATTGGTTATGCAAATGCTTGTTTGGTTAATGGAGACAGCAGGTATGAAGGGGAGGCACCCGTCACATTAATGAGATGCATTTTGAGGCTCTGCTGGTGTTAAATTGCTGTGAGACCTCGAAACAAGAGTGAGTTCTTGTTTAACAGAAGGTTTAAAAAGTACGACAAACTCTGCAATTTTCCATTTTCAGGCCAACTGTGAAGCAGATAATTTTTCTTAGCATTCACCCAATAAAACATGCGATTGCCTCTAAAGTGCAAATTCCAACCTGATTTGGGCTTGTGTTGATGCATTTGGTAATATAAAACGTTACTTGATGCTTAATTTGATAATAAATAGTGTGCCAGGGCCCTCATCAGGAGGCCAGGGCAGCTTGCGCCCCCCATTACCCCTGCCAGTTCTCACAATGGCAGCACCAACATAATTACTATCACTCTCCCTCAAGTGTGACAATTTTGACTATTCCAGGCCCCCAAAGCTATAAGAATGGCTTGGGCGGCAGTGATTGGTCATTTGTAATGTATATTGAATGAATAAATAACTGATGTTGTACTCATCTCTAAATTAGACAGCAATTTTGACAATTTAGAACCGGTGCCGAGCACCGGCAACCAGCGTCGGATTGGTAAAGTGGGCACTCGGGCAATGCCCGAGGGTCTGGTGTCCAGTTCCAGCTTGTTAGGCGTCGAACACCTTTTATGCAATACACTGTACAATTCACTTTAAAATTGAATTTGTGAATTTGGCGGCTCAAATACTGACTTGCATGTGGTTCCTGCATTGTATCCACATTATATGCTGAAGGTGTTTGTGGACTACCATATTATTTGTTACATATGCTTTGGTAGTTTTTCGTTGCCAGATCTTTATTATCAAAAAAACAAGCTATTCATGCATTGAAAATCAAAAAATAAATATAATATATTTTTGATACAAATTTCGATTGTTCCTTTTGAAGCCCTCTGGTTGCTATATCTAATTGAGTGATCACAGATGTGACACAGATAAGTGTGAAGTAGATATTGTTAATGATACCTGCCTGGACATTTAGCTTATATGTGAGAAACAGCACATATATGATTAACCCAATAGGAGAGCTTGATTTTGATCATGCACACAAAGTTTTCAGTGACCTTTGGCATAGAGTTCCTCTGTACTAATACTCCTCAAAGAGAGATTTTAAAGATCATGCACCAAATTGTAGACAAACGGCCTAACCACAGGAGAGTCCCTATTGAATTCATAGTGGAGCTCTTAGAGATTGCTCTTGCTTCCAAATATTTTACATGTAAGAATGACTACTAAAACAGTGTTCTAGGACTTCCATAGGTAAAAGTTTACTTCTAACCTGTCTATCTTGTATGCAGACCATTTTGAGAACATATTTGTGTTGTCTGACCAGAACTCCTTTAAAATACATATATGGTATTAGAATAGATACATAGATGATGTATTCATGATCTGAATGGACTCTGAGTATACTTTAGATTCCTTTGTGCACTACCTAAACAACAGCCATGACAATCTTAAGGTCACTCATAACAGTGACTCATAACAGTGATTGTTAGACCTGTGAGCCTTAGGGTGGTCTTCCCCAAAACGTTGTGCTTTCCTCCTCCAATGTTTCTGAACTTCTTTCTGCTGGCCTTAGGACTCTGAGCACGTTGCCACTGCTAACCAATGCTAAAGTGCACATGCTTTCTCCTCTAAACATGGTAATATTGCCTTATACCCAAGTGGCATATATAAGGTACGTATAAGTCCTAGTAAAGTGGTACAATGTGTACCCAGGGCCTGTAAATTAAATGCTGCTAGTAGGACTGCAGTACTAATTGTGCGACACAATTGAGTAGCCCTTTAAACACGTCTCATGCCTGTGATTGCAGAGCCTGTGTGTGCAATTCAAACTGCCATTTCGACCTGGCAACATAAACCGTTTGCCAGGCCTAAACCTTCCGATTTAATTCATATAAGTCACCGCCTAGAGCAAGCTCTGGATAGCCCAGAGGGCAGAATGCAATATTTAAAAAAATTGGACAGCTTCTCTTAAGTTTTACTTGTCCTGATAGTGAAAAACTCTTGAATTCTGTTTTTCACTACTGCAAAGCCTATCTTTTTCATCGGATAACATTGGAGTTGTCATATTACATTTTAATTGTGTAATTTCCAAATGGAAAGAGATGTCTCATTCAAGTTTGATGTCTCTGGAATCCTAATTTTCAATCCTTATTTATGGTAAAGTAATTTTTTTATTACAATCTTAAGAATCCCACTTTTAGAAAGTTAGTATTTTCTTCTCTTAGCCATTTTATGGCTGCAGCTTTTCTATGGTCACATGACCGGGTTAGTTGGCAGTTGGGCTGTGTATTCTTCTCAGACAGCCACACACAAGAGGAGATTAGGGGTAACTGGTAGGGGCATCACTGGCAGGATGGAAGGCAGAAGCTTGGTCAAGCCTCACTTATAATTGACTAGGCTAAGTCCTATCTTCACACAAAGGGCGTAACAACCCTGCATTATCACTCAAGCCAGCTTGGAGCCAGTGCAGAGAGGACAGGGCATGTGTGCACTTCAAAGCTTTTATCTTGAAGTTTCTCCCACCTTCCAGAACCAGAGCACCAGGGTATAAAAGAAGGATCTCAGACATCAACTCTTCAGTACACTGCTGGGTCTGTGGATACTCTACCAGAAAGAAGGACTGCGGTACTGCTAAAAGGACTGCCACTTCACTGGACTGCTGCTCTGAAGGAACTGATGCCCTGTTGTGGTGTCCTGATGCCTGCTGCCCTCTTGCCTGGCATCTCTTGAACCCAGAACCCAGAGTGACTCCAATGTCTAGTTGGCTTCCCCCCTGATCTGATGCCTCGGGGATGTAACAGGCTTCCAACAGCTTTGGACCTGCATCTGGACTCTACCATCTGTGAGTCTACCCTGCCAAGTGGGACCACCCAAGTCCTAGACCCTTGGAAGTGGGCCTAAAATTCCCCCCAGTGGAACCAACCCATCTTCTCTGCTGAGTGGCATATCCACGAGCAGAACCAATGCATCGCCACCGCTGTGTGGTTGACCCGTCGCAAAAGACCCACTTCACCGCCGCCATCCTCAGAACTGAAGCTTCGTCCTTCAATGCTCATTGCAACTTCGGCATGGGCTCCGCATCTTCTTCCGACTGTAGCTTCAATGGTGGTGCTGGACTCCACATCACAAGACCTCATTGACGGGTTCCCTGACAAAGATACAGAACTCGCATTGCAGCACCACCGCACCTCAGAAACAACGCATCGCATCAGCTGCGTGGCACATCGCAACACTCCACAACCTGGATTTTAAGGTACTTTGTTCAGTGGGCCTAACTGGGTCCATGTGGCCCCCCGCTCCATCGTGGTTGGCCTGAACATGTGACTTTGTCACAGTCTGGCACGATCAGATAACTACAGTTGACCTATTGTGCTTTTTTACGTTTTTTTACTACCCTTTTTAAACATCTATAGTTCCATAAATTGATTCAATTCTTCAGTTTCTTTACAATTTCCCATGCTGATGACACACAAATTATAGTGTTTATTCTCAGCAGTTTCTGGGATATCTCTCACTGCTACAACAGCTACATGTGTGAGGTCATTAGGTAGATGAAGTGTAACAGTATTTCGTTAAACTCAGAGAAAACTGAGTTCCTCCTCTTTGGAAAGGATACCTTATTCTGGAACCCATCATGGCAGCCCCCGGCCCTCGGCCCCCTCCCGACTCCACTTTCAAAAGTTAAGAACTTGGGGGTGACTTTTGATGCCAATTTCACTTTTAAGATTCAGATCAATTAACTCACTTTCTCATGCTTCTTTCTCTTAAGAACACTGAGAACTATTCTAGCTTTCATGCCTGAAGATCTACAGAAAACAGTTGTTATTGCACTGAGATTGTTCAGGCTGGACTATTGTAATGCCCTTTATCAAGGCACTTAGCTGCATTTTCTAAAAAAAAACTCCAGCTTTTGCAGATTGCAGCAGCATGCCTCCTCAAGAAAACACCTAAATATCAATCAGTTTCTAATGCCTTATTGGAGCACCCTGAAAAGAAACTATTGGCCTTTAAGGCACTCTTTATGGCCTATACATCTCTTCAAGGGATAGGACCAGAATATTTGAGTAGGAAATATACTTGGAATACACCAAGAAAAGCTTGTAATCAGCTATATCCAAAACAGTTACAATTTCAAAATGCAACAAAGTATCCTGGGGTGGCAGAGGTTTTGTTTTCTCCACTTGTAAGCTCTGGAATAAGCTTCCTTGTATTCTTAAGAGCCAGCAGAATCATACCCACTTTAGGAAACAACTCAAGTCCTCTTTTTTTTCTTTAGTTTCTTCTCTAATTTTCTGGTGCATAAACCAAAGAGATGTTAGCGCTAAGAAGCCTCCTGACATTTGTGTGCTTAATACATTCTATTAATAGTCCATAATTCTGGTTCTACTGATTATAATTTTGTCATTTTGGTCTTGCTTTATTTATTAAAAATGAATCTATATTTCTAAATCTGTTGTGGGTTACTTTTGTGGTGTGTTTTCTTTGTGTTACTGTTTGAAGTGTTGCACAAATAATTTACGCATTGCCTCTGAGTTAAGCCTGACTGCTCTGTGTCATGGTACCAAGAGGGGGAGCAGAGGGTTAATTTGGGGTTGCTTGTGCCTTACCCTGACAAGGATTGTGGTTGCTGCATGACCAGAGCTCTCACCCCAGTCAACCTACAGAATGAAGCACCCTTCTACAGTATACTAGTTATCATACTTGTCCCCTTAGGGATGGTCTTTCCTATGGTCTGCTCTTCAGGGTCCACTATAACTGAAAACACAAAAACAACTTCTTTAAGGAAGAAAACATTTTGTTCACCAAGTTACTTGAGAAGGGCTATCCTAAGCATTTAACAAGGACCACCATGAAATAAGCCTGGTATAGACCCGGAGATAAGATCCTACAAAGACAAAAGACCAGTTGCAGCAACTAGTCTGTATCACTACATTCTGTCCAGACACAAATAAAATTGTCAAGACGATAAAAAAACACATGCCTACTCTAAAACAAATATATGACAGCTTTGAGCTTCCACTTTTGTCCTATAAAAGAGGCAACAATATCAGAGACACCTTAGTCCACTCTGCCACCAAGCCTCTTAAACTCAACACTAACCCAGTACTTAACTGGGATTTAGACCCCATTATGGGCCATTTTAAATGTGGTAATTGCATTGCATGCCAGCTCACATACAACACTTTTTTTTTCAACCATGTAATGTCAAGGTGGAACCTAAGCACCATACAAATTGTTTATCGAGTAATGTGGTGTACTGTATTTGGTGCCCCTGTACCTTGACCAATTTTGCGCAGACTTCACAACAAGAGAAGCTAAGGATCATTTAACACAGGAGTAACATCAGGTGCAAAGTGGAAAATGCACGCCTGGTAACACAGAATTCTTGGAACCCAATGATAGTGTGGATTACATAAGGTGTCAAGTAACTGAGAAAGCGGTACCTTCACTAAGGGAGGAGACTTGACTTACACTCTGCAACACATAGAATAAAAGTGGCTAGATTATTGCAGTTCCATCAAGGCTGGATTGGGCACCATGGAGGAATGGGGATACTTTTTTTCCAATCTGGATTAATAATGGGCCAGCTATTGTTTTTACATTCCCTCGGTCTTTATGCTTCAAGCCTCACTCCCACAGTTCTCCATATTTGGTCAGTAAACTTGCAGGCACGTAGGATTCTTTCTGTCAGATGGTCTAAGACCGCTTGCCGATTCGCATCTAATTGAAAAGTTCCCATGGGTGTATTTGTCCTTGCCCCATGTTTTGTGATTATTCTCTGCATACCATTCTCTCTCACAGGTGAATTCTTACTGCTTAGTGCCTATATTATTTCAGCCATTTCTACCTGGCACTCATTATTGTGATCCATGATTCGTTACTGCAGGTGCAGCACTCATGAGTATCCTTAGGTTTAGATAGTACTAGGTGAATGCCAACACCTGACGTGCAGTAATGAACAAAAGGCTCTCATTCAGACTCACTTCACGTTCTTAGAAGTATCTGCTCACAACCCCTATTCTTCACTTTCTTAGTGGGTTTCAAGCCTTACTTATACTTCTATATTTTATATTTTTCAGGTCCCCCAGTCCATCTCTCTGTCCTGATGAGACCTGTGTACCTTTTACAGGGTTGCATCATTGATGGCACTATTGGCAAACAAACCTTTTTATGCACCATATCAGTGGGTGGTTAGGCAACAAAGTGCCTGGTCTAATAGGATCTCTGTGCCTGGTTGCTGCATACCAACATGCCTGCAATTTACTCACCATCAGTTTCACTTTATGTTTGGTTATTGCTCACATGGTGGTCACTTTATACACATTTTGCGTTAAGCAGTTTTTCATAACACAGAGGATGCAATTCATGGTAAGAACACATGTGAATACATTTGCATTATTAACCTGGAAACCTGTTGTCCAGTTTTTGTTGAAATACTATTTTGTATTGTGTGTATCCAATAATTTAGCTCGGAATGAGTTCTGTGTGAATCATTGTTATTATTTGTACATGTATTCCCAGGCTTGCATGGACATTTAGGTTGCACTTGTCTCTGTGTAGCAGCTTTCTAAAAGTGCCATTTTCAGAATAATGACTTAGAATTTGACTTCCCCAATAAAGAAGGTTTAAAATTACAATGTGGTAGACACCAAACTCAACATTTTTATCTACTCCAAATTGAAAGCTATCACTTATTAAATTGAATAAGGTAACCCAATGTTATCCTATTGGAGAGGTAGGCTTTGCAGTAGTGAAAAATTAATTTAAGAGTTCGACACTACCAGGACATGTATCAGTTAAAAGTTAATTTACATCTTTTTATATACACTGCACAGTGGCCTGTGGCCTGTTTAGGTCCTACACTGGGGTGCCTATATGTATTAAAATGGAAGGTTTAGGCCTAACAAAAGGTTTATTTTGCCAGGTCCATATGTCAGTTTAAAACTGCACACACAGGGTGCACTGGCAGGCATGAGACATATTTAAAGGGCTACTTAAGTTGGTGCACATTCAGTCCTGCAGACCCACTAGCAGCATTTAATTTACAGGCCCTAGGTACGTGCAATGCCACTTTACAAGGGACTTGCAAGTAAATTACATTTTCTAATTGGGAATTATCCAGTTTACCATGTTCAAATGACAGATAACAAGCACATTAGCCGTGTGTAGCACTGGTAAATTGAACAGAGTCATAAGGCCAACAAAAATGAATTCAGCAAAAACAAGAGTAAGGCAAAACAATTTGGGGAACACCACCCTAAGGCTCACAGGTCTCACAAGGCACTTTTTATTTTATGCCTGGGACAATTTTCTGTCATAGTCCAACTCTTCGTTCTCTGCGATCGCCTTCCTTCTGCTGCTCTACTTCTTGCATGCATTGGTTTCACTCTCTCCCATATATCCAATTCCCTTGCTCCCTCTCTTCTGTTCCCTTCTACTCTGTCCTTACTCCCCTATCAGTTTTATTTGTAACACATGTACCAGAGCATATTGTTGATTGTACCTGGCCAGGATCATCACTTCATTCATTGAACACATGGGGTATGGTCTTCTATTATTTATGCAACTCACACCCGAGGGTGTTATGTAGAGCACTTTCTTGTTATTTTCCATATTGTGATCTTCTGTTTAAGACAATTTTCATTGCCGACTATGATTATGCTTTCTTCAGAAACAGGAAGAAAGGTAATATTATTAGTAAAACATATCAGCATAAATATACTTTTTAATACCTCTGGTCAGACTAAGAGTTAATAGTTTAAGAAATGATTTCTATGGTGTAAAATAGAGGTTGTCCAATTTCACCAACATGAGGTGGTTCTTTCATCAAAATACATGAAACAAAACAGTTTCGATGCTGAAAATGAAAAACGCAAAGATAATGTATTCACGCAAAAATACTTCATTCTGAAGGTGCGTGATTTATTTTATCTATCTCAGAGTGACATATTGATGAAATAGACATCACAGAGCTTACATATAGCATTAAAAATGTGCAAATTGATGGCCATTCAAAATTAAAATGAACACCTTTTGAAGTGAACAATTGAAAGAATTTGTGGAATTAGCTGCAAAGAATCCATGCCCAAACATGATGCTCTGAGCAAGAGTGTAGCTTTTTTGGCAAAATTCAAGCATTGTTTTCTGAATTGTGAATTGCATTCATGTGCCTGTCGCTGATTTGATTTCAGCAGTCAGTGTGTGTGAAGACAGAGAAAGCCAGCGTGACATTATACAATGCCAGACTCCAAAATATTTCATCATGTTGAGCTGCCAGGACAAAATTGGAGCTATTCAGAGATGCCCCAATAAATTGCACATTGACCTGATACAAATTGACAATTCACAGCATACATTCTACTGTTTCTTGTGTTCCTCTCTCCTCTCTTACTCTACTGTTTTAGTAAAGGAAATGCAATGCATGCCTAATGTGTTTATTCCTATTTATATGTGTGTGTGTATGTGTGTGTGTGAGTGTGTAGTCACTGAAAAAAGCAAATGTTACAGGGATGTTATAGTTAGGTTCAGATTTTATACACTCAAAACCATAGAAATTCAGCAGTTATAGTTATCTCAAGTAACTATAACTCATGCCCTAAGTTGTCCCAAGGGTTTGGGCTGTTTTTTTACCACACATGTTGCCCAACATATATATGGACTGACATTTTGGGTGCCGGCCACCAATTTATTGTGGTAGCATGGTGGCTAGTACCTAGCAGGAGCTTTTTGTCCCTTTTTTCCAGTGAGGAGCTTTCTGCGAGTGCAGTTGTTAATTAGTCCTGTTAGGGCATTGCTTTAGTTGCAGTGTATAATTTTGCATCTGTCCTACCTGATCGCAGCTGAGGCAGGAGACAACAAGGTGGCTCAGGCCATGCGACTGCTGGCGGAGGCTGGGCGGTGCGACCTACTGCGGGACATGGCCTAGCTCAGCAGTGAGTGGCCATCTCGCAAGGCCGCCAGCAGAGTAGCTGCAAGACGGCCAGCAGAGTAGCTGTTGTAGTAATGGCCTGAACGTCCAAGCACAGGCTGGCAAATCAGTGCAGGTAACCAGGGGTGGCCATTATCATATCAGAAGGGCAGCCCAAGCAGGGGGGGTAGACCAGTCTGGCCCCAGAGATATACTGAGTGCATCGGAAAGCTCAGCTTCGCCTGAGTGCAGGTATGTGAAGTGCAGATGGTAAGGAATGTCAGTTTTGAGGCCTCCCAGAGTGGGACAGATGCCTCAAACGGGAGGGGCTGCTGCAGAGGCAAGAGTGGCCATGCTTATAGGGAGAGGGAGGGTGGGGCCTCTGGGGATTTTGGCAGGCCAGCAAAGGTCAGTCAAGCTGCAGGGATGGGGGATGGCGGGGGGTTAGAGGAAATAATAAGTGAGCTTTGCAGGGACAGGTTATCAGAATCGGTTTGAGAGCAGTGGTCGCAGACAATCATAGGTACAGCTTGAACAGTCATTGTTAGATTATGACGAATCTGGAGGAAAGGAACTTAGGGGGGAGGATAGCGAAAGACAGACAGAAGTCTTGCAATGGTGAGAAGACTGCACAGCGGGGGGTTTCTAATCCATCTGCACCTGGTATGTTTCAGGAATCAGTGTCCAAGTCAACAGGATGGGACAGGACTTGGCAGCAGCAGATGTTGGCAAAGCGGCGGGCCCCCAAGAGGGCACCAACTATAGCACCAAGTAAAAAGCTGAAGCATGAGGTTCACACAGCTAGCTATGGGCAATGATGAGAAGCACCAGAATGGCTGGGAGGCCTGCATGAAGATGAGATCCATGGGGGTTGAGGCTAAGGAGTCACTGGTGTGTGGATGGGCCCACTTAAAGTTGGTGTCTGTTGAGGTTGAGGGCGGTGAGCCTTAAGAAAGCAGGGATACCCGCTCAAGGAAAGGGCGCTACCTTGGTACGAAGACTACCTGGTGTGCAAAGATGAGTACAGGTTGTTACAAAAGGAGAGTGAACATGAACTGAAAGACAAAGGGCTAACAGAGATGGAAAAGAAGGTAACTGACACAAAGAAGGTTGTAGGACAAGAGGGAATACAGTCGGGTGACACGACAATGGGCTCGGGTGACAAGCTAGAGATCAAGAAGGTGAAATTTAAAAAACGACCTTATTGGACATCCAAACCATTGGGGACACATCTATTGGAGAAAACCAAAGAGAAGATCTGGAAAGGAGAGTACGTCGATATTTTGAAACTCTTACATAGGGAACTGAGATCTAAAGAGGGCTCCAAGGAGGAAGAGCTGGAATTGTCCAAGCGGCTAATTGTGCTGGTGACATTCGAAAACTGGACGCCCGCATTCCTCATTTATACACATTTCTACTGTGAAAAGCACCCGGAGAGGTCAGGGAATATATACATGTGATTAGGATGGCACAGTTAAATTACAGGGGCTATGCTTGGCTACAGTATAACAAGGAATTCTGGGTCAGGTTAGAGGTGGATCAAGACACTCAGTGGGGGAAGCTGGACATACTGTGTTGCCGATATTGTAAAACCCTTTCAAGTGCGTCCCACTTGGGGAGGGGTGAGAGGGCTGCTGGGATTACAACAAAGGTCTATGAAGAACTGATCTTTGCACGTTTTGACATCAGTCCTGAAAATGCTCAGGCAGGCATTGATTGGTCGCCTGCCTTAGTACAGGTGGAACCAGCATTGCCACTGCTTATGGACAGCAACAAGGGACACAAGGTGGTCAGCAATGGGCAAATCAAGGGCAACACTGCAGCGAGGCAGCGGGCTTCAGGTCAGGTAGGGGGCACAGGGATCTGGAGGGAAGGGCTGGTACCCCAATTAATTGGACAGACTTGTCTTTTGGCTTTCCTGGTTATAACAAGACTGAGGACACTAGGTTACTATTAGGAGGCTTTACTGATGGGTTTAGACTCGGTTACAATGACCAGATGGTGCAACACTGGGATTCTAACTTGATATCTGTGACTGAACATGCACAGGTGGTCAAGGAGAATTTACACAAGGAGATACAGGAGGGCAGGATAGCGGGCCCTTTTGATGACTGACCAATGGAACATCTCATTGTGTCTTCTATTGGAGTGGTATCTAAGAAGGAACCAGGGCATAATCGGCTGATACAACACCAATCATAGATGGAGGGTTAATCTGTGAACAACTTTATCCTGACAGAGCAAGTATCAGTGATACATTCATCTGTGAACGTAACCTTAGCTTTAGTGGAGAAGTCTGGACAGGGGGCATTGATGGCCAAAAGCAACATTAAGCCTGCCTTCCATGCGTTGTCGGTGCACCCTACTGACTTTTAATTGCTTAACATCCAATTTGAGGGAAAATGGTCTGTGGGCAAGGCGCTCCCAATGGGATGTTCCATTTTGTGTGCATTGTTTGAGTGTTTTAGCACATTTCATCAGTGGTTATTTATTTGCTGCACATGAAATGACCGTATGACATACAACTTGGATGACATTTTCTTTGTCAGGGCCTCCAGTTACGGGAACTGCCCTTTTGGATTCAAATGACGGACTTAGGTATTTCCCTGGCCCCAGGGAAGACAGTGGGTCCTAGTACAGTAAGCCTCGGACTGCTCACCATGCCCACGCCTATTGCAGCTCATGCAACCCGCCCGCCCCTTCTTAACCTTGCCGGGGGGACTCGGACCTACCCGTGGAACAGAGACGTCTATGACCAATCAGTGGCCATAGCAGACGTCACTGGATGAGTGTTTTTGCACTTCAGCAGTCCCGCCCTCGTACCCAATGCCCTTTATTTTTGGGGATTTTCTTGCTCTGGCTCCTTTCCTTTTTGACCGGATCCGGATATCGACGCAGTTCTCAGTCCCTGCCTGGCCTTGCCTGATGCCTGACCTGCTGGAGACTTCCCTTCCTGCATCTACGACCTACACCGTCACCTAGGAAACCATTTTGGCATCAGTTTCACTTTTAAGGTAAGTATAAGCAAGTTTAATGGCTCCACTCGTTCTTTTGTGCCTTTCTGCCCTCTGTTTGACTCGTTTTTCCCTTGTTTTTTGTGCCTTTCTGCCCTCTGTTAGACTCGTTTTTCCCTTGTTTTTGTGCGCTTCTGCCCTTTGTTCGACTCATTTTTCCTTGTTTTTGTGCCTTTCTGCTCTCTTTTCCCCTCGTTTTCCCTTGTTTTCGTGCCTTTCTGACCTCTGTTAGACTCGTTTTTACCTTTTTTCGTGCTATTCTGCCCTCTGCTCCCCTCGTTTTCCCTTGGCTTTGTGCCTTTCTGCCCTCTGTTCCCCTCGTTTTCCCTTGTTTTTGAGCATTTCTGCCCTCTGTTCCCCTCGTTTTTCACTTGTTTTTGTGCCTTTCTGCCCTCTGTTCCCCTTGTTTTCGTGCCTTTCTGCCCTCTGTTAGACTTGTTTTTCCCTTGTTTCTGTGCCCTTCTGCCCTCTGTTTGACTCGTTTTCCCTTGTTTTTGTGCCTTTCTGCCCTCTGTTCACTTGTTTTTCCCTTGTTTTTGTGCCCTTCTGCCCTCTGTTCACTTGTTTTTCCCTTGTTTTTGTGCCTTTCTGCCCTCGGTTCGACTCGTTTTTCCCTTGTTTTTGTGCCTTTCTGCCCTCTGTTAGATGCGTTTTTCCCTTGTTTTTGTGCCTTTCTGCCCTCTGTTCCCCTCGTCTTTCCCTTGTTTTTGAGCCTTCTGCCCTCTGTTAGACACGTTTTTCCCTTGTTTTTGTGCCTTTCTGCCCTCTGTTCGACTCGTTTTTCCCTTGTTTTTCTGCCCTTCTGCCCTCTGTTCCCCTAGTTTTTCCCTTGTTTTTGTGCCTTTCGGCCCTCTGTTAGACTCAATTTTCCGTAGTTTTTCTGCCCTCTGTTCCCCTCGACTTTTCCCTTGTTTTTGTGCCTTTCTGCCCTCTGCCCAACTCGTTTTTCCCTCGTTTTGTGTGCCTTTCTGCCCTCTGTTAGACTCGTAATCTAAGATTACGATGATATATGAGCCCCTGCTCAAAATTATTTTAATGTAGCAAGTTGTTTTAAGTAGTTTTGCATATATTTTTGAACGTTTTTCTATAGGATTATGGGCCTGAGTTTAGCGGACTAGTACTGCTTCACACACTTGACGAATATTCGGTCCGCCTTACTAGAAGTGTATTATATCCTATTGCACTTGCAATAAGATGGATGAGATATTTGGGACATTTCTGATTTTGTAACATATCGGCCAAACTCTAAACCAGGCTCTCAATTTTGTAAATAAAATTAGTAATTCATAATATTAATAAACAAACTCCACCAGGTGCATGAAAGACCTCCAGCTTGTGCGTATATTATGACTACTCCAGGTCACGTCTCTAAATTACTAGATGGCCAGTTTGTATGAATGATAATTTGCTCAGATTTGTGGAAAAGCTAGCGCGTTATAGAATCACTTCATGCCTTCTTTAAATTTTTCAATGCATCTTAGTGCTAGAGTTTCAGCTACCTGAAAAGTGAGACAACTGAATCCTGAAGATGAGGTTGAGGGATGTAGGTGCAGAGATATCGGGTTCTCAGACTATCGGTTTCTGGTCGGCATCCCTGCAGCTAAATCTAACCAACTCATAATGAAAGTTTTAGATGGCTAATTTTCCTAAAGTTTCACGAGCTGTTTTTGTCCTGGGAAGGAGAAATAACCTTGAGGATGTGGAATAACTTGAGAAAGTTGTCAATATTAGTGGTAAGCGAGTGCAGATCTGGGATTGTTGGTCAGGTAAGGTGTCCTGGACAAAGAAAACCTGTAGTCTCCCTTGGTGAAGCATAGTTTAGAGGTGGGAGGTACGGGCAGTTTGAACTTGCACCATTAGCTCCTGCCCTACCTTACCCCAAGGTGTTACCAGGTGCACAACTGCACCTGTTAAAGCTGGGTCCTATGTTCCCACACCCAATGATCCCTGGTGCGGAGCCACCGGGCCACTCGGAATTGGCTCAATTGGCTGCAGTCACCTCCACAAAATAGCTTTTATGCACCTGTTTGTTCCAATTAATTCTCAGAATCTTTGCACCTTTTCTTTCCATCTTTGCATCTTTTTGTTGTAGTATGACATTGTGTGCATGCATTATGCATGAGAGATGCATGGTTTTCTGGTGCCCTAGGTCAAGTGACTTTCTGATACTCCCGGGCAATGGGGTACACATTTGGTCAATTTTAGGGTAAAGTAGTGTCATTTGTTTATGGCGCCCTTGAATCTGTCTGGTAGGGCTTGGCACAATACAGTCAATGTGTTATGATATGTGTAGCCCATAAGGATTATCCTATTGTTGTAAGTGTTAGACCTGGTATCGTTTGTTGTGGTTTACCCTGACTTTTTGCTTTCTAACCTCCAGTTTTTGACTTAGTTTTTGCTGACTTTAGGACTCTGAGCACTTTACCACTGCTGACCAGTGCTAAAGTGCATGTGCTCTGCATCTCAAATGTGATGACAATTGGCATCCATGATTGGCATATTTGGTTTCATATAGGTCCCTACTAAAGTCCGCTACCTGTGCCCAGGGCCTATAAATCAAATGCTACTAGTGTGCCACCCACCTAAGTAGCCTTTTAACTATGTCTCAGGCCTGCCACTGCAGATCCTGTGTGTGCAGATTTAAACTGCCATTTCAACCTGGTAATTTCACCTACTTGCCAGGACCAAACCTTCCCTTTCATGACATATAGGTCACCCCTAGGCCCTGGACAGCCATGGGCAGAGTTGTTCTTAAAAGATATGAAATTTATCCTTAGGTTTTACATGTCCTGGTAGTGAAATACTATTCAATTCAAATTTCGCTACTGCAAGGCCTATTTTCAACGCACAAACTCTGCTTAATGTTCACGGTGCCATCTTTTAGTATGCCTCACTTACAGCACTTAATGGCTTGACTAATGTAGTTGTATGCCATATTTGGGCTGTTAATTCCCCCACACAGGGACCTTAAGTCATTGGCTTAAGTACTGAGCAGTTTCAATTGTTAAATCTTGCAATATGTGTAAATGATAGATCTGCCTCACATGTGATGTCACTTCCTGCTGTGATGCCACATCCTGCCGTGAAGTCACTTCCTGCCGTGATGCCACTGCCTGCTGTGATGTCACTTCCTGACGTGATGTCACTCCCTGACGTGATGTCACTTCCTGCCGTGATGTCACTTCCTTTGACACTACCTAAATTGGAGAGTCCCCCCACTTCTTTTTTAGGACTTGAGCCCTGCACCTTACCATCATGGCAGACTGTTGGCAGGTGTAAAAGAGTATTTGAGGATATGGAGGGCCTTCTTAAAGTCATTTAACAAGATTCCATTGACATCATTAGCAGACATTGAATATGATGCACACATATTTTCAGATGCAGCTGAAAGATGCAGCTTTGGTCTGTATTAGCAAGGACAGTGGTGTGCCGAGGAATGGTCAAAAACATGGAAGGATGGGATGCGTTGCAGTGCTTTTTTGGATTTTTTCCCCTGGTGATAGAAGTAGGGCTCTGGGGGAAACAGCTGCTTCACAAGAGAGTTTGTTTTCACATTGAAAATATGTTGGTGGTACAGGTAGTCAACAGGCAGTCCACCAGGGAGCCTCAACTGTGGCACCTGCTACAGGTCATTGTGTTGTACTGCTTGAGACTTCATATAACTTTTAGAGCTCAAAATGTCCCTGGTGTGGACAATGACATTGCCGATTCTTTATCTTATGCACAGTGGGAGAGGCCCCATGGGCTGGCCACGGAGGCAGACTAGGATAAGATACAAATGCCAAAGGAACTGTATTCAGTAGCTGAGTCTTTAGCCCTTTCAACAAGGCAGGCATACCTCCAAACCTTGGTGGAATTTCTAATGAGGGCGCCATGAAGAGATCTTGGGAATGAGAGAGGGTGGAGGACGTTATGCAATGCATACTCTTCCTCATAGAGAAGGGTTAGTCAAGGGTGACCATTTTAGGAAAGGTTTCAGGTGTTTCCTTCATGGCAAAGCTAATATGGGGATGTGCCCCTCAGCGGCGGAACTTGGGATGATCATTTGGAGGGATGGGCAAGAGAATCGGGGCCCGTGAGGGGCAGTTGCATCAGCTTCTGACATTGGAGGTTTTAGTTAAAATGATTCAGTCACTTAGGACGGTGTGCTCGGGAAATAGGGAGATGGCGTTGCTTTCGATCACTATGCCCTGGATGTTCTTTATGTCTTTTCGAGTACTGGAGCTACTAGAGGGTAGGGGAGTAGGGAATTAGTCTGGGAGGATGGGCTTTTCAGTGAGGATGGGATACATGTCTGGTTGTACAAGTCCAAGACCAACCAAAGGAGAGAGGGAAAAACTGTGCTTTTGATATATTATCCATCAGCTGACCTTTATTTGGTCCGTTGGGTGAAGGCTTTTCAGCTCAGGGTGGACATTGGTGGGAGGGATTCAGATACAATGATGGCAAGTTGGTTATGAGTTTTCGGTTACTAGCCGGTTTGCACAAGGCACTGGGGTCGATTGGCTTGGATCCAAGCAAGTTTGGGGCTCATTCTTTCAGGATTGGGGCAGTGATGGAAGCGAGTCAATGGGGTTGGGGCCCAAAGAACATCATGGAAATTGGTAGATAGACATCAGGTTGCTTTCTTAGATATATCAGGGGGAGATAGATGGGGAAAATGAATGTCCAATTTGTCAACTTCGTTTCTTTTTCAGGTTCTGTTCCCAGTCCACAAGTGGTAGGGATGAAAGTTCGATTGTGGGCCACTCCTTCGTGAAGTGTGGAGAGCGGCAAGCTAGGGCAAACAGCCATGTCCTGGATCTAGGTTTAACATGTATTTACACTCTATCACTTGGGTAGGAAGATGGGGTATACGGTGGAGAGACCTTATTCCATGTCGGAACAAGCTTTCAGTGGGCAGGAAATGTCCACATGTGCACATTCATCATTTGGGGGAATATGACATGGTGGTCCAAAAAGGCTCGGCCCTTATCAGGATCATGAAAGAGGATCTTAAGTAAATTCAGAGGCTTTGGGCAGGTTGTCACGCAATGTGAACAGAATTTATTCCCAGGAGTGTATGGTGCAGGACAGTCAAACCATCTGACATAGACAAGGCCAGAAAGATATTAAATAAAGAGATGCAAGTTTTCAACAGGGACTCAAAAACTTTTTTTAAAACATTTGCCCACTTCTGGGTGCAGGAGAGGCAGTAGGATGGCAGGATAGAGCATTCTGAACTCTGTTGTGAGGATATTGAATTTTCAGGAGGGAAGGTGTGCATCTGTCGTTCATGGTGATGGAGCTTTACCTGCTCCAGGTGAAGTCAGCTTTTGCCATAGCATTGGACGCTGAGTGACCTAGGACATTTCACTTAAAGTACACCATGGGGGTGCGTATAGCAATAAAGTACAGCATGGGGCTGAGAAAAGAGGGAGTGACCCTCTTTACCCCTTTCTCTGGGTGGCATTTGACTGAGAAGTTGCAATGATTTACAAAAGTTTATTATTTGTCAGCAGCAGTTCAGGCTGAAGCGGAACGGGTAGGACGTTCAAGCCTCGATGACATAGGAAGTTCCAGGTTAGGTGTAAAGTTCAATGAGTTTTAAAGGATGGTTGAGGTAGGAAAAGGGAAGGCATTTTAGATGTCCCACTTACAGTTGATCAGCTCTGCTGCGAGTAAGTTATTGAGGTGTGAAGTTGTTATGGGGAGGGTTGATTAAGGGGTGGGGTAGTTTATCATATGTGATTAAACATACATAGTGAGGTCATAGTTTTGTAAGGCAAAAGGCCCAGGTTATGTTGTAAAGTGCACATGTTTCAATAAAGCAGCCTTTTTCACATAGTCCCGGTGTCAGTGGTTCCCCAATAAACAATGCTGGGAGTGAGGGGTCGGAGCAGCGGCAGTGTTTCCCTCCATCAGCAGCATCAAAGTCCCCTGGAACTCTAAACAGCAATAAACATTCCACAGGAATGCATTCAAGCTGTAAAGAGTGTGAAATCACTGTCTTAAAGTCCGTTTCTTGCGTCACATTCTCAGTAATGGATGAAAATGCAACCATATTCATATATTGTACATCACCATTATTGTGAACAGGAACAGTGACTGAAACTGGAACAAACAGAACAGCAACCAGAACTGTTTTTACATTACCGACAAGACGCTGCTGATGTACTTGAAAGCAGTGACGAGGCAGCCGACATGCAAATGCACAAAGCTTTGTGTTTGCATTTGCATATTTATCAGGTTAGGGTGCACAGATCACCAGGATCCATCATCACAAATGTCTGTTGTTCAGTGTTCCCCACCCTAACTCCACCTACTCAAACTTTATAAGAATAAAGAATGTCGGAAGTGAGGGGTCAGAGCAGTGCCAGTGTTTCCTTTCATTGGCAGCATCAAAGGCACCTGAAGCTGTAAACTTGTGTTTTATTTTTTGGAGGTATGAAACCATTTCAGATGCATGATATAACACAAATTTTAGTAATCCAGTTGGAGTGCTTCCACACTTCTAATGCATTTTATATTCTAATACATCTTTATTACATGAGTGATAAAAGGTTTGTTTGACTTATATTATTGTGAACAGACACGTGTCCAACGATACACTGCAGATATACTGGAAAGCAGTGATGAGTCAGCAGGAATGCAAATGTATGATGCTTTACAAATAATAAGTCATGCATTTTCAATTCTAATTCCATAACACAGTAAAGTTGCACAGGTGATGTTTTATCCTTCTTGTATTTCCAAAGATGAGAGTGCACAGATCACTAAATAGCTCCAGAACATAATTTTTTTCCCAGACATTTATATTTCTTATGCTTGTCAGTCATGGACAGCAGAGGATACATTGACTGCTTTGCAGCTATTCGTTAATAAGATCTGACCGTGCTGATGGGAGTCCCAGAAACAGTGCTGCAAGTGTCTCCTAGCCAGGCCTGACCACATCTTGATCTCTGGCAGAGCCCCTTCAAGTAATCAGATCACGTGACACAGGAGCTTGAGTGAGAGGAATATCAGACCCTAAGCAGGCTCAGCTACACATTCATCATGCTCAGTAAGCACGCAGCCCTGCCAAGTGCCACATATTAGGTGTTAGACTAATGCATTTCAGTGTGGTGATCCGCATCACCACACCGAAATGCAAATTCACAAATTATAGCGCCCCCTCATGTCAAGTCGGAGTGCTGTTATATACTAATGTACCATACAAGCTGCAGTGGCAGCGAACATGGCTCGCTGTTCCTGACAGGCTTGGGGGCTCTGACGCAGCAGCAAGAGTTGCACAGTGTTACAATGTAACACTTAGGGACATGCGCTGCATTAGCGTTCACTGACGTCCAGACATCAGAGTCAGTGCCTGTCCAATGGCCACCGAGACATTGTACGCAACTTCAGTGGGACCGGGCAGCATTTCTCAACGTTTTCATGGGCTGCTGCCCGCACTAAGAGCTGCGTTGGCAATGGAAGCAAAGCTCACCCCTTGCAGCGCATGGCAGGTTCCCATTGATGGACCCCTCCCAACCGGCAGCTTGTGGACCCGCTGGACCACAATGCTGCCCTGCTGCTGGCAATATGGAAAGGAGCTCGCCACTGCAGTACGTGCACGCAGTATTGCGCAACCACACCTGACCCCATCAGCTAAGCTTGAGACAGTGTTCATGTGCTCAGGTCTCAGTTGAGCCAGAATAATGCTGCTTGAGGAGTCTTTGTGGCCCTCAAAAGAAGTAAGTGTGGCTGAGTTCAGTATAGTAGTTGCAAATGGCGTGAAGGCCTGGTTCCATCCAGTGGGGCATCTATAAGGTGATCTGCCCTCAGCAGCGTTTCATCCACGGCTAAAGAACTGGCAGATCCCTCCTCGGGGCTGCAGACCAATGCGTGCTATAGTAAGCCCTCAGTGGACCTCTGCTCACGGACAAGCTGTGCGTGGGGCGTGCTGTCAGTGTCTAGGTAAAACTTCCATACTCCCTGGTCAAAGGGGCTATGCAGAGGCAGAAACACGCCATAGAATGATTTGCTCACACTTCCAAGCAGACATCCTACTTTACATCATGTTCAAAAAGAAGGATTTTATTTTAACAAGAACTGTTGCCCTTTAGGAGTGCAGCTTCTATATGACAATGTTTACCCTGTGCCTGGAGCCATACTTGGTACAAATCTCATTTTACAAACAGTAACTAAAGCTCATGCTTGTAAGAAATCATTAAAAAGAGGGAAAACATCACAAATGAAGAAATTTAACTTATGCCTTGAAGTC
The DNA here is from genome assembly GCF_964263255.1 of Lissotriton vulgaris. NCBI lineage: Eukaryota > Metazoa > Chordata > Amphibia > Caudata > Salamandridae > Lissotriton > Lissotriton vulgaris. The sequence goes on from NC_141691.1 coordinate 1,185,638,038, forward strand.
CAACTGACATACGATGGCACAGATGTGTGATATTAGTAATAATAAAATGTGTTTTTCTACAGGGTTCAAGGTCTCGCCATCCCTGGAGTCTTGCAGCACTATAATTAATTGCATACCAGCCCACAAAATGAACATCAGAAAAATGAAGAACCGAGACAATATCCATTCATGGGCCCTGCAGATTTCACAACAATCTTGGCAGCAGGGGCATCAACCTACTTAGCCATATTACCTGCTGCTGATTTCAGTTTAGTGCCCCTTGCCCCAAGCACTGGAGGTCAAGCTAAAGGCAGAATTTTGTTTTTCCAAAATCCAGTAGTAGTAATAAATAACAATAAAATAATGCAAAATAATTTTTACAAAATGTAGTGATGACCACATTAAAAAGCAATAGTTTTACACGGTGATTATTTGATGTCAAACTAGGGGATCCAACTGAGTGTATAATATAAGAAACAGGTCCACATTGATGGGACTATTCTCTGACTTTACAATATAAGCAGTAACTCGGTACGTACAAGTTATCTAACAGAAATAAAGTGTACAGAATGTTGATTTGCAAGAAAGATTAAATATCAAGGTAGACAAAGTTTCCCAGGACGTAAATACTTGTCTGTCTTCCTGCTCCATGATGTAACTAACCCTGCCTAGTACCATGCACCAGGCATAATGCATTTCAGTGTAGTGGCCACTTGTCTTCATTGCTTGATTCTGCTCGTGAGGAAGTGTCACTCATAGTCATTCACATTTCACTCATAATTACACTGAAATTATGAAAATGTCACACATATCAATCTTAAACCCAGGTAGCTATGAGCAAGTTGTGTTTTACTTTTGAAATATTTCGATAGAGTGTCTTTCTGAAATTTCTGTCACTGTTTTTTTCAGGCGGGCAATCACACCACAAAGTCTAGGTGCACTACTCCTGTGCTTTTCTTTCATCATCTACTTTCAGCACTACCACTGGACTTACTGATCACTTTAGGCTTTGAATTTGTAGGTGTTTGGGGTTGTTAGCTACAAAAACGTCTGTTCTAATTTGCTTTATCTACCTTGCTGTATTATTTTTCCTCAACTTGGGAGCAATGAAGCCCCATATCTTCAAGATTACAGCACAAATTGCAATTTAAAATAAAAAATTCCCATTTCATTAAATGTTTAGGCTAAATGGAAAACACACGTGCACAGTGACATTTCTGCTGCATTTCTGGAATGTACACCTCACTGCCACTTGTATTTGCTGAGGAAAAGCTGCGGATGTTCCTTACCCCTCAATGCGAGAATGTATTAGTGTTGAAAGCAGGCAATTTGTAAAGTAGAACACAGTAAGCTCCTGCCTTATAAACCACTTGGCTTGGACCACCACCCTGCTTTTCCCACTCGTAGTGTAAGACTGGCCTTTCGATCGAGCAGTTTGACACTGTCAGAGGGGTACGCTAGAAATGCCCATGTGTGGGCTGTCTATTTCTAGCTCTTTTACGGTTCATAGAACAACAACAAAAATGGCCCACACACTGGCCATTATAAACTGGCCAATCTGACAGTGCTAAACTGCATGAAAGGCCCGTTGAGCGCCACAATCTAGTAAATTTTTGTGACATCCCACTCTGGTGTTTCAGCTCACTCTATTGGACTAGCATTTCATACAGTCTATCCCTGCCTGTTAGACCAGCTTAAATGGGCCAATGTGTATGGTTTTCCTAGCCCTGTCAAGACCCACTGGACCAACAAAAAAAACGGGACAAACACACCAGCCTTTTCAAAGTGGCCCATTGCCAGTGCCAGACTGCCCAAAGGGGCAATCCAGCAATCCACTCAGGTGGTGTTTTGTGACCGTCCATCCTGGTGTTATTACTCACAGTGACAAGTGACCTTTCTATACATTTGCCACTGCCATATGGGAAAGCTTGGAAGGACCAGGGTGGCAATATTTTTCTTAGCCCTGTCATGGCCCCAGAAATAGACCACAATCTGGCACTTTAAATGTGGCCCACGTGGCAGTGGCCGACTGCCTGAAAGGCCAGTCCAGCACTGCTCTCTGGTGGTTTTGAGTAACATCCCAGTACAGAGTTATTACTTCCAGTTTTGCACTGGCTTTCTATGTAGCTTGGCACTGCCAGAAGGGCCAACTTGATAGGGCCTGTGTGTGGTCTGTTTATTTAGCTCTCTCAAGGCTCACACAAGTAAACAAACAGCTAACACATCGGCCCTTTCTACTTGGCCTGTGTGACAATGCCAAGTTGCTTGAAAGGTCAGCCCAACGCAGCACTTTGGAAAGGTTTTCATGATTTCCCATTATAGTGTTTCCAGTTACAGTGTTGGACTGGCCTTTCAGGCAGTCTTCCACTGCCAGATTGAATGGGCCAGTGTTTGTGCTGTTTTGCGTAGCCCTCATTGACCCTTTCAAACTACCCCATCTGACAGTGTCAGACTGCCCGAGAGTCCAGACAAAGACTACCCTCTGGTGGGATTTTCTAATTTCTAATCTAGTGTTCCTGCTCACAGTGTTGGGTTGGCAGACTACAATTAACATTTACAGTTCACTTGTGAACATGTAATTTCCTAAATATTTACATGACACCTGGGGAAGTGTTACTTCTTGTTAAAGGATTCAGGTAATTGGGTTTTTCATTTTTTTCACTCCTAAAATATGCAATTAATTGTGCTTTGGTTGATGACTTCTGGTTCATGACTCAATCCTCATGTGCTTTGTATGTGTGCTTCTCACTGATCTTGTGCTCAGAGCCTTTATTTTCAGGCCATCTATGGTACTGGCAGTGTTCATGCCCTGATTATCAACCACAAAGGCTATGAAGAAACGCCTTGTAATTTCAAAGAGTACTGAAGTCCAGGGAGTCGTGTTCTCTTTTCCTTGCCTGCTCCCTGGCTTTAAATATCTAGCTTCCATGTTGTATTTTAGGTGTGGCGTTAGCCAAGTCTTTTTGATTTTAACACAATATGATTAATATAGTTACATATAGTGGCTTTCAACCTCCTCTCTTCATCCATTGGTCTGCTCTTGGTCATTCACATTTTGCTTTCACCCCCTATAGCATGTTGAGTTGAGTCAGCCTACTTACACCTCTAGTTAACTCAGCACACAAGCTAGTTCCCTGCTGTGTAAGTGTTTTTGTTTACACTTTATAATTACTTTAGTGTTGCCTTTGAGTTTAAAGCAAAATTTGATAGCACCAGATAGCAGCACAATATATTGCCTTTCTAAAAAAATAAATCATAACACTTGAACAGACTTTCAGTAACTTATATTACACAACTAATCAGTAAGCTATGACTTACAACAAAAAATGGCTTAATATTATGCACATAGGCGAAACCTAATGCACTTAACAATGTTTTTATTTCTAGATGGAAATATACAGCAAGCATGCATATATTCAGAAGTCTTTTCTGACCAAGAATGTAGAAATAACTATGTTACTCCATTGAGCAAATAATTTCTTATGAGATATCACTCATGGATTCTGGTACTGTACGATATTTATTTTCGAAACTATCTTTATTTTCTCTTTCCTTATATCACTATATATACACAATCATGTGCAATTTTTGTACAACATGAAAAATGAAACTGTTTAAACATATAGAAGTCATTAATTTGACTCTTCGCCTAAATACACATTTCAAGAGCATTTTGTATTTTAACCTGTTACGACGGTGGACATTTCGCTGCGGTTTGGGCGTTCTGAAAATTGGGCGGAGCTGCGTCGGCCAACGGTCATGCACAACACCAGGGAGGGAGTGCTTTCGTCAGCCGTTGGCCGATGCGAGCACAGAACAGGTTAAAACAAATGTATGCTGATGGCAAAGACCTAGTTCTGCTTTCAGTACATATGCTTAGCTCACATACAATGCCAAGAAGTTTCTTTGAGAGTCTGAGCAGACTATTATTCAAAGCTCTGTAACCCTTTTTTTAAGCAGTGAACTCTGCAGTCGCATCATTGGTCTACTGAGCATAATACATAATAGGAGTGGGCGTAACTCATGTAATTCCGTGTAGGGTAACCCAAACATTCAGCAAAGATTTCTGAAATTACATGAGAAGAGTAATTCTGTGCTTCCTCGTGATACATTTTGAGCTACAAATTAGCACTAAAAGGAACAGAACATGAATGGTGAGCGGAAGTAGCCATTTGTGCTTGCTAAATGTGCACTTGGGGTATTATTTACCCGCAGCTTACTCTCAGCATTTAGCGTTGTTTTCTCAAAACAAAATTCAACAAAATGAATGCAAGGATGCATTTTGAGCTAAAACCGCAGTGTGAGCAGCCGCTCACCATATATCCCCTTGCTGTAGTATTTCCCCCACTCCTAAATTACTCCAAAATATGTGAGCCTAAACAATCTTCTTATTATTGGTAACTCTGCATCAAAGAGTATTACAGAGTTACCAAAATTATTTTGATTACTCTCGTGTAATTGATATTCTGCCCATGCTTCGTATATATAAACTGATTTCAGTATGTGGGAGGGTGATCACCATTCTGCCTGAAACACAGCACTAAATAATCTTATGGTGAAGTCTGAGGGCGACTTGGAAGCAGCACTCAAAAGATGGATGGGACTTGGCTTGAGGAATTTTGGCATGTGACTAGAATTATGTTTCAAACTTTTAAAATTAAATTCTTTACATAAAGTCCCCATTGGGGATGTACTTGACCTCCAATAGCCTGTTTTCATGTTCTTAATTTGAAAAGAAACACAGGTGAAAAATGTGGCACCCTCCCTCATAAGCCTCAGTTTATTAACTTCTGTGAGGGAAGAAACATTAACCATTATGTCCTACATCCAAAAAATCAGTGAGGACTATGGTTGATGTAAAAACAAAAAAAAAACACAGATAAAAAATCGGATTTCTCCTTCACATTGTTCAATTATTCACTAATAAAAAATTTAAAAAGAATCCTGTCTGAATGAATGACTGTCTAGAGGGAATGCTCAAAGTCCAGCTATCATCTATCCCAGAGGTGTATTCTTTAAACAACAGTGACAGCAACATCAATGGTAAGGATGAACGCAGCCTCACCAGACAATGTTAGTAATTTGCCTGTATTTTTGTGGCAGTAGTGTGGAGACCCATACATAGTAGTGATGGAGGATAGAGACAGGGCTATCCTTAACTTTTCAATGAGGGCCTTGTTAGCAAATATCTGCTGATTCGTTCTTCCTGGGCATTTACATTTGGTGAATGGGAGGGTGAGGGGTAGTAATGCAGTGTTTGTTGTCTAAGGGGATGAAGTTCTTGCCTGTGATGACCTTTAGTCTTTCCCTGATCGAGGAGTCAAAAAGTTGGAAGAGTTTGCCACACCAACAGCACATTCAGATATATCAGTATTTACACTGCTGTTGTTGTGAAGACCTGTTGTAAAATTCTTGACTATCTGCCCTTAACATTGAAATATGACTTTATCTATACATGGTGGAAACTGTACATGTGAGAACACTGTGATAAGGGGTGTGCTGGAGGAACATGGTTTGTAGTTTGCCTTCCTCCAATGCCCTCACTGAGGAGCTTTTACTGGCATGAGACCCACAGCAACACATTGTACAGTTGTTTAAAGGCAACCTCACTCTCAATTTGTTTCTGCTGTCTGCACCAATAATGTTTAGTTCAGGGACAAGTTGTAGGCACACTATGTCTCTTTTTCTGCTGCTAGTTGGACCAGGAACTGTGGCAACCATCACTTTCATGCCACCTACCCCTATTTTTTATTGTTTGTTAATTGTTAATGTGTGAATGTTAATTATATACTATGAATTTTTTACTGCTATTTTAATGTCATACTATGAACCTTTTTTTTTAACTTGTGTAAATTGATTAATAAAAACTTGTGTTTGAGCTAGCTGTAGTCCATTGCTATATATTCTTGATTTATATGTGATTTAATGTGTCAAATTGCCTAGGTTGTTACTTCTCAAGTGTACTTATTTCCCTGACCTAGGAATTACAAAATTCATCAATTCAGGGGGTCCTTGTTACATACACAATTGCAACCATCACCTATGCATGTTTGGCCCAGGGACAGTTTGTAGGTTCATGATTTGTATTAACTAGGTCTAAGTGCAGGGTGTCCAAATTTAATGTTAAGACGATTTGCCAACGTTCGAGAGCAACCCATCCACTGAGTAGGCAGGTGACACTTAAAGTCCAAAGAGGGTAACTTACCCTCATACTCATAATACAACTAAGAGATCCCCCACAAATATAACCTATGCAGCATGGATTTTATCTGACTGATCATTCAGGCTAAAAATCACATGTTCATAAGAGAAAATATTGTACATTTTCAATGATTATCCATTCATCCCTGTGACCTTACTGTGGGGGGAGGCCTCTGTCACTTCCCTATTACATCTTCCATGAATTTGTCATCCAAACTTTGCATCTGATCATGCATTAGCTATGGGCTTGAAACATGATATTGCTTGCTTCTAACTGTATATTCTGGCACTCCAAGGAGTAGACTGGATATAAAAGTCACAAAACATCCATATGATTTCAATATGGCGTGCATGCAGATGTTCTGAGCATTTTAATTTGCAGAAATGGGATGACAGGCCACCTGCTATCTCAGTGGCATGGCCAATAGTCTTCCCACCTTTTCACCCCTTTTGTAATACAGAGGACTCCTGTGCAGGGTGATCAGGGCGACTGGTAGGGGATCCAAGGGAATAGGTCTCATTGATTAGTTACCTTCCATGGTCAGTGTTTGATGAATCCAAATCATCAAGGTGCAGCATTTCCTTCATCATATTATGAGGGTCTCAGCTATGATCATGACTTGTCTCTGTTTGGAAGATGCGATTCCTGGTGCTTTGAGTTGTTCCCTGTGGACCATTGCCTTGTTATTTCTTCCAGTTAGTTCAGTACATTTGTTCTGCATTCCTGTCCTTTCTTTTGCTGGCACACTGTGCGCAGCACAGTGCTGAAGCAGGAGCCTTTGCCTTTGTGCAGGAAGGATCCAACCGTAATGAATTAATGACCTTGACAGACTTAGAAGTGCAACCTAATGCTTAAATACTGTGCTTTTACTTTGGTGTAGGGCAGCGCAGCAAGGTGCTTTACTGCGATGCTCCATGCCAAAATACCATAAATGAGGCCCTGTGCATCTACAAGCTCTGGTGTTTAAGGTTTCGTGCTTACAGTTTGTCCCACTGGAGCCCCGTTCAAATAATTTACAGAACTCGACTAACAGAGTTTATGTATACGGTAGAACTGGCAACCGACATGTTCACTGCAGGGACAAGTGAGGTGAATTTACCAACATGGATGCAGTTTGTTAGCATTTGAAAAACATTGATTTATTTTAAACACTTGAGATTTATAACCTAAAGTTGCAGTTCAAGTTAACATGCTCAACAGCATTGAAGAGAGATATTCTTAAATGTGTTTCTTTAATCTTGGGTGACACATTAAAGACAGCCAGCACAAACATTTTGAACGATCTCATATGGCAGTTGAGAGGTAACGTTTTCAACTCTTGGGAGATATTATTGTATTGTAACGAAAATGTTCTCTAACTTAGACTGTTAAAGTCTTACTTTATGTGTGAGGTAAAACACAACATAAAATGCTTTATCATGACATGCATGTTTGACATCAGAAACCTAGTCAGATTGCAAAGTCATAAAAGCCATATTTTCTAAGGTGAATAGAAATAATAAGGATGAGTGCTGCCATTTTTCTAAAAGGTAAATGCATAAGTGCTTTCAATGTTTTGCAAGACAAACAAATTGAGCAAAGGGTGAGGAGCCTGTTGCAGAGAAATAACATTTTGGTCAAGAGAGGAATGATTGTACAAAAGCCGGTCTCCTAGTTTTTCCAAACTGTCTTGTGTTTTGAAGAACTAAGGTGAGATCGAACAACACGTCATCATGTAGCTTTCGGTCGAGTCATTCATCTACTGCAGAATTAGGGTTTGCACCCTTAATATTGAAGTCAGAGTATTGACGGTACTGAATATCGCAGACAGAAAATCGAGAGTTTCATTATATCAAGGCAAGTATTATCGTTAGCAAGGACATCGTGTTTCCATTTTATATAATATCACTGATGTTAAAAATAACTAAAACTTAAATATTGTTGATATTCTTGCATGATAATTTAGTTTTTAGATATTTCTCATGTATTACTTAAGTTAATTTTATATATGTTTATATATTGTTACATATGTTTGTATATATATATATATTCACTGAAAAAACCATAGGTTATAGACCATATATAGTTAGGAATTCGCATTTACAAAACCTTATTTTACTCACACAAAACCATTGAAATTCCATATATAGTTAGTTGCACTAACTATATATCGCGCACCCGCAATCCACTGCTGATGATGTCACATATTACATCATTCATGACATGGTCAGTGACATCACTGATGACATCACTGATGACATCTCAAATGACATCACTGATGACATCTCAAATGACATCACTGATGACATCTCATTTGACATTACTGATCACATCACTGATGATATCATTCATGTGATAATACGATGAACCTCTTCAGACTCTAATATAACCTTAGATACAATCAGTGTAAACAGACACTCACAGACTGTCACTCATCCATGGAGTTACTCACACACCTAGTCAGTCATGCAAAGAATCAATCACACCTCCATTTCCTCAACTATACAGTTATATAAACTTTACTTATTCAAACATATACTAACACATATTTACTCTCTTATACAATCCCTGATACAAGTTCACAATGATCCATACAGCCACTCACACATTCACTGGCTCTTATGCACAGTTATTTATATATGTCAACTCTCACATGTACTGTGATTTACATATGTACTTACTTTGACATGTAGCACTGAGATATCCATTCACTCACCAATACACTCATGCACACAGTCAACCGCCCATACAGCTGTTTCCACATGCACTTTTGAAACCATACATCTAGTGAATCAACTGCTCACACATCTATGCACAGAGTCATACACCTCCCAGCCACCCACACACACACTCAGTCTCCCATACAAATACTTGGGCAACCAATCAATAACCCATATAGTTACTCATATAGCTACTTATCAACACATGCAACCGTTTACAGAACAACAGACATAATGATGCACAAATTAAGACAGTTTAGTCACTAACCCATGCACTCAGTGAGACACATTAAATCACTCACTCATACAGTCAGTCATGCACCTACTAAACCCTTCATCCAGACACTTATACATCCACTCATTCTTCAATATGTAAGACATATTTTAACTTTACAGAAACATACAGTCACTGGATGTTGTCATCAGTGATGTCATCAGTGATGTCATTTGAGATGTCATCAGTGATGTCATCAGTGATGTCACTGACCATGTCATGAATGATGTAATATGTGACATCATCAGCAGTGGATTGCGGGTGCGCGATATATAGTTAGTGCAACTAACTATATATGGAATTTCAATGGTTTTGTGTGAGTAAAATAAGGTTTTGTAAATGCGAATTCCTAACTATATATGGTCTATAACCTATGGTTTTTTCAGTGAATTTTCAAGGTTTTGTAAATGCTAATTCCTAACTATATATGGTCTATAACCTATGGTTTTTTCAGTGAATTTTCAAGGTTTTGTAAATGCTAATTCCTAACTATATATGGTCTATAACCTATGGTTTTTTCAGTGAATATATATATATACATACATATATAAACATATATCATCTGTATATCTATATAAATACAAACATAAATGCATGCATACATATACTTATATGCATACAGATGCATGTTATTTACATGAAAGTTGAAAAAAAACTAATAAAAGCAAAGCTAAAAAGCCACCTCATTACAAACAGAATGGCTTTAACTTAAACGAGGGCGAGATCTATTGCATTTTCAATGCTTGTTTACTTTGGTTCCATCAAGAAGGCATTCAGATGTGTCACACATTTGCCATAAATTCTGAATGTTAGCACTCTAGTTGCACATTAGATCACTGTAGTAAAGCTACTGCTCACCAGGGACGTCTGCTGCTGGTATTCAAAGTGCATGTTTCAGTCTGCATGTCAGAATTTTTTTAATGAAATAGAAGAGGATTTGAGAAGTCACTCAAAATGATCCCTAATTTTTCTTTCTGAAGCACTAATCATACTTTCTATGGCAAAATTAACCCCCTCATGTTGTTCCTTTTTAAATTGAGTGCTTTCAGACTTACCACTTCATTTCAATCAAGATGGCTTCTGGTGTGCCATACTTTTGTCATAAGTAAGACTGTTAGCGCTCTAGTTGTTCTTTAGAACACTCTGGGACATTCTGTCATTGGGCTATACTTGGGGTACATCTGGGTGATATTTGGGCTACATTTAGGCTCTTTTGTCTCTGGTGGCCATCTTGGGAGACTGTATGTCAGAATTGTTTAATGAAATTGAAGAGGGTTTGAGAAGTCACTCAAAATGTGCCCTAATTTTTCTTTCTGCAGCACTAATCATAATTCATATGGCAAAATATACCCCCTCATTTTGTTCCTTTTTAAATTAAATGTTTTAAGAGTTACCACTTTATTCCAATCAAGATGGCTTCAGGTGTGCCATACCTTTGTATTAAGTAGGACTGTTAGCGCTCTAGTTGTTCTTTAGAACACTCTGGGACATTCTGTCATTGGGCTATACTTGGGCTACATCTGGGTGATATTTGGGCTACATTTGGGCTCTTTTGTCTCTGGTGGCCATTTTGGGAGACTGCATGTCAGAATTTTTTAATGAAATAGAAGAGGATTTGAAAAGTCACTCAAAATGTGCCCTAATTTTTCTTTCTGCAGCACTAATAATACCTTCTATGGCATAATATACCCCCTCATTTTGTTCCTTTTTAAATTAAATGTTTTAAGAGTTACCACTTTATTCCCATCACGATGGCTCCAGGTGTGCTATACCTTTGTAATAAGTAGGACTGTTAGCGCTCTAGTTGTTCTTTAGAACACTCTGGGACATTCTGTCATTGGGCTATACTTGGGCTACATCTGGGTGATATTTGGGCTACATTTGGGCTCTTTTGTCTCTGGTGGCCATTTTGGGAGACTGCATGTCAGAATGTTTTAATGAAATAGAAAAGGATTTGAGAAGTCACTCAAAATGTGCCCTAATTTTTCATTCTGCAGCACTAATCATACTTTCTATGGCAAAATATACCCCCTCATGTTGTTTCTTTTTAAATTAAATGTTTTAAGAGTTATCACTTTATTCCAATCAAGATGGCTTCAGGTGTGCCATACCTTTGTAATAAGTAGGACTGTTAGCGCTCTAGTTGTTCTTTAGAACACTCTGGGACATTCTGTCATTGGGCTATACTTGGGCTACATCTGGGTGATAATTGGGCTACATTTGGGCTCTTTTGTCTCTGGTGGCCATTTTGGGAGACTGCATGTCAGAATGTTTTAATGAAATAGAAAAGGATTTGAGAAGTCACTCAAAATGTGCCCTAATTTTTCATTCTGCAGCACTAATTATACTTTCTATGGCAAAATATACCCCCTCATGTTGTTTCTTTTTAAATTAAATGTTTTAAGAGTTACCACTTTATTCCAATCAAGATGGCTTCAGGTGTGCCATACCTTTGTAATAAGTAGGACTGTTAGCGCTCTAGTTGTTCTTTAGAACACTCTAGGAGGCTGCAGTAGAACACAAACGAATCAACTGACAGTCTCTGTCCTTGTTGGATGTACATGTTTTACTGAGAATGTCAGACTTCATTTTCACATGACTGAGAAAGATAATGTAAATTTACAGAAAATATGCTTTCAGTTTAGCTTATAGATCCCCTTCCAAACCACTGTGGGAAAATCATGAGATATTAGTTTTCTTTCAAACAATATTCATGATATCACAGCAGAAGGTTTTTTCACATGGTAAAATCACCTTAGAACCCACCACAATTCCTAAAACGAGTATGGTACCATCAACAAATGATTTATAATGTAACTAAAGTCCTAAAACCCTCTATTAACTACAATGCTTTTTAATGAGGTGATATCATGTATATTGGTCCCAAGATGGCTGCCAACACTTCTTGGATGAAGTGCTGACAGCCAATCAGATCAGATGTGTGGTTAGGCTCCGCCCAGATATATATCTTTTTTTGAACCTAAATTACTCAAAATCCACTGGAGCACATATATTGAGACCTAGCAAAGGCACATCGGGCTAACAGTCCCTACAATTTTGCCAAGTTTCGTGCAAATCCATTCAGCCGTTCGAGCTAAAAGTGAGGCCAACCGCCCTATGGAAATTAACATGTGAAAAACGCGTTTTGGGACCCCCCTTTTTTCTCGGCCCCCCTTGATGAAACCCCCCCAAATTGTCAGGGGCTGCTCAGAAACAAAATGTTCTATTTTCCTGAAAATTTCAGCCTATTCCGTCCACAAACGCCAAAGTTATTAGACATAGAATTTTCAAAAATCCCATAGAGAAAAAATCCTAACTATATATACCTACTGGCGACCGCCAGTAGGTAATATATATATATATATATATATATATATATATATATATATATAAAAACATACATACATGCATACATGTGTGTTGTTTTTTATATACATTATTAATGTTATTTGTTTATAAGGTTTTTTTTGTTTTGGGCATTGTAGGGCATTAGGGTGAGTAGTGTATTAATTATAAATATATATGTTATTTAAAATAATTAATGATTTTATCATTTTAAGTGTTTATATATTTTACCTACTGATGATAGGCAGTAGGGAGAAATAGTAAAGACCTAATGTTTTTTGTTTTGCTACTAACATTGGCGCTGTTTGACGAATCTTTACAAAAAATTTAAAAGTAGAATCGCACTCACTTCAGCTACTGTTCGTAATGTTTTGGGTTGATTGATCAAGGTGGGGTCGAGAAAAAAGGCTGGTCCCAAAACACGTTTTCCCCATGCAGTTTCCAGTAGATGTTTTTAACATGATTGTAGCCCAAACTGATCAACATAACTACATCAAATTTGGTATAAATCCAATAAGTAGTTATGGAGTAATTAAAACTATGTATAGATGGGGATGCAGAGGGTCCACATATCTGACTGACAGGGTGGTGCGATCGGGGCCACCGCACCAGGCGCTGACTTGGGGTAGGGGGCTTCACATTTACAATTATATCATCTGTTTAAAAGCACCTGCTGCCGCGTTCCTGGCTTCCAGCAATTTTCAGGCATCAATTAAAATGTCAAGATAACTCTGATGATTAATCGTCTCCCTGGAAAGAGAACGGATAATTGTCTAGTGGAATGTTTGACTCGTCCTAAGGTAGCGCAGAGGGTTAAAATGCCTGCTGCTAAGGACATGTACTATGCAGATAACAAAGTGCTTACAATGTAAATAGGTCAGTAGGGTACTGCTTCTGTAAGAGAGCTCTTTTTGTAACTTGTCGTTTATAAGTCAAAATCCTAATATAGAAAAAACATTGAGGTATTAACTGTCATCAAAGAGCTGCATGCAAACTGCAAGGTATATCATAGAGCTATATGTTTTTTTGCCCAGTCTTTCATCATCCTAATCTTTCGAAAAGGGTTCATTTGGGTAGGAAACAATTCTTATTCTAAGAGAGAACCCTTAACAATGATTTTAAGTTTTAAATTCCGAATTTGTGCTTTTCAAGAATAAGGACTCTTAAATATTATTGCCTACGAGTATCGATGAAATGTCACTCCTACACCTTGTAGTACTGTCTGATGTAACATTTACTATAGACTGATTTACACGAACATGTGTGCGTGTGTGATGTAAAGTGCTTTGACACCTTAGCGGTGCTATAAAATTAAATTAATTTGAGAGACAGTGGTTACGGAGACTTGAGTGGCACTGTTAAAGGGTTCTAGTAAGGGAATCCATGGTTGAGGTAGTCATTGGGGGGGCACCAACAGACAATGTCGTTCAGGGTGCCACCAGTGTTAAAGCCGGCCCTGCTGACAGTTCTCGTGGTGAGATCTGATTGTCTGCCACCACTTCAACAAGAAATTAGTGGCAGCCATCTTCGGACTCAGACTTGGCTGAGTCCATGAGAAAACATGGAAAAAAAAGACAAGCGAACAGGGTAGGAATATCCTCTCCCTGAGGCATTAATGTCCCTGGGGGCCCCATCCCCGGGTGCCGGCTCTGATGCTATGTCCCGGCAACCCCATAGAGGCATGAGCGGGGAAACCTGTGTTTACTCTTGCTTTGCGGGAGCTTTTTCAAAACTTCAGCCAAACGGGAGCAAACTCCAGGTTCACTCCCAGAGGGTGGGAGCTACAAAAATGCCCTTGCAGCTTGTGTTCCGGAGGGACTCCCTGGGGCCAAAAATATTATTATTATTTTTTACTGCGATCCAGCGGCACTCCACTGTATCAGATCCTGTGAGTCATGGAATTTATTTGTTTGTTCGGCTATGTAAGATCATCCGCATGATCACATGATCTATCAGGCTGCACCTAATGTCTTATTGCTTGAAGATTGGTCTTTGTGCCAGAAATGTTTTCCTCAGTACTTTCGACATGGAGGGAAAGTCAGCGTAAACATGATCTTTAAACCTTAATAGGAGTATCGACCTTGCTGTTTTATTGAATGGAGGAAAAGATGCACCTGCTGATGCCAGAGAAAGCATATTATCACCCGCCTGGGTGCTTCCTGGTTGCAAACAATTCACCTTCTTAGTCTATGTCCTCTCTGAAATGCAATAGTCGATCGGAAGTCAATGTTTGTCAACTTGGGAATGAAAATTGGTAGCCTGAAGGTTCTCTCCCTCCTCCATTTCTGGGACACAGTAAAGGCTCATATAGTTTCTCCTACTTTTATCTTTGAGAGCCGTGAACTTTTTATGAAGGTTCCAAATTTCCATTCTCCAGTCTGAGTTATCCATTGCATTCTGCTCTAAGTCTTCTAGATCATTCTCTATATTAGATGTTGTGTTGTTTTATAATGATACATTTTAGCCAGCTCTCTAATTCAGTGGTCTTCAAACTTTTTAAAGCCAGTCCCGCCTGTAAAAAACAATTTCAAAATATCAGGTCCCCCGAAATCTCCAAGAATTAGTCTAATACATTTGTAATGTTTAAATATGTCTAACATACTTAACTATTGCAGTTAAGCTGTGTTACACTTTTTTAAAAATGATGTTGAATACATGATTGCCAAAGAAGGGTGTTCGGATCAGCTAGGCCTTTAAAAGTCCAAAGGTATCCACAATGTGATTACCAGTAGCGGTGGGAGGGAAGGTTTGAGGAATTTTGGGATTTGCTTCCCTTTTGACACCTACCTACCAGCCAGTATACAAAAGACAAAAAGGTGTTAGCGCTGGCCAATTACAAAGTGATCTTCATAAACCCATTTTATTACTTGAAACAAAGCATTTTTATCAGCATAATGCTTCTCTTGTTCAGAGCCTGGCCCTCTCCTGGGATCATTTAAGGTCCTCCGCCCCAGTTTGAAGACCTCTGCTCTAATTATTTCCTTAGAGGATGCTTCCAATGCATTTAGGGAAGCTTTGATTTCTTTCATTTCTTTTAGAAGTATGTCTACTTTGCTTAGTCAGTTGTTTGGTCTTGGGTCATTGGCTGCCTCTTGGCTGTATTTCCAGCTAGGAGTTTGGAAAACAACAGTTTTCATGAGTTCTTATATCTAGAAAGGTCGGTAGGTAGATGGAATCACAACGGTTCCCTGATTAATCCTTCTCCATGGGCAGAGATAGAAAGTTCTTACGCAAATGAAATTGGGAGGTACACTTTTTTCCTTTGTCCAATAGGTAGCAGGAGCTGCTCACAGGTGCATTTTAAAACTTGAGTTTGCCTGATTTCTGGAACTAGGAGCAGGACTACCTGGCAGTGTCAGTCCAATCATAAATGACCCATTCAGAAGGGGGACTCTGGCAAGTTTGTTTTAGATAGAACACATTTTGTATAAATGTTTTGAGATCTCTGGACATACATATGCTTCTTAAATCTTGCTGGCGTTATCCATGGTGTTTGCTCTATTTTGGTGGCCAAGTGTGCAGCTTTATCTCAGGTGGTAAAAGAGGTACATCTATGTAGCTGCTTACCGCACCCTCACCGGGATACAGCTCTAACACCTCAAATTGCTGTGCCTAACAGTTACAGTGGTGGCCTTTCACCTCAGGGGATTCTACTACTGTAGTAGAATCAAGCCCATGGGGACGATCTATGCCGAAGTGGGTGTGGTTGGATGTGGCCTGGAGTGTGGTCTTGAGCGGGCTAATCACTGATGTATGAGGCTATCCAAATTCTGCGAGTGGTGCATCTGTCCCTTTGGTATGGTCTGCCGATTAAATATCTGACAGCAGTGGACCATTAATACCTATGTGCTACAGTACTGCAGCTGTCCAGCAAGTAGCTGTTTAGAGGGTGGATATTTTTGTTGCTGCCTGGCTCCATCACTTTGTTTTTTTAATGGAAAGCAATATATTTTTACCCTATCTAACTAAAATGTCATTTAAGTCTTTGAATTTTTCAGTGAATGTCTAGCTTTTTTTTAACATGAAGTGATATGTTATAGCCATACCCACCCTCTGAACAGCTTTCACTAGCACTGGGTCAGGTCCTGCATACAACCCTCCACAAGCAGCTGACCCCCTGGAGTGCACAGCCATCTGCTGTGCCAGGAGTGGGTTAGGCCACAGGGCCTGGTCTACCCCGATGAACACCTGCACCACTTGTTTTCATTTTGATTGTTTTTCAATCTTGTCGGACTCTCGCTGGAGTAATGGTAGCAGCAAAATGTATTTTGATGTTGCGGCCAGCCAATCAGAGCATGAACACATGGGACTTGAGGGAGCTTCTCATTTCTGTGAGAACGAAGTGGCTGATGGAAAAAATGCTCACTCAGCCAATCAGATTGTTCTGTTATTTGAAGTTGCATGCATGTGGGACTTTTGCGAACTCAACTGTCCCAATACCTAAAGATTTGAAACTTAATTTCTCAAAAACTACCAAATTGATTTACACCAAACCACAAAAAGCATGCTCTCTGGGTAAAGATATAGATTTCTGCCAAATTTGATGTAATTTGGTTCAGCAGTTTGGGCTGTAAAATTCGTATGGAAATTGCACTGGGAAATACTGTTATGGGACCACTTTCTTATTCTCTGCATCCAATTGACAGATAATCCCAAAACTTCGAAGGGGGTAAATTGAATGAAATTTTTGGGGGAAATTTTTGTGAAGGTCCATCAAATGTTCTCAAAGTTATTAGCAAACAAACAATCTATTTCCTATGGTAAATAGGTCCCAACTATAACTACACAGTGGTGACTGCCACTGTGTAATATATGTACATATATGCAGAATAGATTTACCATATATAATACATATATACATAAACACACACACATATATCTTAAGGTTACGAGGATGTGTAGTTAAAAACAGCACTATTTTAGGTGCATCGTAGTCACTTGCTATGGTGTCACTTCCTGTCATTGTGGATCAAAAGGAATGTGATGGACCTTCTGCTACTTTTTATATTGTTCAGAAGCATTCCCTTGATTTTTGTTGTCCACTTTTTTTTTTTAACATTTATCAAAATGTATATGCCATATTTAAGGACAATTACCAAGCATTCGTTTGGAAGTGAATAGGTGCTGCTTTTTGTTATGCATTGGCTGTAAAAAATAGCTCTGAGACTTACATGTGATTCTTTTTATTTATTTAATTGATTCAATGAGTGTCAGTCTCTCCAGACACCACTGTAATCATTAGATTTCCTTTTCCCTTTCATTTATTCTTCTAATGGGGGAAAGAATGGCATATGCTCTTTTTCATAGAGGGCTAAATAAATTCAGTGTTTTACAGATATTTAAATACTTCCATTATCACCTCCCTAATTGCTGTAATTGTATTACCTGACATTCGCAGGGTTAGCTAATTGCTATTGCCCTGTCTTTTGCATTTCCATTCCATTAACTCCTTTGGAATCCATTACCTTATGTCCTGACTTCTGTTTTAAATGGATCATGAACATGCTTTAAAATTCCTGAATGACTGTTAACTTTTGTCTTTTACAAGAAAATTTGAGGCATAAAAAGGCACTCAGACAAAGGTAAATGGCAGAGTCATTGAGTAAAATACCCAGTGTAGATGCACTGTTTGTCTAGCTCGTTATGTAGAGTAATTAGAAGCATACTGTTAGAAATGGGGATCTCTGGTTGGCTAAGGCTTGCGCCAAAGCCAGGCAGAGACCACCACTCTAGTCAGGGCTTGGGAGTTACATGCCAAAGATAACCCCTGCTCACCCCCTTGGTAGCTTGGCACGAACAGTTAGGCTTATTCTGTTGGTGATGTGTGAAGCATTTGCACAACACACACAGTAACAGAATCCATGACATAATATCGAATACAAAAATATAGAATTACCAAAATATCGAAGAAAACTATAGAATGCAAAAATATCGAATTCCTATCTATAAACAGGTAAGTAAAAAAATATCTAATCAAAAATATTGTTTTAAAAAAGTATAGTTAGTCAAAATATTGAATTTTTTAAATATCTTAAAAATGTATTTTAAATTATTGAAATAACAAATTTAATTACCTAAAACATACTTAAAAATACTTAAATAACCTTAGAATTATTAAATAATTAATTTAAGTTATAAAAAAACATAACATTTTATTTTTTAGAACATGTATATATATTAACATAATATTAATAACAAATATACAATATTTTTACTGTAGAATAACGGGACAGTAACATTTACTATTCCCACTCCAGTGAGTGCAACAGTAGGGAAAACGTTGGATAGCGTATGGGTAAAAATTACTATTCCCGCTCGAGTGAGTGCAACAGTAGGGAAAGCGTTGGATAGCCTAGGGGTAAAAATTACTATTCCCACTCCAGTGAGTGCAACAGTAGGGATAGCGTTGGATAGCGGCAGGGTAAAAATTACTATTCCCACTCCAGTGAGTGCAACAATAGGGAAAGCATTGGATAGCGGGAGGGTAAAAATTACTATTCCCACTCCAGAGAGTGCAACAGTAGGGAAAGCGTTGAATAGTGTAGGGGTAAAAATTACTATTCCCACTCCAGAGAGTGCAACAGTAGGAAAAGCGTTGGATAGCGTATGGGTCAAAATTACTATTCCCACTCCAGAGATTGCAACAGTAGGGAAAGCGTTGGATAGCATAGGGGTAGAAATTACTATTCCCACTCTAGTGAATTTAACAGTAGGGAAAGTAATGAATTAATATATTAATAAAAATAAATTAAATATCAACACCAATAAAACAATAATTAAAAATAATTGCCAATTTAATAATATGTAATAATTAATCAATTATAAATACAAATAAATATTAGTTATTACAATTATTTACATATTCATAATTCATTACCAACTAATTTATTTTCAATAACAAAAACTAATTAATAACAAAAATTAAAACCAATTAATAATTAATTAACAGTAAATTAATTATCAATACACAAAAAGTATTTTTAAGATGCAAATAATTACAATTAAATTACTTCCCACCCTATTCTCCTATAAACCCACAATCCGCTACAGAAAATAAATTGATACAATTATTGTAATTATCAAATAATAAATTAATAAAAATTAATTACCAAATAATAAAAAATAATTACCAAATAACAATTAATTAACAATAAATAAAAAACCAATACCAATAAATAAATACAAATTATTTACTTAATTACAATTAAATTACTTTCCACCCTATTCCCCTATAAACCCACAACCCACTACAGAAAATAAATTAATAAAATTAACATAATTATCAATTAATCAATTAATATTAATTAATTACCGATTAAAAATTAATTAACAATTAATTCAAAATGAAAACCAATAAATAAATAAAAATATTTAATTAATTATAATTAAATTAATTTTCATCCTATTCCCTTATAAACCCACAACCCACTAGAGAACTAGAACACAAAATTAAATTACAAATAATTAGTAATTTCTCAACATTAATATTTAATTTAATATAATTAAATTACTTCCCACCCTATTCCCCTATAAACTCACAACCCGCTACAGAATTAAATTACACAAAAATTAAATAACATAAAATTCATTACTTAAAATAAATTACAAAACTAATATACACTTTTCACTTATATACTAACATACAAAACACTTTAAAAAATTCAATATTATAAAAAATTCAATATATTTTAATACCTATATTATATATTTCGATATTTTGACTTTCTATATTTAAAAAAATCGCTATTATATTACTTACCTTCAATTCGATATTTTTCACCTATATATTCTGTTCATTCGATAGTTTGTCCATTCTATAATTTGACTTCGATATTTTGGTAATTCTATATTTTGAATTCGATATTTTGTCTTGTTACCACAGTAACAACATACTAGGCACACCACAAAAGGAACTCCACACAAGGTTATATATAAAAATAGCCCTTGTATTATCATAAAACACATTAGATGGTAATCACACAATATACACTGTGCCAACTGGCACTGGGCCATATTTACAGGGGATTATTTACACATGACAGGGCCACGTGGGACACTGTCAGAATTAGAACTTGGTAAAGAATAGTAAAAGTAAGAATATATCAGGAACTAAGACCACAGCCAGTAATCACTGGTAGACACTATACTCAGCGTCAACCTGTAACATAAATCATATCATGCACAGTATCACATAAGGCGAGAACTCTATTCTTCCCCAACCTCATAAGTCTAAATATAGTAGACCATAATCTCCTAAACATAACTTGCATTAGGAAACAAACTTGATAACATATCCTGCAGTAGGGAATACATCTAACCTAGACCACAGTAGAGAATCACCATAAACCATAAGACAGTCGGTAAAACGTAATAATTATAAACGCACATCTATAAGTATAAATTAAGGTGCATAAAACACACTACAAACATTACATTTCCTAGCACTTATAAAATCACACTAGGGCCTTGCGCACTATAAACCAAATAGTCCCCAGGGCCAACTGGCCATCTCTAAGGGGCTTAAATGCCCTCTGTCCAAAGTCAGGGCGCACAGCCAAGGCAGCGACAGTCAGGGTGCGCACTTGGCACAAACCTAAACGTTGCAGCTGCCCACTACTTGCTGGGCAGCTGGGAATCTGAAAGGCAGGGCCTAAACGTAGCAGCTGGCACTAAGTGCTGCGCAGCTGGGCAGGCAAAGATGGGGGCGAAGGAGTGCGTCTCACTCCTGAACTTAACACATGTGTCCCCTAAATAAAGTAAGGCCTAAACGGTGCAGCTGCCCACTACTTGCTGGGCAGCTGTGAATGGTCAAAAGAGGTTTGGGCTCTCAATGGCCCAAGGAAACATATGCAAAACGTGGGAGCCATGCACAGGCTCTACAAGTACACGTGTCCCCATGGAGCGCACTGGCTCCTGAAATAGTCATGTGCCCATAAATAGAATTTGCCCCAATGGTGGAGCCCTCTAGGCTCTGGAAATGAACGTGCCCCCAAATGTGGGAGCCACGGGGCTCAGAAAAACAGTTCTGCCCCAAGGGCGAGCACTGGTGATAAAAATAAACTTGCCCCCATGAAGCGCACTGGCTCCAGAAAGAATCAGGCCCATCACTAGGGCCATGCAGGCTCTAAGACAAAAGATGCCCCCTCGTTGCAGCTGACCCCTCCAAAAGTGGGGCCACTGGAGAATATTGCCCATCATGGGCGGCACGGGCCCACGGGATTTGGGTTCCCCACGGGGGCCCTCTAAACACATATGGAACCGCTGGATGGGCTGCTCTGAGTCAGCCTTTCCCCACCCGGACTCCCTTGCACAACTCACTGGCTGGGGGCGAAGGCAGGACTCTGTTTCCGGAGGCTCTTGAGTGGCGCCTTCCATGCGGGGGTCTCTCTCCTTATGAGAGCCCCGCTTTGCGTTGCGCCAGCCTTCCGGTACCTGCGAGCAAAAGGCGGGGCTCTCCCTTGCACATGGGAGCCCCGCTGAACACTGCAACACTTCCCTACCTCACCCGGGCCCCCTCCTGGGACCCGGGACTTCGCTTTGGAGCCGCGAGGCTCTGGGCGGCTTTTCCGGTCAGCGGGCGGGACTTCCCTCAGGTCTTATGAGGCCACGCCTACATCCCACAAAGGTTGCCTGACTTCCGGGTTGCATTTACAGTGGCCCGGCAACGTTTTAAAAAAGACGGCTGGGGCTGTGGCGGTGATTCTTCGCTCTGGGGATGCAGCAAAATGTGGGTGGGCACCCGCTAAATGAAGCTAAGTCATGGGGGTGGGCACCCGCGCACTTATCAAAAAAGGGAAGGCCAGCAATGACGCAAGGTGGGCACCTGCACACCATAATAAACCCAAGTGGCCATAATGCAGGGTGGGCACCTACAAGTAAGGATTACAATAAGCGGGGTGGGCATCCGCAAGGTTCACAAGGAGGGGGGAATCCCCAGGCAGGGGCAATCCCTTCTCAGTAGCGGTGCGCCGTCCAGAACTGCAGGTAGAAGGCAAAGTACTCCCGGCATGTCCAAAGTAACATCAGAAGTACAGGGGCAAAGAGATGGAGCAAACAGCTCCCAGCCAGGGAAAGTCTTCCAGCCATCCCAGGCAAGGCAGAAGGGTCCCAAGAAAAGAAGTCCTCCAGGCATCCAGAGGCAGGGCAGAGCCCAGGGAGGCAAGCCTTCCCCTGAGCCCCAGCATCAGCACGCCCCTGGTAGTTTCAAGTCCAAGAACAATAACATTTACTCGGGGTCACAGCCCCTATATTTATACAGCTAAATCCTTTGTCTCAAAGGTGCAGGCAAGGGGAGAACCGGAAAAAACTGGTTAAGGAGCACTTAGTTTTGCCCTGCTCCTCTCTCTCTTTCACAAGACAGGCCAGGGACATCAGACGCACAACAGAAGGTGGAGCCAGGATTGTGGATGGGAGGCACAGCCCTATTCAGGTCCCAGGTGCAACTACTCCCTCCCATCTACATGCAGATTTCCCTATTCACCACCAGGCAGACTCATCCTGGCTCCTGGAGCCAACCACACCAGCCAACCCATGTCACTCACAAGCCAGACAGGCAATTCACATCTCACAAAACACAGAAATGCCAACTTCGCATATACTAAACTCGACCCTGCACTCCCCACATATCTGGAACTACCATGGACACACATATTCCCCATGCATTCCTACGGGAAGGCAGGCCATCTCACCTCACACACTCACGGCCACATGCATCAAAGTCCGGTTTTGCGATTCCTTATTTGCGATTTTTAGGGAATCGCAAATAAGGAATCGCAAAATGGGATGCATGATTTAAATCGCATATTATTTGCGATTCGCTAAAAATTCCAATTTTTACCTTATCGCAAATATTATGCGAATTCTAATTTGCGATTTCGCAATTCCCATTGATTCCAATGGGCCAAAAGGCCCATAGGAATCAATGGGGTGGCATTGACATTTTGCGAATTTCAATTAGCGATTCGCAAAATGTTAATGCATTCCATGGGTGCAGGGGGGGGGGGTGCAAAGGACCCCCCCCTGCACCCCTGAAATGTATTTTGAAGTGCATGTTTCACACATATGTCCTAAGGACATGTTTGTCTGTAACATGACAGTGTTGTAAAATGCAATTTTGAGCATTTAATACATTTTCGCAAATTACCACGAGGTTCACCCTCGTGGTAATTTGCACGCCCTAATCGCGAATTCACAATTTTAAAAGTAATCATGCATTGCTTTTAAGGAATCGCAAATTTGCAATTCCTTAAAAGCAATCGCATTTTTGGAATTCGCTAAAAATAGCGATTTTTCCAAAAATGTTTGATGCATCCCAAAAACCTATTTAGGAATCACAAACGGCCGAATTTACCCATTCGCACCGTTTGCACTTCCTAAATAGGTTGATGCATGTGGCCGTCAGAGTATGCACACACTTTACACTGGGCCACAATGCTAACGTGTGCAGAGGCCTAAAATCACTACTACCATGCCAGAGGCTAAAGGCAAAAAGTCTAGGGGTGAACCTGCCAAAAAGGCCCAAGTCCAAAACATACTATTTGCTGCAAATACCAAGTTGTGTAAGACAGAGTTTATGGTCTAAATCCTCATCTATGGAGTATTAATTTGTCAGTGTGTTTTAGTTGATATTTTGACTTTGGGCACTGTCAGACTGCCATTAATTGTTGCTGTATGTGTGCTTTGTCCCTAAACCAGGAGACAACATTGACTATACTCAGCTGGGCTATTTAACCTTTAGGTAAGGGCAGAATAGGTTGATAAGGCAAATGCAGCAGTGGTCTTTAAATTAAATCCCATATATGGTTTTCTGCAGTGTACATTTACACCACCAACAGTAGTGACTTAAAACGCATTGATCAATTTTTACATGTGGCCTGCTTGTAATCCATATCACAATAAAGTACACAGGCATGTAGAAAAGCCCACTTTTGTACATTACATAAATCAATAAGTCCCTGAATCTGAGTTTGCCGGAATCAAGGTGCTATTTATTACATCTCATAAATAATGATACCACAGAGTTTGTTTTTTATTGGATGCGATAATTTATACCTATCATGAATTTCTGGGGAACAGCATCCGATTTTTTGTACTCAGTGCACCAAAATCCACATGGGCAATAAGCACTGTATATTTTTACACTGTTAAATTCCAAAAGTTTTGATCTGCTGAAATATAGTGAAGGGTGAAAATGTAAGGCACCCAGTGATCACTGAGTGTGCTAAAGAACAACGAACGTGTAATTTCGACCAACTCATAATTAGGGGCTCAGTGTTCCCGAAGTGCAGTCAGTGTTCACCACATAGGTAAAGTGGTATTTTTTTATATGTAGAGACCTGCTTGTAATAACAACTTTATTTTTAAAGATATATTCAAGAAAATGCTTAAACGTCATTCAGAGTTGCAGTTTGATAATTAGCAATAATGTAGTTCAATTATGAAATACATCTTCTACATCCGTTTTGAAAAGGTACATTTATAAAATCATAATTTGTACTTCTAAAGGTTCCTGCAGTAATTAATTCAGTTCTACAGGGCTGCCTTTCTGAGTGTGATTAATCCCTGATTAGATGTGAAAAGATATCCTACCAGTGAAACCACGGAACTGCCTTTGAACATAAGGAAAATCCCTAGACACTTTTCTAGGCATGTGGTAACTGAGTGGAAAGGAAAAAATGACCAAACCTAAGAGACCAAACTTGAGGTCTGGCTGTTGACATGCTTATATCATGGAGAGGCTCAGATGGGAGGAGACTTTTGAACCAGGCATCCCCGTAAAAGGGAAACCCGTTCAAGCACGTCATATTGGGTGGATCTTGATTTTAATAGCCTCGGCTGATGAGATTCTGAGACCTTAAGAGCCTTCCTTGGAAGTCTGCAAAATAGGAGAAACACTGAGACCAATGTTTTCACCATCTTCAAGAAATTGGCTCTGGCAGGTAGCAGGGTAAGAGAGGTCTGTCTCATTTTTGGAGTTATGATTGGAGTCCAATGGAACAGCTATGGGGTGAATGAAAAGAATTTAAACAACTAGTCGGAAAGATAATTTACTGTGCCCCCACAGAATTCAGACCTGGTGCTTGTAAATTTTTCTTGTTTTTCTTTTTGAGGAATGGCGGCATTTGTTAGTAGGTCTTACTCATGTACACAGATTATTAATGACTTTTATAGGATCATTGTTCCCATTGACATTTTCTCACATAAACATTTGCAAACAAACATAATGCTGGTTCCCTTAATCCGAATTTTTGCCATTGTTTTGCCATTTTTATAACTCTATTTTTTAAAATATTTTTGCGCGTTGTTTTATGATAGTACTAGCAGGGTGTGTTTATATACACAGAGATCAGGCAAGAAGGAAGTCTGGAGGGAAAAGACAGTTGAATGTTTAGCAGCTGCATGTCAGGCTATGGCACAGGACATATTTACTTCTGGGTTCCATTCCCACTTGAAGTGCTACTACTAATCCTCTGAACATGCAGTAGGTCTTTATTGAACAGAGAATAGGACAGCGAGAGGGTACTGCCTGGACAGAAGTCTCACATCTAAAAGGGTTGCTCTACATAAAACCCCTGAGTGATAAAGAGAAGGCATACTTTTCCCGTGGTGCTGCAGGGCTCTCATAAGAATTGCGAAATTTTGAGGGCACCATCTTCAATGCATAAAGTCCTCTTGGTTCAAAGCATTCTTGCTAGACATTCATGAGATATAGTAGCTTCAGCTGAATGTGCAGTTGGGAAGTTTGGAATTACCAATCATTATTCTGAAAAGTCAAAAGAATACATCTTTAAAATCAGAGAAATATTCTCTCTCATGCTCGATTATATCTCCACTTTTTTTCTGAGTGTCATCATGTAGGATTATGAATTCTATTTTGCACTTTGTTGTTTTCCACAAGGAGTCATCCATTAGTATTGTGAACTCTATTTGCACTTTGCTGTATCATCTGGAGTTGTCTGTTTGTACTAAGAACTCAACATTGATTTACGCTGCTTCTGCAGGAGGAGACAGTACATTCACCTCGCGCACAGACTATTATCAAAGTTCTTAAAACCATTACACTAGAACACAAAAGGGTGTCGCAGCTACAACGAGAAAGGGACAACTTTTTCTGAGTGAAAAACAAAATCCCTGCCCTAGGTAGGCATCAAAGGATACGTTGGAAGACAAATCTTTTGGAAAAGGAACCCTCATCCAAAATTTGTGGCATGCATCTCATAGGCAACCTCTCCCAACACTGGCAAGGAGTACACGACCTCCAAGGAGTAAGAAGAAGGAGGGAGTTCCTATATAAAGCACAACTAGACAATTTGTGGGATCCATATCAGTTGAAAATTCCTTGGGGCTTCAGGTGTTTCACCTTCAAAGATGGGGACCTCTCCTATAGCTAAAAACAATATTAGGATGGAAAATGAGGACAGTAGCTCAATCAATCCCCCTAAGCTAACATGTTGCTGCCCCCATTGTTAGCCTATAGAGGTCATGGGCATTATTCAGGGTGAAGGCTGCCTAGTGGGCTGGCCTATTTGCAATAGATAATACTTGTTGATAGAACTTGATGAAATCAAGAAACCCAGGTGAGTTCTACCTGGAATATGAGTATATCACGCCCTAACTTTAGGGGGTACCAGCTGCCCGGTCTGCGAGGGGGCGATGTCCACTGTAGTCACACATTTATCATGAGGCTTATGCCTTTCAGCTACAGAACACATTCCTCCCAGCCGCTTAGAACAAGTAGGTTAGTAAAGTATTGAGTATAACAATACATGATTACTAATTGTGTAGGTGAACCACATGATACCAGTAAAACCTTTTCGTATTACAGTTATCAACCAAATGCATGGAATGTAGTCATATCCACTGAAGGTCAATGCAGCTATACTGATGATAGAGCTCTATAGGAAACGATCTATAATAACTCAGAGCGTTGATCAAAGTTATTATATCAAATCTAACTGGATTATGGCACAGAAAAAGTATTAGGTTTCATTCCAGAATATAGAGTGGAAAGTAGATGGTTTACCAGCAGCTGTCAACTTTAAAAAAAGAGAGAGTTTCCCAGAATACCAGAAAGGACTGGGTATGAAACAACAAAAAAAGAGACTTCCTTTCTGTGTTACTCACTTTCTATTTGTGGCCCAGCAGCTGTATCATATACAATATTAAAAGTATGATACCAAAGTAAATATAAAAGCTGCACTAAAAGTATTCTCTTATCATTAGATATCAATGCTCCTGCTGTGCAGAATAAGCCTAGGTGTGCAACTGGGCAGTGTGGCATATATCCACAATCTCTGCTTTTCTTTCTTGTCCCATTCCCCTTTTCTCAGGTCTACTTCTAATCATAATTGCATTAGCGTGAGGTTAGTAATGAGTTAGGGGAAACGTGGAAGCTCTCACATGTCCCGTTGGATCAGGATAGCAAGATCAGTGCCTCTTGATACTGAAAGGATGAGAGGTGTCTCAGTACAGGACTGTACTAAATCAGGATCACTTCAGTGAAGTTGTCAATGTGCACATTCTGAGAAGAGCTGAAGAGGATAAGCAGGGACAGAACAGAGATAAGTTTGTTGGAGAACTTGTAGGCAAATTGATAGCCAGAGAAGGACAAATGAGACATAACAATACTTGTAAGTGGGAAGGCAACATAACTGTTGGATTTTGAAAGTATGCTACTGTAGTGCTGAAGATTGCTCATCTGATTCCTTTGAAAGAATTTATGAAATTGGGTTGTTGGTTGACTTGGGTGTAAGCTCCAGTCAAGCAGCAACCACAATCCGTGTCTTGGTAAGACATAAGCAAACCCCAAATTAACCTGTGCTCACACCCTTGGTAGCTTGGCACAGAGCAGTAAGGTTTAACTCAGAGGCAATGTGTAAAGTAGTTGTGCAACAATACACACAGTCAAACAGTGAAAACACACCACAAATGGAGGCCACAAAATATTTAGAAACACAGTCATTTTTATAAATAATACAAGATGGCAACTACAAAAATCCAATTAGTAGAACTGGAGATATTGAACTTTAAAGCTTTTAGCAAACATAACACCTAAAGCATAAAGTGCTACTGGGGATATCTAGTCGTGTAGCACTGGCACAACGTCACAAGGTCAGGCCGACCACAATGGAGCACAGGCCAGCTACAGGGATCCAGTTAGGCCTGCTGAACGGAGTACCTCATATCATAGTTTCAGTGTGTTGCGAAGGTGTGTGGCAAAGGTGCATCGTACATCCGAAGCGATAAGTTGGTTCCAAGATGTGGCGAGGCGGCAGTGTGAAGTCCTGTTTGCGTCGTCATCGAGGATCTCAACGAAGGGGCTTGCGATGCGAAGCCAGGTGCTGGGAATGCGGTGTTCAGCTGATGATGCATCGGTTCCGAGGAGCTGCAAAGCTGGGAAGTGGAATCCTGCAATGTTGTCGAGGCTGGCGTTGGCCAGAGATGCAAGGATCTGGGCTTTTGATGCGTGGGGCCAACATCGATGTAGCTCTTTGAGACTTGTCTAATCCGCACAGCAGCTGCAATGCACCAGTTCTGCTCAGGATGCACCAATCAGCCAAGGAGATCCGTTGGTTAAGCTCAGGGATGCATCACTCAGCAGGGAAGATGCATCAGTTCTGCTGGAAAGCACCTTAGGCCCACTTCTGAGTAGGACTGGGGTGGCATCACTTTGCAGGGGTAGACTCGGAGATGGCAGAGTCCAGGTGTACGTGGAAAGAGGTTGTCAGGCAGTTATGTCCCTGAGAATTCATATCAAGAGGCCAGCTAACTAAATCCTGGAGTCACTCTGGATTCTGGGTTGAAGAGATGTAGTTTCAGTCCATCTCACCCAGGCAAGAGGACAGCAGGCAGCATGACAGCACAGCAGAATAGGAGTTCATCAGAGTGGAAGTCCTTCAGCAGCACAGAAGTCCTTCTTCCTTGCCCAGCATCCACAGGTCCAGGAGTGTACTGAAGTGGTGACGTTTGAAGTCCTTCTTTTATACACAATTTTGCCTTTGACAAGGGGAAATACTTCTAGAGGTATGCCTTTGAAGCGTACAAATTCCCTACTTTCCCTGGCTCTAGACTAACTACAGGGAGTATGCAGCCCTTTATGTGGGGGCAGGACATATCCTATCTACGTGTAAGTAGGCTGGGACCAGCTCTACTTTCCCAACCTGACATTGATGGCCCACTCAGTCACACCTAAGCTTTCATTGTGCATGGCTGTCTAGAAGGAATACACAAAGCCCCATTGCCAACTACACCCAGTCATATGGCCAGAGACAGGCAGCAGGCATCAAATGACTAAGGAAAGAAAAAGCCAATCTTTTAAAAGTGCCATTTTCAGAATTGTAATTTAAAATCATACTCCACCATAAGTTAGGATTTTAAAATGGGAATCCAGAGACTCCAAATTTTAGTCAGTTATATCTTCCTATTTGGATTTTAAACTTATAAAGTGTAATAAGTAACCCCAATGTTATCCTATGAGAGATTTAGATCTTGCAGTAGTGAAAAACAAATTAATTTAAGAGTTTTTCATTACCAGGACATGTAAAACCTAAAAGTACAAGTCCTGCTTTTTACATACATTGTGCCCTGTCCTCTGGGAACTTATATGTATTAAAAATTAAGAATTGGGCCTAGCAAAAAGTGTATTTTTCCAGGTTGAAATGGAAGTCTAAAACTGCCCACACAAGCTATGCAATGGCAGGCCTTAGCTATGTTTAAAGTGCTACGTAAGTAGGTGGTACATTCAGTGCTGCAGGCCCAAAAGCAGCATTTAGTTTACAGGCCCTGAACACGCTTATTGCACTACACTAGGGACTTATAAGTAAATTAAATGTACCAATTGGGGATGAGCCAATAGTGCCATGTTTTGAGGAAAGATAAATTAACAAAAATGTCCCCAAAGGAATTATTTTTCAGTTATTTACTATTCATAGACAGTCACACAACGTGAACATTAATTGACCAAACATGGGATATAACTTGATTCTTATTTATTTAGATCAAGATTTTAGTATGGCAACCACAATACTACTAACATTACAAATCCTTGTGTGAGTAGTATATAACACCTTTTGCTTTATGCATGGACAAACAATCTACCATACATCATAACATTTTTATCTTGTATATAACTGTTATCAAACTGACACAGAGGTACACTTTGTAAAGCAAATCGGTGTTAATAGCGTCGACGTTTCGGTCCGATAATGGTGAAAACATTCCCCAGGACCATCCTCAGGACGAGAAGATGTTGCACATTCCTAATACTTCCAGCCGGAAGTGTACTTAGGGCAAACGGGCCACAATGTCCCAACAGTCTAAAAATCGGAGCTAATGTCCACAATAGTTGAACGTGCTCACAATAGAAATTTCACTTTTAACTCTGTGTCTTTACTGTTCACTATGTTATCTTTAACATACGGCGTCTTCCGCACTCGAGTGTAACGAGGATTGTTGGCTGACCTCTGAAGGCAGGACTACTCCCTTGCTCTAGTGAACACCTGCACCCGCCAAGTCGAACACCAGCAGCACCCACCTCAAGTGCATCCTGCTCAACACCCGCTCCGTCCACAGACACGCCATCGAACTCTGGAACCTCCTAGACGCCACAGCCCCAGACGTTGCCTTCCTCACAGAGACCTGGATGAACGCCTCTTCAGCTCCCGACATCGCCATCGCTATCCCAGAGGGCTACAAGATCATCCGGAGGGACCGCAACGCCAACCAGATGGGAGGAGGCATCGCCATCATCCACAGGAACACCATCCGTCTCACGACCAGCACCGACAACACCCTGACCACCGCCGAACACCTGCATTTCCAGATCCACACCGACCCGAACACCACCCTCAGAGGCACCCTGATCTACCGACCCCCGGGACCACGCACACAATTCAGCGAGGACATCGCCGACTTCGTCAGCCCGCATGCCCTCCCCTCCGCCGACTACATCCTCCTGGGGGACCTCAACTTCCACCTGGAGAACAACAACGACCGCAACACCAGCACCCTGCTCGACAACCTCGCCAATCTTGGACTCAAGCAGCTGGTGTCCACCCCCACCCACCTCGCCGGACACACACTCGACGCAGTCTTCTCTTCCAGCACAGACATCGACTTCAGCCACGCCACAGAGCTTCAATGGACGGACCACAGCTGCGTCCACTTCACCTTCACCTTCAAGAGAACGACGACCCACCACCACCAGCAACAGGCCGCCCGCAGAAGCTGGAACAAGATCACAGAAGACCAGCTCGCCACCTCCCTGAGCCAGCACCCTCCTGCCAGCTCAGCGAACCCCAGCCAGGCCGCCGACAACCTCACGAAGTGGATCAGCAACTGCGCGGACGAACTCGCCCCGCTGAGGACCCCGCCCAGCAGACCCGGCAGCAAGAAAGCCCCGTGGTTCACCGACGAACTCAAGAGCTCCAAGAAGAACTGCCGAGCCCGCGAGAAAGTCTGGAGAAGGGAACCTACACCAGACAACAGGACCACCTTCAAGCTGGCCACCCGGAAGCACCACCAGCTGATCCGGGCCGCCAAGAAAACTGCATTCAAAGACCGGCTGGATAACAACGCACACAACTGCAAGGAACTCTTCAACATCGTGAAAGAGCTATCCAACCCCAGCGCAGGAAACAACGACATCACCCCATCACAAGACCTCTGCAACTCCCTCGCTTCATACTTCCACAACAAGATATACACAACAGCTTCAACAACCAACCAACGCACACCAAGACCGAACAACCACCCCCCACCACCACCCTCCACGCCTGGACCCCGATCAGCACCGAAGACACCATCCGCACAATGAACTCCATCCACTCCGGATCACCGACCGACCCCTGCCCTCACCACGTCTTCAACAAGGCGGACGCTGTCATCACACCCCACCTGCGAGACATCATCAACACATCCTTCGACACCGCCACCTTCCCTGAGAGCTGGAAGCACGCCGAACTCAGCGCTCTACTCAAGAAACCCACAGCGGACCCCACCGAACTCAAGAATTACCGCCCCATCTCGCTCCTCCCGTTTCCAGCCAAAGTCATCGAGAAGACCGTCAACAAGCAGATGGCCGCCTTCCTCGAGTCGAATGGATCCCTCGACCCCTCACAGTCCGGCTTCCGAGCCAATCACAGCACCGAGACCGCCCTCATCGCCGCCACCGATGACATCCGAGCCCTGATGGACAACGGAGAAACAGCGGCCCTCATCCTCCTAGACCTCTCCGCGGCATTCGACACTGTCTGCCACCGCACCCTAGTACAGCGCCTCAGCAACGTCGGAATCCAGGACAAGGCGCTGGAATGGGTCATCTCCTTCCTCGATGGAAGAACACAGAGAGTCCGCCTACCACCGTACAAGTCAGAAGCCACCGAAGTCATCTGCGGCGTCCCTCAAGGATCCTCTCTGAGCCCCACCCTCTTCAACGTCTACATGAGCCCCCTCGCGGCCATCGCACACCAACACAACCTCAACATAATCTCCTACGCCGACGACACCCAGCTGATCCTCTCCCTGACCAACGACCCCGCCGCCGCCAGAGCCAACCTGCACGAAGGGATGAAAGAGGTAGCCGAGTGGATGACGACCAGCCGCCTGAAACTGAACTCGGACAAGACGGAGGTCCTCATCCTGGGCTCCTCACCCTCCGCCTGGGACGACTCCTGGTGGCCTCCCGCCCTGGGCACCGCACCCAAACCGACAGACCATGCACGCAACCTGGGCTTCATCCTGGACTCCTCCCTCTCCATGACCAGGCAAGTCAACAACGTTTCCTCGGCGTGCTTCAACATCCTACGCATGCTACGGAAGATCTTCTGGTGGATCCCCACCGAGACCAGGAAGACCGTCACCCAGGCCCTCGTCACTAGCCGACTGGACTACGGCAACGCCCTCTACGCCGGTACCACCGCCAAGCTCCAGAAGAGACTCCAGCGGATCCAGAACGCCTCAGCCAGACTCATCCTCGACATCCCACGAACCAGCCACATCTCCGGACATCTGAGAGACCTTCACTGGCTCCCCGTCAACAAAAGAATCACCTTCCGCCTCCTCACCCACGCACACAAAGCCCTACACGACCAAGGCCCGAGCTACCTCAACAGCCGAAATCAACTTCTACGCTCCCAAACGCCACCCCCGATCAGCCAACCACGCCCTCGCCGCCGTCCCCCGCATCCGAAGAGCGACTACAGGAGGAAGGTCCTTCTCCTACCTGGCCGCCAAGACCTGGAACTCCCTCCCGACCGACCTGCGCCTGACCCAAGACCACCTCTCCTTCAGGAAGAAGCTGAAGACCTGGCTGTTCGAGCAGTAGCGGCACCCCCCCCCACCCCCAGCGCCTTGAGACCCTGCGGGTATGTAGTGCGCTTTATAAATGTCACTGATTAATTGATTGAGCGTACTGAAAAAGTCTCTTGAATATGTGCAAACAACTTAATCCTAATCATGATAAGTAGAACTATGCCACATGGGCTAAAATAACCACCTGCTGTCTACCTGCAAAGAATACATTACAAGGGAAACTCCCCTTGACCAGTAAAAGCATCAACTAACTGCTATGCCGCTATTCACTAAGTGCAGATAGGAGGGAAGATGCCGCAAACGCTGCTGAGTATCTTCATTACTCTCCCTAGAGACACTAAACAGCTAACCGTGGGTGGC
Source organism: Lissotriton vulgaris (assembly GCF_964263255.1). Taxonomy (NCBI): domain Eukaryota; kingdom Metazoa; phylum Chordata; class Amphibia; order Caudata; family Salamandridae; genus Lissotriton; species Lissotriton vulgaris. The sequence continues at coordinate 1,185,672,206 of NC_141691.1, forward strand.
CATCTTGGGAAAAGGGGTGTTATTGTATTCACCTGTTTACACAAAACTCCATCATATCTTGTAATTGTATGTCAACACATCAGCACAGATACTAAACAATGTAACTCTTGTGTTTCTAGTATGTGGTGTATGATGTTAAATACCTGCTACAGTAGCATTCAACCAGACCCCCAATCATGGGCAATACCAACTGAGAGTCAATATACATGCTGGAACTCTAATATGTGGGGAACAGACATCTTTACACCATTACTTTGCTATGTTGCAACATTACTATACTGACAAGCCAGCACATACCTAGATATTAATAAGCCAGAATGCCATAAATGGCAGAAATCCCTTGTCCTTATCTCAATTAGACCAGATCATCAAAAGCGGGTACTGTAAAATATCTACAGCATGTAGAGTAGTTACATATTCATTCGACTTAAAAGATAATACATATTACCTTGAATATACATCACCAAAAAGATCTGCCACATAACTCCATTTACACAGAAAACTCTATTTACCAGTCTTTTACATTATCACAGTTCATAAAGCCATCTATTCAATGTTTTATCACCAATAAAAGATAAAGATCGTTGACATATATCAAGCCAATGTTGGCGCTGTCCAGAAGGTCCATTCACTTGCACTCTCTCATATCCAGAAGAGCCAAAATGTTGCCTCCACTACTGTCCAGGGAAACCACTTCTGCAAAACCTGACATTAGATCTCATCCTCACTGTGGGCCTGATTCACAAAGAACCTCTGCAGTTATGGCGGAGGGGCCGCAGTTGAGAAACTGCAATGCAGAGGTCTCACCATGAGTGAGGGTCCCTGACACAACTGCAGGGCCTCCGCCATAAGTGTAGAGGCCCTTTGTGAATCAGGCCCACAGGAGGAAGAAGGGGAGCAGCATGTTTGGGTTTCTTAGTTCTGAGTCACGTCTTTAAATAACTTAATTGAGAACAGTGAGTCTAACTGACAAATTGCATTTTGGAGTATGTAAAGTAGGACTCTTTTATTACCATTTGGTTACTGCTCTATACATTTCATAAACCTACGTGGGGAGATCTCCACCTCCATCTCTACTATCTTTTCTGTGCAGACATCTCTATTACGATGCGGGAGATTTCCCCACACATAATTATGTGCTACTATGGTTGCTGTGGAAGCGGCAAGGGTGAATTAAGGGAATATAGGGAAAAATGGATGAGGCTAGGAAACAATTGAGGGGTTGAAGGAGGGCGTGCTAATAAAAATTCACACCCATATGAGAGCAAGACCATTGTAATTCACAAACTATTCTTCTATAACTATTCCTCTATGGTTACTAGAACGCTAATAGTGTCAAAACAGGCTTAGGAATTATCCAGCTAAGCTATTGAGTAAGGCAAGCTCCATACAGCCATTCCCTGGTACTGGAACAAACTCCTATAGAAAATAATGAAGGCAGGAAATTAAACTAACACCATGTATGAATTAATGGAAAATAATAAAATGAATCATAAATATAAATTATATATTTGGAATATTTTAGTGGTACATAATTAAGCATATTTATTGATATTTTAAATGTTATCATGCACTTACTTTTAAAAATACATTCTAACTAATTTCCTTAAAAAACAAAAAAAAGTTCAATTACTTAAATACATTAACTTTAACCACAGTTGCTCCAAATTAAACACATGAAACATTTTTATTAAGGGAGAGTAATTATATTTTTAACTTATAACTAAAACAATAAAGTTGAAAATCTGAAATATTTTTTATAGTATTGTTAACAAAAATACTACAAATTAAAATAAAATATTTTTATTATTTTATAATTTAACAGAAATTTTTTTTGAGGCAATATTGATTCCTTACCATATTTAAATAATTCCACTTTACAATCATTATTTTACATTTATATTTTCCTTTAAAAGATTTAAGCATATTTTAAAAAAATAATCTTCATGTAATTTCTCCATAGTCTCCTACTAGTAACCACCGCCCTGGAGATAGAGATCTCCACCAATAAGTAGACCGTTACTAATAGACATGTAAGTCAGCACCTATGTTTAAATCTCCACTCAGAAAAGGGGAATAATGAATAAATGGATTGTTACACCTAAGTGTAGGAGTCATGGCTGTCCAAGTTTCAGGTTGTTTATGTGTGACATGTTCAGTGTAATTATGAGTGACATTCAAATACTGTGAGTAACACCTTCTCACAAACAGTATAATGTCACCCACACTTAGAAGTAGCATGCACAGCACACAGCCTAGGTCGAACACCTGTTGCCGAGCGGTTGCTGAAGACAAATTATAAATTAAATATAGATTCCCTACCTTAGCCAGACTGCACCTCCCTGGCTGGGAATAAATCAAATTAATATAATTGTCAGATTATGGTCAATTGACAGAGTCTGTCCAGGCTCTCTGCCACATAGAACTACAGGATGTGGGAGGGGCTCCAGTTGGAATCTTCTTTCTGTAGAGTTCTGCAATTAAAACCCTCTTTAACTGAAATTTAAACTGACCCAGTTTTCGGCATGTATTTAGAATCTTCGTTTTGTGGCTGGACATCCATATCTGTTTGATACTATGTCATGAGCAGGGTTTTTGTTTGCATTATTTATGCAGGTGTGTGGTTTTGTGTTTTGATCTTCAAATCTCTGAAGTTAATTTGGCTTACTTTGATAGCAGGATATTTCTGCGTCTAAATGTATTGAGAATCCTATGCCTCCCGTTGTACACCAGCCATCTTGTGGCCTTTGAAAAACAGCACTCGGAGCTCAACTTTTATGCCGTCCGTCCCAGCATTGCGAGAAGCTGGAACTATCGTACTTCACGACAAGAGTCTTTTGTGTGACAATCTCAGGCACTGCTGTAATGCTCTAAAATTACCGGAAATGCTATATTCTAATGCGAGATGCGTGGCACTTGGCAGGGCTGAGGAGTAGATCTACACATGTGCATATATGTTTGTGATCGAGCCCAGTGTCTGTGATAATCTTGTGTGAACAGAGAAATAAAAAAAAGAAAGAAAGAATTAATCATTTTTTCTTTCTGTTTTTTCAAGTTGTCTGTGTGTTGTTGAACTGCCCTTCCCCTGTGCTTCAAATCAAATTTGTCCTGTTAAGGAATAGTCACATCTATAAATGCCGGATTACAGCAACCAACTATTAAAGTTGACAAGTTAAGTTTTGCAAACTGTGGCAAACACACAGGGCTCCATTTCTTTGTTAACATCTGAAAACTATTCAGTACATTCTAGATTGTATTACTGTTTTTAAAAAAAGAACTTGTTTTTTAAAGAGTGTAAATGCATTTTAACCAAGGCTAGATCTATAGTGTTTTGTACTCAATCTTGTAAAGGTTTTAATTAACCATATGCAATAAATATTTACTTACTTACTAACATTCTAGATTGTCTGCCAAGTTTGGTAAATTCAAAAGGCATCCAGAATGTAGAGACCCCGATTAAATGCAGGTTCTACAACTGTTTACCACTGTATCATCTCCATCACTTTAATTTGTGAGATGTTTCATTGTGGAGCATGACACGTTTCAGAAACTAAAGCAAATGAAATAACACTGCACGGAACATTCTGTTTCCAAAAATAGCTGCAAGACAGGCCAGTGTCCAATCAGACTCCCTTACTTTCTGCGAGCCAAAGCAAATCACCATCTGCCTCCCCTTGTTTTCCATCTTTTATCCCCCTACAGAAGTAGAACACGGATTTATGAGTCACTGCAGTACCGCATTGGAATTCAGCTCAGGACGCCAGGCGGCAGGAAGCACCTTCCCCCTGACCTGTCGCACTCGTGAGCTGGTTTTGCTTAGTTGTCGCACGGCAGAGCTCGCTCGTCTGACAGGAAGGACGCTGACATTGTCCTTGTGGGGCTTGCTGGTAAAAGAGAGAACACAATCTTGATATAATGTTCACAGTGATTTACCTCTCTTGTTGTTTCAGCGCAAGTTATGAAGGGCGAGGGGGGTGTCGTAATGTTCCCAGAGATGCGCATTTCCGGCTTCCTTGCAATCATGTCTGTGGCACCCTGACAAATGAACAAGCCCACCGGCTCTTGCAATTTCTCAAGAGCGAGACACACGGAGTGAAGTATATTCCTGCCCTGCTTTGCATTCCAGACAGCAGAGAGAATATATTATTTTTACTCTCCTCTGTCAGAAGTAGCCCTGTCCACATAGGCAGCCCTGCCAGTCCCCATTACGGGTGATGGAGAATGGCAACCCTTGCTAACACCTGAAATCTGCCAAACGCTAGTGCCAGTCAGTTCAAGACTCGGTGTTTAGTACATGTCCTAATCTATTTCTAAATGCCCTCAGAACAGCACTTCTGTTTCTGTGCCAGGAACTGCGTAAATTAGAACTCAAGTTGACACAGCAACGGCGGCGAATAAAAGCACCTTATTTTTGGAAAGCAAAGTTTTCCTCTCCCTTGTCAAAGGCCTTTCATCTGTGGCGGGGAAGCGAGCTAAATTATTCGGAAGATACTAGGGGGTAAATGAGGAATGTACGCCGGAACCAGGGCGATGCTCTCTTTTTCCCTTTTGCAAATTTGCATTTATCGGATAACTGCTGCTTCGCTTTTGCAAATCATGCGCATGTGTCGTCCTGTATCCCTGCTAATGGAAAATTAAACTGAGGCAATGGCGTCTTTTTAGGGTAATTGTTTTGTTTACAAAGTGGTTGAGCAATTACTTTTTTTGTATTCTGGTGTGTAATCCGCCCTTAACTAGCTAAGGAGCCAATCGAGCTAAAATATTGACTGCTTTTCATACCCGAGAGCTATCAAGCTGCAGTAAAAGTCACAGATGTTAATGCTGGTTTTCAATTCTGAAGAAAGTTGCAACATAAAAATGTCAGCAGCTGAGACAAGGCGCTTTAGTACAAGGGAAGTGCTGATAAGTAAAAGATGCTGGAAAGGTACAATACGCGTATTTCCCAAAAATACGCATTTTACCGATTTTTTGATCACAGTAGTTCATCATTGGGTGAAAGTAGCATGATTTCACAAGTAAACTGCAAGGCAAAAAAAAGGATCCACTAAATGATTTCCCAAGGAATATTTGATCCTTCACAAACTATTGTTTAATTATATTGCACAGAAAGACTTTGGGAAAATTCACAAAAACAACAATTAACTTGTGTGAGTCACAGTGGTCACCATTAATGTGCAGACGCTGTTTTAGAGACCATTAGCCCTTATGACAATATGGACTTTCGAGCAGGGAGATTAACAAGAAACAAGTACATTTACATTGTGGCCCACTAGCCATAACATATGGCTCCTGTTGTTGTATTGCAAACAGTCAGAGTGTGTCCTATTACTTATAATAGGCTGCAAACTTACGGCTGCCCTAGAGGCAGTGCATTAGTGATGGATGGAGTGGCTGATTGTAGCAGCTACTCCGTCTTTCACCAATCGGGCAGCACCTACCTGCACTTCAAATGGGAAAAAAGATGTTCCTGAGAGTGTGTGGTTTGAGTGACTGCACCCGCCTAAAGGGAGATGTCTGTGGGGTGTGTGAGATTCCTCCTGTGCGACCGGTTTCCCTCTCCAATGGTTTGTCCTCTAGGAGGAAAATTGACTTTTTTTGTGGTGCACAATTATTGCACCATCTGTCAGTCTTATTGCATCTTCCTAGGAGTGGACAATAAATTCTGCTCGGCCGGCGGACTTAGAAGAGTTTTGGCACTCTGCGTTGTGCAAATAATTCAGAGTTTTTGTCAAATTACATCACCAGTGTGTGGAAGAGTTTTTCTCATGTGTGGCTTGACAACTGTACGTTGGCAAGCACAAGTGAGAATTTTGTGCCCTCTCGTGCAATTTTGGACAATAGGATGGCACCCGGCGAGATTTTCCCAACGCAGGCTTTTGCAAGAGGTCACACCATTCACGGTGAGAAATTTGCAGCTAAATTAGAAAATCAACTTGAGCAGCAGCAATCTCCAACTTCAGATGCAGTGCCTTCTGGTGTGTTGCATGGTGCTGTTTGTGCTGATTTTTTTAACGGGGAATAAGCTACTGGTGCGGATGTATGACGTTACAGCACATACTTTTAACACGCATACCTTTACAACGCGGTTTTTACAACGCATACCATTACAACGCATAGCGCTTTGTGGTGCTGGATAGTGAATAGTTTAATTTACTATTCCAACTCCAGTCCCCGTGGACACTAGGGAAGGTGTTGGATAGTAAATTAAACTTATTCCCTATCCTAGAGCGCCCCCCAGCGCAATGCATTGTAATGGTTTGCGTTGTAATGACTGCGTTGTAATGGTAGTGTGTGGTAAAAGATTCGTTGTAAAGGTTGTATACCTACTGGTGCTAAAAATCAGTGCAAGCAGCACGACATGACGATTTCCGCCTATTTATGGAACTCTGCCGAATCTCGTGGAGTTTTCATTTAATTGTGTGGAATTCCACGAAGTGAAACTCTACGAGTACCGCCCACCCCTATCCTGTATCCAAGTTCATAAGAGGACAAGTGCTCTGAGGTAGTGTTTCCCCTATTTTCATGGAGCATTCTGACTTGCTGTGAGGTTACACCCTCTTAAGATAGCATCAGCTTTATGTGTGCACTGGTGCTGCCTGTATTATTTTTTTTTCCTCATTCACCTCCAACCCCAGACAACTAGGAAACTGGGAGGCCGCCACTGTTACTCAGTTATGAGATGTAGGCCCGCGAGGTACAGACCCCGCATCTCTGTCGCACACCTACAAGTGGCAGACAAACCCCCTTCCTGTTGCTGACCTCTCGTTGTCGAAGAGAGGGTGGTCGTGCTCTCTTCTGATTACTTGAAATCGATGACTGTTGCTGTGAGCCCTTTCAAAATCGAACCTAGGGATCAACAAGAAGCATCACAGTCTGAGAGCTTCCTGTGAGGCTTAATTATAGGTTAAGAGATTATGTGGATGATCTTATGAACACAAAACAAGTCGTTGCTGTTTACCCAGAAGACCAATTCATCAGGCAGTCCCAAATAGCTTTCTTCCTACTATTTTCCAATCTGACCAAATCAGTTCCAGAGGTTTTATACAAAGAGGACAGCCAGTCTGAATGCGTGGGGGTATGGCCTCAGCCCATCTCTTGCATAATTCTCACCTAGCCAGCTGAATGGCATAAAATAAGACGTGTCTGCTCGAGCCTGTGGCTTCACTTAGTATGCCAACAATGATGAGTCTGAGGGAACCCGTGCTGCCTGTTTTACATAAGGGGTGGCACAAGCATCTGCAGCTCCTTATGCAATACTCAAGTGCAGAGAGGGCACAAATAATGGGAGTACACACCTGCTTCATGCTTGAGCACTGTATGTAATTCTGTCTCCGAAATTGTGTTATATTTATTGTAACTGTGTTAAGTCTACATCAACTTCTCATTCGAAACCTTTTACCAAATTACCAAAGGCTGAAAACTATGCTCTTCACCCTAGCTAGAAACTGAATGGATATGAACAAATCATTCCTGCTCAAAAATCCCTCATCTTGCTGCCCATTAAACAATGACTGAGTTTCAGCACTGTGATTGGCTCACAAAGATGCACACAGCTCACCACCAGTCTACCTTTCTAAACTTTTTGCTATGCACTGCATAACCAAAAATTTAAGCTAGGCCTCCCAACATCTTATCTCCTCAAACATGAAAAAACTGAAATCGTTTGGAGAAAAAGCACTGCACCAAAAAGGTCTAACCCTCTGGAACTCTCCCCCATTGCATTGCTGTAAGGGAAACAACATCCTCTTCCAGCAAGTTCTTGTTTCAGCAGCCCCTCATTAACTGCACTTCCTATGCCATATTTATGTATCTCTGGCTCTCTGTAGATTCCTTTAATCAAACAAATGACTTTAAAAACCTACCAACACAGACATTTATGAAAAGTGGACACCCAGACGATTCCATAGTGTGCCTTGCATGAATGTAGGAGTTACCCCTCAAAAAATGGAGAAAAGAGATTCTCTCACAGTGGGTTAAAGTGCTCAATTCAGCACAGTATGTCCCAACCTGTCAGTGGATAATGCATATCCTTGTAGAAGACCCCTCACTCACCAACCTAGTTGGTGACATGCTTCATCATCGGGGTCCCACCCCATAGGCCGAGTGCCTATAGGGTGTGCTGCGACACCTGATTACAGTGGAGCGGGTTGTTTTCTTTTATGTGTTCAAGGCGATCAAATAAATGAATTTAAAAAGGGCCAACACTACTCACTGCAAGTTTTTATTCTTGAGTGCTTGAACCCTAATAAAAATGTGTAACGCCTAATTACGTAGACTTCGGTGTAATATAAGAAGTGTTATTAAAAATAGCTAAGTGTGCTATGTGAAGTGTGATAAATACTATTGATTAAAAAGGTCTACATGTTTCAACCATTGTATTTATTCATTGGTTTTCGTCAGGACCGTGATATTGAACTGGGTGGTCCGCACACGCTAAGGTGCGTCCTGCCCTAGTCCAAGATGGAGTACACAAATTGTGAACTCGTGTAAAATTGGTGCATTTTCTTTGTTCAAAGAAAAAACCTGTAAGGAAACAGGGAAAAACAGAAAGACAGGAAGGGATCACATACAGGGGTTGACTACACACGTGTAATACATTTAACATATATAGCCAGTAGTTTCCATGAGTCAATACATGGGATTATGCCCATATTTCAGTCAGACAGTAGAATCCATCTGTTACGCGACAGTACTTCAGTGCTTTTACCGGACTGTGACTAATGAGCCATGAATCAGTGCCAAAGGAGTGGTGACGATCTGGTTTTGGCATCTGAAAATGACTAGTGAAAAAAAGGGCGACGTACTATGGGCCAGTGATCATACTGGTGCTACGGGGTGAACGGATGCATAGAATTGTGAGCAGTCGTGAAGGCGCTTAAAGTTGCGACTGGTATATGGCTGATTGCTTACACTTCCTTGCGGTATTACCGCTTCATGGGCACCAGCGCTTCCAAGACGGCAAGAGTCCGTCTCCTGAAAGTGGGTAAAGAGCAAAACAAAAGCAAACAAATGCCCGGTTTTAGTTTGCTGGCTTTTTTTGAGGTTTTTTGTGTTGCCAGCGGATCGAGCGGCGAGCGCATGAAGAGAAACAAGTATCCTTACTCAGACTTGGCCGCGCTTTACTTACTTGCAGCTTCTGATCATCAGACGGTAAACCTACTTGGTTCGACCGGAGGCGCCCCGAGGAATGGCCGGCTTGTTCTCAATGCCGGTAAAGTAAACCCCGGAATAGTTCCTGGTTGGGCGTGGCTTCGTCACGTGGTATGATCACGTGGGTCGTAATAGGCCAATCCGGTTAAAGTAGGGGGTGGGGCCCTCGGATGATTTCATTTCTGCCGGGAAACAGAGTCAAAGACTGTTTATGTTTCCATGGGGACTAGGAAGGTCCCTTTTTTTTAAAAAAGGAAAGAGAAGAGTTACAAAAGGGTGTGTTTACACAGGCTACAGAAATCATTGGGAATTTTTGATGGCACAGAGGACAGAATCAGGATTCACAACCAACGGGGTTAGATGCTTATAATCAAGTTCCTTTATTTAGCATATAAAGGTGAGGCTTTCAAGTCATTACACTGTTCCACGGAATATTATCGTTCAAGCCCGACTTGTGGGTGGATAATCTATAAACCCACCTCTGTTCTTTTTCAAAGAGTCGTTGTATCAGATTGGCTCCTGGCTTTATTTGTTCGATAATCGTCCAGTGAAGGTCATCTGGTGTATGGCCTGCGGACAAAAAATGTTCAGTGAGTCTGGTATTGGTTTTTTTACACCTAATGGTGCTTCTATGTTCACCAATCCGCAATTTGATCTTGCGGCTTGTCATTCCTATATAATGCAAGTCGCACGGGCATGTAAGCATGTAGATAACATTTTCACTGTTGCAATTTGTCTGCCCTCTAATTGTCCAGATTTTATTGGGTTCCAACTGTAGTGTTTTGGTATTTACAGTAAATGGGCAGACGCTGCAATTACCACATTTATAGTGACCAGTTACTTTTGGTAAACCCCATAGATTTGTTTGTGTTTCTTTTTCTGGGGTTGTCTTTATTGGTCTTGTATTGACTACTTTGTCTCTTATGCTCTGTGCTTTTTTGAAGGAGAACAATGGTTTTTCCCACCTCAGATTACCTGTGTTCAAGATGCTCCAGTGCTTTTTTATTATTCTAGAGACGTCATTGGATATGGTGTTATAGGTGGTAACACATGTCAAGGGGATTCCTTCTACTGTTTTGTTAGTCTGTTCCAATAAAGCTGAGCGGGGTTGGTTCCGTGCACGCTTTTGACTTTTTTGGAGAATTTTGTTTGGATATCCCCGATTCTGCAGTTTTTCGGTGAGATCTTGGGCTTGGTTCTTATAATCTCCCAACTCACTGCAGTTTCTACGAATCCTCAGGTATTGCCCATGAGGAGTCTCTAACGTCCTTCTTTAACTGGATTAACACCTGTGATGAACATCTACGGTTTACTTATGAAAAGAACCAAGAAACACTAGTATTCCTGGATGTAACAATCACAAAAATGGAAGGAAGATTGACAACTGTCACTCACTATAAACCTACCTCCAAAAACAATTTACTGCGATTTGAAAGTTTCCACCCCAGACCTCTACGCGAGAACTTACCTTATGGGCAATACCTGAGGATTCGTAGAAACTGCAGTGAGTTGGGAGATTATAAGAACCAAGCCCAAGATCTCACCGAAAAACTGCAGAATCGGGGATATCCAAACAAAATTCTCCAAAAAAGTCAAAAGCGTGCACGTAACCAACCCCGCTCAGCTTTATTGGAACAGACTAACAAAACAGTAGAAGGAATCCCCTTGACATGTGTTACCACCTATAACACCATATCCAATGACGTCTCTAGAATAATAAAAAAGCACTGGAGCATCTTGAACACAGGTAATCTGAGGTGGGAAAAACCATTGTTCTCCTTCAAAAAAGCACAGAGCATAAGAGACAAAGTAGTCAATACAAGACCAATAAAGACAACCCCAGAAAAAGAAACACAAACAAATCTATGGGGTTTACCAAAAGTAACTGGCCACTATAAATGTGGTAATTGCAGCGTCTGCCCATTTACTGTAAATACCAAAACACTACAGTTGGAACCCAATAAAATCTGGACAATTAGAGGGCAGACAAATTGCAACAGTGAAAATGTTATCTACATGCTTACATGCCCGTGCGACTTGCATTATATAGGAATGACAAGCCGCAAGATCAAATTGCGGATTGGTGAACATAGAAGCACCATTAGGTGTAAAAAAACCAATACCAGACTCACGGAACATTTTTTGTCCGCAGGCCATACACCAGATGACCTTCACTGGACGATTATCGAACAAATAAAGCCAGGAGCCAATCTGATACAACGACTCTTTGAAAAAGAACAGAGGTGGGTTTATAGATTATCCACCCACAAGTCGGGCTTGAACGATAATATTCCGTGGAACAGTGTAATGACTTGAAAGCCTCACCTTTATATGCTAAATAAAGGAACTTGATTATCAGCATCTAACCCCGTTGGTTGTGAATCCTGATTCTGTCCTCTGTGCCATCAAAAATTCCCAATGATTTCTGTAGCCCGTGTAAACACACCCTTTTGTAACTCTTCTCTTTCCTTTTTTTAAAAAAAGGGACCTTCCTAGTCCCCATGGAAACATAAACAGTCTTTGACTCTGTTTCCCGGCAGAAATGAAATCATCCGAGGGCCCCACCCCCTACTTTAACCGGATTGGCCTATTACGACCCACGTGATCATACCACGTGACGAAGCCACGCCCAACCAGGAACTATTCCGGGTTTACTTTACCGGCATTGAGAACAAGCCGGCCATTCCTCGGGGCGCCTCCGGTCGAACCAAGTAGGTTTACCGTCTGATGATCAGAAGCTGCAAGTAAGTAAAGCGCGGCCAAGTCTGAGTAAGGATACTTGTTTCTCTTCATGCGCTCGCCGCTCGATCCGCTGGCAACACAAAAAACCTCAAAAAAAGCCAGCAAACTAAAACCGGGCATTTGTTTGCTTTTGTTTTGCTCTTTACCCACTTTCAGGAGACGGACTCTTGCCGTCTTGGAAGCGCTGGTGCCCATGAAGCGGTAATACCGCAAGGAAGTGTAAGCAATCAGCCATATACCAGTCGCAACTTTAAGCGCCTTCACGACTGCTCACAATTCTATGCATCCGTTCACCCCGTAGCACCAGTATGATCACTGGCCCATAGTACGTCGCCCTTTTTTTCACTAGTCATTTTCAGATGCCAAAACCAGATCGTCACCACTCCTTTGGCACTGATTCATGGCTCATTAGTCACAGTCCGGTAAAAGCACTGAAGTACTGTCGCGTAACAGATGGATTCTACTGTCTGACTGAAATATGGGCATAATCCCATGTATTGACTCATGGAAACTACTGGCTATATATGTTAAATGTATTACACGTGTGTAGTCAACCCCTGTATGTGATCCCTTCCTGTCTTTTTGTTTTTCCCTGTTTCCTTACAGGTTTTTTCTTTGAACAAAGAAAATGCACCAATTTTACACGAGTTCACAATTTGTGTACTCCATCTTGGACTAGGGCAGGACGCACCTTAGCGTGTGCGGACCACCCAGTTCAATATCACGGTCCTGACGAAAACCAATGAATAAATACAATGGTTGAAACATGTAGACCTTTTTAATCAATAGTATTTATCACACTTCACATAGCACACTTAGCTATTTTTAATAACACTTCTTATATTACACCGAAGTCTACCTAATTAGGCATAGGTGTTACACATTTTTATTAGGGTTCAAGCACTCAAGAATAAAAACTTGCAGTGAGTAGTGTTGGCCCTTTTTAAATTCATTTATTTGATCGCCTTGAACACATAAAAGAAAACAACCCGCTCCACTGTAATCAGGTGTCGCAGCACACCCTATAGGCACTCGGCCTATGGGGTGGGACCCCGATGATGAAGCATGTCACCAACTAGGTTGGTGAGTGAGGGGTCTTCTACAAGGATATGCATTATCCACTGACAGGTTGGGACATACTGTGCTGAATTGAGCACTTTAACCCACTGTGAGAGAATCTCTTTTCTCCATTTTTTGAGGGGTAGCTCCTCCATTGTTTTTGTAATTTATCCCGGGGACCAGGAGTTCCCAACTCACATAGATTAGTGTAAATTCCCTAACTCTCTCTTTTGTTATTTAAAATGCCTTGCGTGAATCACACAATGTTTTCTTACCCACAATGCCATGCACAAATAAAACGTTGGCTAAAATCACGCATTTTCCTTAAATTTCTTTGATGTAAATGTCTGGAATCAGGAGGAATACACAAAATTCCTACTACCCAGAAATCCCCCCATTTGTCCTGATAAAAAGGTTGGCCCACCTGTGTGGCTGGACCTAGTGCCCGCGGTAGGAACGGATCAAGCAAAGGTCAATAGGAGTTCCACTATGCAACTTCCATTGACCGTGATTTGTTCAGTTCCTGTCATGCTTACTAGGGCCAGCCACACAAGTAGGGTAGCATTTTATCGGGAAACAAGGGGGAACACTGATTGGTAGAAATTCTGTGAATCATTGGGAATTCTTGAAAATTACATCACATAAATCCAGAAACCATTTGTTATTTTCGACAAAGTTTGAGGTTTGCATGGCATTGTGGGTGAGAAAATATAATTGGATCCACTCAAGGCAGAATATCCTGGACTCCAGTCAATGTCTAGTTCTCTAAAATATCTGGGACTAGTAGTTTTCTCCAGGTGGTGGCCTACCCATGCCCAAAATTTACAGCCATTCATCATAGCAAGTGGGACGATATTGGGATTTAGCTTCACACTCCTGGCCTATATGAAAAAACAGCATCCACAAGAATTAAATGTACTTTTGTTTGCCATTGAGATGAGATGTTTTTATTCGGCAGGGAAGCAGACTGTTGCGGCTTTAGGGACTGAGGGTGGGTTCGGACGTCAGGATGGGCCAGAACCAGTCCATTGTTTTATATTAAAAAAAATAGTCCTGTCATCTAGAAGGATTTCTGGTCTGGGTGCAAATTGCGGCCAAACTCCCTCTTTGTTATCCGGTGAGGCCAAAATTCTGGCTTGTCTCCTTTGGGGTGGGAGTGTGGCCTACTTTCAGAGAGTGCCGCCAGCACCCATTTCTTTTGCTCCAAATATAAAATCCCTGGAGACTAGTGGGATTCCCCCCCGAGGGTATATTTGGGCCAACCTTCACAATTGGAACAACCCTCCTATCTGCCCCGAGTGGGGCAGAAAGACAGTATTGCCTCCACTAAGACAGGGTTATGTCTTGATGTCAGGGTAGGTCTTCCACTTCTTTTGATTGTTTTGACACCAATTTTAAATTCCTTGTGTCTAGTGGCTTTCTGCTCCCCTGAGGGGGGTATAGACAGGGGGTGAATACCCCTGTCCACCCCCTAGGGAGGCAGACATCTATTGACCTCCAGGAGTTGGGAGGGCATGGGTCCAAGCCCAGGGTCAGCTCCCCCCTAAAAAATATTGCATGAATGTAGTCCCTGATGTCTAGTGGGCTTTCTGCCACAATAAGGGGCAGATTTGGGGTGAGTACCTCTATTTACCACCTGGGAAGGTCTTTTAGGCTCTGGGGTTGGGGGAACACAAGCACATGCCTGGGGATGGGGCGCTCCCTCAAAAATAAATACTGCATCAATTCTGCCACTGGTGTCTAGTTAGATATGTGCCCCCATCCACCCTTAGGGGGTCAGAGAGACTGCCCACATTATTTGGGTTGGGGGAATGGCCTAGTATCTAGTGGGATATCTGTCCACTGGGGTGGCACATAGGGTTATGTACCTCTATCTACCCCCATGGGGCAGAAAGACTGTCTGACTTGTTTATGAGGTGTCTAGTGGGATTTTAGTAGGCTACCCCCCCACGAGTGACTGATTGGGATCATCACCCACCTGTTGCTATATGGGGTGCAGAAAAACGGTTGCCACTTTTTTAGGGTGGCAGCCCCCACCCCCTATGTTTTAACACATCGTCTCTATTTACTTTCACTTTACTGTAAAGACATCAGTGCACCCTGTACGCTGATCGTCATCACAGTATTAAAAAAAAAAGACTCCAGCTGCTCAGGAAGCTCTTCCTGAGAGATAGGAGGTAGTAATAAAGGAGTCTAGCCTTTATATCCCTTCCCAGCGTCAGCCAGTGGTCGACCGACGCACTGGGGAGGCAGTGCTGGTTTCTGCCATTGGCTGACATGCACACTTAACGTAACATGTTAATACCACGTCATCATGGGACATGGGTTTTTCATGGGAAGCCACTAATGATTTGAAAAAAGCTTTTGACAAGATTCTTTTTTGCGATTACATGCTACACTAATTTTAAAGGCAAACTACTGGATTCCACACCAAGAGACCTTACGTTATACAGTGTATACAAAAGGGGAGGTGAAAGGCAATAGAGGGGAGTCAAGCAGATCAACTTAGAGGTGGTCATTATCACCTTAGCTAACGTCCAGCTCCAGTGCTGTTCCATTGTGCAGGTACAGTTGGAACGTCCAACGGCCGACGGCAGCACTCCCGAGGTAGTGGTGCCGTCGGCAGCTGGTATAGGCGCAGCGCTTAAGAGGTTAATACATCTACTCTGTGCTATCAGTAATCTAAATAGTATTGCATTCCTTCATTGCAGATGGACTCAGACTGAATCAGAGAGGGCACACATTTTAGGGTTCCATAACAGGCATCAGGATTCCAAAGGTGGCCCCCCAGGTTTTAGCCAGGACATCTGGTAATAAAGGGATAGACATTTTTCTGTCAGTATCTATTTATCAGTATTTTATTTTTGTATTTATAGAGCACAAATTCATCCCTGAAGCGATATCCCAGCACTAAACAACAGTCCTGACCCCAAATCACCTCATTATACCAGATACAGAGAGCTTCGGAAAGGAAACAGCCACATTTTCTGTTTTTGAAATGTAATATCAGAGGTAGTGCCCAAAATGAAGAAAAGGGCCTCCCACACATACCCTCCTAATTCTCCTGCATTGAATAGTGGCCTGACTCATACAGCTAAAAGTTTTCACTGTCTTGTAGAAAGAAATTCTGCTTCTTAAAGCTGAAGGCCCTGTGGAATAGACAGCTCGATACATATGGCATTGCCAGAATCCAACCAACTCATAATGAGTGTGTGTACAATTTTCTTGCTTTGTCAAAAAACAAGGGGACCCACTAAATGGCTCGGGACCATGGGTATCAATTATTTTCAGAGAACAAAGGTCCTAAGCCTAGAACATTATTTCAACACAATGTCATATAGACCACAATCGGACACTATATGTACTTTTCTTATACCCAGCCAGGCAAAGAATTTATTAAGAAAGTAGAACAAATATTCAAAATATAAGTTACACTTAGACAACAAACATTTGGCGTTTGAAGTAGGGCACAAGCCTGTACCGTACTAGGAGATAGAGGAAAGTTGTGAGAGGGGGTGCAAAGGAGAGGACAGTTTACATCAGGCAAAGAGAAAGTTTGAGCAAAGCCGGATACTGCTTAAAATTCAAATTGGCAGTATTCCCCAGAGTAGTACATACATGTATAAATATTCATAAATCTACTGCATGTCTACTGAGCAAAGTCGACGGCGTTTCGATCCCGCGCTCAAAATAATGGGATCATCATCAGGACTTAATTGTTGCCTGGTATAACAAGAAAAATGCCCTTGGCGCTGGAATGATCCGAGTTGCGCGTTAATTGACTCCAAGGAATTGAGTGATTGGTGGCTGGATCCTGGTAGCAATTCGAAAATTAAATATTTGCGGAATGATTTACAAGTCGAGGCAAGTTGATTTAGATCAGCGTTCGATATGATATTCGATCCGCGTTTTGAGGGAAGCTTGTCCGTTGGTGCGGTCGGTGTATTACGCGATCCGCTATAGAAGGATGGTCGGACAGTGTGCCGATACACAGGTTCCTCGTAGGCTACGAGGAACATGTACAGTCTGTACAGTAATATATACATTTTTAAGTCTGTTTAAAGGTATTGCTGATGATGCCTCATATTTTCAAATAGTTGGTTGAACAAGCACTACAAATGTGTATTTTGAAAAGATTTTCATATAAGTTGTTTTGTATTAGGCATCATTTTTTCTTCTCTCTACAAAGGTATAGTTTAATGATACTGCATAATTATAGATAGTTTGGTAAAAAGCAGCACGACTGTGCTGTTTGAAAGATGATCACATAAGGTGTTAATAACTAAGTTTTTGTTAATATTTTGTACAGAAGGTAAGGTATAATGATGCCATATGGTTTTAAGATAGAATGGTGAAATAAGCTGTTGTTAATTATGCTTCTTTTGGTAGTTTGAGCAAATGTATAGTTGAATGATGCCACTTAATTTTAGATACCATGGTGAAGATGTATACTAAAAGTGTGGTTTTAGAAATGCTCATAAAAGGTGTTGTTAATTAGTCTTCTTTCTTAAGTCTTTTGAAAGGTATAGTTTGATGATGTCAGATGTTTCTAGATTTAATGGTCAAGATGTAGTACAAAAGTAAACCAGCACATATTATTTCTGGTATGTTGTACTTATCTATTTGACTAGATAGTATGTAATCCTGTAACCAACTATTGATTCACTCCTCCAATTACCCAGGTAGTACCCATGCAGTCCAGCAATCTCCCTGTCACTTCACATGCACTCCTCCAATCACCCATCCAGCACCATGTACATATCCAATCACTCCGCCAAAACCCAAGCACTTATTTATTTATTTATTTATTTATTTAGAGAGTTTTATATAGCGCGGACAAGATCTTTGCAGATATCAGAGCGCTTTACATAGAGGGGTACATGAGGGAGCAAAGTCAGACATACAAATCAATAAATCAAACAGTACAAATAGGTGGCTGCAAAGCCAGTCATGTGAATGTATTGCGATTTATATAGCGCACGTATCACCCGAAGGCATCAAGGCGCTTGCCTTGGGAACCCGACAACTCATACAAATAGGCAGAGGGGTCAAACATGTAGTACAGATTGTAGCAGAGTATTAAGAGAGTTTGAGATAATAGTTCAAGTGTATTTAGCCATGAGGATAGCTTTTACTTCTTTTTTAAAGAGTGTAGTGGAGGAAATGAGCCTGGTTTCTTATAAATTAACTGTGCACTTTTTTACAGTACTCTAATCATCCAGTCACTACCCATATACTCATGCAATGACCCAGCCACTAGCGCATGCAGTTCTACAATCACATGTGCACTATCCATGCAGTCCTCTAACAACCTACACACTGCTCATTCACACCTTTATTTTCTCAGGTACTAACCATGCACTCCAGCAATCACACTGTCACTCCCCGTGGATCCTCCAATCACCCAGCCAGTCCGATGTCTTCCAATCACTGTGCCACAACCAAAGCACTTATAAATTCACCATGCAGTCACCTTGCAGTACTCTAATTATCCAGTCAATACCCATGCAATGACCCAGGCACTAACTCATGCACTTCTACAATTCCTTGAGCAATACACATACAGTTCAGTAATCCCCTGTTACTACCTATGCACTCCTCCAATCACCCAGCAGTCCCATATCTTAATCTAATCATTGCGCCAAAACCCAAGCACTTATACATTCAGCACATACTCTCCTTGCAGTACTCTAACCATCCACACAGTACCCATGTACTCATGCAACCACCCATTCACTAACACATGCACTGCTGCAATCTATGTGCACTGCCCATGCAGTCCTCTAACCACTTACATACTTCTCATTCACTCCTTCAATTCCCTAGGTAGTACCCATGCAGTCCAGTAATCACCATGTCACTCCTCGTGGACTGCTCCAGTCACCCAGTCACTAACATGTACTAAACTACTTATACATTCACCATTCATTGATGCAATCACTCATGCGCTACCAATGCACTAATGCAATTACTCAGACATTACCCATGTAAACATCCAATTATACAGGCACTACCTATACTCCTATGCAAGTACCTGCATACTACTAATGAACTCATGCAATCATCCAGGTACTACTAATGTACTCATCCAATCACTCATGCAATAATTACAGTCTTCCAAGTACTCAGTACCTAAGCACTCATCTAATCACCCTTTTATTAACCAAGCAATTATCTACTCATCCAGGCAGTATTCATACACCCATGTGGATATTATCTGTACAGTTCACACACAACATAGTAATGTCTCTTTTTTAACCAGAGTAGGTAGTTCGAAGAAGAACTGTTTTTTTCTTCTTTTGTTATTTTATATTTTGTGTGTGATTTTTTTACTTTTTACATTTTTTTGCTGTTTTTTCAAAAATGAAACAAAATTAAACAGAATAAACTGAAAACTTTTACAATATTTTACAATTAATACCATTGCAAAAACAAAAAAAAAAATTGGTTTGAGATTGCAAATAGAATTGCATCTATGGATTATTCTCTAATGCAGAGAACTTAGTTGCATTTTACACAACTCTGTTTAAGCCTCGCAAATTCAGGCTTGATGCTGGTTGTCATGGCAGTTGGAGAACCATATGATGTGCTTGCCCCTCCAGATTGGGCTTGTCCTGCAGCCTGCTTCGCCATTGCACGACAATGTTGCTCTCGTACAAGCAACCTCAGATGAATAGTCTGCAGCTGTTTCATCATGGATGAGGTGCCACACGAATACTTCTTTTACGACCCAGGTGACAGGACCCTTTCACACAGAGTACACATAACTTTCCATGCATTCACTTTCTTTTGGCCTTGAGGGATGAAAAAGTAAGCCCAGACAACACTTTCATACCTTTCCTTTCCTTCACTGGTTCTGGTTCATCATCTTCTTCCTCTGGATGAACCTGTGGTGAAATGTTGTAGAAGCGAATTGTCCTTGCTGTTTTTCAAAAACACCAAACATATGGAGAAAAAGTATAGAGAAATCACAGCTGCAGTCTCTCTGCTGAGGTTCTCCAAAGTAGAATAAAATATGGGTGGGGTCTTGAAACTTCCTGAATGAAAAAGTTATTAACCAATGAAATTCTTCCTTTGAAAAACTCACCTGAATTCACGCACCATGCACTCACCCCGCATGCAACCATCGCAAATTCTAAAAAATATATTTACTAGTAATTTATCTTTATTCTACTTGCAAATATATAATTTTTGTAAAAAAAGTAAATAATCTCTTGCTTTATTATACGTGTAAAAGTTATATATATGTGTAAAAGTTATATATATATATATGTAAACCAAGAGTGCCTTGCAGTAAGGACGCTATTCCACAGCTGATGATTTACTGAATCTTTAATGCAAAACCGGCATTTCATTCCGACAATAAAAACATCCCTTCCGCGTTTCGGGGCCACTGCCCCTTAATCATAGGGAAAGGTTGCCAGTAACATCTCAAATTACATCACTGATGTCATCTCCGATGACATTATCCATGTGATAACCCTCCTCACACTCTAATATAACCTTTGATACACCCACTGTAAAATACAGACTACCATTCACACACACTGATTCCTAAGTCTACACAAATTCACCCTTACAATCACTCATACATGCAGTCACTCATTAATACAACACTATCATATGCACTCATACACGTATACAAACATTCACACACCACCACTCATCCAGAGTTACTAACACACCTAGTCAGTCGTGCAAAGAATAAATCACACTTCCATTTACTGACCTATACAGTTCTACACATAACACATCACTTATTCAAACAGAAACAAACACATACTTACTCTCTTATACAATCCCAGATACAAGTACACACTCATCCATACAGCCACTCTCACAATTACTGACTCTCTTGTATAGTCATTTATATACTCCAACTCTCACATACACTGCCTTTTGCATATGTAGTTCCTTGGACATGTACCACTGAGACATCATTTCACTCACCAACACACCCATACACACACTCATCCACCCATACAGCTGTTTCAACATGAACTCTTAAACCCATACACCCAGTGAATCAACCACTCACACATCTATGCACAGAGACACACACCTCCCATCCACCCCACACACACGTAGTCTCCCATACAAATACTCAGGCAACCAATCAATAACCCAAATAGACACTCATGTAGCTACTGACCAACCCATGCAGTAGCTTACACAACAACATACAGACTGATACAGACATTCACACAGTTTAGTCACTAACCCATGCATTCATTAAAACACATTTAATCACTCACTTATACAGTCAGCCACGCACCTATTAAATCCTCCACCATACACTAATACACCCACTCATTCTTCAACGCAACTTGAGATATATATGGAAATATGAGTTCCAGAGACACCCTTTCCCTGGTGGAAACCCTGGACTCATGCAGCCTGACTCAACTTGTGGATAGCCCCACTCATTTAGCGGGCCACACGCTTGATGGAGTTTTCTCCAATGATCCCAGACTGAAGTCAGGCACCCCAATCCCACTTGCCTGGTCAGATCATTTGGCCGTTCCTCTGGAGTTTAAAGTCCATCATACTGTCTCTTCCCTCTCGGACCCTAGGAAATGGGAACCTAGAAGGAATTTTAAGGAGATTAATAATGAGACACTTGCTCCATTTATGAATAGACTTAGGCCCTCCACAAAGAGGGATACTAACTCCGCTGGTCTGGAATTTTCAAACACCATTTCGAGGGCCGTGGACATCTTGGCCCATGCCAAACAGCACTACTCTGCCAGAAAAGCCCTTCAGCACCCTGGTTTTCAGATAGACTCAGGTTGCTGAGGCAGGGATGCAGAAAACAGGAGAGACTCTGGCAGGCTCATCTTGATCCCATGGAGAAGGAACAACAAACACGTCTCCTAAAAGAATACAAGCTAGCAATAATTGAGGAAAAGAGGGCTCATTTTGTTAATCTGACTGCCTCCCTGAACTCTCCCAGAGACCTGTTTAAGATTATAGACCTCTCTGCCCCCCCAGGCTGTGGACCCCATAGTGGAAACCCAGGAGCTCTGTGATAGAATCTCGATTTTCTTCCATTCCAAAATTGCAGATATCTATAACTCCCTTGAATCCCTCAACCTAGAGCTGGGTTCCCCTTCCTCCCCTGCCCTTCCCACAGCTGGGTGTCCTTGTGCTTAGCTTCCTTAATTTCCCTCTCCTTACCCTGGAGGGGATCAATCAGCTCCTTGACAACACCAAATCTGGCTCCCCTCTGAACCCTTGTCCGCTTAAGGTCTTGAAGGCCTGTAGGGAAGTGTCTTTTCCTCCCCTTCTAGAGGTGATGAATTTAGCAATCACGGAGGGAATCTTCCCTCTTTCATGGAAGATGGCGGTCGTTAAACCTCTCCTGAAGAAGGCCACTTTGGACCCTGGGGTTTTGAAAAACCTTCGGCCTATTTCTTTACTACCTGCCCCTGCAAAAATACTTGAATCACATCTTAACCGCCACCTAAGCTCCTTCTTGGATGATTCCAGCCTGCTAGATGTTTTGCAACATGGCTTTCAAAGAGCCCACAGTACCGAATCTGCCCTTACCGTGGTCATTAACAACATCCGCTCGAAGGTCGATAAGGGCCATTCCAACCTTCTGGTCCTGCTCGACCTCATGGCGGCCTTCGACACCCTGTCTCCCTCTGTCCTGGTTTCTTGGCTCAGGGAGATAGGAGTCGGAGGCCCAGCTCTGAGCCTCTTGGCCTCTTTCCTTAACCAAAGAGAACAAAGGGTGAAGTTGGGCAAATTTCTCTCTCCCTCTAAACCTGTGCAGTGCAGGGTCCCCCAGGGATGCTCTTTGAGTCCCACACTCTTTAACATCCATGTGGCCCCACTTGCCAGGGTAGTGAGATCTTTTGGGCTTGAGGTGTTGTCATATGCCGACGACACCCAAATTATGGTCTCCCTCACACAGTCTGTGAGTTATTCTGCCCTGAACTTCAGGAACTGTATGGAGGCAGTATCAATGGCTGATCCAGAACTTTCTAAAGCTAAACGGAGAGAAGACAGAGGTCCTGATCTTTAGGGATAATCAGGAAGTCTGGTCGAACGACTGGTGGCCTGCCTCCCTTGGGGACTGTCCTCTTCCCTCTTAATCTGCCAAGAATCTGGGGGTACTGATAGATACCTCACTCTCTTTTGACCGTCAGGTCAGCAGGACTGTTTCTACCTGCTGTGGTATCATCAGGATCCTCAGAAAGATCGCTCACTACCTCTCCCCTGATGCCCAGAAGCAAGCCACTGTGGCACTTGTTTCCTCGAGACTGGATTACTGCAATGCGCTCTATGTGGGTATTTATAAGAGCCTCATCCAGCGCTTGCAGGTAGTGAAAAATGCGGCGGTCACTATGGTCCTCAATCTTCCTAGGCTTTCCCCAGCATCTTTGGCCAGGAAAACCCTACATTGGCTGCCTATCCAGTCTAGGATTTCTTTCAAGATCCTTTGTCTCACTCATGGGGCTATGTATGGTTCTGCCCAGGGGGAATGAGGTCCCTCCTCCACTCTTACTCCCCCAGCAGAGCTCTCTGCTCATCTAATAAAAATCTTCTTTCAGTTCCCAGATTTGTAAAAGCAAGGTGGGGAGGTAGAGCGTTTTCCACCTTGGTGCCTAGGCTCTGGAATTCCCTCCCTCCAGAACTGGCAGGACAACCCTGCCTTGCGCTTTTCCGTAAAGCATTAAAAACGTGTTTTTTTGTAGAGCCTTACCCGTAATTGTGCACTAGGAGAATTTTAGACTGTATGACCTGATTGGCACCTTGATGCCCTTGGACTAAGTTGTGCGGTACAAGTTTCCGTTCATTCATTCATTTATTCATATGAAACATGTTTTAAACTTTACAGAAACCCACAGTAACTGGATGATGTCATCAGTGATGCCATTTGAGATGTCATCAGTGCTGTCACTGACCATGTCATGAATGATGCAATATGTGACCTCATCAGCAGTGCATTGCGGGGGCGTAAGTTATAGTTATCTGAACTAACTATAACAGCTGAATTTCTCAGGTTTTGTATGAGTGAAATGTCCAAATAACTGTAATATCCCCGAAACCTGTGTTTTTTTCAATGAGTAAATATATGTATATATATATATATATATATATATATATATATATATATATAAATACACACAAACACACACACACACATATATACTGTATTGAGTTACAGGCAGGTCTGTTGGATACATATTTGAAATCCCTAAGGAGATCAATGCAACCAAAGAGGTTGGAAATGTCAACATATTTCAAAAAGAAAAGGATAAGGCTGCTACGCCAATGGAAGTCAGTGATGGTCTGTGTGGGAAGTGACTTACCCTGACTGCCTGGAGAAGTCAAGGAAGAGTTTTAAATGGCACACATTCTATTTGTAGAATTCACACAATTGCATTATTTCGTACCCAGGAGAATGAGTGGAGGTCAGGTGAATTTTATCTCTGTTCCCATGAGACAAATCACCTTCTCACGGGATCAGCAAATGTTATGTAGTGAAGAGTATCATTTAAGCATACCACAGTAAGAAAAATTACTTCACGAACTTTGCTGCGCTTGAATTAAAAGTTTACAAAGAAGTAAAAGAACCCCTTCAAATGCACAAATCAGAAATAGGAAATAAACTGCATGCCTTCAGAACCTCTGCCTAAAATACATACTTGCAGTCTAAAATGCATGGTAATTATTTGAGCCCGAGTGTTCGCCTTTAGTTTAGATTTAAAGCACCCAAAAGTGCTTTTTACCCTACAGCCCTAGAAACAATACTAAATACTAGAAAGGTCTAGTACAAAATATAAAGCATTTATTTTTTTCTAAAACTCCCTCAAGAGGTTGTGAACTGCAGAATACTCAGCTCAGGCTATCTTTCCTTCTTTTTTGTGCTATAACTGGCCTTAATATGAAGTTATGAAAGGCTTCTAAAGCTTTAAAGTTCATAAATCATTGCCATCTGCTCACCAGAATGAAGTGTGAGAGTACGATTGCACATTCCAGATCTCTCTCTATATGATAGTGCATGCATCATATCTCCACCAATCCACATCTCCTAGTAGATATTGTCAGCTGTGACTGTTTAGGAAGTTCAGAAACACCCAGAAAAAAAATCCTTCTTTAATGTGTTGAATTGAGTGTTCAGTCTTGCAGATTGACCAGGCAGCCATTGTTTTCATTGGAATTGTTATTTAATATGTGGGCCACATTTGCAAAGATTTTGTTATGAGTAGGCGTGACTTACTCCTGTGGCACTCAAAGCTTACTTCTGATTTCCAGTAGTAAGCAAGGCTTACTCCTGACTTGTTACTGGAGTTAATGGGTACCGTCGGTCTACTACAATTGTAAATCGCAACAACATTTTGGGGAAGTAAGCCACATAAGTAGCTTTATCAATCACAGGCCTCTGGTGTCCTAATACAAGACAACTGACATCATAATCTCATAGCTATTATTTGTAGATAAAGCATTTGCATCAAAAGTTTTCTTATGGTGTTGATTCTTCAGATTAGCCCTTGGATGTGTAATGCTGGCACCTATTCTTGTAGTAGTACTGGCATGTTTTTTGTGACATGGTGTGATTCCGTCCAGTAGTTTTTGAGAACTATGCATTTAAAAGGTGCTTGAGTGGTCATAAGGGGATAATCTTCAAGAAAAGTTAGTGATAGCTGGACCATTATATACCACAGGTCTCCTGTAGGAATGAAAAAATTTGAATCTCAATGGCAGAGGGATCATTGTTCAGCCTGCAGGGTGCTGCAGTACACTGGAAGGTACAACAGTGCCTCTTTATCTGGTTTGTCAGCCACACCACCTCACCAATATGTTGTAGCGACCATTACAAGGACTTGGGGACTTCCTGTGAAATATCATGAAGTTCTTCTGGGTCCCTTCCTGAGCAGGTATTCACCCCTTGGTACTGCAGCTTTCTTTGGAAGGTGTTCATGGTACTGCAACAGCAAAAGGGTGAAGCTTGTGTGGCAGGTACCATGATAAGAAAATTACTGGTTGGGTGTGCACAGCCGAAGATTTTGTAGAGTATAAGATGCTATTTATTACTATTATTCAGTGTTGACAGGTGCGAGGACCTATGAGACATGAAGCCTTGAGAAGATCATCATCTTCAATAAGTAGACCTATTGCCCCTGCTATTGATATCTATAAGGCCAGAGGAGTGAGTTTGGCCCTTTATGGTGCCGAACTCTGGGGTTTTACC
Source organism: Lissotriton vulgaris (assembly GCF_964263255.1). NCBI lineage: Eukaryota > Metazoa > Chordata > Amphibia > Caudata > Salamandridae > Lissotriton > Lissotriton vulgaris. The sequence continues at coordinate 1,185,698,361 of NC_141691.1, forward strand.
AATTCGGACCAAATTGTGAGATCAGAAAACAAACTTCTAAAAGAGCTCATGATGCTTCCCCAGAGGACACCCACCAAGCCTTTACTGCAAGATCTAGGGTGCCACTCATTCAGAGATTTACCAAGACGGTCCCCCTCCTGTTTGGGCCAGCTTGTGACGGACACCAGAACTGTCAAAGTATGCAGCGGGGCTAAGCGAAATAATGAGTATGGCGTAAAATCAAATGGCTAAAGGACCTAAGAATACTATTGTATGACCTTGACCTTAAAGAGGCATGGACAAACAGAACCGCCCCACCAAAGGCAGAACTCAAGAAGGCGTACTGGTCCTGGGTCAGCAACAAGGGTTTCCTTAACCCCAAGATAGGTAGGCTGACAGAGGAGTTTATGCAACATAAGCACTTTACTCGTTACAAACTATACCTAGATGTCATACAAAAACCTTACGACCGAGCTCTGTTCTTTGAGTTCAGGGTAGGTTTACTCCTCACACGAGAGCTGACTGCGCAATGGAAGGCTCCCTACCAAATACCAGCTTCCTGTCCGAACTGTGAGGCTACCTCCGAGTCAATTACGCATCTCATGTTCATCTGTCCAGCCTACAAAGCGCCAAGGGAACGTTGTCTCAAACCACTCTGCAGAGAGCTGGGCACTCGCAGTCACTCTGTGGCGCTGCCCATTTTAAGATCTGATGCACGAGCCCTTAATACGCGTGGTCTGGCCAAATTCCTGAGATGGGCATGGAATATTAGATCAAGAACCTTGAATGCTAATCTCTAAGTATCTTTGCTGCTATGTGTTTTTGGCCCTTTGTAAATTGCACTTTTCTTCATTTTTACGCTGAAAATTTTATTTTTTAATATTTATTGTAAGGTCTTCGATGAAATTTGTCAATCAGATGATTTGGGTACATCTATTACTTGCTAAAATGTATTCTGTTTTTAATAGAATAGCTTTTTTTATTCTTGTGCTACAGCTTTTAAGATGTGTTTTATCGAAATAGAGCTATTATGACTGATAAATGTTTCATGCCATGACATTTTTTGATGTGTATTGATTTTAACTAAAGGCCTTTAACCAAAACTAGGACTCGAGGGCTCAAATTGAACTGCTGCACTCTAACAGTTACATACTATCTGGAAAATGATCACACTGAACAAAGGAATGGCATTGTCAGCCATTGGTTGGTCAATAAAGAACCAAGGACACTTACAGCACCACTAACTCAGGTATACACTCAGGAGTAATCGTAGCTAGTTAGAGACCCTAATGGTGATGAAATATCAGTAAGGCAGCGAGCTTCCAACACAGATTCAAGATTGCCAACACCGACACTCACTGAGATACTCAGACAGAGAAAAATAAAAAAAAACAGATATCATGTTGTATCTTTTTCAACTTGAATGTGATGTTAATGGTTGTCTAAAGTTTGTTAAAAGAAAAAAGGTAAATTTATTTTCAATCAGGTAAGAAATTGCTAATGTTGAACAATAGGTTATCACGAGTAAAATTTACCAGTTATAGGTGGCAGAAAAATCCATGGCATTCAATGTGAATGCCATCACAAACGACAGCATTCATGACAACATAAGTGAACACATTGATGACATCACTTTTGACATCACCATTGACATGGCTGCTCGAACCATACCTTGAGCCCTCCTTGAACTGTTCATGACTTCACATATGACATCATTGATTACATCATACGTGATATAATAGATGAGACCACTCATGACTTCACCAGTGGCACCACTGCGGACATTACTACTTCTTGTTGTAATGTGTCTGCTATACCTTTTAAACATTGTATTTTTTTATATTAGATCTAGTTACCTCCTTAAATATTTTGGATGACAACATGATTGTATAAAACTTGTTCCAGATAATGTTCCAACTCTATGTTTTTCCAATTTATTAGTTGCGAATGAAGATTGGAATTCTTTCTTTAAAACAATATTTGAATCTGGAACATGGCTTGGATGAGGAGGGAGAGGGCGGCATGAGCATGCCGCTCCGCTCCAGGGAAAGTATTATATGATTAAATTCCTGCCTACCCTGTGAAAGAGGCAGGAATTGGTGTGACTTGAAGCCATGCACCCTGAGGTATCTTTAACCACTGCATGAATCCTCAATTCAAGGTCCAGTTATCGGCCTTTTTTCCGGGCCATGATGAGCCTTGTTATTTGCTGCCAAGGACGAAGGCCTAACAAACGAGCACCACCTAACCCAATAATGACAATGGAGATATTGGATTCTCAAAGAAACAAACATGAAAGAGTACTTACCCCTGCCAGCATCACATCCAAGTAAACTTACAAAGACCTCCCAGTTTGAGCTCTACCGCCGCAAATCAAGCGTCACTACCGGGGCAACAAAGTGGCAGCTCTGTAACCACAGCGCATGGCTGCTGCCCCTTCCTGACAACAAGAATACCTCCTAATGCCAGTTTATCAAGTCTTTGAACCGGGGATTACAAATTCTGTTCACGCGCCCTGTATTAATTAAATAACAGCGGAATTCTACCTACACAAAGGGCCCACTATGTTAAACCAAAAAGGCAGCCCGCCCTTCTCTTGCAGCAAATTACCTGTCACTACGAGCCATTGTATATGGAAGCTACTACCTTCCATCATATAGGCCCTTAAAACTAATTGTGCTCACCACTCCTTCTCAACTACATTGCAAAACTCCAGGCTGACTGCTGCGGTGGCAATCTGCGCTATAGAGGACCCATGGTCGGAACCTTTCTGAACGAGTGCTCCACTCTCCTTGATCGTTATCATGACGCCTGAGTGGCAAAGGGTGCAACAGCTACAATTCATTCAGGGCTGCATTCTGTGCACAGGATGCTTGTGCTTGACCCCCTCAACCTAACACCACAGTTTGTCAGCATCCTATCAGGGGATGCAACAATAACAATACCTAACACTAATTGTGAATTTACAAAGGACAGACATATGATATAGGCTGTATTAGTGACACTTTAAAGTGATGATATCCATACCAACAATAAGCTAATTTTATATTCAGCACACCTGAGCACTTGCTAATTATGTGATATTGAAACACTGAAAAATGATGTAAAATGTTGATGCCTGCATTAAAGGTTGCCTAAGCGAACACCGACTTCTCACATACCCGACAGGGGCTTTTTCAACCGCTCTAACGGAAAAAAACGTACTCTGCCTCAGATAGAAAAGCCCATAAGTGTTAGTGAACCGAATGTGACCAGCTGATGAGAGTATCTATTTGCATGCTATTTACTATGTTTAAAGGCACCTCTATAACTCATATTGTAAATGTGACCTGATCAGTTTATCCTATTGAGGGTGCAATATTGTACCTTTTTGGCGGTAAACATCCAACGTGAATGTCAGGTGTAACCTGTACTAACAATGGCCTTAAAACTTACAAGAACACTCTCTTACTGAATGTGACTTCCCACTTTAACATGCACTCACAGTAGAGTGCAGTGTTTTAATTGGAGGTTCATCCTACCCTCAGCGTTACTCCCAAATACATGTCAAGCTTCAGCCTACATCCCTAAGTAATACTGGGATGCAATGCTACCTACAAGGAGAACAACTGCTTCATCATTCTCTACACCAAGATACCAGGATCCATCAGTAGACTGCTCCATCAGTGTGACACTTTCACACAAGATGAGAGAAAAAAAATCTAAAGCAAACATGAAAAAAGTCAAGGTGGACCTGCCAAACTCAGATTCACAGGTCAAAAATAAAAATTACATTAACCCCACAGTGGAAACGATTCTCAAAAAACTGGCAGACGTCCATGAACTTGCCAAGTCCGCAATAGACAACACAGATGCAGATTAGAATGAAATCTGCGCTATATGTTCGGGCATCAAGCAAATCAGTAGAGGAATCACGGAAACCAAAAGTAGAATCAGTAACCTGGAAGAATCTGAAACCAAAACCCACAAAGACCTTGCTGGGTCCTGTATTCTATTCCAAGAGAAATGGTTCACATAAAATACAGGCATTAAATTTGAAAGAGCTCATAGAGTGCCAACAAAGAAGCTCCCTAAACAGATTCTTTCGCACCCAATTATATGCAAATCACTTCGCTATCAAAATGTCGAAAAAATCCTTTCATTTCTGAAGAAACATAATCACATACAAGGGAAGGGCAACAAGGTTTTCAACTCTCAAGGCTATTTTAAATCCACAGTCAAGACTAGAAAGGACTTCCTTGCCCTGAGATCCAAATTGAAAGCAATGAACTGCCAGTTTTCTTTTGCAGGTCCTGCTAAATATCGCGTGAAAATTCAGAGCACCTCGCACATCTTTAATGATCATCCTTCCCTCATGAAATTCTTTGATGACATAGACGATGAAGACATGGGCACCTCTTCACACAAGGCCAAATGTACGAGGAACAAAAGCTAAGTCTTTTTTTAACTCTACTCACCAAACAATAGCCATAGTTTGGTCTACAAGATAGAAATATCCTTAAATAACCTTTACCTTCACTTTCATCTTACATCAATCTACAGAGGCTTGTACACTCTAATACTCTAATTTTTTCATTAAGCTTACTTTAGTAATTAAAGTCCTCTGAATAAGTATTCTAACACATTCTCACGCTCAGCATCTGTAAGTACTCTTTCTATATAATGTTGATGAAACAACCCTTGACATGAGAACAGAATAAGGAAAAGATCATTGCAAATGCATATATGATTTATAACACTACCTTACACCAATGGGTGAATGTTCAATTACTATCCCAATGGTTTACCAATTATTGTTCAAATGTAAAATAATTTTCTACTGATTTGAGGTTTTACAACTATTAGCACTATCATGCCTCTTCTATTTATCTCTGTTGACACATTTATTCAGTTATGATGCTTTATATGGAAATCCCTTATAGTTTACGGTTGCATGATGTCATTGTTTAAGCTATTACTTAACTAGAACTTTGAATTTCTCTGTCACATTATTGTATTCTTCTATCAAGAAATTGTATATACTACCTACTGTTTTTTTCTTGACTTACCATCATTAGGAGCATTTTCTCCTCTTGCCATTCCCATTGTATACTTTGGGGGTTATATAGGTTTAGTTACCAGGAGGGATTCTTTGACAATGCTACTTTATTTGATTTTGTTTTACAACCTTTTACTTATTTCTTTTTTTTTTATTTGTCAACACTATCAAGAAAATGATTTGTTTCATGTGAGTGAACATTGTATACCAAGTTGATTGTAACCACACACCACTCTGAGCTCAACCTCACACCATAGTAAACATGCTTTGGAATTTCATCTCTTTATACTATACTACTTACCCATGTAATTCTACCTCAATATATGAAACACAGGTTAACTTTAACCCTACACATTTTAACATTCTGACCAAATCCAATAGACCCTTAAAAGGAGCTACACAATCTTATACCCTCACTCATGATAACCCCTACACAGAATATTAAGATAATATTTCATAAATAATATATAAAATGGATCAACCAACTGATTTAAAAAACTAAAATCATTGGGTCCGATTCACAAAGGTAAACTTAGACATCTAAGTTTACGACTTTGGGAATTGACAATGGACATTTACAAGTACTATCTTTATGTCCACACTCAGGGCGGATATCCGCCTGAGTGCTGACATAAAGATAATGCTCATAAATGTCCTTTGTAAATTCACGAAGTCATAAACTGAGAAGTTTGGTTTAAATTTAGGCCAAAGGTCTAAGTTTACCTTTGTAAATTGGGTCCATTGACTACTTATACAAACATTCAGGGAGATGTTATCCTTCTTCTGGGAGCCTAGGTTGATTCCACCTACAACACATCACTCAGAAATAATCAGTTTTCTAACATAGCAGAGTCCTCTGCAGTGGGAAAAAAAATGATGTCCTAACTTTGACAACTAAGAAGTCAAATAGAGACATGGGGCTCGATTCCGATCCGGTAAAATGCGCTCCGAATCGTCGTACGGAGCAATTTTCCCCGTACGAATCGTACCCGTACATGTCCCCGTACGTACGACGAAGTACGATCTGTACCAGGAGCCAAAGACCGTACGAGTCATACGGGACTCCGTACGACTAAAATATCCGTACGAGTCTCACTCGGAACCCGCTGTATGTGACATCGCAACGGTTCGCGGCTGGTTTTTACGACCCAGCAAGTACGATTCGTGTCGGGTACGCAACGTACGACCCTTTTTTTTATGGGAGCTGGAAACAGCTGTAAACGCATAGTTCGGGCCAAAACAAGTACAGAAGGCCCCCCCCGGGGACGCCGCGTACCCCCCATGATCGCCGGGGAACGCGCCGTACCCCTGCGATCATGTGGGGTACGTGGCGTACACCCAGCGTACATGGGGTACGCACCGTACCCCATGTACGGTGGGTGTACGGTGCGCACCCGTGTACACTGGGTGTACGGCGCGTACCCCACATGATCGCAGGGGTACGGCGCATACCCCGGCGATCATGGGGGGTACGCGGTGTACGGTGGGTATGTGATTGAGCTAAGTATGGGCGGAAAATCCGTTCCGCTCGCGGATTTTGCGGATTTTCGGTAAATTCGCAATCCGCGAGATTCGCGAATTTCCCACAAAATCCGCAAATCCGCGAGCAGCGGATTTTATGGCTTGCTCGCACTGTTCGCGTGAGTTCGCGGCTTCCCAGTTCAACTTCGCGCCCCGCGAATAAGCGCTAAATTGCAGAAATACGATCTTAGCAAAACTGAAACTACTTACCAGGTTCAAAAGTTCAAGCTCATCATTAGTAGCCATTTCCTGTAGTGCTTCCTGAGGGGCCCCTCCAGAGTTCAGTTGCCTATTTGCAACTATTATGTGACCCTGCTCTGACCCTCAGAATAGTTACACAAAGGTCCTGAATTACAGCTAAGGCAGACAAGCAGGAGCCAGGCTGGAAGTTCAAATCCAGTGACACATTAATCAGCCCCTAATTCATTATTGTCAGTTGGGGCAGGGCAGGTGTTGTAACTAATTTTGCAACAATGAAAGCACTTAGCAAGTGCAAAAGATCACTAATCAGGAAGCACTAAGGAAGCAGGTGCCAGCTAAAAAAATATTCTGTGACACATTAATCAGCCCCAAATTAATTCAGGTCACTTGAGGCAATGAAGGTGTGCCTTGCTTTGCCACAATAATGTACACCAGAGGGTGCTGTGATGAAACAGAGGGTGGCATGGGTGGGCCAGAGGGTGGCATGATTAGTCAGAGAGTGGCAGTGGTGACAGAGAGTGGCAGTGATGAAGAAGAGTGTCCCATACAGGCTGGACACGTAGAAACAACAAGTTCGCAAAACTTGCGACCCGACAGGTAAGTTCGCGTTTGCGAAATTGTACAAAACCCTCGCGAACTGGCAGAAACCTGCGCGAACACAAAAAAAAATCCGCAAATTTGCGAGAATTCGCGGATTTTGCGGATTGCGAGTTCGCAAATCCACAAAATTCGCGAACGCGAGATTCGCAAAATTCGCCCATGCTTAGATTGTGCGCTTTTCCGTACGAATCGCCCTTACCTGACGCAGACCGTACGAATAGCGTCCTGATCACCCGGTCCGGATCGTACTCGCCGGGTCGTACGGTGTGTTTACGAGTCGTACGGATTCAATTACGAATACGATTCGTACAGGGGATTTTTTTTACCGGATCGGAATCGAGCCCCATGGTGTCAAATATCTCAGATAAACAAGGAAGATGGATTATTTACAAACTGTCCAAAAACAATAATGAGTTCTTTGTGATCAATGTCTATGCGCCTACAGTGGATGATCCATTCTTCTGGAATGTACATTATGCCCAACTTAAAATGATCCCAGACTCAGCCATGATAATACTTGCAGGAGAATTTAATTTACCTGTAGACCATACATTAGACTGAAACTCACAACTTACATTCCGCCCTAATAAATGCCATAAAGCTCTTACAAACCTATGCTTTAAATACAACCTTATTAATGCGTGCAGAATTCAAAATCGAGATGAAAAGGAACTGTACCTTTTACTCATTCCCCCATAATTTGTATTCTTGCATTGAGTACTTACTAATACAGAGACACTCTATTAGAAATGTTGATCAAACAACAATTTAACTAAGTATGAAAACAGATCATTCCTGTATATCAATGTCTATCACTGACCCCTCTCCAGACTCAAAAGAAACACATTGGGGGTTCAATGATGAAATACTCAAAATAATGTACACATTATTCAAGAATCAATAGCTAACTTCCTCAAAGAGAAAAAAGAGAATTAATTGTTTGACATCACTCGATCGGAAGCCTTGAAAGTGACAGTAAAAGGTGTGATTATTAAAGTCAGATCTAATATTAACAAGGAGTCTAATAGTACACTCTTAGAATTAGAGAAAGTAATTATAGAACTAGAAAAATTCCATCTTTCCTTTAAAGATAATCTCACATTAAATGAGATTGTCAAGAACATATTAATACAATAAAATTAAAAGCAAATGAGCAGGTATCTAGGTCAATGAACAAAAAAGCATCAGACTATGTGAAGCCAATAAAGTGGGAAAAAAACCCTAGCATCATACCTAAAACATAGATTGCAATGATACTCAATAAATGCCTTAAAGACAACAAAGGCCTTGATCACACTAGCCCTAATACAATTTCAGACATTTTTATAGACAATGCTTCCCTGAATCACAAGCAATATTAAATGTATCTAGATAAGGCCAAATTGCCCAAACTAGCAGAGGAGAACATTAAGGGCCATATGTAGCATAGTTCCGTTTTGCGATTCCTAAATAGCGATTTTTAAGGAATCGCAAAATGGTATGTATGAGGAAATTCGTTTTATTTTAGCGATTCCTTAATCTTCCTTAATTGCGAATTCGCATTTTGCGAATTCGCAATTAAGGAATCATTTCCAATGCATTCCTATGGGCCAGGGGGCCCATAGGAATGATTGCGAAATAATTCTCAAATTGTGAATTCGCAATTTGCTAATCGCAATTTGAGAATTATTGCAAGGGTGCAGGGGTGTCTCAAGGACACCCTGCTGCACCCCTGTAAATTACATGTGTGTGCATATGGCGCACATACATACCCAATGGGCATGTATGTGCATCATATGCCACCCTCACAAATGCAGAATTGTGCATATTTACAAGAAATCGCAAATTACCACCAACTACAAGTTGGTGGTAGTTTGCTATTTCTAAACCTGAAATCGCAAGTCTAAAAATCTTCATACATAGCATTTAAGGAATCGCAAAATTGCAATTCCTTAAATGCTTAAGGAGAATAAGGAATCGCAATTTTTTGCGATTCCTTATTTTGCTAATTGTTCATACATTCCAAAATCGGTAAAAAGGCTGTTTGCGAATCGCTAAGGCCAAAATTCTGCGAATTTCGGCATTAACGAATCGCAAAAGGCTTGATTCATATGGCCCTAAATTAATTATTGGTCCAATAACAAAAGATGTAATCCATATCGCTATCAAAAAACTCAAAACAGGCAAAGCCCCAAGCCCACATGGGTACAATGCACATTTTTTTTAATCCTTCTCTGTAACATTAATCCACCTTTTTTAAAACTCTAAATCCACTTCAACAATTCTGGACACCTCACAGGCATCCCTGTGGAGGCTTTAATAACTGTGAGTCCCTATGAGGGTAAAACCACCTTGCTTCCAAAAAACTACAGACCAATTTCACTACTTAATTTGAATTGCAAACCCACTCACCCCTCACAGTTTAAATCTCTTAAGAACAGATTATACCACGTCAAAGAACAAATACTTTGTTACATCCTAAATAAAGCAAAACATTCAAAGACCGCCAAAGTAGCAATCATGGAAAAAACATTTGAAACAGTTTTTTGGCATTTTTTAAGCTTGGCGCTTGAGCAGTTTAATCTAGGTGAGTCCTTGAGATGTATGAGTATGTCACTATCCCACAATCCAACTGCTTAAGTTAGAGCAAGGACACTATCTCCAACGCATTCTCCTTGAAACAATGAACCTGACAAGGCTGTCCCATCTCACCCCCTATTCTTATACAAGCATTAGAGCCCTTTTTATAGGAATATCAGGAGTATCCTTCGGCGATGACACTATAACAATTGCTGCATATGCAGATGGTATTTTAATTACCATTGAGGGTGCTCCACCTCCATTGTGACCTTATTTACATATATTCACTAATCTGTTGATGTATCAGGATATAACCTAAATAATGACACATCTGAGGTTACACTTCTCAATAATATTGGAAAAATATATATTCTAAGTAATTCAGGTCTTACTTAAAAACCAAGGTGCATTAAAAATTTAGGTATATAATGTTCCAATAAGAATTTTCCAATGACCTCGTCACTACTTTAAAATACAATGAATACTCCAGACTTAAGAAGATTAATAACCTCGTAGATGGCTGGTCACCAAAACTCTTTCATGCTGTGCAAGAACTTTTTAGGTGTTCTGATCGTGGTGCTCATTTTTAGAGGCACCTCTGAGCGAACATTGAAAGAAAGTCCCACCAGACAGGGTGAATCTCCTTATCTGTCAGGCGGTCTCACCACGGGTTTGTGGGTGCAGCGGTGGGATGGACCATGTGCTGCAACGCCAATCTTGTGATCGATCCCTAAGAGTCCAGATATTGAAAAATCCAAGACTAAAGAATAGTCCCTCACTCCCTGCATTATTTGGTACGTTGTGCAAAATGGGACATGTAGTATCAAAAATAAATAAATTACTCATGTCTAAATCCCACAGAAATCACCTTCAAAAGGAGCAAAGATGGGACCCAGAACCTTCTAAAAAGCAATATAAAATTTGACTGGAAACCTATCTAAAGATCCAGTTTTACAAATAAGTTATCAAAGACACTACCCCATCACAAATAAATGATCATTCATAGGTGCTACTGGCCCCTCCAAAAACGTAATCTCATATAAGACCTCAAGTGCTGGAACTGTGGTGCGAAAATAGGTGATATGTCTCATGTGTTCCGTCCCATCCTCCAGAATTATTGGGATAATATTTTTTAATTTATCAAAAACATTTGGGCATTATTCCCACTCACAAACTCCTATATAAACTACTTGGTCAGCTAGACCTGTGTTTTTCTTTCAATCAGGATTCCCAACAACTAAACCCAAATGAATTCTATGTAAACTCTTGTATTCACTAGCTCACTGTATTGATCTAAATGGATTAATTTAAGTGTTGACTGCTTGTTCCACTGTGCATGTAAGATAACATTAATTTGTATTTTGAACAAACCCAAAGAATGTATTTAATGTTCATATACTCACGTGTTTACAATACTGACTTAATGTACCAATTCAAATGCTGACTATATGACCTTATTGAGCATTTGAAATTACTAATGTGTAATTTTATGCTGTCTTGACCCCTCCCTTCTTACATTCTGTAGCTACATTACTTGTGCATAATAAGATACATTCTACCAATGTAATATGATTGGTAATGGCAAGCACAATCTGTCTCTTACTTATTTGCACTCCTGCACTGTCTTTATGTTTGTGTTCTGTGTTTGAAAATCAATAAAGATTATATGAAATAAAAAAACTCAATATTTCAATAGATAGAGTAAGTATTTTGCTTTCAGTGTAAGGAATGTATTCTCACTGTTAAAGTCATATCGGTCCACAAATACATGAATCCTAATATTAGTATAGTGACACAGCAAATCTTTGTATAGTGCAAACAAATAGTCCTTAGATTCTACCTTTTCTGCACTTTGGTCTGATTTAGAGTTTAGGATATAGGGTACTCTGTAACAATGTGGCTGACATTCCGTCCGCCATATTATAATTGCCATAAACTATATTTGAAATACAGTGATCGATATCCATCAAATTAGTGAAGGTGTTACCCACCCATCAAACTCAAAGTCAAGCATTTCAAATTGGGGAGAGGCATACATTTTGCCATATTTTTGAATGCTCATACTCTCTGTACAACTTAGGAAGTGATTCTATACAAATCTTAGTGCTGTGGTCAAATTTCGTTTTTGTGATTCACTGGTCTATGACATCTGAATAATGTTTACAGTTCATGACACCGAAGGTACCACAGATCCCTGGCTCCATTTCAGGTATCAGAAATATGTGAAGCATCAAAATATTCTGTGGTATCAAGCCTACAACTGCATAGTAGAAATCACTCACTTCTTGCTCCACCTGTGATATATCTTTAGGTAAACTCTCTAAGAGGGATAGTGTGTTGCAATGGTAAAGGAAATGTATTTGGCTCTCCTGCTTTCCTCTTTCTCATTTCAACATTGAACTGCTCTTTATATGTATGATGTTCCAAATGTGTATTTTCTTTGGCTTATCCTGCTCAACTTCTTGTTGCTCAAAGTGCATGTAATATAGTTGGATGAGAATATTTTTTATACCCAGTGGACTACAGAAAATGTTCCAGGCAATGAATTTTGGTGGTGGTGACTGTGAATTTTGAAACTGAACATCTTCCATTTCTTTATTTTGTTTGTATCAGCTGGATTTTTCCTGTTTGACCCGGCCCTTTTTGCATGGCCACCCCTATTTTTGTTTGCTCCCTTTTGCTGAACCCGTTTTTGTTGGCATTAGGACTCTGTGCACTTTACCACAGCTAGCCAGTGCTAAAGAGAATGTATATAAAATATATTACAAAAATCTTTAAAAAAACGTACAATGTTCCAAAAAACATGAAAGTGTAGTTTATTGAAAAATTATTTCTTTCTTTTTTAACAACTATTAAGAACTATTTTTATGTATTGATATAAAAATTGACTACTTTTCTATATAATAAATATATTTCAAAAGTAAAAACAAATTGCATGACGTGTTATTTATTCCAAAATAAATATTAACAAAATATATATGTATTTTGTTTTATTATACTTTTTGATGTAAAAATGTAAATATAAAAAAATAAAACTCTATTTTACCAGACCAAATAAAAAAGAACTAGTACATATGTTTAACACTCCAAACATAACACTTTGGGGTTGAATATGATGATGGTGAGTCCGACGGCACGTCGGTGTCGGACCCACCGACATCTGTCCCTGCGGTCCACCCACCAAATCGAGGCATCGGGCGGAGGGACCATCAGCAGCACTTCAGACAGGCTCCTTTGAGCCCATCAGTGCATCAGAATCTATCATAATTCCCTAATGATGACGGAGCCAGGCTCGGCTCTGCCGTTGGGATTATGATGGCACTTTCCGATAGCCTTTTCATGGTAAATTTTCAGACATGAGCAGGGCCCCTTACGCCCTTGCCCTCTGCTATGGGGACTGGGGAGCACCTATGGTGTCCCATTCAACATCCCTGTGCCTGCCACACGGTGCAGGGGTGTTTCCAAACATCCATTCTACAATGGAAGGTTGCACTGCAGGCCTATTCCGCCCACCACACAAGCTTCCATTGTAGAATGGATGTTTCCGACCGCCATATGGGCGGTTGCATCCAAATCAGGCAGTCGGAACTGCTGACCTATGGTCGGTTGGTTCAAGACCAATATGGAGTGGGGCGGATGCAGGTCCACCCAACATTGTAACCAGGACCTCAGTATTCCCACTTCACTACAAACAGACTAAACACATATTTATAACACTCAGGCCCTGATTACAAGTTTGGCGTCTTCTTGTAGGACCACCACAGCTTGGTCCCTGGAAGACCGCCAAGCCTATTATAAACCTGCCCGCTGGGTTCCAAGTTGAACTCAGGGCTGGCAGAGCGGCGGTGTCACGGTGTTCGGCATGTTTGGGTCATAGGAGAGCCTAAACAGCATACCGCCACTGTGACAGCACCTCCAGCACGACTGTGCACAGTGAGGCATGCACCATGTCATGCATGCCACCCAATGCACTCTCAAATGCACACTTTTAGGGGGGCACATCATGTGCCACCCGCATGCACCCCCATGGGCAGATGTACCTGTGGGGGCCCTGTTGGGTTCCCTTTTCATGCCTTTCCACCAAACACTTCATAGCAGGTTCCCCGCCATGAAACTGTTGGTGGCAAGGCAGGTTGGAATCTGCTCGGCTGAGCCGGCATGGGCTGCTCCATGATTCCTGCCTGGTTTCCCAACCGCATCGGGATCCTGGATCCTGTCAGTTGCAGCAGCCTTGTGGTGGTCCCACACCCAAAATCGTAATACGTTGGTCAGACCGTCGGGGTGGTGGTGGTCAGAATGCCACCACAAGTATGGCAGACCTGGGACCACCATACTCATATTATGGCCCTTAATAATTACCAGTTACTATACACACTCCAAAAATATATATTTCTACATATAAAAAAACATTTAAACAATTTCTATGACAAAAAGCATTCTTATAGGAACATAATACTAACATTTTTTAAAAGCATTAATATAAATAATAGCAACATAGAAGATAAAAAAAAACATAGAGCAAAGTATTCACCACTAAAAACTGATATTATTAACAACATCGTCTACATCAAATACATCAATATTTTAAATAAAACCTAAATAATATTTTTGTCAACGATATTTAAGTATCATAATATTTTTGTCACAATATTTAACACAATATTTTTGAATAAATATTTTGTACAAATATACAGAAAATAAAAGGCTCATTGAAAAGAATAACTAAAGAACTGTATCAGGACGAATAATGGTTGGAGAAAAATCTAATTGTTTCTCCACAAGACCGGCAAAGGTGATCTTTCTTCAGTGTAACAGGCAGACTCAGAGAATATTTCGATATCATTGCGCAGGGTTGTTTCTTCAGCACACTCAGAGACATTTGCGAAATTGAAAGTTACTAAGTAGCCAATCGGCCCTAGTCTCCAAAGGTTGATTCACTCAGCTTCAGAGACTCTCTCTTCCATGTTAATGTTAAAGTACTTCGAAGATTTATGTTATGTCAAATAAACTCTTTCGCTTTTGCCTTTGTCCCAACGGTTGTACTCCCTTGGTTATAGAAATGCTAAAAATAAGAAATGTTAGTATACTTTTTTCTTTGTGGAGAAAGCTCTTTTTTGGGGGCTTTTGGTTCCTCATCACACGCAGATGTTCAAAAAACGGTGGTAAATATAGAATGTGCTACCACATATATATCGTGGTTGATCTAATTTGAAGTTTCTGATATATCACACAGTTATTTGATGTACAACACATCCTTCAGTGTCAGAAAATGACACTTGATGTGTCAAAAACCTTCAAAGCATGTTTTCCCTTTAATAAAAGTTGAACAAATCAGCATGTTTCACAGCTTGCTTTGCAGCTCCTCATTCAATTAAAAGCAAACATTTGGGACTGTTATTCCCACGATGGAAAAAATAGTCCTGCAAAGAAGACAGCAGGTTTGCAAAGCTAGTGCTACTTATGGGTGGCCTAAAACGAATAATCCGCCACATTGACGTTTGGGGTTGCCTATTTATGGTGGTTGAAATAGGTGGGTTTCACACATTACCTCTTATATATATTAGGTCAGCAGTACAGAAAAGACCTTTATTTTTTAGGGTAATTTATAATCAATCAATCAATTTAGCTTTTATGTATCAGCATAAAAAGCCTTACAAACATCTTCATAATAAAATACATCCTTCATGACACAATCTATGTGAAAACCTTTCATACTTGGTTATATAAGAATATAATTTTGAAAGCTCACCATGCAGGAATTAAGATAAAATCAAAGCATTCCTACAATAGACTGCATAATATGAAATGGCCAATTCAGTCAATAAATCAGATGAGAATAATAATAAACAAGTAAAAAACCATATATGTATTGTCTAGTAGTACACAACTTCAAGCTGGGATATATGGAGAACAGATATTTCACAACCTAACCAGATCATCGCTGGTACATGCTACTCTATGAAAGGGTTAACAATTCTGTTAAACTTTGACTCTCGGTACCATCCTCGACCTTAACGGTAATTGGTGTAAAATATGAAAAATAATAAAGTACAATAGACATCAGGTTTAAATCTGCATAATGTCCAGCAACTGGTAGGCCAATATATATAAAATGATGACAGTTATAAGGTGTCTGGAGTGGTAAACAGCAGGCAATAAAAGTACAATTAATGTTACTATAATATACTAGGCAATTAAAAAGGCTGTACTCGCAATCCAATTTATCATAGTTAATTAGGTATATTTTCGGTATATTACAAAAGCGAGCAATTCGATGTGCTGTTGTTTTTGATTTAAACTGCAAGTACTATGAGGTATGTGGGAGGGGGGTTTCCAGTGCTACTGTCAGCTGCCTGGCAGCCCACCAGGTATCCCAGAGATAGGCCGATACATTATTGAAAAATATCCTCCCTATCAATCCTATAACATACGTCAGTCGCATCTGTAATGCTCAATGAGAGGCCATAGCCACCTAAATCTAACGGAAGTGTATTTTGTGCAAAACAAAAGCAAGTGAATTAAAGTGTCCTCCTTCCTTCGGATTAATTACAGAGAAATTCCTTCTCTCTTAACCGTTTTGTTTTCACAAGATATGATCTTATAGGGAATATCCCTAGTCTAAACAAAATACATACCCAAATTCTTTGGTTGGTTATATTTTATTCAGATGATTTTTAAACTCAACATCAGTTGTGGACCTGAATCTATTAGGCCACCAGGATGGTATTGGAACTGGCTTGTTCGTGTTGGCTGAGACGATACCTTAACCAGGCAGAACCTACCACTCCTTTCAGGGGTGGGTGATTACACATACTGCATAACCTGCGCTCACTCTTGGGGAGCTTGGCACTGAGTAGTCAGGCTTATCACAGAGGCAATGTGTAAAGCATTGCACAGCACTCAATCAGGATAAATACACTGAGCGTCACAAAAGAGGCTTCATACGAGATGTATGTAAATGATATTTGTATTCCACACACACAATAATCAACACAACATGAGCATCATGTATCATAAATCACACTTTGAATTATTAGTAGCAGTAATACGTTGTCCACCCTAGGCCCACCCTTGCAATTCTTATAATTCAATGCCACACAGTTAGAGGGTGCACTCCGGGTCACAACAATGTCTGAAATATGTACATACATAGAATTATAACACTTTTCAGCAGCAATGTGGGCCAAGGCTGCACGTGTAAAGCCAATGGTAAACATGATGGTATTACGGCCAGTGTCATGAATCACAGGCAGTCCGCAGACTGTTACTCTCACATACACACTCACTCTGTGCTCATACTAAGTGCAACGGAGATCAGGCAGAGCTGTACGGAAGGTGCCTGCACACATACACACCCATCACCCTAATGCCGTACACTTATACCCAGCAAATTAATTTTTATTGCATCGCAGACCCCGTGGCACCAAGCCTCCGTCCTCCACCATTCAAAGAACCCACACTATCCTACACACACAGATTGGAATTGACCTTTCCACACTCCTCTTGGGCATTAGGCCGCATGAAGCCGAAGTCACACTTAGTCAGGTTAACAAGGGAGCAGGTCGGGATCGGTAGCAGTAATAAATAAGAGGTAGCCTTCAATGGGGATTTGCCATCACTCTGGAAATACAGCTACAGGATATGTAGACGAATCGGGCTGAGGGCACTAGTCGATCTCACCAAAGGCATACACAAGGGCCTTCCGGCACCAGTCCAGTTCTGGTCTCTTTACCAGCTTCCTGTCAGGCTGGTGTCAGGCAGGAAGGTCATGCATGTAAGGGGTACACATAGCCAGACACTTAGCCCCTTGCTTTACTGCAGAATGACTGGGAGGCGTGTGAGTATGGAGCACTCTGTTTCCCTGCAGCCCAGGGACTGTGGACAGGAAGAGGCACCTGTGATATGCTGCTAATTGAGGGGAGGATAAAAGCCCCTCCTACACTCCAACCCAGTGCTTGACAATCCGAAATCTTGGGTTTTTCCTCCCGCGCTGGGAGACCTGCTTCTAGATGTTATCAGCATTCCCTACGCTTTGGATTATTTTGCTGTGATTCTACGCTCACTTCGGAGTGTTGTCAGCACATTCCTGGCGAAGTGACGGCTGGTCCTCATGCGCTGAGTTTCCTTCAGCAAGTCTCTCCTGTGGAGGCTGCCCTTTGCCGCATTTCCTCTACTCTGGGCTTGGCTGTTGGGGCTGCACCAGCCAGCTTACAAGTGGTCCGTCCCCAGCAATGACTTCAGCCGGCTCCCGCATTATGGCTGCACCAATCTTCCTGCTACCAGACGGTAATCGGGGTCGTGCAGGAACATAGAGATCCTCTGTAACTTCCTGACTCCTGAAACTCCCCTCAGCTCCTGTGAAGGAACAGTGAGCCACATTGACAATTGGCTTGCAGAAAAGTGGTGGGAGCTCCTGACTTCTCATTTCTTCTTTTTTTTCACATTTATTATGGTTGTATCTTGAAAAACTTTATTGACTAACAGTAGCACCTCCTAGAGGAGGGTGCAGGTATTTGGACCTTGACTTTCCTGGCGTACCTCACCTGTTTTCTTTGCTACCTAGCAGGCTGGTGGGCGACGTCCCCCTGGTCACTGTAGGAAGCCAGTTAGACCATTCAAAGTGTGCTATTTGCAAGAGAATGGCTGTTCCAATTTGGCCATTGGTTCCCTGACACCTTTTAGAAATGGGGGTATCTAGTTGTCACTGGCTGGCACCACTGTCCAAATAGGGACCCTTCTTCCTAAGTCAGGGCAAGTGGGTCAATCCTTTTGATAACCCCTACTCAACCCTGTGGTTGCGTAGCACGAGCAGTTAGGCCTATCTCAGAGGCAGTGTGTGAAGCGTTTATGACCACATACAAACAGGCAGTAATGACACCAGAAAAGGATACAATTCAGGTAGGTATAGAAATATAATATCCTTATCTAGCAGTTTAACTCAACTCTCAAAGCGCGTCACCAATAACAATTAATGTCAACCCGCAGGGACTCAATGAAATGACAATGTTTCAACCAAATCGTAACAATGATCGAGTTCAGAGAAGGGCCTACGTGATCCGTTGCACACTAGGTACCTGTCTTTAAAAGGGGAGACAGCACACAGCTTCTCAAAGAAGCAGAGACGGTGACAGGTGGATTCCCAGCGGCCACAATACGGGGCAGCAGAGGTCCGCAGCGTGCATCCACACTGACTCGGGTACTTGGGGACAGGCGGGTTTCCCGCATTAGCAGCATGCGGCGGCCTGGGTTGGGGGAGGCAAGGACTTTTGTTGTGTTGCTCCGTGGTGGTGAACAGCAGCAGCAGCTCTTTCTTGCCTGCGGGGGCCCACAGGACAATTCTAGAGGGGATATAAAGTGGTCAAGGGTGCGGGCGCTCAGAGACTACAGCTCTCTCCCAGCTGCGGCGTACCGCGGGACAATTCCAAAGGGAGATGCAAAGTAGTCAAAGGTGTCAAAGGTGCGGGCGCTCAGCGGCTACAGTTCTCTCTCAGCTGCGGAAACTCGCGGAACAAAGCACAATGATGCACAGTAACACAGGGTGGTGGGCGCTCAGCGGCTACAGCTCTCATCCAGCTGCGGTGGCCCACGGGACCACTCACGATGGTGCAAAATAGCAGAAGATGTGGGCACTGAGCAGCTACAGCTCTCCTATGGCTGCTGCGGCCCACGGGACAAATCCCAATGGTGCACAGTAGCAAAAGGTGTGGGCACTCAGTGGCTACAGCTCTCTCTCAGCTGCGGCGGCCCACGGGACAAATCACAATGGTGCACAGTAGCAAAAGGTGTGGACAGTCAGTGGCTACAGCTTGCTCCCGGTTGTGATGGTCCATGGGACCAATCACAGTGGTGCACAATAGCAGAAGGTGTGGGCACTCAGGGACTACAGCTCTTCCTCGGCTGCGGCGGCCCACTGGACAAGTCACGATGGTGCAGGTTCCAGAGGCTTTCAGCGGAGACAGCTCTCCCTCAGCTGCAGCAGCCCACACGGATCTTGCAGGAGGTTGGAGGATGTAGTTTTAGGCAGGCCCGCAGCGGCTCTTGTCTTTGCTGCTGCATCCCGCACAGGGTTAGCAAAGGAAGGTTCAGAGTTGAGCGGGCGCTCAGTGGCAGCAGTTCCCTCTGAGATGCAGCTGCCCACACAGGTTCAGCAAAGAAAGGTTCAAAGGTTCAGAGTTAGGCGGGCGCTCAGTGGCGTCAGTTCCTTCTGAGCTTCAGCAGTTTGCACAGGTTCAGCAAAGAAAGGTTCAAAGGTTCAGAGTTAGGTGGGCGCTCAGCGGCAGCAGTTCCCTCTGAGCTGCAGCGGCCCGCACAGGCTCAGTAGAAGTTTCAGAACGTGTCAAGTTCGCTGCCCTTACAGTAGAACTAGAGGCTCCCGATTACTCGATAGGAGCCTCACCTGCAAGCGGGACTCCCCGCACGGGAATTCCTACGGCCGACTGGGTGAAGTCTAATGTCCCTGAAACTTTGGCAGGAGGCTCCCTCAATTTGGGCCCTCAGGTAGTTTCTTCAGAAAGATGGGTTAAAGTTGCAAAGGCCTTTTCTCTGTTCACTCGGACAGAGTCTCATCTTGACATTCAGAAGGAACACACTTGGCCAAAGATCCAGCGCAGCATTTTATACCTAACAAGTCTTTGTTCTCTCTGGTTTTAAATCACTGACTCCAGTCAGAACCAGATCGGTGGGGTCGGGGAGCACTTGGTTTACGAAGTGACATCCTGCCCTTTGAGAATAAGGGGTTCTGCTATCAGACACCCAGTGGGAGGTGGAGCCATCATTCACCTTGCCAGGCACGACCCTGCTTGGATCAAAGAGTCACCCCTCCCCCCACTTGGAATACTGATCTCTCTCTCCAGCCAAGTCTGATCCAGCTGGCCCTGCTGCTCCAAAACCAGAGGGCCAATACGCATACTCGCATCAGCCCGCAGTAAAGCTTTAAACAAGAAACTACAGCATTTTCAGGAAAGGCATTTCACAACATATAATACTGACACGGTCCTCACTGAAAGGAGGCCCCTTCTGACCCAATTATAAACATATTAAACTCATAGTTCTCATCAGGTTACTAGGCCCAGATAGGGTGATAGAAAGTAATCCTTAACAAAACAGGTTATACTAATGTAAGCGTTGGAGTTATCCTAATTCACACAGTCATTTATATACATGGAGCATTTGCACTGTGGCACTGAGTAGCAGTAGCACGGCACCCAGAACATCTATATCCATCCAACATACAGGACAGGAAGAGTAGCAGGGGAAGGCAGGCCTACGCCAATGATGCCAGGTCTAACAACACCCTAGAGGTGTGATCTGTTCAAGAGGGTTACCTGACCAGTGTCTCTCTGAAACACTCTACAGCTTTTATTGGTTTCTCCAATTCCCCTTTTCCTCTGTGCCTTCCTTCGCAAGGCAGTGGTTATAAAACACTCCTTGGGAGGTAATGTAGAAGGGAATAGAAGAACCAGCTGCTCTCCATCATCCCCGCTGGACGACACAAAAGGTCAGTAGTGTTCCAATCTGACAGAGCTGACACTTCCAATCATTCCTGGAAGCATTCCTCCAGCCCAGCCAGTCACTCACTACCCAGACCAGGGCAAGCAATACTACCTGGCCACACGCTCTCGATGGGGGAGTCAGATGAGGGGAGGGCAGGTGATCCGCTGCACTGAGCGCCAAAAAGGGTTCAATTAAAGAATGGAAATTGGAGCAGGGGAGCCTCTTGGAAGAAAGAGGCACCCCACCAGGTACACGTTGATCAGACTCGCACACAGGCAATCAGGCACAATGTCTTGTGGGCGATGATACGGGCCACGCCACACCATTCTGGTCACACACTATTAAGAGTTGCACATTCCAAACCTCACTGGAAATGAGGCACACTATCCCTTGTGCAAATATGTGGGCCGCAACAAACAATTATGGTCACATACAAGAAGAGTTGCCAATTCCGTCCCACCTTGGAAATAAGGCACAATGTCTAGTGCGCGGTGATAAGAGTGGCACTAGACAGTTATGATCACACACACAGGCGCAAATTCAGCAATGGCTCATGAGGTAGAATGAGGCGCTACTACAGTGATCACATAAGGAGACAGGTTGCACTCCGTTTTTTCAAAAACCAATTTAGTCACAAACTTTTTTTTCAACTTTTCTTTTTGTGGTTGGCGTGCTCACTGATTCGTGCCAAGCCCACACAGCACGTGTGATACATAACAACAAAAAATGGCAGGGTATCATTCTGACCCCACCACAGTGGCAACAGCCTCTTTTTTAGTAATGCCAATGCTACCATTATTTTTGTAATCATCCATTTTCTTCTGTCTTGCTTATTCCTTATTCTTTTCGCTGCGCAATCTTTTTTCTCATTCATCCTTTTTGTTAAACTCTTTATCATGCAAGGTGATTGCCAATTTTCAAGTTTTCTCATGTCATGGGGGGCCATCCGAACCTCTCAACCACAAACACGACTGATGCAAGGTTCCATTTAAGCAGTTTATTTATCCAATGCATTTCGGACCCTTTCTGGGTCCTTCGTCAGGGAACATACTGCAAGTAATAATAACATACATATTAACAACCCACAGTTTAAAAAAACCACGAACTTATTTTTATAGAAAAACGTTGTGGTTGAGAGGTTCGGATGGCCCCCCATGACATGAGAAAACTTGAAAATTGGCAATCACCTTGCATGATAAAGAGTTTAACAAAAAGGATGAATGAGAAAAAAGATTGCGCAGCGAAAAGAATAAGGAATAAGCAAGACAGAAGAAAATGGATGATTACAAAAATAATGGTAGCATTGGCATTACTAAAAAAGAGGCTGTTGCCACTGTGGTGGGGTCAGAATGATACCCTGCCATTTTTTGTTGTTATGTATCACACGTGCTGTGTGGGCTTGGCACGAATCAGTGAGCACGCCAACCACAAAAAGAAAAGTTGAAAAAAAAGTTTGTGACTAAATTGGTTTTTGAAAAAACGGAGTGCAACCTGTCTCCTTATGTGATTTACTCGAATCTAGCCCCACCGGGTTAGCACCCAGTGAACGAATGAACTTCATTTACAAAGAACCAGGACTAAATATCGATCTCGGCATGCAAGGGAAATCATCGCGTTTCATTCAGCGAGTTTGTTTTTAAACATGTCAGCGAAAGAAATGAAAAAACGCACATATTACCATGGACATTTTTATTAACTTTTTGTGGACATTTTCTAGTGATGTATCATTTACTCATCCAGTTGATTGTGAACACTTCATAATTATTTTCAATGTAACGATATTAGTTTATTGGGTTTGCTATATATACTAGGAGGATTATGGGAAAGGTAGTCATTCGCAGAATGACTGTTCTTCTATGTTTTAGGTGGATACTGTGGGTTTAAGGGAGGGGGCGGGTCCTAATCACGAAGGTTAGTTATAAAACCTGATGATTGAAGGTGAGTCAGCTAGTAAGGATATCGTCTAGTTTTACCGAGGAGAGAGAGATGTCGTCTATTAAGCAGGTATGTTTAATTAAGAAATTGGCGAGAATAGGGAAGGGGTTGTGGCGGAGCTGTGGTGAACAGGTATATATGAGATGTGGAGGGGAAACATCAAGTTTCGTCACTAGCGCCAAGGAAATCACAATGTGGAAGTAATGGGGTAGAACCAGGACGGAAAGAGAATGGTAATGTAATCGCAGAGACCCGCAGGGATAGCGAAGCAGTTTATGTGTGTGACTGATTTCTTTTGAATAATTCAAGGGAGCAGTGTTAGGTAGATGGGTCCTATGAAGTAAGGGCACTTGAGAGAACGTAGTATGAAGGATGTTTCACAACACTAATGGCTAATATGTTGCACATAAGAGGAACGTTTTTCTATAAAAATAAGTTCGTGGTTTTTTTAAACTGTGGGTTGTTAATATGTGTGTTATTATTACTTGCAGTATGTTCCCTGACGAAGGACCCAGAAAGGGTCCGAAATGCATTGGATAAATAAACTGCTTAAATGGAACCTTGCATCAGTCGTGTTTGTGGTTGAGAGGTTCGGATGGCCCCCCATGACATGAGAAAACTTGAAAATTGGCAATCACCTTGCATGATAAAGAGTTTAACAAAAAGGATGAATGAGAAAAAAGATTGCGCAGCGAAAAGAATAAGGAATAAGCAAGACAGAAGAAAATGGATGATTACAAAAATAATGGTAGCATTGGCATTACTAAAAAAGAGGCTGTTGCCACTGTGGTGGGGTCAGAATGATACCCTGCCATTTTTTGTTGCTACTACAGTGATGCCACCACCTCAGAGCGTCGCAACCTGTGATTTGGACACCGCATGCAACGAGCATGCAGTAGGCATGTCACACGAGAGAGATGCGACACGATCGACGAAGCAGGCCATGCTGGATCCTACAAATGGCAGATCCGCTCACCACCCACAAGGTGCGTATGTGCGCCATGGGCCTCACAATGCAGGGACCACACACCTTAAATGTGGCAAGACTTCTGTGGCTACACACAAAGCAATCCGGTCTCCAGGCATAATCTTAGCTCCATGCTCACACAGTGCTACCAGTTGGGATCCAGCAGACGATGTGGGCAGTTAGGAGGGCACCGTTCTCCAGGTGTCAAAAGTAGACAGGGTAGGTCCCTTGTAGGAGAGTTTTCATGTCCCTTAGGCCTCCAAAACAGAACAGGAGGTAAGCCAACAAGCCCTTGGCGAGCACATTTCAGGGTGTCACAGAGCAGCAGGTGGTCAGCCCAGACCAGCCACTATTCAGGAAGCGATACAAAAGGGGATGATGGACGGAGCGTTTGAGCAAATCAAACACTCACCCCCAGTCAACTGATCTGGGTTTAATCCATCACCATTCTTTAGCTCACTCAGCCACCCCAGTTCAGACATGGCCATATGCAAATCAGTCTGACCCTGTGCCTCATGGGAACAGTCCAGCCGGAACTGCCAAGCCATGTCTTCCCTGGACCAGAAACAAGCATCCTGGGACCGGTTTCGGATTCATAATCCTCATCAGCCAGGCTATCTTGAATCCAGTGGCCAAGTGAGCAAGGGACTCACGTCTGAGCATACCCTGCCAACTTAGGGCGAACAAAGCGATACAAAAGGGGATCAAAATATGATAAATATAGACCTAGGTATCCCTTCAGCTGAACTAGCTGGATGCGCTACAAGCAACACAGGAGAGGGAAACTGAATGTGCATCTGTAGAACTGCTTAAAATCTTTAATTTTGTATTAAAGTTTTAAAAATTATATTTTTACGTTATTTTTTTAATTTTAAGTCAATTAGCAATTGATCATTTTTTGGGGTTGTTGGGTTTTATAGGGGTATTGAGTCGGTAGTCTTTCAATTAATGCTTTTATTTGGTTTTTACATATTCCAAATATTGCTTTTTCCCAAAAGGTAATACAATATTTTAAAATGTACTTTATTTTAAGTTTAATGTTATTTTTATTTTACCTCATTCTCTTTCCTGAGTGGTTCTTAGTCTGGAGTGGGAATAGTAAATCTGACCCCTCGGAGTTCAGTGATTTTTCTGATTTTGTTTCATTTAAAATGGGAATAGAACATCTAGCCCCTAAAAAGGCAATGCTTTCCCCCTTTTTGTTTTATTTGGAGTGGGAATAGTACAATGTGTCCCTCCGCATATAAAACTTTCCTTAATTTTGCTTAGTTTGGAGTGGGAATAGTAAATAAAATTGCCTCAGGTCTTGAGTCCAATGATTTCCCCAATGTTGTTTAGTTTTAATCAGAAGCTAATATTATAAATAATTGTTTTTTGTGTTTGAAAATTCAGATGTAATTATTTTAAATTTTTAACATTTAAAAAACCAAACGTACCTGTAAATCTATGGTTAGAAAAATAATTGATATTTCTTAAATTAATTTATGCTTTGTAAATATAAAACATTTTAATCTAGAAGTTATATCATTTTTATCAGTTGTAAATCAAAGTATATAGATATTTATAAAAATGACAAAAAAATAAGTGTATTTAAAATATATTAAATAAAATTTAAAAACTATTGGAACATTGTGAAGTTTAAAATTATTCTTAATTAAATACATATAATATTTTAACGATATATAGGCCCTGATTACGAGTTTGGCGGTCTGACCACCCGTATGCCACATTCATGTCCTCTATGACACTGCTGTTCCGACGATTTACTGCTGAACATAATATGGATTGTGCTGTCTGAAACTCCGACCGCGTCCTGGGCTCTTTTCCTACCGGGACCACAGTGGTCGGCAGTGTCGCTTTTGGCGATGCAGTGCGCGCAACGAAATCTGTTTAATTTATTTTTATGTTTACTTAGCTGTATTTGGCCGTGTTCCGTAGTTTACTACCCCCACCCCTCGTCACCACCCAGCAGCACTCCCACCACCAACCAACCCTGGTTTTCCAAGCAAAATTACAAAATGCCTAAATCAGAGCATTATTGCACACAGGAATGCTATCACTGCCTGTAATAACAGTGAAACAGTGGCAGGCTACTGTGGAGGGAAACAATCTACAACTCATCAGGATGTGCTCTTTTAGAGATATCCAACAATTCACCAAAACATAAACAGATAAGTCATTCCACCTCAATGCGAACATTTTCCCATGTTAATTCCTATCATTAAAATTATGGGAGTAAAAGTAAAGCATCTAGGCCTCAGTATTACTCCTACAACAAATAAACTATTGCGTGAAGCTGAGAGTATCTTTACTAAGCCATACCTAGCTTTCTTCAAGTTCTATGAAAAACATAAGCACACTTAAAACAAATTTGACTCAGTACTGGAGGAATCTTGAGTGCAAATATTGTACATCAACTATACTGTTGTTCACCAGGACCCACTTAGAATAGATGATTTACTCAAATTTAAAACATGCAGGTTATGTATTTTAAGAACTGATTTGTTTGGGGGGGCTGTTTCATGAAGTATGTTTTTTACCCTAAAGGTAGAAGTGACTGACATTTCACACAGGTCAGAAAACTGTATTTAGTTTCTGTTGAGAAAACAAATGTCCTTGATATGGACAGCTTACCACAGCATAGCTTAAGTGAGTTTCACATGCAAAATCTTCCACATTTTATCAAAGATGCAAAGACATGGGGACAGGACATAACTTGCTTGTATTAAGCAAGTGTATCTATAGCTCTCCCCACAATCTCTTAATTGGCTTCTGACAGGGCACAGGATACAATTAGGAGTAAACTGCCCAATGTATAATTAATTGTCATGCAAGAGTCATTGCTTCTATTAAAGTTCACTTCTATTTTAACCATTGCCCCTTCAGGAATTTCAGATCTAGATATTCTCTCACCCATGGGCATTGATATTATTAGTGCAGCGAATGGCACAGTGGTCCATTTGTGCATTGCATTTGGGGCAAATCACCTTTGATATGCAACAATTCCAGAATACATAACGAAGATAAATCAAAGGAGCAAGAACAGTCTCCTTAATGCACATGATGCCTACCAGAAGGGACAACTCAATTGTAACATATGGATGACAAAAGGCTGAGCCAATGAAGTCATCTGCCATAGCCATTATGTCTCAACCCCCATCTGCACATGCACGTAATTTAGGAAAACATCTATATTATGTTTCGAAGTGTTTGGATAGCAACAGACTGCCAGTGTTTCTAAACAAATATTACTTGAAAAAATGCGATGGATAGTAATTGATGTTGATTAGTGGCACATGGTTAGAAAATCCCTGCAAAATCATTATATTAAAAATATCACAGTTCTGTGCAATAATATTTCATTGATAATGGAACAGAAAAGAGGCCTCACTACCAAAATAAATGTGATCCCATTAGTGAATTAGGTAGCTAAAAAAGTGGCCTATTTTTGTGAATTGGGGCAGTACTGAGGTCATAAAGACAAGCTGTTGGACCTGACATCTTTTGGGTGGTTTCCCCCCAGCTTTTAGCCTTCCATCCACTTGTTTTTGCTGACTTCATTTTTACTGGCCTTAGGACTCTGCGCACCTTACGACTGCTAAACAACTGTAAAGTGCTTGCGCTCTCTCCTTTAAACATGGTAAAATTAGCTTACCCCAATTGGTATATTTAATTTTATTACTTGTAAGTTCCTAGTAAAATGGTACTACATGTAGCTACGGCCTGTAAATTAAATACTACTACGGCCTGCAGTATATATTGTGCCACACACTTAAGTATCCGTTTACCCATGTCTCAGGCCTGCTGTTCCAGCCTGTTTGTACAGTTTTCAACTGACATATCAAACTGGAAAGATAAACCTTTTGCCAGGCCCGAACCTCCATAGTTACTATATATAAGTCATCCTTAGGGTAAGCCCCAAAAGGCATAGGGGGTAGGGTGCAGTGTATTTAAAGCATTGAACATGTACTTTTAAGTTTTAATGTCCTGGTGGTAAAAAACTCCTGAATTTGTTTTCCACTTCTGGGACGCCTACCTTTCCTATAAGATAGCATAAGGTTAACTAATTACATTTAATAAAATATAACTTACAATGGGGAGCAGGTAGGAATGACAAGTTTGGTGCCTTAGGCCCTGTAATTTAAAACTCTTTTTAATGGCAAATTTGGATTTAAATCACAATTCTGAAAATGTCACTTTTAGAAGGTTATATAACAACCACAGTAACCTTTGCTGACAATTACTTAGTCAAAACTACTTCTGAAAAAGATCAAGTATTTTAATTGACTTGACCTTATTTTTGATTTACTAAGCTTTTCATTTTTATTCCACAAACATTATAAATATTCACTTTTCATACTCCTTGGACAACATTGCCAAACCAATATCAACATTCTTAGCCCACAAACCTACACCAAGAAACATAAAATTATAAACAGCCCAAAAATTACATAAGGGTCATTGTACCAGTCACCTGTTTCTAAAAGCTGGAATTTCCCTATTGTAGCCTACTTACCTGTAAAAACTCCTACAGGTTCTTTGCATATTCTAGGGGTTGTGGCAACCAATTATTTAATTTCAAACATAGGCCTCCAATGTTCATTTCAGTATTGTCTAATTTGAGTTACAGATTTTCACCAACTCTGTAACACATCAAGGTCAAACTCCTTTTATTTTGGGTTATGCTCAGGACCAAGACTGCATTAGGACTCTCTTTATTTGTTAAGGAGCATTGCATCCACTGCAGTTGAAAGTGCACACAAATTATTCAGAATGTTAAACAAGCAATGGGTTCATTCTTAATTTATTTCTCTTTTGTTTCGATGCAGGAGAATTATTTTGGGAATGGCGATGGTGAACACACAATACACTTTCTGAAAAGAATCTGACTGGCAACAATGTCGCAAGAGTAGCGATTGAAAGCAAATGAAGATCTTACACAGTGCCACACCCCACCTGAAAATAGAAGCATCCAAAACGGGAAGCCACTAAGAAGCGGTTCTCATTCGTCCTACATACAGCCTTTCAGGCAACAAAGTAGCAAGACCAAAACAGAATATCGGCATAGTGCCGCCACACGGCTGAGATGAAAGCATCGGCTGCCAGCATAAGTTGGAAACAAAAGAGAAAGAAATTAAGAATGACTTGTTTAACATTATGAATAATAGGTGCATGCTTTAAACTGCAGTGGATGCAATGTTCCCTAACAAACCAAGATTTAAGGTACTTTGTTCAGCGAGCCTAACTTGCTCCATGTATCCAACCTGCGCTTGTGACATTTTCCTGGTTTGGTGCAATCAGATAACCTTTGTTGGCACTTTGTGCTTCTAGGCACACATTAAGAACTTAAGTGCATTTACTGTAGAGAAATAGAATCATATAAACTGTGTGCCTCAACCTTATTAAAATAGAATATAGACTTTAGAGATCTGACAAAGCATCCTCACACTATTATATTGTATTTATATTAAAAACATTTATGTAAACGTGTGCCCTAATGTTTTCACATTGAAATTCATAATGTAAAACTTAGGCAAACTTTGATTTGTGCATTTTTCGTTGCTTTATATTTACTGAAAGTGCAATGTGAAGCTAATGCTGAATTTTGTAACTTACATGTTATATTCATATGGCTGAGATACCCGCCACCCCCTCTCAACACAATCCCAAAAAGGAGGGAAACCGGAAACAGTTCTTGAAGTTTTTGGAAGTGGGAGGGAGTGACCCTCCCGGCCGTATTTATTAAAACAAAATTTAAAACATTAAACGTTTCATGTTATGTACAATTTCATTACCACATTGCGATGTTTTGGCTAACCTTAACATATTCTCTAATACAGAGGTTCTCCTAGCCGAACTAGCATCCTACAAAACATTCTCTAGAAATATTGAAATTGTACATCCTAACGTTTAAGGGCCAACGGCAAGGTCATAACCGGTGTCAAGATCCCTAACCAGACTTACCCCTCCCACTTGGGAGGGGCGACAGCACGGAGGCTTACCTCAAGTGCAACTACTACCAATTTCCCTTGACTTGACGGGGGCACTTAAGAACTCGACGCCATTTAAAGGTCGTACGAAGACTCGTGTGAGGTATCTAGAAGGTATCGTAGACCTCCCCCCAACCCCACACAACTTACCGCATCTGCCGTCGCAGATGTCACTGGCCCCGGGAAATTCCCCAGGAGGGGGCTGTAACCCCTCCTACACAGGAAGGGGCCTTGACCGCCTTTCCTTTACTTCCGGCGACCCATCCTTAGAAGGGACCGCCTCCCCATTGAGGGGCCAATGGCCACCTCACCCGAGCGCTCCCATCCGTGTTGGGTGACGCCCACTCATAGGGATCTTCTAATTAGTGCTCACCGATCATGACCTTACCGCCTACCAACAATAAATACGACAATGCTAATAAACCTAAGAAAACATTGGTCACTACGACCGAAAGAGCATGTTTAAAAACTTAACACTATCTGAATCACAGTAATCGCAAAATCTACACAACGTACACCATTCTTTATTATCATCAACATGATATTATCACAACCTGTAAACGAAAACAGAATGTTAATCAACTTTTATTACAAACAACTGGCTGTCCTCAGGGGCTGGTGGGTGGGTCAAAATTGGCTCTTCGTTCTGTCCCGAGCTCACGTGTAGCGAGGAGGTGCAGCTTCAGAGCACAAGAACAAGAGGACGTCTTCTGATCTTGCGTCCCTTTTATCCGTCTTCGGGGCGGGCGAAAACCCGCCCCTGCCTGCCCCGGGGGCGTGGCTGGCTGCGTCAGTGTCTAGGCCAGCCCACTCTAGGGCGGGAAAAAGCGCGCCCCGGCTACGCCGCTTCGGGCATACCAGCCGAGACGCGTCTCCCGCCCAAAAATGGCTTCCCGGGGGGATCGAGGCACTCCGCCATACGTTCGGGGGGACCGAGTGGTCGCCCCTTTCCATATGGCTGAGATACCCGCCACCCCCTCTCAACACAATCCCAAAAAGGAGGGAAACCGGAAACAGTTCTTGAAGTTTTTGGAAGTGGGAGGGAGTGACCCTCCCGGCCGTATTTATTAAAACAAAATTTAAAACATTAAACGTTTCATGTTATGTACAATTTCATTACCACATTGCGATGTTTTGGCTAACCTTAACATATTCTCTAATACAGAGGTTCTCCAAGCCGAACTAGCATCCTACAAAACATTCTCTAGAAATATTGAAATTGTACATCCTAACGTTTAAGGGCCAACGGCAAGGTCATAACCGGTGTCAAGATCCCTAACCAGACTTACCCCTCCCACTTGGGAGGGGCGACAGCACGGAGGCTTACCTCAAGTGCAACTACTACCAATTTCCCTTGACTTGACGGGGGCACTTAAGAACTCGACGCCATTTAAAGGTCGTACGAAGACTCGTGTGAGGTATCTAGAAGGTATCGTAGACCTCCCCCCAACCCCACACAACTTACCGCATCTGCCGTCGCAGATGTCACTGGCCCCGGGAAATTCCCCAGGAGGGGGCTGTAACCCCTCCTACACAGGAAGGGGCCTTGACCGCCTTTCCTTTACTTCCGGCGACCCATCCTTAGAAGGGACCGCCTCCCCATTGAGGGGCCAATGGCCACCTCACCCGAGCGCTCCCATCCGTGTTGGGTGACGCCCACTCATAGGGATCTTCTAATTAGTGCTCACCGATCATGACCTTACCGCCACAGGTCCGGATAGTTGACCGGCTATCCGGACCCCCCACAAAACTCCTACCTAAAGGTCATGCTTTAACGTCTTTAACCATGCTAAGAAGTCTCCTATGAGTAACTCATTTCCCACCCGCGACAAATGCACACCATCCCCCAAATACATACTGTCATCGTTAATACAACCATGCGAGATAGAATGCAATGTTTTGGATCGGAACAGCCTATTCACTTTGTTATTAAGTTTTCTAACAGAATGGTTCAAGGCAGGAATGGAGATAGCCCCCCGCCACACTTTTCGTGGGATTATATGAGACCACGCAATTATGCACCCCGGAACTTTCCTCGCCAACCAACTTACAGTGGAAAGCATTGCCTCCAGGAGAAGTCGTCTACCGGTGGTGACCAAATCATTGCCCCCTAAATGTACTATGACTATAGACGGCGGTGACCTCGTCCGCCCTAACAATCCCTCAAAGAATACCTGAAACTGGTCAATACAGAGGCCGCCTCTTCCGTAGAAGGACACCCTGTACCCGTATTCCCCAGCTACGTGAATCATGTCACCTGCTTCGAATACGTCTGCGGCACGCCTCACGTATGAGTGGCCCACGACCCACACCTCCTTTCTCACAGCCGGTGATGTCTGACCGCTGGCCTGGTGTTGGGTCGACTGCATAGTCCGCCCTGCCTCGTAGGCTTGCGCAACTGAAAACCAAACAAAAGACAAGAAGCGTGAGTATACTATTACAGCTTCACAACATGTGCAACCGCACATATCTCTTATAACAATTGGAGGACCAACGCCCCACTCGTTTTACTTGTTCAACATTAAGACCCCTGGCTGTAGCTTCAGTGGCAGCCCCTATACGAAAGGAATGGGTCCCGAATTCGCCCGGGTCTAAGCCCGCTGCGGTAATTGACATCGCGAGCACCCGCTGAAACTGAAACTTCGTCAGTGGGGTGGCGTCCGCGTGTCTCAACAATGTCCCCCCCCATGATGCCACCCTTCGTGCTAGGTAATCCTCTAAACACTGTACCGGACACATGGAGGACCCGGGAATTCTGCGAATGATCGTGCAGTCTCCCATCCCATCTTGATCGGTCTTGGACCTGACAAAGGAGACAATCATCGCTTCACCCCTGATCTGAACGTGTTCCCGGCACAAACCCCCCACCACATCCTGTTTGTTCCTTGCAACCAGCTCACTTATCCTCATCGCCCCGTGAAATGCCAGCGTAAAAGCAGCTCGGAACAAACACGTCTCGAACTGAGACGAGCATGTGGTAGGGAGTGTGGCCAGCAACTGGGACAACCTATCCAGACCTATCGGGCGCCTTTCATCTACTTTGCGACCCTCAAGGCGTTGCCACCCACGCAGCGCCTTCTGTACCACAAAAGACGCTGTCGGGTCCTGGATATTATGGGCCCTGGCAACGAAGGAAATGGCAGCACGATGCCTCTGGGCCGTCGCCACCGACTTCCCAGCCCTACGTAAGGACATCAGAAAATGTACTACCCCTTCCTCCTGACCCCAAAGCCCCTCTCTCTCAGACCCCAAAAAGGCTAAATAGGCCCGGAACGCCCCTTCATATGCCTTCCTCGTCCTTGGCGCTAGACTCTCTCCCACGAGGTGACGAAGTTCGGGGCACCGAGAGACCAGAGAGCTTCGGGGAAGGGTGCCGGCTCTGGGTCCGCTGAGGGAAGGAAACCCCAGAAAGCCTGCATTTGAAAACGAGACAGTGCGTCAGCCGCCTGATTCATCACCCCTGGGACATGTTTTGCTCTGAATATCACGTTCAGTTGCATACACAGTAAGACAATTTCTTTGAGCAACCTCAAAATCAGTTTACAACGTGCTGCCTGACTATTGATGCATTCTACAACGGTCATATTGTCAGACCAAAACACGACAGAATGATCTTTGAACCCTTCGGGCCAGGTTCTGAGGGCCACCAGGATGGGAAACAGTTCAAGGAAAGCAATATTACTCGTCAGCCCCCCTTCATGCCACCATGTGGGCCACCTTTGTGCCGACCATTTTGTGCCGAAGATGGCGCCAAAGCCCATGCTTCCTGCTGAATCTGTCCATAGACCCAGCTCTTCAGAGGACACGGCTGGTTTGTTCCAGACGACTCGACCATTGAAGTCCGCCAAAAATGCTAACCAAATACGCATGTCTTGGCGGACCTCAGCCGATATCCTCGTGCGATGATGACCCTCCTTCAGGCCAACCATCGCTTGGGCAATTGAACGGGAAAAGGGGCGGGCCATTGGGATCACCCTCAGGGCAAAATTCAACTTCCCCACCAATTGTTGCAATTGATTCAGCGTAACTTTAGATGCATTTATACATACTTGCAGGGCTGCCCTGAATTTCGACACTTTGGCAGCTGGTAAACGAAAACAACCCTCACTAGAGTCCAACTCGATCCCCAGAAACTCGAGACAAGTCGTGGGACCCACAGTTTTACCTGGTGCCAATGGCACGCCAAATTGACCCATTAACACACAAAATTCAGACAAGGCCTGGCCGCATTCGTGATTTCCGGCGGGCCCAAGGAACAGAAAGTCGTCAAGGTAATGCATTACATTTCGGAAACCCGTTTTCTTCGAGAATACCCATTGCAGAAAAGTACTGAATTTCTCGAAATATGCACAGGATATAGAGCATCCCATTGGCATACACCTATCCATGTAATACGATCCCTGAAACATGAATCCCAGAAGACGCTGGTCGTCTGGGTGTACCGGGAGCAACCGGAACGCTGACTCGATATCTGCTTTCGCCATCAACGTCCCGGGCCCCAGGCGATTCAAAATGGCCACTGCTTCATCAAATGATGCGTATCGCACCGAACATACCTCTGGATCAATTGCATCGTTCACCGAAAGACCAGGTGGAGCTGACAGATTATGAATCAATCGAAACTCACCTGGGTCCTTCTTGGGGACCACCCCTAACGGAGAACAGACAAAATACGGTACCGGGGGTACACTATGCGGGCCGTCGACCCGTCCCCTGGTAACCTCTTTCTGAATCTTATCTTGTACTACAGATGTATGCTGCAAGACGGAAAGTTGATTCTTGCACGTCCCAACACCCTGAAAGTCCCCTACCGGGATGCGGAAACCATATGAAAAACCGTTCCGCAGCACCCCAGCAGAAGTACGATCTGGGTATTCACTGAGCCAGGGAATCATCGCCAAGGTATCAATCGGGGTTGGTAAAGGCGCCCCTCGGACTATATTAGACCTGTTTGGCTCCTCCTCTACCCCCATTCTCACCCGTTCTGGCTCTGCACGAGGACTCAGGATGGGACGACCCGCAAGTACTACATTCGTGTTTGAATTTACACGATCCCGGAGGCCTGGTACATTTACCCTTGTTGAAATTGAAACAGAAACCCCTTTTCCCTGTATTGCCGGTAGGTCTCGAGTAATCGTCGGTGCTCGTACCTGACCGAAAGGGCGTCCCCGCATTTTGGCGGGAGTATTCAACAACATTGCTACCTACCAACGGCATTTTTAACATTCCTGACTCTCTCATTTTATCCCATGTCAAAGAATCATAACAGTCCCAAGTTAAATTTTTGTTATGCTCCTTTTCTTTCCTGAAAAGGTTGTCATAACAGAACCAATGGTTACCTTGATACGCTGTCGAGTAACCCATAATTCGTGACTGGTAAATTGGAAACTCAGGAAGCAACTCGGGCCTACGTTCCCCCAAAATAGATGTAAAAATACCCCACGCATTGCCCCAGTTGCCAATATTCTCATTTACCTTAAAGGCGGCCATTTTTGCGCGCCAAACACTCGGATGCATTAGGTCCTTCTGACTCTTAACATGCTCCACTTCATAATGATCGACAAGCAAGGAGAAAATATTCACATACTCCCCCGCCCAAATCTTTTCCTTTACTGCCAAAGGAACATGTTGCCCCAATTTCTCTCTACGAGAGGGTGCTGACTCATCCCTTGCGATCGGCAATGGCCGCTTACCTGAACCGGACGCTGTTTCCGCCACTTGTGGCTTGTCTATCACCGCAGCCGGCGCGGGCATTTTGGCTGCATCTCTTTTTCCCCGCAACTGTTTCATCAGCGCCTGTGCCTCGGCTGCCGTGGCGCCCTCACTTTTATCACCCAACCATGCTGCTAGCTGTGCTGCCAGCTCGGGGGGCATATCTTCATTGGATGTCGGGGTGACGACAACGGGGATCGGATTCCCCTCCATCGGTACCGGGGTCGGCGCCTCGAGCGGGGCAGAGGGAACCGGGACGTCTCCCCCGGCTGGAACCCTTCTTGGCCTCTTTGGTCTCCCTCCAGCCGGTGGATGCCCCGATCCCTCCTCCCCGTCTCGCTCCGCCAGCCGCTTCTTTATGTCGGACATTTCCTTAAAGAGGACCCGAACCATCTGATCAGTCGTCATTCTCTTTGCGCCTTTCTTGGGCATCTCTCCAACGAAGTATCTAGAAGACAAAGAGAAAAGATCAAAACGCTCAAAATTGGCTCTTCGTTCTGTCCCGAGCTCACGTGTAGCGAGGAGGTGCAGCTTCAGAGCACAAGAACAAGAGGACGTCTTCTGATCTTGCGTCCCTTTTATCCGTCTTCGGGGCGGGCGAAAACCCGCCCCTGCCTGCCCCGGGGGCGTGGCTGGCTGCGTCAGTGTCTAGGCCAGCCCACTCTAGGGCGGGAAAAAGCGCGCCCCGGCTACGCCGCTTCGGGCATACCAGCCGAGACGCGTCTCCCGCCCAAAAATGGCTTCCCGGGGGGATCGAGGCACTCCGCCATACGTTCGGGGGGACCGAGTGGTCGCCCCTTTCCATTTGTAGTTGTACGTGCACAAACAACACATATTATTGTGCACCATTGGACAAGATGCTTAACTTGAGTCAACATGGCCTGTATTGCTTTCTGTATAAATACAGTTTTTTCATTTCTGCTTGAATGTCTTTTACTTGCAGGTACGTTCACATTATTTTTTAGTTTGAGAACAGATGTAACTCTGTACTTGAGATAGATAGCCTGAGAAGAGGACCTTGACATAAAAGATGAAGAGACAGAGCAGTAAATGCAGTATTGTATCAAAGATTCACAGGTGACCAAGGATGATGTCATTCTCAGCACTGGCCTTGGAGAGTCTGCTAATATTGCAGCTCCCAATGTGAGAATAGAAAGGACAATGCAATCCTGATGGTGTGATCAACGGGTGTTACCCAGACAATTCTTGTGGTATTACCTAGTATTCTCACAGGTTGAAGTTGGACACATTTTCCTTAGACTTTGAGAGGTGCAGGCCTCTGTGCTTGCCCCTTTGATTCTTTTAGTCTAACACTTATTTCCCTATCTGCAGAAGACTCTTGACTGAGATTCTGAAACACTGACATCTTCCTGCACACCTTCACATTTTTCTCTTTTTCACAGACCCCAACTTTTTGAGACTTCTTTGCAATAGATTCCCATGTTAGACCTGTCCTCCTTTTGCTTTTTGCCTCCACATTTTGTTGAATGATTTCTTGGCCTTAGGACTCTGAGCACTGCTGACATTTGCTAAAGTGCATGTGGTTCTTCTCTAAACGTGCGTTTAATTGGTGTATACATGATTGACATATTTAATTTACCTAAAAGTCCTTTGCAAAGTGGTATACCATATATCCAGGGCCTGTAAGTTAAATGCTACTTGTAGGCTTTCAGTACTGATTGCGCTAGCCACTGAAACAGCCTTCTACAATTTTCTCAGGCATGCCACTGTACTGCCAGTGTGTACAGTTACCTGCCACTTTTACTTGGCATTTAAACCCACTAGCCAACACATAAAGTTCCCTTTTTTTGTAGCTAAGTGTAGTATTGAGTGTGGCTGAATGACCAAGACAGGAGGTAGTAGCAGAGATTCAGAAGTTGTTTATTCCAAAAGTAGGGACCTACAGCTGAGACCTGCTGCTACAGTGAATGGCCAGTAGACACTGCCCATTCACCTAGCAACCAGATACGAAATTCTGCAGAGAATGTAGAACTCAATAAAGCATTCTGAAACACAGTTAAAGTAAAGGTAACATGCATAGTTAAGTAGTACATTAATGTAGTAATCAAATAAGGAAAGTATAGTCTCAAGACACTACATAACTTCTCCCCATAAAGGAAAAACAATATTGTAACTCATAACCTTTAAATCGTACAGGTAGCATGGAAACTCTCTTAGTAGATGCAGGCTCCTGCAATGAGGCAGAAATAGAGTCGTCAGGAACAATCATTTTATCAACAATGTCATTTTGAGATCTCAGTGAACATCCAGCATCAAGCATTCTAGGAACATCAGAGAAAGATTCTAAGTTAGGAAGATTTTGTAAAGATGTGTCAATATTTCTGGCAGTTTGAGTCTCATAAAAGACAGGTTCCTCATCAAAAGCTGTGCATGTACAATTAAAAATTTAAATAGGAACCAGTCTGCTCCTATTTCACTACCCCTTTCCCTGTAATACAGCATTCCTTCCAACACACTCAATCTTAAAAGGAGAAATGAAAATAGACTCGCCCATCCTATCTTTGAAAGGCATCTTGATGCTTAGCCACCCCTAATATGGGCCCTAGATAGCCCTGAGGGCAGGGTTGTGTATGAGTAAAAAGTAGAATATGTACTTTTATGTTTTGCATGTCCTTGTAGTGACAAACAGCAATATTATTATTTACCTATTAACCTATATTAACCTATAAGAGGCCCACCCCTCTTGTAGGTTAACATTGAGAATTCCTTTCTACAGTTTTAAGTTGTAATTCCAGTCAGAGAGGAGGGGCTAGTTCGTGTTTTATATATTTTGAATGGTAATGATAAATCCTCCTTGCTGGAGAAATTGGATTTAACATTGCTGTTTTAGAGATGCCACTTTTAATCGGGGAATGCCAAGCTGACAGTGAAGTTGTAGTTCATATCGGATATAGAACATGGATGTGCTCAGACTTAGAAACAGGATGCAATGATTACAGAAATAGATGCCTGCCTCTGAGCAAACCGGAAACGTTTGAAAGAAATTCCCCCAGCATAAACTACGAAGCGAACTGCAGCAATTTCTGTTGAGAGATTCTGGTTACCACACAAATAGGAGTCAGAGCAGCAGCTCTGTCCTTTAATCAGAAATCGCTGACCATTAACATGAAGCCCTGATGCGAGTCCCGGTACCAGAGGTCTGGGTCTTGAAACACATCAGCATTTTTTCAACACAGAGAAATTTGAGTAAACTTGTTTTGACGTGAGGGATTTGCATTGAATCGTGCCCCACACACACACTCTAAACATTTCCCGTGTTTGGCACATGTTTGGCCCCTAAAACAAGATAGCGATAAGAGCATTCTAGTTTCCGATGTTATAATGCAAAAGTCCAATGTTGTATTTAAATGTGTTTCTATATAAGTATTTCATGCACTGTGTATTATGAATCGTCATAAGACAAGATAGCGGCCTCTGGTGTGGCTGAGTGAGCTCCTTTACTGACTATCCCCACACCCCTATGTGTACTTTTAAAAAGCTCTGGAAATGTTGTTCCCCCTGTCTTTACCAGCTGTCACTGGTGAGGCGCTCAAAAGGCTTTGCTAAATAAAACTGGCAGAGATGCTCAGGACGCTACTCCCGTATCAGTGCTTGTTGATTTTGGACGTCCGACCTTCGTTTCTGCACCGGCTGCTTCCCCGACCCTGGGGTGGTTTCTGCATGGGCTTGGACAGCGGGTGTGCGAGGTTGGGGCCGGAGATGCCTGCAAAGGATATCCGTGGCGGTAGACGAGCCGGGGATGCCGCTGTGATAGCGGCCAAGCAGCAGCAAATAGAGAATGCCCAAACCACTCCGGAAAAACAAAGACAGGTAGCAGCTACACAAGACCCAGGAAGTAGCCTGCTACCAGTTAATGCAACTAATACTCGATCCACAAAAACGGTTACCCCTGCTATCTTTCTTATTTGCTCAAAAAACAAAGCCCACATTTCTGAGGAGGCTGTGACTGTGGAAGTAGTAACTAGCACATTGAAAGAGCCGGATATGGGACCTCAACAGGAAGAGAGCGGAGCTGGCATAGAGTTCTCTGAAGGCAATGTGAAGGCAGTAAAAGGACGGAGACAAGAAGGGCAGGGGGGCACTGGTGAGATTGAAGATATTCCTACTATCACTCATTTTCGTATTCATATCACACTAGCTAATGAGGATCTATCGGTCCATGATCTCAGCTCTATCTCACAGGTGGCTGAGCATGGTACAAACCTGGTTAGGTTGGATGGTAAAGAAGAGACAATTTAAACTGACTGACACGACCGAAAATAGTGGAGCTGCTCAGCAGCGGAAAGATTTGCATAACCCACATGAAGCCTCTGAAAAGGATTTGGGGGTGCCTTTTTACTAATTTTCTGATCATATTAACTCATTGAGGGGTGAGTCTATGCAGGTGTCAGATGGCTCGCCCAGTTCACATTGAAGAAGATGGAATGAGACTAGCAGCCTGCATCAAGAGGAGGAGACCCCCGGGAACTGGGCTAAGACACCAGGGGTGGGTACAATACGCAAAAAAGTAACCAGAAGGGGGGGATGGGTCTGTACCTTTATCTAATCCAACACACAGTGAACTGCCGAAGGGGATACAACAAGATCAGTCTAACACAACAGGTGCTATACAAGAGATCTCCCTGGCAGTAATCTACGAATCTATAATGTTGCACAGGGAAGAAACTCGACTAGAGAGCCAGAAAACACAGGGGGCTTGCCAAAAACTACAAAATTCACTATGCAAGATGGCTAAGACCTGCTCGGAGTTTTCTGAGTGAATAAAAGGAAGCGGAGAATCGGATCTCCACTCTTGAAGACCAAATAAACACCCTGAAGACAGCAACAGAGGACTTAATAGCACAGCGGAGTGATATGACCTGGAAACTGGAGGACATGGAAAATAGACTTTGACAAAATAACTTGAGAATTTTGGGAATCCCTGAAGCATTTCCGGAATTGACACACTGGTCATGGGACAGCGAGGTTCAAAGGACCCATTGGTTCCCTTTTCAGCAAAAAACGAACTATGAGACTAATAAAACTACTCAACCTAGAGCAATTTTGATAGCTCTATCCAATTTTTGTCTAGACAAGCTTTATATGACCTGGCCAGGCCAGACCGGAAGAGAAGGGGAGAAGGATTTGAATTTTTTGTGCGCCCTGACTATTGTCACCAAACAATGGAAAAGAGATGGCAACTTCGGCAATTAATTTCATCCTTTCATGCTAAAGGTGCCCAGGTGTTCCTATTGAATCCTGCGAAACTTCAAGTCATCCAAAAGGGCACAACAAGGTTTTTTACATCTGTCAAGAAAGCCAAAGAGTTCTTGCATAATATTTAGTTTTAATTTGATAATATAAATGCAGTGTCACTATATGATATTATATGAGTAGTTAGCTCAGACAATATCAAGACTAACATGATGATGGCCTAGTATTTTATGTGTCTGTATCTACTATTGACTATTTGCCATTCTTTTTCTTTATTTTCTCTTTGTGTCTATATCTTGCGAAATACATCACAAGTGACTAGTGCGGGTGGTAGTATTTAGAGAGAGTGGGAAAACTTGAGGGGTAAGGGGAAAGGTCAGTGCTGGTCAGGGCTCTCCATCACTCAAGAACTGGGTCTTGCAGCCTCCACGGGTAGGTGGGTGTTGCGGTCTCTATGGAGAGAGGAGACCAAGAGGGAGGGATGGGTGGGGCAGCGGGGTGGAGGGTGGCTGTCGTGGGAGCACGAGGGGTTAAATATGGGAGAAAAAGCCAATAAATGAAGTACGCAAATGAGAGTAATTGATTGGTGCTTTTGGAGAGAGGTGACGGTTTTGTTAGCATTAGGAAAAAAAAGAAAATGATGAGCTCACTTTCAGTATGCACATTTAATGTTTGGGGCCCTAATGAGAGGTCTAAACGACAAAGGGTAGCACAGGAAATTAGAAAAACATCCCCTGACTTGATATGTCTTCAGGAGACCCATATTCCTTGGGTTAAATCCAAGGTGCTTATGGAACTTGAGTATGAATCCCTGTCCAGCACAATGCAAGGGACTACCACCATAGGGTTGTCCTTCATGACTAAAATAATAATATAAAGGCCGGGAAATGTTTAGCAGATAAATATGGGCGCTCAGTAATTGTGGAATGTGTAATAGCCAGTAAAGAATTCACTGGGTGCTCAGTATATGTATTTAAATATTGATGAAGGTCAAATATTGGAGCATTTAAACACGGAATTAGCATCATTGGTATCTCCTCTGATATTTTGTGGGGATTTGAATATATAATAATATATATATATATAATAATATAAAGGCCGGGAAATGTTTAGCAGATAAATATGGGCGCTCAGTAATTGTGGAATGTGTAATAGCCAGTAAAGAATTCACTGGGTGCTCAGTATATGTATTTAAATATTGATGAAGGTCAAATATTGGAGCATTTAAACACGGAATTAGCATCATTGGTATCTCCTCTGATATTTTGTGGGGATTTGAATATCCATTCGAATGTATATAGGGCGAAAGCCTAAAGTCTACAAGGTTCGACAACAGCTACTATATGAGCATGGATTAGAAGATGCATGGTCCAGATTGAAGCAGCCAGATCCAGGGTATTCTTATTTATCTTATCCCCATCAGAAGTTAGCAAGACTTGACTTTTTCCTTGTTACAAAAATGCTGTTAGCTGATGCATATATACAGGTTTTTCCCAGAATTAGCTCAGATCATAATCCACTTGTATTAATAATCAAAATGTGAGGAGTAATTTGAACAAGGGGGAGCTTCTCATTTGATCGTAAATTGCTGCTACATGACCAATTCGTCATCCACATACGACAATGGAATTTCATGACATAAATCAGGAATCAGCTAATAGTTGTATTGTGTGGAATGCTCTAAAAGCTGCACTTAGAGGGGAAATTCTTAGCTT
This sequence comes from Lissotriton vulgaris, assembly GCF_964263255.1. Classification (NCBI taxonomy): domain Eukaryota; kingdom Metazoa; phylum Chordata; class Amphibia; order Caudata; family Salamandridae; genus Lissotriton; species Lissotriton vulgaris. The sequence continues at coordinate 1,185,741,285 of NC_141691.1, forward strand.
TGGAATATATGCACAAAAACAACAGAGACAGCTGATTCAGGGACTATATGATAATCTTAGGCAAGCAGAGTATACTTTAAAACGCAATTTAGGAGAGAAAGCAAGCGCAAACTGAGATAGCGAAGTGTAAGGCTAAGATAAATGAGAAGTGGGCCAAAGATAATGCTAGTAAATATCAAGCATATAGGAAAGAGTGCTATGAGTATGGGGAGAAGACCAGCAAGTGCTTGGCTAAAACAATAAGGAAAAAAGAAACAATAGGTGCTATTACAGCAATTAAAGATTCAAATGGAAACACAGTAGACACACCAGCAGAAATTCTTGAAGTTTTTCGAACGTTTTATGAGCACTTATATACAGAAGATAATACACGTCAAGGTACATCTTCAAATTTTTTCATAGATGCATATAGGAAGGTACTAAGAGCAGACGATAGTAAATATTTGGAAACGCCCATAACCCTGGAAGAACTAGAAGTGGCAGTTAGCTCACTAGCCTCTGGGGAAGCTGCTGGGCCTGATAAAATTCCATTGGAGTTCTATAAAAAAATTATTTGGGAACTACAAATAGATATGTTACCGATGTTTCGGGAGGCTTAGAGAGGCTCTGCTCCAGCATCATGGGATGAAGCAAGTATATTTATTTTTCTAAAAAAAAATAAACCTCCTCTACTGCCTAGATCGTATCAACCCATCTAATTATTAAACTGCGATGGGAAGATATACACAAAAATATTAGCAACTCAGCTGTCTTGTGTTATAACTTCTATAGTTTCTGCTCAGCAGCATGGGTTCATACCAGGAAGAAGCACAGTCAATCATGTCATTCGGGTAGTTACCACGTTAGATATTGCTACTGTATTAAAAGCTCTGTGTGGTGTGGTTCTACTCGACGCGGAGAAAGCTTTTGACCGTGTCTCCTGGGAGTTTCTATGGACCACGATGCAGAGGCAAGGCTTTGGACCCGGTTTTATACAAGCTTAACAAACCATGTATCGCTCACCTAAGGCAAAAATAAATGTGACTGGACAAGAGTCTAATTATGTTAAAATATCAAGAGGCACCCGACAAGGGTGTCCCTGTTCCCCTTTATTATTTGTCTTATATATTAATCCTTTTTTGAATTTATTAGAACACAGGCTACATAAGGAAATAGCGAGACCCGGGCTGGAGGTTACTATACTTGCATATGCAGATGACATTGTTGTCATTTCACCTGATCCAATCAAAACTGTCATTTTAATCATGTTGTGTTCACAATGTAATCCTCTATTATTCTAAACCTGTGTGGAGTATTTTTGTGGTGTATTCATTGTGTTACTGTGTGTGTGTGTGTGTTGCACAAATACTTTACACATTGCCTCTTTTGATAAGCCTGACTGCTCTGTGCTAAGCTACCAGAGGGTGAGCACAGGTCATTTTTTAGTGTGTACTTAGTTTACCCAGACTTGAGTGATGGTTCCTGCCTGACCAGAGTGCAGACCTCAGCTAAACAGGAATCCCAGTTCGAACATTTCTTTAATAGCTTTAGACTCTAGGGGCCCGATTCACAGAACTAACTTAAGACAAAATCCTAAACTTACTACCATTTTCGTATTCACAGAAGGCACTTACTCATTTTGGTACACACAGAAGGCACTTACTCATTTTGGTATTCACAGACGCCACTTACTCATTGATGAGTAAGCGCCTTACTCAAAATGAGTAACTTACTCATTTTGAGTAACTTACTCATTTTGAGTAACTTACTCATTTTGGTATTCACAGAAGACACTTACACATTGATGAGTAACTGCCTTCTGTGAATACCAAAATGAGTAAGTTAATCAAAATGAGTAAGTTACTCATTTTGGTATTCACGGAAGGCACTTACTCATCAATGAGTAAGTGCCTTCTGTCAATACCAAAATGAGTAAGGTCCTTCTGTGAATTCCAAAATGGTAGTAAGTTTAGGATTTTGTTTTAAATTAGTTCTGTGAATCGGGCCCTAGATTAAAGTACTTTAGATATAACTTGTGTTTAAGAGAGAAGGTCGAAGACTCTTCTCTGAGCACTAAATATTACTGGTAATTCTTTGTATTGCTGTGACTGAGCGGCTTGTATTTCTCCTTCTGATGCACCTGAACATCTTCGGGAGGTTTACTTAGCCAGTTGCTATTTTGTACCTTTACAGCATGTAATTGAGATTAATTTACATTAACGTGACTGCCAGTGCTAACTTGCAATACACTTCTGACTTTATTCCCTGATTCCTGGTCCTTGTTGTGTAGCCACTTGGGCTACACCATTACTTATATTGTGCTTTACCAAGTGCTAAGTCCCATCACCTCTCAGCCACATACAAATACCTGTTGGATAACCAATGGTAAGAGCTTGGCGCATCGCAGGATCAATACTTTACACATTGCCTTGAAGTTAAGCCTGATTGCTTTTGTGGCAAGCTACCAAATGGATAAGCACAAGTTCATTTGGGGTTGCTTCTGTTTCACCTTGACAGAGATTGTGGTTGCTGCTTGAGTAGTGTTACACCCTCCTCAACCAGCAACCCAATTCCCAACTTGTTTTGCAAGGTATGGTAGACTGCATGGATTTGAGTCTGCTACAGGCAACATTTGCTTCAATATCAGGGAAATCAACAGTAAAACCGGCTCAGCAGGCCATTAAACAGGCCCACAAACAACCTGAAAACGGGTCCACATTCTGACCTGTTAGCATTCCACGGGCACTGCCTGATTAGATCAGTGCGACCCTGTTCAGAAAAGAATATCACATCTGTTGAATTGCTGTGTAACGTCTTAGATATGACCTTTTTACCAGTAATTTAATCACAGCTATACATTACCTAGTAAAAAACTGCATTACTGTTTCGTTCAGCTTCAGGCACGAGGAAAAATAGTTTAACTAAAGTCTTTCGTGTTCAGGATCATGAAAATACGCCAAATCTCAAACCTTCCTGTGTGGCAAAACGTAGACATCCCTTATTGGATGTGCCTGGATCAGTTTGTCTTAATACGACAAATTTTCAGTTGAACTCTGTCAGGTGGATTGACAGATAATGATATCTCTCTCCTGTACTCTACTGGTGTCTGCTCTAATTAAATGCTCAGGTCACTATGCCCTCGATAGGGCAAGGCAATTTGATCAGACACAGCACACCATGAGAAATCTTCCTCCTTTATTAGTGTCTGGAAGTTATGTACTCATGCATGTGTGGAAGGAATCGGGAGTTTGTGTAAATGGGAACATTGAACTTTCCTCCACCGAAAACAAGAGCACCTCACAGAATAATTGCGAAGGTGAAATACCTGTAATGTTAAACAAAGTGAAATATATGGCAATTTGTGGTTTAAATATAAAGCACAAAAATAGTATAATACAGTAATACTATTTTCATTTATGTTGTTTTTCTTTTGCACAGCACTGACATTTTTTCACAAGATTAGGGGAGCTTTACATCAGAAATATCTGTGCATCACAAACAGAAGTTAACCGGATGTGTGCAACACATTTCAGGAAGAAAAATTTCAGGCACTTTGTAATGTCATTATTCGATTTCTCCATGCATCAGTATGTCCATACAACAATTGGTGAGATGTAGGCATCATATAGACTCAAAGCAAGAGGTAAGTATTCTAGAGCAGTGTCATTGTTGTTCCAGTGAAACAGCGTTTTTTGGGCCCAGTTGCTTACCATTGGTACTCTGATTTTAGATTTAACTGAGACATGAGGGGAGCTAGCATTTGCGATCATATTTCAATTAGCAGTGCAAGGGCAGTGCTGCAAGCTTTCTAACAGCGCTGCCTTCAATCGAAAGAAAGGACAGGAATATGATGTATCTACAACATAAGGCACATTCCTGTTTCACAAACTGCAGCAGAGCGCCCAGCATGCACACTTAAAAATGGTACAAGGGTGTCTGTGTTGTTGGCATGATAGTTTCCGTGGAGGAAAGGACTCTTTCCTGCACAAAAACAAAGGAGGTATTTACCTAGTTCTATGTGTGCTGCAGAATGCAGCACATTTGGAAAGACGAAAAAAACTAGGAGAAATGTAAACATTTCTCCTCGTTATGCCTGCTTTGGGATGGAGCTAGTTTTGGCACAGTCCAAGATTTATGCTATGTTGCAAATTTGGGGCAGTGCCTAAAACCATGTGTGTTGAATGGGAACACACATATCATGTGGAGAAGCGTTAGCCTCTCAGAAGCTTGATCAAGAGTCTTCTATCGGTCAGGAATAAGTGTTAGCCTAAGTCAGCACTTAAGCAAGAATCAAAATAGGGAAGCATTGTGTTCTAGACTTCTCAAAGCCCATCCAGATCGTGGGAAATCAGGGAAGGGGTATGAAGTTAGCAAAGGATCGAAAGGAAACTGAAAATTTGCCCAGGGGAACAGTATATTTTCCCGGTTTCCCATTTTTACTGATTTTTACAGATAAATACAGAGAGAAAAATATTTATTTTGCTGTCTGTATTTATTTTGAAATACCGAAAAATATGGAAATAGGTCTTCTTTTGATGAACTTTTCTACAGTCAATCATGAGTGACAGGTCAGCAGGAGTACAGATTGAGAGGTGGGGGAGAATAAGAAAGACAATAGATTTCCCAATTAAGTGCAGATATACAGTTATTAATGCTACTCTACACTACAAGTGTTTTCAGATAATGCTATTGCACTGTATACTGCTGAAACCTTTTGGACATTCAAATGCGAGTAAACATTTATCAGTCAAATAAAAGTGGAAAAATACCCATTGCAGCTTCATTTATGTAGAAAACACAAAAAATGGATATACATAGAACAAATAAGCAAAAAATAAATATGGATAAATACAGATGGAAATGTTGAAAAAATAAATACCATAAAACCGGGAGCCCTAATTATAATATGCAAATGCGGCTAGGTAACACCCCCTTGATTACACCATCAGAGATCCATTGTTTTCATCAAATTCCAAAGTTGCAAACTGCAAAATCAATGGGTTATCCCAAACTGGACATGGAATGACATCTCTCTCTCTCTCTCTCTCTCAGACAAACATAGATTGTGACATTTGTTAAACAAGTTCATTCAGTTAATGCTCTGGCTCTCCAACAAAACTCTCTATCCTGGAATCAACAAGAAACTCCTTTGTAAAATCCAGACTGTACTGAACATCACAGCCAGACTGATCCTCAACATCCCCGTCGCAGTCACATCACCCAACCCCTCCTCAATCTCCACTGACTACCAGTAAAAGAAGAATAACCTTTTACTCCTCATCCACGTATACAAGGCCCTTCACAATACTAGACTAACATACCTGAACAGCCACCTCTCCTTCCACGCACCCAAAAGATGCCTCCGATCAGCCCAGCTCTCACTGGCCACTGTCCCGCGTATCAGCAAGACTAGAACAGGAGGATAGTCCTCCTACCTCACAGCCAAAGCCTGGAACACCCTCCCCTCTACATCCGGCAATCTAGCACATTGCCCCTGGTCAGGAAGGACCTCAAGACCTGGCTTTTTGGGTGACCCCGCACTCAGCTGAGCCATCCCCTCTCCCCCCAGCACCTTGAGACCCTCAGGGGTGAGTAGTTGCTCTTTACCAACCCTGATTAATTGATGTACCTTCTTCAAGGTCTTCTTCTCATGCTCTTTCCCCTATCTCTAGTAGAATCAAATGTATCTGTTCTAAACTAATAATGCATGTGAATACTTGCAAGAAACATTGTGTTATCAGAAAATGGAAAACAGTATTTTATGAAATGCAGCATGGTGAATACAGGTCTAAACATTTATGACAAGTTAAACATTAATTCAATGGTGCACATTGAATAAGCATGTGCACATTTAAACACAAATGAATATTCTAGTACATGTTTGTAATTCATATTTTGTGTACCGTATAGTAGATCTTTAAAATAAAAGTGTAAGGATGACCAAGAATTACTTTAAATACATACACGTCTAACATTATTGCACACATTACAAGAACTTTTAAGTTTCTACTAAAATCACATTCTACATATAAGGATGGTTTTAATCACAGTTTCAAGTCATTATTTATAGCATATGTTTAGGAAAGTCTAGTGCCTTCTTCATAATAAGTGCATTATCTATTAAACTAAAATGTGTTATTTCATCAAGACTTGATTGAAACAACATAATTAACACGGTTAAACACATATTTGTGAGTAGATTTTCTAATTCTACAAAAAGGTACGCTTAAATAGTAATGTTTAGTATCATATTTTCATTATTCATTGAATCAAGTAAGAAACATGTGCTAAGTGCATGTTCATGTCATGTATCCGTTATCATTTTATGTTGAGTTGTGACGTGTGAAGTGTGGGCAACTTTACGCTCAATCTGATGGTGAAACAAGCCTTCACATTAATGTTTTATCGGATCGACAGATTACAATCTGGTAGTTTTCATCATCTTTCTTCCGGAATCCTCCAGAAATGTCATGTCCTCATAGTATTTTCTCTGTCTATCCTCCAATTCCATATCTGATCTCTTTCTCTTCATTCCCTTTTTCGCATGAACCATCTGCATATCTTAAGTGCTACAAACTAAAATAATCCACAAAGAGCAATTATCACTAAGGGTTCTAAAATGCTGCCAATAAATTCCACCACCTAGGTTTCCAAACCATCTGCCTATAGCAGAAAATCCATTCCTTATTGCTTCCCAAGCACCCTTTCAAATCCTTCTTCCGGTCAGTAATGTTGCTAATGTATTTCCCCAGGTCCTTACTCTTGTTTGGAATGTAAGTACAACATTATTGAACTTTCAACATCTGCCAGACTATGCCCACTTTTGTGAGAAGGACTATGAAAGTACGTTGATTCCACAAATCTTTTGGTCAGATTGCATTAAATTCTGGATTGATAACTAAAAATCCTAATTTACCTTCAAAATCCTCCAGCAGTACTAGTACACAACATGTCAGATTATATCTGTGTGAATAAGAAGTGTCCAGTGACAACGTGGACTTAAAGAATTATCCTAATATCTCTGTGTTTTTGCATCAGGCTGTCTATTCAAGTGATTTAGCACAGGAACTTCCGAAAAGACTAAGGGCCAGATGTAGGTAAATATCAATTACCGATTCTAAAATTCCAAATTTTACCGATTTGGTATTTGACATGTAGATAATGATTAGGTACATTTTTCCGAATCGGTAAAATTCGGTAAGTACCGATTCGGTATTTACAGAATCAGTATTTCCCATTCATTCCTATGGACCTGGAGGCCCATAGGAATGAATGAGAATTATCGATTCCGTAAATACCGAATCGGTAATAGGGGGTAGATCTACAAGGGTGGCAGGGTGTCACATTGACACCCTGTTGCACCCCTGTATAGTGCACATGTGGCAGATGTATGTCTGCCACATGGCACTGAATAAAAAGCTAAAAATTGCTTTTTGAAAGGTATTCAGAATTTACCACCAACTAATGGTTGTTGGTAAATAACCAATCCTTAAATGTAAAAAGCACTCACTTGAGTGCTCTCTACATTACGGATTCGGTAATTTACCACATCGGTATGTTAAGAATTCGGTAATTTACCGATTCCTTAGGTTACCGATTCGGTAAATTTCCGAATCCTACAATTCGGCCACCTACATCTGAAAAGCCTAATTCTGGTCGGTAAGGGACAAAATTCGGTAATTTCGTCCGTTACCAACCGGAATTAGGCTTCCTACATCTGGCCCTAAATCATGATTTGAGTAATAACATTGGAAATTACCGTTTCCATAAAATAAGTTCAGCCACAAGCAACAGGTAACTCCACATCTCAAGGAGAGATGGTGGTATGTTATCCTCTCACCGACTGATGCAGGAAATTACATACACACTTAACAATCCTTAGCATCCATAAAATCAACATTTCCATAAACAGCTTTGAATAAACAACAAATGAATAATAAGGCATCTAGAAGCATCTACATGTAACTCTTTCTCATCTATTGCAGCTAAACTGTTGTCAGCAGGATATGGTGTTTGAGGGGTACGAATAGACTTAGGTTCTTCTATATGAAAATGATGAGGTAGATTCAGAACTATAAGTGAAGCAACAAATTCTATTGTCACAGCAGCAAATACTCCAGCACATATGCATTTGCATCTACTAGAGTTTGTTAGGCTCCATGAGCTCTATGGTGACAGACCATTTAACTAAAAGATTGCAACACAGGCTTTGCAGTTAGTTTTCACCTGTGCAAACAGCAATGCAAACTTCAAATGGCCTCTCCAGCAAAATGTGTACAATGATCTTCGTTAGACTTTGTTAGCCCCACTGCTTTCTTCTAAGGGCCTTATACTCCTTCACCAGCTCAGGCCTTGGGACTCTTCTGTGTAGTTTGGATAAAGCTATAAAGTTCTGTCTCTAAAAAATGCGCAAATCAAACTCACTAATGATCATTTCCAGAATAAATTAACTCAGTCTGTTTAATGGCAATGCAATATTAAAACTCATTTCAGCCCCGAAGTTCAGTTCAAGGAGGCTCAATTGAGCCAAACATGACAGATAGGTAAATCCATTCAAGTGAACAGTACCTCCAACAGGGTACTGAGGCTCTCTTTGACCGCCCATGTTCACCATTGTCACATAGGCCAAATCATCAGTATCTTTTGGGAAAGTGTGTGTAATGTATTCTTCAGACAGACAACATCTTCCTCCCTCTTGTCTTCTTGGCCACAGGTTTCCAAGTACAACTGCCATTACAACTGCACTAGGCCTTTCGCCAAGGTCTGAATCTGGTGAAGGCAACACTATGGGATGAGACCCTTCTGTACCGACTTCAACTGTAGACTCTCTCAGACCCCCTTTAGGTCGAACAAGGGCTGTCCCAGTAGCTTGCTGATCCCTAACAGCTTGATTAACTTGCTCACTCTGTCTCACTGTAACCACCGGCGATAAGGAACAGGTGAAGTTATATCACGTTCAAATAATCTTTATTCGGTCAAATGGACTATTAAGGCACATAATAAAATCAAATTACATCAGATCACACACAATAAATTTACAAAGGTATATTACTGAATTCAGCATCAACATTGCCTTTCGCGGTGTCATAACTGAGTCACACTGCACACTTTTTCCTTAAACTCCTCACCTGAATAGTAAAATAATAATAAAAATCACGCCATTATGTCATCAAAGGGACACGTGACACTACAAGTATGGGCAGCATGTACCCATTTAGGGAGACCTCTGCGCCTTACAGCTGCCGTGGTGACCATATTCCCCTGGCAGGATCCTTGGCACCTAGGCTTCAAGCACAACTTGTGCACATGCTTGTCCACCATAGCCCATTGAGGCAGGACTGTAGCCTCTCCAACCTGGTGAGACACAGAACGCACCTCATCATTCAGTCATTTGCAGTAATCAAGAATTATGTCATCAATAAAGGTCCCAAGCAAATTTGCAGGCACAGCTGGCAGTTTTATGACCCTCCTCATGATGATTTCATGGGGCGACAGTCCTGTCCTTCTATCCAGAGTACTGTGTAGACTCATCAACAAAGGAGCCAAAGCATCTGGCAACTTTAGATATGTTGGAACACACAGGTTAGCTAATTTGCATTTCAAAGTGCCATTTATATGCTCCACAATTCTTGAAGCCTCCGGTCTGCAACTGTAGTGGAGTCTCTGTTCAACTTCTAATGCTGCACATAACATCTTCAGGACATGATTATTATAATCAGTTCCTCTGTCTCCAAAGAAATTGAAAAACAAAAATGCGGTATAAACTCCCTCAACAACAATTTAGCCACTGTAAATTCTTCTAGTCGGGCAAGTTTCAACCCACCATGAAAAGATGCACACATTCCCTGGGACATATCCCAATCCATTGCAAACAGGCATCTCAATGAAGAATAATTGCATCCTGTCAAAGGGACCTACTGATCTCTCTATGTGACTCAGTATAGCTGTAGTTCTTCTGCCTACATTCTGCTGTTGTCACAAAACACATCTTTATATAAACTTTCAGCCAACTGTATGAATCAGGGATTAAACCATATTTGCCTGAAGAGGCACAACATGGCTTCTCTCCCTACATGTGCGGGACCATGATAATCTCTCAAACATTTCGTTCCCAGGAAGGGGTAACAGGGTAGCGAGTTTAGTATAGTACACCTCCTAAGGGATACATGTCCGACACCAAGGTTGACTTGTTCATACTTGGTAAACCAACTATTGGTAAGGTGTTGTATCTGACTATGGGTTGGCAACACCTCAACTGAGTGGGGTATGAAGACTGGCACAGGGTGACCCATAACAATGCTCTTGCACTGGTTAGGGCTAACGCTAGTGGAGACAACAGCTGAAAGACATCCAGGCTAAGCAGCTGCTATGGGGTTAAATGTGGCAGAAAAATAAGCCACAGGTCTGCGACCATTTCCCTGCATCTGAGTTAGGACTTAAAGAGTGCAGCCTTCTCTCTCACTGCAAAACAAAGCAAAACATTTACTATAGTCAGGGATTCCCAGTGCTGGGGCACACCAGAGACATTCTCTCAGCTCTGAGAAGGCACACATGCAGCTGTTATCCCATGGTACCAGATCTGACACGTCTTTGTGCATCAGAATGTGTAAAGGCTTTACAATCAGAGAAAAGTTGGGAATCCATCATTATAACCCACCATTCTCAAGAACATCCTGACTTTTTTCTGTGTTGGTGACAGATTCAGTGTAAGAATCACCAAAATTCTCTCTTGTGACATCTTCCTTGCTTCTTTCCTAATATGATGTCCTAGATACAAGACTTCCTTCTTACAAAATTGGAAGCTGGTCATCAATATACTGGACAAGGACTAAGTGATAGGGCATAACTAAGGACGCTAGATTCTTTTTAAGTATCTGGTTAAGGATTGAAGGGATCTCCGTATATATTAGCATGCCTAGACACGGCTGCCAAAATGAAAAGCAAAAAGAAACTGACTATCCTCATGCAAAGGTATAGAAAAGAAGGCTTGACAAATCGATGTCAGAAAACCACTAAGCCTCACATCTAAAATCACAGCTGCTTTTGGTACCCTAAGACAACAAGGAATGATGATGGAGTTAATCATTTATAAATCTTGCACAATGGGTGAGTTACACAGATTCCCCATAAATTCCTTTAAGATTCCTTGCTCAATCATTGAGTCATTCACAGAGAAAATCCCAGCACTGTTTGAAGGGGTCAGATTGTATCATAAGATTCTCGAGTACTCAGCATTTGGCTTCACAGTAATGCAGACTGGTTCAACACCTTTGATAATTCCGATGTCTTTGTCTGAAAAGACACAGACTCCAGGTAGCATTGTATCTCTCTTTACTTGGGACAAATCTTCTTTTATCAATATGGCGTACATTTTGATTTCTGATCTCTGTCTAAGAAGTTTAAAGCCAATGTCCCCATCATTGGTCTGAAATTCAAACCCATGTAGGGTATAGTAAAAGGAACAATTCAACATGCACAAGAGGTCTTGCCCAAGCAAATTCTCCTTACTCGAATCACATGCCACAAATCGTTGATGCTCCTCAATGGACCCTATCTTGACAGGTACCGCCTCTGAAACTGGGCTAGTCATTGGTTTATTTGCAACTCTTACAATTTGCGTTCTTTGTCCTGAGAGGGGTAGATTGTTAAGTTCTGCTGTTATTAAACTAAAGCTGGTATCCCCAATGTAAATGAGGAATGCAACAGGATTCCCACTTACATTACAGTCCATGTATGAACCACATTGATATACCTTTAAGTTTGCACCAAGTACGCAATCCCCTCCCCTCTCAGGCCTTGTCATTGCCAAAGGTCTGAACTGAATCATCTTCTTGGATCATGGTGTATTGTTGGGGCATACCCTGATTCACAAAGGGATTAGTGTTTACATTGGAGCCTGATTAGCAGTGGTATCTTTGGACATTTTTGACATTTGCATTTTGTTGTGACATTAGGGCTTGTGCAACCGCTTTGCTTCACCTGAGCTTAAGGCACATTGAGATTATGGTTCTGAATTCTTTGTCTCTGTACTTGCTGTGTCTGGACTGTATTATTTGCCTGTGACAGCACAAATCCACCACTCTGAACCTGATTTCCATTAACTATGTTACCAGTATTAAATCTACATTCGCATTTCAAATGCCCCAACCTGCCGCAAATGTGGCAGGGGTTCGTTTGCTTCCAGGTCGGTGCATCAATACTAGTTCTTGGATCAATCGGGACACCTCATCCTCTACCTTGTGGTTGAAAGCCTTGCTGTTGAAACCCATTAACACCTTTTCATCAGAGGTACTCCCTGTTGATACACTCCCTGCATTGGACCTGCGTTCTCAAAAAATGGCCCATTCTGACCTCGCTGAGCAGCTATCATGTGTGCTATCATTATTTTCTCCTTCCATTTCTTGGGCTTCATCTCCAATTCATCGTAACAATACTTTGCATATCTTAATATTTCATCAATGGGCTTACTCTTCTAATAAATTAAATGCTGCTGAATCATGGCACTAACTTCAGGCTTCAATCCATACATGAATCTGTAAACAAAATCTCCCATGTCTTTGGCCTCAATAATCTCAGTCCCACTGAACTGTTTAAATACCTGCAACAATCCCTCATAATAGGCATTTACTAACTCTTGGTTTCTTGGGTTGTGCTGTCAATCTTGATCCACACAATCTCTGTAGGAGAGATTTCTGATTTAAAAAATGTAATCGCATGATTGTACTTTTTCATTACCAGTGGTGATGGAGCATGTGATTGGGGATATCTCATTGGCTCCACTTCAGGCCAATCCGCAGAAACTTTACACTCGACCAACAGATCACCTGAAAGCACAATTACAAATAAAGTATCCACATCTTTCCACAAAACCTTTGATATTTTCACAAATCGATTAAACTGTCTGTACCATTCCACTGGATTCTCACTCATTTTCCGAAAATCATTTGTGAACAATGCAAAATCTGACCTGCTACATGGTATATGGACATATCCCCCACCAGGTACCTCTCTCATGGGAAGCATGTGTGCATCCTCATCTTCCTTCTCTGTTCCAGATTGATGTTTGCCCTTCTTTGATTCCTTTTTCTTTGACCATCTACCTTCCCATTTATCTCATTCACTCCACTTCCGAACATAAGAAATTAAGGGCCATATGTATGAAGGCAATTTTGCGATATCTGAATTTCGGCGTTTGCGATCAGAAATCAGCAGTGTCTAATGTATGACACAAAACACCCCTTGCAAAAAAGGAACCGCAAACTTTGCGATTTCCTATTTTGCGATTGAATTTAAGGAATCACAATTTGAGATTACTTACATGCAATGTGAAAGGCACAGAAAAAGTGCAATTTGGCCATAAGGAATTGCAAATTACCACCAACTTCAAGTTGGTGATAATTTTCTATTTCTTTGAAAAATTCACTTTTTTGCATTTTTCAAAGTGCCATGTGGCGCACATACATGCCCTTAGGGCATGTATGTGTGTCACACGTGCACACATGCACATTTCAGGGGTGCAGCAGAGTGTCCTTTTGGCACCCTGGCACCCATGAAAGTGCATCCTAAATGTTCGATTCTCTATTTGAGAATCGCAAATTGAGAATGTCTTCCCATTCATTCCTATGGGCCTCTAGGCCCATAGGAATGACTGGGGAGGTATTCCCTAATTGCGAATCGCAATTTGCGATTCTTAATTAAGGAATATGTAGGATTTGCTAAATTATTTGCAAATCCTACATACATAGCATTTGGCGATTCTCAAATAGCGATTCTCTAAAAATCGCTATTTGAGAATCGCAAAACCAAAGTTTCACACATATGGCCCTAATTTCTTAATCTGAAATTCCATTCCTGACGGATGTATGTTTGCGACATCTCTCTCACTAAAGCTCAACCTGTAACTTCTTTGTAGGGCTTTGGATTTCTGTATGCCAATTCCATGTCTTTGAGTCAATTCAGACAACTTGTCATGAGCCTGTCCAGCACGACTGGTAATATCTCTGCACAGGAACAATAGTTCTTCGTCCTGGTACACATTCAGTCATGATGAATCAAGACTCCCAATTATAATTTCTTCTAAATCTACCTTCAATTTGTTTTTTCTGCTGGTTTATTTGGAATTATCTTTCAACTATAGGTAGCACTACTTAACCCAGGCAGGGAATTCATAAGGGACGTCAAAGGATGACGTCCCCATAGGTATCTCTGCTCTAGAAGTACTGTAGTTCATCAATGGTTTAGCCATTAGTTTTGGGCATGAAAAATGGTAATGGTCTTTGATAAAATCTCCTGCTCTTGTCGAACCCTGTCTGCTTTATTGCAGGGTCTGCACTTGCAGGACATGGGGTTTTCCCCTGTGTCAGGACCAGTCTGAGGAATGGGTCTCAATATCGAGCCCACTGGATTGCAGCATTTATTCCTGAAGGAACAGCCAATATTGGTGGTATTTCCTGCTGCTCCAGGCTTATAAAAAGAAACTACAGGACCAATTGTGACAAGAACAGTAAATACTTCTGGAGCATTTAGAGCCTGTGAAGTCAAAGTTTCTGGCATTGTGAAGTTTCACACATTAAATTTGAATTCACATTTACTGGTGCTGTAGGCACATCAAACGTTTTGGTCATAGGTACGTTACTCGCTTTGTCAGTCTGGATGTCATTGTATGAAGGTGGATGATTTAGCAATAACTCAGTTATAAAATGATCATTTACATCGCTGTCACTATCCTCGGCTGCATGCCCTGTGTCACCTGTCTCTTCTTCATTTTCTATTCCTTACATTTGTTTTTCACTTCTTTTTGCAGGATATAGTCTAGCTCCCTCAATCATGTCAGTTCTGCATGATTTCTGTTATGCATCCCATCTATCATCTGCACAACTATGTATAGCTTTCTTGACTCTCCCATGAAATCTCTCTCTGTCTACGAAATGCTGTATGTTACCAGGCATTAAGTGCTTTAAGTGCTTCTTTTTGTGCAGGTTTAGGAGGGGCTTTCATTTCACACAGCATCCTCCTTAAATGCTCAATTATTCTCAAATGTAAATGTTCCATAACAAAGAAAAATCATGGGACTATCTTTCTCAGTCAGCTTATGCCATTGTGCAAGCAAGACACATTGTGTAGACCCACATCTATTGCCATAATATGACCCATCTTACCTTTAGGTGCTGCCTCTTCTCCCTTTCGGAGAGGCACACTCAGCTCCCTTCACTAGGCTTGGTATTGCTTTAAATAATTTCATGTTCAATCAAATATGGAATATTCGCAGATGACTTTTTATTAGAAGCAGGAAATTCATTTTTTACCCACAATTCTCTGTTTGGCAGTCCCAACCATTCCCAAAGCGGCTCTACACCAACCGATCTATACCAGGGTGACACACTGAATGAATCTCACTCCTTGCAGCAGATAACCCTCCTTTACAGTTTCTTTCGAGCGTGTTCTCTAAGCAATTCACACAAAACAAATTCAAGGAACGTCACAACTAACTCTGTCTGCTCCTCTAAAGAAACGAAAGATTATTTATATACTCAAGAAGCAATTGAAAACAACACTTTCTGACCTATTTTAACTTTCACTTCCAGTGAAACCTCGACCAGCAGGATCTCACTCAAACTGACATAGTTAATCCCTGTGTACTGTGAGCAACTATACCAACCACATTTCACAATTACGCTAATAAAAATTCTCTATCGCGACAATGCTGTTGACAACATTTCTTGACAAGCCCCATAACAGTGTAGACAACTATACCCTGTGTCTTCTACACTGTAACTTGACTAAATGCCTTTTATCTATCCCAGGATCTTAGGCCACAACACACCACTTCAACTTCTCTGCATTGAGCACTACATTCACACATAAACTTAAATCATCTCTGCATAACATCACACAGCCATTTCAAAACACCGCAGTCTAAGCATAAGCAACCCGTAACCCTAGTAACATTCACACTCCTCCATTTCTAAAATTCTTTTCTGAACCTCTCGATCTTTATCGATCCTTCAACTGAACCATGGGCTTTTAAGGTTTGGACCCAAGAATAACCTGAATGCCCTGGGTGAATAGTGATATGTAGCAACTGTGGTCCAATCAGAGAGACCAACAGAAAGGAGAAAGCTAAAGAAGTTAACTGATCCAACTTTTATTTATCCAAAACACCCTCCCCTTAATCTTAGGAAGGGGGTGAAATATCAATCCGGGAGAGCATATATTCCAAGAACAACTCTTACCAGATGTACGTCGTTACAACGCATGCTTTTACAACGCATGCCTTTACGACGCAACTTTTACAACGCAAGTCGTTACAACGACTTGCGTTGGGGGGCGCTGGATAGTGAATAGTTTAATTTACTATTCCAACTCCAGTCCCCTTGGATAGTAGGGAAGGTGTTGGATAGTAAATTAAAACTATTCCCTATCCTAGAGCGCCCCCCAGCGCTAGTCGTTGTAATGACTTGCGTTATAATGGTTGCGTCGTAAAGGTACTGCATTGTAAAAGTTGCGTTGTAAACGCTGTTCCCCACTCTTATCACACACAAAGAAGTCAATGCAAGGATTTTTTATTTGTAAACTGACAGCATGAATGCATTATTTATACATGGTCTCTCCAAAGACACAATCAGAGAAAAAGGTGCTCAAAAAGAGTGCCCTTGTTTGGAATTTCACAAAAGAAAGGAAGGAGGAAATATAATTTCTGACATCATAATTATTACAAAGAATCCTGTCCATTACATATATTATACCACATAAATGTGATCTCATTGATATAGGGTATTCGTTTCAATCATGTGCCACTATATGGACCAAATATCCAACCCAGCCTGTGTAAGGTGTCAACATTTTGACCCGGCAAAAAGGAAAAAGGCAAATATAAGCCTCACCAGTGGGTCTTCTTCAGGACTGAGTGCCTGGTTAGAAGGGGAGCAACCTGGAGATCTCAATCCTTTGGTGACTAATCTGTAGAATTAATCATACACTAGACAAAGTCCAGCCAACTCCTGATCCGCAGGGAATTTAATTAAGGCCCTTATATATAGTGGTCTTGGAGAAAGACTCAAGTGTATGTTCCTGCCAATTCTACCAATTAATCTGCATGAACACGCAACGTAGTTAGGTGCCTCTTAAATGTAAGAATTCCTCGAGCTCTCTGTATCCTACCAAGTATTGTTCTGACTGAATCGGACGCGGCTTGATTGAGTCAGAGCAATGTCTTGACAGGAGACAGAGAACATAAGCAACTTTGCTTTGTCCTTCCTGTTGGTCTCTCTGATTGGACGACTGTTGTTACCTGTCTGATCTAGATATTGGTGTATCAGTTCCCACCATCATTTCATTGATGGTCTTTCTGTGCACTGACTTGGTGGATTGACCACTGCATTTAAATGTTGATTGGTCTATAGAAGTAAGACTGTTGAAGTCCCACCGCCTCCACCAAAATCTTGCTCCCACTTTGACAGCATCAGAGGCAGAAAGGGGTGTCGGAGGGAGTCCAGTCAAAAATCCTGCAATCCTATTACGATGTGCCTTTCCATCCAGGAAACTGTGATGGGAATGCCTCCTACTCTGAGTTGGTGGAAACAAAGGAAATTGGGTAGAAACGTAACTTTTTAGCAGTTTCCCACATCAATTTCTGTCTTGAACCCCATTGTACAGGTCCTCCCTTTTCTGCTTCGACTGCACCACACTGCCAAACTTTGTCGCCGGGATCTAAGGTAAGATACTTTTACAATTGTATTACCCTAAATCATGTATTGACAATTGTTGTAGCCTTGTGTATTTTTGAATTACTCTTGCATGTAATTTTTTCTCATATGCAATGTAGTAGTGTTCATTTTAAACTTATCAAGGTATAATGACCATACCTGTATTGGCACTTAAAAAAAATATTGTTGCTCTGATGCTTGTGGGTGTGATGCTTGTGGTGCATGTGGGTGTACATTCAATAGTGTGTGTATGTTGTTGAAGTGCAATGCTATAGGTAGAAAAAGGAAATTACACATTACCTACATATACATTGTGCCACATTCATAACATATATGTGTAGTAAGATAATTATGAGCAGTACTTACCTGTCTCCACACCATCATGGCATCACTCTATCAGGACTCCGTTGCTAGAACGCCGCCAGCACAACAGGAACATCTATATTGGCTTAGTGCAATCCCATGAAGTCAATGGAGTACTGTTAGCCAGCAGAGAATATGCCGCAACAGCGGTCAACAGTCTATTGCCGTAATATCTGAATTTGGCAGGTGGACTGCCGTCAGCTTGAAGGAGTACTTCGAACTGCTTCTGCAGCAGAATGGCAGTAGTCCCCCCATGATCTAAATCAGGCCTAAGACTCTAGCACTTATCCATTAATAATCTAGAATTTCAAGGCCCAGAGGATGTTGTGTACTAAGAAACTTGAAGCCAGGAAATTTCCATGAAGGAAGTCAAGACAAGACAAAACAAAAAGAAATCAAGTTGGGAAGGGCTAGCATCTCAGAGGCTCAGTCAGGAGTCTTCTATGGGTCAGGAATAAGTGCTAACCTAAGGCACACTTAAGCAAGAATCAAAAAGGGGAAACATTGAGGTCTAAAGCTCCTAAAGTCCATCCAGAAAGTGTGGAATCAGGGAAGGTGCCTGAAGCCAGTAAAGGATCTGAAGGGATCTGAAAATGAGCCCAGGAGGAACAGTATATTATACCATGCAAAGTCCACTAAGTAACACCTCCTTGATCACACAATCAGGGGTCTATTGTCCTCGTCAAATTCCAAAGTTGCAGACTGCAACATCAATGGGTTATCCCACAACATACATGGGAACAGCATCTCTCTCTCAAACATGCGCAGATTGTTACATTTGTTAAAAAAGTCTATTCAGTTAGCGCTCTGGTTTTCCATGTACATTCACCAAGGTCTTCTTCTCAGATTATACCATGCAAAGTCCACTAGGTAACACCTCCTTGATCACACAATCAGGGGTCCATTGTCCTCGTCAAATTCCAAAGTTGCAGACTGCAATATCAATGGGTTATCCCACACTATACATGGGAACAGCATCTCTCTCTAAAACATGAGTAGATTGTTACATTTGTTGAAAAAGTCTATTCATTTAGCGCTCTGGCTGTCCATGTACATTTATCAAGGTCTTATTCTCAGGCACTTTCCCAGTGGTGCTGGTGACATTTAAAAGTGAAGGGTTGTAAAAGTTTGTGATTAGTGATTTGTGGCAAGTGAGCATAGCAAGCAAGCCCGACTATCAAAAGGGGAATTCAGGGAGGGGAAATATTTTAAAAAAGAGTGAGCAAATGGTGCACTTTCAAGCAGATTTGAGAAAACTAGAAGATCTGTAAGGCATTCATGAAAGTGTAGATAAGACCAATAAAGAGATCTAATATAATAATGATGGAGGTAGCTGCTTATTCAGTATAACCACATAATTACATCACTTTTCTTAGGCTATACACTCAATATATTTTGGCGTATGCTACTTTATTTTTAATAATTAACAGACTACGCCAATGCTAGTAATTGATTTCATATACTAAAGTGCCACATAACACATTATTTAGACTAATTTTAGGAAGGATCGGTTAGTGATCCTTGTTAAGAATTAATCAAAAACTGTGGAATTTCAATTCAATTTAAACAATTTGTTTCAACAAGACACAACATACAAAAAACAACACAAGGTGTATTAGAAAAATATAATTTTATTCAAAAGAATTTTTAAAGAAATCACTTCATATACAGATAAGTGAACAAACAGAAAATTAGGACTGTGGGTACACACATAAGTAAATTAAGTACATTAATACGTGACTCAACAGAACCTAAAAACACCTATCCCAAATCAGACTGAATAAAACAAGACAGGGATAAGATGAAATGACATGTTGTGTCTTGTTGAAACAAATTGTTTAAATTGAATTGAAATTCCACAGTTTTTGATTGATTCTTAACAAGGATCACTAACCGGTCCTTCCTAAAATTAGTCTAAATAATCAAGTACGCATGAAATAAATTCCCTTGAAGGCATCTCCACCCATTCATTTTCATTACCCAAGCCCTCAAGGGTACACTTGGGTTGCTCACTTTTTGTAAAACATAACACATTAGTCATTGTCATCATGTGTGCAAACACATTGCACCACTGTGGGTGACAGTAGTACTGGAAGTAGGAACACGGGGGATGTCCACCACTTTAAACACCATTAGTACACAGACCACTGGGAACTTCCATCTATAGAGCTGCTGTGGACCCGACCAGCCCTAACATTACCTGGGAATGCCTCACCTCTCAAGGTCTCATTGTGCACAAGCAGCACTCTGATCACCTTGAACAACCAGCCGCTGCCTGCTGATACCACTAGACCTTGTACCACAGTGAGCATCATCAGTGCAGAAACCATAAGAGACACCCATCTATAGAATGACTGTGGAAAGCACCAGCCCTGACATTACCTATGAATCCCCGCAATGCCCCACAGGGCACAAGCAGCACTCAGATCACCATGGACAGCCACCCACTGATACCACTTGCCTTTGTACCTCATCAGTGCAGACCCCACCAAAGATACCCACAAACACCAGAACTGACATCATTCAAGATGACAACCCTAAATCACCACTTTGGAAACCATCGGCACTGGCATCGCTGTGGTCAGCTCTCAACAGCACAATTGTGATATCACTAGACTCGAGAGCACCATTGATGAATCTCCCAAACCGACCTCACACCCCTCAAACTGCATTCCCTGCCCCTGAATGTCTGCTGTTGTGGATTTAGGTTCCAGTGCTCCATCGTCAAAATGCAGGGGCAGGGAGTGGGGCAGCGTGCTAGTGGTACCTCTGCATTACTCGGGGGAGTGGGCAGGGGGAAAAGTAGTGTTCAGTGGCGCAGAGGAGCAGTGTACAGTGAGGAAGCGGGAATTGGAACAGTGTGTGATGAGATGCAGTATTGTTTAATGGAGTGTGCAGCGGAGCCAGTTACAATAAGCAAGAATACCGTTGAACCTTTCACAACCAAAAGAGGGGAAAGCTTTCCATTGCTTCCCAATCACTGCCAGGCTGGTCCTTACCTTGCAGCATGGTCCACTCAGGGTCAGGCAGGATGTGCTGGCCACTCAGGTCATCCTTGGAGAGGAGCTGTGGGCACCATTTCTCAGTCTCGAATCGCACAAAAATGGGGGAGAGACTAGAGAGACAGTCTCCCCCTCCCTCCCCTGAACTGCCTCAGCCTCACATGCTCACACTACAAGGAGACCCCTAACCACAGCACCCCACTCTCTAAACCAATCCTGGCACGGCTCCTGCTGTTACAGCAGCGCCAGGATTGGTTCGAGCAGGTGGCCTCACCTCTCATTACTGAGCCTGGGGGATGCAGCTTTGAGTTGCCCCCTGCTCACTAATGCATAGATGGAGTTGCCTCTAGTGCTCATGTCAGGTTGGCCAAAGAAAGGCAGCCGTCCAACCTGATATGTGCACTTGGGTCTAGGTGTGCGCTAATGTCACCAATCCACATACCACAGGGCTGTCAATATAAGTCGATCCCTCGGAAGCTGCTTATACATGCGGCTGTGACTGGAGGAGTTTACAGAATTTGCTTTTTCTCTTTTTCACTAAATACTTTAACTGAAGGGGTAAGGGGCCAAATATGAGTGGGGCAATGCTCCAATGGCTTAAGGTAAGCATGAGCGAATTTTGCGGATCTCGCGTTCGCGAATTTTGCGGATTTGCGGATTCGCAATCCGCAAAATCCGCGAATTCCCGCGAATTTGCGGATTTTTTTTTTTTGTGTTCGCCCGTGTTTCTGCCAGTTCGCGAGGGTTTTGTACACTTTCGCAAATTGCGAACTTACCTGTCGGGTCGCAAGTTTCGCGAACTTGTTGTTTCTACGTGTCCAGCCTGTTTGGGACACTCTTCTTCATCACTGCCACTCTCTGTCACCACTGCCACTCTCTGACTACTCATGCCACCCTCTGGCCCACCCATGCCACCCTCTGTTTCATCACCACACCCTCTGGTTGTCCAGTGTACATTATTTTCGGCAAAGCAAAGCACACCTTCCCTGCCTCAAGTGACCTGAATTAATTTGGGGCTGATTAATGTGTCACAGAATATTTTTTTAGCTGGCACCTGCTTCCTTAGTGCGCCCTGATTAGTGATCTTTTGCACTTGCTAAGTGCTTTCATTGTTGCAAAATTAGTTACAACACCTGCCCTGCCCCAACTGACAATAATGAATTAGGGGCTGATTAATGGATTTTAACTTCCAGCCTGGCTCCTGCTTGTCTCCCTTAGCTGTAATTCAGGACCTTTGTGGCATATGTGTAACTATTCTGAGGTTCAGAGCAGGGTCACATAATAGTTTCAACTGGCAACTGAACTCTGGAGGGGCCCCTCAGGAAGCACTACAGGAAATGGCTACTAATGATGAGCCTGAACTTTTGAACCTGGTAAGTAGTTACTTTCAGTTTTGCTAAGATCGTATTTCTGCAATTTTGCACTTATTCGCGGGGCGCGAACTCACGCGAACTCACGCGAACAGTGCGAGCAGTGCGAGCAAAATCCGCTGCTCGCGGATTTGCGGATTTTGCGGGAGATTCGCAAATCTCGCGGATTGCGGATTTCCCGAAAATCCGCAAAATCCGCGAGCGGAACGGATTTTCCGCCCATGCCTAGCTTAAGGGAAGCACTGCCACTGCTCTTTCCCCTATCTCTAGTACATTAATGTATCTTTTCAAACCTAACAATGCATGTGAATCCCTCCAAGATACTTCGCGTTAGCAGGAAATGAAAAACTGTATTTTATGAAATGCAGTATGGTGAACTACAGGCCTAAGTTGTAAGGACAAGTTACCAATTAGTTCAGTAGTGCATATTTAATATGCGTGTGCATTCTGAAACACAAATGAATGTCTGTTTCTAGTACATATATTTATATCATACTTTGTGCACCATATAACATATCTTTAAAATAAAGCAAGTGTAAGTATGACCAAGAACTACATTTAAATGCATGTATGTGTATCATTGGTGCACACATTACATAAACTTTTTCAGTTCTAGTAAGATCACATTCTACATGTATTAGGATGGTTTTAATCACAGTTTCAAGTAAACTTGTATTGTTCATATGTTATAGCATACGTTAGGAAAGTCGAGTTTCTTCCTCATAATAAAAACATTGGGCCCGAATCACTAAGGTAAAGTTAGACAAAAACTATAACTTTATGACTTTCAGTATTCACGAAGAACATTTATTAAATACTGAAAGTCAAACTTTACGACACTTGTAAATTCCCTTTGTGAATACTGAAAGTCGCAAAATTCGAACTTTACCTTTGAGAATCTGGTTTAATCTATTAAACGAAGATGGTTTATTTCATCATGACTTCATTGAAACAGCTTTCCTTAACTCGGTAAACACACTTGTGAGTAGATCCTCAAATTATACAATAAAGTCACTCTTAAATAGTAATGTTGAGTGAAAATATTTCAGTAATCATTGAATCATGTAAGAAGCATGTGCTAAGTGCAAGCTCATGTCATGCATCGGTTAACATTTTATGTTGAAATTGTGACATGTAACCAGTGGGCAACTTTGCGCTGTACCACCAACATATAAAGGTTTTAAAGAGGTGGAGGAGAGGGTTTGATGGAGCAGGATAATTGTAAGATAACTGCCAAGATCGGTAATAAGATCCGTTTGCAAAAAAGGTAGGCAAGGGTATGGTTGGGTATTTTCCAGCCAAACTGTCCTTCTGAATAATCAGATTCTGGGCATGGGAGAGGTACTAGTAATCAAGCTGACATAAACAAATAACTTTCCAACTCATTTACAGGTGAGGGAACTCCAAGGTTTTTGAAGGTATTACATCAGCTGGGCTGATCATCTATCCACCACTGTGTCTTCAAGTCATAGCAATGGATGTCCCACTCTATATAGGGCAGGGTGACTGTCACTAGATATCCCGGCCTAGTTGCTTACCTTTCATGGCAGTCCTGGATAGAGAAATCAATTAACTCCTTAAGAGCGTCGAACGTTCAGCGCCCTGTGCTGAACGTTCGAATAACGGGTGTTGGCCCGTCGGCCAACGGTCGTCCTCAGCACTAGCAACGTAGTGCTTGCGACGACCGTTGGCCGACGGCAGCACTTAAAGGGTTAATGGCTTCAACACACAAGGAGACACTCTCTGCATGCCAGGGTCATTGATTTTTGTTTTTCAATTACAAGCTCCTGTTATGAGAGCTTTTTAGTGAAAGACAAAATAAAAACAAGTGTCCTGTTCACCAAATTTTCCTTCCTTCAGTGTAGCTGCTGCACTAAAGTATTTACAGATCCCTGATTGGATACTGGGGATCTTTAAATACAACAGGCAATCCCTCACCAGGAGAGAGGCGACCAAAGTCTCAGTTACTTAACTGTCCATTGAGCGATGCACCCATTGTTAATTGACTCCTTTAGTGTTTGTAGAGTTGGAACAGGTGGGAGTAGATGGATCAAAATATGTTTTACATTATGAGTTTGTACAAATTTGCTAACTCCTCTGACTTCTATCAACCCAGGAGGCAAACAGAGATGTGCTACTTCAAAGTGCTGAAGTACATCCGCTACACAGTTGATAAAGAATATGGAAATCTGTGGACTATAGTGGAAGACTTTTCTCCATGGAAATAAGCTTTTTACAACTGGGAAAAATAAAAAATAAAGTCTTTAAAATGCAGACAGAGAACAATCAGGTGACCATTCATTTGCAAAAATTTTAATTATATTACTGGTTGTATGCCGGTAAAGCTGTGACTTGTCCAGATTTCTAGGTATGGTTCTACAAATGTTTGCTAGCTACCAAAAAGTTGCAAATCTACACTTATAGTAGTGCTGATATAAGTACAAATACAATACTGTTTAGTGAACGAGGCACTTTGCATTTAGAATCTAAGCATATGCTATGCAACTGTGATAGAAATGTTTATTTTTGGTACCACTTTACATGTTTCAATCCCTCTGGTCACCGTTTATACAAATTAAAAAAACAGCAATTGATGCAAGAAATTCATGGAGATTTCCTTTGTCCTGATCTATGAATAGGGGGGATTTTTCTTTCTGTGTCTGCACTAGCACAGTTTGTGCTCACAGTGGGAGATTCAATGCACCAAAGACAACAGTAAGATGTCATTTAAGAAAAGTAATTTAGAACAAAGTGCATGTGAATACTGAACACAAAAGGAACACATATGAATACATATGTATGCGAACTACAGAAATGCTTTGCAATATTATTTATTTGATTTTTAAAGTATCAACCGAAATCCTTACTCAATTAAAATAGAGTATAAAACAGTCCTTCACACCAATTTCTGCATAAGTGTAAGGATAAGATATCCATAAAGTGTTCCGTAGTGCAATATGACTATTAAAATTGTTGTATTTTGTACTGATATATATGGTAATAAAACACTATATTGAAATCTTAAAAGTTAAGAAACAAAACAAATAAAAACATTTGAAATACAATAGTAATTGATATTTGCAGACCTAGGAGTGACAAAGGAATTAAAAATTCTTTGAGGAAAAGCAAATATCTCACAGTGATGGCCCTAGATGGAAACGGGTCGCAGACTAGACTTAAACCGGGGTGCTTCGTGCCCAAACAGGACATGGTAGCAGGTAGGTAGTTGGGGAAAGGGCTTGTGTAATTAAAGGTTTATAGGAGTCAGGGAGGGTGTGTCCAGCTTGTTCTTCACTCTGAGCATCACCGAGTAGGGGGAAAGTATAGGCGCAAAGTTTGTCCACCCACCCAATCTACATGATTGCCAAGAGTTTGGAGTGAGGCTTTTTGTGGCTCCTATTGTCTTACCAAAGTTAGGACAGGCGACAAGGGTATGCTGTATTTTGGGTGGTGGAGAGTCACATGCAGGTGTATCCACACCTTTAGCAGGGGGGAAGAAAGGAGTGCAGGTGACAAAAGACAGTGTGCAGTGTGTTGTCGAGCGAGGATAGAGTTTCAGGGGAGGGTGTTTGGGAGAAAAAGGAATGAGAGCCTGGATAGATTGCAAGATCCCAAGGAGTGGAACAGTGAAGTACTGAACAAGGTGTGATGGCTTGGGGGGTTGAAAGTTGGCGTGAGGTGTGAGTGCTCACGGAATGTTTAAGGAGGTTTGTAATTTCCCAACAAATGTTATATGTTGATTAAAAGTTCAAAAAGTTTTACAACAGTGTCCTATTTAATTGCCTTTTATGCTAAATCATGATTGTGGTGTGTTTGTCTTTGCACAATCTACAGTTTCAGCAATGTGCAGAGGATCCGTCAATTTGATTGCCTTTATCGCAGTTAATATTAAACTATGCTGATATACACTAGCATAGTCTTTAAAATGATGGGGTGTCAAGGTACTGAGATCAGTGATTGATGTATTTTTGACGTAACTCAGATTACAATCCACCAGCTAGATCGCCAATTGGTATAACGTGCTTACAGTCATAAAGACCCAAGTAGAGTTAACAGGAAAAGTGGTTTAAAGTGCAGTATATACATATAAAAATTAAACTGTATAGGCATAATTTATTATCTTATCGACTATAAAGCATATACATGATTGTAAATTGAGACTCATTCTTTAAAAAGTAATCAGCTTAAATTCCCAATTATCTTATTAGATACTTGTGTACACTGGCACATGTGGCCTTTACAATAATAAGACGCAAAAAAGCCAGTATCAGTAAATTATACTGTTATAACTTTGCTTTACTTACTAGCCCTAATCTAAAAGCATACTATCTGTACCAAACACTTATTGACTTGGGGTGTCTAAGTGTGATGAAGTTAAAGTAAAAATGCATACATATGCCATCAAGACAGAACATGTTATCATTATCATCAACTAGACACCCGTAAAATTCATATGTAGCTATCTGCTCATTCCTACACAGTTAGAGAATTCTATTAATATCTTACAAGTGTGGGTGGCTCCAAGAACAATATTTGCTCCAGCCGCATGGGCTACCATACTACTTTTTGCCATTGCCATGCTACTTACATAGAATCATGGCTAGCTAGACAATTTCCAACTTCTTATCAAACAGATAGCAGTGCCTGAAATGTGTCTAGTATAATTTCACTTGATAAATCCTGCTAACTGAAAAAACACTCTCCCTCCCTATCTAAGAGGTCTTCTAACGACGGTAGCTTGGCTAGGTATTTGTCAGGCTTCTAGTGGATAGTTCTCCTGTTATTAGCTGGCTCAATTGAAGCAGAATAAATATGCTGTGAGTAGATCTGTATCCAATTGCTACAGGAGCCAAAAGGAATGGCTCACTGTGAGAGGACCGTGGTCACTTCGACTTAAGGTAAGAGGGAGGACGTGTGTCTAAAGGATATATGCAGATGATATAGTCATATTATATCTGATCCCTTAGGGCCTTGAGAAAAAGCGCGATTTACTTAAATCATATGCAAGTGCTCATTTTCTAAAAGTAAACACATCTTAAAGTAAAACTGTAGTCTTTACAGGCAATGGTCAACTAAAGAAAGTAAATCATACATGGCACCTGGGGACTGAAATAATAGAGGAGGTAAAGTCATACTTATATCTAGGAAAATACTTCAGTGCTAATTTATCAGAGGGAAATTTAAGGAGACTCTTGTGGAAAGAGCAGAGGCGGCTCCTCCTCTAAGGTGTAGAAGCGTTGCCCCACTGCTCTCAGAGCAATGGAAATAGGAAAAATATTTGGATTTTTAAAAATACTTTGTTGCTTTCAACCCCCTCGCCCCTCCACCCCTATTCCCCACTAGCGCCACTGGGAAAGAAGTCTTCATTGATCAGAGGCATGACAATAACTTGGAGAAAAACATTCACCCTGCCTTAGCCTACTTTATATTTATCCAAGGGGTACTGGCATCTATGTCAGTGTTGTAATCTAAGCTATTTTCTAAGAATTCTAGCCCTGTGTGAAGTCTGGAATTAGACAACCCTTCCGCTATGTTAAATCCTAAAAGTATGAGGGTATATGCCTCTTGCAGTATTAATAAAATGCAGCCCTATCTGAGTTGTAATGTTGCTCAGATTGTGCGACGATTGATTCTTCAAATTAGATTGCAAATGTTACAATTGAGAGGTATAACTAAAGCTGCGAGAGAATTAACAAAAACAATTGAGTTTGTAATTTATGTTCATATGGAAATCAGGATTTTGATCATGTGGCTTTTGTATGCCCTGCATTGCGTGCTCCCCTGATGATTTTTTTAAGCTGCCTTTTTATATGTAATCGCACTTTTACTGTTGACAATGTGAACTGCAATGATCTTTTTTCTGTTAATATATGCCACTCTAAGGAGGAAGAAAAATGCTTAGGAAATGCTGTAACCCAGATGGGATTCATCATAATATTAAGCTAACAATCTATGAGCTAAGAGTCAGATGTTTGTTTTATTGAAATATTTTATCCAATGTAGTCATCCTTACAATGGGGCCAAAATAATAATGTTTTTGTCTCTCTGTCTGCCTGTAATAAAAGTATCAAACATGTTTGTTGTCTGATTTACAATAATTTAGATGTGAGTTACACTTCTAATATTCTTAGTTCACTCCTAAATAACAGGAGTAAGTCAAAAATACTCTTGGTGTAATCTTGGTATTCAGGATTTCGCCAGCAGTTATACACAAGTCAGTCACTCCTACTGACAGCTAGCCTTTTGTGAATAATGGCTATGTTGACAGATCCTTCTGTAACCTACTCAGGTACTACTACTGGTTTGCTATTGTCTTCCGGTAGTAATCCTGGCTTGCACTTGAAATTCAGGGTAAAGGGCCTGATTTAGATTTTGGCAGATGGGTTACTCCGTCACAAAGGTGACAAATACCCTGTCCACCAAATTATAAATATTATAGGATATAATGGGTTTCTATTTCATCGTACAGGATATCCACCACCGTTTTGACGGAGTAACCAGTACGCCAAATTGTAAATCAGGCCCTAAGTCATGTCTACTAATAGTAAAATCTTGAGAAAAAGGTCCAGAGTGCAGAGTTGTGCACCTGTAGAGTAGCAGTTAGATAGGCTAAATTAGAGGTCCATATACAGCGGCATTTAACAGTATTTAAAATTGTACTACAGGAATAACACTTCTTGTCCTCAGAAGAGCTTCAACATTTTTGATAATATGCCACATTTTACATCAGAAACAATGCATTAAATCCCTTGTCAATTTTCTGTCCTACTTTTTAGTTAGGGTTTTTTCTTTACTTACATTGAACTGCTTTCTGGACATCTAAACACATTTGTTTAAATGAGAGATCTGTGGACCCTATCACAGCATATGCTTCTGATGAGCAATTAATTCAGGAAACAGCCTTTACAATGCAGACTTTAGCACATGTGTCATTTCCCCGCAGGCTGAACAACGCTTGCCTTAACCACGAATATGCGTGGTTAAAGAAGTCAGCGTTCTAGCTCTCAGCGGGTGGGGAGAGGAACAGGAAAGTTTTCTGCAGGAAGGACAGGGATGCAGCAAGGTAAGTTGGGCTGGGTCCTGGTAGGTTTTAGGTGTTGGGGCCAGTTTTAGGGCTCAGGCGTGGGGATGGTGCGGGGTAGGTTTAAGGGCAGGGGTTGAGTTTTAGGGCTCAGGACAGAGGGGAAATGAATGTTTTCAGGGCTGGGGCAACTTTTAGGGCTCACGGTGGGTGATCTGGGGTCTGGGGGTCGGGTTTTAGGGCTCAGGGTAGGAGGTCAAGGTAGTTAATAGGGCTTAGGTACTTAGATTAGAATGCTTGAGGAGTGGATTTTAAGGCTCAGGGTAGGCTGGGGTTGGATCGTTACCACACATATTCCTTTACCAAACATGCTTTTTGAAAGAAATTTAGCATGCATGGTAAAGAAATGCGTTGTAAATACGGGTTGTTGTTAAGACCGCGTTGTTAAGGCATGTAT
The DNA here is from genome assembly GCF_964263255.1 of Lissotriton vulgaris. Lineage (NCBI taxonomy): Eukaryota > Metazoa > Chordata > Amphibia > Caudata > Salamandridae > Lissotriton > Lissotriton vulgaris. The sequence goes on from NC_141691.1 coordinate 1,185,771,182, forward strand.
AGTTTAGGCATGCACGGTTGTGTCATGCAATCAATTAATTTAGCTGGTTGAGAGATATTTGTGTAAAGCGAATGTAAGATATTTAAAGTTTGCTTGATTGATACAGATTCTTGGAGGTCTATGTGAGTAAAAAGCTGAGTGGTGGGTTGGGGTTAGCTAGTGTGTCATAAACACATGTACATATGTATACACATGGAAACACATACACACATACACACACACACACACATAGAGCAACTCGTTCAGGAGTGGCTTAGTGTCCGCCCAACAAGCCTAACTTACTGATCGGTTCCAAAACACACAACTTGCTCACACCATTGCTGTATGACAGGCTCACAGCTGGGTAAGGCGAATATTTAACCAATAAGGAAGTAACTTCAGGAAGGCAATAACAGGAGGAAGAAAAGATACTAACAGTAGCAAGGCAATTACATTTTTCCAGAGACCCAGGAAAATACTTACAAAGATGCAAGACAGTGAAATTGAAGGGTTAATAAAGAGTACCAGATACCTGGAGAGGAGCTTGATGGCCTCAGGACACAGTGAAAAAAGAAAAGAATAATGAAGAGTGGTGTCCATTGATATCAATATGTGGATCTAGGTAGGGAGACAACTTGGTGGGATTAACACACTGGTGTCTTGTTATCCCGGGTCACTTGATATTGCACAGTGTACATAAGAACACTGCAAGTTGATCGCTGTGTTGAAGACAATAAAGAGGCTTTGGGCAAATAATGGCTGCTGCAGGTAGTCTGCTCCCACATTTTAGCCCTTCCTCATTGGGCTACACTGGTTGGTGAAGGCCTGCTCTGCTGTTATCGGGCCTAGCCTGCTACTTGAGCCTATAACTTGGATTCAAGGCCAATAACAACAGGTATAGTCCTTAGCAGTGGGCTATTGGGCTATATTAAGGATACCCTTTCTACCCATGAAAGGAAGTACCTGGAAATGCTGAATTGCCCATCTTCAATCTATATTTTCAAATACACTGATATCCCAAGCCAAGTGGGGATTTGAGATCATTGTGGGTTTATCATGATGTTCACAGATATATCAGACGGGAGGCAAGAGGGTCAGATCATGATTCCAAAGCACAGACTAAGAATATAACTAATTGTCACACAGGTTTATAATTGTAAATAACTACCCCTACACTGCAGGCCTTAGTCCCTCAAGTCCAGAGACACATACCATACACAGTCATGAAATATGTTAGTTGGTAAGGGTAATATAAATACCCCTCCTACAAACTCCACCATAAATCATGGCATAGCTAGAAGACCAACATCTTCATTGATATCTTCCTGGCTGATTCCAAAAATGTCCACAACCTCTCCAGTCTGAAATTATGATCTAGTCTAGTCCTGGCAGAATAAAACAAAAAACAGAGCATAAAAAAGAAGAAAACAAGGATACAAAACCTACAAAGAATGCTAATTGTGCCTCAGAGTTTTACTCTTCCTGATCAGCAGAGATGCAAAAACACAAAACCGATGTTACAAGCATAAGCAATTGATTCTTCAAAAGAAGGTGTGTTATTAATCCCAATTGAAACACTGGGGGTATCTGTGCCCATTACCACTTAATGCCAATATTTAGGAAACTGATGATTTGTCAAGTCAAAATGAAATGATCAGTCAACACTACCTCAATTTAGTGTCTGTGTTGGATCAACACAACCTTAACTATGAGCCTAATTTAGATCTTGGTGGAGGGTAATATTCCGTCACAAACGGGACAGATATTCTGTCTGCCGTTTTACAATACCGTTATATCCTATGGGGATAGTAATACACGGGACAGGATATTCAGCATGTTTGTAACTGAGTATTTCCTCCACTGAGAGCTAAATCAGCCCCTAAGTATGGTTATGCTAAAAGGTGTTTGTACAGCATGAATGCAAGTTGGAGAGAAATCCGAGTTCCATGTGTCTTGATGCAAATTACTGATCACAGAGTTGAAGCTTAAAGGTTGTTTATTTGATGTAGATTCAGATACATGGTGGAACAATCTATAACACTGAGAGAGAGGAAATGTTGGCCAAAGAAGTATGGGTGGATGGCAAACTCCACTCCACTGGCGAAGTTCTCTAAGTTTTTGCTGCTCTACCCTCCTCTTGGAGTTTGGAGTTCGACAAAAAGAAATGTTACCCCCCACCCCAAGTCACTGGCCAGCACCTTCCCAGGGATAAGTACCCAACAGAGTTAGGACAGTAATTTTGCCCCCCAGTCACTGTCCAGCACTTTTACCGAGCTTAGTACCCATTGGGTGGGAAGAGTAATTATACCCTGCAGTCACTGTCCAGCACCTTCCCTGAGGTAAGTACCCGGTGGATTTAAAATAGTAATCCCACCCCTGCACTGTCTCGCATCTTCCCTGAAGTAAGTACCCAGTATTAGATTAGAAATGTTGAACACCAGTTACTGTCCACCTAGGTTCCTAATTTCATTATAATAAATAAAAAATTAAAGTTGAATTCCATACTTCACATTAAGGACATGTTTGGTAAGTTGCCTCATATTGTTAAGACTCCAGGAAATTTACTCAAAATGTAGAGTGCGGGTAGTCTTGATCATTTGTGTAAATATTAAAATAATATAATTCATTGTTTTTGTATAATTAATAATAAATAATGAGGGTGTTTAATGTTAACTTTGTACTTATTCACAGATAGGTGGCAGTGTGTGAATTTCAATCTCTCTGTTTCTCCTCCTCTCTCTGGTGTGTTTGGTCACGACAGAAGTCAGTGTACCACTGAATACAAAATGGCCTATGGCTGATTTTATGTTTTTTGGGGGTGTTCAATAATTCACAGTAAAATGTGTTTTGGAGTGACTTTTAAAAGTGATTTACATTCTGACTGAATGTATAATTCATTTGTTTGTCAAAAATGAGATTTTGACCTTTTACGACAGCCATCTCAGTTGAAGACGAGACAAACATAGGGTTGAAATGAAGGAGAGATTAATGTGGACATGTCAAAAAAATGCTACTTCTTAACTAAAGTTTTCTATATAAAAAGAAATTGTGTTAAATGTTAGCGTTGCAGTGGCATGAGTGGTAATGGTTTGTATGGTGATGTTACTTCTAATGTACCTCTATGTATCTTCGTGGTAGTGAAAGATGTGGTAAAGACGTGCATGGTAGTTGCGTTGTAAAAACTGGGCTGTAAAGGCATGTATGGTAATGGCATGTGTTGTTCCGTTACACATCCTATTTTTAACTACAGTGAAATTAAGATTGGATAAATGAAATCATTGCACCGGAAAAAACAAAGTTCAGTTGCAAGTCTATCCCTAAATTGTGTTGCAGGCAGTAAAGAGTAATTACTGGCACTGGTGGCACTAAATATCTTGCCTATCTTGGAGACTATGGTTAGTGCAAGAATCGTTGCTACCATGGGCGAAATGTCAGTTAGTCACCTCGTCCTCCCATTAATTCAAAGTCTATATCACTCCCTTCTCTGATGGCACCCCAAGCAGATGCCAGAATCACCTAGGGTCAGATGTACGACCATGCTAATTTGCAAGACTCAAATTGCGTAGTTTTGCAACTTGCAATTTGCGACTCGCAAATAGGAAGGATCAACAGTGTCTCAGGCACTGTTTGCAATCCCTAATGGGGTCGCAAATTGCCTGCCTCATTAATATTCATGAAGCAGGTGCAATTTGCGACCCCATTAGGAATGGATAGCACTCCCAGGGATGGTGGCCTGCTGGGGTCAACAGTCCACCATGCCTGCGACCGCTTTTTAGATAAAGTCTTTTTTTTAGGTTTCGAAACCTGGCGAGGGGCGAAGCCCCTCCCAGATCGAAATCTATTGTTTTCAATAGTGAGGTTAGGACAGCCTCTGTTTCCAATTGGTTAGCTCCATAAATGGAGACTAGCCATTGGGAGACAGAGGCTGTCAATCGCGCTTTCTCACGAAAACGCGATTCGGGGGCGTTTCTGGTGCTTTTTTTAAGCCCCGCCCCTTTGTCCCGGGCCGCGCTGCGATTGGCTGCCGGCCCGGGACACCCCCGTGACGTCATTCCCGGGCCGCGCTGTGATTGGCTGCCGGCCGGGAAACCCCCGTGACGTCAGCCAATCACAGCGCGGCCCGGGACCTGACTTGTTTTAATTCCCCTTAAAGCCCTGCGCGATCCACACGTAATGCTAAGATAAAAAAAAAAACCTTAACATTCATACATGGCAAAATTTTGAAATAAGCAAAGGGTAGATTCAGAAAAATAAATTGGAAGAAATTATTTTCCCGTTCACTCAGTACATAGTGCAAAAGTACCCTCGGAAAAAGGGAAGCTGCTAGCGGTTTGGAAAAGGGAACGAACGGGTAGGTATTTGTGCAAAAGAAAACATAAGCCATGCACGCTGACCAGCTGTTTCCGTAGCTTAGCAACGACAAACTGAGCTCCCTACAGCAGAGTAAAGGGGCGTAGCTCTAGGGTGACAAACGCTCAAGGTGGTATGCATACTCTGAGGCCCCCTTGGACTAGCTTTGCATAGTCTGATGTGAGCGTTTCAAACTTAGTACGCATAGTGGTGAGGGGGTTCCACTGTAAGCATTATTAGCATTTGCTAGCTGCCTAAGCGTGATTATAACTGCTTATGCAAATTAAATCGTAGCTCAGTGCACCTTTTTCTGCACTATATTTTGAAACCTAATCCTAGATCATTTTTCTTCCGGACATATAATACTTACTACTGTATTTCTCGGATTTTATAACCAACGTTAGCGCTGGCATACTTGGAAATAAACAACGTCATTGGAGTAACACCGGTTTTTAGGCTACTGCAACAAATCACTCAAATTTCAAGATGGCGACCACGCATGCATGTTAATCGTGCGACTCTACTAGCCCCAGAATTATTTCCGCTGAATTTCAATCGAAGAGGCGGTAAACAATTTTCCTGTGTTCGGGGAGAGGATGGGGTTTGCAGGGCCGTGGCTCGTCAAAAGGACCGCAGTGAACTAAATTTAACATCTTCCACTCGGAGTACTGTTTCTGTTCCTCCTGCCCTCGTACCCGAATGTGTACCATGGAGTCAGACGTCTCGGATAGCACGGAGCTCTCCCTCATAGACAGGCATATCACTAGGTATGTAATGGTAGCTCCAGAGCTTTAGCCTTATATTACTGCGTTTTTGTATAGCGCGTACTTTACCCAGAGGTGTCAGAGCGCTTTACAATAATAGAGCGAAGTGAATTACATAAGGTACAAGAGTGACATCATGGTAGTAGGTACCATTGCTAATATGTACAATAGTTACTCGTGGTGAGAGTTACGTATTAATAGGTTACAAATTCACTCAAGGTTACATATTAGGAAAAGGTGGAGCGATTAGGGTTACACAAATATATAATACATATTTACAAAATTGAGACAGAGGGTCATGGTGTGCGGCACGCGAATCGCTTGATGTCGCTATTTAAATGCAAATGTGCGGGGGGGATCATTGAAGCCTCAGCCCATAAATCCACACAAAAGGAACTGTGCGCGCCTCGCGAGGAGGACAGCCGCAGCTTCGGAAGGTCCGGCCGGCAGTATGCAAATGGCATTCAGGCCCGCACCCCTTCTGCGTGACTAACTCTGTCGAGGTACAGGGCCGGGTGAAGGGACCAGGGTCCCCTTCATTCACAGGGCCTCTCTGCTGGGGCAAAGCAGACAGTGAGAAGGGCTGTTCCCTTTTCAACCACAGACTTCTGCACTGGGGGCAGGGGTGCAAGTGTGAAGGGGACGCGCACCCCTTCACCCACAGAGCCTCTCTTCTGAGACACAGCAGCCTTGCATCGCTGTGCTTTTCCATTGGGGCAGAGCGGAGAATTCTGGATAAGTGAACATTGGAGCAGAACGAAAAGAGCAGTGGGAGCGTGAAGGGACCAGCTCCCCTTCACCCACAGGGCCTCTCTACTGGAAAAGGGAAACACGGGAGCTGTCAAAACGTGCAGCTGTGCACATCTGTTTCTGCACTGACTGCCCAATTCCTACTGTCCCGATTTCTTCTCTAGAGAAGAAAATACACTTTGGGGCCCACGTTTTGTAGTAATCTTTGAAATCTCGTGCAAAAACACAAGTCAATAAGCATTTATCAATGGGAGAACGTTCTTAAAGGTCCCCTACACTAATCCACCACTTCCGCAGCTGTGGCCCACAGGAGCTGGGCTCCTTGTTGGTAAATAAGGCGAGCCTCGGTGGGCCATCGGTACAGACTGCCCGCTCTTGAAGGGAGGCCCCCGTGCTCACAGGCAGCCTCCCAGCCGCAGCCAGGAGAGCGTCACAAAACACGGAAAGTTGGTGGGTGATAAAGAGCGCATTCTCCATGCTCGGGGTGCGGGGCCAGATGATCGCAAACGAGGCAGCCCCGGCGCCTGTCGTGAGCAGCAGCTGACTCACCCATCCCTGACCAGATGGTTTCTGAGCACAGATTTGCATTCATTTTCGCCTAATATCGCCTAAAGTGCGGGGACAGCTGCATTTGTTGTCAAAGGTTTAGGGCGCCTTCTCTTTTTTTTTCTGGGGCGGGGCCGGTACCTTCTGAGAGGGTCTCAATGAACTTTTGTTTTCCGTCTTTAGCGGAGAGTATCAGATTTAAAGGGATTTGTTTTCTTTTCGAGCCGTCTAATTTGGTAACCAGATTTAAATCGCTTTGGCGCGTGTAATCTGAACCGAAGATACTGGAAGGAGTTAGAAGCCGGGCGCAGACTCCTAGCTGCAGCTAAAACTGCATTTCCACAAAGAATTGTCTGCATTTTAAGTTACATTATTAAGCATCGCATTGTACAAAAAAAGTAATCCCAGCTAAGTCCGTCTAAGAAACAAAAACATGCAAACAAAGTCTCTCGGTTCAGTCTGTGAAATTATTGCTGCTTTTCCACTGTCGACAAAACATATTAAATGCCATAATCTCTCCTATTGTGCTGGGGAAGATCTGGGCTTGTTGTGCATATAGGAATTTTGCGAGTATGTGGCGATCGCTTTTAAAGGCTAATCTCATTACCCTCAAATAGTCATAAAATATGATTTTATTATACTTGCGTATTTAATTAGACGGCCGGCCATGTAATGGATTTTGAGATCGGGCTTGAAGCAACAGCTTTGATAATTCACTTATCATTTTTATTCAAGAGTACTGAACCAAGGTCTCAATCAATGTTCTGCTATTAATAACACCACTCTAACGTAATCGGCTCCTGCACGAGAACACAAGTCATCAAGAAGCATTCAGGCCCTCATCAGGTATTTAAAAGAACATGCAGAGTTTGGGGCAGTAAGAACCTAAATCTGAAAGTTATTCACCAAAAACTCGTAATTGGTGTGATATTTATTGTGCTTTATAAGACTCGACTCCACTGAGCAACAGATATAACCCAATTACGAGTTTTTGGAGAATCACTTTCAGATTTAGTTCTTGTAAATACTGTTTTTTTGATGTCTCCCTTCCGCGTCTTGAACCAGCGGATGTGGCCGCTCCGGGATGCCAGTTAGAAACTTTCGAGTTCGTATATTACTCCTGTAATGTACCTTTTGCTCCTCTTGTATTTTGTTTGCTCACAATTGTCACTTTTGCCTCATGTAACGCAACGTTTGCTTTTGTAATTTGTTCACTCGTAATCTTCTGATGTATCATTTCTGTTTGTATTGTGAAGCGCTGGATTTAGCAGTGTCACTGTTGTGTTATAGAACTCGTCTGCAAGTAATTGCTGTCTGCTGAGCTCGTCCAGTAGGGTACAATAGGTCTCACATTTGCGAGAGATTAAGCTATAGGCAGTGTAAATGACAATGTCATTTATTTATCTGTTTTCAAAACCAAGACATGAATAAAAATTGTCATTTACAGTGCCAATAGCTCTAACTTTTGCAAAGGCGAAACCGTTGCATTGTAAATGCTTGTTTTAAATGCAGTCCGTTTTGCTGGAAGGAAAATGGGCTGCCTTTAAAAAAGAAAAAAGAAATGTTACTGTTTCATTTTTTAAGAGTAGGCAGTGGTGTGTGGAACCACTGCCTGCTCATATAAAATGTTTTCAATGCCAGTCACAAAGTGGAAGCTGTCCCTTGGGGACCCCTTCACATTTGCGATTGGGTTACCACCCATTTGAAATGGGTGGTAAACTGCAAGTGTTTTGCGGCCGCCAAACAATCTTACAATGAAGTGCGAGTCTCTATTAGAAAAGGACGCCCTTGACACTCCCCTTTCTAAGCGAGTCGCAAACCGTATTTTGCACATCAGTAAAAGTTTACTGACTTGCAAAGTAGGGTTTGCTGTCGCCAAAGGGTCGCTTTCCGGTCTGTGAGTGCAAAAAATGGTCGTGCATCTGCTAAAATCAGCCTAGTCAAAGCTGCAACTCTTCTCTAAACTCTCTAGATCTCAAATAATAGTTATTATTTCATATAGAAAAGCTTCACCACTTTTGAACAACATATTGTTTCTTTCCCACATACACCAAATGTAATTAAAGCAAAATAAACATTGCAACATCTATTGCCTCCTCGTTAGCTCCCTTGCAGTATATAAAATGTGTTTAAAGCATCACTTTCTGCCTGTAGGTGGCAGCATCATTTTGGTTAGAAAGCAGCAGACTGAACCAGAAATTGCGTATATTCCCACTGTCATATGGCATATTTCATGCATAATCAATGTTACTCAGTGTTCAGAGCATGTTTCAGAAGTGTTGCATTTGTCACGCTCAGGCAGACATGTGCTATTTAACACTACAGCTTTTGGGGAATTCTCCATAAGCCCTTCTTGCGGCAAATTCCATGAAGTATTTATTCACTTGCCTGTTAGAGTTCTTACAAATGTGTGTACTAAAGGGGAAGTGTGTCTGTGTGCGGGGTGGCACTCTAACTGGTCACATGACACCTGGTGACTTCAGGACACGCGACGGTTTGGCCAGGAGCGAAAATTCAGGAAAATGCCCGCATTAAACACAGCGAATTTAATGATGGGAAAAAAAATCACTTTTAGAAATGTCTCGAAATGGAGATTACAGGATACCATTTTCAGCAGTGGTAGATGCTAGGTTACAGGAATCTTATTTTCTTCCTGCAAATTAGTTTATATTGAGCTGTCAGATGTCAGGAACAGTTCTAGGACAAGACACACATTAACCAATCGGCCAGTGTGCCATTAGCCAGAAGGCACCATGATATGGTATGGCATCAGTAATTCTACGGCGCTTACTACATCTGAAGAGGAGCTGAAACGCTATTCCTGTTGGGTAGCATACAATTGCGGTGGATGCTCACAACATTAAAGACTTTGACACGCATTAGGAATTGCATAGGTTTTAAAGTGTTTATCATAACATTTTCGAACAAACTAGCTTGCAATTAGTAGTGAAATTTCTTATATATTATACTTAAGAAAATGTTATTTAAGTTGGTTTATACAAGACACCTTCCTTAAGTACACAAATGGTAGCCCATCTATGGAAGCACATATTTTTATTTTTTAAGTTTTATATAACGCAAACGTAGCCCAAGGGCATCAGAAGGCATTACATGAGAACCAGATATTACAAATTTTTGGGATATTCTCAAGAACGGGTGAAAATCATCGCCAACCTAGGTTAATGCAATTTTACATAACGCCACCTATCGCAGGAAAGTAACGCTGTGTTAACCGTGTATTCTCAATACGCCGGCAACAGGCGATCGTTTCCCAATAACACGTCAAATCGTAAGCGTGAGTGCAAAATCCGTTCCGCTCGCAGAATTTCGTGGATTTTCCGTAAATCCGCAATCCGCGAACCCCCGCGAATTTACCGAAAATCCGCGAATCCGCGAGCGGCGGATACGTGGGGCAAAAGTTCAAGCCTTCAAGCTTGAACTTGTTGTTGTAACTATTTTAGGATGGCGCCGGCAAGCTGCCAGCGCCATCCTAAAATAGTTACTAAGTTAGCTTGAACAGGAAGCACTAATAGATAAAATAAAGCAGGTGCTCGAAATCTGGAAAATCCGCAAAATCCGCGAATCTGCAAATTCGTGGATTTTGCGGATCCGCAAATCCGCAAATTCGCGGATCGTGGATCCGCGAAATCCACCCATGTGATCTCTTTAAAATTAATGGGACGCTGATAGAAAAGGAAACCCGAACTTGAGAAAAGTAGCGATGGGCCCAACAGCGATAAACATATCAGTGATAAGCAGCACCAGGCTTGCTATTCCCACGTCATGAAGAAAAAATCACCATAAAAGCTGAAAAAAAAAACATTTAAAAAAAGAAAAAACTCAAAACCCCAACAACTGAGAAACACAATGGAGGACGCTGGAGCAACTACAGAGGCCAACCAGACCCCACAAACCTCTCGAAGGACCAGTCGGGGACCTCGGGGAAGGAGAAGAGCAAGGAGAAGACTAAGAGGAACCCACGAGTCAGTCCGCAGGAAATCAAGATCCTGTACGAAGGTGATAGAACACCACCAACAACTGTTCATCACCTCCACTGTGTCATTGGCAACTAAGAATGCAATATGGCAGTCCATCTTGGCCAAGGTGAATGCAGTTGAAGTGAAGTGCCAAGAAGCCCTGGAATGATGTGAAGTGCAAAACCAAGCTGAGACTCGCTAACAACCGGAAAGCAGCATTGCAGACTGGAGGTGGGAGTCCAGCACCACAGCAGGAGCTGAATGAGATGCAGGCAATGGTGTCCACAGTCATCAGTGGGTAGACGGTGTCAGGAGTTGGGGGACCGGACACTGCTCAACATGACCTGACCCAACAGCAACAGGATGAGTAATGACCAGGGACTTGGGGGACGGGGGGAGATGGGCACAATGGCACACATGCACAATTAAGTATAGCACAGTGCACACCCACAATGGCTCTAGATCATTTCCCTGATCTCCTTGGCATACTGCGTCATACATAGAAACAGCAATTAGGCTCCCGTCGACAATGTGCCAGGAGGGGGCTGTCCCCACACATCACTAATCTCACAACAAATCCATGCACAAGTGCCGAACCCAGCAGAGCTGCTGGACCATGAGCCAAACTGACAATGCAAGTGACACTGCATGATAATCAGCATGGCTGTAGTCCAATTATCATGACATGGTGCACACCATGACAGTGATGTGTGGACCACATCGGTAAAGGAGCAGGTCACACTCTGACACATCCACATGCACAAACAACCCCTGACGTCATCCCCCTTATGTCCATGTTGCTCATATTGTGGGATCTGAGTCACAGGGTGCATCACTGCATCAGGGTGGTTCATATTTGACCCCAAATGACACCCGAAATGTCATATTTTACCCTAAATGGCACCCTGTTGTCTTTCTTTGAACACCAATGACAGCCTTCATGTCATGTTTTTGTACACATGTGATACGCTGATGAGTACTACATTTGCCACCCTGAAATGGCATTTCGAATACGTGACACCCTAAACAGCCTCTCTGTACAGAGGTGACATACCCACCATCTACTTGCTATTTGTGAGATTGTTAGCACTTAATGTTGCACTTGCACTTGTCAGAGTGATGTGCTAATGCAGAGGACTGACATGCACACAGGGAATGTGTGTTGCAATATATTTATTTGCACATGCTGTTCATGTGGTCATTTTGTACTGTTCCATGATTGCTAAGGAGAGTCACAATGTGATGTGCTCATGCAAAGAAATTGTTAATGATTGTGTTCCTTTGGGCTATTCCTGCTGCAGCTGCAGTGGGGTTTGGCCCACCTGCCTCATCATCCTCATCATCGTCTGATGTATCTGGCACTTGGATCCATGGGGCATTGGTGCGTACACATATGGTGTCCAATACACAACATGCAATGATCATCTTGCACACTATTTCTGGGATGTACAGGACTCTTCCACCTGTGACGTCCAGGTACCTGAAACGTGACTTTAACACGCCAAATGTGCGCTCAACAATGCGCCTGGTGCGTTTGTGAGCCACATTGTACAGCCTCTGTGCCGGGATGTTCGGGGCTCGAGGGGTGTCATCATCCATGGGCAGAGTGCATATCCTTGATCACCTGTGAGAGGTAAGTGAGATTAGTGTAAATTGGTGTTTCTGCATGCTGTGTTGGAAGACTTACAAGTTTTGTGGTGTGTAATTTATGCGACTTTGGGAGTCCTGTTTCCCATGTATAGCTTCTGGCAAATGTTCAAATATCAATGTGTATTACAAAGCCTCAAAGCTGCTCCACCCTTCCCCGAGCCTATTTACTTGTGCATACTGCGCGGTTGCTTCAGTTGCACTCCTACGGCACACCATTTTCATGCCTGTCTGTGCATGTCTGCAAGCCTGACAACAACACTGTAATGTTGGCTGTTGAAGGTGGGTGGCCATATGTGTGTAGGCCTATGGTAAGGATAGGGTGAACACAGATGTAGAGTTCGGGCCTGGCTGAACTGAACGCTGTGATTGAGGCTAGGCCTTTGGCTTATACTACAGCAATGAAGATACACTCACAACAGTTGGCATGTATGAGCATAGACCCGAGTGGTCTTGCGCTCCTTTATTTATCCATCCCCGCAAGCCTGCCCTCTGGGTGCATACTACATTGCAACATTGTTGATTAATGGTCGGGTGGCAATGATACTACAACAGAGAAACACCTCATAGTTACTTTTGTGGCCAGCCTGGAACTGAACCATGCCCAGAGCCCAGATCTGAACCATGCCCAGAGCCCAGACCTGAACCACGCCCAGAGCCTCAGGCCATTTCTTAACACTCCTCACACTCCTACACGTGGGACGCCGCCGCAGTGCTGGTATGTCATGGGCTTCTGAGTACGTCTGCAGACATTCCACCCAGGCTTTCCAGTGGCCTGCCTGGGATGGGGTGGGCCTGTGGCTGTGAAGGGCTCCAGTGGCATTACCGAGGACATGCTGTTGGCTGCTGGAGGTGGACTTTTGGGGTAGCCCCATGGGACAATGACTTGTGGTGCACAGAGGTATTGGCACCTGAGGCCCTGCGCCCAGCACGGTCCTACTGCCACGTAGTGATGACTCGCCGTGCACTGTGGTAGGCCCACCTGAAGAGCTGAGCAGGTGTGCAGCCTGTGATGATGCTGTAGGCCTGGAGGCTGGACGGTGATGTGTGGTGCACAGAAGTAGTGGCACCCGAGGCACTGCGTCTGGCCCGGGCCTACCGCCACATGGCGATGACTTGTGGTACACTGAGGTAGGCCCATCGGAAGAGCTGAGTGGGTGTGCAGCCTGCGATGATGCAGTAGGCCTGGAGTTCCAGGCTGGATATGATTTGTGTGAGACCTGTTGGGCCGCAGTGTAGGCCGAAGGGAGCAGTCAGCACACACAGAACTCCACTGTGCGGTGCAGCTGGGTGCGCTGGGGCCTGTTGTGCGGAAGCCATTGATTGGCTGATGAGGCTGCTCTTGGAGACATGCCAGTGGCGGCAGGTGAGCAGTGAGGCCTGGGTGCGCAGGGGCGGGCAATCACCGATATTCACTGGACGGGTCAGGGGACCAGCGGACTGGGGTGCAGCAGGCGCACAGGATCCCGCAGGCACCACCGGTCATGGCGGCGGCATCGTGGCAGGGTGAGGGGTGCTGCCCTGGCAGACACACCCCTGCAGGCGATGACGAGATATGCACCGGGTGGTGTGTGACATAGCCACCTCATCGCCTGTGTAGATTTGTCCATTGAAGGTGGTCAGCCACGTGTGTGGAGGTCTATGGTCAGGATATGGCGGACACAGAGTCACACACATTAGTTACTGTGGTGGCCATCCCGGAAGTGAACCAGAGGCCCGGGCTATTTATTCACAATCCTACTCTGGTGTGCGCCGCCCAGCCCACTATGCTTACGCTTACAGGGGAGTGACTTAGCTATGTGTTCAAGGTTTTCCACACTGCCTGAGGTAACATGGTTGCATCCACTGTCCACAGCACTACAAACACCAGCAGTATATGTCCACATGGACATGTCTGTGTTCTGCATACTAAAGACTCCCCAGCACATCACAGCCACACTTGGCATTGTGTAAATTTTTATTCATGAATCACTTGCCTCCTTCGCACATTCTTGGTTCCCACCTCTCCCGACATTCTGCAATTGTGTGGCGAGGGGCTATGCCTTTGTGGATGGTGTGTCTACATGTCTGGCGCCTGCACCACAGTTACTTGTGTTGTTGTGTCTGGTAGGTGAGCATGTTGTTTGGCATGTTGTATGTGATTTTGTTATGTGTGCATTCTCACAGTTGTGAGTTGTATGATTGTGGAGATGAGCTGTGTGGTATGTTCCGTTGGTACTTACCAACAAGCAGTCCATTTCCATAGATGCCATCCTAAAAAGGCTGGTTGATGATGGGCTGTCGGAAGATGTAGGAATCATACACACTGCCTGGGAAGTTGGAGACACCGTTGTTGGTGAACAGTCCCCTATTGTTCACTATTGCCTGCACATTGATCGAATGGTGTGCTTTCTGTTGCGGTAATTGTGTGCAGTGTCGGCAGGGGGCACAAGTAGGACACGTGTGCAGTCAATTGCCCCCAACAGGTGCAGGAAGCCAGCTATGGCGTAGAAGGCTTGCGTGGTCTCTAGCTGTTCCTGTGCAGTGTGGGGAAAGTGAAGGTGCTGGGGTATGAAGCTGATGATGGCATCCAAGACAGGTGTGAGGAACTGTGGGTCAGGATGCAAAGGATGGTTGTCCTTTTGGGCCTGTAGAGGGCAATGAAATCCTCTGGTGTTAAGTCTCTGAGGCTGGTGCGGTTCCAGAAGATTTGCTGTCTTGTTCTGCCCTGCCTCTGTGAAAGTACGGGGGTGGCCCCTCAATGGGGGTGGTCCTGGGGATGAGGGTGGTCCTGGGGGTGGTGGCGGTGGATGTTGTGGCCCTCTTGGGTCTCCAAGCTGCATGATTAGAGGCTCCATGGCCTCTGTTGGTCTTCAGATGTGGCTGTGGGCTGGTCTCCCTTTATGCTGCAGGTTTTCGTCCTACTTACGGCCCGAAAAAAGCAGGTCTCACAGAAGGCTGAGCTGAAAGTTTTGATTACAACCTGGTTCCCCAGATCCAAAGTAAGCAGCTCAGGCTTTTAGGTCTCACCTCCTCCATGTCATGCCTGGGAGGGTGACAAGAAATTGTGCAGCTGGTCTTTGTTGGGGGAGGATAAACGTATTAGGTCACCCAGGGACACCCCTTTGAGCAGGATGGACAAGGGCAAATATTCTACCAGTTCTATGGATTTCCAGAACTTTGTAATAATATTGAATGTGATGTTGACGTGCACCATTAATATTTTTTATTTGTCATAGGTTTGTGGCTATTTGGAATTCTAAAGACTCAGCAATATACTCTTAAAAAAGGTAAGAATTTTCTGAAGTGACATGTGTGGCATGTGTAAAATGAAAGTGACAGAGGGTGTGTTGCTAATTTACCAGGCACAACTCAGAGAGCATCTTAAATGATAAAAATGATGAAAATGCTCACAATAAGCTAACATACACGACCTAGGGTCAGATGTACCTAGAACAGCTTACAAGACACTGGTCACAACTTGCAACAGTTATTTGTCCGACCACTGTGGTAATTTGCAAACCAACCTATGTACTAATAGATCGGTTGACTAATTACCAATTCCTAGCTGGTCACAATTCGACCTACCTCAAATATGAATGAGGTAAGTCAGAAACTTCAACCCACTAAGAATCTCAGCAATCACACAGATGGTGGCCTACGGAGGTCATCAGACCACCATATTAGTGATTGCTTTCAAATAAGGCTATGTTTTTTCAAGGCAACCCATTTTCCTTAATGGAAAACAGGATGTGTTTGAAAAAAAGTGTAGGTCTAATTTTCTAAGAGGAGGCAGCGGTCATATTAATCTTTGTTTTTTTTTGTTTGCTTGTGGATTGGGTGTTTTATGAACAATGCAAGTAGATAGGTAAGTGTTTGAAAGGAGAAAAAGGTATGCTGTTGTGGTTTCTAAAACACAATAGACAAATGTGATGGTGAACAGAAACTCACCCCTTCCATATAGATATTTAACTAATTTAAATATTTTTGTCATAAATTTGTTTTATATAATTTGTAAAAATATTATATCATTTGGAGTTTAGGACTTATGCAAATGAAGAAATGGTTCAGTATTTATATTTCATTAGCATAATGTAAGTAGTGCCAAATGTATGGCATTTTGGTGTAGGGCAGCGCTACAAGGCACCTTCCCACCCTTATGCACTGCAATCATAATTGTTCACTAGTATATACTCTCTGAGTATTTACCAGAGCGCCATTACCCTACACAATCCACCTATCATGAAGTCCCACTGAAACCAATAGGGGGGCTGCCCAGGATGTAGAAACACTGAAAATAATTGTCTGCCATGATGAACAGGGACAAGGAAGCCGAGGAACTCTTTAGTAACCTTGGGACCTTAAAACAATATATCAGATTGGGTACAATACCTAGGGGCCTCAGGTGGCAGATTATCCCCACCTATGACGACCTTTAATATGATTTACTAGTAGCATGGGAGAGGGAAATAACAGCAAACTCAAATAAGCTGATGGGCATACTGACTGAGAATTCTCAGAGAAATGTCAGCAAACTGTTGACAGAAATAGATACCCTGGAGACAGAGATACAAAATCTTAATATACCAGATGCAACTGAAAAGAAATATGCAAGTCTTGAGGGTGTACTATTGAGACACTGGAACGAGAATAAACAAATAAAAGAAACTGAAAAGAGAAACTGAAAAGAGACAAACAGGAATACAATAGTGGCAGGGTCTTTACCTTTGCCAAGAAGTATGACCATCTTATCCCTAAACAACAGACAGAGACTAATGAACCCACTGCTGCAATCAGTTTCAGTTCTACCTCACTGGACACGCCTGTGACCAGTGAGAGTGAATAGGAAGGGATGAAGGCAGGGATAATCCTTTTTTACAGGAGGTTTTAAGGATAAGGAAAGGGAACAGAGAACAGAATTGACACACTCGTATCACAGGCAGACAAGGCAGGGGAAGAGAGGGGGCATGGCAAGAAGACAGAATGAGAATCAGGTCTTGGAACAAGAAAAAATAGAGGACCCCACAGTTATCAACCTCACTGACAAACTGATAAGCCTGGCAGTAACATCATTATTACAAAAGGGTTTGAGCTTCTGTCCTATAGACAAGGGTGATTTATGTAATTTGTTTAAATTTGTGAGACGACTTAAACTGAAGAAACACTTTGCACAGTTTCCCTGTACCAATAAAGACAGAACCACACTGCAGAATACTCTTCCGTCCGATAATTTGACCATACAGGATGTTTTAGATACCAAGTTATTGTTGTCAATCTTTGAATGTGAGGGGACCAAGTGACTATAAATAGACTTCTTTGTGCTCTTCATGTCCAAATGGACTTGAACATTAACAGTGGGCTTAAAGCCAAATCAAGATGGACCTTCCCATTACCGGCTGGCAATAATATAAATATTTTTAACAAACTGGTTTTGTCAGACTTAGACAAATTGGCTGGCTCACGACACTAACACATGGGATAGAAAGATAATCTCACCCAGAAAGAAAGGAAAGCACTGCAACAACTGATGGTAGATGACAGCATCCCAATACGGGAGGCAGAAAGCGGTGGCAACATGGGGGCATGAGGGCTTGGTAGTGCACAAGGTAGTGAGTTAAAAGTCTCGAGCTGTCTCACTATTCCATGTTTTATTCCTGCAGTAGCTCAGGCCTAATTAAAATTATGAGCCTCAGGAATCTACTGAGTCCCAGCTACCAAAAAGTGTGTACTCATAGAAATTGGCTATTGTCACAGGGTCTGGGTTTCTACTTGCGTGGAGGCTGCTCTGCGTGTAGATAGGCCTCAGATGAGAAGAGGGAGTTTTCTGGCTCCAATCACTGCACTTCCAAGATAAACACCAGCATCAACTGTCAGACCAACTATTTGATTTACGCAATCATTTGCAAATGCCAACAAAAGTATATTTGCAACACTATTAGGACTCTGAATGACCGCCGTATTGTAAAACACGTCAGGGCGGTTAAACAGGCTGACACTAGATACCCTGCGGCAATGCACATAATGAATTGTCCAGTTCAGGACATCCACAAATCCTTCTCTTTTCTTGGATTTGACACTGTACCCAGACATGTGAGGGGTGGCAATCGACAACTTTTGTTGAGGAGGAGGGAAGTAACTTGGATTATGCGATTGAGAAGTGTTGAGATGGGCTTGAATACAGACCATGAATTACATTTTTTGGGGGGGCTAGCACTCGTGGTCCATTCTTGTGCATCATCTCACCAGGACATAGTATGTCTACGCTACTGCATACAAACCTACTTATGTGCTCATCACTACCCCCATTTTATCCCATCTCCAACACAGCTCTTTTATGCTGACCGACCTTTCTTTTACTCACTTTCAACCTTTTACCATTGTAAATGCTAGAAGTAATAAATTGTCAACATGCTCTCTTGCTTACACGTGTAGACCACTCAAAGAAATGATGAACTATTGAATTATGTTATACTTGTTACAACCGTATTCTTACTTCTAATTTGGCTATTCTATGCTGACTGACATTTCTTTAGTCTCACAATGACAACAGTTGATTGTGAACCTGCTTTTCGAATCAAACTTGTAGACCTTCTTTAACAAACTTTCGTATTGTATGAATAAGTTATGTATGTTCCAACACTTTGCTTTTATTCAGGCATTGATTAATATATTATAGGTCTCAAAAAGTACATTCTCAAGATAATTCACAGAACTGTGTCTGTAGGTTCTGTGAGTGTCTAATACCGTCCTATGATTACTCCTGCATGCACAACTTGTCCAAGGGTGTTTTGGACACATTTTCACAAGATTTGGAATGTACTCCCTCACTCTGCTTTAATGTTGCCATAGTTAAGCCCTGGTGTCGACCTCAATATCACTTTTTTTTTATTTTTTTTTTATCCTCATATGCGTGCATGGCTCCAATCTATCAAAACTAAAAACCGCCACAGAGCAATAGAAAAAGTTAGGTTGTGTTTTTGTGCTATCTCAGCGTATAGCTGGCGGGAGATTTTATTTAGGAGGGGAGGGAGACCAATTCCCAACAGCACATTCACACAGGCCACACAAGATCTTGCTTAGGGCTGTAATTTAGTAGATAGTGCCCGAGTTACCGAAGCCCCTGTAACGCAACGACACTTTGTCATGGAAGCAAGGGTAGGCAATGCGCACATTAATCATAGGACCTGGGGAAAAAAAAAACAGGCTCATCGCTACTACCCTAGCATAGTCCAGAAAGTTCTCCTGCTAGGATTTCCTACCCTGGCCAGGTCGAGTTTGGAAATCTGAAGAAGCGATGACCGCCATTTGTGCACTGTAGGCGGTTGGGCATCTTTCCAATGTCTACATATCTCCCTACGTGCCGCCAGGATGGCATAAAATAGCAGATTGGTAGCGGCATTGCGGGCTTTGCTTCTCAGGCCAAAGATGACAACAACAAGGTCTATGGAGATGTGTTCACCCAAGGACTGGGATAGCTTATTACCGATAGCGTCCCAAAAAGCGGATAGGTTTGGACATTCGTAAAACATGTGGATGTCAGATGCTGCGATGAACCCACATCTTGGGCATAAGACCGGGCCCGTTAAAGAAACCTTTGTCAGCCTCTGTGGGGAATAGTATGCCCTATGTATTGTAAAAAGGTGGTTCCTGCGAAGACACGCAGGTTTAACTAGGTCCCAGAGTACTGCGCAAGAGGCGGTCCAAAGCTCATCCACGTCGATGCCTTGCATTGAATCAGCCCATAGTGATGTCGGTAAATAAAAGTTGCTATCAATTTCATCGATAATCTTATTATACCAACGTGATATTTCTTTCTTTGCCACAGGGCTATCTAATAAGCAAGTCACCAAATCACTATTACCGCCTATAGGTAGACTACTAATCCGGGCTGGCTGCTCTTTATATGTCTGAGTCCAGCTAGAGATTTGGATGTATTTAAATCTCGACAGACTTTACCCGACTTTGTTGATTAAATAGTCCCATGGAAGCAAAGACCCATCCATAAACAGATCTTCCCAAATGGTGATACCGGCTTCTCTTAGTGGATTAGTAAGTGCATCTATTGTCCATGGAGGGGGAGCGGGTAAGTTCCATATTGGAGCCTTCCCTGAATAATAGCCCACTTTGGTCGCTTGCCTCACTTTGTACCAAGTAGATGCAATCCCCTGTAAAACTTTCAATTTTATTTTTTTAAAGAATTTGGGGTCTCCAAATTTAAACAAAAAACCAGCTTGGCCTACTCCTTCACAGTCCAATAGTGTAGAGAACAAACGGCCCATCCCTGTCACTGTAGGAGTTTTAAGCAGCATACGTGTATGCGAGAGCTGGAACGCCCATGCGTAGACCTGAAGATCTGGTCCAGCCAGCCCTCCCTTCTCCCTGCGACGTCTAATTTTTTTCCAAGAGATTCTAGGGCTCTTGCTATTCCAAATAAAACTAGTAATCGCGCTCTGTAGCTTTGAAATTAATTTAGAGTGAAAAAAAGTGGAATTGAATTAAACAAAAAAGAAATCTTCTGCAAGATACTCATCTTCACCAAATTAACCTTGCCTAAAACAGTGAGCGGAAGATGTGACCAGTCTCTCATAAGTTTTCGGCACTCTGCTGCTGTTTTGGCAAAGTTCAATGAAGCAATCAAGTTGATATCTTTAACTATGTTTATCCCCAGGTAACGTAGTTGAGTTTTGGATGTTTCGTTATTATCTGTTGTATTGATATTCCAGGACATTGACTCTGTCTTTGAGGCATTAATCTCATACCCTGAGACTTTACCAAATTTGAGAGCCAGATCGATTGTCTCTGGATATGCTTCATCAAAATTTGTAGTGAAAATCATAATATCATCAGCATAAAGTGCCACCTTTTTATCCCAGCCACTGAAAGTAAAAGGTTTAAGGAGTATATTGTCTCCTAAGGTTTGGGCAAAGGGTTCGATGTATACATCGAAAAAGAGGGGAGACAGGGGACACCCCTGCCTGGTTCCTCTAGTAACCCTAAATGGCTCCGTTAAACCCCCGTTTATCAGGAGTGAAGCAGAAGGGCTTCGATATAGCAGGTTTATCGCTCTTCGGAATCTATCCCCAACATTGAACTTTCTCAAGGCCTCCGACAGGTATAACCAATTCACCCTGTCGAAGGCCTTGGTAGCATCCAACGTGAGGACAGACAAAGGCGTAGCCTCTTTTATAGCTATATCCATGGAACCTAGTAGTTCATAGGTAAGCTCGCATAGCTGTCTCCCTTTTATAAATCCTTTTTGATTGGGATATATAATATCAGGGGCCACCCGGCCCAGCCGATTGGCCAGTATTGTGGCAAAGATTTTGTAATCGGCGTTTAAGATGGAAATAGGCCGATATGAACCACAATCCGAGGGGGGTTTTCCAGGCTTCAAGATAAGGGTTATAGAGGCATTATCCCAGGATTCAGGTGGCAATGCGCCATCTCTCAGGATTTGATTAAATAAGGTTACTAAGATTGGAGACACCTCTGCAATCATTTTTTTATATATTTCACATGGTAGACCATCAGTGCCTGCCGCCTTTCCCCCCTTTGCTCCCCTTATAGCCTCCTCTACCTCAGCAATACTTATTTCCTCTTCCAAGGAGCGGCTCTGTTCTGATGTTAAAGATGGTAGGGAGATACCTTCCAACCAACTTGTGATGTCATTTTGGGTAACATTAAGGTCTTCTTGGTATATAGATTGAAAGAAGGTTCTAAAAGTTTCTCTAATTTCTACGTCACTAGAATAGGTACCCTTCACTGATGTGACGGAGGCAATATTGTTTCGGGCCCGATCTGATTTTGTTTTCCAGGCCAGTAGTTTCCCTGCCCCTTCCCCATATTGGAAATGAGAGAGTTTGCTCGCCTCCCATTTCTGCAAGACAAGTTTCTCTAGGATTGCTGATAAGGCGTTCCTTAATCTATCCAACTCTGCAAGTTTTGAAGATAGGTCTTGGTTATCTATTAACCCATCTCTGTCGATGTCAGTCTGAACTGCCAAAATGCTATCCTCTATATAGGTTACTTCCTCTATATACTGTCTTCTTCTATAGGCTGCCTTGTTCTTTACAATGCCTCTTAATGTACATTTGAATGCGTCCCATACAGTTCCTGCTGAGGCTGTACCAGTATTAGTGATGAAGAAGTAACGTGCTTCTGATTTTAAAAATTCTATATCTTCTATTGATGTGAGTAGTGATCTATCAAAAGACCACAATCTTGTAGTAGGTACAGCGCCCAGTTTTAATTCAAGCTTCATTGCTGAATGATCGGAGAGGTGTATATTGTGATATAGTGTATTGAGGTGATGTCATCAACCAGAGCTCTACTAGTAAGGATAAAATCTATTCTAGATTTATGTCTATACTTAAAGTTCCTAAATGAGAAGTCTTGCCTCTGGCTCTCTCTAAACTTCCAGATATCTATATATCCATACTGGTTCATTAAACCTATAAGACAATTTCTGGATTTAGAGATACTTTTCTGTCTACTGTTAGGGGATTTGTCCAGAAGTGGGTTCAGAGTTATGTTGAAATCCCCAGCTATGATCACCGGGTCTGGGAATCTCAACAGGTGTTTGAATAGGAATTCCAATGCTGACGGATCATCGATATTTGGACCATAATAGCCCGCTAGTGTCAACTTCATTCCTCCTAACTCTATTGCTACAATGGCCCATCTCCCTCCGGAGTCTACTTTCTGCTGTGTTATTTTAAACCTAACGGATTTCTTGAAGAGAATAGAAACCCCCCGCGTATTAGATGTTTGTGATGTTGAGATCGAGGATTCTATCCATCTATTCCTTTTAACTAACTCAAGCATTTCGCTTTCGATTAAATGTGTCTCCTGGAGGATAATTATCCCCGCATCGGCGTCTCGAAGATATTGCATGATTTTATTAGCACAAGGCCTGGTGCAGAGACCATTAACATTCCAGGATAATACTTTAAGTCTACTCATTGTGCTGAGAATATGTGTTACTTTCTGAGACTGACAATTTATATGATTTCATGTTATTTTGCTTTTGATGAGTATAAAAACTTATATTTAAGAATTTACTAAAGTAGAAAGATTGGAGCTCATTCATTAACGTGTATTTTTTCCTAATTACCTTGTGCCCCGCCACCCCCCCGTGCCCTCCCAGCCCCCTTTCCTCCCCTGGGAAAACCCTGTACTCACTAACCGGAAGTTTCCGGAAGTTAGTGCCCCTAGCTCTTCCCCGTCCCCACCTCATGTGCCTCTTATCTTAATACGATAACTCGCCTTTCAAATATTAGTGCTTGTTTTATGAGTGTGTGTTTTTTGAGAGTATTTATATATTTTGTATTTTTTTGTTTTTTTTTCCCTCTTTCTCCCTTTTCTCTTCCTTTTTTTTTCCACTTCATTTTTTCCTTTCTTTTCATTATTTTCCCCTTTTTTTTTTCCGATTTCCTTGTGCTTTATTTTATCTTCTCTCATTAGTTGATAAAGGTATTAGTAAGTTAAAGAGCTAGAACCATTGAACATAATTTACAATTGTATTTCATCTCTACTCAGCTCTATATCACTTTTTATTTTTAATTCACTCAATACTACATAGGATTTAACTTAGATTATGGAGCTTCACTGCTCCAAGATGACCGACAGTTTTCTTCATACTATTATGCATCTGTTTCATAACTTATAAATTGGACTTTAAACAGAATGGCCCCTCACAATATATTTATGACCATGCAGATACCCCAATATGTTGGTATATCATCCTTAATGCACTTTAGGTTCAGGATTGCACCATCCACTTACATTTTTGGAGGCAGCAGCACTTTTGAACATTAACTTTACTCCAATTCAAGAAGGCCAACGCCAGTTCTTTAATTTGTTAGAGTAAGTGGGTGTAGTTCTATGACCATGTCTGCAGTCTCTCCAGTATTTAGGCGTGAATCTCAGCAGGCCAAACTCTTCTGCAGACACACCAGAAGCAGTTGTGCTACTGAACTAAGGCAAGTGCCCGTGTTAGGATACCCGGTAGCCCTCAGGAGTGGCATACTTTACACTCCTTAACTTGGGTACGCTCCTTAATAGTATTACATGGTTAGGACATATTTAGTTATTATAACAAAATCCCCATCTTCCCTTTATTGTGATTAGGGTTTATGCCAGCAAAGATTTGGTTGCTGGCAAGAGGGGCTCACTTAGCTCCCAAATAGTGGTTTTACTATACCACGTCACCGTTCTTCATGATGGATTCATGACTTATACACTCAGATCGACACTTAAGGTATGTGAAACTTCCTGTTGTCAGCTATGAATAGGACGATAACAAGCCCTTACTTAAGTGGGATGTACTCACAATTGTAACTGGGACTTTTCTGTCTGTCTTTCTCGTTTATGCCCAGAAAAGAATTCTGGAATACATTAAATCTTGGACACACTGGAGTATAGAACCCATTCCGGATCGTAAATACAACCGGAGCTGAGGTTGTTTACCTACAATATCTTTCCACAAATATCACTATTCACCAGTCCTAGTTGATTTCTTATTTTAATACCATGTTATTTTCTACCCTTGTACCTTTTCTAAATATAGGATACATACAAGAGATTAGAGGTACTGCTTAGATTATAAATATACTTTTTCTTGATCTGAGGCAACATTGAGAGGGTGCCGTGTTTCTTAAATCACTTTAGAAGAGTAACTGCTAAATGTCTTGGCTGTCACTAAATAAGTCACAAGAAACTGGCTTATGTTCATTTGCTGACAATTTTTGTTTGGAATAGCGATCATCTTTTAACTGCACAAGTCTCTCTAGAGGCAGCAATGGTGATATGTTCTAGTAAAACAGCATGAGTTTCCACAGGCTCGAGGACTATACTTGAGCCGCTCTTTAAGATAAGCATACTGTCACAAAGGGTAACAGACATTTGATGTTAGTGATGGATATCTTTTACTCTCACCTTCTACACACTTGTTTGTTTCTTAGCCCTGAAGAAGTCACTGCGCACAGCAATTAAGCGCAACGAAACATGTAGGCTAAGAATCTCAAGATTAAACTGACACATATTATTTCTTTTAAAAAACAAACCTTGTTTGCCTTTGTTTCCTGAAACAATCGTATTGTTAGTCCCTTTACCATATTCATCAACTATTATGATCACGGGCGGATTGCCACTGCCGGACCGGCGGTGGCGATCCGTCCACCAAATGTCCCTGTGACACCCCCGCCATATTAGTAATGTGAGGGGCACTGCAGCAGTCGGAAAGTCTGTTGCTTTTCTGCCAGTCAAATAGCCGGCCAGGCAGAAAAAGCCAGTAATATGGTGGCAATGCCTTGCAGGCACCGCCATCCATATTAGGATGTTTGTGGAAAAAGACCTTTCCATGGCCATGGAAAGGCAGGTGGTCTTGGGGGGTGGGGGCACACTTGGGGGGACCCCCCTTCATAGGCATACACAAGGTGGCAGGCACTGCGCGGTCAAACGTATTGTTAGTCCCTTTACCATATTCATCAACTATTATGATCACGGGGGGATTGCCACTGCCGGAACGGCGGTGGCGATCCGCCCGCCAAATGACCCTGTGACACCCCCGCCATATTAGTAATGTGAGGGGCACTGCGGCAGACAGAAAGTCTGTTGCTTTTCTGCCAGTCGAATTGCCGTCCAGGCGGAAAAAGCCCGTAATATGGTGGCAATGCCTTGCAGGCACCGCCATCCATATTAGGATGTATGCGAAAAAAGACCTTTCCATGTCCATGGAAAGGCAGGTGGTCTTGGGGGGTGGGGGTGCACTTGGGGGGACCCCCTTCATAGGCATTCACAAGGTGGCAGGCACTGCGCGGTGCCTGTCACGAAGTGCCTGCCAATGCAAAACATGCATATTTGACATTGCGGCAGGTGCTGCTTACAGCACCACCTGCCGCAATGTGAAATATGTGGGGTGCGACAGCCAGGGTGGCGGTTGCATCATAAAGGAGCTGGCGGTACTGTTGCGCCTCTGGCAGTCGGTCCTGTTTACTGTTACGTGGCGGGCGGATGGGGCCCTATGTGTGCTGTCGTATCATTAAACCTGAAGCACTAATTCAGACACCCAATCACGGAAGGGTAAAATCTGCCACATGAGATGGGCAGCTCTGGCCACTGCCTGTCAGTTTTCAATCAGAGAGCGCAGGGGCATCTGCTAGCCAGATTAACACTTCAGCAGACCAAAGAAGCTGAAATACATAAGGACCTCTATAACATATTTACATGTGGACTCTCCTCGTACAAATGTAGTCCACAGCCCAGGCGCCCACAAATGTATTTATTGCATATTGAGAACTCACCGCTGCAAGCTACCCAACACAAGGTCAGCCTTTCCAATGTATTAAACCTGGTTCTCTTTTTAGGAAGAGCAACATAGACTTCTCAAGACCTCATTAACAATGGAATGCTCTAGATGATGGATGCTGTGCACGAGGACAGGGCACAAAGACCCTCTTCTGAAGGAGGAGAGTGGGCCATGCAGCTACAACCTGCTCGCTGGATATATTTTAGGACAGCACACCATTCAGCACTGGTCAAAGAGACACAAGCAGTAAAGAGAGCAATTCGACCAACCCATTCAACACATCCACAGCCAAATACCGATTGCTCTTTGTAAGTTAACGTGCTACTTATTGTTCAAACCTAATAACAATTAACTTCTTCACAACAAGCATTTTATAAATATTTGCACAATTAACCATGAACAATGGATGCGATGACACTTCTTACTGGGAGATGGTAACGATGACCAGGTTGACTGAGCAATGTGCCGCATTCTCTGTAAGAATGCGAGAATGTCACCAATGATTTAGATCAAAGAATCCAAAAAGTACATCATGATGAAGGCCAATTTATGGAAGATCAGAGACTCTTAACATCGTTATAAATTCACACCGATCTACTCCACTCTCTGTGCAGTCTGACAGTCTGCAAGGGCTGCTGCCCCTCTGGCTATGCGTTTGCAAGCTGATGCTCCATCCAGAATTCAGACATCCACAATGAATGCTTGAGAGGCTTACCATCTGCTTCACACTTCACCTGCAATCTTCACGAGGCAATTACATCAGCTCGTAACATGCAAGACTCCTCAATGTGAGGAAACTCGCCTACACCTGTTTACTCTCAAAACGATTCTCTGCAGTGTGTGGTTTTCACGCTTACAAAAGAATCCTTTCCTGTTCATTAATAGGTTGATAGTTTTAAAGACAAAAGGTGAGACTTAAAAAGAAGCAATAACACAAAGCGGTTTGGCCATCTTAGGTTATGTATTTTATTCTGTGTCAGTTTATGTGATAAACTATAATTGTCCAATCAAATAATCAAATTCAACTGTACAGAGCTATGTAAATCCCTGATGCAGGGCAAAGTTTTTCTCTGGTGATAAGAGATGGTACTGCGTAGCAAGAGGATGAAAAAGGCTTAACATGTGAAACTCAGAGCCTACAATGAAGGACAACGTTTGATTTTCCCCAAACCACACTTTTATACTTTAAAGTCATAATTACAAGTATCCAAGTATAGTGATACATTAATGCTGCACATGCATTTACTAATACCTCTAGGATAAAAATACCATTAATAACTTTCTTTGCATATTTTACGTGTAAATCTACCAAATGTAGTTCTACATAGCACAGACAGAGAACTACGAATTGAAAAGAATAGCAAACAGTTACCAGCTGAGGAACATAATATACACCTGACAATAAACACAAGCAGGAGAACATAAACACATCTTTCACCCAGGTCTGTATTTTGTGCTCCTTGTGCTGTGAGGCATTTCAGAGCCAGACATTGGCTACAGTTGTGGCTCTAGGCTCATGGCGGCCCTGGGAAAGGGAGCCTAGGTAGGGGGCCCAGAAGAGAGGGCCCGGGGAGAGCGGAGCGCGAAGGCCAGTGAAGAGGAGGGGGGGGCAGGCTGTTTGGAAGAGGAACAGAGCCGGAGGGCGCCAAATCCCTGCCAGGGGCCACCACGCAAATATGTATCCATCCTCAGAGGATTATTAAATTAAGGATATATATATTGGTGTGGTGGTCCCTGGGGTTTGGTGGCCCTGTGAAGGTGCACAGCTTGCACATGCCTAAGGCTGCCCCTGGTGTGTGTGTGTGAGTGTGCATGTGTGTGTGTATTTGTTTGCGACATGCAGTGTGTTGTGATGTATACTTCTATATACAGCAGTGTTACATGTGAGATGATTGACAGTTTTCGGTGTAATTCATTAACAATTTACATATTGAGCAAGTTACTTTATTTCGGTAACGCTTTCCCTGGTAGAGACTCTATCTAGCAGCAGATTCCTCCCCTTTCGAATATTCCACAGGCATCAGACTGGATCTAGAAACATTTCAGCAGAGCCTCTGCTTGCCGGAAGGTTGCTTGTATGGATCCACACTGATGCCTTTTCACTGGGGAAATGACATGTAGACTATATCTGCCCCATTCCCATGCGCTGACGTCAGTTCCTTTTGAGAATGCCTGTGCCCCAGATACAGAATCTCAAAAGCAAATTGGTAGGCAGTGTTCAGATTCTTAGACTTGGGATCGTATTAATTGATAGAGTCCAATCACAGAACAGGGAGGTCTCTACCAGAAACAGCAGTAGCAAAGGTAAGTAGCTTGTTCTTTTAATACGTTCTAGCCACAGTTTCCTCACCTTTTGCATAGTTACCAATGAAATGCCTATTCAGAGGTGGGCCTGTGTATGGACCCAAGCCAGAAAGTCCTGCAGGACCGAGCGGGTACAATACGTTTCTCGGCAAACCTGGCTGTCCAGGCAATAGTGCTTTGTGAACATATAGAGGGAAGCCCAGGTAGCCACCAGGTAAATGACAGGAACTGCACATGCTAGCACAGTAGTAGAAGCTTCTGTTCGGGTAAAGTGAGCATGCAGTCCTTTGTCCAGTGCATAGCAGATCTTAATGTAGAGCACGATCCAGAAGGAGATAGTTCTTTCCTGCACTGCCCTGCCTTTTTTCCCCAGGGAAATGTACGAAGAGCTCATCGTTCCGCCGGTGGTCTTTGGTACGTTCTATGTAGATGCTCACCCCTCTCTTGGGGTCCAAGCAATGGACTTTCTCCTCCTCCTTAGAGGGGTGAGGCAAGCATAGAACGCCAGCAGGGTGATGGCTTGACCAATGTGGAATGACATCCTAACGTTCGATGGGAAGGATGCCTGAGTCAGCAGAACCAGTTTGTCTGTAGAAGAATACAGTGTGTGGTGGACTGACACAAAGAGTCTGAAGTATTCTCACCTATGCTGACAAGATGGTGATGAGGAAAACAGTCTTGATGGTAAGGAGCTGGAAAGTACATCTGTGAAGCGTCTCAAACAGAATGAACTTCAGGTAAGTCAGGACCAGATTAAGGTCCCTTTGGGGCATGGCAAAGAGAGAAGGGGGAAACGTGTTGCAGCCCTTTCAAAAACCGCATCACAACCAATGACAAATAAAAAAGAGGGCTGATCTGGCAACTGTAAGAAGACTAAAAGGAAAAAAAAAGATAACCCTTAAATGTGCCCAAAACAAAGCCTCACTTGCCGAGAGATAGAACAAATAACAGAACATCAGATAACTTGTAATGGAGGAAGTCAATCTAGTGTGTGCCACACCAAGCCAAGGATTTATCTCAATGACAGGAATATACAGTCTTCTTTGAGAAATGCCTGGATTCCAAGATGACGTCAAACATCTCTGGAGAGAGGTTGAAGGTGGTCAGCTGTCACCGCCCAATATATAAGCATGAAGGTGGATGCAGAAACCTGTCCTGTTGATGCAACAGAAGGTTCTCCTGGAGAGTCAGCCTGATCTGAGGATGTATGTTCAAGCCAAGGAGTTCTAGATACCATAGTCTCCATGCCCAATCTGGAGCCACTAGGATGATTTAGTCCTGGTCTGTCCTGATTTCATTGATTACTCGGGTGGAAGAAGCATTATCGAAAAGGCATACAGGAGTTCCGGGTAATTGTTCTCAAGGGATGAGACGGGAAACCCGAATCCGCGTCTGGGGGAGCAGAAACAAAGGAAGTGATGTCAGCACACAGGAGTGGCACCTATAAAGTCACTGAATGTCATTTCCGGAGTGGAGCCTGACAGCGCCAGCCTTTTAGAGCACAGAAGTACTGCTGAAATGTTTCTGGATCCAGTCTGATATCTGAAGAATATACGAAAGGGGAGGAATCTGCAGCTAGAAGTTCCTACCAGAATGTAATTTTTCAACTGTATTTATCTGTTATCTGTATTTATCTGTTATACTTACATTACATTTTAACAATGTGCCGTTGCCCGATGTCTCTTATAGTGAAAATTATGTGAACATTAATTATACTTCTTTTTTTTCTATATCACTGTAACATTTCTACAATGTCATTGATGCAGGTGTCTGCAGTTTCTAAACTTATTTTACTGTTACTTTAAAATAATTTATTTTTTCCAAATAATTATTTTGCATTTTATAATCAAACATAAAGCTGTTACTCATGTCAGAATAGAACATTCTTCAAAGAGGTTACAGGTTCAAGCTTACATATCGTAACCCATCACCTGATCCTCTTTACCCACCCTGCCCACGAGGATTTTCAAATACAGTGGGCCTCATTTACAAAAAAAAATAAAGCAGTGGTGTGCTGCAAGCCATTTTGCTGGCTGAGATGCATCATTTCAAAAGCACAGGGATGCATCGTATTTACAACAGGACAAATCCACGTGCTTCCACCTGCATTGGTGCACAATAGGCCGCCATGCGCAACCATAGGCACCATTGCGTCATTTTGCAAGGGTGCCTGTATTGCAGTGATGATTGTTTTTGTGCAGGAAGGGACATCTTACTGCACAAAACCAATCATTGACGGCATTTTCTTCTTTCTATGCATGCTGCAAAATGCAGCATGCATAGAAAGAGGTCAAATTGATGAGAAATTAAAGTATTTCTCGTGTTGAACACTCCTACACCTCCCCTGGGAAAATGTTTTAAATCTGGGAATGTGTCAGGTTCCATGGATGTTTTGTGGGAACACCCACAGCAACACCCATGGAATGCCCCTTTCACGCAGAGTAATGCGTGAAAGGGGCCCATATTTACAAGGCCATGAAAAGCTAGGCAGGGTGACTTAACATGGCGTTGTAAATATTGGCAGGCAACCTGCGCCACCGGAGCATTAAATGAAAAAAGTGGTGGACTGGCAGCGCAGTGACCTTGTAAATGAGACCCTAAATTTGTTCAGGGTAACGGTAAATGACTGATAAAAACAAATTATGAATAATGGTACAGATAAATTCACTCCATTTGTGGCTGTATATTTCCCAGTCTTAATGCCCACAGTGCTCTCAGGCACTGTATGAGTGGGACCTCCTTTTTTAAATATTGCAATGCTGGTATCCATAATTTCCTAGACTTCCTCCACCCACCTCCAGATCGTTGAGACCCCATGTCATACTTTACACTGCTATTTCCGTACAGTAGAACTTTTCCACTCTCTACAATCAGTGATTTTGCCCCTAAAGTGAGGTTTGTTACAAGCTGTCAATCATTCCTAGTAAGCCCTTGCATCTCCATAACTTTAACACCAAAATTATTATTGTTGCTGGATATGAGGAAGTGGAAACCTCAGAATCCTTCTAATGTGATTTAAAGTTTCCTTCTAAAATGGTTTGCAGTACCTCGCAGGTCCACCACATATGTAAATCCTCTCCATCATGCCCACATTCACACACGAATTTCCCTACTTATTTTTATTTTCTTTGAAGAGATGTACCATAGAAACCTATGTTTAGATAATGTTTAACAGTTTTACTACATATTGATGGTTAATTTGGGAATGTCTTCCTAAAGATTCTGCAAATCTTTCATTGGGATATCTTTGTCTAGGGTTTGGTGCCTTTTTGCATTCAACCTTATGTTCGGAAGGGTTAACTAGATGGGAGACATTGCCCCCTTTCACTGAGAAGTAGGTTATAAATAATCTTAAAGGAAGACATTCTTGTAATCTTATTACTGGATGCTAGGACCCAATGACATAATTGAAAATAGTGCATAGGCTCTACTTCATCTATCTATTATTCTTTTACAGAGGAATCAAATAATTGAATCTCGTCTTACGAAATGGATCCCTGGGCATGCTACATCCTCCTTAGCTTCAGGTACTGAATTTATTTCAGTTGCCCTGGCTGTGTAGTCTGCATTTAAGGAAATCTTGTCCTAAGCCTCCAAGGCCGAACACAAAATATCAGGTAGCCCATGGTTATTCTATGTTCTATTACACTTTATCTATAACTGCTGCCGCCATATGAGCCCAGTATTTCTCTGCCTCACACCACGACCATTTACATCACACTTTCTTTTATTTTTAACATTTTTTAAAGCATTTTTACAATTTCCCCTGCATGGTTGTGTGCAAACTAGAAGTGTTTATACAATTTTCTTCATTCACTCTTTTTTATTTTTTAGGTTACACTTTTTGCTGTTAATTATTACTTTCCACCTTTAATTTTTATGTGATTCCATTGAAATACGTATGAGTGAACATCTGTGTTTTATAACATACTGCAAGGCTTGACTCTGTGATAAATGGTCTGTAGTACTACTAAAGTACTTGTGAGTGGACCTTTTGTGAAGAACAGCTGACCATGTTTATGGATTTACTTGTCCATCCCTGTGCTTCTCCTCCACATGCGAGGGATTAGAATATGTGTAGACTGTGATCTACACCAGTACCAATATGTAATGCATTTATGAGTACGTAAAGTAGTCCTAAAGATACTATTACATGTATTCTTAAATGCTATTGTGAACTGCCACAGTCTGTTTTCTCACACTATTTTGCCAGGTTGTACCAGGCACAATATGTGTGAGAGAAAGCACACACTTGTGCTATGAAGAAATATTGCCCAAGTTGTAATCCTCATTCGCTCGAAAACCAATTTGCACCTGACTCAAGATTATTTAGCAGATCAGCATAATGGCCTAAGTTCCATGCCAACTTTTGCACTAAGAAAATAACCCCAAGACAACATCAAGATATGGGGTTGAACTAAGAAAACAACCCCATATCTGCATGTTTACAGTACATCAGCACCTAGAAGAATGCCTGAAAGGTAAACACACTGAGGCCCTGATTCAAATGTGTTTACACCTGCAGGTATACAGGATATTCAGGATATTTTCTGCACGAATATATGCATTACTGAATTCATTTTCCTTATTTTATGTGCAATTGGCCATGTTATGCAGTTTGAGTACAAAGGCTAAAAAGAGATAATAAGGACAGAAATTTAACTTTCTTCCTGGATGCCTAACTCATGCCTAAAATTGTTTTTGATTTAATTGTTGGGCATCCAACTGCTGAATGAATCCCAAATAGGTGAGTAGGTGCTTTCCAAATTCGGTCAGTGGTACAATCTAAGGCAGTTTGGGTAAACTACCCATCAATCTTGGATCTGCATATCTCTTGTATATCGCAGAAACTGGTTAGTCCCAGTTGAACTTTTCAATGGGGCCATGGCAAAACGTCATTCCTGTGGACGTTTCTGGGTTATTTGCATGGGTGATAAGTATATCAGCGATTGTTATGTTCTATTTACCATATATAAGGCAGTTGAGGGCAGAGATCAATGTAAGGTACATTTGGGATCTTTTCTGTTCTAGGCACTTATTTGTTGTAGATTTGTTTTTAATGTTTAAAAATACCTAGTTCCTATTTGTATGGAATATATGTTTAGCCCTCTTCACTTCCCAGAATCTGCAAATGTCACAGGCTTCCAAATGTAATCTTGAAGACCATAGTGAATTCCAATAAAATCAGCAAACGTCACAAAGTGGAAGTTGTATAAATGAAGCAGCAAATATCAAAAGTTTCTGGATAAACTACATAAAATGACATGAAAATGTTAACAAACTGAAAGTCAGAATATACTCAAGCCCAGATATATCAAATTATCAGGCAACACTACAAGACTCCTTGCTGTGCTGCTTGAAAGGTAGAGGGCATGAATACACCATATTTAACATTATACAACACATCCCTGTACTCTGCCTGCATTGAAGGCAGGATTGTTTTTATGCAGGAGGGACACTTTCCTTCACAAATTAACATATTCCTCCTTGTTACACCTCCCTTGGAAAGTGGGTCAATTTTGATCCCTGGTCTTCAAACTGGAAATGCATCATGATCCATGGGTGGATGCGTGGGAACACACATGCTTTACCCATGGAACTCCTCCGTGGTGCAGAGTACACAAGGCAGTGACTTGCACTCCTTGTGTTACTCTAAATTTTCCAAGCACCACAGGGCCTAGTGTTGCTTGTTAATCTGACTTTAGTGTCGCATTGTCCTTCTGTTATTGTGTCACCTTGCGTGACGCAAGGGCAACGCAACACTATGATAAATCTACCTTTCAGTTTTTTAAACCTGTACTACTTAATGCTTACTCAGGGGCTCTATGACTGCTTAAACAATTAAATACTATTAGCAGATCAATAAAGTATAAATACAAAAGAAAGCAAAATGTGAAAAATTAAAATGGTTAAAGATTCGGTAAATGAGAGGAATTTGAATTTGGAGGCTAAACATTATGGGCCTGATTCCGATCTCGCCAGTAAAGCCCTCCATATGACTTGGATCCTTAGGGCTTTAGGAGCGATACGTACAACTGGAGTCCGAACAAGCGAGTATGATGCACTCTTGCGCTAACGGACTCGGTTTGCTCAGACTCCCATTGAACTCAATGGGAGCCTGTATACTGGACATGTGCACAGGCTTCCATAGCAAAAAGGGGGGAGTTGGAAAAAGCGTACACCCTGTGGCGGGCACCCCATGGTGCCCACCACACTGTGCATGCATAGGCATGGGGGACCCATGGGTACCCCCACGGTTCTGAATCGGAGCACTCCAGGTGATGGTGGGCCTGCTACATGCCCCAAAAGAATGATTCTGGCAGCTTTTTTGATCTGGACAAACCGAATCGTGAAGGCTGTCCCGAATCGTGCATCGTACTTGCTCCCTCGAAAACAGAGTCCATAGAGCTGTACAAAGCGTCTGCGTACGAGTTGCACGGACTGGATCGGGTTGGGAGATGATTCGCTCGATGCGTAGGCGAACTTCGCATTGCACTTGGTCATTCGTAGCAGTGTACGAATAAGTTGGGAAAAAGGGCTACGAATCAGATCCGTTAAAGCCAAATCCGATTCGTAGGCCTTCCAAGAGAGATCAGAATCGACCCCTATGTTGGAATCCTCAGACTGGTTCTTTGGGGCAGTGCAAGTACATCAAATGGAATCTAGTGTTAGTGGTTTCTGAGGCCAATTGAAGCCCTGGCAGCACCAACAGAAAGAGAGCATGCTTTACAAGCAAAAGAAGCCAAAGTAAAATTGAATCTAGCATATTGCTTTTTCTTTTAGAAGTAAAGCCACATTTTTTTAAAAACTGCAACCTTCCAGTTAAAAGTGAAATTCTAACTTCTATATTTTTTTGTGGAAGAAATAAAATAGTTCATAACTAATGCATTTGTTATATATCTGCTCGTTTCTGAATTTTTGGTGCTTTGTTTTGAGGTTCAAAAACTAGGTTTGAATCCTTAACTTCCTGTTTTGAGTGAGTGGGGATCCAAAGAAGTCAAAAGGTTAAGTGCCATATTAACTCTTGCCTAAATTATTGCGATAAAAACAACTCTTTCCTTGAGTGAAACGATCACACGGTTAAGAATGGATTGCAGTACAATGGTGCATAAAAACAATTGGAGACTTGGCTACGACTTAAATGTTTTGCTTTTGAAAGCGGTACAATTACGATGCTCCTCGAAGCTCTTCATTTGCCAATGTTCTTCCTCAAACTGCTTTCACTTAATTAGTTTCTATAAATTTCTCCAAACAAGCCAGTAGCGAAACTAAATTAAGTACCCGGTGACTGTGCCGGAATGTCCACTAAAATCAAAGTTAATTGGGATGCGGAGACACAGCTACTCCCCAAAGCAACTCTGCGAACTTAAATACACTCAGCAAAAGTCAGTCATGCCGCCCTTCTTTCAATGAAACGTTTCTTTACTCTAATCCGAGAGTACATATATTAAAACTATGAAATTTAAATAAATGCAAATTCATGTTGGGTATCAAACAGAAAATAATAGTTACATGCTACATACTTTGAATGTGTGAAACCAAATATAATTCAACAGATCTATTCTTTAATAAAATCACATACACTTTTTATATGGAAGGATAACCCAGGAAAATTGCAACCCCCAAAGATAGCACTGAATAAATAGCTATAGGTCGAGTACCTCGGGCACCCTGTAGAAAACACCCTTCATTTACTTTTTAATAGCTAGCTTTGTAGTGTATCTTGAATATTTCGAAATTGATCAGGGAGCCGTATCATTTTTTTTTTTTTTTATTTCAGTAATTTTTAATTGAAAATAAAGAGCATATTTACATGGTACTGGGTGAAACATATGGGGAAAAAAGAAAGAAAGAAAAAGGCTCTGTTTCCAACTAGTGCTGTCCAAAGTTGTCACATGAACTTGAAGAATTTCCAAGTTATATGCGCAAACCTTTACACCTCAAATGCAAAATACAGCCGTGCAGTTCTGCACAGAGCCAGCACAGTTCTCCATGATACAGCCCTGATATTCTTAGACTTTTCTACCTTTTTGAATTCCATCTTTGTTTCCATACTTTAGATACCATCATCATGTGTCTACGACTTTGGGCCTTATTGAGAGGTGAGTAGTGGTGAAACAGTAGCTAAACATTGGTGGCAGTCTTGTTCGTTAGCCTCTACTATTCACATTTTGGGGGACATTTACTAAGATTTTTTGCCATGTGTGCATTGACGCAAAATCTTTTTTTTCCAAATTTACTTTCCAGCAGAAAACTTGTTTTGAGCTGGGAATGTACTACTTAGCGCCAAGGGGGCGTTCCATGGGTGGTGCATGGGTGTTCCCAGGCAAGGACCCATGGATTTTGACGCAAAACTCTATCTACTAAAATAGTAGACAGGGTTTTGCATCAAAAAATAACGCCCATTAAGGAGAAATGCTGTTATTCCTCCTTTCTTTTCTGACTTTGTATGTGTGTTGCATTGGACAGCACATTTACAAAGTGGGAAACGTTTTAAAGTTATTCTAAGCATAGTATTTTGTACTGGAAAGATAATATTTAGTACAAAACCTATGCTAGACTCAAGCAGACTGTGCACTGTGGTGGAAAGGTGCGCGCATGGCGATCGGCTACCTGATTGTGCGCCAGGTACCACTGATGCAACAAGTAGGACAAATCATACACAGAAAGGTAGGTACATAGCAACTTTTGGATTGTCAAAAGTACCATGCTGTGAGCAAAGGGCTTGTCCTTCCATCTGCTGCAGTGCAGCATGTTTTGCAGTATTTCAGTATCAGCATCAGAGATGGCTTCATGGGTGCACACTGCTACCCATGGAGCTCTGCATCATGTGCACCCCAGAGAATGATAGTCTCACCTACCCCTCTGTTGGGGTGTGCAGGGGACCTCCAGTCTTTCAATGAAGGATGCTGCATCAAGCCTCATGGGTTTATTTGCATATGCGGTTCTGTAGCTCTGTGTCTGTGAATACCCAAAATGGTTTTGAGAGAGAGATATTGTGTATGTACAAGTGACAAATAAAATGCCAGATCCAATCAGATTACTTGACTTTCATGATGTACACCCCCTAAAAAAATCTTGTAAACCCTCTACTTAAATGTGTACACACTGAAACGTGTGCAGATTTGGTATTCCAGAAGAGGCCATGCGGCCCTTAAAAATCTGAAAAGTGTGGGACACACTCTGCGAACCGCATAACATACCACTAGCAGAGTGCACCACCTTTCCTGGCTTAATATTTGTGCATTCCAGTGCAAAACTCATAACCGAATAATTGTTGTTTTGGAATTCATCATCCTAAATGTTGCTACTTAATTTGTGGGCATATTATCCATCATTTCATTTACATATCTGAATTTAAGTGCCACCTATTCAAAATGATTGCAAGATGAATCCTTCTCTCACAAACATTGACCAAGGAGAAGTATAACAAGGCACATTGGAAGTATGATTAATTCACCAGAATGAATAAGAGATGAAAGGCATATGACTGTGGCCAGGGTTGAGCAGCAGGAACAACATGAAAGATGTGAGGGAGGAATATCTTTTCTGAGGTAACTGCATACTGAGATGGACGTACTAAGGGAACATGAATCATAAGGACAAGATGGGATGATGAAGCCTTACTGGAATCATGAAAGTTACATTGTATTAATAAAACTGGAAGATGGATTTGGGACCTTATGTATCAATGCACTTTTTCATAGACACAGAATGGGTGAAACTTGGAGGTAAGAAATATTGTTTTTGAAAATGTCGTAGTCATTAATATAGTTTGCAAAAATATAGTTGTTTAAAATATCGATGTTTTAATTAGTGTTTTGTATTTTAGTATGTATTTTAAAAGTATGTGAACTATTTTTTTGTACAAGTATTGCTTTAGCTTTTAATACATTTTTTTATAATTTTATTTTAATTAAATGTTGCATTTTTTAGTTCTGTTGTGGGTTTATAGGGGAATAGTTAGGGAGGTAATTTAATTATAATACTTTTTTAAACATTGTATATATTAGTATTTATTTAATTTAGATTTATTACTGTTAATTGTGGGAATTAATTTATTATTATATAATTATTAATGGGTTGCAAATTATTATTAATTAATTGGTAATTATGTTAATTGGGTAATTTTTTTAGGAGAGGGTTGTAGATTTATAGGGGAAAAGGGTGGGAAGTAATTTAAATATAATACATGTATTCATATTTATTTAATTTACATTTATAGTGTTCATTGTGGGAATTAATTATTTAGTAATTATGTATTATTGGTTGTTAATTATTATTAATTAATTGGTAATTATGTAAATTGTGTCATTGTTTTTTAGGAGCGGGTTGTGGGTTTATAGGGGAATAGGGTGGGAAGTAATTTAGTTATAATACATTAATTATAATTGTTTATTTATGACTATTTATTTAATTAATATTTTAAAGTGTTAATTGTGGGAATTAATTTATCATTAATTCATTATTAATTGCTTGTAAATTACTATTAAATAATTAATTGGTTATTAATTATGTCCATTGTGTTATTATTTTAGGAGCGGGTGGTGGTGTTTATAGGGTAATAGGGTGGGAAGTAATTTATTTATAATTAATGAATAATTATTTGTTAATTAATGCTAAATAATTCATTACAATTCAAATACGGCAATTGTTTATTTA
The DNA here is from genome assembly GCF_964263255.1 of Lissotriton vulgaris. NCBI lineage: Eukaryota > Metazoa > Chordata > Amphibia > Caudata > Salamandridae > Lissotriton > Lissotriton vulgaris. Next base: position 1,185,810,448 of record NC_141691.1, read on the forward strand.
ATTTAAGAAGTGCGCTATGGAGTTTATAGTCGTAAAGGGGGGAAGTAAATTCTTTTAAATTAATTAATACGTTGTTTTTAATTGATATTAATTTAGTAATGTCAAATTAGTTATGAACATTGTGTAATGATTTTTAGGTGTGGGTTGGGGTGTTTATTGGGGTAGAGGGTGGAAAGTAATGTATGTTTAATTAATTAAAAATTGATGATCATAATTATTAATTCATCAATTCAAAAATAATGATGGTAATTGTTTATTTTTATTTTGTGTGTGAGTTTTGATTTATAGGGGTAATGTTTGGGGAGTAAATACATTTTTATCTGTTTTCATTTGTTTTTAATTAATAATATTTCTTTAATTGATACTTCATTATGTTAATTATGGAGGTATTTTTGTATTTAGATGTGTGTAGTGAATTGTGTGTTCTTATAGGGTAGGAAATAAAAAAGATTGAAATTACTAAATAATAATTAATGATTTGACTATAAATAATTTCTAATAATAAGAAATATTATAATATTTTCTATCTTTTGTAAAGTTTGAATATTTTTATATATGTTTTTTTTGTTTTTTAAATCTTTTGTGTTGTAGTTGACATTTTGTTTGTTTTTAATTTCAAACTGACTCCAATAGGAATATTAATTTTTACCCCTCTGCTATTCAACACTTTCCCTTCTGTTGCACTCAATGGAGTGAGAATTGTAATTTTTACCCCTCTGCTATCCAACACTTTCCCTACTTTTGCACACACACTGGCGTAGGAATAGTCGTTTTTACTCCTAAGCTATCCAACACTTTTCCTAGTGTTGCACTCACTGGAGGGTTAACAGTAATTTTTTCCCCTCAGCTATCCAACAATTTCCCTACTGTTGCACTCACTGGAGTGGGAATAGTAATTTTTACCCCTCCTCTATCCAACACTTTCCCTACTGTTGGACTCAGTGGAGTGGGAATAGTATTTTTTACCCCTTTGCTATCCAATATTTTCCCCACTTTTGCATTCACTAGAGTTGAAAAAGTTATCGTTACCCCTTTACTATCCAAGACTTTCCCTACTGTTGCACTCAATGGAGTGCAACATTTAAGTTTAAAAACTATTAAATATTTTAATGCTTAAATTTATAATATAATGTTATTTTTTGTTAGATTTTATTTTTTGTTAGATTTTATGTTATAGCTGTATATATATATATATATATATATATATATATTACCTACTGGCGGTCGCCAGTAGGTATATATAGTTAGGATTTTTTCTCTATGAGATTTTTGAAAATTCTATGTCTAATAACTTTGGCGTTTGTGGACGGAATTGGCTGAAATTTTCAGGAAAATGGAACATTTTGTTTCTGAGCAGCCCCTGACAATTTGGGGGGGTTTCATCAACGGGGGGGCAGAGAAAAAAGGGGGGTCCCAAAACACGTTTTTCCCATGTTAATTTCCATAGGGCGGTTGGCCTCACTTTTAGCTCGATCGGCTGAATGGATTTGCACGAAACTTGGCAAAATTGTAGGGACTGTTACCCCGATGTGCCTTTGCTAGGTCTCAATATATGTGCTCCAGTGGATTTTGAGTAATTTAGGTTAAAAAAAAGATATATATCTGGGCGGAGCCTAACCACACATCTGATCTGATTGGCTGTCAGCACTTCATCCAAGAAGTGTTGGCAGCCATCTTGGGACCAATATACATGATAGCACCTCATTAAAAAGCATTGTAGTTAATAGAGGGTTTTAGGACTTTAGTTACATTCTAAATCATTTGTTGATGGTACCATACTCGTTTTAGGAATTGTGGTGGGTTCTAAGGTGATTTTACCATGTGAAAAAACCTTCTGCTGTGATATCATGAATATTGTTTGAAAGAAAACTAATATCTCATGATTTTCCCACAGTGGTTTGGAAGGGGATCTATAAGCTAAACTGAAAGCATATTTTCTGTAAATTCACATTATCTTTCTCAGTCATGTGAAAATGAAGTCTGACATTCTCAGTAAAACATGTACATCCAACAAGGACAGAGACTGTCAGTTGATTCCTTTGTGTTCTACTGCAGCCTCCTAGAGTGTTCTAAAGAACAACTAGAGCGCTAACAGTCCTACTTATTACAAAGGTATGGCACACCTGAAGCCATCTTGATTGGAATAAAGTGGTAACTCTTAAAACATTTAATTTAAAAAGAAACAACATGAGGGGGTATATGTTGCCATAGAAAGTATGATTAGTGCTGCAGAATGAAAAATTAGGGCACATTTTGAGTGACTTCTCAAATCCTTTTCTATTTCATTAAAACATTCTGACATGCAGTCTCCCAAAATGGCCACCAGAAACAAAAGAGCCCAAATGTAGCCCAAATATCACCCAGATGTAGCCCAAGTATAGCCCAATGACAGAATGTTCCAGAGTGTTCTAAAGAACAACTAGAGCGCTAACAGTCCTACTTATTACAAAGGTATGGCACACCTGAAGCCATCTTGATTGGAATAAAGTGGTAACTCTTAAAACATTTAATTTAAAAAGAAACAACATGAGGGGGTATATTTTGCCATAGAAAGTATGATTAGTGCTGCAGAATGAAAAATTAGGGCACATTTTGAGTGACTTCTCAAATCTTTTTCTATTTCATTAAAACATTCTGACATGCAGTCTCCCAAAATGGCCACCAGAGACAAAAGAGCCCAAATGTAGCCCAAATATCACCCAGATGTAGCCCAAGTATAGCCCAATGACAGAATGTCCCAGAGTGTTCTAAAGAACAACTAGAGCGCTAACAGTCCTACTTATTACAAAGGTATAGCACACCTGGAGCCATCATGATGGGAATAAAGTGGTAACTCTTAAAACATTTAATTTAAAAAGGAACAAAATGAGGGGGTATATTATGCAATAGAAGGTATTATTAGTGCTGCAGAAAGAAAAATTAGGGCACATTTTGAGTGACTTTTCAAATCCTCTTCTATTTCATTAAAAAATTCTGACATGCAGTCTCCCAAAATGGCCACCAGAGACAAAAGAGCCCAAATGTAGCCCAAATATCACCCAGATGTAGCCCAAGTATAGCCCAATGACAGAATGTCCCAGAGTGTTCTAAAGAACAACTAGAGCGCTAACAGTCCTACTTATTACAAAGGTATGGCACACCTGAAGCCATCTTGATTGGAATAAAGTGGTAACTCTTAAAACATTTAATTTAAAAAGGAACAAAATGAGGGGGTATATTTTGCCATATGAATTATGATTAGTGCTGCAGAAAGAAAAATTAGGGCACATTTTGAGTGGCTTCTCAAACCCTCTTCAATTTCATTAAAAAATTCTGACATACAGTCTCCCAAGATGGCCACCAGAGACAAAAGAGCCTAAATGTAGCCCAAATATCACCCAGATGTACCCCAAGTATAGCCCAATGACAGAATGTCCCAGAGTGTTCTAAAGAACAACTAGAGCGCTAACAGTCTTACTTATGACAAAAGTATGGCACACCAGAAGCCATCTTGATTGGAATGAAGTGGTAAGTCTGAAAACACTCAATTTAAAAAGGAACAACATGAGGGGGTAATTTTGCCATAGAAAGTATGATTAGTGCTTCATAAAGAAAAATTAGGGATCATTTTGAGTGACTTCTCAAATCCTCTTCTATTTCATTAAAAAAATTCTGACATGCAGACTGAAACATGCACTTTGAATACCAGCAGCAGACGTCCCTGGTGAGCAGTAGCTTTACTACAGTGATCTAATGTGCAACTAGAGTGCTAACATTCAGAATTTATGGCAAATGTGTGACACATCTGAATGCCTTATTGATGGAACCAAAGTAAACAAGCATTGAAAATGCAATAGATCTCGCCCTCGTTTAAGTTAAAGCCATTCTGTTTGTGATGAGGTGGCTTTTTAGCTTTGCTTTCATTAGTGTTTTTTCAACTTTCATGTAAATAACATGCATGTGTATGCATATAAGTATATGTATGCATGCATTTATGTTTGTATTTATATAGATATACAGATGATATATGTTTATATATGTATGTATATATATATATTCGCTGAAAAAACCATAGGTTATAGACCATATATAGTTAGGAATTAGCATTTACAAAACCTTGAAAATTCACTGAAAAAACCATAGGTTATAGACCATATATAGTTAGGAATTAGCATTTACAAAACCTTGAAAATTCACTGAAAAAACCATAGGTTATAGACCATATATAGTTAGGAATTCGCATTTACAAAACCTTATTTTACTCACACAAAACCATTGAAATTCCATATATAGTTAGTTGCACTAACTATATATCGCGCACCCGCAATCCACTGCTGATGATGTCACATATTACATCATTCATGACATGGTCAGTGACATCACTGATGACATCACTGATGACATCTCAAATGACATAAATTTGTAAATGCGAATTCCTAACTATATATGGTCTATAACCTATGGTTTTTTCAGTGAATATATATATATATATATATATATATATATATATTATTTGTACTTTTTTCAAATATTTATCAAATTTAAATATTAATTACATTTAATAGTTTATTAATTGTTTTAAAGTAAATATATATTACATTTTTATATGTATGTTTATTTTATTTAATTAAATGTATTTCTTATATTTTTTAAAACTATATTTTTAAAAGTTAATTTTATTATTTAATATATTTAATATTATATTTTATATATATAAAAATCGATATTTTTTACATCTACATTTTTTACATCAATATTGTATTTTGAAATGTTTATACTTGCTTCCCTAGGGAACATACCCAAGAAATATGAAGTCCAATCATTGGAGAAATGTTGGACTCTAATGTAGGAACTTTGCCTCCCCTAAAAGTGGATTACTCACTATTCTCCAGAAGAAATATTATAATATTTTCTATCTTTTGTAAAGTTTGAATATTTTTATATATGTTTTCTTTTTTGTTTTTTTAAATCTTTTGTGTTGTAGTTGACATTTTGTTTGTTTTTAATTTCAAACTGACTCCAATAGGAATATTAATTTTTACCCCTCTGCTATTCAACACTTTCCCTTCTGTTGCACTCAATGGAGTGAGAATTGTAATTTTTACCCCTCTGCTATCCAACACTTTCCCTACTTTTGCACACACACTGGCGTAGGAATAGTCGTTTTTACTCCTAAGCTATCCAACACTTTTCCTAGTGTTGCACTCACTGGAGGGTTAACAATAATTTTTTCCCCTCAGCTATCCAACAATTTCCCTACTGTTGCACTCACTGGAGTGGGAATAGTCATTTTTACCCCTCCTCTATCCAACACTTTCCCTACTGTTGGACTCAGTGGAGTGGGAATAGTATTTTTTACCCCATTGCTATCCAATATTTTCCCCACTTTTGCATTCACTAGAGTTGAAAAAGTTATTGTTACCCCTTTACTATCCAAGACTTTCCCTACTGTTGCACTCAATGGAGTGCAACATTTAAGTTTAAAAACTATTAAATATTTTAATGCTTAAATTTATAATATAATGTTATTTTTTGTTAGATTTTATGTTATAGCTGTATATATATATATATATATATATATATATATATATATATATATATATATATATATATATATATTATTTGTACTTTTTTCAAATATTTATCAAATTTAAATATTAATTACATTTAATAGTTTATTAATTGTTTTAAAGTAAATATATATTACATTTTTATATGTATGTTTATTTCTTTTAATTAAATGTATTTCTTATATTTTTTAAAACTATATTTAATATTATATTTTATATATATAAAAAAATCGATATTTTTTACATCTACATTTTTTACATCAATATTGTATTTTGAAATGTTTATACTTGCTTCCCTAGGGAACATACCCAAGAAATATGAAGTCCAATCATTGGAGAAATGTTGGACTCTAATGTAGGAACTTTGCCTCCCCTAAAAGTGGATTACTCACTATTCTCCAGAATATCACATTTTCACCTTGCCTACTCACTGTAATGAAATCCCCACAAGCTTAATCCTTTAAAGAGGGCGACCATTAGTTATTTTTTTATGTGTGTTCTGTAGCATTGCAAGCCACAATTCTGCTACTACATCATTAAATATGACAATTTAGAAATAGAAACTAAAGAAGCATACTTAGGGGCCAATGAGGATTGCGGTGAATCCGCATCCTCCGGGTCGGCGGAAGCCGCCGCCGGTCTGGAGGATGTGGATTCACCGCTGCGTTGATTGCAAAGACCCCCTGCCAGATTAAGATGGCAGGGGGGGTCATCTGCGGACAGGAAGACCGTACGCTGCTTTTCCGCTGCGGTCCCGTGGCGGAAAAGCTCTAATATGGTGGCGGTGTCTATCAGACACCGCCAGCCATATAAGGATGCATGCGGAAACATGCTTGTGGTCTTTGGTGCTTGGGGGCCCGTTGCGGGCACCCAGGGTGTCGGATGGGGGTTGCACATGGGGGGTACCTATGGTACCCCCCAGCATTTACATGCACAAAGTGGCAGGCACCGCACGGTGCCTGCCGCTTTGTGCATGTGAATGTTAAACATGCATTTTTAACCTTTCGGCAGGTGCTGCTTCAAGCAGCACCCGCCTCAAGGTTAAAGATACAGGATGTGACCGCCAGGGTGGCAGTCACATCCTAATTGCACCGGAGGGACCGCCGCTGCCTCTGCGGACGGTCCCTCCACCTCAGGGGTGGCGGACGGACGCAGGTCCGTCCGCCATCCTAATAGGCCCCTAAATTAGGAGATGCCCTTAGTGGTTGTAAAGATGTTTCAGAAAATTATATTTGGCACTTAGTCAACTCTAAAAAGAAGTTATAGTCAGTTACAATACAGCTATGTTGAGAGACTTTACCTTTTACCTTGATCCCCTCCTCACGTCACTCACTATTCTCACTTAGCATAACTTAACCTAACCTAGGGGTCCATTAGGATGGCGGACAGACAAAGTTCGTCCGCCATCCTGTCGGGGGCCGGTACTGTCCGCCACAAGGGCGGAGGAACCGTGCCCCCAATTAGGATGCACCCGCCACAGTGGCGGGTGCATCCCGCATTTTTCACATTGCGGCGGGCGGTGCTTAAAGCACCGGCCGCTGCAATGTGAAAAATGCTTGTTGTGTGTTTCACAGTACAACATGACAGGCACCGCACGGTGCTTGCCATGTTGTGCTGTGAAATGCAGGGGGTACCATAGGTACCCACCATGTGCACCCCCCACCCCCCTTCACCCTGGGGGCCCGCAACAGGCCCCCAAAGCAGGAACCGTATGCCTGTTCGTGGCCGCCACGGAAAGGCATTCCTCCCAGGCCATCCTAATATGGCTGGCGGTGTCTGATAGACACCGCCACCATATCGGGCCTTTCCTGCGACCGCGACGGAAAAGCGGCGGACGGTCTTTCCCTCTGCCATGGTCCCCCTGCCATTGTAATATTGCAGGGGGAAGAAAGGTGGCGGACGGGCAAGGATGGCGGACGGATCGCCACCGCCTGCATGACTGGTGGCGATCCGTCCGCCATCCTAATGGACCCTCTAATTATTTCCCCACGTTAGTCGCTGTGGTAATTACGGGGTTACCCAATGCACTCTTTCACAGTAAAACTTTACCCTGATTCACTTATTCACTTGGTCACCAACACAATTGATGAGACGGGGTCGTAGTTGCACTTCGTCACAAATGACTTTGGTTGCACAAAGATGTAACTAGGTGTAATGCTGTTGTTTTACACTAGTGGAAGCGGTTTAAGAATTCTTCATGAGAACATGTAATGCTGCATCATTGTGATTTACCCTCGCACCTGGAATGCCCCATTGTTACTTATTTGTATTTCAGCCCTGAGGATTCGCAAAAGCGATGAAACACGTGTCGGCTGGCTGTTTGACACAATAAAGGACTCCAACGGACGACTCTCCTTCTGGAGATTCCTAGAACTTTCTGTCACTTTGTTTTTTGTACTGAACTGTTATTTGTTACATAACAAACGTTTTACTGTGAAAGAGTGCATTGGGTAACCCCGTAATTTCTGCTGTTGGTAGTTCAGTCTACTTACTTTTTGAGTGGTTTTAAGGGCTCTCCACTCACCCTGTGCACCACCTGATAATAGCTAACCAGTATCCAGTGTGTTGAAATTAGGCTGTGCACCTTTTGTTTCTCTGACTACAAGCCCTTCGGGATTCTTACTTTAGTCGCTGCGGTACCTTCAACTCAACCGTTTCCCTCCCACTCCTATGGGTAGCAATAATCCAATCCTGGGGTAACATATACATACAGACTATATAATTTAACTACTTTCCACCGTTAACCCACTAACACAGTTCCCTTATTCTCATTCAACCAAAACTAACTGAACTCCTCTACAGTAGCTTTTCATCTTACTGACAGCTACAGTCATTGTCACACAAGGTACACATTTGAGGTTACATCCCTGCCACCCTCAAAGGACTCTTCATATGTTAGACCCCAGTGGATTCCAAAGCTGTAACCTTCTTTGTAATGCTCCTCTGGTTAGGGTGTATACTAGAAACCGTAGACTATGGGCAGGTTGTAGCACATACCATATATGGTTGAATTAGCCATTTCATTGACGTTACTCCCTTTTGAACCCTCTTCGCAAAAAAATTGGCTGTGAATGCACATCTCATTCTTGTGGGGTGCTTCTCTTCCCTGGACCCCAGATTGGAAAGAATGACGTGCCCACTTCTGTGAGTCAAATCTGTTGAGAGTTGCTTCCAGCCACATCTTGGACCCCCGTGGAGTAAAAAACTTTTTGTGCCCTGCTTGCCTGCTTTAAAGGAGAAAGCCTTCGCAGAAGCAAGTGCGACCTCTGGGGACTTCAAGTCCCACAAGCCCTTGCTGGGCTATCACCTGGCAGTAATCGGCAGCACTAACTAAACTCAAGGGAGTCCCTCTATGCTCGGAAATGTGCTCACTATGTCTGTGAGCCAACGCTGTTGGGGGTTGCTTCCAGTCACCTCTTCGACCCTCGTGGGGAGCCACTTTTTGTGCCCTGCGTACCTGCTATGAAGAAGAAAACAAGCATGGAAACGAGCATGACAGCTGGGGACTTCAAGTTCCACAAGCCCTTGCTGGGCTACCAACTGGCAGTAATCAGCAGTGCTATCAAAGAGTGAGGGAGTCTCACTGTGCGGAACATGCACGGACTTTGTCCCGACAATAGGCGGGACCGTGATGCGCCCTTCGGCACCTGACAGAGGCGCGGCTGGACCACCCCCTTTCATCCACAATTGAGAAGACAACATGGGTAAGCGTAAGTTACCTTGTAATTTAGTCACAGAAAAAGCAAAAGTCTCTCGTAATTGCACATCAATCATCTTGTATCTTACAACAGCTCTGGGGGCATTATCAGAAGAGCTTCAGTGTGCAGAGGAGAAGTTATGCCTGGGGTTGCTAGAACGGCATCAAATATGACATCCAATGAGCAGCTGGTGAATGGAGACGAGGTTGGTGACAGTGGAACAAGGTAGAGGCCTGGGAGATCCCATGCAAAATAACTTACCACCAAGCACATTACCATTAGAGGGAGACAATCTTATAGTGGATTCTCCATCCCCAATAAGAATTGCACCTGCAAAAAAAGGGGAGCCGAAATGCCCCCAAAAAATGAAAATTTGCTGTATCCATCTATGAAATCTGCTGTGGGAAATCTTATACAGTGCCTATTATAACCCCTGCTTAGGACTTTATACAAGAGCTTAGCCAAATTTGTCAGTTCTACTACAGAGGGGTTGGTGGGGAAAACGTGCCAAGTAGAGACTTTATTGATTGATTTGAATGCAAGGCGTGTGGAAAATGACATTCCTAATATGACTAATCTGTTAAATGCTACCTAAAGTAAACTGAAGGATGGTCGTGTTAGAGGGAGGCAACCCAAAGTTAGTAATCCGGGACATGTTGCACCTCAGCATGATAAGGCGAAGTCTAGAATGGGCCTGCTCCTATCATGTCAGGAATAAGCTCAACTCACTCTGGAGTTTATTCTCCTTCTCTCACACGGAACGTACATCATTTACCATGTAGAAAAGCACCACAAAAACTAGCTTTTAGTCACCTGAGTGAATCAATAGCCATGGTTGGTAGCAAGTGAAAATTACAGTTACCCCCTGAGTCTACACCTCTGGTAGCAGTACTGGTAGGGGTACCCCTGTTAAAAAAGCTGAACAGTAGAATCTACTTCAGAGCTGTTTGAAAAACAAAATATTGGTGCAAAGAAGTGTCAGAATATGGGCACAGGCTTTCTCCCATATCATCACGGCTAGATGGTTGGGATGGGTAGGTTGGAGAACCAAACTGGAAAAGGGGGATTATAACATAATCAACTTTGATCAGATTGACACTGAAGGGAGGTCTTTCTATGAAGGTTCTAACCGGGGCCCTGGAGGTATAAGAGCACTCCCACTTGGTTTTTTTTATCCCCCAAGAGAAGCAGCGCAGGCTGGATCCTCTATACATCCTTTAAGGCCAGATTTTGCTGGAATGAAGGGAGCCTTTATTGAAAACAACATAGACACAACAAATATATTATCTCCACTGAGTCAGAAGGATAACAATGATTGACTCTCCCTTCTCTACCACAGACCAAGGATAAACCTATACCCAATAGACCCAGTCCCCGTGAAAGACATGGTAGCCAGCACAGTTAAACACTTAAATGTCCTTAGCTGGAATATAGCTGGGTTAAAAAATAAAAGAGAGGATGTAGGATACGGAAATATTTTAAGGGAACACAATGTGGTGGGTTTACAAGGAACCTGGGAAATTGAAAACACCTTCTGGGTGGACAGGGTCATGACCTATTCTGAACCCGCTCAACCCTCACCGGTAGGTAGCGCTTAAGGGGGCTTAATTGCCTTAATCTCCCTCACTGATCTAGGTACCCACTGTAAGCATTATTTTGGCTCCAGCAACCTTTTAGTGGTTCAAATAAGCCCTGTAAATGCTCCAAAGGTAATCTTTGTGAACGCTTATAACTTGTTTGAGAGAAATGTTATGAATAAACATTTGTTAAGTCCAAAGTCTTTTTTAGTATCACGTAGGGATAAGCAAAATACTTTTTATTCAGTGTTCATTCTGGAGAATTTTATTGTGCACTTATGTCTGATTGATTGCCATGTTTTTGACGATCTCGGCCCTGAGAACCATCTAAACCTGAATTTTGAGCATATGTAGCAAGGAGGGTTACTAGAGGACATTATGGCTGATTTTGACCTACAATACCCAAGGGTAAATAAGGATGAGGAAAGTATCCCATCTTTTAATGGTAGAGATCTGAACTCTAGAATTGACTATATTTTCATCACCGCATGTCTGTTCCCTCAGGTAGTATCATATGCAGTCATGTGGTCCCAATTCAGTGACCATAACCTGATATATGTAAGGCTGAGATGAGGGACTCAGGAAAACACAAATCTTTGTGGAGGTACTATTAGTGCTGATGTTAGGCCAAAGGATCAGGCACATAGGCTTAAATGGAATAAGGCAGTTCCTGAGCAGTTCATCAACGTTCTATTAAAAACCACCAGGGATGATATTGGAGCCTGTTTAGATGACACTAACCCAGGGGATATGATACTAAAGGTTTATGATGGGTTATGCCAACAGGTGACCAAAACACTTACACAGCCTGCTAGTAAAACCAGGGAAGGTGGGGAAAGATGGTTTGACCACAACTGTACAGAGGCCCATCAGAACCTATTAAAAGCTCTGAAGTGAGTTCCCCGAGATAAAGCCCATATAGTTACATGTAGGATATTGTATAAGCTAGTCCTGGAAACCAGTAAAGCAGAATTTCAAAAAGAAGCCTGGAAGGATGTGTTGTCCACAGTTGTCATCAAAAACAGTGCCATGTTGTCGGAGGTTGTTATCAAACTGTTTTTTGCGGGTAATAGAAACAGCCCTATGGACTGCACCATGCCAGAAGATCAGTGGGTCACTCATTTTCAAATCATATATGGTAGCCCTGCTGAAGCAGGAATTACTTATCCCTTGATACCAGATTATGACAAATACGCTATAGTCTTCAATGAAGTAGAAGTAAGTGAGGCGATTTTATTAATGTCAAGCAATAAAGCACCCGGGTCCCGGCCGACCTCTACAAGTTCAATTTTATGGTACAAAATTCTAACACATGTATTTAGTGCTGCTTGTCTAGGTAGTTTGCCTGAGTTGTGGTCACAATTTATTATTATCCCAGTTTTTAAGAAGGGGCAGAGGGACAGCCCAAAATGTTATAGGCCTATAAAGCTGATCGACTGAACAGTAAAAGTCATGTGAAGAGTGATATTCAAGAAATTAGTGGATTGGTTGGATGAGCATAAGGCAATGTCCAAATTACAATATGGGGTTAGGGTAGGTAGGGGAACAATACACCAGTGTCTCAATTTATATTTGATAGCGGGTAAATATATTGCTTCCAAAAAGGGGCACTTGGCCTTTATTGATCTATTCTCAGCTTTTGACCATGTGAATAGATCCAAATGATGTGCATTATTCATTAATTTAGGAGTGGATCAGAATATCGTCAATTTATTGTCCGACCTGCATAGGGATATTTCTGCTGTAGTGAGATAGGATCAAATGGGTAATCCCTCACAGCATATACAGATAGCAAGGGAAGTCAGACAGGGATTTATTCTAACCTCTTACTGTTTATGTTATATAGTAATAATCTAGATTTGTTTCTGTTCATAGCCTGTAAAGATATCCCTTGTGTAGAGTACTGGTTAATTCCTGCGCTCCTTTATGTGGATTATACAGTAATAATGGCGACAACAGCGGGAAGGCTTTAGTGTTTACATAACTCTTTCGCTGACTTCATGGCCTCACTGGACGTGAGTATTAATTTCTCCAAATCACATACAATGATACTTGGTTCAAGAGCCAGAAAACAAAAAGCTAATTTATGTGAAGGAAATTAAATAACAAGCGTGACTACTTTTTTCTATTTAGGGGTATTGTTTGATAAAAGAGGCACATGGGGTCTACATAGAAAGTCAAAAAGAAATGCCATGGTGAAAGTTCCTGTAGCAGTCCTCGACTTCGCAAGGAAGTTAGGGGCCAAACATACACAGGCTATGGTAAGTGACCCAATAGAGGCTTTGCCCTTCATAAACAATGGTCTCTCCCCACAATCATTATCGATAATAAATAGCATGGTATACTCTGTATATCTGCATGGATAATATATTTGTATGTCAAAGAGGAGGAAAAGCAGAGTTAAAGAAGATAGGGGAAAAGACATGAAATTCCTAAGTTAAGGAACTATGAGCCTCATGTACTGTTCTACTATTCCATTCGCACAAAGTGATTGAAAATTGCGTACCTTTTGTGTGAATGGAATAGTATTTGATGAACTGACCTATGTACAAATTGGTCAATAAACAAAATATTGAATTGCTTGGTGTCGCATAATGACTTGCCTAATTAATATTTTGTAGGCATTTTGCAAATTTTGAGCACCCTGCCTTTGACCACAAAAACAGGCCTACAAGGACCCGCAGACCACCATGTCTGTGATTGTGTTTGAACAAATAAATATTATTTTACATACAACCTGTTTTCCTTATAGGAAGCAGAACTGCTTTTAATACAAAACCTTTTGTTTCAGTGGGAGTTAGCAGGGATATCATGAACCACTGCCTTCTCTCTGTGAATATTTTTTAAGTTCCCTCCACAACTTGTGAGTCAGTAACCTTTCAATGTTTTGTTCCCGGATTAAAGTTGCACAACATTGATACATTGTTATGTTTCACACAAGAGCCCAATATAGGCTCAGGTCGCAACCCGACCTTTCACCTATATTTCCCCTGCCATTACACTACATAACGATTCTTGGTACTGACCTTTTACCTAGTTAAGGTAATGCCTAAATGACGTTGGGTTTTCTCTGAACACTAGCCTTATTCATTATGCATGAGGATTCTTGGAATCACAGCAGGACATAGCAGGACACCATCTCCTGCATATTAACTATGTATAAGGGTCATTCCTTCCATCATCCTAGTCCAACATGACAAAACAAGGTATATCCCCTCGGGGTACCACATTGGGTATATAAA